>NC_138977.1:10264532-12664532 GCF_964341445.2 Mesoplodon mirus | reverse complement strand
CTTTTAAGATTCTTTTCCCATATAGGCCATTACAGAGTACTGAGTAGAGTTCCCTGTGCTACACAGCAGGTTCTTATTAGTGATCTAATAAATCACTTCCTTTTAACCAGAGTATCCAGTCAGCACACAGACAGGCTCAAGTATCACCTAAAAAAGATCTTTCCTCCTGCTGCTACCTCCTTTCCTCTCTCTTTTTATAGCAAAACTTTTCAAAAACACTGGCTATAGTGACTGTCAGCCCATTCCATCCTCCACCCACTATATTCTGTCTTCTGCCCAGATCACCCACTGAAGCATCTCCAGTCTCCAGGGACCACTGCTCTGCTAAATCCAATGGAAACATTTCTGTCCTCAGTTTATGTAACCTCCCAGCAGCACTCGACAAGGTCGACCGCAGCCTTCTGCTTGAGAAGCTCTCCCCTTTCTTGATTTCCTCAGAACTCCTCTTTTGGTCCCTCAGTGTGATGTGTATCTGTTGGGTTCCCTAGGGCTCTGCGCCTAAAGGTTCCTAAAGATCCCAAGGCTTGCTGTGACCCTTTTTTTTTTTTTCATTTCGTTCTCAATTTAGGTGATGTTTCCAGTTTTAGTTATCTTGTCTTTGATACCTACTCATAACTGATGATTCCCGAACCTATTTTTTTTTAATAAATTTTATTTATTTATTTATTTATTTATTTATTTATGGCTGTGTTGGGTCTTCGTTGCTGCGTGTGGGCTTTCTCTGGTTGCGGAGAGCGGGGGCTGCTCTTCGTTATGGTGCACAGGCTTCTCATTGCGGTGGCCTCTCTTGCTGTGGAGCATGAGGTCTAGGTGTGTGGGCTTCAGTAGTTGTGGCACGTGGGCTCAGTAGTTGTGGTTCGCGGGCTCTAGAGCGCAGGTTCAGTAGTTGTGGCGCACAGGCTTAGTTGCTCTGTGGCATGTGGGATCTTCCCGGACCAGGGCTCGAACCTGTGTCCCCTGCATTGGCAGGCGGTTTCTTAACCACTGTACCACCAGGGAAGTCCCCCGAACCTATTTTTTGAAACCTCAAACTCATTTATCTCGTTGCCTAATTTCCATGTCCCTGTTGATGATTTATGGACATCACATAATTACTATATCAAACTCTTAATTCTTAATTCTTAATTCCCCTGAGGTCTTAATTCTTCCCCTTCTTATGTTCATCGTATAGTAAATGACACCATCACCCACTCAGGTACTCAAGCCAGAAGTTGTTCTTGACTCCCCCCTTTTCCTCACCACTGCCCGTCACCCACCCGTATATCTAATCCATCCGCCAGTTCCATTAATTCAATCTTCAAAAAAAATCATAAACCTACTCTCTCCTCTCCATCTCTCCTGTAACTACCTTGGTCCGTGCTACGACCCTCCCAGCAAGATAACTATAGTAATCTCCGAACTGGACTAAGGCTTCCCTCCTTCATGGGAGTCAACACAGCATTTCAAGTGAATTTTAAATGTAAATCTGATTGGGTCACCCCCCGCCTCATTGAATGATTCCATGACTTACGTGAGTTATCCCTGCCCTTTCCTCAGGCTGGTACCCTCCTCTCATCACCTCAGCCGCACTAGTTTTCTTTTCTTTTTGGCCGTACCACGTGGCTTGCGGGACCTTAGTTCCCCAACCAGGGATCAAACCCAGGCTCTTGGCAGTGAAAGTGCGGAGTCCTAACCACTGGACCACCAGGGAATTATCCTGGTTTTCTTTTAGATCCTCAAATGGGGCAAAAAAAAGTCCCAGTGCTTTTGCACATGTCTAGAATGCTCTTTTCCTCACTGTTCACAGAGCCACTGCTTCTTCCTTTACTTTTTTAAAAAATTGAAGTATAGTTGGTTTACAATGTAGTGCCAATCTCTGCTGTACAGCAAAGTGACCCAGTTATACACATAGAGACATTCTTTTTTTTTTTTTTAGTATTCTTTTCCATTACGGTTTATCACAGGATATTGAATATAGTTCCCTGTGATATAGAGTAGGACGTTGTTGTGTGTACATCTTATATATCTATAAAAGAGAAACAGAATCACAGACATAGAGAACAGACTTGTGGTCGCCAAGGGGAAGGGGGGTGGGGGAGAGAACTTGTGGGATTAGCAGATGTAAACTATTCTTCTTTTACTTCTGTTTTTTAATGAATTTTTCAAAACTAAATTTATTTATTTACGTTTATTTTTGGCTGCTCTGGGTCTTCATTGTGGCGAGCAGGGGCTACTCTTCGCAGCAGTGCGCGAGCTTCTCATTGGGGTGGCTTGTCTTGTTGCGGAGCACTGGCTCTAGGCGTGCGGGCTTCAGTAGTTGTGGCACGTGGGCTCAGTAGTTGTGGCTCATGGGCTTAGTTGCTCCGCAGCATGTGGGATCTTCCCGGACCAGGGCTCAAACCCGTGTCCCCTGCATTGGCAAGCGGATTCTAAACCACTGTGCCACCAGGGAAGTCCTCTTCCTTTCCTTTTTTTTTTTTTTTTTTTTTTTTTTTTGCAGTACGTAGGCCTCCCACTGCTGTGGCCTCTCCCGTGGAGAACAGGCTCCAGATGCGCAGGCCCAGTGGTCACGGCCCACAGGCCCAGCCGCTCTGCAGCATGTGGGATCTTCCCAGACCGGGGCACAAATCCGTGTCCCCTGCATTGGCAGGCGGACTCTCAACTACAGTGCCACCAGGGAAGCCCTTCCTTTACTTTTTTTTCTTTCTTTTTTTTTCCTTTACTTTTAAACGCCATTTTCTCAGAGATATTTCCCCTGATCACCCTTCCTGGAAAAAAATCCCCCTTCAATTATCTTTCTCAACACTTGGGGGAAAAATAAAATGTGTAGAAGGGAAACCATGAATCCTCACCATATTGCATATATGTGGGCTTTATCCTTTTGTGAAGAACTATAAACACTTTGACTAGGTAAGATTTTGTGATCTGTAAGGTGACATGCATTTGCTCAAAAGCCACTATTCCAAACACATAATTCTGATCCTCACAGCGCATAGCTTACCAGCCTTTCCAATCTCCTTGCCACCAGCTGTGCCACAGTGATAAAGATTGAGTTTATTGAAATATTCTACAATTGGCAATTGTCATATGCTATACAGTTGCTTTGGAGTCTGGTTCTCAGTGATCCTTTGCTTTGGAGGAGCCCCGTCCCTTGTTCAGAATGAGCATGAATTCTATACAGAAGATTGTCTCCCTGTAGGACTTTGTGGCTGATAAGCTCAATTTTCTAGGTGATGTTCACTGATGCGTTTAGGAGCATGAATATGCTTAGACACCAGAAAACAGGACAGAGATGATCCCTTCCTTCAGGGACAAAAGATAAGGATGAGATAATTATATATACATTTTTTTTCATCAGAGGAAATGTAGGAAAAGATTATTTATTTACCTTGGACAATATTTTCTACAGGGCTATGTGTTTCTTTCCTAAATACTAGAAATAAGTGTCATGAAAGCAGAGACCCTATCTATATTCCTAAAGTGTAGAAAGAGCTGGCATATAGTAGATTCTCAATAAAATATATAGAAGGAAAGAAAGAAGGAAGGAGGAACAGATAAGCTAATTAATCAGTGTAACCCTAGTAACAAGAAATGCTACTTCAGCTAACCATTTAAATTTGATAATAGAATATTTTTATCCATAGGACAGAGCAACATATCCTCTGACCTGAACTTTAGGTATGGAATTTTCTCTAAGGTCTAGATTGAAATGCATTCCTGGTCATTTAAAGACATTTATTTCACATTTGTATTGCCCCTATTCTAGAAAAACAATTGATATCGATTTACAAAATCAAATATAATAGAAAGTAGGCCAATGAGAAGTAAAAATGTAAACTAAATTAAGAGGAGTAGAAAGAAAAATGTGGGACTTCCCTTGTGGTCCAGTGGTTAAGACTCCACACTTCCACTGCAGGGGGTACAGTTTCGATCCCTGGTCACAGAAGTTCCACAAGCCCCACGGTGTGGCCAAAAAAAAAAAAAAAGTGACCATCATAAGAATATATTAATATAAGAACATATTACTGTTCTTCTGTGCTGAATTTAGTAAAAATTTCATAATAGGAAACATATTGGGTTAAGTAAATTTTGTTTGTTTGATAAAAGAATGAAGACAATTTGTCTTTAGAGATATATGTTTTCCTTATTACTGATTTCAGTGTATTTGCTTTCATTGTGATTATTATTGTAGCGTGATAATGTCTCTGACTATACTTTTGCAAAAAGCAAAATCATGTTCAAATGGGCCTTTCTACCCTTATAAAATTCAAAGGAAAGCATTAAAGCATAATGCAACAGACACATTTCTATGGAGCATATAAAATGAAGATAATAAGGGTGCATACGAAATAGACTAAAATTCACTTATGTCAAGTACATAGGACAGTAATTTCCTTATAGTACCACTAAGTAAATATTAACTCTTATAGGGAGGGTGGGAGGGAGGAAGATGCAAGAGGGAAGAGATATGGGAACATATGTATATGTATAACGGATTCACTTTGTTACACAGCAGAAACTAACACACCGTTGTAAAGCAATTATACTCCAATAAAGACGTTAAAAAATATTAACTCTTAGTGCTATAACTACCATTAGTTCTGCTGTCACAACTGGTTATCAGGCACCAAACAAGGACCCTAAATGTGCAATGATCTATAGTAAAACTATTTCTGTGTTATTAAAGCAAATAGTTGGCAAGGACCCACTACAAGAGAGAAAACTGAAATACATAATCATATATACATATACATGTGTATATTTGTATATGTATCTAGCTTTCTACCTAGCTATAGAAGTCATTTTGGAGATTTTTAAAATTTCAAACTCAGATACAGATATTTGATCATATTTAGTGAGAGTGTAAAATCTGGGTGTAGTCTTCAGATTTCAAGTCACTTTACCCTTAATTCTTAATTCTTGACTCACATCCACAGATTTATTGGTGACGATAGTTATGCAAGAAAGGACAGTCAAATCAGTTCATTTAGGTCCCATCTCAAACTTTGGAATAAATCAACATTCTTAATCCTGGCTTCCTATTAGAATCACCTAGGAAGTCTTTTGTTGAGTTTTTTTTGTGTGTGTAATATCTGAGATTTGGATCCAGTTGACTTGGGGTGGGTCAATGGTAATTTTAAAAGCAACCCAGGACTTCCCTGGTGGCGCAGTGATTAAGAATCCGCCTGCCAATGCAGGGGACATGGGCTCGAGCCCTGGTCTGGGAAGATCCCACATGCCGTGGAACAACTAAGCCTGTGTGCCACAACTACTGAACCTGGCTCTAAAGCCCGCTCGCCACAACTACTGAGCCCAGGCGCCTAGAGCCCATGCTCTGCAACAAGAGGAGACACCACAATGGGAAGTCCGTGCACCACAACAAAGAGTAACCCCTGCTTGCCACAACTACAGAGAGCCCATGCACAACAATGAAGACCCAATGCAGCTGAAGGAAAAAAAAAAAGCAACCCAAGTGCTTCTAATGTTTAGCTGGGTTGAGAAACATAGATAATTTGAATAATATGGAAAAAAAAGGTGAGAATTTTTTAAAATTAATAAATAATAACAGTTATACCTCAATTCTCACACTAGGCAATATTTATAACTAGCTAAATAATTTCCTGAACTTTGCCTGAATTAGGTGTGCTATGTAAGTTTTTTAATGGCAAATAAAACTGTGGAGAATTTAAATAGTTTATAAAATATTATTAGAGTGATCAAAAAAACCCCACTGGCCTATGAAGAAATAAATACAAATTGAGTTATGAATATTTTCTTTTGACATGACTAATAAGACTAAACTAATAAAAATCTGCGAAATGCAGAATATTATGAAGCCTACCTTAATATGAGGCAGGCAACAAAGAAATATAAAGCTATTATGAAGACAATTTTAAAATTGGTTATATAGCTAAATATACATGGATCATTTCTAATGAACAGGAGTGAGTGTGTGTGTATGCACATGCACACCTGTGTTCTTGTGAGTAGTTTAGTTGACCTTTTATTACAGAGTAACTCCTGTGGGCTAGCCGATGATTTATAGCCTATTTCGACTCTTGCTGTATTTTGCCATGGCCACACTAAATTGAATAATCTTTAAAACCAGGTTTGACAAAAACAAAACAAAACAAAACAAAGTCTCATTTTCTGGTGTCTAGACAAAAAGGAACAGACAGAAATTGTATCAATTGCCCAATCGTCTATTCACCCAAGATAGATGTCTCTCCTGGGTCAGGGTCTACTTGGATGACTGTATCTTATGGGAGATCCAATGCTCAGGTTCTACCATGGTTCAGGTTCCCCACTTTCATATCTTGTGGAGCTTTTGAGGAGTCAAGTTGTGTCTCAGGGTATCACTGTGTCAAGATGAATGTAACATCAACCACAGCTGCCTCAGTGGGTGTCCGGGGTTCAGAGATTTTCAGTGTCCCATTGCCTTCTACATACTGGTCATTGGCGCATAATCATCTTCTCATTAGTCCCTTTTCCTGATACATCAGAAGGGAGAACTTAAGTTTGCTGTTAAATCTTCCTAGGATTCAGGAAAAGGAGATATCTAACCAACAATGGGACTGACTACTTTGTATTACTTATGGATGCACATTTAATGAATCAGAGACAGGTTTGTCCTGTTGACTAAGTCAAAGTAATTTTTAAATTCACGTCACATTATGGATCCAAATGATAGAGACTTTGACCCTATTTTCTTTTGGAGGAAAAATGTCTGTAGGTGAAACACTCCTTATATGAAACCTCTTCAACATTTTTTATCCCAACCCCCAATATTATATTATAACAAAAAAATAATTGCTTAACGTAAGAAATGTTCACAATATCTTGCATAGAATTTTAATTTCATTCTTTAGGAAAAGGGGTCAGCGTGTGGGCGTGACCATGTAATACGAATCAACTATCCTAAAAGTGTGGGTTAGGCCATCTTCTCATTTATGAAACTGGGCTGCACCCTTGAATGATAGGCAACAATTTCTGGAATTATCTGCAATATAGTGCACAGAAAACCTTGTTGAGGGTGTAATGCAAGGGTAAAAAAAAGTCAGCATTTGCAATGAGACCGTACACTGCTCCCTACTCAAAGTTGCCCTTGAATGTTGGCCAAAATTTGGAAAACTCTTAGACATGAAACCCACCAAATGGCTCTGCTGGCACCCATCTTGTAAATCCTATATCCCATGCAAGGCAGCCATATCATTGATACCAAGAGAACTATACAATCTGTTGGAGGTTTAAGGAATTGATAAATAACACCTTCTTTCCCCTTCCAAGATTAGAACAAATTGAGATATAGACAAGGATTCAGACAGATGGTGGCAATATATTTCTTTTATTACTGATGAAAGCTCTTTGGAGGATTTGACTTGTATTCGTTATAAGTAATGCTGTTTTGCTAACAAGCCAACTCGAAAATCTCAGTGGCTTAATACAACAAAAGTTTATTTCTTGTTCATTCAAAGTCCAGTAAGGATGTTCCTGCTTGGCAGGCAGCCTTCAATAAGATCATTCAATGACCTTTCATAATATGGCTCTATCATCCCCAAGGGCTTTAGAGTATTCTGCTGAAGTCTTTATGTCTGGCCAATAGACTGGGAAGAGTGAGTGTGAAAGGTTACAAAGGAGGTTTGGATGTGCCTGTACCGGACAGAAGTTCAACTCACATTCCACCTCCTGGAACTCAGTCACATGGCCTCACCTGACACTAAGGAAGCTTGGAAAAGCAGAGAAATGTAGCCCTACGTTCACTAGATAGTGAAAATGGATTTTGGTGAAAACCCAGCCGTCTTGGCCAAAGTAACTAAATCTCAGGCCAGCTACAATTTCCTCCCTGAATGAAGCAGACTTACCCTAAAAGCAACAGACCTTCCCTGCAGGGTAGAACCTGCTTCCCTAAGCTTTTGAACAACTGAGAGAGGCTCAGAGGGTACCCTCTCTGTAGGGCAGATAGATTCCAGAGGGAGGGGAGGAAAGTGTTGATTGAACCTTCATGATTCTTCCAATCTCATCAATCAGAGAAAGGTGGAAGAGAGAATCCAGGAGTGCTGCTCTAGAAAAATCATCCACTTGGAAATATGATCCTTTCTTCAGCCTGGCCTACCTCCACCGCTGCCAGAGTGATCTGGTAAAACACAGCAGGTGGCATCACTCCTTTGCTCAAAAGCCCCTAGAGGCACTCCATCTCATTTAGGGTAAAAGGCAAAGCTTTGAGAACAGCCTATCCACAGGACTCTCCCCTTCACCTCCTCACTTTGTTTGTTGTCTTTCTTGCTCTCACTTTCCCCTACAAGAATGTAAATTCTGATTTACAAGGCTTTTCATCTACACTCTTTACTGCTGGAAGTCTAGCTCCTGGATTAGTTCCTGGAATGCAGTACACACTCAATAAACAATTCTGGAATTAATGAATGAATCATTATTATTTTAAATTAATTTTTTAATTTAAATTTTAAGTTATTTTAAATTAATTTTTTTGTATTATTGGACTTGTTAATAAGTTTTGTTTTAAATAGTTGTATAAGAATTGGAAGAATAAACCTAGTTTTATGTTTGAATCTATTTAAGTAAATTGTTATAAAAGTAATTTGTCAACACTGGGAGCTGAAGAGATGTTTTTCTTTAAAAGAAGTTTACCTAATTATTACACTTTACTCTTTGAAAGAATCTGAAAACTGCAAGACTATTAGTATTAGGAGGAAACTTAAATTTTATCTATTTTAACATTTTACATTAAAATAGAACAATTCTGGCATTATGGGAGATTTTAAAAAAAATTCTTCTCTGACTCCTTGTTTGCCAAGTCGTCTGGATTTTATGGGCAAGGAAATGATGTTCTTAATCTTTATAACACTTGTATTTACAAATAATTTGAAATTCCTCCAGGAAGGAAATGTGTTCCCATGATAAAATAAAATTTTTCATGGAAAATGTCTTTAGTATAACAGCTTTAAATTTCATTTAGAAATGAAAAGCTGTTCTAATGGATTTAACAGGTGGATATTATTGGGAGATACTGATTTCTTAGGAAAAATTCATGATGTAAGTCTACCATGTATTCTTTTACAAAACTTTCATTTATGTCCAAAGAAAATATTTAGTTTAGTCACAGTAATAAAATTTGTCATTTTGTCTAACAATGGCTTTTAAGCAATTTGTTAATCCCTCTCAAGCAATTTGGGAAATGTTGCTATGAATCATTAGAAATACATGAAGGTCTGAGCTGTGAAGTTTTATTAGAGAATTATGCCACAGGGATTCTTCAGTGGGTAAGACAATGCTAGGATGAAATTCACTTAAGAATTTGGTTATATTGCCTGGAGAGTGGATTAAATACCCACACTGTGGAATTTTCTTCAGTCATATGAAAGGAAAACATGAGAATTTCTTTTTAAAGGTATTAAGTTTTGAGATGAACATAGCTAAGTATTAGTGCTGGGTACCCTCTTGAAAAATGAACATGGAATATCTGAATATTATTTCAGCCTGCGACGTGACACTATCACTTTAATATAACACACTGCAAATTACAAAATGCCATCCACTTCTTTTTTATTATTTCTTTTTTATTATATTATATATTTTATATATTATCTATAGATTATATATTTTATTAATTATATTATATATTATTTATATTATACTATAGATTTTAGTATATTTATATACTATATGTTTGTTATTGTTTATTACAATTTTATTATTTATTTGTGTTAGAAAAGGTGAAATTCACCCACAGGAAGCACTGCCCTTAATTTCACTGAAGTGGATAATGGGTCTAACTATGAATTATGTAATAACAAGACCTTCCCAACCCTTCTATTTACTTTATCCTCCTTCTTAGGGCAAACTCTTAATTTTGTCCTGCCCCAGAAGATGTTTGAGATATACTTACCACTTCTGGGAGATATAAAAGGGAAGTTCAACCTATTTTTTTGTTATTAGGATAAACTTCACTTCATGGTGCACATATATGTAATGTCTTGGGATGAGAAGAACATTAAATTAGCCTGTGAAAACAATTCTAGGCAGTGTTTTTGAATAACCAAAGGCTTGTCCCCAGGAAACATTCACAACATCTTAATTATACAGTTTTCTTGCAGTACACATAATTATGTTCTTCTTTCCCTGCCTCAAGCTGAAAAAGTTAATTCTTCCAAGTGCTGGAGGTTTACAGTCATTAAAGATGTCAAAGTACTTTTTGGAGAAGTTGGTAGGGAGGCTGAGTTAATACATGTAACGGACCGAGTTGTGTCCTCCCCGCCCCCCCAATTTCATATATTGGAGTCCTAACCCCTAGCATCTAAGAATGTGACTGTATTTAGAGAAAGGGTCTTTAAAGAGGTAATTAAGTTAAAATGAGGTCTTTAGAATGAGCCCTAACCCAGTTCGACTGGTGTCCTTATAAGAAGAGGACGTCTAGACATAGATAGGAATAGAGAGAAGACCACGTGAAGACACAGGCAAGGATAGCCATCTATAAAGCCAAAGAGAGAGTCCTCAGAAGAAACCAATCTTGCTGACACCTTAATCTTGAACTTCTAGCTCCCAGAACTGTGAGAAAATAAACTTCTGTTATTTAAAGCCACCCAGTCTCTGTTATGGCAACCCTATCAGACTCACATATGGAGCAAGGCAATAGTGGCAAAAAAACCTTCAGTTGAGCACTGACTTATCGAAATAGAAGATGGTGGATGGGGGGATGACATAGTAGGTTAAAAACAGACCAGAGGGATGTAGGGTCTCCTTTACCTATTTTTCTATTTGTTTCCCAACTGGATTGTGGTGTTGCTTAGAGCAGAGATGATGTCTAAGGTGTCTTCAACCCCTCTGCTCCTTGCACACAGTAGGTGCTCATGCATGCCTAGTGAACAGATCAATAGCTAATGGGGGAAGTGGTGGCACCGAGCACTCACATGGTGTAATGCACGGATAAGAGAGCAGGCTCTGGTGGGAGGTGGCCCGAGGCTGACTCCCAGATCTGCCACTTTATTGGTCATCTCCAGATTTCTCCATCTCTCCGTGCCTGTTTCCTTATGAGGAAAACAGACATCATCTTTATACCCACCTCCTCAGTTTGCTGTGATTGTTGAATGCAAAAATCATGATTAAATTATTCAAAGTAAAAGCTCTTAGAAAGGTCCCAGGCATATAAAAGGTACTTATTAAGTCTTTGCTATTAAATTAGTCATTTCAGGAATGTCCAGCAAGTATGTGACAGGGGAAGCTCTGCTTTAATTGTTGACATAAAGCAGGACTCTGTGTCCCGGTGATAGTGCTCTCAGTTCTTTGGCCAAATTCCAACTTTCTTTTCTTTAGATGTAAATGTATTTTTTATTAACTCAGGAAAAGAAAGACACAGTATACATGGTATCAGTCAATCATGGCTACTTTGGGTTATATTTTAATACATTTGTGGTCCTGTTTACTCCTCTGTACAAGTATTAAAAAAAAACCTCAGGTATTTGAATAATCTTTTGTAAAGTATGAACTGGGGTTATGGGGAGGGTTTTATCAGAACACATCCTAAGAACATTAGGAAATTACAGACAGACTTGAGATAAGTGTCAGACAGAACAGATGAAACCGGAAGTCACCCAATCCTCCCCACTCCGGGAGAGGAAGTGGCTTTTATAAAGCTAAAAAGGAACTTCACAGCTTGCATATTAAAGAGCGAGGGTGCTCTTATGTCAGTAGGGTTGCTAAGGCAGGCAGTGCTCATCAATTATTGGGTAACAACTATGTTTAGGTCAGAAAGCTAAATACTGGGGGCCTGGAAAAGGGTTGAGAAGAGTCAGAGAATGATAGAACGCACATACTCACAAATAAGTGGAGGCCAACATCTTTGCCTTGCTTAACTTCCTTGCAATCTTGGTGTGTATTAGAGAGAAGAATATGCCCAGATGCAGCAGAAAACTTAGCAGTTGTATCTAAACTCAGACCACTGTCTTGAGTGCACGGGAGACCTAAATTAACAGATAAGTTTAATTTGGGGAGAGCTTGTGCGAGAAGGTGAGCTCTCCATAAGGTTTGATGGGTAAAAGGATGTAAAATGGTAGAGATGAGGAAAAGATGGAAACAATTACTCACTGAGAACCTAAGTTTCAGATTCAGTTACCCATTTAATCCTCTCAATGAGCCTAAAGGTGGATAGAGGTAACTAACTTTATGCCTGGTACATAGTGACAGGAGATAGGAACTGTGTGCCTTTTCACAAAAACAAATGCTGGGTGATGTCATCTTCAGATATATATATATAACTGAAGTATAGTTGATTTACAATGTTGTGTTAGTTTCAGGTGTACAGCAAAGTGATTCAGTTATATCTCTATATATCTATATTCTTTTTCAGATTCTTTCCCATTCAACAAGATATTGAATATGGTTCCCTGTGCTATAGAGTAGATCTTTGTTTTTTATCTGTTTTATATATAGTAGTGTGTATCTGTTAATCCCAAACTCCTAATTTTTCCTCCTGCTTTCCCCTTCAGTGACCATTAGTTTGTTTTCTATATCTGTGAGTCTATTTCTGCTTTGTAAATAGCTTCATTTGTATGATACTTTAGATTCCACATATAAGTGATGTCAAATGATATTTGTCTCTGTCTGACTTACTTCGCTTAGTATGATAATCTCTAGGTCCATCCATGTTGCTGCAGACGGCATTATTACAGTCTTTTTTGTGGCTGAGTAATATTCCATGTACGTATATATAGTTACCACATCTTCTTTACCATTCATCTGTTGATGGACACTTAGGCTGCTTCCATGCCGTGGCTATTATAAATAGTGCTGCTATGAACATTGAGGTGCATGTATCTTTTCAAATTAGAGTTTTTGTCTTTTCTGGATATATGCCCAGGAGTGGGATTTCTGATCATATGGTAGCTCTATTTTTAGCTTTTAAAGGAACTTCCATACTGTTCTCCATAGTGGCTGTACCAATTTACATTCCCACCAAAAGTGTGGGAGGGTTCCCATTTCTCCACACCCTTGCCAGCATTTATTATTTGTAGATTTTTTTTTTAATTTTTTATTTATTTATTTGCGGTACGCGGGCCCTCTCACTGTTGTGGCCTCTCCCGTTGCGGAGCACAGGCTCCAGACACACAGGCTCAGCGGCCATGGCCCACGGGCCCAGCCGCTCCGTGGCATGTGGGATCCTCCCGAACCGGGGCATGAACCCGCGTCCCCTGCATCGGCAGGCGGACTCTCAACCACTGCGCCACCAGGGAAGCCCTATTTGTAGATTTTTTGATGATGACCGTTCTGACTGGTGTGAGGTGATATCTCATTGCAGTTTTGATTTGCATTTCTCTAATAATTAGTGATGGTGAACATCTTTTCATGTGCCTGTTAGCCATCTGTGTGTTTTCTTTGGAGAAATGTCTTTGTAGATCTTCTACCCATTTTCTGATTGAGTTGTTTGTTCTGATATGAAGTTGATATTAAGTTGTATGAGCTGTTTGTATATTCTGGAAATTAATCCCTTGTCAGTCACATCATCAAACAGATATTTTACCAATACTTTCTCCTTTGTAAAGATTCCTCTTTTGTCTGAACCCTAATTGTTCCACTAATGTGAAAATTATGGTGTACATTATATTTAATTATAACTCTCTGAGCATATGCAGTAGATAATTAAAATAAAGGAACCCATCAAGGTCTAGATATTTCCAAGCCTAGAGGCCTTGAGAGTGGCAACACCTAGTAGAATGTGTAAGGATGCCTTCAGCTGCAAGTTTAGTTTAGAATTCTCAACTAAAAATGGCTGAAAAACAGTGGACAGTGTCTCTCACATTACAAAAAGTCCAGAGGTAGATGGTTCTAAGGCTGGCATAGCCCGCGGAGCAACATTATCAAGGGCTCAGCTGCTTTCTATGTCTCTGCTCTGCCACATTCAGGGCATCATCAATGTCTCCTCTCACAGTCATAGACAGCCACAGAAGCTTCAGGTGTCCTATGCAAACGTGGCAACAACCCCTCAAAAATGGGGGGCAGAGGGAGGTTACTTCTTGTAAACACTTTTTTGTTTTTGTTTTTTTTGTGGTACCCGGGCCTCTCACTGTCGTGGCCTCTCCCGCTGCGGAGCACAGGCTCCGGATGCGCAGGCTCAGCGGCCATGGTTCACGGGCCCAGCTGCTCCACGGCATGTGGGATCTTCCCGGACCGGGGCACGAACCCGTGTCCCCTGCATCGGCAGGCGGACTCTCAACCACTGCGCCACCAGGGAAGCCCTTGTAAACACTTTTTAAATAACAAGAATAACTTAACATGGCCGTGCATGCTGCTGCCCCCAGGAAGAATTCAGATCCTCTCGACCTGGTTAGGACGTATAACCATGAACAAATCCAGTCACTGGAAAGGAGCATAAAAGTATGATTGACTTAGCCCCTAGTGATTCATAGAACATGGAAGATGAACCCTAGGATGAAACTAAGGCTCTCCCAATATAGGAGAACGGGGAAGGGACAACCAAAGGTGTCCACCTCAGTGAGATCACCATAGTCCCAGAGGACTTCATATTTTCTTTTCCTGGTCTATTTGGAGTTGACTTCATATTTTAGCTTTCAGAAGGCAATCTATTTCTCCTATTCTTGGGTCTGAATTGAGCAGTTGCCTATTCCTGTATCGACTCCAAGCATCTTGGCTTTCTTGACATGTTTACAAAATTCGAAGGAAGGAGCCATACATGACACATTACCATCTCCTTTCTGTAATGTGCACTACAATATAAAGAGTGCTTCTACATATGCTTTCACTGTTACTCAAAACAGCATCGTGAGAAAACCAAGACTTAGGTAAGTCAAAAGCTGTCTTGTCCAGAGTCAAACAGCTTTTATTTGCCCTACGGCTCTGTCTTCTGACTCTTAGCACAGTGCTCAGAACAGTGCGGACAACATACCAAACACTCAACACAAACTTGTTAAATAAAAAGATTAACATTTAAAATCTGGAAAGGGGCTTCCCTGGTGGCGCAGTGGTTGAGAGTCCACCTGCCGATGCAGGGAACACGGGTTCGTGCCCCTGTCCGGGAAGATCCCACATGCCGCGGAGCGGCTGGGCCCGTGAGCCATGGCGGCTGAGCCTGCGCGTCCGGAGCCTGTGCTCCGCAACGGGAGAGGCCACAGCAGTGAGAAGCCCGCGTACCGCAAAAATAAATAAATAAATAAAATAAAATCTGGAAAGGAGTGCATACCATTTCTGTAATTTTTTTTTTCCCCCGGAGAGTTTGAGAAAATGTAAAGCACTATAACAAGACAGCCACTGGAGGTCGCTATTATTTCACAAAAGGGGTATTTGTTATTTCAGAAACAACAGGCTGATCCTGTTTTTAAATCCCTGGTGAAATGATGATGGTGTTTATTATGTAACATTTACTGAGTTCCCGAGGCTTTAAGAATTACAATTATACATAGCTCATGCTTAGTGTTTTTAGCTAACATTTACCAAACATTCTGCTGAGCCAACATAGCCATTTTTTTCCGTGACATTTCCACATATTTAGAATTACCGTTTCTTTTTTATAATATAAAGAAGGTGCGATGATTTTGTCAACAGAAAAGTTCTTTCCTCAAAGCTGATTTTTCCCTCATTGTTATATTCCCAAGGAAGAGTCATCTGTATTTCCCATGGATATAATTTGAGAGACATTTAGAACTCAAATTCTCTTTTTCCCTGGGCAATGCTTGCAATGCATTCACAGATACCTGAAATTTCACCGTTAGCTTTTTATTCTTTTTTCTTAAATTTGCATCCCCACTTTGAGGGCCTGTGCACCAGAACAGCATTTCCCAAAATGGCGTTTTAAAAATATGTACAGTAGGAGACATTCCATAAAAAGGAGCGTTCCTCTGTCAAGTCAGTTTGGGAACCACCGCAAAAAAATAGCCCCCAACTGGAGCTGGGAAACTACATTGAGCTGGAGGGAAGTCCCACAACAAAGAAACAGTTGGTGTTACTTTGTTTAACAAGCTGTTTCCACATCTTCGAAACTTCTGTAAAGGACCAGATAAGGAAATATTTTAGGCTTGGTGGGTCATCCTGTCTCTTTTTTGGAACTTCTCAAATCTGTCATTGTGGTGAAAAAGAGGCTCTAGACAATATGTAAATGAACAAGTGGGGCTATGTTCCAATAATGCTTTGTTTATGGATACTGAAATTTGAATTTCATAAAATTGTCACAAGTCATGAAATATTACTGGCATATTGTTTTTTTTCCCCAACCATTTAAAAATTGAAAAACTTGCAGCTATACACATTTTGTCCACAGCTTGTGATGTACACCCAAACAGGAAGTGGACCACATTTGGCCATCCCCTGCTTTAGACCACAAGCATTCTCTCCTTACCCTTTTTATTTTTCTATTAAGATTCTATTAAGATTTAGGGGACTGTGGAGCCTTCAGCTGGAAACCATCTTGGTGGACATTTTGCTTGTTTTTAATTTTTAATATTGTAAACCATGATGTACCTCATTGGTTGTATTCTTAGATCTCTTTTTAGATGTATCATTTCCTTAAATAAATAACTCAGGACATATACAGGGACAATTGAGGCACCTATATGTAATTCAAGAAAAACTATGGTTTTGCTTTTATTTCTGGACAGATGACATTCTATCTTCTGTTTGCTAATGGTAGTAAGTAAATATCTAGTCATTTGGCCTGGAGAGTAGGGAGGACAAAATTATCCAGAATCCACACTTTTATTTGTTTATCTATTATTCCAGAAGCTTCGAATAGGGAAAGAAGAATGTGAGGGCAGAAAGACTCACAAGGGATTTGACCACAAATTATTCCAGTAAAGCTGAGGCACATTAAGGAAAACAACATTAATCCCAGGAATAGAATTTTAATATTTTTTGAGCTATACCTGGGAAATTAAAAAAAGAGAAACAAATCCAGTAAAAGAACTTGACCTTCTAGAATGGCACGCTAGAAATGTCAGCTCAAAGCAGATCAAAATAAGTCTAAAAAGTGAGTAGAAAGAAGTAGATAGCCTATATTTGGGGGTGTCAAGGTGGCAGACACCCTGGCTGGGGGTAGCTTTGATGGCAGCTTCAGAAATTCTAAGACCTGTTAAAGTTTTTGCATCTTCAGCCTTTGAAAACTATTCCAACTCTATCTTTCTTTTTTTTTTTAATTTATTTTAAATTTATTTTAAATTTTTATTTTTTCCAACTCTATCTTTCTTATTTCTGATTCGTTTACTTGACATTTCAGACATAGTCAAACACCAGTTGTTGGTTTTTAACTCCCAAGCTACTTTCATCCGTTATAATTTGCAACAATTGTGAGAACTTTGCAGCAATCCTTGGTTGCTTATTTCCTTTGTTTCCTAATATTCTACAGCTATGATCCTGGAAGCTGGGTTCCAGCTTAGCAGCATCAGCATCACCTGGTACCTTGTTACAAATGCATGTTGTCAGGCTCACCCCAGACCTACGGAGCTGGTCCAGCAATCTCTGCTTCCATTAACCCTCCAGATTACCCTGATGGTTTCTAAAATTTGAAAAACAGCTGTCCTACACCACTAGTCAGAACACACCATAAGATAAGAAAAAGAAAGAAAAAGTCTGAAACCTGTCATGGCCTATTTGGCTAAGGAAAATCAACTGCTACAAGAATAGGCATGGAAGGAAATGACTGGAAGAATTAGAAATCTGCATTACAGGAAAAATGCTGGTTGGTAACCTAACGAATCTTATCCCAAGTGTCATACAATTGTATAAGATGTCTTTGCAAAGAAGAATAAAAAGAATAATGGTAAAGCTTTGCAAAGAATCTAAAATGTATCTCCCCATGGGAAAACATAGAATAAAATTAATTTCTCAATGAATGTTTCTTAGGTAATTTTTAGCTGGTGATAATTTGGTAAAGATTCAGAGTAATTCATTTAGGAAAGAGAAACAAAACACATGTTGAGCAGCAGGAAAAGGTCCAAGAGTCACCACAAAAAGTTAGTGCTTAATTTTAAAGGAGGATGTCTCGCCTGGGATTCATAACAGGGCTAGAGCAAGCATGGACACATTTTGAAGTAAATTTCCTCCTATATTACAATATTCTCATCTTCCTTCGAGTGATCTATTCAGGTTTGGATCTACTTTATTTAAGTTATTAAATTCAAGTCTTTAATTGTTGATTATTCTATCCATTTTCACCTTTTAGGTCTAACCTTCATTTTGTTGCATCATTTGCCATTCGTCTCTTTTTGACTTTTATAAAGGTAATTATTGTTCTGGTACCTTCACAAGAACTATTTAGCTTGTCATAGTCACGAGTCATTTAACACATTTTTCTAATCTCTGTTACCTCAAAAGTCCTCAACCTCTCAAATTCTATGATTCTACAATTTCTAATTTGTGCTGTAGTCTAGAAATCCCAAGAAGAAAAATAAAGGAGATGAATGAATTTGTTCAGAAAATCATTTTAGAAATAAGAATCCCAACATTAATACTTATTTTGTACTAAACTAAACATGAGTCTAGATTTAGGGATGGTTCACAGCACATATAATTAAGCTAATATTACAGAACTTCGGAATCTTGAGTCTGCAAATGAAAAGAAGTGGAGTTACTGAATCAAATTTAGAGTTAATGAACCTTTTCAGGTTTCATCATGTTAAATAATATATTCCATTATTATAAATACCTGCAGCAGTTTTAAGTCAGTTGTTATGCAGTATACTGATGACCATACTTTGGACCAAGTAGCCTGTAATTTCTCAGTTATTTTGAGGAACTTTATCCTATAGATGACATTTACCCCATGTCTTGGGGCACCTGTAGATGATTTTTTATTGTGACATAAATCACCATATAATGCTTGAATGGCTGAAGGTTGCCTCTGGATTATCAGAGCTGTCACAATCCATTTTTACACAACAGATTCAAAAAAAAGGAACTCCCGTAATTCAAACTTGTTATTTCTATTACTGTGTTATATAGCTCCTATTCTTTGCTTAGGAAAGTGAAACCTATAAAGATTTTTTCTGTCTTTGCCAAGGAGAGTCTATGATTAAACCAGTCAAAAATGACTCATTTTTTTCCTAAGATAACATCATAACTTTTATTTTGATTTCCAAAATTATATCTCCATTACAGTGGGAGTCTTAGGTAGGGTTCCCTACAGTCATACTAGAACAGTCAGTAAATAATCTCATTTTGGAAATGGCCACAGTAAACAAATGGCAAATCACATCACATGTCAGCTGGCTTCAGAGTGTTCCAGAGAATAATCGAATATTCATTCTTGCTAAAACCTGATTGCTATGTGGGACTGTTGGGGGGAATAGCAGTGTCTCCACTCTGACTTTCTCCACCCAGCCGGATAAGCTTGTGTCCAAGATATGAAGCATCAAGATTCATTTTTTTGTTCATAACACTTATTAATGGATATTACCTACCAACCACTGTGTTAGAAGCTGAGAATACCAAGAATAAGACATAACTCTTCTTCAAGAAAGCAAGAGTCTTCTGGAGGAAATGATAGAAAATGTAATTTTAATACAGTTGTGTAAACGTTATGATAAGTACACACACAGTCTATGTAGGAAGCAAGGAGAAAGAGCTTCCAACGTGAGCCTGTAAAGACTGGTTTGTGAGAGGGAGGCTTATGAGAGGAAGGCTCTGCCTTCCCTCCAGCCCATCTAGAGTGGTCCTGGGAGAGGGGTGTTCCCCCTAAGTAGTAGAAGCAGGACTCAACCATAGATCTTCTCATGTTTTCCAGTGCCCTTTCCACTAACAAAGATGTCTATTGGGAGAGATTTCCTTCTCTGTGTTGATCTATGTGAAGATTGACACTTATAGTGGAATCTCCTTATTGGTGAATTCCATAAAATGTATTTGGAGAAAGAAAAGTGTGGGGTGGGGTGGAGGGAGTAGAAAAGCTCACTGCTTGCCCATGAGTGAGCAGGATATGGGAGAACATCTCTTCCCTCAATTAATCAGTTTCCACGTCCCTCTCAGGCCTGCTTTAAGACCTTCTCTGAGCACAGGGGTAGATGGTGACTTTTGAGGCTCTACTTCACCTTAAATCAAACATAAAAATGTATCCACATCCCCTATTAAATACAACTGACACGTAATTATAAAAAACCTGAACTGAAGTACAGTTGACTAGTTGACATCACGTTTTATTTTGTAGATATTTAATTAAATGGTGTTAAGTTTTCCCCAATACTTTGTAGCCAATCATTTTCTTCAGGTTTCAGACAGATCTCTATATCCCCTGAAACGCTTGTCGCTGGTGGGTATTGTGCCTACCCTACCCAGGTGCCTCTTTTCTTGTGATCCTCTAGTCCTGATAAGAGTGAGTTAAAACACTTAAATTATATTTTCATCATATGTTCTTCATATATAGTATGCATATACTGTATGCACTATTTTATACCTATTTATAAGATCAGTGTTTTAATTAGCTATTGCTACAATAATCTCCTCTAGCAAAGAACCACAAAATCTCAATGACATACAATAGGTTTTTATTCTTCTCTCATGGGTTTGCTGATGAGCTCTGTTCAATGTATTTCTTTTTTTTTTTTTTTTTTTTTTCTTCTTGGAGGTAATTTGAAGGCAGTGGGACAGGAGGTGCTGAATCCCCTTGCCTTAGGCTTGGGGGAAAATTGGGAGTTTCTGAGAATCGTGGGGGAAGACCCAAATGAACTAGATCAGTGATTGTCTAGTGGAGCCAGGCATGGGGGGAGTTATGCTGGTACCACCCCAGCGGGCAATTGGGCAATTGCCTGGTGACCTGTGGGGCAATCTACTTTTTATATGATCTTCCTGAGGGGGAGGGAACAGCAGGGGCCAGACTCTCTGGGAAACTTCCTAGTGGCCTGGTATTATAAGAATTAGCCCACACTCCTGGCTGAAGCTTTCTCTCCTTGGTGGGACAAAGGGGCCTTACCCTTTATATGCCTAGGGATTGGGCTGTGATTCCTTGGTCCCTGGAAGTTGAGGCTTTGACCCTCTCTGGTCCCTAAGGACTGGACATGGAAAGGATGGTTGTGGACTCAGCCAGCAGATCCCTGAGATCTTTATGGGTACTTACCTCATATTATTAAGGATCGTTCCCTTGAGAGTTTCCTGGGCAGATTCCTGACGGTCCCTCCTCTCTCCTGTGTTGCAGGTGTCTGTTCAACGTATTTCTTATTTTGTGCTGGAACCATGAGCTAGCTGGGCCAGCATGTGCTTCTCATAGTGATGGCAGAGGTGTGAGAGAGCCAGTGGAAACTCATGAGAACTCTTAAGACCTAGAGTTGGAGCTGCCAAACTTGCCAAAGCAAGTCACAAAAGTCAAGGGGCAGAGAAATACACTCTCTCCACACTGAGACACTGTGGCAACAGTGTGGATGAGGGAGGATAGGGGTGAAAAATTGGGGCCAGTAACTGAATCTCCCAAGTCACCTTCAACCCCATGCAGTGATTGCTATGCTCTGTGAGTGCTTAAAAGGGTATTAAAGATATTTTGGACTCACCGGTTGACCTTAAAACCTATCCCCTGGATGAGATGTGACCCAACTGTACGTCCACCAGCTGGTGAGCTATGTGCCCACGATGCTAAGTCAGCCAGGTGAACTTCCAGGGTTGGAGCCTCCTTCTTCTAGGCCCAAGATAACCATACTCACTTGGGCGTTAATTATACTGGGGTCAAAATCTGGATTTATGAAAACCAGAATATTCATTTTTACTTTGAAACAAACTGTTACTGAGAAGAGCTAAATTCAAGTACATGGCTTGGTCCATTGCAAAAATGAACTTCAAAATACTGCACCTCAGAATTAGACTAACTTTCTCATCCAGTCATTGGCAGTACTGCTTTGTTTACTTTTACCCACAAACAAGCTACAATTTAAACGTTCAACTGAACAGTAAAGCACAAAGCAAGTCAAAATCTGATGAAAAAGAACTTTCACCGCACAAAACTATGGTTATATTTTTAGTATATTCAAGGAATCTACTTTATTACTCTTTCCTCATCTTTTATTCTGATAACAAGCAAAATAGCTCACTTAGTGCCTTGTATTCTTAAGATGCTTCTTAGTTTTTTGAGCATCTCCACTGAACACGCTCAGGTCAGTTGGTTGTATGTGAAGTCAAGGATTAGTAAAAAATTCAACATATTCAAAAGTTTAATTCTATAATATCTTTAGTAACAATCTATAGTTACATCCTAAACTAGGAATATCACAAAAGAGGAAGTATCCTGGACTTACATAGTACACAATCCTATAAAAAGGAAGATTACAATGTTCTCTTTAAAATGTGTTTCTAATTCCCTCCAATGAACCCACCTTAGAGATGGGAAAATCCAGGCTTAGATCTTTGCTGCTCCATTTTGATACATCCTAAACCTGGTCCATATTTCTACTGAGGATAGTAGGGTCTGGCAGCATGGCAGGTTTACAGAGCAGGTACATTGCTGTGGGCATGTAACCTTGATTTCCACTCCCTGCCCCCTGCCTCATCCATGATACAGCTTCAAATGTACATTAATATCAGGGCAGAAACTCTGGCATAGATCATTGCATTGTCGTGGAATGTCAAACTCTCCTAGGAAGCCAATTTTTCTTTAAAAGAATTTCTACAATCTAGATGCATGCCCTGACATTCTCTTTCCTGGGTCTATTATTTCTCACACTCAGTTCTTGTTCTGTTTTCTCTGACATAATGGAAGAAAATTAATGGAACAGAATAAATTAAGAGCCTTGGTGCTTTATCATCTTAACTGCTCAGCAAATCGAATTGATACCTTGGGGAGATCCGAGGTGTTTGCTGATAACTCCTTCAGAGCAAAAGGGTTTTTTGTTTGTTTTTATTTCCTTTTGTGTTCTATTTATCATAAAGACTCTCATACTGTTATGGTGTGGCATAAACATAAAGTAAATAGGATAGCTAAAGTTTTAGGGGGAAATGACAACTTTACACTTTCAAATTAAATATTTTGTCCTCAAATATCTATAGAACTGACAAATCTGGTCATTTGATTAGAAGGAAGTAAGCTAAAAATCTTTAGGTTTTATTAAAAATTCTAGAGTATTTTTAAAATGAAAAAGAAGGTTGTAGAAATTCTCTTTATGGAGGTGTCTGAAATGGGATTTCTTTATTTGAGGAGAATTAGGGCTGAAACTAAGGATATTTTCTTAATGTCTGTTGCAACCTCTGTGTGTGTGTGTGCACACGTGTGTGTGTGTGTGAAAGAGAGAGAGAGAGCATAAGAGCACTCCTGCACATTCTGTTTTCTCCAGAGGTGAATTAACAATGCTAGCATATTGATTGGAGGCTTTCTATCTAATTTGAGGTCCAAGGCTGTATCAAGGTTAAAAATGACAATTTCCTAAATAAGAAGTAAAAGAGCAATCTTTGTGCTTCAGATTCCAAGAAGTTAATTTTCTCTTACATTTTCTTAATTTCTTTCTGTGTGAACAATGTGTCAGAAAGGACAAGTTCTGGAGGAATTTTAGGGCAAAAGAGCAGGGCCACTTCTCAACCAGTCAAAATTATCAGTGGAGAGGCCCATTTATCATTCACTTACTGTCTTTAGCTTGAAGAAGATGAGTTCTTGGGGTTGAGCGGGCTGGGGGAGGGTACAGATGGCAAAAGAATGGTGGGACAGACAGAGCTTTGAACTGGTACTGACAAAAGCCAGGGCAGATGGGATTCACATGGATGTGAGTTTAGGTTCTCCAACTGCTTCTTAATGTCAAGTTTAAATTTTTTCACGTTCAATCATGTATTTCTGCAGTCTAAAGTATTCCTGCAAAGTTGAATATTCCTACCTAGACTAACACGTAGGAATTTTTCAGGTCTAAACTCAATGACACTTTCTCCAGGAAACCTTATTTGATCTCTAAATCAGAATTTTAAAAAATTTTCCTCTCTTAGTAAAATTCCTGCTCTTTTTCTTCAGAGAAACATATGTATAGAAATCCATGTATATGTATAGGAATATAAGGTATAATTATGTATTAAGATCTCTTGTTAAAAGTTTCTCTCCCATATGGGATCATATCCTGTAGCAGGGCAGGTACCATATTTGGAAAAAGTGGCACCAGGTGGTAGACAGCCAATCCATATTTCCTCAGAGAATAACTCAGTAAATATTGCCTCCTTTTCTCATATTGGAATTTGTGAGTTTCCTTGTCATCATTTCTAATTAAACTTTGATCGGCATTATTTCTCATCAGTTTAGATTAAACATTTTGTAGTTCTTCCTTCATTGCCAAGGGGATTTAATATTTAAAGGAGTTTGATAATGAGATGTTTTGCAAAGAAAAAGGTCCTTTGATTGTATAAACATTCCATATTCTTTTCAAGGCTAAATTTCTTTTCTCAAGATATTCCCTTGTTTATGGGCTTTTCACTGCTAGGGCCGTGTCCTTTCACAACTGCTGAAACCCACTTGTATTTCAGTAAAGGACATTGTCACCTTCTGGCACTCCCATGATACAGTTGAATGGGATTTGGGGAGATTTGTTTCCTTTTTGCTTGTGGATGGCTACAGGCAGTAACTGTCCTTGTAACCTCTAAACGCGCGATCGCTGTCAGGCCAGAACCCTCTAGCTACTGTTCCACCCTTATGCCACATGAAGCCCTGGGAGAAAGAGGACACAGATTCATTAGTACCACTTACTCTTAAGCCAGAAGATATCCTGTTAGTATGACAAGATACAATGAAATCCACTACCCAGTTTGCTCAACTGATCAGAAAGTTGGGGTTCCCCAATTCAGATGCACGCACTGATACTCTCTCCTGGGAAACAAAACACAGCTGAGTCAACAAAGCCAAACACTTTGACTTGGCCGTGCTGTCACCTCTGGTGACCATCCAATTTGTCTTTTTCCTCTTATTCACCGGTATCTCAAATAATTGGGTATCTATTTAAAGCGCAGTGGGCTCTAAATACCAGGTGGTATTTAGAGGTCTTCTCACGTTACAAGAAATCTGGATGTTGGTTGTTGCCGATGTTCTCTCAGTGGGTCACAAAATCAGGACTTTGGGGCTGGGGGTCTCTGTGACTGTCATGGTCCTACCCACATGGCTGTTAGAGGACTACTGTGGCTTCCAGCAGCCTCTTTTCTAACCCACAGGTGCAGGGGCAAGTGGCAGGGGATAAGAGCTCACTCCCACTCTCTTAGCTAGGAGGGAGCTTCCATTACCTCCCCCTACATTTCACTGACCAGAATTGGGTTACATGACTGTTGCAGCTGGAAAAAAAAAAGATTAATCGGTTGTCCAACTCTTAGAGTAAGTAAGAGACAGCGGAGAAGGGAATTGAAAATGGGTTTTGAATAGGTACCGGAGAACCCACGACGGGTCCTAAACGGGGACTCTGTCCAACCCTTTATAATTTGCTTTATTACAGGACTAAAGCTGCATTCTTGGTGGTGACCTGCTCTCATACCTTAGTATGTGCCTCCTCTGCTTGGTGTCATACCTGTCATCTGAACTTTCCTTAAAAAACATTCAGCACAGAATCAGCAATCACCCATTTATATGGTAGATTAAACGTATCAGCACAGCATATACTATTTTTAAAAGATTATACTTTTCTTATTATTTTCAAATGTTCCCCCTTCCCAAATAGGGTGTTAGTTTCCTTTTGCTATAATTTCTAGAGTAGTACATGTAGAAGTTTATAGCAGGTTGCAGTAATTTGTTATTTATATAAATAAAGTAAGATCAGTAACCTCATGATTTGGGACATCCAAGAGAATGCTATGGTGAACTTGTCTATATTTATTATATTTTGAAAAGGTAATATGAGATAGAAGTGCCCCTCACCCACCCAGCCTTTCTAAAGTACACAGTTCAGTCAAAATCTCTTCATGCTAGAGATGTTATCCTATACTAGCAACTCACCACTCAATCACAGCAGTTTGGGTTTATTCATCAACTCTTAGCACATGACCTGCCACTGAATTTCTACCTGTGGTATTTCAAGTCACTAGTGCCCTTGAAGGGCAAGTGGATTCACATTTCATTTCACCAAGAATGAAAAGGAAAATGGACAAATGTTTTTGGTAATTGTTGGTAGTTCAGTATGTAAAGCTATGAAGTCACCTAATATACTAAACTTCCACATGAAAGAAAGAAAATAGAATCTGCATAATCTTCCTATAATTGTGATTAGATGCTGAAATGGATTGACCTGAACTATTTAAATTTTTTCATCTGTATATAATTAATAATAAATGAATTCTGCAAGCTGAACAATTTTTTGGAAATTCATTGATTTGATAGTCTTGATTTGACCTCTTTGAAAATACCCTGTATTTTGTGTTTGTTTGTTTGCTTTTTGTTTGTTTCTTTGATTGGGCCCTGGTAATTGCTCATGCACAGAAGTTCTTACTGACTCAATGATGCTTTCTCTTTTGCATACAAATGTTCTTTCTAATTTTAGTTTTTTTTTTTTTTTTTTTTTGCTGTCATCAAATGTCCATGTGTCATGATCTACAAACATGAAGACGGTGCTCATCCAAAGAGAGTTCAGTGTTAAAATATATAACAAAGTTAGGACTTCCCTTGTGACGCAGTGGTTAAGAGTCCGCCTGGCAATGCAGGGGACTCGGGTTTGAGCCCTGGTCCGGGAAGATCCCACATGCCGCAGAGCAACTAAGCCCATGAGCCACAACTACTGAGCCTGTGCTCTACAGCTGACGAGCCACAACTACTGAGCCCGTGAGCCACAATTACTGAAGCCCGTGTGCCTAGAGTCCATGCTCCTCAACACGAGAAGCCACCGCAATGAGAAGCCAATGCACCGCAATGAGGAGTAGCCCCTGCTGGCGACAACTAGAGAAAGCCTGCGTGCAGCAACGAAGACCCAACACCGGCCAAAAATAAATTAGTTAATTAAAATATATAGGAAAGTTAATCAAGCATATATTTAAAGATGCGTATAATTGTTTTTGTGCTGCATGGTGATTGGGCATAAGTGGTAAGTTACTCATATCATAGCAATGGAGGCTCTATTTAGAGACAGACCCAGCATGTTTATAATCAGTGGTGAGAAGAAGCTGAAAGTGAAAAGAGTGAGAATGGGGAGGTAGTTTGTGGAAAGCCTCTTCCCGATCATAGCCTTAAGAAAAGATACCTAGCACCCCAAGGTCTTTCCTATATTGATTTCCCCAGGATTTAGAGGGACCAGCATGTCAATCTACACTGGAGCTTCTTAAGCACTTAGATGTGGGTCTCCTGTGCTGATCATGTTGAAAAGAAAAACTGATTAAAGGAGTAAAGTGTCCAACAACTATCAACAGGTCAAGTAGGAAAAAAAACCAAACCAAACCAAAAAAAAACATTTTCCACTTTTAATTATCTTGGCATATCACCCCTAAAAGCAGTGGCCATTTGTGTTCTTGTGAGGAAAAGTCAGAAAGTATGTGCTCTTACCTTGCAAAGGCAATGTATTACCAGTTGTAGTGTGTAATTCTATTCTTCAGAAGCCTAGGTGATCATGATGGTAGATCTCCTAATTACATATTGTCCTTCTGCATGTTCCTGATGGGGGAAGGGAGATGGGTCCTTAAATTTATTCAGTGACCTTTGGTCCCTCACTGGTCTCAGCTGTGAAGTCATTGGTCTGGGCTGCTCTCTGGGTGGTGACCACTAAGCTGGGACTGGTCCCATCCCTGGTCATTCTGCTGCTCATCTTCAGCTGCTGTAGCTCATGGTTGTCTCTCTTCACGTGGTCTGGGCTGCAGGAACCCCCTGGCTGATGTGGCCTTACTCGGCTCCCCTCCTGAGCCCCTTCAATTTGACACTGGTTTTGATGTTCCATCTCAACCCGTTGCTCTTGTAGATTGAATGGCAGAACCTCTGGTTGTAACTCAGCTTTTGTTCACATCTCACTCCATATCCAAAGGGCATGTGCAAACTTCTGGGTCTCATCTTACCTGAGACAGCTAAAATTCAGCCTTCCCTCTGCCAGATTGACCCCCCTCCCAATACTGCTGCAAAGATGCAAGGCACTCTCCTTCTAGAATCCTACATGTGACAAAGAGCCAAGCTCTCTACCTTCTGTGTTCCCATAGGTTTATCTATCACATTTTCTCCAACCAAGAATAAAGACTGAAGATAGATTAACACACACACACGTCTCATCCCCCGCCTCTCCTTCCTCAAGCCCCTTATTTGGCTACAATCCCTTTAATGCTGAAAGAAGTTAATTTTTATTTGTCTTTTCTATTCTCCCAGGAACTCCCTGCACACCCTTGGGCCAGGAAGGAGGGCTTTTGGGGTCCCTAATACCTTAGCCATACTGGAGGATGGGGGGAATGATAGAGAAAAACGAGTTGACCAGTAAATAACTCTAGGCTGGAAGGTATTTTAAAAAATAGTCTACCTACTTACAATCCCCCTGTAATAAAACTTCCCCATGTTTCAGTGGATATTTACTCTTATTTAGGGGTCACTTCTCCCTTTTCCCAAAATGCAAGAGCTAAATCTTTGCCTTGAATCTGCTCTCTGATTTTCCCCGGCCCCCAGAGCCTCCGAGGGTGGCTGGGTGAATCTGGGGCTGGTCACGTCCTATGTCTAGGGACAGATCTTAGACCCGAGGAAACCCATGCTTTCCCAATACTGGTCCTTCAGGGGTCCTGGCCATGTGGGCAGGTGGTAGAGCTTCCCTTGAACAAAGATGAGTCTCAGGGGGTCTTGCTTAGCTGCAGAAGCAATGTATCCCCAGTTCAAAGACAGCAGGCTGTATGAGATGCTGTCTCCACATCCAAATTTACCTCCATGGTCTCTTTGGCCTTGATTCTGTGACCCAGAAGGGAAACAAATGACAGCTGAGTTAACCTCCCTGAGACTAGAATGTCTCCACTCTCTCTCTTTGTGCACTTCTCAAGCCAACCTTTGCTTCATATTTATCAGCTCTGGAAACACTTATTGGCTTAAATATAGCTATGGAGTCTGCTCTCTTTCTCTGAAGCATAATTTTTGAAATACATCCTGGGCCCAGGTTGCTAGAATAAGGCTTCCTTCTCCTCAATGAGGTTCAGTCCTTTCGAAGAGAAAGGGCCTTACTTCCCTCCCCCTTCCTTTCTTTAATCTGCTAATTGTCTGTAGTTGCCTGCATACAAAATTTTTCTTCATTGTGCTGGCATCAAGAAGCTTCAGCTCTCAAATTCTCCTCTGGGTATTTGTTACCTGTCAGCGGTGTAAATATGTGATTCCCACAGGGGCTTAAGGATCCCAAATGGGTGCCGTCATGCAGCCAACTTGCAGATTTTTTCACTCATATGTGGAAAGAAAATGTAGCTTATTTAGTTGGTCTGCTTTTCCTCAGAAGGCTAAACTTTGTGTGATGCAATC
This sequence comes from Mesoplodon mirus, assembly GCF_964341445.2. Classification (NCBI taxonomy): domain Eukaryota; kingdom Metazoa; phylum Chordata; class Mammalia; order Artiodactyla; family Ziphiidae; genus Mesoplodon; species Mesoplodon mirus. The sequence continues at coordinate 12,635,224 of NC_138977.1, read as the reverse complement.
ATTTAAACAGCCCTTTTAGATAGTACTCATATCTAAAACAAACTAAAAATAAAAAGGCACGTTTCCTTGTATTTCCACATAGCTCCTGTCCAAGAGGGCATCTGTGTGTTTGGTGGGGTGATATACCTTGACAAGGGAGGGGAGATGGCGTGCTTGGATCCATAGGGTGCTTTACAAATAATAAATGTAGTAGCAATAAATACAAAACTTATAATACATATACATAATACTTAATGTAATGCATTGGTACACAATAGCTTTAGCTATCTAGATCTCTGTATTTTTTCATCCATCTGTCCATCTAGCCATCCATCCATCCATCCATATAGACAATGCTTTATGTTGTTTATAAAGCACTTAAAGAATGTCTTGGCAGGGGCTGCTTCCTGGCCTCGCATCCACCCAGGGCTGACAGTCCCATTTCTGGAGGCCTCCAGCTGTTTGCTGCTGCAGCCTGAGGCTGGTATGTCCCAGCCCCGTTTGTTTTCTTACTCAGCTTGGTCAGGCCTCACCATCTTTCCTGCTTTTTTTTTTTTTGTGGTACGCGAGCCTCTCACTGTTGTGGCCTCTCCCTTTGTGGAGCGCAGGCTCCGGACGTGCAGGCTCAGCGGCCATGGCTCACAGGCCCAGCCGCTCCGCGGCATGTGGGATCTTCCTGGACCGGGGCACGAACCCATGTCCCCTGCATTGGGAGGCGGATTCTTAACCACTGTGCCACCAGGGAAGCCCCTTTCCTGCTTTTGATCCTCACTGGTTCTGTAGACTATCTTGCCTCTGCCTGTCCCTCCTCCCCATCAGATCCCTGTGAACCAGACGGAGCATAAGCTGGGCTGTTTCTTCCATTTCCAGTCAAGATTTCCATGACATAATAACTGCTTCCTCTCCTGGGGCATCAGTGATCTGAATCCTGAATGCTTGGTTCGCTAAAGTATTTAGAAAACACGAAATTCCTTCAAGCCAATTGTCTGACTGCAAAACCCCTATTTTGAATATGAGAAAATGAAAATAAATTCTTTAATTCTCTCTCCGTTCCTAACATAATAACCTTAATGTCTTCTCCCCACTTCCAGCAGGCGGTTGGACGCCTCAGGCAAGCTAGAGACAAAGTCCTGTGTGCAGAAACACAAGAGAGGAAAATACATTAATAATTTTTTTTTGCAGTATACATTAATAATTTTAAGGCTAATTACTTAAGTATACAGAGTGTTCAGTAGTGAATAAAATGGAGCAATCTCTGTTTCATGGAGGTTATAGCCTGGTGAGGGAAACAGATATTATATAAATATGCATATACTGCTAGTTTGTGGTTCATGCTTTGAAGGAAAGCAGCTGGTAGAGAGAATGACCGGTTGACAGTGGTGGGAAGTGCAGGTTAGACAGTGGATCAGGAAAGGCCTCTCTGAGAAAGTGACAGAGGCCTGAGGATGAACAGACATTGGTCAGGCACAGCACAGGGGAAGAGCGTTCCAGGCTGAGGGAACATGTGGGATGGTTCTAAGGTGAGAGGGCGAGAAAAGACCAGCAGTGGCTTCCTTCCCATCTCACTCTGGACAGAGGCCACGTCGTCCTCTCATCCACAATGCTCTGCCATGTGTAATTCCCCATGACCTTTCCAACCTAATGCTATGGTGTCCTTTTCTCTCTCTGACCTCACCCCTTACTTCCTTCCTCTTAATTCCCTCTGAAAGAGCCATATTTGTCCCCTCCCATTCCTCACACACGCCAGGCAAGTTTCTACCTCGGGGCCTTTGCAACTGCCATTCCCTGGCTGAAGGTTCTACTGCCAGGGAGCTGCAGGGATCACGTTTCACTTTCTTCTGGTTTTTACTCACAAACCTCGCTGTAACACCTGTCGTGGTCACCTTATCTAAAACCGCAGTTCCTCCTACACTTTAAGTCACTCTTCTCTGCTTTTAGTGTTCTTCTTAACACCATCATCTAACGAACTGTATATATTTTATCTATCTATCTATCTATCTACCTATATATATACTTATTTACTTTGGCCATGCTGCATGGCTTGTGGGATCTTTGTTCCCCGACCAGGGATCAAACCCGGGCCCTTGGCAGTGAAAGCGCAGAGTCCTAACCACTGGACTGCCAGGAAATTCCCTAACGAACTGTATATTTTATTCATGTATCTTATTTATTGTCTGTCCCCCACGTAATGTAATCTATGAGGGCAGGAATATGTGTCAGTTTTATTTATTACTGTATCTTAGCAATTAGAATATTGCCTGGCACGTAGTAAGCATTCAATACATGTTTGTTGAATGAATAAATGAGTGGTTGACATTCTGTTTTTTTGTTTTTTGTTTTTTTTTTGCGGTACGCAGGCCTCTCACTGCTGTGGCCTCTCCCGCTGCAGAGCACAGGCTCCGGACGCGCAGGCTCAGAGGCCATGGCTCACAGGCCCAGCCGCTCCGTGGCATGTGGGATCCTCCCGGACTGGGGCACGAACCCGTGTCCCCTGCATCAGCAGGCGGACTCTCAACCACTGCGCCAACAGGGAAGCCCGACACTCTGTTTTTTGGTGCACTTGGTTTGTTTTCTTCCCTGCCTCATGGTGTTTGCTCTAATTCAGTACCCCAGTGCTCTCTTATGGGCTTAACCCACTCTGCAGCATCTCCGGTTCTTTGCTTCTGATTTCCCAACATCTCCTGGGTTTTTACATGGTGAGTCAAATTCTGTTCCTTCTTTCTTGCCTTTATTGATTATTTGTGGGGTACCTGATGCCGAGCAGGACCCTGTGGGGCTCCTGAGCACAAAAGCCTTCCTGTGTCCTCCATTTTTGATTATAGGAAATAGGCTTCCTTCAGCCTCCATGACCTTCCCTGAGTTCCAAAGGGCCAGTTCAAATAGATGCTAATTAGGGAAGGGAGGGGATGTGGAGACAAGGGAGGAGCAGCCAAGAAACAATAGTGCAACCTTGGGGCAGGGTCCTAGTTCTCCCTCAGGGATACACATAACAATAACTTTGAGCAGTTTTGCAGATACTGAAACCTGCATCAGGTGGGAGAAATTAATGGTATGCTACCCACAGGCACGTAGACCTGAGACTGGTTGGAAACAGAAGGTTGATGATGCCACCAACCTCCCACTTACCTCCCCACCAACCAATGAGAAGAATGTCCAGGAGTTGACCATGCCCTCTTTGAACCATTACTATAAACCTTCTCACCACTCCCTCCAGGTTGGGACACACAGTTCTGAGGGCATTAGCCCACTGTGGCCCCATTTGCCTGGCAAAGCAATAAAGCTATTCTTTTCTTCTTCACCTAAAACTCTGTCTCTGAGAATTAATTCAGTGTCAGGGTACAGAAACCAGATTCAGCTTCACACCTACTATGTACCAGGCACTGTTCTGGACACTGGTGACATGATGATGAGGAAGACAGTATCTCCGTCTTCACAAGCTTAGACTTTAAGCCAGATTTTTTCCCCAGGGATTCTGTGTTGTGACAAACACATCACCCCTGACTCTCTGCTGCCTCTACCTGCTATAGGGCAGCTGTAAGGGCAGTGGTCAGCCTGGCTGGGCATTCGCTATTGAAGTCACCAAATGTGGTACCACAGAGTAGGATGTAGGAGCCAGAAATGAGAGATGAGCCTGTCTGGTGCAAATCTTGCAGAGAGAGGCAGAGATGCTTGGGCAGCTCCACTCCAAGGAATTACTCTGCTGTGAGGGGGCGGTGAGGTGAAGTCCCTGGTTGTAGATAAACACAAGCTGGCCATCCAATTTCCCACTGCTGTTTCACTTCCTCTTTACATGATCAGGAAGATAATTTATTCTGAATTTGTTCTTAGATAAATTAGGATGGCCAATGAGGAAGAATGGCTACATCTGTGTAGACCATAAAGAGCAATGAAGCATTGCCATCCCAATTCCCATAAGCACATGGTTTTACAAAACTTGATTGCTCACAGGACACGCCATTTGAAACACACATATTGTACACTCTAAAGGACACACTTCCAATGTAGCAAACACCAACAGAAAGTTAACAGAAAAATCTGACATGTACCCGTAGCCAGCACCAATGTCTTTCTGTCAGGGGGGCAGGGGAGTCCTTATATATCACAATAATTCCTATGAATGAAATTGGAGATATAGTATTGTATACATTCAAAATATTGAAAGATAGCTGAAAGTATTCTAGGGATGATTAATTTTTATTAGCATACTATAGTGTAAGCTGATAAGTTAGAGGGCCCCTGGAGAAAGAGAACAAGGAATGGCTTAGGAATGGCCTAAGCCATTTAGTGATCTAAGCCTGGGCACAAGGCTTGCCCTTGAACAAGTCTCAGTAATTAATGATCTTAAGGGAAGGGAGGGAATGCAGAAACAAGGGAGAAGCAGTCAAGAAACAATAGTGCAGCAACGGGGCAGGGTTCTGGTTCCTCAAGGGATGTACATAATAACATGTCTTTGAGTTTTGCAGGAACTAAGGTCCCTAACCATGTGGAGGATGGAATGATGGTGTTGACTCTCCTGACTTTAATCAATTACAGGTTGGGCACTCTGGGCCTTTGCCCTGATTCTGTGCTGAATTCTCCTCTGCTCAAGCCCCCTCATGAATATGCATGGACCCTGAGCTTAAAACTTCCCCAATTTTGCTGTTCCAGGAGACGCTGCTTTGGGAAAGATCCCAAGTGTTCTCCTTACTTGCTGCAAATAATAAACCCTTCTTTCTCCCAATCTTTGGCTTGGTTGTGTCTATTGGCTTGACACCCACCAAGAGGGTGAACCCAGTTTTTGGGTAACAATAGCTCAGGGAAAAGGATTAGAGACTTTATTTTTATGTATTTTATATAGTATAACTTTATTATATAGTTATTCAGCCATTACATTTTAATGAATGTACAGCGTTTCAACACGTAACTGAATCCTAGTAGCTAATGTTATTTTGATAGTTTAGGTTGGACCACATAAAATTCTTATCTAATAAATGCCAGGTGTTTTACAATAATAATATCAAATTTTAGAGTAATTATAAATAGAGATCCACAGACCTTTTTTAGGTCTACTTAACAAAACTGACTGCCATCACACTGCCTATTACAGTTTTATAAGTGTAAGCTCCTCCAGGGTAGGGACAAAATTTATTCATCTTATTTGTGCTCAAACAATGTAAAAGCACCACCATGTAGACCCCACATGTAGAAGGTATGCAGTATGGGTAGAATTAACCAAAGAGCTGGCATGTAAACTGGCAGGCTTAGAGAAACACAATTCACATGAAAGGTGGCAATAAGCGTGGACTCTGGAGCCAGACAGGCTGGGTTCAAATCCCAACTTTGTTTCTTACTTGACTTTGAGTCTCAGTTCCTGCTCTAAGAAATGCAGATAATGACGCCAAAAGCTCAGCTTCTCTGTACACTCGCACTTAATGGAATCACAGAGACAGAGTTTCTTTCTTTCTTCTTTTTAAAAAAATTAATTAATTAACTAATTAATTTATTTTTGGCTGCGTTTGGGTCTTCCTTGCTGTGCACAGTCTTTAGCTGCAGTGAGCGGGGGCTACTCTTTGTTGCGGTGCACAGGCTTCTCATTGCAGTGGCTTTTCTTGTCGCAGAGCACGGGCTCTAGGCATGCGGGCTTCAGTAGTTGTGGCTCACAGGCTGTAGAGCGCAGGCTCAGTAGCTGTGGCTCGTGGGCTCTAGAGCACAGGCTCAGTAGTTGTGGCCCACGGGCTTAGTTGCTCCACGGCATGCGGATCTTCCCAGACCAGGGCTCGAACCTGTGTCCCCTGCATTGGCAGGCGGATTCGTAACCACTGCACCACCAGGGAAGCCTGGAGACAGAGCTTGGGGTGAAGTAGAAAAGAATAGCTTTTTTACTTTGCCAGGCAAAGGGGGACACAGTGGGCTCCTGCGTTGAAAAACTATGTGTCCCAACCCAGGAGAATCTGATGAGGAGTTTTTTTTTTTCTTTTGCGGTACGTGGGCCTCTCACTGTTGTGGCCTCTCCTGTTGTGGAGCACAGGCTCCGGACATGCAGGCTCAGCAGCCAAGGCTCATGGGCCCAGCTGCTCCACGGCATGTGGGATCTTCCCAGACCGGGGCATGAACCCATGTCCCCTACATCGGCAGGTGGACTCTCAACCACTGCACCACCAGGGAAGCCCTGATGAGGAGTTTTATGGTGGTAGTTCAGGGTTGGGGTTGCTGACAAGATGAGGGTGTGTGCAGGGTCTCAGGTGGTCCATCTCCTAATCTTGATGAGCTTCTCTGGCCCCTGTAATCTGGCCTCAGGTGGTTTCTTGGCTGCTCCTCCCTTGATGAGCAACTGTTCGAATCTGCCCTTTAGAACTCAGGGAAGGTCATGGAGGCTGGAGCCTTGTCTACAAGAAACGGGGGACAAGAAAAAGAGGCCTCTGTGCCCAGGAGCTCCACAGGGCTCTGCTTGGTTTCAATAATAATAACACCTACCTCACAGGGTGGTGGTGACGATTAAATGAGTTAATTAAAACATGGAAAGCATGTAGAATGGTCTCTGGTACATGGGATGGACCCAATAATATTGTTGCAGGAACGGGGACCCCTTCCAGGGACCACAGGTGGGCTCTTGTCTAACACTCAGAAATGAATTGTCTGAGGAGACTCAGGTGCTGACAAAGCAAGAGACTTTATTGGGAAGGGGCTCCGGGGCAGAGAGCAGCAGGGTAAGGGAAGCTGGGAGAATTGCTCTGCCATGAGGCTCACAGTCTCGGGTTTTATGGGAATGGGGTTAGTTTCCGGGTTGTCTCTGGCCAATCACTCTGACTCAGGGTCCTTCCTGGTGGTGTGCGCATCACTCAGGCAAGATGGATTCCAGCGAGAAGGATTCTGGGAGGTTGGTAGGACATATGGACTGGCGTCTCCTCTCTCCTTTGACCTTTCCCAAATTCTTCCATTGGTGGTAGCTTGTCAGTTCCGCTTTCCTTACCAGGACCTCCTGTTGTAAGATAACTCATGCAAGTGATTACTACTGTACCTGACCAGGGCGGGCGGTGTAGGTTAATGGTTCCCCTAACAATATTAGCTACTATTATGTGAGGTAAGCCCACATACTCAAAGAAGAAATATAAAATATAGGACTAATAAGCACTTTTCCACCCCTTCCCCCTACACATCTTTTTCCAGACACATGCACACACACACATCTTCGCACATACATAAACCACTCATAAAAATGAAAAGAGAAGAGCTTCCTTCACAGGATACCAAGAAAAAGCTTTAATTCTCTCCTGGGGATCCGGATGTAATGTCTGCCCTTTTAAGTGAACCCAACTTGCCCTTTTGAGCCTGAGCTGGGATTACTTAAAAGGCTTTGCAAGGCCTCCAAGCTCCATTCCTGGACTGGTTCCAGGTCATTTTCTATCTGCCAGGAGTGCTAATCCTTGTTCTTGGTGTGATTAGATCATCATCTTTTCAGATAATAATTTTTGTGGCTTGCTCCCTGCATCTTTTCTTTAAAAATGCCCCATGACAATCTCTCTCTCTCTCTCTCTTTTTCCTTCCGCTGCCCCATACAAGCTGACCCTAGACTCTCAGCTCTGCTTGCTTCAATGGCTGGGGGTGGGGGGGGTGGCGGCAGGGTTGGAGGTGTGGTTAGAATGGAAAGCGCTAGTAACCTGCAAAGTGTCTTGACTTTCTTTGCTCAAAATCTAAGCCTGCACGATAATTAGAGGTTTTGTAAAGTTGCTAGAAAGGTGAAGTGAATGTGTGCGGGTGAAATGGTTTAGAAGAAACACAAGGGGAGAAAGATTTCCTGCAGTTTTTTGAAAGGTTCTATTGGATTGTGACAGGGTTTGCAATCTGAAGGTTTTACCAGTAAAAGAGACCTGAACATTGCTCCCTGACAAACATGCCAGCATTGGATGTGATTCCAGGAGGACTGTCTGCACAGTATGCTGGGAAGCTGGAATCACAGGCACCTCATTAAAGATTTCCACATGCAAAGCTTGGGTTGGAAGAGCTGACAGAAGGCAGACACATGGACAAAGATTATGGGATTCTCCAAGTGATCTATGTAGACAGTAGAGTAGAATCCACGTGCCCCTGCCGTAGGCTTTGGTGATGCAGAAAGCTCTGGAACATCAACAAAATGCCTGTGCATGGAGAATCTCTAAGAAATGATATACAGTTTCCCACCTGTCTGATGGGATGGGGCTCAAAATAGAAATTAATTTGACATATGCAAAATAAAGAGGTCTGATGGCTCTGGCAGGGGTTTTCACCTTGCGGTGTCTTTACCTTTTCTTCTGCTACCAAAACCCGGGCCCCCTTTAGAGGGGTTATATCTTCTCCATTTGAGGACGCTTGATGAAATCGTTGATCGTGTCTTCCTATAGCAAAGCAGGGAGGGCACAAGGTCCAGATTAGACCAGTTAGACTCCCCCTCTTAGGACTTTGATTCTTGAGAGGAGTGATGCAAGTACCAAGAACTGTTGGATCTGATTGATCTGTTTTAGAAGTCCTTAGTTCCAGCCAACTAGATGGGTTGCCCTGGGTTCTGCCCCTCACAAGTTTCGTGCTTCAGGTTTACCGTGGATTCTGAGCATCTTCTTCTTCAATTTAGAAAGGCTTTTAGTAGAAATACAAAGTTAAGAAGAATTGGCATTTGGGGTTCCAACTCCTAAAAGTAACAGTTCTCCTAAGTGTTATACCGTCCCACTGTACATGGCTTTGGATTGAGGAACTGGTGTTGAACTGCAGCTGTAGTTGGCCTTGACTCTTTGCCAGGATATGCATTTTGGCATCTGCTTTAGTTTCACACACTGACCCTTCTTTTCCCTGTATCAGCCCAAGTGATTGATTCTTTCCACTCTCCTTCTCCCAGAATCTGCTTTATAGGGAGGAGGACCAGAGAGGTGGTCAGCTGACCCCAAAACTCCTGATGAGTTAGAAGATGATGAGGTATCATCTTCAGTATGTCCCAAGATGAGATTTACTTCATTAATATCCAGTTTTCAAAACATTAGCATGAACCAATCTTGTTCCCATCAGTGGTTGATATCAAGAGCTGGATTAAGTTTTGTCCCCAAACCAAAGTGTTTTAAAAATGATTTTTCTTTTACCCTTTGGTGTCATTTCTTTTTATTTGAGTTGTAGCTTTTGTTTGCTATACAACTGCCATGATAAAATTTTTATTTTACTGAAAATTATTCATCTTAAAATATCAGTGAATTCACAATTGCAACCCAATTTTGAATATCTTCATTTATTTTTTTGTCAAAAATTTACTTTGAATATATATCAGCGTTGTTTTGAATCATTCAATAATAAATTTAATTTTATACTTGTTAGATACATATTTTCTTGATTTTGAGTGTTTCCATTCCTCCCTTTTGGCAATTTAATCATTAATATTTAAATATGATTGTGGTGGTAAATATAACTACGTTTTTTTCAAAAGCCATAGAACTGTACACCACAAAGAATGAATTTTACAGTATATAAATTTTTTTAAAATGCAAAAAAGCAGGATTTTTACTTTCCAGTCTCTTGCACAAAATTATAAAATAAGGAGATAAAAATAAACTCATTGTTTTGTGTAAGCCCTCAATATTCATAGTGGGCAAGCAAGAATATAGATTAGTTGCATAGATGTACACATAGATCTTGACACTCAAAGTACTAAATTCATAAATCTATGTCAACCATTTGAAGTATAAAAGGATGAATGGAGGGCTTCCCTGGTGGCGCAGTGGTTGAGAGTCCGCCTGCCGATGCAGGGACAGGGGTTCGTGCCCCGGTCCGGGAAGATCCCACATGCCGTGGAGCGGCTGGGCCCGTGAGCCATGGCCACTGAGCCTGCACGTCCGGAGCCTGTGCGCCACAAAGGGAGAGGCCACGGCAGTGAGAGGCCCGTGTACCGCAAAAAAAAAAAAAAAAAAAAAAAAAAAAAGGATGAATGGAGATAGTGAATTTTAAAAACATTAATTTCTGATAAGGCTCTAGGGCAAAAATTTGTGAAAGTAAAGAGTAAGGGTAACCCATACAAAGATACAAGGCACTATCAAGAAATATCTATGCATAGTGAGAGAGCAAATCTTTGCATTTTGTTTTATAGGACTGTCTTTGTTTTCAGTTCTGGTTTACCACTGCTCCTGAAATAAGTTGAAAAAAAGTAGGCATTTAAAAGTTCAGGTACCAGGCTTCCGTGGTGGCACAGTTGTTGAGGGTCCGCCTGCCGATGCAGGGGACACGGGTTCGTGCCCCGGTCCGGGAAGATCCCACATGCCGCGGAGCGGCTGGGCCCGTGAGCCATGGCCACTGAGCCTGCGCGTCCGGAGCCTGTGCTCTGCAACAGGAGAGGCCACAACAGTGAGAGGCCCGCGTACCGCAAAGAAAAAAAAAAAGTTCAGGTACCATGTGTATCGGGAATTCCCAACAAATCAGATCTATCAAGTATACTAATGGCTGTACTCAGGACTCAACAGATTGCAAATGACAGAGACCCAACTTCAACTGTATTAAACAGGATAGTTTACTGACCCACAGAACTCAGAAGATAAAAGAAACAGGTGTAGGAAACTGAGATAATACAAAAGAGCAGCTTATCACATCAAACTTAAGTGAATTTGACACCTTACTCTTTCAAGTTTTATCAATAATTTCAAAGATAAAAGTAATTGTGATGCACAGATGAAGCAAGGAAATGATCAGGACCACCAACACAGGTCCACACAGCTTTTTTTTTTATCACACTTGGATGTACTCTGGCCTGGATTATATTCGAGTTCTGTAAATAATGCATGAGGCTATATTACTCACAAAAAGACTATTGTTTGGTTATGAAACATCTCTATTTTGTACCCAAATAGTTACATAGCTAACATGAGATTTTCTGGAGAGCCGTAAATCTGTAGATTCCACATTTGTTAAGTGACCCTACATAGACCAGGAAGATCCTTCTAAAGACATTACGTAGATGAAGATTCTCCTCCTAGTAAATGTTATTGATGTATTTTTGAGAAGTATTTACAAGTACATTTGACCAGGTCACCTTCCTCATTTCTTCTCTGGAGATGCCACTTCCCCAATGCCCACATGAAAGAATGGGTGTAGTCCTGCTGTTTCTTCCTTCCTGGAACTTCTTAAGTCAGAAACTCAGCCTCACCAAGTCTCTCTCTTTCCTCTCCCCTTCCCTGGTTTTATTTTGCAGATAGATTCTTTCCATATAGTTTGGAAGATGGCCACCAACAGCTTGATCTTAGAAATCCCAATAGAAAGAATTATTATTATTTTTTTGTTTCTTTGTTTCACTCTCAGAATCCTAGGGAAAATACTGATGTTCCCTGTTTGGGTCATGTGCCATCTCACCATTAAGGAATTCAAGCAGTGGATCAAATGGAATCAGGGAGCAAGTTCTGTTATTTAAGAAGAGAGATGGGAAAACTTCCTGGGCAGATAAAAATAATAGCCCTGAATCCACTAAAATGTCAATCATTTATGTCTTAAACACAACCAGAGTTTAGTCAGAATCCTAGTATTTTGTTAATAAATATATTCTTAAAGATACTTTTATCTGTGATTATTAGGTATAAGTTTAAAGTAAGACTTTTGTTTAAAAATATCACACTAATGTAGAATAATTATTTTTCAAATTAGTTTTGTTGAAGGAGGTTATACTCTTCTTTAAAGCATTCTGCAAATATTTAAAAGATTTCTGAAATCTTTTATAAAAAAGCTTTCAAAATCAGTTTGTGAATTGCACAAGAAAATTTTTCTCATTACTTCATAACATGTTAAATTTTAATGTCTGTAGTCAAATGTTTTATCATTAGCATTTGTCTTAAGAGAAGAAGACTGAAAGTTATTAAGTATATAGCGACAGTGAAATAATTTCAGAAGTCTTTAGGGATCAGACCACTGCCAAATTAACAAACAATAATATTTTACTCTGCAACTGCAGACTAGTCCATAAAATGGAACACTGGATGTGGAGAAAGCAGTGGCAATAAATCCTTAAAACAAAAGTGTGCTGTTTGGCATGCATTTAAAAATAAAATTCATGGTCACTTTGGAACTGCCAAAAGATTTATTTCCAGTTTTGTTTCATAATATACGTTTTGATTATATGACGACGCAGTTGGATCTATCTTCAGCAGTAAATATACATATCTACAGTAGATATATATAAATATATAAATATATAAATATAAATATACATATATATATATAAAGGATCATAGTACAAAAACGTGTGATTGGGCTTCCCTGGTGGCGCAGTGGTTGAGAGTCCGCCTGCCGATGCAGGGGACACGGGTTCGTGCCCCGGTCCGGGAGGATCCCGCATGCCGCGGAGCGGCTGGGTCCGTGCGCCATGGCCGCTGGGCCTGCGCATCCGGAGCCTGTGCTCCGCAACGGGAGAGGCCACAGCAGTGAGAAGCCCGCGTACCACAAAAAAAAAAAAACAACAAAAAAAAAACCGTGTGATTATAATGAAAAGTGTGGCCTCTGATCATTCTGTGTGATTGACTGAGAACTAATTATGTCCTAGTCACCATTTCATCCCACTACAGTCTTTGTATAGACAAGGATCACTTCTATTTATTTCACTAGAGACCTAAAGGCACCAGGTCTGAAAAGGTTGTTTTCACCCCTCCTGAAACTTTCAGGGACTTGTTTTTGTATCTTTGCAAATCAGCTTGGAAGCACCTTCAAGGGAGGTTTTGTTGCATTTTGTTTTTGATTTTTCCAAGAGGGCTGCTTGGGTTCCGAGGTGGAGGGAGTAAAGGGTCATTGCAAAGGAAAGGTGTGGCTTTGGGTCAATCCACCACCACCACTGAAATCACCAGCAAGTCAGCTCAGGCCTTCTCGGCCTCTAATTATGAGAGTAACAGAAATATGCTCTCCTGAGCACAGTGAAGAAAAATATAGATTTTCTCTAGATCTCCTCAGAGGAGTAACATTTCTGTTAAGATTTTGGAAGGATGAGTAAGGCTCAGCAGGAGGGCAGAGGAGAGTGGGGAGAAAAGATCTCCAGGCCAAGGTGATGCTGTGTAAAAAGTTCAGGAACTGGAAGCAGTTCACTGTGGACCAAGACCAGTGGCTTCAGGCCATGAAGTGTCCTGGTTTGTGAAGGAATTTGGACTTTATGAGATCTGAGGTCCATTTCAAATTGAGAAGCGTTATGAGCAGGCTGCAGTTTGGAAGCATCAGTCTTTCTGCAGCTAGAGGAGGGATGCAGGCAGATGTGGCTAGAATCAGGTTCTCCAGTATTTTCCATGTGAGAATAGATGAAAGAAGTGAGCTTATGCAGGGGTGGTGAGAATGGAAAAGTGAGGAGACACGTAGGAGCTATTACTGATAACTTATGATCTACTGGATGTGAGGATTGAAAGGGAGGCATACTTCCTGCTGCACCCAGAAAGATCATTGCAAAAAGTAATTTCGATGATCCAGTCACCTGGTTTAAAGTGCTTTCGTTGACTTCCCAGTGTTTTCAGACAAAGACAAAATTCCTTATCTAGTCATCTTTGCATCTCTAGTACTGAATATCTAGTAGACACAATAGGTACATGTATTCTTCATCTCGTCTCCTTCTCCCTGTTCTATGAACATGTGCCATTTAAATTGATATTCCCCTGAGGGTGGAGAGAGATTTTAAAGGAAAAAAACCGAGGTTACTGTCAGTGGCAGAATTGGCAAGAGCTCTGGGGACTCACAGGGCCAACCCTGATACACGTCTTGTCCAAATAAGATAATTAGGGTAAAATTCTCAATAACCTATAAATTATAATATAAATATAAAGATTATGATTATGCTCTTTTGCATATTTTACATTTGCTGAGTTGGTCCTCGGTCTTTGGTAGAATATTAATCAATGTTTTTAGGGTGAGAGAAATGAATGTTCTAATCTCAGCGTGACCGCAAGCTCAGACTATTTATTATTTTAAAGGACTTTTTTCATATAAGGGAAACCCAGGGGTACTTTTAAGTGTAGAATTTTGGCAAGGCCGTCTGATACATTCCTATAAATGAATGCCTTGAGGCCTTTTCTGAACATAGTTAACCCAGTGAGGATAAACCTTCTTAAAATTATGCTACATCAAATAAATATTGACATGCTTTTTAAGGTCATTTGATGTAAGACTAGAATGTTAACAGGAGGCTAGATTTGATGCATTTTTTAAACCAATAAGTGGCACTGAAATTCACTGCATTTATTTTAGAGTATAAACCTTAAATAGAGGTTTTAAGGGGTCTTGAGACCAAAAGTTTTAAGACTGCTACAACAGACGACATTGCAAGCGAAACCATCTGGGTAATATTGAAATAAGTTGCACAGTCTCTCTGACCAAGTTTCATCATGTGTAAAATTACGAGTTAACACTACACATGTAATTAGAATGCCAGGAGCACACAATGATATTGTGATATCTCAGTGATATTGTTTAGCTGTTACTGATACTACTGATACTACTCTATTTTCTCTGTGAGAAAGGAGGCAATAATATCTGCTAAAATCGATGGAGGAAGTGGTAGAAGTTTGACGAAAGGGGAGAAGATGTGATAAAGCCCTCCTGGAAAATGAGAATGATGGGCTTGATTTGGAAAACATAGGAGGCTTGCAGGGCAATTTTCAAAGACCTGTGGAGGTCAGTGACTTTGGATTTAGAGTAGAATCATGATCGTGTAACTTTTTTTCCCCTTAATAACACTCAGATGTCCAGAGAAGGAAAGAAAAGGCAAGCTGTTGAATTAACAGAATTGGGAATGTTCCAGTTGGTTTGCTCAGGACAAAAACATGGAAAATTGTGACTGAAGTGATGAATTGTGTTTTATTAACTGGGGAAGAAACGAAGGGAAGAAAGCAGGGGGATAATTGATAGGGAGAAAAGAGAAGGATCATTAGATTCGAAGTCTTCGTTAGGGACAGCTGAGAGAGTTGGTAATATAGGAAGTTGGTTGGTTAGATGTTTGAAGTTTGGATTTTAGTGGTGGAGTAGTTCCACCTGATGAGAAGGGCTCGGGTACAGTCATGAGAGTGGGTGCCTTTCTTGGAGCAGAGGTGATGGCTACTGGAGATGAAGAAATCCAGAACCCAAGAGGATGGGTCTTCCATTTAGATATTAATGTGATTCTGGGTGATGGCACAAGTTGGAAGTCAGGTTCCAGAGTCTTCCATCCGTGAGGAGAGGGTAAAACATAGCAACAAGGAAGGATAAAAAGTGGCACTGCTACATAAAAACGAGGATGAATTATGTGAGTGAGGCACTGGGAAGCAAGGGGACACACCCCACCCCCCTAACCAAGACGTGAAGGAAGTGTGGGAAAATGCGCAACCTTCACTTTCAAGTTTAAAGCAAACGGATTCTGCAAGGGGGTGGGGGTGATGTTACGTTTCAGCTAAGGACAGGCAGCAAACACACTAGAGGCTCAGAATGTGGAAGAATTTGTTCACAAAAGAATGGAATTCCAGAAGGCCAGTGGAAATAGACAAAGGAGGGTAGTACAGAACTTCACTGGACAACTAAAGGGACAACTTGTGGAGCAAACACGAAAAGTGGGATGTGACCGCACAAAATGTGCGGGTAGCAGTAAGTTTCCAGAATTAGGCAAGAATTTTCTGTTTGAGTCAACTGATCCACTACCAGGTGGTAAGTTCATTTCCTTTTTCTTTTTTGATCTTTCTCTTCGCTTAGATTTCTCCTTTTCTGAAAACATAAAATTGAGGTGCCTTTTCTACCCTTTCCCTCCTTCTGTTCCCCCATTTTTCCTCTTCTCTCAGTCAGGTCCTCCGCCCAGGATTGGGAGACCCGCCCCCCGCGGAAGGCGGAGTGACGGGGCGGAGCGAACAGAAGTGGGCGGGCCCTCCCCTGTCGACGTGCTGACGTCAGAGGACATCCGGTCCGGCTCCTAGTGCCTGGAAGCAGCTCTGTCCGCCTTCTTAGGGGCTTAGTAGCATTTTTTTTCCCCCGGAATCGTGGTCCTCGAATTAGATCTGCAGCCGCCGCGGGCGGGCCTCACGCCATTCCTTGCCCCTCGGCCCCCGGAGTGAGCCCGGCTTCCCCGCGAGGGTGAGCGAGGTCGGCCCGGAGCGCGCGCGAGGGAGGGTGCCCCGCGGGCGGGGACGGCCGTCGGTTCCCCGAGTCGCGTGGCACCTCCGCCGACTCTCCCCTGGGCTCCCCCTGCACCCCGCTGGGTCCTCCGGCTGCAGGCTTTGCCTCCAAAGCCGCAGTGGCCCCGGGCCTGTTTTCTCATTTCGTGACACGGGCCACGTCCTGAAGAAGTGGGAGCGTTCCTGGAGAAGGGCTTAAACCCGTATAACGCTAAGACATAGAATTAACTCTTTAAGTTTACAAAACAAACTAGAGGGGAAAAAATGAGGCTCAACTTTCCCAGAGGGTTCTCCCCGGGGGACGCAGAAAATTCAGCCGGTGATCACCCTGTGATTATTTTTTTAGTTCCTTTGGCGAGGGCAGTACACAACTTTTCACCCTGTAAGATTTGTCATCGTAAATACCGGAAGGGTGACCTAGTGGACTTGGACGTTACTCCAGGTAACCACCCACTAAACCTCCTTGTCTGGTTTGTTCATATTTTTAAGTCGCAACTAACCACCGCGCGGTTTTTTGATTGGGCGTTCCAACATCAGAGTTGAAACCCGGAAGGTAGGACAACTTTATGAGTGGCCTTAGTATTGTTCCAGGTACAAGCTGGTGTATGATTTTGCTGTATTGTAATGAGAAATGTGAGTGTCAAGGTGTGCTTTCATGGAACTCTCTCCCTGTATCATGGACACGACTTTGGTTTCTTTGAATATTTTTGTCTTCAGGAAGGTTGTGTGTCAGTCACCAGTGAAACTTAAAACCGTGCTTGGAGGTTTGGAATTTGTAGATCTTGGATAGAGCCTAGAAGTCTAAATCTGTGCTTTTAGGGAATTCCACAGTTGATTTTTGAAAACCACTCTTAGAAAAGACTTTTTAAAAAATACATGTATTTTGAAGAATATTAAGAAATCTGAGATTCTGTTTCAAAGCAAGCACATGGACTCATTCATTCGTGTATCTCTTCATTTGTTAAGGCTTAATTTATGCCAGGCAGGGCTGGGAAGCAAACATTGTCAAGAAAGATAGGGCTGGAACCCTCAGGGAACTTGTGTCTTCAGATGGGATGAAAAGCCAAATAAAGATATGTTATTTAGTGAAAACCTTGTTTTTCTAAATGAGGTAGTTCTTTCAACTACCTGATAAAAGCCAGTTTTAAAGTCCTTATTTTGTTATGTGTGGTAAACACATACTGTTAAATTTGAGCCCTGTTAAAATTACATGCTCACTGCAGGTAAAAGTAGCGGGAAAGGCAGCTTTCAGGGAGTCAAAGCTACTCCGATGCCTTTAATATCTTTTCGGAGAGGGTAGTTTGGCTTTGTAGTTAATGTTGTCATTTGACTTGACTATTAGATGTTTTATTTAGGTATTACATGGGAGAAATTAGACATACTTGAAGACTTGGCAGCATCAGGTCATCTGAATATATAGCTTTAAAAAGTGATATAAACTGGGTAAATAATATACTTTTAAATGATTCTTGTTACTTATATATTCCTAATAATTTTTTTTCACTTGTTACAGAGTAATTTTTAAAGAATATTGAATATCAGAGAAAATTTTTTTGCTCTGTGGGAAAGAAAACCATTTTGGCTGTTAGGATAAATCTTCTTGATGTTTACATTTTTTAGAACTGTTTGGTAATACAAATAAGTGCCTTATTTTAAAAGCCATCTATTTGGGATGATGTGTGCTAAATGATGCATAAAGGCTTAAAATGTGCTTAACCATCGAAATAGCAGGGTTGAGTTTAAAGTTTAATGAGAATTAGAAGATTTCATTCTGCTATTCCTTAGTTTCTTTAAAATAGCAAATGCAACAAGGCAATTATATCTTCTCTGTTTGCTTGTGTAGAAAGAAGGGGAGATGCCTAAAAAAAAGACTGGTGCGAGGAAGAAGGCAGAGAATCGCCGGGAACGTGAAAAACAACTAAGAGCATCAAGAAGCACTATCGATTTAGCTAAACACCCGTGCAATGCTTCAATGGTAACAGTTTTTTTGGTTATCAGTTGAAAAACTATATAAATCTATGTTAAAGTCATGTCTGTTGTTTTCATTAACACTGAGTAGTGGTGAATTTTGTTTGATTTTGTTATTTCTGAAACCTGTCATATTACCTTGGCTACTGTTGGTGACAAATAGATATGTATTGAACAGGAATACATACTAGGAACTGTGTGACATTCTCCAGCTTCTCTAACCTAGTATGCCTTCCTCAGTTTGTCCTATTAATTGGAGCCTTTTCATCCTAAGTCATCATTACCTCTTCCCTTCCTTTGACCATATTTCTCTGAGTTGTCCCGTATCTTCCTGTTTCCACGCCTCTCTACTTTTTCTGTTCCCACTCCTCTTTTTTTTTTCTTTTTTGATTTCATTGAACACATATGAAATGCTTAATGTGACTTAATTCCTCATATGTATATTGTGTGCCTACTCTGTGCCAGGTGCTATTTTAGGCACTGTGGGGAGTACGTAGCTGAATGACACAGTCCTGGTTTCCACAGGCTTATAGCTCAGTTGTCTTCTATATTAATGTTTATCAATGACAGAAATCCAACCTAAGTAACTTCAGGGAGAAATAGTTTATTGAATAAGTAATGGGCTAACTTGTGTAGTTGGGAAGGGCATGGATGTGGCTGGGATGCAGGGACAGCTGGAACCTGAAACAACTTGTAGTTCTGTCTTTTACTTTCATTTAGTTCCATTTTCTCAGATTGTTTTAGTCCATTTTGGGGGGTTCATAGCCACTGGGTCCATAGCTCCCATGTCTCACATCACATATCGTTGCCCTCAGAGAGGGAAAGAACTCTGATGGGTTGGGCTTGGGTGGGTGCCCAACCCAGGATTAACCAGCATGTGTACTGGGTTGGTGGGGGGGTGAGGGGGAGTGAGATTACATAGCACAGACAGGACAGTGGGGACTCCCTCGTCCATGTCGGGGTGATTTCTAGAGAAGAGAAGGAGAACAAAGAAATGACTCGTACATAAATATATACAGTGAGGGCTAGACTTTGGTAAGTGCTGCAGAACAGGTACAATTAGGATTAAGGTTCATTAGGACTGAGGTGATCAAGGTGAGTGTGGGGATGGGGTGCAGTTCACAGAGGAGGTGGGATCATCACCAGGACTTCCAGTAGGTAAAGAAGTGAGGGGGACTTTTCAGGGAAAAGTATTAGAATAAGTAAGGCATGGAAAAGAAGAAATACAAGACATATTTTGAGAATGGCTGACAAATAGTGACTTGAATCTAAAGAGAATAGGCCGGTGAGGTTTGAAAAGTGGTTAGAGACCAGATTGTGGAGAGCTTTTTAATACCATGTTTAGAATTCTGGATTTTCTGTGAGCTTCAACATACTGTGTTCTCTACTGTTTCTTGTGTTCATTCTGTATTATTTTTCTGATTGCTTAAAAAAAAATCCAAAAAACAGACCACTACTGTATTTAGCCTCTTTTGTGAAAAGGCCACTTCTTTCTCTAGTGTGGTATGCCCGAAAACGTACCTTTGTTTTTAAAGTATGTATAGATGCTTGTATTCATGGGTGGAATTGGAGGGTGTGGGCAAATGTCACTTAAATTTTCACATGAAAAACGGTATTCTTTATAATTCTAGTAACTTTGCAGTTTTCAGCCACTAGAAAAATTAATGTTATGTTTTTATATTTTACAGGAATGTGACAAGTGTCAGAGGTAAATTTTTATTTATTTCTTTTTCTATCTATATGTAATAATATAGACTGACCTTTTATCTGATATTGACTAAATTTTAAAATTTTCTTTTACATCACAAGACGGCAGAAGAATAGAGCATTTTGCTATTTTTGTAATTCTGTACAGAAGTTACCAATTTGTGCACAGTGTGGTAAGTATATGATCAAAACACATGCTTTTCTTTTATCAAACATTTGTTTGGCATTTAATCAGTTTGAACCTGTGGGTTCATCATTATCATTTACAGTAATGTTATACCTTACTATTAATAAGACTACATAAAATGTTATTTGGCCTATCAAAAAAGTGTCAAGTCTTGGTTTTGTCTCTTTGACGTAATGCTGGAAAATAATATACAGTTTAGATAAAGGTACCACGTGTTGTTTTAAACATGGAAAGATTAGATTTCAGACTAATAACATTTGGTGATGCTGCATTTTTATTTATACTGTCTTAGTCTTGTCGATATCCTTTGTTTACTTTCCTAAATTTTGATTTCTGCTGATACTGCCTGCAGTGTGTTAGGCTGTTGAAAATAATTTTATTCCACATTTACCTGGTGCCAGTTTTTGTGATCAGTTGTTTTTCTGTTTGGTTCTTAGCGTATGATTCTTGAATTTCCTCACATGTATTCCCAAGTGAGTGGAATAGAGTTCCTAAGCCACTTACCTAGTTCCCAAGTATAAGTGGAAACTTTTATTCAGAGTAAATGATTATTCAGAGTAAAACTAAGTAGTAGTTCATAGAACAACAAGATCCATGTTTCCCAAATAGTCTTCCACAGAATACTTGAGATATTAGTAGGTATTTCTTAAAGCAGAGCATACGTTTGAGACACGCTGCATGTTTCATTCCCTCATTCCCACCTGGGAGAGTTCTTCTACCTATGTATGTGTTAAAGGTTCTGAAGACCTCCAGTAAAGAAACCTGATTAATTGTCTTTACTCCAGATTTGTCCCCCAAACTTTTATTTGAACAAGTATCCCCTTTGCTTATAGGATAATAGTTTCAGGTGAAACACAGTTTGAGATATGCTCATTTAAATGTGTTTATGCATGATAACATTGGAGAAAGTTAGGAAGTATTAGGGCCACACCCCTGAATGTTTCTAGTGTAGTTCTAGCTTTCAGAGACGGTTTTGAGGTCTGTAGTTAATGGAAAAGAGAACACTGGCCTAGATAGACCAGTCATTTGCCAGTTTTTATATCCTTATTTACAAAAGACAAATGGATGTAGAGTGAGAAAATAGACTGTGGAGAAGATGGAGATAAGCTGTCGCTAGGCCCTTCCCCTGTTTTCAGCGTTTGTGGTGCTGTGCACGGATACGCTTCCCACTCGCTGATTCTTGTCCTTAGTGTTGGACAGGGAGCCGCTGGGGGGCTGCTGTCCCTCATTTCCTGTTTCTCTTCCCATTTCCTGTTGTCTAGCTTTGTTTCTTAGGTAATCAAGGTAGTGGAAAACTGAGCATCTTCTGTTTCTTTCGTGTTCTGCTTTGTGGAGTCTGAGATGCGTGATTAATATGTCACCACCATTAATCCTCTCACAGCATGTGATCAGTGAATTTCCTGACAGTGTTTCGGGTTGGTAATTCGCTGCTAGATAAGAGCTCTTGTGACTGTATTGAGATTTTTAGCTTTATCACTATATTCCTGATTTTTGTGCTCATTTGGGCACTATTTGACAATTCTTTTAGAAGAATGTTTACCCGGAGGCTAAGTTTGTAAATTTTTAACTATGGTTAAACATAAAAAAATGAACCAGATAATTTGCATAATTATTATTTGATTTGCTTTGGTTTGATATGTTCTAGGGAAAGCAAGAAGCAGTAACTTCAAACAGACTGCTTTTATTGTGAATTATAAAATATAAAATTCACTTTTAAAGCATATCATTTAAAAATCTCCCTGAATTCATCTGAAAATTCACAAGATTTTTAACTGCTTTAGTGATTATTAGATTACAAAGTATAACCTTCAAATTTTGATTTTAGTACAAACATGAATTATCATGTAAGTTCCTAATCTCAAAAGATCTGACTCAGGTAATGAGGTCTCAGTTATATCCATTTTCTTTTTTCAGTTATATAAGCAGTAAATAGTGCTGGTTTCTCTTTATTTTCAAATTATTTCCATAGGAACTTGGGCTAGATACAAAGAGGAATTAGTGAATATTTGTATGTACTACTTTGCAAGACTAATAGTGAAAATTTGTTTCTTTGCTAGGGAAAACAAAGTGCATGATGAAGTCTTCTGACTGTGTCATAAAACATGCTGGTGTCTACAGTACTGGCCTTGCCATGGTGGTAAGCTTCTTGTAGTTATCTTTTAGACCAGTAGGTTTCCAAGGAGAAGGAGAAGGCATTCTGACCAATATGCAGTTATGTTTTTCTAAATGTAATCAGTCTGGAGTTATCTGGATTATCTGTGGCATGTTTTTGTATGGTTTTCACTTATTACCCACTTGTTTTTGACTGCTTTCTTCTTTCTTATTGGGAAATGTATAAGGAAGGGAAACTCATCTAATGTTGACCTAAACAACATTCATTTGTTAGTCATACCTTTCTAATATATCTTAATTAGACATCACAAAATACTATTTACTATACTGAAAGTGCTGCTAAACTAAGATTCAGTCTTTTGGTTAAATAAGCAACGTAGTTCCAAAAGAACCTAGAATTAATTGTTTTTTTAAAGCTTTACGTTTCAAAAAAGAGTACATAGTTAACACAGAATTATGCTCTTTACTACATGAGGTTACATGTAGTTCATTACATGTTGTTATCTCTTTGTTACATGTAGACGTTTCAAAGAAAATTCATTATTTTAAATAATAGAAACAGTTGCATTGTGTGAGGCATTTTGCTCGTTTTCAAAAAAATGTTATCCTTTTGACCAGTTTTACTGTATTCTATTTTGTGAATTTATTCTTAGGTCCAAATGTCAGTCCATGAGGAAAGTAATATTTATAGTAGAATATTCATAATTTTCCAAGAACACGTAATTTTCCATCATGAGGCAGACCTTTATATTTTTCATGAGTGGCTATCTTATAGAAGAGCTGGAATTATTCATAATCATCTTGTGAAAATTCTTTAAGTATAGGATCGTCAGTGTTATCTTTATTCAGAAGCTGTTGTAATCTTCCTTGGTAGTTTGCTTATGTCTAGATTTATCAAATTATTATTTTTTTAATTCACTGAGTTGTATGAGTATGAATGATCTCTTATATAAAGAATACATTAAAGTATAATCATGCATCATTAGCTCTAAATTCTAGAAAAGTGATTTTTCTGGCCATCTTCTATTTGCTGATTAAGATTCCCTCTCCCCGACTCTTCCCCCTGATTTGCCCTGGGAGCCTGTGGTGGGCTGGATCAGTGTCTTACTTAGGGCTTCTTTTTGGGTTCAGCCACCCAAAAAGGACTTTGGCAAGAGACCTGATGATAGGAGGAAATTATGATCCGGGTGTTTATTCTCCCAGCTTACTCCCTACCAGCTTGTCCTGGTTTCGACATGGATTGGCCATCAGTTCCTCTCCATATGACCAGGTAGTCCTCTGCATACGGCTGGCCCTCTCTTGCGGTTGTAGGACCTCCCTCCCTTCCCTGCCCTTGGCCCTTCAGCCCTAGGGGTAGTATCTGCATCATCCCTGACGTTTTTTTGAAGCCCTTCCCTGTTCTTTGTGAATTCTCTCTTTAAACTCCCCTGGATTACCTAGTTTAATGTGTGATTCTTCTCTTGCTAGAACCCTGAGTAATCCAAGAGATAGATTCGAGGACTTGCTATCTACACTGGTAATCTATTTTTACAAGTCCCAAAACATTCTTCCCATTTGCTCTTTTCCACTTTTGTTACAGTGCCTTGAATGGTAGAACAGTGAATATTGAGGGTTAGAAGAACTGGATTTGAATCACAGCTCAGCTCTAATGTAGCTCTAGAACTTGGACTTAGTCTCAGGCCCCTGTGCCTCCTCACCTGTAAAGGAAAAGCCATCCAATTCCATTTCCTTAAGATTCTTTCTAGCTCTTAGTGTTCTGTAGATGTCATTGTGTTATTAAAGATGTGTGTAGTCTTACAGTCTTACCTTGACAGAGAATTGGAAAGTCTTACCCTGTCATTTAGTTCCAATTATTTTATTTTATTTTTATTTAACAAAGAGATATAATAATGATTTAATGCATAAGTTGCCTTAAAAAAGATGCTGGCAGAAGTTTAATATTTTCTCTCTGTTATTCTAGAAAAGCTATATATTTATTTTATAAATTACCCAGATAAGAAGGAACTTTCTTAAGTTAGGAATGTTAGTATTTGAAAAAACTCAATTTAGTTACCAGAATTGCTATAGACAGGAATGCTTAAATTATGGGCTCTAGACTTCATTTGATTTATTGTAAAATTCAGTTTTGGGGCAACACTGTCAGCTCCTTGACTTATTTTAATGATTAATATTAGCGTAAGTGTATAGTTTCCCTTCTGCTTCTTTTTCTTTTGATTTATAGATTTGTATATTGTAAATAGCTATTGGTGAAGTCGTTTGATTTTCAGGAAACACTCTTTAATTTTGGCTTAAACGGTACATTTTCTTCAATGAAGCCACTCGTTATCACTGAAGGTTGGTAAGTGGCTAAATGTATATAATTTTGGTGGTTGCCACTGCTTAAACTATGGCTGCAGCCAGGTGTGTCACAGGTTAATTTTTCATGTTCTTTGGTTGCAGGGTGCAATATGTGACTTCTGTGAAGCTTGGGTTTGTCATGGTAGGAAGTGTCTCAGTACACACGCCTGTGCCTGCCCGCTTACCGATGCTGAGTGTGTGGAATGTGAACGGGGTGTCTGGGACCACGGTGAGTGGTTACATACAAATGACGAGCTTTGCTGGAAGTGAAGGTTGACTTTGAAACGTTCTGGATGCTCTTTTTTTATGATTTTTTTTTAGGATACTATCAATCGTAAGTACTGGCACTGTTTTGGTTATCAGTTTAGTTGGAAAAGGGATTTATACCAGCAGTAACAGGCAATACTAGGATTTTTACCGAGGCAGGTGGGGAGGGGAGTTACAGGGGAGGAAGTGTCTCTGAGCACTGTGAGTATATACGGGTAGCCAGGGTACAGTGGGAGTTCACTCTTTTATGGTTCAATTTGTCAGTTTTCTTTGTAGCCTTTGCGAGAACAAAAACTGCCGTGCTATTTTAGTGTAAATCTGAAATAACTTGCCATCTTTTCTGAGCAGTTTTACAGATAAGTTTTTTAAATTAAACTTTATCATATTTACATTGGTGGGTTTTGTTCTTTAATCCAATAGGAGGCAGAATTTTCAGTTGTTCTTTTTGCCATAACTTTCTTTGTGAAGATGATCAGTTTGAACATCAAGCCAGCTGCCAGGTTTTAGAAGCGGAAACATTTAAATGTAAGTTTTTGTATATTAGATGTTCTTTATACCCAAGATTCTTCATCGTATAAGTGTTAAACTTAATGAAAAAGGAATCTAATTTTTCATGCGGCCTCTTATGGACTGTAATTTAATTCAATATCTATTTTCTGTTTGTAGAAAGAATTCAGAACACATATAGTCCATTTTTGTCCAACAGTGTGCCAGTGACATTTTGGTTGGGTCAGTTCTTCATTTTGTGGGATTGACCAGGCATTGCAGGCCTTGCAGCATCCCTGATCCTGAATAAAATGTCATTTTCACTTCCAAGTTATTGTAACAACTAACATACCCTCCCCCACCCTGTCTTCAGGTGTCCCCAGATAAGTGGTACACCCCTAGTTTGTTCCTGCTAGTTGGTTCCAATGACTCTTAGACAGGACTGTGCATCAGAAACACCTGTGGAGGTTTTTTTAAAAGTACAGGTGTCTAGGCCTCATCCCTGGAGATTCTATCTTTAAGTGGGTGGCAGGTGCCAGGCATCTGTATTTAACCTGCACACATAGCTCTCATGTATATTCTAGTTTGAGAACCAGTGTTTCATGGTATCATCTTTAGAGATAGATTGCATTTTATTTTATTTCTATTCTGTTGATTCTCAAAAGCTCAAGTTTTAGATTCAGACATTACTTGAATTCTACTTATTCGCCATATGTTTTTGGGCAACTTACCAAATCTTTCTAAACCTGAATTTTGTTATGTATTAAAGAAAGATGCTAATTTTTTCAAAGAGTTAATTGAAGTGAGAATCCATATAAAGCATAAGTATGGTACCTGTCACTTAGAAAGCCCTTATTAAATAGTAGATACCACTGTAGGAAAGACTGAAATTCCAAATTCACTTTCTTGAATTTGGTTCTTGTTCTGCTATGAAATGCTAATCCCTATACTCACCTATAAATTTAAAGTTGATAAGTCATCAGTCTAAGACACACATACACACACATATGTAATTCTTGTGATATTTATAAAGAAAATCTCAAAAGATTAAAGGAACAGCTCAGAGTAGTTAGCCTTTTTGAGCTGTTCCTAGGCTTCTGCAGAATGTATAATATAAAAATTGGGTTATTTTATTTGGGACTTGGGAACTTGTGTATTCCGTAGCGTTTAAACCCCAAAGACAGGCAACTGTAAGTGATAAGGCTATATTTCCATTAAGAAGTTTTAGTGATTCAGTAAAAGACAAAGGAAAAATAAAGACACTGAATAATTGAAAGGATTTTAAGATAAATTTATTACCATGCCTTTGATACCTCATATTAAAGTCATTCTCATTGCAGATTCACAGGTTTCCTTGGTTTACTGTAATTTATTGTCTTTCTTTCCTTTTTTTCATTGCTTTATTTTTTTCTTTGCCATTTTTCCTTCGCCAGTTGCCATTCACTACTTGAAATATTTTCTCTGAAACACTGTCCTAATCATACATACAAGTCCCAAAGATAGTTTGTTTCTATTCCCTTAATTGGTCATATCTCATCATTTTTGGATTTGACTGTACAACTATGAATTGGAAGATACGGGAATTCTATAAAATACTTCTTAACCTGTATAACCAGTGGGAAGTATGTTTTGAGGGGAAAAAAAACCAAAAACAAAACCCCTGTGTGTACTCTGCCTTTATTTTTTAAAATAATGAAAGTGGCCCGGGGACTTCTAATTTAAATGGCTTATTGTCAGCAGGCTTTGATGTATTCTAACCTGCTTTCTTTTAAAATACTCTGAAGACATAGAGATAGATTTAAAAGGAAAACCATTCCCCAGTCTAAAACTAGGAATGTCACAATATTTTTTAGAATCTGGGAGAAATGCATTTTTTATATAAGTTCAAGATTTTAACTCTTGGGGAGAAAAATAACAGGGCAGTGAAGTGGAGTGCCTGTGTGTTTTTGAGGTGTAATCAGGGGAAGAAGACTGGGAAGGCCACATCCCATCCTAGTGGTTTGGGTTCCCGGCGGTAAGGGTGAGGGTATGATAGACAACAATGAGTTTCTTGGGATTGTGTCATTGTGGCATGTCAAAGATTCAGGTGGTGAGGATGGGAGAGGATTCTGTATCAGAAATGCCTGGTGCACAGGGAAATTGGGTTGGGCACTTTGTACTTTCAGTCTGTGTTCTGGTTCTGCACTTGAAAGGGATTTATAGCATTTTGGTGATATATATCCTCTTTTGACTGAATGAAGAATGAACCTAATTACTCTCTAGGCATATCCTCAAGTAGAAATGATTGAGATTTCAGGTTTTTTCCTCCACAGACTGAAATAATATATTTATTATTGGAGTAATTTGGTATACTTATATATTCCTAATATATATATATATAGTAAGTACTCAGTTGATTTTTACTTTTATTATTAGCATGTAGGACAGGTAGTATAAATCCATCTGAAATAGCAGTGTCACTGTGGAAGGAAGCAGGATGGTTGGACAGAAGCAATAATAATACACATAATTGAGAAATCATCTTTGAGTTTTTAAAAAAATACTTCCCTGTTCAGATTGAAAAAGCTCCCCATGACCCAGGCAAACTTAAAAGAATCCCCAACTTAGAAACATCTGCAATATTTGAATTATAAAGATAGATTTCCTTTTGTTTTCTTTACTTTTTCAAAACCTCTAAGTAACTTGAAAGTTAATAGTTTATATTTAGACTATATCAGGGTAAGTCTTAGTTTGTTTTCTTGTTTCTATACCTCTCTTAATTATTTTTGTCTTCCATTTTTTGGCATATTCAATATGTGCCAGACAAATTGGCTTTTCTAAAATATTTGCTCTTAAGTTTAGGAGCATTATTTGCATTAATATTTGCATTAATTGTAGATAATGACCAAAATTAATGTGGCTTACTGACTAAAATAGAGATAAAATATTTTAGGATTTTTTCATCTGTTTTCCTGCCCACTTGAGTATTATTTTCTCTTCATAGTCACGCTTTTCCACCTGAAGTATTCTGTTCTCATATCAGAAGTTTGCAAAAAATGGCAATAGCCTACAACACGAGGAGAGAATATATATTAATAGAGACAGTTATTCTTTTAAAAATTGAAGTTATATCCTTTTCTTTTTGTCTGTGTTGGGTCTTCGTTGCTGCACGTGGGCTCTCTCTAGTTGCGGCGAGCGGGGGCCACTCTTCGTTGCGGTGCGTGGGCTTCTCATTGCAGTGGCTTCTCTTGTTGTGGAGCATGGGCTCTAGGCACACAGGCTTCAGTAGTTGTGTCTCGCGGGCTCAGTAGTTGTGGTGCACGGGCTTAGTTGCTTGTGGCATGTGGGATCTTCCCAGACCAGTGCTCGAACCTGTGTCCCAGGCAGGCTGATTCTTAACCACTGTGCCACCAGGGAAGTCCTGAACTGTTATATCCTTAAGTGAAGAGTCCAGCCAATGTCACTGAAAAAATGTTTTACCATTTCAGTTTCCTAAATACCATTAATGATGTTTGCCATCTCCTAGTTTTGGAGCAATAGAAGGAGATTGGAGAATAAAATAATGCTGTGTCTGTACAATTGCTGGATTCCTTGCATCTGGCTGGGGATTCCATCTCATTTTTTGTATCCTCTAGGTTATGAGACAGAAAAAAAAACCGTTGTTAATTGATCTAAGATAGTACATCAAGTATAAATCTGTGGAAAATAATGTTTTCATTCCAAGTTTGAAAATGGATATTATGTACTTTCCCTCACAGGTGTTTCATGCAATCGGCTTGGTCAGCATTCCTGTCTCCGTTGTAAGGTATACTTTTATATTTTTTAGTTTTAGATTTTGTTTTTAATCCCCATACTCATCCACCAGCTCTTGGATTATTTATAGCTATAACAAATCTACAAGGGTCCTTAAACATTATGTAATTTACGTCTTTTATTTTAGAGATTTTAAATGAAGTTGAGACAGCTTAGATACATTTCATAGGTCATCCAGTTGGCTTGTCTTAGAGTTAACTGGTGCATGTGTCTCCTGAATCTTAGCTCAGTGTTTTGGTTTTTTTTTTTTTTGCAGTACGGGGGCCTCTCACTGTTGTGGCCTCTCCCGTTGCGGAGCACAGGCTCCGGACGCACAGGCTCAGCGGCCATGGCTCACGGGCCCAGCCGCTCTGCAGCATGTGGGATCTTCCCGGACTGGGGCTCGAACCCGTGTTGCCTGCATTGGCAGGTGGACTCTCAACCACTGCGCCACCAGGAAAGCCCCTAGCTCAGTGTTTTTGTACCTTATGTTTATAGAGAACATTCTGACCAAAATGATGGGAGTATATTTTACCTTATGTCAAAATGCACTTGTTCGGTAGAGTTTGAGTACAGTGAAGATTTCCATAACGTTGTGTTTCCTTAGACCTTGTCTCCAGCATTTCCATTTGTCAAAGATCACTGAACAGATGCAGCTGATTCACTGCCTCTCAGAGTCATTTCTCTGGTTCCTACTAATACTCCAACCGTACATCTTAATCCTCCCCCAACTCTTCTCCAGTTCTGTCTGTGCTGTTTCCTCTGCCTTAGATCACTCTTCCATCTTTGCTTACCCTGCTGCACCCCCATTCTCCTGCAGATCTCGGCTAAGACTTCACATCTCCCAGGCAGCCTTTCCTGAGTCCTGGGTCTGGTTTGGCGCTTCTCCTCTTCACTTCCCTTGCAATGTGTAGTGTGTGTAGCTGCCTCTCCACTTGTCTGTGTCCCCAGTTAGACTGTGTGCTCTGTGCAGGTAGATGAGCTGGTCACCATTATGTCATCAGAGGCTTTGTGAATACTCATATTTACGAAGAAACGTGTCTACATATCATACCCTGCATATACTTTCTGTCTTGTGTTTAGGCCATAGTTCAGAAGAGTCCTGGCAGAGACCATTTCCTTTAAGGAATTGAAATCAGGAGCATGACCAGTCCCAACAAAACTCTTAATCTCTGCCCTAACAAAAGTATATCTTTAACTTTACATTTCCTTGAAATACTAAGTGATGTCTTCATATATTTTTTGAATTACATATTTAACGTGCTTATTTTTGTTTCTCCTGTATAGGCTTGTTTCTGTGATGATCATACAAGGAGCAAGGTGTTTAAGCAAGAAAAAGGAAAACATCCTCCCTGCCCTAAATGTGGACATGAAACTCAGGAAACTAAGGATCTTAGCATGTCAAGTAAGGCTCTTGTTAAAATACCACTGGGGTGGTTTTGCTTTCTTGCTTAGACAAGATTTATCTCTTTTTTCTCTCTTTCTATTTTTGTTTTTGCCTTTTCTTCATATTTGAAAAGATGAATGTGTTATCTTATGCAAATGGAATTTTATAGCCTTGGAAAATTTGTGGGTAAAATTTCTCAATTTAACTTAAGAAATATACCGCCATTCACTCTGATATTTGGCATTTGCTTCAGTTAATGACATAGTGAATACTGAAATTTAAGACCAAAAAGAATGATTTTTCTGGTTTTTCTGGTTCTTCTGAGGCTTCATTTTAAATAACTGAGTAGTAATAAATCCTCAATATTCAAGTGGTGGTAATCTTCAGTACTTGGAAGTTGGAATTCATTTTGAAGCTGTTCTTATGTGTGTGATATTTGAGCAGTGATGCTTATTACGTTATACATCACTACTGTAGGAAATTGTTTTACAGTTTTTATATAACTTTTCTATGAAGGAATGCAATTACTACAAACATGGCTACAGTAATGAAGCTCACAATTTTGTTAAAGAGAATTTGACTCTTTACCAAACATATAATGGAACCATAATTCTAAATGACTCTGACAATACTTTGTTTAATCAAAGATATAGTTATACAGTGAGGTGAGACATAATTTTTTATGCTAAACTTTGTTTTGCTACTAAGGCAGAAGAAATGACAGACTTTGTCTTCTAGGACATCTGAATTATAAAGTAGCTCTCTTGAGAAGAGTGTAATGACATGAAATCACCTGTTCTGTGATTTGAAAATGCACTTTTAATTGATCAAAGGGCATTTTAGTTTTTAACATACCTTATTTAACTTATGTATGGAGAATGCTATTATTCTTATTTCATTTTCCTACTTTGTCTAGATTTAATGAAATGACACTGTCATATTTATCATTTCTTATACATGATATGTATGTAGACTCTAAGTAGGATTGAACTGATTGTTGTTTCTAAGGTCTCCTTTCTTTCCAGTTAAATGTTAAGTGAGGAAATAAGGAAAATGTGACTTGACTTGAAATTCATTTGAGAGTAAGAAGCAGCCAATCAAGTTCATGTAACTTCATATATTGTAGAGGAAAATGAGGATGTAGAGAATTAGAGCTAATCAGGTGCCACATTCATATCTGTCTTTCGTAGCACGCTCCCTGAAATTCGGCAGGCAGACTGGAGGTGAAGAGGGAGATGGAGCTTCTGGGTATGATGCCTATTGGAAGAACCTTGCATCTGATAAGTATGGTGATACCAGCTACCATGATGAGGAAGAAGATGAGGAAGAAGCAGAGGATGATGAAGAGGAAGAAGATGAAGGTGGAAAGGATTCAGATGCTGAGTCATCCGATTTGTTTGCTAATTTGAATTTAGGAAGGACCTATGCCAGTGGCTATGCTCATTATGAGGAACAAGAGAACTAGGAAAGCTGCTTGCCCATTGGTGACCTTGTCTGAGGAGCTGGAATGTGTGTGCTTGATGAATCATGTGTGGATATACAGATGTACGTACTGTCACTTAGCCTTATGTGAAAGACTAGTCACACTTACTGGGGCAAGGAGTAGGGCATAGCATTTTAATAGGAACTGATAATCAGGCTTCTAGCATAAGAAAAATGAATTTCAAATGTAAGATGTTTATCGATCCAAGCAATTGAAGCATCATGGATTGGATTTTACTGGTTTCAGTAATCTAGTAGGTGTGCCAATTAAATACATATACAGGATAAAGGAATAGGATGGTAATATATTTGTTTCAGATTAAATTGCTGTTTTTATTAACACTGCTTAGAAAATCATGCTGTCTGATTTTGTAAAATGTAATGGGTAAAATGAATTATTGTAATTTTTCTTGTTTGTCCACAAGATAAAAGTCAGATGTTATATGCTAAATTTTCATTAAATATTCATGTTATCTTAAGTAGTTATATGTGCGTTTTAGCAACTGACTCATTCATTGCTTTCTTCACAGCGTGTGTCCTGAACAATACCTATTATTTATGCTTAAATGTATAGACAAAGGTGACTATATAGCCATTTTTCAGAATCAGTATTATCACACAGATGTTTTACCCAGGAAATTTCATTTCTCTTTGAATAAATTTAGTATCTCACTTATATACTTTTGATATTTTATTTGATTTCTTATTCTTAGTATTTTAAACCTATTTTGGAAAGCATTCCAATATTTTTATATAAACTGTTTCACTTTTTTGTCTAATATGCAAGATAGGTAGCAGAGATTAATAGTGTGTGATAGACACAAAGTGATGCAGCTGAACCCCATCATTCGTGGTAGGTGGAGAACAGACAGTTGCTGACACAGGTTCCAGTGGTTACAGTTTACACTGACAGTGAATTGGGATGGTGTGGTGGAAAGGAATGCATCATCAGACAGGCTGGCATTTGAAAAGTATGGAGAAAATTGTAGCCATATGGATAACAGGTCGGATGGCTATTGCTGAGCCATTTTTATTCCATAGAAACTTAAGGAACAGCTGAGGGCAATAACAGACAACAGAAAGCCAGGTGTGAAAGCCAGAGGGCCTCTAGATGCATTAGAAAAAGCTTTCATCTCTTGCAGCAGAACTGAGAAAACTGAGGACCAAGCCAGGAGTTAGTAGTCTGAATGGATAAACTTCAAAGACAGTTGCCCATCACGGCAGGTCTATTATGCAAAGGTCAAGGGACTGTCTGGGAATATCCAGGACCCTAACGAGTGAGATGGAGACATTTCAATGGATGCCGCTGAAGATTTTCACTCTGTAGACTCCTGAACTTTCTGAGCCCGCAGTCACAGCCCACTTCTCTCTCTTAAGGGCAAAGGCACCTCACCTACTCCCAAGCTAGATGATTGATGTAGAGGTCTCTTTCCCCAGGCAACCTGTGCCCCCTTGAGGACTTGCCCTATCTCTATGCCACTAGACCTAGAATTAGGGTTGAGCAACTGTTAATTAGGGTTAAGTAAAACTCAGCCAGAGAGGGGCTGGGCCTGATGAGACAGGAGACAGACTGTACCCCAAAGGAGCTGCAAGAATTGGCTTAGATGTATTGGGACAAGCAGGAGAATGATTGAGGCTGGAATCTGAGGTTGTTGATGAGGAGGGACAGGACAAAATTAGGGGAGAGTTTGATAATAGCACCCACATTGGGTCCTTGGGTTGCAGGATAAGCACTCTCTTAATAGGATTTAACATCCTGGCTAGGATGCCAGGAGATGTGAACTCATTACCAGGATGGCTTCTAGAAACATGGAAAAAGCAATGGCCAATTCTAAACAAAGTTGAGTGGCAAATGGTGGAGGAAAGAATGAAAAGGTTGAGGGAAGTGGATATGCCAGAATGGATGGATTTATCTTTGGATGGTTATGTTCCACAGGAAGGCCCAACAGACATACCATTTCACAAGGCCCTGAAGACATGTGTTGATGAAAGGAGCACGAGGGTCCCCCAGAAGTTCAGTGGTAACTCTGTAGGCTACTTCTGACAATAGAAACAAACTATTGTAAAACTTAGCTTGCTGATGGCAGTGGGTGATAAGACCCTGAAATAATAGGTGGCCAGTGGCAGTACCTATTTGCCAAGAGTCAGTGGGGTCACAATTATGGTAATGACTACCAAGGTGGGAGTGGTTAGTCAAGGGGACCTGACCTGCAGAGAGTTATGGAGAAGGTTAATAGAATACAGCAAGCTTAGGGGCAAAATAAATGGGTAACAATGAGAGTACTACTTAGTTTTTGTACCACTGGACAACATCAAGGATAGATAACATGGAGGCCGAAGGGTGGTTGTCCTGATAAAATACTATCATCCCTTGCTCAGTTTCTGGACCTGAGTCACTTTTCAGACCCATAGCCCACCGATGAAAGAGGTCCCCAGGAGGAAGGCCCCTGTAGCACCATGGCATCTGGACAAGATAGTCCCCCAGTGCTTCCCCAAAACCTAGAGACATTCACTCATAATTCTACTCTGGGGGAAGGAGGAAAATAAGATATTTCAAGGCCTGTTGGACAGAGTCTGAATTGATACTGCTATCCAGAGACTCAAAGTGTCCTTTTTGCTCCCTTCTTAAAGTGAGGGAGGGGTTGGATAATAACAGGGGTCTTGACCAAATGCAAGGTTACAGTGGCTTCACTGGGTATTTGGAAGGCTAAGTGGAAGCCTCTGAAACTTAACTACCCTCCTACATCCTCCTTAGTGCAGCCAAGACAGTGAGCAAAAAGCAGTGGTATAGCCTGGAATGATGGCAGAAATTAGTGGCATCCTTAGGGATCTAAAAAAATGCAGAGATGAAAATCCCATCCCATCTATATTAATTCACCAGTCTTTCCTCTGCTGAAACTGCATGGATCCTGGAAGATGCCTATAGGCAACTTCAAGTTCAGCCAAGTAGACACCTTGATTGCAAATGCCATGCCGGATGTGGCCTCTTTGTTGGAGCAGATATATGTAGCCCAAGTCCAAGGAATGTAGTCTTGGATTTTGCACATGATTTCTCTTCCTAGAAAAAGGGGATCAGACACAGTTTGCATTCACATGGAATGGACACTATACTTCAATAGTTTTGTCCCAGGGCTTTATTAACTCTGCCACTTTATCCTAAAGAATATGCACCTGCTTCATCAATGATAGTATGCTGGGGATGGATGAGCAAGAAGTAGCTAGAACACAAGCAGAAATAGAGACACAGATGTAGAGAACAAATGTATGCACACCAAGGGGGGAAAACGAGGGGTGGAGGAGTGGGGAGCGGGGGGTGGTGGTGGTGAGATGAATTGGGAGATTGGGATTGATATACAGTAATATGTATAAAATAGATAATAAGAACATGCTGTATAAAAAAATAAAATTCAAAAAAAAAGTAGCTAGAACAGTGAGGCCTTAGTAAGACGTATTACAGAGAGTAGGGGATAAACCTGATGAACAATATGCCACACCCATAAAAATTTTAGGCGTCCAGTAGTCAGGGACAGGCTGGTGCATCACCTCCACAGTAAAAAATTGCTACATACACCTCCTGCCATGAGGAAGGCAGCACGACGCCCGGTGAGCCTCCTGGATTCTGGAGGCAGCGTATTTCATACCTTAGGATAATGTTCTGGGCCATATACCAGATGATGCTAAGGCTGCCTGTTCTGCATGGGACCCACAGCAGGAAGGAGCTCTGCAGTGGGTCTGGGTTGCAGGGGAAGCAGCCCTGATTTCTGAGCCATAGGATAGGTGCTATTGTACTGGAGATCACAGTGGTGGAGAAAGGTGTTTTGTGGAGCGTGTGGCAAGCTGCAGTAAGAGAACCACAACGCAGCCACCTAAGGTTCTAGAGAAAGGCCATGCCCTCTGCATTTAGAGACTTAGACACCTCCTGGGCCAGCATGGACTCCAACTTATCTATCAAAGCTACCATAGTTACCACCACTGCAAAATGTCAAACCTATCAGTGGCAGAAAAGAATGCTGGGCCTCTGATAGGGCATCGCTGCTTTATGAGGCAGGTCGGAGCAGTCAGCCTAGAGAGGCCGGTGGTCCGTTCTCAGTGGAATAGTTTTGCCTTTTCTTTTTGTAGGGCCTCATCCAGCATCAGCACCTGAAGGCTTTGATTCACTGGCAGGAGAAACCACATAACATTGTGTCAGCTCAGGGGACCATCTTTAAAGCTAAGAAGGTGCAGGAATAGGCCTGTGACCATGAGATCCACTGGTATCACACTCTACGTCACCCAGAAACTTCCTGCCCGAGGATATTTTGCAGTGGTTGCTGCAGACTGAAGCAGCAGCTCAGAGGCAGTACTCTGCCAGGATTTGACCTCATCCTTCAAGTCACCGATATGCATTCAATCAAAGATACTTCTATTCCATTGTGTTCCCAATAGAGAATCCATGTGTGTGTGTGAGGTGGGGTGGTAGTTAAACAGTGTATTTGTCTTCTTGGGCTGCCATAACAAAATACTACAGACTGAGTAGTTTAAACAACAGAAAATTATTTTCTCGCAGTTGTGGAGTCTAGAAGTCCAAGGTCAAGGTATTGGCAGGTTTGGTTTCTCCTAAGGCCTTTCTCTTTGGTTTGCAGATGGCCACTTTTTCACTGTGACCTCACATGGCCTTTTCTCTGTGTACACATACCCCTAATGCCTCTTCCTCTTCTTATAAGGACACCAGTCATACTGGATTGAGGCCTATCCATATGACCTCATTTAACCTTAGTTACTTCTTTAGAGATCCTATCTCCAAATACAGTCACATTCTAAGGTATTGGGGGTTAGGACTTCAACATGTGAATTTTGAGAGGACAGAATTCAGTCTATAATACTGTGCCCCCCAAATTCATGTCTACCCAGAACCTCAGAATATGACCTTTTATGGAAATAGGACATTGGTAGATGTAATGAGTTAATTTAAGATGAGGTCATGCTGGGTTTAGGGTAGGCCCTAAACTGAAGACTGGTGTTCTTATAAGACAGCAGAGGACACACACAGACACACAAGGAAGAAGGCCGTGTGAAGACCGAGGCAGAGATTGGGGTGACACAGCTGCAAGCTAAGGAATGCTGAGGATTGCTGGCAACCACCAGAAGCTAGGAGAGAAACTTGGGACAGATTCTCCCTGAGAGGCTCCAGAA
This sequence comes from Mesoplodon mirus, assembly GCF_964341445.2. Classification (NCBI taxonomy): domain Eukaryota; kingdom Metazoa; phylum Chordata; class Mammalia; order Artiodactyla; family Ziphiidae; genus Mesoplodon; species Mesoplodon mirus. The sequence goes on along the minus strand of NC_138977.1, from coordinate 12,598,293 downwards.
GGAACATACTCTGCCAACACTTGATTTTAGGCTTCTGGCCTCCTGAACTGTGAGAGAGTATATTTCTGTTGTTTTAAGCCACCAAGTTTGTGGTAATTTGTTACGACAGCCCTAGGTAAACACCATGGGAACTAAACATGGAAGCAGGAGTTGTCATCTCTCCTAGATTCACTGGGGAACATCTTGCTTCCCATCTCTGCCACTGACTCCGGGATCTGCTGATTACAATTCTATGTCCTCAAGGGGGACACCTTTCTTCAGGGTACCCAGTATAAACACTCCATTGAACTATAAACTATGCCTGCCAACTTGGCTTTTTATGTCCAAGGACCACCAGGCAAGAAGATAAATCACCATCTTGGTATAGATAAGTGACTCTCTTCATCTGGAGGAGGTATGGCTGCTTTTATATTATGGGGACAGAGAGGAATTTGGGTGGAAACCAGGGGATTCACTTGAATTTTCTGGGTGTTCCTTGGCCCACTTGTGATGGTAAATAGACATGGCCAAACACGCCAGCCCATGAAAAGCATGGTGACTAGATCCCTGGAGGATGATGGTCTGGGTCGTGCCACCAGGTAAGCCACTGAAACCAGCAGAGGAAGTAGCAGTCAGTCTGCTTCTGGGTCGGCCTCAGCTGCAGAGCTGCCTCAGCTGGATCAAGCCCTTCCCGGGGCACAGCATAAATCTGGTGACTGAGCGACTGATTTGGCTGTTTTGGCTCAACATGCCTCGACCATGACAAGTAGCTATTAAGTTAATATCCCTATACAAAATCTAGTAGCTGACACTTAACGTGGGGTAAATATAATTTCCTCGTCTGCGTTTTGGTCATGGGTTGGCAAGTTCTTTGCTGGAATATTGTATTGATGTGTGTGAGGGTGACTTTTATTTATTTATTTATTTAAAACATCTTTATTGGAGTATAATTGCTTTACAATAGTGTGTTAGTTTCTGCTTTATAACAAAGTGAATCAGTTATACATATACATATGTTCCCATATCTCTTTCCTCTTGCGTCTCCCTCCCTCCCACCCTCCCTATCCCACCCCTCTAGGTGGTCACAAAGCACTGAGCCGATCTCCCTGTGCTATGTGGCTGCTTCCCACTAGCTATCTATTTTACGTTTCGTAGTGTATATATGTCCATGCCTCTCTCTCACTTTGTCACAGCTTACCCTTCCCCCTCCCCATATCCTCAAGTCCCCTACAAGCTTCTGCTCATGCAGAATGTATTAGTCCATTTCAGGAAGTGGATAGACCATATAGCATGCACCCCTGTGCTTTACAGAATGACCCCGGCAACTTATTTGACTAATGGCAACAATTCAAAGGATGCAGCTTAATATATTCTTAATCATATTTTGTGGAATCAGACATAGATAGTACGATGAAAAGTCAGACATATTGAAGCGTTCTTAATAATGAATCAGTTAAAACACAACATATATAAAGGCCAGAGTGTTTCTGATAAAGAATCTTTGTTAGGAAGGCAAAAGAATTTGCTAAGTGCAATTTGCTAAAATTTCCCAAACTACATTGAGAGGCTTAGGTGCAAGCCTATCCAGACTCTCAGCTCTTTCTCCTCCTCTCTGGGCATCTGCTGGGCTCCGCCTTCCCTGTGTGGCAACTTGCAAAATCTCTTAAGAAAGTAAGTTGGCGCAACTGTAAGTTTCATCTTGTTAGTTTCTCATCTCTTAGGGATCATTTTTGCCTTCATTACCTGATGTCCTGTGTCTTGAAAATGGTTATTTCATACATTTTGTCCCTTTTTGTTCCAGATGGGAGAGTAAATCTGGTCCCTGCTACTCCAATATGGCTGAAGTGCAGTCATAATCAACATATATTTTACTACATAGAAACTAGTTCTGCAGAGCTGACTCTTCTTTGACCTATTTTTCCATCCACATTTATAAGGATTCTGTTAGGATTTTTAATCCATCAAAGAACAAAGGGATGAGAAAAATCTCCTTGCAGTACTGTGCATATCTACTCCTAACTCTGTTAACTTAGTTGTATTAGTAATCTCGTCTTAAAAAAAAATCTTGTCAGTGGTTTTCAATCAGTAAAATAAGAAAAATTCTTACTACCAACATTATATTTAGGAGATATAAGTTTTAAAAATTATATTTATTGAAGGTTTAACATAAGTATGTGTTTTTACTGGTCACGGCAACCAGTGATTATAATTTTTATTTAAAAAAATTTTTAAGTTACATTTTTATATTCACAGAAAAAAAGTCCTAAGGCTAACTTGGTGAGAATTCTGTAGTTTTGATGAATCGCTGGGGGGACATTTTGTCATTAATTTCTATACCCTGAAAAGTTAAGCATCTATGTCTCCATGGTGATGGAGAGGAAGGGATAAATAGAAGAGCAATGCTCTGCAGATCCGTGGCAGATTTATAAAGTTAGAAAGAACCCTAAGTGTCATCTAGTTTAGTTTCCTACCCTACCACCCTATTCTGGAGTCTTCTGAAGATTGCTAAGTTTACCCCAACTATTTCAATACTGTGCTTTTTTCTTTTTTCTTTTTTTTAATTTAAGAACTGCATAGAGTTGCGTCTATAGCTTAACAGGAAATCAATATTATCATACAGAATAAAGTTTGTTAACTTATGTACCTGAGGCTTAAATAGACAGGATCATGGACTGACTCTTGCATAGATTTTTGGCAACATTAAAAATCTATCTTTGTGCAGTAGGCAGAATAACGGCTTCCTGAAGAGGTCCACATCTTAATCCCAGGAAACTGTGAATATGTTATGTTACATTGCAAAGAGGAATTAAAATAACAGATGGAGTTAAGTTTGCTAATCCGCTGATTTTAAAACAGGGAGATTATTTTCGATGACTTGGATGGGCCTAATGTAATCACAAAGATTCTTAAACTTGAGGAGGGGGCCAAAGAAAAGGTCACAGTGATATAATGGGTATACAACAGGTCTCCCTTGATGGCTTTGAGGAAGGAGACCGCAAGCCAAGGAATGGGAAGCCTCTAGAAATGGAAAAGGAAGGGAATTGGATTCTCCCCTGGAGCCTTCAGAAAGGAATGCAGCTGCACTAACATCTTCAGTTTAGTCCAGTGAGACCTGTGTCAGACACCTAACCTACAGAACTGCAAGATAATATATGCGCATTATTTTAAGCTAGTAAATTTGTGGTAATTTGTTACGACAGCCATAGGAAACAAACAGACTTAGTTATTTCTAAAACCTTAAATGAAAGTGTTAATGCTTTGGCCTGTTAACACTTTGTTACTGTTTCTGTAACTGTAGAATCAAATGTTTTCACGTAGAATGATTAGTATTTCCGAACAAAATTTAAGTGCTCTCAGTTTACTGTGAAGTTTACTGTGAAGATTATTAGGTAAATCACAAGTGAGGTGCAGAAATTTATAGTGATGCAATTCCCCAAAAAGAGAAAGTAAAGGGTAGAAAACATATTCCACAATATCAGCACATTGTCTGGTAGTGTTTACATTAATGAAGAAATCTAAAACTGACTCATGAAACTATACTCTTTGGGATACTGCAAAGGCTGCAGTATCACCAGGCTGCAATGAAAACCAAAGATGCTAAATTATTGATACTGGCAGTCATCATGGCTGTCATATTTGGTCTCTGGAGTTCTTTATTCAGTACTGCCTATGAGGTTTTTGTAGGCCAATGAGGACTAAATCATTAATGAAATTTCAAAACAAACTCATTCTAAACATTGGAGAAGCAAGGTTTCATTACAGTACAACTTCCCTGGGCTAGATGTATGTTGAAAATTCCACGTTGGAGTTAATATAAGAAAATGTACAGAGAGAAAAGAAATGGTCTGTGACTGAATTTCATATCTGAGACCTTGCAGAGCCCTGAGAATGTAACTGTGGACTCGCATGAGTCCATGGGATGAACCAGTTATGAGGGCATAGCTGCTTTTGTCCAAAATCTATGAGCTAAACACAGGTATAAAGTTCAGAGTACAAATAGCAGTAGACTCTCTAAATAGCTCATGCAACTGTGAAGCAAAAAAATTGCTTACATGGTTAATTCCAGGAAACGACTGTATAGGAGAACCACAATTATAAATTGCAGGACTCACACACACACACACACACACACACACACACACTATTTTAAAGTTTGACGTTTACATGTTACCTGTGTAACATCTGTAAGCTTGTATATTCCTCATATTTTGTAGGTTTAGTACAAAGCATCCTTTATTTACTTGAATCTAATCCTAGATATCATTTTTCTTAGCTTCCAAAAGAAAAAAAACTGTTTAAAAAAAACAATGAAAGTAGGTTTCCCATAGTCTACATAGTTTTGACTTTTAAGTCTCTGGTGCCAACTACTGTCTAAGCCCATGAGTGTATAATATACCCGATGAGCTCATCAAATTATCTTCCTTTGCTAATGGTATCTCTATTTTTAAAAAGAAATATGCTGCCAGACAATCATGGGGAAAAAAGGAGTAGTGTCACTGAAGCTTTATTTGGCTGGAAACTCTTTTTGTTGGATAAAAGGCAAGTTTAAAGAAAATATTCTTCCTCTGAATTTCAGTCTGGAATGCCACCCAGGCCTCTCCACCCAGCTTTGAGCTTGAGTCTAAAGAAAACGTTTGATCTTCTTTGTCTTTCAACTTGACAAAATGTCCTTCTTTGAAATCCCTTTTTTGTTTCATGTGTGCTTGTCAATGTGTTTTAGAAATGTAAAGCTCTTGGGGGTAAGGTACCAGTCTTTTTTGCTTAACCTTTGAACATTTCCTAAGCGTCTACTCCACCAGGTTTGCATTCCAAAAATATTGCTCATTAAAATCTTATTCATCCTATAGTTTGGAAACAATAGTAGGAGGTGTTGGATTTACCTTCTTCACTTAGAGTCTTTAAAAAATAAAAATTCTCAAAGGTAACATTTCATTCCATTTAATAAGTATTTCTTGAGGCCCTTCTGCATGGCAATAGTTAATGTTCAATGAAAGATTAACTGACATAGCCAGTGTGATCAAGTTCTGTGGTTGATATTTAAAAAACTTAAAAGTGATTCATGGATTCAAAAAAAAAATGTATGCTCTTATTGGGACAAGAAAACATAACTTGTTGCCCAAGGACATTACTTGGTCAAGTAACAAAAGAATACCAGATTCCAGCCCCATAACAGCTACCTTTCATTGGATGAAATAAATATGCAGAGAAAAGGGCAAAAGTTATACTTTATTATCAGGTGGGGCTTTTGCTTTAATCCTCAACAGAACCCTGTGAAAAACTCTTCCCTAAGTGCTACCAGCCGGAAATGCCCACTCCGTGTCTCTCTTTCATGAAAGTAGGGTGTGTACATGGGGCTGAAGAGGAGCCAAAATAGAGACCAAAAGATCACAATAGAGAACAGTACAAGAAAGAACCATAATTTATCAAAATGTGTCTCATGAGTCTACATAGAATAACAAGGATAGCCCAACCCTTTTTCTAAATGATCTTCTCTGACTCAGTGTTTGGCCTTGAGTAGGAGGCCTCTGTTGTGGCCTTAATTTTTGTTGAAATAAAATGGAAGTAAGAATATTCTGATTTTAGATCAAACATCCATCAGCTTCTGCTGTGGCAGAAAGCCCGGTACTATTAGGAAGAATGTATTTGCTGCTAAGAGAGCCATTAATAAGTAAGAATATAATCATATGTAGTTCAAATAAATGCATTTGCATAATTTTACACTATATCTCAAATAATAAGGCATTCAGTGATAAAATCAGATATTTATTCCCTCTGGCATTTGTCATTTACTCACTTTTCATTTTAAAAAGGCACTCCTTTTGGCTGGCTTTCAGAGGATTCCTGACTCCTCAGCACGTGGATGTCTTCTAATACCAGACTGCAAGACTGCCATGACCTTCATTTATATTTCAACCATGAGCTAAACCTAGAAATAGACATGATAGCATCAATTGAGCATACTGCTAAATTATCGAACTATACCATAGAGACACTCTTTTAAGGATAACTAAAGAGAGTATTGCTCTTAACAGTTATAGAAAAATAAGAAAAAGCAACATGACTGTGGCAGAGAGTGAGAAGGACCTGCCACCCACAAGAAAAGGAAGACCTGCATCCCCACAGGGCTCCCTGGTCCAGTTGGAGGGCTGCTGGGTGAACCTTGAAGAAGTGACTGATGGAGCTGCAGCCACCCATGCAGCTTTTGGTAGAAGGGGGGCAAATAATCGAAAGAGGATTTTGGTCTGTAATGTCACCCCCTCATCCATTCTTCTTAATGCCAATCTGGCTTTGACCCAAACCCCACCAGCCATTTTCCAGAGACTGTTTTCATGGAGTGTACCAGGGATCTCCATGCCCTACATCCAGGGATCACCTCCCTGTTAGCTTACTTAGGCTTTCCTCAGGATTTTACACAGATGGTTGCTATCTTTCCCTTCAAACATTTTTCCTTTGGTTTCCACTGTTATCATGCCCTTCCAGTTTTCCTCTTACCTTACTGACCCTTCCTTCTCTCCCTTGCTGGTCTCACCTTCTTTCTCCGCTTTAAATGCTGTATCTAAATGTTGTAACTAAACATGTAACCATACACATTCTACCTACATAATCTCATCCAGTCCCAAGGCTTTAATTTTATCTTCTGAATATAAGGTGACTTCAAACACAAAGTGTTTTTCAGTTTTCCCAGTGAGAAGATCAAGAGAAAAGTGTTTAAAATTGTATTTTAACAGCTGAAATATATACACTTTTAGGGATCTAGAGACACTAGCTAAATATATGCTTACTTGTTAATTTGATTGCACATATTAACAATCACATATTATATAAAATAATATATTATTGTAGGGATTTTACTTTTTCCATTCTTACATTCCATGAAATAAATACATGCAGAATCTTCACTGTGGCCTTGGGCATCAGTCTCTGTCATCATTGGAGCCACTTTCAAGTCATTAAGACAGTTTTCCAGAATATGTTCATCTTCACTTCCATTTAAGTGTTTAAGATTTAGCCCTTTTGGAATTTTTAAAGTATATAATTAAAAATATTTTAAGATAATTTTTAAAGCATATACTCCATTTACAGTTATTACAAAATATTGTCTATATTTCCTATGTTGTACAATAAATCCCTGAGCCTATGTTACACCCAGTAGTTGTACCCCTCACTCCCTCACCCCTATATTGCCCTCCCACCAACCCTGGTAACCACCGGTTTTTTGTCTATATCTGTGAGTCTGCTTTTTTTGTTTGTTTGTTTTATTCACTAGTTTGTTGTATTTTGGCCCTTTTGGAATTTTGTATGATATTGTCATTGGACATTTTATCCCATTAGGGATATTTGTACAACATTTTTTGTGCAACATTAGGACAACCATTTTTTCATTTGTCCTGTAGATGCATTTGTGATCTCCACAAAGTAATCACTATCTTTCTTTAAATAATTTCAATAGATTTGCTTATAAGGACACCTAACACTTAAAATTGTGTGGTCATACCTTCCATGATAGTTAAATCTATGTTTTATTTAGTTGCCTCCATTTTATGAAAGGTGGCTTCCGTCAGCATCTAAAACTAGAATTAACTATAAACTATTATATATAGAGTGGATTAACAACAAGGTCCTATTGTATAGCAAAGGGAACTATATTCAATATCATGTAATAAGCCATAATGTAAAAGAATATGAAAAAATATATATTCATATATATACTATATATGAATCACTTTGCTGTACATCAGAAACTAACACAACATTGTAAATCAACTATACTTCAGTAAAATAAATTTAAAAAAAACAACTTAATTGAAGTCCTCTGTGCCTGAGTTTTCCCTAAATATTACTTTGATTTTCAAATAGAGTTATCTGCTAATCTGAACTTTTGGTGCCCTTGAGGTTTGTTTGTTGTCTTTTGCACAGAAATAGAGTTGATTTCTGGTTTTAAAATGTAATAATATATTGAGTTATCATATTATAATGCCTTTTGTTCCTTAGAGGTTATAAATCTCTACATTCTATTTATAAATATAGCATATGTTAACAATATGTTTAAAAGGGCTTTTGAAAAATGTTTGATTCTGTTTATAAGCTTAGTTAATAAAACATCTTCAAATATTTTAAACTACATTTATAAATTTAACCTATTTGATTTCATTTTGAACTACTTCAATTACCTGGCTTTAAAGGATAAACAGTCCCAAATACTAAAAAAAATTGTATAAATCTAACAAAATAAACATATATATGGTGAAACTCAAGTTATTGTAAATGTTTCAGTACTATAATGTAGTAAGATGTAAACTCCAAATCCTAAAGCATAAATTACTCAGATACGGATTTTAAGTTGTCACTTAAATAGGCCAAATTCTCTTAATCATTACAATGACATATATCACCAAATATGCACAGATTACTTCTCTTTAAAAATTATTTTTATTTAAAAAAACTTTTATTGAAGTATAGTTGATTTACAGTGTTGTGCACAGATTCCTTCTTAACACAAAATTATTGATAGCTACATTCTGGTCTTGATTTTCTAATCTTCTTAAAATTAGTTTTAGATATTACTGGGATTGAAAAATCATGTTTATTTAGAAAGACAGCTACTGAGGTTATTTAATACACATTCTTACCTGGGTTTGTAAACTGGCTGGAACCAATTTGTTATTTTTGGTAAACGTTTATTGTCACTTATAGCTAATAAATAAGTGAAAGTTAGCTCCTCTTCACAACTAGGAAATTATGCAGACAACTGTCAGCCTAGATTCTGCCTGCCACACCAATGCCTTTTAGTGAGCAATCACTGAGTCACTTCACAGTAATGTAACCTGTTCTGTAAGTCTACTGAAGTCACAACTCTCTGTTCTTTTTGGTGATAAACAGCCTCTTATATGAAAGACTTGCCGAAGGCAAATTCAGCAATATTCTTGCGTCAGGATTTGGCTGATCATCTATTGGAGACAGGCAACCAAGAATCTTCAGAACCAGCAGCTGGACGTGAGATCATTTAGGGATCCAGCCTCGGGTGCTGTACCTAAATGTGTAGTTTACAGGGCTCTAGATTTTGATTCATCCAAATGTGGGGGAATGTCTCTATAATATTCTAAACAATATCTTAAACGACACTGAACATTATTAACTTTTGTCAGTGAGAAGCCATGTGTCATGCAAATTATCAAAGCCCCAGCTTTGCATAGTTGACATGCATTTATTAGCCACACAAAGAATGTGAACTTTCCAATCAAATGTTAGCTATCTATACCTGAAGTGCAAATTCCTGCTTTCGGAAACTGGCCTTCTTTAGATGTAGACTGGAACAAACTGACATAAAATTATACCATTGCTTATATTCAACAATTTTAAATAAATTACAAATATAAACACACTGGTGAAAGATGCATACTCATTAAGGAAGAGAATTAACATCCTAGTTAATTAAGTTTACATACAACCAGAGAATCCAGGCATGAAACACACTGGATTCCTGTCAGTCACTATGGTGGAATACATAGAACTTTATTTATAGTTGCTATGATTCTATAAATCAAAATAGACACATAGACTTCTTATTTGGATTCATAGTATATATACTGCCTAACTCCTTATTGTACCCATAGAAATTAGCATGTCCTACTGAGACTGGTCACTTGTCTGGATTTTTCATTTCTTTGGCTTTTGGGGATCATAAGGAATAGAAATACCTTTTCTCTTGAATTCTAAAAATCTTTGAATTTGATTTAATCCTTTGTTCTTATATATAGTCTCAGAATTCTCAAACTCTCTTTTGGCTATGTCTAGTAATTGAATTCTACATATTTCTCATGGCTTTGTCTGACTTCCGATAACAACTCATAAGATCAGTCTACTGATATAATTGTTATTATGCCCCATCCTGTGAGACATTCAAGTACAGGAGCTCCTTTTCTGAATGATCATTTTTTGGAAGAAAACAAACCATGTTATATTTAGGTATATTGTGGTACATACCAATAACCTCCCATCTATGTCTAACCTAATCACTTCACTGAATTCTAGAGTTGTATTTCCAACCAGGTACTAGACATTTCCACTTAAATGATAATAAATATCTCAAGCGATCACGGACAAAATCAAATCATTGAATTTTGCACCCCACCTCTTCAATCTCTCCATCTCTGTGTCTTTCGTATGTCAGTACAAAAGCACCAACATTCATCCATATGCTCAGACCTAAAATTTACGAGTTATTCCTGATTCCTCTTTTTCACTTTTCCATTTCTCCCTCCCCACCCCCGCCCCCATCATCAAGTTCTGTTTCCTCCACCTATAAGACAGATCCGAAATCACCCTTATCCAAGTCACCATCATGTCTCAACAGGGTGATCTCAATATCTGGTAACTGGTCTTGTCTCTCTATCATCCATTCTTTTTTTTTTAAAATAAATTTATTTATTTTTGGCTGTGTTGGGTCTTCGTTGCTGCGCGCAGGCTTTCTCTAGTTGCGGCAAGTGGGGGCTACTCTTCTTTGAGGTGTGAGGGCTTCTTCTTGTGGTGGCTTCTCTTGTTGTGGAGCACGGGCTCTAGGCGCGCAGGCTTCAGTAGTTGTGGCTCACGGACTCTAGAGTGCAGGCTCAGTAGTTGTGGCGCACGGGCTTAGTTGCTCCATGGCCTGTGGGATCTTCCCGGACCAGGGCTCGGACCCGTGTCCCCTGCATTGGCAGGCAGATTCTTAACCACTGTGCCACCAGGGAAGCCCTATCATCCATTCTTAATGCAGTGATTTTATTAAAATTGAAATTAGATCTTTCTCCTCTGCCCTAAATTCTATAAAATTTTCTTACCACCCTTAGAATAAAATCCAAACTCCTCACTTTGTCTTACAAGATAGGACCTTTGCAGAGTCTTTGACCTCATCTCCTAGCCTTTTCCTTACCCGCTAGACACCAGACAAAGAGCTTCTATTTTCCTTAAACTCTCTGAACTTATTTCTGCCACAGGGCCTTTGCCCCAACCCCTCTGAACAGAAATCCGTCTCCTCTTATTGTAGGAACATTGACTCTTTTTGGATAATTAGAATTTTGTTGTAAATTTTACTTCCATAGATAAATACCTCCTGCCCACCTAATCTAAAGTAGCCCTTAATCACTCTCTGTCATTTTCCACTATTTTAATTCTGTCTACTGCACTTATCAAGACTTACATTAAAAATTTTTAATTTATTTTTTTACAGTAGGTCTTTGTGAGTTATCTATTTTAAATGTAGCAGTGTGTACATGTCAATCCCAAACTCCCAATATATCCCTCCCCCCATCCTTCCCCCTTGGTAATCATAAGTTCATTCTCTAAGTCTGTGAGTCTGTTTCTGTTTTGTAAATAAGTTCATTTGTATCTTTTTTTTTTTTTAGATTCCACATATAAGCGATATCATATATTTGTCTTTCTCTGTCTGACTTACTTCACTTTGCATGATAATCTCCAGGTCCATGTTCACCAATTTTCTTCTCCAATAATATATGCAGATCATGTTTATTTTGTTCATTACTATATTGCCAGGGCACATGGGATTTGATAGGCACTCAGTCTATATTTCTAAAAGAATAAACATTCAGAATATAATCTATATCTCAAAATGTCTTTTGACAATCCCCCTCTGCATATCCCATAGGCACCACATTATTTAACTCCATAATTGCCCTTTCTCCTGTAGCCCCTTAATCACCTGTCAATGTGACTTTTTTTTGATACCCTTATGGGTGGCTTAGGGGCCCAGAAAAGATGAGAGCTACATCTTCTTTAATATTTTATTTTTAGTCTAACCTAAAAATTTATTATTATTATATTTATTAATTGGCAATTTTAATCACTTCTGTTTGTTTTAACCATTTACTTCCTTTTCTCTAAACATTCTAAACTACATTTAAATATTGATATTAGATTTTGTTTAAAAGTATTTCATCTGAGTCACTAACAAATAAAAATAAAACCCTTCCAAGTGCTTAATCAATAATCAATTCTTATAAATCTAGTAAACTAAATTTATTTGTTTAATTTGTTTTTTTAAAAAATGATTTTATTGGAGTATAGTTGCCTTATAATGTTAGTTTCTACTGTAAAGTGAATCAGCTATACGTATACATATATCCCCTCTTGTTTGGCTTTCCTTCCCATTTAAGTCACCACAGAGCATTGAGTAGAGTTCCCTGTGCTATACAGTACATTCTCATTAGTTATCTGTTTTATACATCATATCAATAGTGTATATATGTCAATCCCAATCTCCAAATTAATCCCACCCCCCCTTTCCCCCTTGGTATCCATACATTTGTTCTCTACGTCTGTGTCTCTATTTCTGCTTTGCAAGTAAAATCATCTATACCATTTTTCTAGATTCCACATATATGTGTTAATATACAATATTTGTTAGTAAATTAAATTTATACCTATGCCTAATCTTACATTCTCTGAAATGTTCCAATATTGTTTATAAACTAGTAGAATTGCAATTTAAGACCCCAAGTCTAAGTCAACTATCATTTAGACATTTTAGATTAGAATTATAAAATTAATCCAATAAGAAAAATTCTCTTAAACCTCAAATATATAATATGTGTAGATTTTTTCCTTGCCACAATATATATATATATATATATATATATATATATATATATATATATATATATATATATATATATATATTTAAAACATCTTTGCTTTCTTTTTTAAATTTAATTAATTAATTTATTTTTTGGGCTGTGTTGGGTCTTCATTTCTGTGTGTGGGCTTTCTCTAGTTGCAGCGAGCAGGGGCCACTCCTCATCGCGGTGCGCGGGCCACTCACTGTCGCGGCCTCTCTTGTTGCGGAGCACAAGCTCCAGATGCGCAGGCTCAGTAGTTGTGGCTCACAGGCCTAGTTGCTCCGCAGCATGTGGGATCTTCCCAGACCAGGGCTCGAACCCATGTCCCCTGCATTGACAGGCAGATTCTCAACCACTGCGCCACCAGGGAAGCCCCAAAATATATTTTTATAGATTTTATTTACTTAATAATTTTGATACTTAATGCAACTCTTCCTGGGGTTGAGAATGTAATCATGTCATCTCATACAATTTTGAGGTTACCACCCCAAGCGATTTGCAGGGTTGGCTTCTCAGCTGACTGAGGTTCCATAGCCATGAGCAGTTTGGGCTGAAAGTGAGGTCTTACGCTGCAAATATGCAAGATGAACTTTTTGTTTTTATGTCACCACCTGTCTGCCCAAGCTTTCGAACTGTGATGTAAATGCAGATGGAGTGGACTTGAAGTCTGTTCACTGGATTCCAGTTACACAGTCCCTAGTTCTCACATCGGGTGAATCTGCAAAGCCCTCACAAGATTTGCAGCTCATTTTCTTCTCTGTGTGAATTGGACTTTTTCTTTCTTTGCCTTCTAAGGTATTTAATTGTCATCTGATTGGGTTCTGCATATCATTTAAAATATTTTTCTCACTCTCTTTTTACAATTTCAAGATCATGTTAATGACATCACCCCAAGGTTAAAACCTGAAAACATCAGTACATCTGCCTTTTTCATCAACCTTCCCCATATCAAAATTGTCACCTCTCTTGATTCTATCATTGATCTCAAATTCATTCCATCCTTCTCATTCTCACTGCCATTGCCTTAGTTTTGTGATTTTTTTTTTCTCACTTGGACTCTTGTTCTTCTCCACAACTATCCAGCCTTCTTGGTATTGCACACATTTGTCAAAGTGATTTTTCTTAAATGCAAGTCTGCTTATATCATTTTGTTTAAATCTTTTCATGGAGATGATCATACTAAATGAAGTAAGTCAGACAGAGAAAGACAAATATCATATGATATCACTTATATGCAGAATCTAAAAAAACCCAATACAAATGAACTTATTTACAAAACAGAAACAGACTCACAGACTTAGAGAATGAACTTATTCTTACCAGGGGTGAATGGTGGGGGGAGGGATAGATTGGGAGTTCGGGATTGACATGTACACACTGCTATATTTAAAATAGATGACCAACAAGGACCTACTGTAAAAAAATAAATAAAAATAAAATCTTTTCATGGTTGTAGGTAACCTCCAGGATTAAGTTTAAACTTCTTAGCATGGCATTCTCATCCATTCATTCTCCCTCCATCCTCTATCCACCAAACAAATAGTTCCTACTCACAGCTGGGCATTCCATTATCTCTCTCCTATTTCTATCTGTAAAACCTTATTTATCTTTAAGTTTTTCCACTCCCCTATTTTCTCCATCACCCCCTCTACAAATGACCTATGACCTACGAATGATCTATGTACATTCCTCAAAATTTCTATGACTCTCATATCTTGTTAGTTTTGCTTCTGTCTGGAATTCCTTTCCTTCCTCAGCCACTGGACTACCTTGAACTCATTTCTCAAAGTTTAACTCAAGCACCGTTTTCTCTAAGCTGTCTTCTGTGACCTGACTCCTCATTTGGGATTAATTACAACTTTTCTATGCTTATATACACCCTTATGAATTTATATATTTTAGCATTAATTATAGTGTTGTAATTCATGATTTTGTTGTCCATCTCTTCAAATTAGTTGAGTTTTTATCCCTATATCTCCAGTGCATGGAACAAAGTAGGCATTCTAAAATTTATTTTTACTAGGTGAGTTAATAAATACATAACTAAATGACTGAATGAAAGATGGCAATCTTTCAGATTGAATGTGTTTGGTCACCAAGCCACCCTTAGGGATTATCTTTACAGCTTGATAGTTCGAAAAGTTCATCTTCATCTTCAGCCAAGGTGTTGGGTTGAGTCTAAATCTCTCATTTGAACCATCAATATGTAGTCTGCAAAATCCTTAGGGAAACCTTGTATTTAACACAAAGACTAAACCTGGGAGACTACTTTCTTCTTTATCATTCATATCCGTTCAAAAGGCCTCTTTATATAAAATTTTTTTTTCTTTTAAAATAAAACCTAGATTCAGAAAGCCACACAAATCAAATATGTAGATTAATTATTATAAACCAAGCAACCCTGTCAAGAAGTAGAATTTTTCTAGTTATGCCAGAAAACACTTCCATGTATCCCAGCCTCATCACGACTTGCTCCCACCCTTAAAAGTAGGTCATCACTTTTAGGTAATCACTTCTGTTTTAAAAAGTAATTATATTATCCCAAAATGTATACCTAGGCATTATATTTTAGTTTTGATGATTAAGAAAAACTTAGATATATCTCTTAAATGCCTTTTAATCTATAGACTCCTCTTCTATCCTTTGCATTTGCTGGTAACTTCTCTGTTGAAGAATTCAGGTCATGTGACATGTAGAGTTTACACAGTCTGAATTTTTCTGATTTTCTACTTTGGGTGAGGCTCCATTTATTTTTGTGTCCTCGATAAGTCCTGAAATTGGCACCTGGATACAAAGGCTTGATCAGACTCATGTTTGATCTCTGTGGCAAGGCTGTAGGTGGCTTCACGTATTCTCACCAGGTAACACATGCCATCTGGTTGTCTCTTTTTTGGAGAAGTCAGCAGCCATTACATATGGATATGTGTATACATAGCCTAGATCCATGAGTTCATTCAAAGATGCAATTGTTTTTCTTTTATTTACTGTGATACTTTCATAAAGAGGCAATTCCCTCCTCTACTATAGGCTATTTAGTGGTATGGTTCCTGTAAGAAATGCATAATAATACTTGATTCTTTCCTTTTATTTTCTAGTTTTCAAAACAAATAGTGGATTCCCTGGTGCCCTTTGAAACTCACCAATTATTATTTTTTCTTAGAATATCATTGTGAATTTTGGGATTTAAACATGTTATAGGTTTTAGCCTACTGTGTTATTCTTGTTGGAGCTCAAAGTAACCTATTTTTGGCCAGGGAGGACCTCTTCAACTTGGTTCCTGAGTCCTTTGGATGTGATTCTAGTTTTCTTTGGTAGTTTTTTTTTTTTGCTATGTGGAATGATAAGATGTTCCAGGCTTATTGAGTACACTTTCTGCCCTGCATGTAAAATACCCAGGTCTCCAAGAGACCTTCTTCTAATGAGAACTTATATTTGAAAACCACAACTTAGATGCCAGGGATGATCATTGATACTGGAATGATCATTCTGGCTGAAGAGGCCTCTTTATTTTTTGAAAAGCTGAGTCCTAAGAGTACTCACTGTTTTAGCCCAAGTGTATAGGGTTAGAAAAATTGGGATCAACTATTTTCCTCTACCCTAAATTTTTTTAGTTAACTAAAAATTGGTAGAAAATTTTTATTTCATTTTTATCTACTTTTAAAATATGAATGCATTTAGTAACTCCATACCCTAGACATCTATCTTCATGGTCATTACCTACCTGTGCGGGTCAGAAGCTATCAAGATCAAAATGAATTTAATGAATAACATAGCCCAGGGTTATTTCAGAGGCTGTCTTAAAACTTGCAGAGCTGTGGTCCTGAGCAAATTATTTTCTGGAAGCCTCAAGGGCAATGCTTCCTCAGTAAGAACCTGATATAAATTTGAACTAAGCAAACACATACAGTGCAAAAGAGAGCAAGTGTTTGATTTATCACTGTGTGGATACAAACAAAAATGACAGAATTAATTCTTCCCACAATTATTTCATCATTCAAATGGTTTTTACAAAATAAATTTGGTTTAAAGAAATCAAATTTCTCATGTGAAAGAAATTTAACTTCTCATTTTTTACACAGCTGTTATGTCTTTGAAGCAAATATAAATACTGAGATGAGAATCATTTCCTTATTAATAGTCTGCATATTAACTGCAGCCATATTGATTTTCAATTAGATGTGTTTTGAATGAATACTAATAGCTATGAATTATTAGGTCCCTACTAAGTGCTGGGTATTTTATACAAGTTTTGTTTTGTTTTTTGTTTTGTTTTTCTGTTATCCTCACAGTAACCCTGAAATGTATGTAGTCATTTCTCCCATTTATAGATTAGAAAATGGAGGATGGTATATTTGAAGAAACAGCTAGTCATTTTGAATCTGAAACTTCCACTGAGGCATCTCTGATTTCAGAGTCCCTGTTTTTATCTATTTTTGTACACAGCTGGCCAGGCTTGGACTACACAGACAGAAAAGAAATTGCATCTCCATTTATGAGCAGACCATGAATGGTCTTTGTAGATAATTTGTTATTAATGTCTCTTCTACTTCCCCAGTACTATTGTTGGGAATGTGTTATGATGTGATTTCTTTTGTGTTGTGATTCCCACTGTTTCATCTGTGTGGAACTCATAGGATTTAAACTCTGTTAAGCAGTTCAAAAAGGAGTCACAGTAGCCAGTGTGAACTTCCATATTAGTTGTTTTGAAACCTGGGGTATAGACAGCAGGTGTCTTAGAGTGATAAACTAAGAGTGTTCCTTTAAATAAGGAATCTGCCAACATCTGCAAAAGACTTCATTGAAACAAAAGGAGCCAAGACCTCCTGGGGGATAACCACCGGTACACCCTAGTGGCGGTCGTCTTAAGATGAGACCAATGTTCCAAGCTACTTAAGGTCTCTTCGCTGGAGGACCGACTCTGTGCTGCTGAGAGCCCTTCCCGATGATGGGCCCAGGCTCTGTAGGAGCAGAAGGCGACTTCCTACTCACACCTGTTGGGAGACCCATTCGCCAGCCCAGAGACCACTGCTCCTGCTGAGATGCATCCATCCCGGACTTTTCTTGGAGTGGTTCATTACTCCTTTTCCTATGTTCCCTACTCAAATTAACCAGCGCTGTGTGCTGATTATGAGCAATAAACCAGTGATTCGTGAACTGGACATTGGCTGTTTTGTCCATTTCCAATCCCGTGATTCTTACGGGGCCTTACCACTGTGCTCGGCGACAAAGGGAGCGAAAAATGGTTGTAACATTTCAACGAATTATGAGAGGCGTCCATCTTAATACCGATTAAGTGGCTAATTAAGTGGCTAATCACTTCAAATTTAAAACAGTTAACCAACATAATCAGGTAGACAACTGTGTATCTACTAATTACTGGGCATTGTGGGAGATATGAAATGAAAAAGACAGGATGCTCATTCTTTTAAAATATTATTACCTAATGAAGAGGTAGATATGTATGTAAATAATATAAGGGTGTTTCCTTGCTGTTAGATACTTCAGGTACTTATTTGGAAATGATGGGGGGCCTGTGAAGGATCTTGAAAGAAGAGTCTTAGGTAATTTGAGGCTGGGATAGGAGTGTGAATGAAGGAGCAACATCTCTCCCATTGGAAGGAATGAGTCTTTCAGAGAGAGAAAGCTCAGAGAGGTGCCCTGGTTTTAAAGTGGTGCCAAGGAGGAAAATTGTCACAGTCGTCGATGTAGGAGCCTGCACTGTCTCCCTTCCTTGTCTCTACTCCTCCAATTTTGGGCTCTTTTCTTCCATTTCCCTCTCAGCAGATAAGCTTGCCCCTACTCTAAAGAGAACAAGCAGTCTTAGATTTTAATGTGAAACATACAAACCTACCTATATATGTACCCATCTGCTCCTCCCTTTTCTCATGGAAATAGAAAAGTTGTCTCTTCTAAGACTAATTCCTCTCTCTGCTTTAGATCCAATTCCCTCTCCTCTCCACCCTCAATCCCTAAATAAATAAATAAATAAATCCCTTTTCTCTCTTTTTCTTTCAACCTCACTCTCAGGTGGATTCTTCCCATTAACTTCCAGCAGCCCAAGCCTTCCCTATTTACACGTTCCAAATAAAAATGAAAGCTCCACAGGACTCCTGATCCCTGTCCAGCTCCACCCTATTTCCCTCTTCTCTGCTCTTCAGAACCAAATGACTGTAAATAGTTGTCTATAATTCTGTCTCAATGTCCTCATACTCAGCTCTCTCGTATCTGGCTTTCTCATGCATCCATCTCTCCACTGGAGGTCACCCATGACTACATTCTTGCTAAGCCCTGTTGATGTTTTTCATTCCCATCTGTACTAGTCAACAAAGTTATTGAAAACTTGGACAACAGATACACCCCTTAACATCAGTAGCATAGCATAATAAATGTTATGCTTTCTTAATCATGTAGTCTGATGCTGTACATCGGACTGGCCCCTTCCATCTTCTAGCTACACCACATGGAATATGTGACTGTTCTACTTATTCACTGCTGCAGAAGAAATGACTCAAAACTTTAGTGGCTTAAAACTCTACTCAGTACTCTATAATAACCTATATGGGAAAAGAATCTGAAAAAGAATAGATATATGTATATGTATAACTAATTCACTTTGTTGTACACCTGAAACTAACATTGTAAATCAAATATATTCTAATATAAAGTAAATTTTTTTTAAAAAAGTCAAAAGGATATAGTGGGAAGAGCTGAAGATAAACAAAACAAAACAAAAACTATGTCAATATTCATTTTGTTCTTGGGCCTGAAATTTGGAAAGAGATTTATAGATGCAGTTTTCCTCTGTTTCACTCAGCATCCGCTGCAGTAGCTACAAGGCTGAGGACTGGACTCACACAAAGATGTGCTCCCTCACTCACCTGCAGGCTGATGCTGGGTGCTGGCTGGGACCTCAGTGGGGCTGTTGCTGGAACCCCAACACATGGCGTCCCCACATGATTGCTTGGCTTCCACACAGCATGATGTGTTGGGCAGGCATGCCAAGAAAGTGCAAAGCAAAAGCTGGATCCTCTTTTCTGAGCTACTGCTAGAAGTCATGCGGCATCACTTCCACTGAACCCCTGTACAAGTAAGTCACTGAGACTGGCCACCACACCTTTTGCCTTGACTCCTTAGCAGCATTGATGCATTAACTCTGCTTCCATAGGGAACTGTCTCTTTCTTAGTTTTTTATGACCCCACATCTCCTAGCTTTACTTCTATATTTTTGCTCTTAGGACAGCTCCCCAAATCCATGATATGGCTTGGCCCTCATACTTCTCCACTCTTGTCCTGTGCTATGTCCTCCTTCGATTTTTCTGTTCCAGCTACGTGACTTGCTAGGCCATGTTCCTTTACACCCTGGGGCCTCCGCCCAGACTGTTTTCTTTTCCTGAAATGCTCTTTCCTTAACTCTTGTGTGTCCTCCTCAGCTACCTTTTCTTGACCTTCAAAATTAGTTCAAATCTACCTATTAAACTCTCTAATAAAACCGTATATATCCTCCTTCAACACATTTATACCAGTTCTCAATCTTGATTATTTCTTATTTAGTGTCTATCTTCATCTCTACATATAAACTCAATAAAAGGGGTCTATCTGTTTTGCTTATCAAATTATTTCTATTGTCTGACTAGCAGAGTGCCTGGCACATAATAAATATTTATTGAATAAATGAATGTATCGTTCAGCTTAGGAATCTTGGGTAGCAAGAAATATCTTTTATCAATAGTTCTCAAGTTTGGAAATGTGTGTGTGTGTGTGTGTGTGTGTGTGTGTGTCTTAGATCCTGATATTTACAATGTAGTGTCAGCTATGTTTACCATCCTGCAGTGAACAGAGCAGTCTCATGTAATAAAGAATTACCCCACACCACATACCAATAGTGCCCTTCCCTGCTTTGAGAAATCATAAATCAATGGTTTAACTGACCTTCTTAGCTGACCCCTGTATTAGAAAGAGCACAGCCTCAAACTTGCAGAGATGAAGGGAAGGGCTATAGCACTGAGTCTTTCTACCCCATCTTCTCATTCTGTAGAAAGCCAATTTCCTGGGTCTCCACTTAAGAGTATGAAGATGGTAGGGAGTACTGGCTGCTTGACCTTGCAGGCTGTGAAGACCTGCAAATCTCCAACAAATAAGCCCTCCAGGCCTCTGAAATCTGATAGAGTTGCCTTTATATACTGGCAAGGGGACAAGGTCACTGGCTCCAAGGGCCAGTGCTTCTTCACCTCGGAGTATAGCAAGGAGTGAGTAAAGAATATGTATCAGAGTAGCTCTTTTTTATTTAGTTAGAAGGATGGAGGTGGCTGAGCAGACAGGATAAAAAGTTGATCAAAATGCTTATGGAGGAAACTGAAATCCATATTACTAAGCAAAAGAAGCTAGTCTGAGAAGGCTACATACTATATGATTCCAACCGTATGACATTCTGGAAAAGGCAAAACTATAGAGATAATAAAAAGGTCAGGGGTTGCCAACAGGGCTCAGGGGAGGGGAGAGATAAACAGGCAGAATACAGATGAGTTTTAGGACAGTGAAAATATTCCATCTGCTCTGTATGATATTATAATGATGGATATATCATTATATAACATGTTTATCTAAACCCACTGAATGTACAACATCAAGCATGAACCCTTAGGTAACCTATGGACTTTGCATGATTATAATGGGTCAGTGAAGTTTCATCCTTGGTAACAAACATACCATTCTAGTGAGTGTTGTTGATAATGGGGGAGGCTATGCAAGTGTGGGGGCAAGGAGCATATGGGAAATCTCTGTACCTTCCTCTCAGTTTTATTGTAAACCTAAAATTTATCTAAAATAAGAAGTTTAAAAAAATGTTATGGTGGGGACTTCCCTGGTGGTGCAGTGGTTAAGAAACTGCCTGCCAGTGCAGGGGACACAGGTTCGAGCCTTGGTCCGGGAAGATTCCACCTGCCACGGAGCAACTAAGCCCATGCGCCACAACTACTGAGCCTGTGCTCTAGAGTCTGCGAGCCACAACTACTGAGCCCACGTGCCACAACTACTGAAGCCACATGCCTAGAGCCCGTGCTCCTCAACAAGAGAAGCCATCACAGTGAGAAGCCTGTGCACCACAACAAAGAGTAGCCCTCACTCACTGCAACTAGAGAAAGCCTGTGCACGGCAACAAAGAGCCGATGCAGCCAAAAAAAAAAAAAAATGTTATGACATCATCAACTGTAGTGGTATGAAGTTAAGTACTGGCTGAGCTTTTTTCTTGCCCCTAGGAGTCAACTCTGAAGATACAAGATTACAATGGAGAGAATGACTATATTAGTTATCTATTGCTGCCTAACAAATTGTCCTCAAACTAGTGTCTTAAAACTATAAACACTTAGTATCTCTCAGTTTCTGTGAGTCAGGAATCCAGGAGTGGCTCCCTTGTGTGGTTTTAACTGAGTGTTCCTCGTGAATTTGCAGTCAGGTATCAGGTGAGGCAGCAGTCATCTGAAGGCTTGACTGGGACTGAAGGAGCTACATCAAAGGTGTCTCACTCATTTGGCTGGCAAGTCGTTGCTGTTGGTGAAAGGCCTCTGTTCTCTCCTACACGGGCCTCCCACAGGGCTCCTTGAGTGTCCTCTGTATTTCCCCTAGCATTCTAAGAGACCAAAGAAGAAGTGGACATTTTTGTATTCTGTGGTCACACAGAATACCTTGATTCAATG
This sequence comes from Mesoplodon mirus, assembly GCF_964341445.2. Classification (NCBI taxonomy): domain Eukaryota; kingdom Metazoa; phylum Chordata; class Mammalia; order Artiodactyla; family Ziphiidae; genus Mesoplodon; species Mesoplodon mirus. Next base: position 12,576,011 of record NC_138977.1, on the reverse strand, counting down.
TGTGAGAAGCCTCTAAGAGTTTTATAGTATCTGGTCTTACATTTAGATCTTTAATCAATTTTGAGTTTATTTTTGTGTATGGTGTTAGAGAATGTTCTAATTTCATTTTTTACAAGTTGCTGTCCGATTTTCCCAGGTGAAATGGATAAAGAAGATGTGGTACAATGGAATATTGCTCAGCCATAAAAAAGAATGAAATAATGCCATTTGCAGTGACATGGTTGGACCTAGAGATTATCATACTGAGTGAAATAAGTCAGAGAAAAATAAATATCATATGATATCACTTATATGTGGAATCTAAAAAAGTGGTACAAATGAACCTATTTACAAAACAGAAATAGAGTCACAGATGTAGAAAACAAACTTATGGATACCAAGGAGGAAGGGGGGGAGAGATAAATTAGGAGATTGGGATTGACATACACACACTACTATATAGAGAATAGGTAACTAATAGGAACCTACTGTATAGAACAGGGAACCCTACTCAATACTCTGTAATGACCTATATGGAAATAGAATCTAAGAAAGAGTGGATATATGTATACATATAAGTGATTCACTTTGCTGTATAGCAGAAACTAACACAACATTGTAAATCAACTATACTCCAATAAAAATTAATTAAAAAAAATTTTTTTAATGTGGGAGAAGCCTTCACACAAAGGCATAAATAACAAGAGATAAGGATGACTGATGACACCTTGGAGACTGTCCACTGTAGTGACTTACCCAATTCTCCAGGGCTGAGTTGGAGGCATCTGATTATTGGTAAAAGATTCCTAGTTGCTTGAGGTTCTGCACTAGAGTCCAAAATGGTCCAACGATTTTTGCTATAAGAGAGAAAATGGTAATGTGATGAGCAGAATTATGGCCCCCAATACTCAGAACTTGTGATATGTTAACTTGCACAGCAGAAATGACTTCGTAGATGCGATTAAGAATCTTGAGATGGGAAGAGTATCCTGCTTTATCCAGGTGGGCCAGTGTAATCACAAAGGTCCTTACACAAGGCAGACAGGAGAGACAGAGGAGAGGTAGCCACAGAAGCTTAGCTTCAAGTGATGCAGGACCATGAGCCGAAGAATACAGATAGCCTTTAGAAGCTGGAAAAGTCAAGGATTGGAATCACTCCTAGGGCCCCTAGAGGAAATGCAGCCCTGCTGACACCTTGATTTTAGCCCTAAAAAATCAGACTTTTGACCTCCAGAAATGTAAGATAATATATTTTGATTTAAGCCCCTAAGTTTGTGGAAACTACAGCAGCAATAGGAAACTAATATGGGGAGTGAGAAGAAGGATGACTTTTTGGAAGGGAAAGTGGGGTGTTCTTTTCAACTCATTCCTCTTCTGAACCTTGAGAGGTTATCATCTGTAAGCTCTGTCTGAGAGGAAGAACAAACATTTCCCCCCATTGATTGGATGCTTGCTGAGCTTCCAGGCTTGTAGTCTTGCCCTGCTACTACCAGAGACTGAGAAAAAAATGTTAGGGAGGGAGGGCATGGTAGCCCAGCAAGGCCAAAAGAAAGAGTGTCCTTTTGAGTTTCTTCTTTCAAGAGAAAGAGACAACAGAGTTGTCTGAGCACGAAGGCCCTGAGGTGGGGAGTACCAGAGAATGGATGTGATTGGAAGCTACCTGCTGCCAACATGAGGCGAAGAAATGCAGGAGCCAGAAGTTGTAGGCAAGTCCCACAAGGGAGTCTGGTCCCCAGGAAAGGTACTTGAGATTAGGCTGGTTCCAAATATGGATTGAAATTTCAGAATGGAGAAGATGACATTTTTGGAACCAAAAGGACACTGCCTTAATGATTAAAAGTGGCTGAAAAATTATGGAATCCCTCTGAGATGCCCATAAAGTAGCCTGCTGAGAGTGGGTTTCCACAGAGCTGACTTAGTACAAGTTCCCGGCAAATTAAAATATTTTTGTGTATGTGCCATAGTAAGTTGAGATGCTTCAACCAAGCTAGTTATAGAACCATTCTTTTCAACACTGAATAACAACACTGGAGGGAAGGTAATGATAATCATCAAATTAAAGATACATTCTGGTGCCAGAGGCTAAATTTTTCATGTTAATAAATTTTCTCAAGTCTTAGTTGTGCTATGTTTCTCTTGACCAGAGCTGTGAGCCCTGGGTAAATTACAGGGCTGTGTCTGCAGCCTCCTGGATCCTGGGAATGATTGCAATGCATGGAATACCATAATGAGCCTCTAATGACTGCTAACATCCCGGTTAAATCAGGAAGGAAGTGGAGGAAAATGAGCACCCAAGTGTTGCTTGTCAAACAGAAATTGTGTGTTGTGTTGTGGCAAAAATGTACAAAAGATGGATGACACATCTGAGAGTAGGAGGAAGTGAGGTTTGATTTGAATCCCCTTGGGATATTTGTTTTAAAATATTCAGATGTTTTTACTAATTATTAGAGAAATGCAAATCAAAACTACAATGAGGTGTCACCTCACACCAGTCAGAATGGGCATCATCAGAAACTCTACAAACAACAAATGCTGGAGCAGGTGTGGAGAAAAGGGAACCCTCTTGCACTGTTGGTGGGAATGTAAATTGATACAGCCATTATGGAGAACAGTATGGAGGTTCCTTAAAAAACTAAAAATAGAATTACCATATGACCCAGCAATCCCACTACTGGGCATATACCCTGAGAAAAACCATAATTCAAAAAGACACTTGCACCCCAATTTTTTTAAAGTTCTTTCTCTATAAATGAAATTTACTACCAAATAATATGTTTGGTCAATTATAACTGTTATAAATATTTCTTGTATTTATCCATATTCCTATCATAGTCTGTCTTTTCTAACTACAGAGGATAAATCAAATTCTCTTTATACACTATAACTCTTGAAATATTGTAAGACAGCCATCATGTTATTGCTGTGGCTTTTCCTTTCTAGGCTAAATATTCCCAGGAACTTTATCCATTCTTCATTAAGAGTTTTTCTCAAAATCCTTTGCTGTCCTACTTACCCTCCTCCCCTTGAGCTCTGCCTGATCAATGCCTTTCTTAACGTGGTGAAATCAGGACTGTGAAAAACTCAGGATTTGCAGGTCCAGTGATACTACTGGCCCTCCCTCCGCCCCCCACCCTGCCAACCCCGGCCGCACTTTCAACAGAGGAAATTCACAACGGGGCTGAGAAATCCTGAAGTCTGAAATGAGTACACTGTCTCACCACGTGACTACTGCAGAGGGAAAACACTCATTGTGATGAATAGGATTAGTATATCTATTAACGTAATAAGCAGTTTATAAGCACAGCTCATATTTCTTGTATTTTCAGTTTTTCTTCTCTTTCTATTTTCTAGTTCTTTCTCTTTCAACAATGATAAATTCAAACAAATCATTCCATTTTGATCCCATTCAATCTTCTTTATTTGTAGTTTCTGCTCTACCAGCTTTTAGGTAAGTTATAGATTTCTTTAAGAATATTGTTTACATAAGCTACTATTAAAGCTTTCTCAAATTCTTAGGAGTATTTTTGTCATAGTACTTACTGAAAATTTTTGGTTCTGGATTTGTTACCCTTTGTTTTCACATCATATTGCCAATGTTTTCATCTGTTAAGCCTGATGATGATATAATGCAATTTCAAATCTCCTAAGATTACTCATTGAATAACAAAAGCAATCAATTGTAGGGTACTGAATGATACAGAAGAATGTGTAAAGATTTTTGTTGTTGTTGTTAATTATATTTTAGAAAATGTTTGTGCATTCAGCTAGCCCTAATGGTAAAATTATATATTTTAGATTTTTCTTACAAATGATTTTGTTGTTGAGTAAGGTGTCTGTCTTAATTAATGTCTAAAATTGAGTCACGTGTTTTATCAAAATCATAACAATTTTGGAATTAGGAACAGAAGCAGGAACATTGTTTTACATTTATATTTCCATATACTTTTCAACACAATCATTCCTTAGTTCACTTTAATATTAAGTATAAAATAATTTTATCTTTTATGTAAATATTCATCCCACAATGATTAATTTATCTAACTGCTCCATTCATATTTCCATGGCAATCTGTATTCCAAAATTCCACATTTATTGGTAAAGAAAAGACTACGACAGAGTAAATAGGCTGGGGAATGTTGTATAACTTGACAACTAGAAGGGAAATTTGATTTTTTTGATTTACCATGGTGTGGAAGATATTTGGGCTGTTCACAAGTGTTTCTGGTTCTACTCTTTCCAGGCACATGAGGTTGGGGCATAGAGATGAGAAAGGTATTGTATTTCCATGTCTTCTTGAGGTTTGGTGAGATCTGTGACTCAAATTAGCCAATAAAACATGAGTAGAGGTGCCATGTGATGCTTGGTGCCCAAGTATTTAGTGCCCATGTAACTAAGTAGGATCCCATGGGACCTTCCTGGGACAGACCCCTCCCCCCATGACCTCTGCCTGCCTCTTGTTTGCAGAAAAGCTGTACTCTCTCAGGCTTCCCCTGAGTCACAAAATCCTGGCTCAAGAATTAATAATTGAAAGGATGTGAACATGTAGTGACAAAAAATAGCAGTTGGGCCAGTAGAACTGGTAAGAATTATTTTTTTTAATTTTTAAATTTTACTTTATTTATTTTTTATGCAGCAGGTTCTTATTAGTTATCTATTTTATACATATTAGTGTATATATGTCAATCCCAATATCCCAATTCATCCCACCACCACCTCCCCCACCACTTTCCCCACTTGGTGTCCATACATTTGTTTTCTACATCTGGGTCTCTATTTCTGCCCTGCAAACCAGTTCATCTGTACCATTTTTCTAGGTTCCACATATATGCGTTAATGTATGATATTTGTTTTTCTCTTCTGACTTACTGTATGACAGTCTCTAGATCCATCTATGTCTCAACAAATGACCCAATTTCATTCCTTTTTATGGCTGAGTAATATTCCACTGTATATATGTACCACATCTTTATCCATTCATCTGTCGATGGGCATTTAGGTTGCTTCCATGACCTGGCTATTGTAAATAGTGCTGCAATGAACATTGGGGTGCATGTGTCTTTTTGAATTATGGTTTTCTCAAGGTATATGCCCAGTAGTGGGATTGCTGGGTCATATGGTAATTCTATTTTTAGTTTTTTAAGGAACCTCCATACTGTTGTCCATAGTGGCTGTATCAATTTACATTCCCACCAACCGTGCAAGAGGGTTCCCTTTTCCCCACACCCTCTCCAGCATTTGTCATTTGTAGATTTTCTGATGATGCCCATTCTAACTGGAGTGAGGTAATACCTCATAGAACTGGCAAGAATTTAAACAGTAAATCAGCCATATATCAGTCACAGAATCTTTAGTTTCTCCATGAAATATGTAGATAACAGTATCTGATGCACATTTCTGAGTTGATTTACAGATGCTAAAACCCCCACCAAATGCAAGAAGTTAACTGCTTGATGACCATGAACACATAACCCCCAGACCACCAGAGCCTGAGGATTGATAACGTGACACTGTCCTGTTGCCTCACCATCAACAAATCAGAGAATTGTGCAGGAGCTGATCACACACCCTATGACTCCCTTCCCTCATCTTGCATTTAAAAATCCTTTCCTGAAACCCATTGGGGAGTTCAGGCTTTTTTGAGCATTTATCTGTCCCAGACTCCTTGTCTGGCACCTTAAAATAAACGCTGCACTTTCCTTCACCACACCCCGGTGTCAGTAGATTGGCTTTACTGTGCATGGGTGAACGGACCCAAGTGTGGTTCGGTAACACCCATAGGAGATGGCCCAGCTGTGCTCCTTCCCTGCTGTGTGATCTTTGCTGCCAGGAGCGTTGCTTTTCAAACCAGCCCCCATACATGGAGGCAAGGAGCAACTGAAAAAAAAAGAAGCAGACCACTCTAGATTGGTAGGCGGCAGAGTTAATAAACAAGGAAACTTACATAGGAGACATGTCTCGTAGGCTGCAAGATGAGTGATCTCCACACCCGCCCGCCAGAATCTTAAAAGTTTGTTAGAAGCCTTAGCTGGGTTCAGTCATGTATACTGTCCAGATGGTCTCAATGACACATTGCTCTCTGAAAGCCACGTCCTTGAAAGCGGCTCCCCCTGTGTGAATGGTGGGTAAGTGCACATTCTGAGGATGGGGCGGGAAGAGCCTCTGTTTGCCAGGGTCCAGCTCATGGGTCAACCCGTGGTCTAGTCCTCTCTATGATCTCCTTAACAATGAGACCAAGGCAGCCAGCAAAGCTGAGACTAAGCCTCCAGGACAGACAGCAGAGGACTTTGGGTGAGTAAGAAACACTTTTGTTGTGCTAAACCCTTGGTATTTCGGTGTTTTCAGTCACCACGGCATAAACTAGCCAGTCCTGACTGATGTACATGGATCCCATTTTTATTTTTAATCAGGTTGTACCTTAACTGGCGGTCACTGAAATTTTCCTCTGATACCTATCTTTGACTGATTTTTGATAACCAATTGTCTTTTTTTCTAAGGAGTGTAAAGCTTTGGAGCTTTTCTGCCTTTTTACTTGTACCTTCTTAAATGAAAAGCATTAGACATAGTGTCTGGGTACAATGATTCCTAATCCATTTGTGCTGGCTCCAACTTGAGAATATTTTCAAGCATCACAGGAAGACATTTTCCAATTGGTTTGATTTTATGGGAACACAGTACACTATAATAACAGGGAATGAGATGCCAACTAGATAGCAGAAAAGGACTTTGGAACGCTGAAACAATGGAAAGTCATTAGGAAACAGCATTCTTGTCTAACTTCGATAAAAATGACTGAAGATTTGATATTCTCTCTTCTTTAGAAATGCTTGTTCTTGAATAAACCAGTGAAGAAGTACTCATTTTGAGGTGGAACCTTTTTAAAAATTCTCTTTCTCTTGGCAATTCTTTTATGCCATTATAATCTTTGTACAATAGTGGCCTCTGGAAGGAAGAATTCAAGATATTTTATGGAGGAGGAGGGAACACTGTAGTTCATTTAACTTGAATTCTTATTAGGTCTTTAGAAATCGTAGTCTGCCATTCCCCAGACAGAGAAAGGATAATTTCTGATGGAAAACTCAGGGATGTTTGAGAATTCTGAAAAAAAATCCATTTATAAAATACATTTAATCCATTTAGAAAATACACTCATCCAGAGAACATTCATTTACAGCCTAAATGAGGCTTGAATTGATCCAGCAAAGAATGTAGTTGCAGTGCCAGGTCTCAAATGCAGAGTGCTGGGCACCCTTTAATCTGAGAGTGATATCACTATATATTGCAATCAGCATGATGGCACCTGCTCATTAGGAATTCATTGAGTGCTCATGTGGGTATAACGCACTTCCATTTGTATTCTGGAACCATACAGCAACTGGGAGCTTAAAAGTCATTTGATCAATCTTGTGTGGAGCTCTTATTTTTACTCCAGGCAAATTAATGTGAAGACCATTGTGACATATTAAACAGATTTAATAGTTCATTGATCAAGCAGTAACTCTGAAATGCACATGCTTCACGATGTAATATTTCCTCAAATTCTGAGGGTAAGAAAAAAATGTTATCTTCTTAGATTGAGTGACAAAGATAGAGGAAGATGAACATGAAATATATGTAAAATTTATCAGTTTTTTTTAACATGGTGTTACTTTGGTTTAGGAATACAGAGAGTATTTTATGTATGTATGGTTTGCTCATAAAATCATAATTTCTTGTACAGTAATTCCTCTAACAATTCTGGCTTTATAGATCCAAGTTTTGCTTTATTTTAATGAATTTTAAATGATTCTAAAAGGTGCTACAATCTATTGAACCTGGGTATTTAGTATCTCTTCCCATTTTTGCTGAGCTGTGTGAAGCCATCATAATTTAAGATTAGACAACATCTTCAAAGTAACAGTGAAAGAAAAAAATAATGGTGGGAACTGGGCTTTTGTGAACTCTACCATGTTGTGCAATAGAGAAAGCACTTATTTTCAGAAAAGAGGTTGAAGGAGAGAAAAAAAGAGGAGAAACCACTCTGCTCTCAAACTTAATGCATGCAAATGTTGCCCCGTGGAACTTTTCTAAACAGTCTTGTTTTTACGAATGGTCAATATATTCTGCTTCATCATCTTAGCTTTTTTTAATTGAACTATAGTTGATTTACAATATTGTGTTACTTTTAGGTGTACAGCAAAGTGATTCAGTTATACACGTAAAATGCATATTCTCTTTTGGATTCTTTTCCATTATAGGTTATTACAAGATATTGAATATAATTCTTTGCACTCTTTTGTTATTTTGCTCCTCTGTAACTAGCATTCCTTGATGTCAAAGACTTGGGGTATTTATGACTCTTCTCAGTTCAAGATTCCTCCTATTCCGAGGCTTGCAAAGCCTTTGGTGATCTGCTCTGCCCTGGGCCCTGCACTTGTCTGACTCCTAGCTTTGCTCCTCAGGGTGGGCTGCTATAGGTTCTTTCCCCACGTGGTACATTGTTTTCAGCCATACAAGGCATCGCCAGCTCTAAGAATAGCTACTCCATCTCTGAGACTCCCACACATGTGCCTATGGCTTTGAGAACATGAAAAACAAAATCTTCTGTCATCTTCTCCTCTCCAACCTTTTTGGGTTGTTGTTCTCAGTCACATCATTATAAAAGTTAATTATTTTTTGACTTCTGGGAGAGTGTGTTCATTTTAATAGGAAAGTGGCCATTTCCACTGGTGTCTCCTCTAAAATCTTTGCTAAAGATTTTCTTGTGAACCCTCAAAAAGGAGAAGCTGCCACATATATCAAAACTTCTTGAAAATTCCCCCTTCTCCAGAGTTCTACTAATTATAGTAGCTGCTTAGTACTCATCTCTGTATTTCTGCTTTTCTCTCATTTCTCTTCCTTTGGCTCTCCATCTTCAACTCTCTCTCCTTGTGTCTCCTTCCAGGATCACATGTTTTTAATTTTTCTCCTCTGGGTGGCACTACATAGGGTCCATATAGAGAAATCCAACTTTCTCTCATCTTTTCAATTTGTCCTCACCCCTACCTTTGTGCAGCAAAACGAAACATTTTTCTCAGTATCTACTCTTCTTAGGAAGCAGGAGGAGGATTATAAATATTTAGAATTTAATATGTTTTGTCCTGGCCCCATAATTTTTGTTTTTCTAATTATAAAAGCAGCATATCTTCAATGTAAAACATTAGAAAATAGAGACACACAAAAAGCAAAAAAGAAAAAAAAAAGTATTCATAATCTTCCCACCCAGAGATAACTTTAACACACTTTTTGTATCTTTCCAGAGCTTTTATGTGTGTGTGTGTGTGTGTGTGTATCTTTTTTAACAAAACTGGGTCCTTCCTAAGCTTATATTTGAAATCTTCTTATTTCACTTAATATTATATCATGACTGAATCATGTCAATAAATATTTCTGTATAACAATTTTTTGAAGGATTTAATTTGATTTATTTTAGCTCAAATTGCTCAAAAATATAGTAGAAACAATAGTCATTTTAAATAACAAAATATATAATTTTAGATACTGTAAGTGAAAATTTATTTGCAATTACATGCAAGACGTTGAAACATTATGCATTATACAGTTAAAATTTAATCACTAAAATCAATTTCATCATGCTAATACTTGAATAGGGAAATGGCATTTCTCAAAAACTTGTCTTTTCTACATAAACATTAAAGTAAACAAATCATGAGTTATAGGCTGGAGGAGAAAGCCTGTTCTATAACTTATTCCACATAAGTATTATTGGGCAAACGGAAGACCAGAGAAGGAATGCGACTTTTCTAATGTCACACATGGATTTCACACCAAAGTGAAAACAGGATGGGAATATCAAAATTTGTAGCCCATATTTTTATCTCAACTTTAAAAATGATTACTCTATGTAGAGCCCAACACCACACATAATCCATTGGGGTGACCCTGCATTGGTTTTGTTTGATTGATGAGATATAGACTAAAGGCTATGCAGTAGTAAGAATACGCCATGAAACCCCATAAAGTAAATACCTAGAGTAATAATTCAACAACCATATGTACAAAACAATTTGCAAGGTGCCTTGAAAAATAAAATTATGATTAATAACGTTTCTATGTTTTCAAATATAAGCATCTCGCATCAATCAAAAGTATGTATTATCACATATTTGTGAACTATCAAATATCAATTTCAATTACTTAAGATATATTTCGGTCAAAGAAATGTATAACAATGTTTTAATGACTTAATCGTTTTCCATTATATGAATACACTATTGTTTATTTAATCATCACCATATACTTAGACATTTAGATGGTATTGTAAATATTTTTCCCGTATCTTTAATGTTTCTTTAGAGTAAGTGTCTAGAATTGGTATTTTAGGTCAAAAGGTATACATGTTTTTATATTTTTGGTGTATTATATTGCCACGTTGTACTGTGAGTGATAATACCAATTCTTCCATTCTTATCAGTACTCTCTCAGGCTGCTTCCTCTACTCCCAAATCTTCACTAATACAAGATTGATTTAAAAAAAAAATCATTGCAAATACAGTTGGGCCTCGAACAACGTAGGAGCTAGGGGCACCAACCCTCTCCATAGTTGAAAGTTCAATATAACTTTACAGTTAGCCGACCATATCCACGGTTCTGAATCCCCCAATTCAACCAAACTTGGATTGTGTGGTACTGAGGTACCTGTTTAGTGAAAAAAAAAATCCACTTATAAGTGGACCTGTGTAGTTCAAACTCATGTTGTTCAAAGGTCAACTGTAATAACATATGAACAACTTGTATGTTGTTATTGTTTTATTTTTTATTGCTTTGATCATTAATGGCAATAAATATGTGTCAATACTCTGCAGACTTCAACTTAGATATCTTTCTTTTTCCTGAAAAGAGTTTCTGACCCCTTCATTCTGGCCCCCTCTTGTATCTTCTCATAGAACTCTGTACTTGGATTGCCACCTTCTTTTTGCCATCTTAACTTCTTTTCTGCTTCACTAGACTTTACGATCTAGGAGGACAGGGGTTCTACTTTCTTATTCATCACATGCCAGTGCACATGATGGCTTCTAAATAAATCGTTAATCAAATCCTGGAAACCATGATTTTAAATAGTCATTGATTAACATCTTCTTCCTTTTATTAAAGAAAAGATATTTCACTTAACTATTTTAACAGCTGAACAGTGACTTTTCCCCCCAGTTTCCAGAGATTAGAAACAAATAACACATATTAACCTTGATGAATGAATGAAAGGATGGATGAATAGAAGCCCTTTCTATTGTCTGTTCTACTTCTAGTCTCTTGAAATCTACTAAGCTGGCTGAGAACATATTTCCAATTTCTAGACTGAAAGTTGAGTTAAAAACCAACCCAAACAAAGCAAAAACACAGGCAAAGAGGAAACTAAGTAAAGGGTGTTTGTTTGATACCTCAAAATGGATCGTATCCTACTTTATAAATTAAATCAAACTTGGAGTTCTACCCATGACTTGGTTTCCAGCTAATCCTTGTTTTTTCAAGTTATCTATAGATACTTGTGGTCTGGAAATCCTGTCCTAAATGAATAATGGGTAAAGGAATGTCTGTATTGAAAACTTCGAAGCTTAACATTTTTCTGTTCTATATAAAGTAAATCCCCTACATATGAATGAGTTCCATTCCAAGAGTGCATTCGTAAGTCCAATTTGTTCATAAGTCCAACAAAGTTAGCCTAGGTACCCAACTAACACAATCGGCAATGTAGTACTGTACTGTAATAGATTTATAATACTTTTCACACAAATAATACATAAAAAACAAACAAAACAAAAAATGAAGAAAACGTTTAATCTTACAGTACAGTACCTTGAAAAACACAGTAGTACAGTACAACAGCTGGCATACAGGGGCATGTGTGCATCTTTGAAAGTTCACAACTTGAAGGCTTGTATATAGGGGACTTACTCTACTGGGAATTTCCAACTGAATTTCTGCTGAAATCTATTCTAAGTCTCAAAAGATTTATTATTTTCTAATATACATTTCAAATGAATTTTTATAAATCAGAATGTTCTTTGGCTTAGCTAAATTAATAAAATTTATAAATATTCAAACAATAAAGAGGTAAATGATGTTAGTAATTTAAATATAACTTGGAAAAGCAGAGAAGTGGTCTTGGTAAAAGCACATTGGAAATGAGTTTTGATTATTTAGTCATCTAAATTCAACTAATGTGTAGTCTTTAGGAAAAGACTAATAGTTATATCTCAATTACTGGAAAAGCAACTACAAAAGGACATTTGGTTGTGTGAAAGCAATATAAATAATCTCTTATTAAAATTATATTTTTAAACATAATGAAGGTATATTGGGGATTGGGAGTTAAATGCAAAGTACCAAAGAGAGAGCTTGAAATAACTTAAAAATACTTTGTTTTAAAAATTTATTTCTGCTCCTAATTTCAGGCTCAGCAGTGGCAAGCACTCATGCCTAGAACAGATGTAAATAGTACAATTGTATGGTGGGTAGACTGTTAAAAAGAGGTGGCTCTGTTCTCCTGGAGGTCTATTTATTTTTCAGTTAACAAAGAATAAGAAGCCTTTTTGCTTGGGGGATGGATTAAAAAGTATCCCATTTATGTTTGGTATATTTAATTAAATGCTTGGCTTGAGCTTATAAGGAATTTCTATTTATTTTACTCAGTTCAGACTGTAATAGATCATTAAAAATTCCATTAGAGATTATTGCTGACTTTATGATAAAAAAGTTTATCTAACAGAATAAAATCTTCTCTGTTATTAAATTTTCCACTCTTCTTTGATATATTTTTAATCTGGTGAATGTTTTAATTTCATCATTTCTTAGTGGTTTCCTGCTTTTATAGTTTATGACTCAGATAATGCTATTTAATCAGTGGGTCAGACTAATAAACCCAAGGTCATGCTCACTAAAATCTCAGCATAAACAGATTTGAATAAGTATTATCTTGTCATTGCATTACTGTTTTTGTGCAATTGCCAATAAAGTTATTGCCCATTTTTTGTTGAAGCTTTGGGAACATAAACAGCATGTCTGTGTAACTTGATCTAAATAATTTTTAATAACATATTAAGCCAGGGTAGATTAAATAATGATATCAATAATAATTTTAACAATTAAATACCAAAAAATTCATTTATTTTATACCTAATCTATGTCTGGCACTGTGCTAAGAATTGCATGTGTGTTAGCTCTGTGAGATAGGTATTATTATCTCCATTTTATACAAGAGTTAATTGAGGTTCCAGAAGGTTAAGTAATTTGCTAAAGATTTAGAGTTATTAAATGTTAGAAGTTAAACAGCTTGCTTTCCTCCAAAGATCATAATATTCTATTACATAAGTTGTTACTCATAGTTGAATGACATGTATACTATTAGGTATGTTGTGTTTCACCATATTCTTACCATGAAAGAGCAGTGCTTCTTAGACTTTAGCCTGAGAATCTAGCTAAAATGAAGATTGATTCAGGAGGTCTTGGATCCTGCATTTCCAACAAGCTTGAGACCCTGCATTTCCAACAAGCTCCCAGGTGACACCGGTATTGCTGGCTTGTGGACTACCACTTTGGGTAGCAAGTTCCAGAATAGAGATGCCCAATATGGTAAGGAGAGAATGTGGGGAAACATGTTCATTGGGCCGAGTTTTCCTTTTCCAGGAAGAATCTCATTTGCCTTTCTCCACCTCCTAAAATCAGTGCTGAAAAGAACCATGAATACTGATGGGAGTGCCTGCTCCATCCTTCATGTGTTTTGGGATAGAAAAAGATTGAAAATGACTGATCCAGCCAGTCCAGAAGCTAGAATGCTAGAGGCCAGTTTGAGGCATGGTTGACAGTGTGAGCGCTAAGATGGAGGGGAACGGAAAGTTGAGTTAAGGAAAGAAGAGAGGTGAGAGAAGGAGAAAGATGAGAGAAAGTGGAGGGAAATAGCCAGTTACATATAGGGGTGAGCAATAGGATGGTGCTGGAGATCGCCAGAAAGAGCCAATCTCGGATCACTCCAGCACATAATTTGAGGAAGTTCCTCATCTCAAAAATACAACTCCCCTCATTTTGTTATAGGGCCTCTCAGGTTATAGTTTTGATTCAGAGCAACCTCTACGATAATATACTGTGTCATTTAGCCTCTGCTACCCACTAGCAATTTCGGGGAGAATATTTTGAACTGGGTAAAACAATAATTTTTCACCTTCGCTTTAATCTTTGACATAACGGCTCTAATGCTATCTTGTCTTTATAACTTGGCTAATGTTTTAGTGTAATTGGAAAGAGTGACAAGGAATGGGAGAGGTCGAATTCCATTAGTTACTTTGTTCCTGAGAAGTGTGTGTGTGTGTGTGTGTGTGTGTGCATGCGCATGTGTGCATACTAAAACACAAGTGTGCATGTACACACACATACACACACACCACTTCTCATCTCATATCAGTGGACAGCTGACAAGTGAAAGCTAATTTCTTCAGCTGTGTTTTAAACAAATACAGGCACTGCTTTTATAATTCCTTGTTTGAAAAGGCAACTAGGTGAAAATGCCTTGGCCAGCTTATAGAGGTAGATGCCAGGTGGAAATACAGAGGGCACCAGGTAGCTTATGAAATACAAGTGGTATTTCTAGCTTGTTATTGCTTCTCCAAACCTCCATAAAATAAAACCTTATGGGAGGTCCTGGTAAAAAAAAAAAAGTAACAAGGGCAAACTGTGGGTCAAAAGCACCATTACTTGAACATAATACTGAAGTTATGAACCCGAATTTTAATGGTCCCCAGAGAGGTTCTTTTTTCAAAATGCAATAAACCAACAGCAACTGCCCCAAACTTTTTAATCCAAGCCTACTCAAATTATCTCCTAGTAATGTGCTCTTCTATGGAACAGCTGATTAAAGCACTGAAACTCACTATACAATCAGTTTATGCCACTATGTCTATGATGGGAGTTTTCTAATTCTTATAGATATGTTTACTCTCATCAACACCTTGGTATGTAGGGTTCCATCTGGATGGAATCTGTGCAATCTATCTCAAAATTTTAAAGAGATATCCCTGTTTATTGATTCATTAATTTTTATGTTTTCAACCTACAATTTATGCTAATTTCTTCCTTGAGAAATTGCAAGTGTGTGTTTTTTAGCCTGGTAGTTTACATAAGTCTGTAGATTTTAGTCACAGTTATTTCACTATCATTGACCATTGCTCTGCACCTTATGACTTTGGGGAGAAAACTAGCAAGAGTGACAGAAGATTGCAACATTTATCGATAATTTACAGAGACTGACTTTGTGGGCAGTGGACATTATGGTCTAAGCTTCATGAACTTCTAATTGAACCTGAGTTACTACTGCTTCTCCAGAAACTGCATCTTAACTGCTAGTTAAGATCAGGCCCGAAACTTTCATGATGGATCAGAGATGGATTTAGTATCCTTTTCTTCCAAATTTGATTCTAAATGACTTGCTTTGGGTTCAGTTGGATTCATGTCCCCTGTTATATAAGAATTAAAATATAAATACTTTATTGTCTTCTATATAGATGGCGTGGTTTGATTTATCCCAAACCATAAGGACTTAAGATTCAACCTGTCTTTCTAATGCACTATAAAGTCTGGAAACAATGCAATTGACATAAACTGTTTTAGAGTTTGAATCATGATTTTTGGAATATATAGTCCAGAATATACTTTGTTTTTATCCATCAGCTTTATATTGCCTGAATTGCTGGCCAGCTTATGAAGTCCATCCATCACATTGCTTTCTCTGTCAGGAGAAAATTTACTAACCAGGTTTAGTATTTGATTGAAATTTTAAATTTTGTCCTGATGGATTGAATTATCATAATTTTAAACTATTATGGTTATTTTTCTCAAATTCTATATTTAAGTGATAAAAGATAATCAATTCTGGTTTAGGAATGGTCTATTAAACACATATGAAAATTAGGGTAGGGCTTCCCTGGTGGCGCAGTGGTTGAGAGTCCGCCTGCCGATGCAGGGGATGCGGGTTCGTGCCCCGGTCCGGGAAGATCCCACATGCCGCGGAGCAGCTGGGCCCGTGAGCCATGGCCGCTGAGCCTGCACGTCCGGAGCCTGTGCTCCACAACAGGAGAGGCCACAACAGTGAGAGGCCCGCGTACCGCAAAAAAAAAAAAAAAAAAAAAAAAAAAAAATTAGGGTGCAATTAGGCTATTATTATTAGCTACTGGTCTAAGTTATTGACTAGTTGGTGTTATTCCTGATTTTATTCATAGTTTTCTGCCTTAATAGCTATAAACAAGTTTATTTAAAATTCCCTTATTTACTGTGCCCTCGTCATAGCCCAGTGCCAGTGGAGTCCAGATGGAAGAACTGGACTATGAAGCAGGACATTTTAGATGAAATGAGAAAAGAATTAACTAAAAGAAGAGCTCATTGATGCAATCAGGCAGGAACTGAGCAAGTCAAATACTGCCTAGAGAATCAAACTAAGGAGAGATAGGACTTTAATCTGGAGAAAGGAAAAAAAAAAAACCCTACAAAGAACAACTGTGTTAACAACAACAAAACCCTTATATTTTGTGAGCTGTAAGAAGAAAATGGAGACAAGCAGTCAGAAGGAGGGAAAAACCAACATACTTTGAAAGCCTTCAGATATTGTTATGGCGATAAGCTATTTCCCTCCCAGTTTGCTGTTTTTTTTCTGACCTTTACAACAGGATGGAAGAGAGTTGTATAGGAGTTCCTGTATCAATTATGCAGAAAATACTGAATCCGTCAGGCAAGATCACTGCATTGAAATATTTTCATGTCAAGAGAAAATCGCACATTTTCCACAGTCCATTGTTAAAATAAAGAGGAGAAAGGCTTGAGAAGTTTTTTTCAGAGAATGGTGATGAGGAATTTAGCAAGTTATGCTATTGTATTGTAAATGTTTCTCTCAGGTTTGTCTTCCTATCATATTTGATATTCCATGAATAATTGATTTCAGCCCTATGTAGGTTAAGATCATAAAATGTGGAACAAATGGAATTGTATGTGCTTTCAAAGGGTGATATTTATAAGAAAGTGTCCTAAAAAAGATTTGTTCGGAGTGAGGAATTTTAGAATGATAGGAAGTCTCTCGAGTTTAGCCTTCATGCAATTGTGTAGATTCAAACATAAAATTCATCCAGAATTTAAAGATTTAGATGCCTTCCTAAATTGTTACAATGCTTTACCAAATCTGTGACTCCTACATAACATAAACCAGTGGTCAAATGTAAAACAGTATATTGTAGATTCACTGTAGGTTTTCAACCTTTTTTAGATTTATGCGTGTGGACATTTTTATAATGTAATTATAACCACCACAAAATTAGCTTTTTAAATTGCAGACAGTATGCGTGTCAAACTAATATGTAGTGGCCTTTCCAAGGCCGAGTCCCAGGGAAAACATTTTGTGGAGTA
This sequence comes from Mesoplodon mirus, assembly GCF_964341445.2. Classification (NCBI taxonomy): domain Eukaryota; kingdom Metazoa; phylum Chordata; class Mammalia; order Artiodactyla; family Ziphiidae; genus Mesoplodon; species Mesoplodon mirus. The sequence goes on along the minus strand of NC_138977.1, from coordinate 12,558,617 downwards.
TAGGGGAGTGGGAGGAAGGGAAGGAATAATGTTTTATTTAAAGTTAATTTCTGCACTACCTTTGTTCTCAGTTATTTGCATGAATAATAACGAGGAATATTTTTTGTGACTTTAATTGGTAAATATGTTAACAGCACCAAGTACTTAATCGTTTACATCATGTCTTCAGCTATTTGTATTTTAACTTGAATAAGTTCAGTGGTCTGAAACATGATTCTGAGCTTCACATGAATTACATCTTAGTGTGGAACTCAAAATTTCCATCCCTGAATTTGGCAGTTGTTATTACCTAGGCGCCCTGCAGTTATACAGGTGTTCAGGTACACGTTCCTAACTACAAAGCTGCCTTTGAATCTTGTTATGCTGAAATACTAGAAATGTAACAATGATGGTAGCAATTAAGGTCACAGAAATCATTAGATAAAGGGAAAACAATGAGGGGGGTCCTGCATAATTTTCTTTTAATAAATAAAGTGAGACTTAGGTGGTGGGAAGAAGGAACTAGATACTCTACTTACCACCGTGTGTGAATGCATTCGTGCATGTTTGTGTGGGCACTCATGTGTGTGCATGTTATCCACTCCCTTTTCTTTGAAACTTCTAAGATTAAAATAGGGGAGAAATCCTGTATGTTGTAATGATAGAATGTTTCGAAATTTTAGGAAATCAGAATCCTCCAGGCTCTCCATCTTGATTTATGCTTGAGTTGGTATGTGCCATATTTGCTTTGAAACCTTTGATTATCAGTAGTTTTACTAAAATTTTGAAGAAATAATCCACTTTCATCTGCTTTCTAGATTTCTTAATCTAAGTTCATAAGACAGAACTTGTTGATAGCATAGTTTTCTAAGTGCTGCAAGTTTGCAGCCATTACCACTTCAAAGAGGTTTGAATGAGGGAATTTTTTTCCTTTGCTAAAATAGTTCCTGTTTCCGTAGAAACTTCATTTTTAGATCTATGATGGATGAGCTATCATAATTAAAGTATACAGTTCTTTTTTTCTATTCATTGTCATCCAATAGTGAAGACATTAAAGATGCAGCAAGCTTATGAAGTACTACTTTCTAAAAGAAATAGGAGGCATTTTCATCTTTATTATTGTACTTTTGGTTATGCAAACACTCTGATGATACAAATGTTTATGCCCCCCATAAATCTGGTCAGAAATCACTTTTGATTTTGTTGGTAAAGTTAAACAGTCTATAGTAGGGTAGAGTACTAGGTACAAGTGGTCCAAAGTAAGATAAAAGACTACAGTAAAAATGCTAGATCTTAAAAAAGAAACTGGTTTACGCACTAAACGTTTTGTGCCTTGGTCTAATATTACCATGATGTCTGTGTAAAATGACAAAAAGAACCAGTGTTGAATCACGTTTTATTTCCTGTCATTCTGCATTATCCCAGATTGCTAAATGTGTTCTTTCCAAGAAGTTTGATTGAATTATTGTATACATTTACTGTCCTATGTGACAGTTTTGTCATTGTTAGAGATTTCAGTAATTAAAATGGGCAACAGAAGCTTAGGTTATTTTCCTTATCAAAACTATGTTCCTTGGAGCCACAATATTATGATGGTTTTTGTGCTCTTGTACATTGGATGTCTTAAGCTGAGTGCAGTTTAGGGGATCCTTTCTAATTACAGGAAGGTACTTTTTCCCTTCAACACTGTGATCTGACCTATGACAAATCTGTACTATACACTATGTAAATGGCTAACAAGTCAATTGCAAACCAACTGAATGTACAAATCTTAGTGCTGGTGCTGAAATCTCTTCAGAATAGTCATCATGATCTCAAAGTTTGTTTCAAAATTTGCAAGCATCAAGTGTCGATCAAAACTGAAGATGAGACACTAATGAATGTTTAATTTTCATGCTTTAGGTGTATTTCCTTATTAGAGTTTTTGGTTCTCTGCTATTTTTATTGTACTGTTTCATTTAAATTTCTTACATGCTAATTTCGTTTGTGCAATTGAAATAAAATTGCAGTTTATATTAAAAAATTCCCTTATTTAAAAATTTTAGTTTGGGGTGTTTTGTATTACATTTTCCTCATTTTTCTAGAGAATATATTTGTGGAAAGAAATACAGGAGCTTGTATTTCTGTACTAATATTGGTCCTGGTCAAAGTATTCCTTGTAATTAGTGATTAATTTTTTCTTTCTGCCCAATATGAAAATTGGAGAGCAGTCTTTTTTTTTTTGATTAACTAAAGCAATTCAATTTTTAAAACAAAGAAACAAAAATTCCTATACACGTGGAGAATTTTCTTTCATTGAGTTCCATAATTGATAAGTAAAATTACATGAAATAAGAAATACAATTCAGTGAGTCTCCATTATAAATAGCTAAGTCTGAATTAGATCTTCATAAAATATTTCTGACTTTTTCTCACTTCTTAACAACAAAAAATCATCTTCCCCTATGTTTTTCTATAAATACTTCATAGATATGTTTTTCACTCAAAACAAAGGCATATGGAACCTGAGAGCCATACTGTTTAAATTTTTAATTGAAGTAAAAATGTATTATCTTTTAAAATAAATATCATAATGTCAATATGGACTGTTAAAGAATCTTCTTTGGGTTTTGAAGCTGTAATTTAGGAATGACGCCCTAGCTTCTCGAGTGAAGTACCACAAAGGAACAAGTAAGTTCCTTCAAACCTTTACAAACCTCCCAGCCAAGTTTGACCCAGGCAGGGAGCTGAGGGGCAGGGCACTAGCTTGGCTTCCCCTGTGAGCTCTGATCTATCCCAGGTGCATGGGAAATAGAGAAAGTATAAAACACAATGCCAGTTCCAAAGGAGTTACCAACTTAACTGAGAAGTCAAGACCAACATACACAAAAAGATTCTGTACAACCCAGGTCTGCGTTTTAAGAAAACGAATAAAAACTACAGATGCAGAACTGGGAACCAAGCTTTGAGTCCTTACAACCAGAAAAGAAAATTGTGATAAATTACTGGAAACTTGGAGACTGGGGTGCATTTCTTCTGAGAACTTTCTAGGCAATTTCCCAGAATCCCTTGCTTAGACATGCTTCCTGAGTGCAGCCGGGCTTCCCCTCTTCATCTGGAACATTCCACAGCTCCAGGCATTCCTACCTCCCACGACTACCCCCAGACCCCCCGCAATGTGAAGCTCTGTGGAGTCTCACTTTCCCTGGCTTCCTGGTGCCTCTGCCTCTACCTGGTTTAAAAAGCCATTAAGGAAACTATAAAAGATGCCAACAGCACCAAGGAATGTGTTAAACATTCAAAAAACATCACGTTTGGAACTCTTCCTGCATTTGTCTGTCTTAAACCTGAAGGGTAAGGGTGTAAACTGAAGAGACTGGACAACTTTTCTTCCTTTCACTGTCTCCCAGTCTCCAGCACAATTCAGGAGATTCAGAGCAGGAGCAGGGGTGTGGGAATGTTGATTTCTGCAGCCAAGAATAAGAACCCCCCCTTTTTTTTTGGCCACACCTCACGGCATGTGGGATATTAGGTCCCTGACCAGGGATCGAATCCATGCCCCCTTCAGTGGAAGCACAGAGCCCTAACCACTGGACTTCCAGGGAATTCCCCACCCCTTCCTTTTTTTTAAAAAAATTAATTTTTATTTAATTAATTTTTAATTTTATAGTTGCTTTACAATGTTGTGTTAATTTCTGCTGTACAGCGAAGTGAATCAGCTATATGCACACATATATCCTCTTTTTTTTGGATTGCCTTACTTTTTAAAAAATGAATATCTCACTCTGCATCCAGGAATGTAGCCAACCAGGCAGTAGACCTTCCCCTTCACATATAAACTTGAACTCCCCACATAGACTCCCATGGGTTCTACATAGCTTATTTCCCATGGACCCCATATGTGAAATCCACATTTACTCATTCATCTGGTATTTATTGGGCATCCTTTATCTGCCACGCTCTGCTCTCGGTGCTGGGCCTCAGTAATGCAGGCAATGGATGGATGAAGCCATTGCTCCCACAAGACACAAATCTACTACATGTCATGTGCTGAGTGCCAAAAGGAAAAATAGAGAACAAAGGACGACAGGGTCTAGGGGAAGCAAGGAAAGCCTCTCTCTCTCTCTCTCTCTTTTTTTTTTTTAACATCTGTATTGGAGTATAATTGCTTTACAATGGTGTATTAGTTTCTGCTGTATAACGAAGTGAATCAGCTATACGTATACATATATCCCCATATACCCTCCCTCTTGCATCTCCCTCCCACCCTCCCTATCCCACCCCTCTAGGTGGTCACAAAGCACCGAGCTGATCTCCCTGTGCTATGTGGCTGCTTCCCACTAGCTATCTATCTTACATTTGGTAGTGCATATATGTCCATGCCACTCTCTCACTTCGCCCCAGCTTACCCTTCCCCCTCCCCATATCCTCAAGTCCATGCTCTAGTAGGTCTGTGCTCCTAGGTTCTTCAGCACAATATCAAGAAAGAAAGCCTCTCTTTAAGGTGACAATGAAATGAAAGTGAAGGTAGGAGGGATTTTGGTGGAGGATCATTGCAGCCAAAGGGATGGGAAAGCCCAAAGGCCCTGAGGGTAGGCTCAACCTTGTATATTAGGGAGAGGGGCGTGGGAAGAGGTGGTAAGGTTAGGGAGGGAGCCAGGAACAGGTTTCTGTAGGGCCTTGTAGGTCATGGTCAGGAGATGGGAGGGCGCTGAGTGGTAACATGATCTGACTTGGGCTTCAAAAGAGTCACTCTGGGCTTCCCTGGTGGCGCAGTGGTTGAGAATCTGCCTGCCAATGCAGGGGACATGGGTTCGAGCCCTGGTCTGGGAAGATCCCACATGCTGCGGAGCAACTAGGCCCGTGAGCCACAGCTACTGAGCCTGTGCGTCTGGAGCCTGTGCTCCGCAACAAGAGAGGCCGTGATAGTGAGAGGCCCGCACACCACGATGAAGAGTGGCCCCCGCTTGCCACAACTAGAGAAAGCCCTCGCACAGAAACAAAGACCCAACACAGCAAAAATAAATAAATTAATTAATAATTAAAAAAAAAAAAGAGTCACTCTGATTGCTGTGTAGGAGCAGGTGACCCTTGAGGAGGCCAGTACCAGAGCCCAGATGAGAGACAGTGGAAGTTTCCAGTAGGGTTTGGGTAATGGGGGGTACTAAGAATTGGTTGGATTCTGTGTTCTCTAACATAGGGTCTGGAATCCCAGCTCCAAGGAGACTTAGACATTTTCAAGGAGGTTAACGGAAGGAACCCTGCTCTCTGCTACTCTAGTATTCATCCAAGTGCAATGTGGGTCAGCCTACATCGGAACCCCTGGGGCTTTTGTTAAACAGAAGAGATTTCCCAGCCTTGCCCCCAGCCTCCATGGAATCTCTGGCAGAGGAGACCCAGGAATATGAGATTTAAACAACTCCTCATGTAATTTAGATGCAGGATAGCTTTTGAGCCATGGCCTGGTCCTTACAAAAAAAAGAGACAGTTGAGCTTTGCAAAGGCTTGTGTCTCATTAGGCATTTCAAGCACACACTTTAAATCCCTGCAGGCCAGAACTGAGAACACACTGTGAGCTTAATAGTAAGAATTGTAAAAGCTCACTGTTTTTGCCTGAACTCTCAGTATGGGATGCCTCCAGCAGGCTGTCATATTTCAGCCTTATCAGGGGTTCCATGAAACTTTGTTATTTTTAGATTGATTTTCATATTCCTGAAGCTTCTGGGTAAACTTGATTCTTAACCTTAGATTCGAGATTATGAATACTAACAGATGGACCTAGAATTTTCTTAAACTTGTGTCTATATGAGCCAAATGTGTGAAGCTGTATTTTTTTTTAATTGGAGTATAGTTGCTTTACAATATTGTATTAGTTTATACTCTACAGCAAAGTGAATCAGCTATATGTATACATATATCGCCTCTTTTTTGTATTTCCTTCTCATTTAGGTCACCACAGAACATTGAGTAGAGTTCCCTGTGCTATACAGCAGGTTCTCATTAGTTATCTGTTTTATACTTCATATCAATAGTGTATATAGGTCAATCCCAAGTTCCACAATGTTCATTGCAGCACTGTTTACAATAACCAGGACATGGAAGCAACTTAAATGTCCATCAGCGGAGGAATGGATAAAGAAGATGTGGTACATATATACAATGGAATATTACTCAGCCATAAAAAGGAATGAAATTGGGTCTTTTGTAGAGACATGGATGGACCTAGAGACTGTCATACAGAGTGAAGTAAGTCAGAAAGAGAAAACCAAATATCATATATTAACGCGTATACATGGAATCTGAAAAAATTGATATAGACGATCTTATTTACAAAGCAGAAATAGAGACACAGATGTAGAGGACAAAGGGATGAATTGGGAGAAGTTGTATGTTTAAGAGATGAGAAAGGAGATTTGGCATAGCTTTCTAAGGCTATTTTGCTTTCTTGTACATCAATAAGTGAATATCTCTATTAACAAACTATTAATGTAATAAAATAGATTTCCTTGGCTTCCAAAACAGAAAATAATGCTTTGAAATGAGGCAGGGAGGAATAAAGCATGAAATTATAACTAACAGTTTTTTCCATGTTGCTTCCTCCCCCCTCCTACCTTTCTTTACTGCTCATACTTAATCATTTTTGTAGATAAGAACAAATATTACACTCTCACTATTTCCTCTGAAATCTTTTGCCATTGTACACACATGCATTGCAGTCAGAGTATGAACATCATTCTGTATTCTGTGTTTTTCCACAGTGTATATATATTGTTACTTCCTGAAAGTACAATTCTTAATGGTTTTATAGTAAAGCTTTGCTACACTATGCTGCTCATGTAACCATTTCTTTGCAGCTTGCCATTTGTATGTAAGTTTTTTCAGTTTTATGCTATATAACAATGAAATATGACACTGCTCTAAACATCTTTATATAAATTACTTTATTTTCTTTGAGACTGTTTTCTTAGTAAATGTTCCCACATGTAATGATTACTGGACTAACATAATAAGAGATTTAAAAAAATTGTAACTTATCACCATATCATTTCTCAGAGAACTTGGACTGGTATTCCATGTTATGCCAAGAATAACGTTTCCTCTTCATCATAGCAATATAAAATTTAAGCACTTTAATTTTTTTGTGTGCCAGTTTAATGGATAGGACTTACCCTATTATTTAAATATTTTCATCGTATTTTCTGCAGTTAAAATAGGGTACTTATAAATTGGTACATGAATTCAGGGCTGGAACATGAATTTAGAGCAGAGTCAGAGGGACAGCTTTCCTACAAATGGCTTCCTGGCTCATCAGCGTTATTTTTCAGCCTTTTTGGCCCATTTTGCAGGACGCATCCTGACCGAAGGAAAGTTTCAGTTACTTCAAGAGGCAGTTGCTCTGTAGAGAAGTTCAGCTTCCGGGCAGAAGAGGGCACTGTTTGCCCGTACCAAGGCGGAAAAACCTGTCTGACCCATTTAGGGAGGGAACTCCATGGCCCGGCACGTGGGGGACTGATGACCTCTGCGTTGGGGCTGCAGCTCCAGCCATACCTAAGGAAATCTGTTAAGCATTCAATCTGCTATTATTTACTGAACTCTACAGAGTTCCAGCTGCCTGGATGGAGACCATTTGGGCATTTACATTGCCCACACCAAGGAGTTGGCACCCAGGCAGGTGTCCTTGCTGGATGGAGTGTGAGTTTCCCCCAAAAGGCACCAGCCCTCCCCACTGCAAGGCTCCTGGAAGCCAAGAGCTTAATTAGGGCTTGATGAGCAGCGAAAGCCAGGAACTTAAGAGGCTGGAACAGCAAGGAGATGGGGAGTGTAAGGACATTTTTGTGAAAAGTAGAAAGCACTATCCGAGATTTTCAGGTCAATTATATTTCTGCATCTCTTTTTTTCCCCTTTAAAAAAGCCACATAGGAAATGTACAAATGCGTTATTGCTGCAAAAGGTTAAATCATAACATAGAGAGCTCAGCAATCCTTAAAGTTCCCTTTTGCTTCTTCATTCCACTCACTCCCTTCCGCAAAGACCACCACTGATAATAGTTGGATGATTTTGTGAACATGTATGGGTTCATTACCCACCTATCTTTTTTCCCGCAAATTGTGTTCTTACCATACATATCATTCTGAAACTAGTTACTTTTTTCACTTAACTGTAAGACTTACCACTGTTTCCCTAAGAGTTCAGATAGGTCTACCTTATTCTGCATAACAATCTGTAATATGAATGATCATGAATTAATTAACCATTATACTAGTGAGAGACATGTATGATATTTTCAGTTTTCACTCTTACAAGTAATGCAGAGTGAATGTTCTTGTGTATATACCTTTGTGCACAGACTTAGGTGTTTCTGTAGGATGAATGCTAGATGTAAAAATTGCCGGGTCAAAGTTTATGTGCATTTAAAATTTTATTATATGTGGTCAAATTACCTTTCAAGAGGGAGAATATAACTTAAAGCTATTGATCTGTGTAGTCTTCAGACTGTTTGACAGAACTAAGCAGAAAAAAGTCTTGAAAGAATTTTGTAGGCCAAAACTTGAGTGGGCTGATAGCTTTGCAGAGCTGCGTTTGCTTCACTCCAATTAGACCATTATAAACTCTTTCCTAAATGAGGTTCTTGAGGCTGGCATGAAGACTTTGTTCACTGCAATAGCTCTCTGTTCTTTTTCTCAGGTCTGGGCAGAGGATTAGGATGAAGGAAGGAGCTAAGTGTCTTCTTGACCTGTAGGAAAAGGCAGGGTAGGGGGAAACACTCTACACACTCAGGTGGGCCATGGAGAAGGAGAAGACAGGAGAGTGTGTCTTCCCAGAGATGCTTTGTAACTGATCCAGCCCCTATTTCTACTCTTGTTCCTCTGTCATCCACTCTGTTAAACCAGAGATTTCATCATGTTACTCCTCTGCTTAAAGCTTTCCAGTGGGTCCCCCAGCCTATTAAGCCCTTCTACACTCTGACTTCTGACCCTGTGACTTCATCTCCTACTCTACCTCTTGGTCCTCTCTGCTCCACTCACACTGGCCTCATTCTGGCCCTAAACACGCAAAGCTGAGGGGGCCTTCAAGTAGATGCCCAGGAGTAGATGCCCTGAAATGTGCTCTCTGCCTTGGGTGGCCTGATAAAGTTAAGAGCCACTGCACAGAGTCTGACTGGGGCCAGGAGTTCGAAAGAACAATAAAAGGGCTGCTAAGTGCTCCTGTGGTCAAGCCTGGAAAGCACACTTCAGGGAATGTGCCGGCATTGCCCTGCACTAGAAGTGGGCTGGAAGGGAGAGATTTCATTTTGGTACTTACACTGAGGCAAGGCAACCTCTGATGAAAGAGGCCAGGGTGGACTGCAGAATGCAGAGTAACTGTGGAAGGAATTCAAACCCAGGAATACTTCGTGGGAGAGGTGTCCCAGCATGGAAATCTCTGAGGCCACGAAAGAGCATCATTTAGGAAAGAGATGGCTCGGCATCTGCTGACCCAGCAGGGACTTCACTTTAACCACCTGCCAGGCCCACAAAGTCCAAAGAAGCCTCCCAGTCAAATCAGAACTGTGTTAGCTCCTCATCTCTCCTCACCTCACCCCTCTGTTTATCTCCCACCCCAGCCTTTGTGCAAGCAGAATAAAGTGTGGGAGCAGGTGGACATGAGGTCAGAGATAGGCTCCAGGTTGAGCAGCTTCAAATGGTTTCCTGCTGCCAAGGAGACACCAGCCCATAATATGTCCTGCTAACCTCCCAGAAAACTGCGTGCTGAAGTTCATCTTGGCTGAGAGATGTGTGTGCACACCAGGAAGGACCCTGAGCCAGACCAAATACGTGCACAAGTGAGATGACTGGCCAGAGGCAACCCAGAAAACTGCCCCCATGTAAGCAACCTAAGCCCCCGCCATTGAGCCCAACTACTCCAAGTTTGCCCACACATACTTTGCTTCTAGTAAACGCTGTTTACTATGTTATAATCTTAGTCTCTTTGCTGAATTCTTTATTCAAAGAAGACAAGGACCCAGGTCCTTCTTCTAGGCATTCCAATGCCAGAATCAGGCAGAGCGGGTAGAGAGCAGGAGGGCTGGACCCATGAGCCTCCTTTCTACTGCCCCCGGCCATGTGAGCTATGAGAAGTGAGGAGATAAGATAAATAGAGAAATTCAGATACTTGGTATCTATGAGATTGGAAAGTCAAATTACCGAACTAAGACTGTGTTTTATACAAAAGTGAGCAAAATGCTCCACCATATGAAAGTTGCCAGAAGTCAGGGACTTACCCAAACCTTCATTCAGATGCAGAGGACTCCCACTGCAGAGTGTAGAAAGCATGGCTGCCAGTCTTGGTGGCACAGTAGGGTCACCAGAGGAGCTTTCAAAAATCCCAAGGCTCAAGGCTTGCCCAAGACCAAATAAAGTAGAATATTTCAGGGTGGGGCCCAGGCAACAGAATCTGTAAAGTTCCTCATGTGATTTCAATGGTCAACCAAACAGTGAGAGACGAAAATAAAGGTGCATTTTGATCATAATCAAGAGACCGTTGTCTATACTAGAAATGCTTCTACTTATGTGTTAATTTCAGGGCCTTTATCATCTTTGAACTTCATCAAGAACTGATTTACAAGTTACAGATTTAAAAGTAAATTTTAAACTTTTAAAATCTTTTGTGCAGTCTGTTTCCTAACTCTAGAAAAGATACTCTTTAAATATATCGACCAATCAGTTGATCGATCAATTAATAGTTAAGGGCTTATTACAGACAAGAATGTAAATTGTGTCTGACATTGAGTTGTGTTGTGAGAAGGACCTCAGGTTGTTAAAGTTGAAAAATGCATGAGAACTTTTATAAATATGCCGCAATGTGATGAGCTCTCAATGACATTTATGATGAGATATACTTTAATTTACTGATATAAATCCAGTTGATTTGGATACCACTGGCATTCAGGAACACTGCAGAAAGTTTTGGTTGTGTTTGGCTGCCTTGCTTTAGTACCAAGAGGAAGAAACTTGGAGAAAATTGCACCCTGGTAGAAAAGGGAAGAGCCTCACTTGTGATTTTTTTTTTTTTTCATATAAACCTTCTCCCTTATGGTGTTTATTGATTCCCAAAACCAAGCATTTGGATGGACTGCATCAGAATCACTTTGGGAGCTTGTTAAAAATATCGATTCCTTGGCCTAACCCTAGACCTCTAAAACCAGCCTTTCTGGGGACAGCAATATGTTAAGAAGTGTTCCTGTGTAGCTCTGATGCCTAGCCCAGTTTGGGCAGCACTGGCAAATGCCCGATGATAATGAGACCTTAGACTAAGTATAAAACCCACAGTGGGGAGAGAGAAGTCCTCAATTAGGGAACGAAATACTAGCTGTTAAGAAGAAGTGTTAGTGGCTGCGGGCTGTTCTCTCAGGGCTAGCTGCCTGCAGAGCCATCTGAAAGATTCCTCAGTGAATATTTTAAGTCATTTTAGGAGGCTTTGGGGGTGCTTTCTGTATTTTGAGTGGGGTAGGGTTGGGGGGGGTTTCACATGGAGAATTTTCACAAAGTTTTCTTCATCTGGCTGAATGTTGAAATGAGTAGTTAGGGAAATAAGAAAGAGGAAGAATCTTAGTCTCTCGAGTGGGCTCCAACATCTCATGGAGTGTGAACTCCCTTCCTGTCTTTCATGAATCTTTCATCATCTTTCTCCTCCAAGTAGCCCAGGGAAAAAGGAATAGGCTTAGAGGCCAGGACATTGTGAAATAAAATCCTGGTGCTGACACTTACTTGCTGTGTGAATTTAGCCAAGTTCCATGACCTCTCTGAGCATCAGTGAATTCATCCATCAAGGAGGGTTAACTCCATGTGGGGTTTGTGAGGACTGAGTGAATGAACACATTTAAGCATGCATTCAACCAATACTGAGGACCTTCTATAAATCAATGTCCCTGACTCCTGGGATACAGCAGATGTTCACTGAACCATAGCCAGAGATTAAAGAATGGCTGATTCAGTAAGTTTCATGGGATCTCAAATCTATAAGCTGTGCTAAAATATTTCTGGAAATGTTCTAAGGGAAAATAATGGTTACAAGAAGTCATCTCAGGGAGTATCCTATGTGGTGGGGAGACGTTCTTTCATAAGCTGTCTAGAATGGGAGTGGAGTGGAGAAGTGTGGGTGTGGATGAGTGAGACCATGGACCTTTCTTTGCCTGAGACAGTCTCAGTTGATGCATGATATAATAGTTCAATCTCAAAGTTTCCCAGGCTGGAAGCTAAATCACATTGTCATCCTATTTAACGATCATGCTCTAGTAACATTCAGTGGTCACTGAACCACCTCTAGAGGGAGAGAGTTTACTGCAGAGCTTCAGTTGTCCTGGGCGGAGTGTGCAAACCTGGGGCTGGAGCGGAACTTCTTGGATCCTTGAGGAGAGGCTGAACATTTCGCCAGCACCTTCCCCACTAAGTACTCAGTCCTTCTTCTAAATACATGTTGAACAAAATAGTAGTTTGAAGAAACCCTAACAGACCCATGGTTCAGGCTAGCCCAGATGGGATGACACATTCTCACTACCTGCACAATAAGGTGGGAGGGTCATCTATCGGTTAGAGAAACGGGCTAAGCACTCGGAAGTCCAGACTTTAGTCTTCAGCACTATTTAACCTACATCCGACTCATTTTTCTCAGTTACTTCTAGCTGTCATCCTTGTACATGCTTCTCATAGGCGCCTGCTAACTTCTGATCAGGCATATGCTGGAAGTGGGGTCACCAAGTTTGATAATCAAATTTGAAATAAAAGTTAAGTCCTGAGTGATGACCCAGGGGTCTGTCCTGTGAGTTGTAGTGAATACATTTTAAGACACCTTTTAGCAGCTCTGGGGCTGCTCTCTCCTTTCCTTAATTCAACAGTGTCCCCAGTTCTCGAGGCTGCTAGGTCCCCTCCCTCTCAATGAGGCTCTGGCTTTGTCTACAGCTGTATCCATTCCTCTCACTTCTCGTCCCCTTCCTTGCTCTATTGTTCCTCTCAGCATTGATCACTGTTCAACATACTTTACCTATTTTACCTTTTTAGAAAAATTGTTTATGTTCCTCAACTTGAATATAAGCTCTGAGGACAGTGATTTTTTTTTCCTTCTTTTCAATCGGTTGGGGTAACTGCTAACAGTTATCTAATCTAGAAAAGTATCTGACACACAGTAGTTCCTCAAGTATATTTGCTGAAGAAATGAATGAAAGAATGGAGAAATGAGTGAAATGATGACTGAGTCCTATTAATGTCAACAGAGATTTACTAAGCAGGGCTTCACTAGCAGGACTTAGTGATAAACTTTATAACTTTATTTTCCTATACACCTTTTTTTTTTTCTACTTAGGATTATATTAAATGAAACAATCTTCGAGGGTTCTTCTGCTGGCTAGCTCAACTTTTCTCTTTGGGTGGGCTCAGGGCTCTTTCTGGTATCATTAATCTATGTGTTGTTATGCTTTTGGTATGAGAAGTGACAAGGAGCTAATATAAAGGGAAACATTTTTTTAATTAAAAAAAAGTTTGTTTTTTTTTTTAAGCAACTCATTTCTTTCTCTAAGTAAGCAGAGACTGTAAGTCTCCTTGAAGCAATTCTATAGTCCAAACTGGCCTGCTGGCCCTCTTTGTCATGACAACATGAGATGGGTTGGTACTGTTGCCTTGGGCAAAGAGTGTAACGTTCCCTGTACAATGTTTATGCCTAGCAAAATCTCTGTCTTCTCTATGTTTGGAGAACTCTTTGGAAGGGAGTGATAGACTAATTTGGATAAGGGACCCAGGAGTCTTTTGAAAGGGAAGGGACTGAATCTTTAACCTAGAGGTCAGCAAACATTTTCTGTAAAGGGCCAGATAGTATTTTGGATTTGCAGGCCATATAGTCTCTGTCACAGTAACTCAAGAAACAACCTTGCTGTTGTAATGCCAAAGCAGCTTATAAACAATACTTAAGTGAGTTTGCACAGCTATCTTCCAATCTGACTTTACTGAGGGACCTGAAATTTGAAATTCATATAATCTTCTCATGTCACAAAATATTCTTTTTTTGATATATATTTTTTAATCACTTAAAAATGTAAAAATCACTTTTAGCTTGTGGGTCATGTGGATGTAGACAGTGGGCCAGAATGGGCCTAGCTGTAGTTTGTCAACCATTGCTCTAATCCTTGATTCCCAACATAGAAGATAGTCCGAGGGTTCCATTGGTGGGGGAGGGACTTATTCCCACACACAGGAAGCTGAGTTGTGCTTTGAGAAACATTGGCCAGTGTTCATGTATGAAAGAGAACCATAATCTGGGGTCTAGTTTTGGAGTAACCAACCTTATGGGCTCTGCAGGGGTTTGCTGGCAATGGCACGATCAAAGCATTAGATACCCACGTGGGGTTGTGTAGGGCCAGTGATCAGAAGGCGGTGGTCTGACCAGGCACCTCAGTGTCTCTCTCTGCTGGGTGTTTGGAAGAGGGACTAACCCTTTTTGAAATCAGTGAGCCTACAGTATCTTTGTACAACTTGTGATGGGGCTGGGGAGAATTCTCCAGAGGGAGTTACTGGGCTTCCTACCAATATGGTTATATCGGGTCAAGCCAACCTTATTTGTAATCCAAGATGGTGAAGAGAGTCATACCTGTTATACTTATTTCTCTTTAGTCCCAGAGTCTTCTAGCTTGGCATCTCCCGAGAGCTCAGTAAGTACTTAGAGTATTGAAGTTTACAGAAAGGTAAGCCACTACCCATTCCTTGGTCAATGTTTTTTTCAAGAATTTCTGAGATTTAAAGGAAGGGACAAACATTTATTGAACTATACCATGTCTGGGCATGGTGCTATGGGCCACCATATATATTATTTGCTTTCATCCTCTCCAGAAGGTAAATATCTTTATTTACAGGTGATAAGTAACCTGTCCAATATCTTATGGCTAAAAGTTGATGAAGTCTTTTTTTGACTCCAGCCCTGTCTAGCTCTTTACACTTCCACTGCACTTCAGTAGATGAATGTTACTTGCTTTTTTATGATGTAGGAGGAAAAGTATATTTGATGTATTGGCATAGATCATTTTCAAGACCCCTCACTGTCATTAAAACTCAAATCAAAATCTATCTCCTTTTCATCTGGCTACTTTTCTACTCATGCCAATTTCATACTTAGTTTGTAGGCTTTGATAAGATGCTTTAAAATATAACGTATTTCAAATATTCCTTTATGGGGGTGAGTTCTATCTTCCTAGCCAGTCTGAAATTTCTCCCAGAGCATCACAGACTCTTACATTTGCGATGTACTTGGAGGACCTCCACCCCTGGTGCCTCTCCAATACCTTTCCTTTAACTTCAACCACTGGAAAGCTTATAATGCTTCTCATCTCCCTTTTCATAAACAGTACATTTTCACTATCTTCAGCTGTTGCTCATTGACCAGACTGCTCACTTTTAGACCCCTTCAGCTTTCTCTTTCCTTTCTCTCCTTTCATCATTGTCCCATCTTACCACAAGGTCTTGGTCAGAGGGAGGGAGGTACATAATACTGTGAAGTGGCCAGGCAACTACAGATGTGATGATGGTTTCCTCCCTTTGGAACTAGAGAGGAGACACTGTCAAGACAGAGCAGCCTGGTTCTACCCATTTCTCCTGGAGCAGAAGGCCATAACATGTGGTGTGCCTAGACAGTTTGCTCATCTGATGTGGTCCAGGCTCGACACCTGACTCATGTCTTCTACTCAGATCAGATATTCAGTAAGAGTCACCAATATCAAGAATCTGTATACAATGATACTAGAGGGCTAGTTCTTAATGGACTTTACAAGGACCACTAAAGGATTTACTGAGCACATTAGAATCACACTTTTTCAAAAGAACTATGCATATTTTGTACACTTATACATACAAATGACAAAGGAAACACAGTAGGTTGAGGTATTGGTTTCTGATTCTTACTCATGTCTTAGCTGGCGATAACACGTCCTTCAACAGTGTGCCTTAGGACCTACTTGTTAGCTGATGTGAATCCTGACGACGTTTTGCACTGTTCTTGTCGCATGCGATATGGCTTTACTTTAGGGACCTTATAACTGAACATGGATAGTTCTGTTTCCGATTGTTCACTGTATCCTTTCTCTTGCATCTGTTTTTACTTTCCAGGGATCTTTTGAACTAGAGTATCTTTCGATTTTTTTGTACTCTAAAGATGGGAGAGTTTTGAAAGCACTTTTGGCAAGCCAGGAATAGAAATGGAAAATCCAGGTCACATTTGCACAGCCACGTGATGCTTCCTATGAGTTGCCACTATGGTCCCCTGGCTACAGTGGCTCAGGGCTCTGCTCCTCAACTTCCGCTTTCCATTTATGCTGCCGGTGATGGCAGCCCATGAGAAACACCATGCAGAGGAAGGACCTGATGCCTAGAGCCCAACAGGTGCTAGTCAAGTCTAACTCTCACCAGGTCTCCCACAGAACTCTGGGAAAGCATAGACGATGTGTGCGAGGCGGCACATGGAGACTCCACACATGTGCACGGAAGGGGCACTAACTTTGGTTTTGGCAGGGGCCCTGCATCAAATGCTACTAGTGCCCTACACGTGTTTATGTGGCTGGTCCTCCCCACTTACCTAGAGGTCAGTTTAAGGAAATAGACAAAACTGGAACATAGCTCAAGAACTGGTAGGGGGCCTCCCTGGTGGCGCAGTGGTTGAGAGTCCGCCTGCCGATGCAGGGGATACGGGTTCGTGCCCCGGTCTGGGAGGATCCCATATGCCGCGGAGCGGCTGGGCCCGTGAGCCATGGCCGCTGGGCCTGCGCATCCGGAGCCTGTGCTCCGCAACGGGAGAGGCCACAACAGTGAGAGGCCCGCATACCGCAAAAAAAAAAAAAAAAAAAAAGAACTGGTAGGATTCTAATGAAAAGCCAATTAAAGCAGACAGATGGCTGACACACACACTTCTAACTTTCTTTAGGATATTTAGAGGAGTTATGTTTATAGCTTGTGAAGATGATGCCTGACAGCAGGTGTTAGTCATCATCATTTAGAGCGCATCTAAGAGAGTCTTAGGTAGGGAGGGAGGGATACTGACGTTTTATTTTGTCATCTTCCTATTAAGATGTCAAACATACTTTACAGACAGCATTTTTAATGATTTCAGAGGACAGTTTTTCAGCTCTCTTCTCTGAGCAGCTGACATACTCACTCAGAATAGAACATCCTTTCCATGCCTTCATAAACCAAGTGTTGCAAGGAAAGCATATCAGGTATGTTATTCTTTTCAAATTATAGTATTTAACTGAAATACAGGTCTTGTTTGCTATTTATTACAAGGGTTAGAACAGAAGTTAAATTGTCTGATTGCAAATAAGAGCTCCAGGGATCTAGTCCCACCTGTGTCATTGAAATAGCAGTGAGAGCCAGATAAAGTCATCTTAGGTTTCTTGGAACATTATTTTCCTATTGGAAAAGAGTCCTTGGGAAAGAGAGTTTAAACAGTGAGGGAGAGAAGAGCGCTCAATGGAAGACAATTTTGGAAGAAATTTGTTAAATTCTGACAACTTTACCAGTTAGTTCTATGACCCTTTATTATCAGGTACATCACTGAAGGCCTGTAGAGAGAAAGTTTATGTAAAGAATAAAAAAAGAATGGAATGAGGAGTAGGAAAGGGGTATAAGAGAGCAGAAAATTGGACACAATTAGAGATGTAATTGGAGAGATTTTCAGGGAGGATTTTTTCCCCCAAATACAAACACTCAACAAGCGTAAAACAACTCAAAAGAGCAGGTAGATTGGACTCACTGAGGAAAAGAGGACAAGATTATAGTGTGTTAATTTAGGAACAGAAGTTCCAAGGATAAGTCCTTAGGGATAAATTAGCAAGCCCTTACTTAAGAGTTATGGGGTTGGAAGAGCTGATTGGAAAATGAGGCGGATGACTCACAAAATATTGTTGTGTTCCTTTTTCTACCAATGAAGGAGCTTTAGCAATGGAAAGTAATTTTGAAATAAATATCTGGAAGGAAATACAGGACTCTTCTTGGCTTAATTTTTGCTAACAACTCTAAGCAATTCAATTTGTACCTATGTGTGTAACAATTATTGAGAAATGAAATTACTGCTGGAAAAATAAAATCTCTATTAAAGGAGGTATTGCAAAATTTTAAGTTAAATGTTGGTGGAAAATAAAATAAGCAGCAAACTTTTTCAAATTATATACCTAAACACAAGATCACATATTTCTGATAAAATATGGGCAGTGATTTTCAATTTGATAAACACTTGTGAGCACCTACTATGAGTATTAATTTGAGTACCAACAGCAGTACTCCAAATATTTACTGAAATAAAGCACTGAAAATTTAAGGAATATTTCCTGAAATATGCCCCGTCTCCCATTATTATGGTAAATCATGGGTTATTCTTTTATAAGCTTAAGATCCTCATTGGACCTAATTCTTCAATCAAAATGATTTTCCTCCTTTATTATCATGCATTCATGTCTCCACCTAAATATTTTGGTCTTTCTTCTCTTCAGACACCTCAATGAGTAACATCTGATCAATTCATTTTTGTATTTTTGTATGGAAGGGATAATAGAATACAGAGTTATAGTTTGGAATGTGGAATTCATCTTTAGCAATGCTGACCTCTTCATTATGGTCAGGCCACAATTATTGAATAATATATTGAATATATTATTCAATATAATATTGAATAATAATATTTAAATATTGAACAAATTAGTAATTGGAAAATGTTAGAATTGGAAGGAGCTATGGAGCTCATCTATCTTATATATATTATTTTATAGACTTAATTCCAATCAATAAGAACTTACTGACTCCGTGTCAGCACTGGGCTGGCTGCCGGGATTCAAACATGAAAGAAATGTAAGCTCAGGGAGACCCAGTGACGTATCCAAGGTCAAGTGTTATGATAGATTACCTCCACTTTGATCCGCTCTCCACATTCTTCACTCTGCTCTGTATCCTTGGATGCTGACCTGTAGGGACATTGTATCAATAACATTTCTAGTTTTCTGGCTTCTGGTTGAGATCGGACTATGGGGAACACTGCCCAGAGATCAGAAAGCCGGGAGGAGAGTGAGGTCAGGGTATTTATCCTACTTGTTCCTTCCCTGTGGACTTGCTACAAGGTGGCAGCACCCTTCAACTGTCAAGGAGCCCTCTCCACACAGTTCTCCCTCTCTGGGTTCTAATAACTATTCCCTCTTTTTGCTTCCCGGGCTATGGGTGGTAGAGGCACTTCACAGTTATTAACCCCTGGTTCTACATCATCCCTTGTGGTTTCCCTATACTCTGCCCACATCTTTGTAAATAGTTCTTTAATTAAACTCTCCTTAAATGGCCCAATTTTAGCATGTCATCTGTTTTCTCTTGGGACCCTGGGGGATATATAACTAGAAAGATTCTCAGTTTACCTGATTTATAACGTCCTTTGAGATTTTGTAAGTCAATTTTTATTTAAGGTTCACAAATTTCTGATTGCTGACAGAACTTAGCAATTTTTAAGCCATTGCTAGATGAGGGAATTGCAGTAGGAACAAGATGGCAGAGTCAATAATGGTGGCAGCAGAAATTTACATTCAATTTGCTCAAGTTGGTATTTAAATAATTGGTGACTCAATGCATTCTTTGATTCTGAATTCTATCAAGTGGATTTCTGTTTGGCAACAGATAACTGTTCTGCCCCTCCTCTGTAAAAGTTATAGTAAAGGCAAATCATTGTGTTTTGACTGGATTGTTACTGCCCTTGATTGACAAAGCTGCAAAATTGAGACAGGGTTGGTCTAGACCTGTGAAATAAGGGGTGCCTTCAGAGGTCTAAGGAAACCTTGATGTCTGCCATCCTTACCCTCAGCCCTTGAAAATTCTATTAACCATGGTCTCATGGTTAAAATTCTCCAATAGTAGAGCCCATTTTTGTTTTGTTTTTTTTTTTGCGGTATGCGGGACTCTTACCGTTGCGGCCTCTCCCGCTGCAGAGCACAGGCTCCGGACGTGCAGGCCCAGCGGCCGTGGCCCACAGGCCCTGCCGCTCCACGGCACGTGGGATCCTCCCAGACCGGAGCACGAACCCGCATCCCCTGCATCGGCAGGCAGACTCCCAACCACTGCGCCACCAGGGAAGCCCAGAGCCCATTTTTAAGCCTAAGACTTTGATTCTTGCTCAAATTGTACTCTCCTTGAAAATAATAATGCTTTAAAAAACTGGTGATTAAAAGACCTCAGGCAAAACTGTTTTAGATCTTTCTGAGGAAGTTTTGATTTGGGAACAGAGAGAGATCTGAAGGGTTTGTATCCTAGACTTGGTGTGTGAGAGGGGAGGGTGGTGGGAACAGGGCACACACTTTCATGTGAAGTAAGTGTATGTTATTAACTTTCCAGACTTGGGACTAAGATATGGTTTAAGAAAAAGTTGAGAAAACTCTCAGTTACAGAATCAGGTGCAAGGAATGTCAATTGGGAAAACATTGAAAAGCTCTTTGAGTGAACTGTTCCATTTTATAGGTCCGGCCTTTGGTATTAGACATGAATATATATTGCAGTTGTAGTGACTAGGATCCAGTGAAGAACCGATACTAGTATTTATTGACTACTTACCATACCCTAGGCAGTATTCTAAGTGTTTTACATGTATTAACTCATTTGATCCTCATAACAATTCCATATAGAAGATGCTGTTATTGGCCCCTGTATTAGTTTCCTAGGGCTGGCATAAAAAAGTACTGCCAACTGGGTGGCTTAAAAAACAGAAATGTATTGTCTCACAGTATGGCAGGTAGCAGTCCAAAATCAAGGTGTGAGTAGGGTTGGTTCCTTCTGAGGGCTGTGAAGAAGAATCTGTTCTGGGCCTCTCCCCTAACTTCTGGTAGCCTTAGACATTCCTTGACTTGTAGATGGCTTTCTCCCTATGTCATACTATCTTCTCTCTGTATGTGTCTAACTCCATGTCCAAATTTCTCATTTTTATAAGGACACTAGTCATATTGGATTAGGACTCATCTCATCTTAACTGATCATCTGCAGAGGCCTTATTTCCAAATAAGGTCACATTCACAGGTACTGGAGGTTAGGACTTCAGCATCTATTGGATAGACTTCAGCATCTATTCAACCCATAAGAGTACCCACTTTAAAGAGGAAGAAACTGAGGCACAGAGAAGTCAGCTAAGTTGCCCACCATCATGGAGAAAGTAAGTGGTGTTGGCAGAGTCCACACTATATCGCCTCTCATAAAAGGAAGCCCAGATGCAGAAAGTCTGGATTGTGATACAACAAATGATTGCCAGGGTTGTGTATGATTGAAAGGTCTTACCATCTTCTATTCTGAAGCAGCGGTGGGCATGTTTAACTAAGCCTTATAAAATGATTTTAAATTGAGATTTACGTTAGCATTATCTAAAGTATGTCTATTTGAGGAGATTGGTTAACTGGCCTTGGAGAAGATTTTACTAGATAATCAGCTCTTTAAGTTGAAACTTTAGATGAAGACAAAATTAAAGACAATTTTTTCATGCCTACTGTTTTTTATTGAAATATAATTTTCATATTGTAAAATGTACATTTCCTAAGTATATAATTTGATGCGTATTGGTAAATGTATATACCTGTGTTAACTATGAGATTGAAGGTCTTTCACATTTCTTTGCATTCTAATCATCAGTGGAAGTTTTCAGTTAGAGAGAATTTTGAACACTAGTCTGATTTTATTATTTTACAGAAGTGATGGAATGAAGTAGTACATAGACAAAGCCTAATGTTTTTTTTTTTTTCATTATCTAAAGGTGCTTTTCTCCTTTTTTTCCTGCATTCTTTTTGTTCACTCTCATCAATCATCTTAACCTTTTTACTGCTTTTAATTGGGCTTCGTCTCTTAATTGGATGATAGTTCCTTAGGCATCTGCTTTGGTGTATTCAATCCACAGTCTGATAAGGGTGTTTGAAGGATGATCCTGGTCAATTTTTTTCTACTGTTGATATAAAAACAGCAGAATAGGGCTTCCCTGGTGGCACAGTGGTTGAAAGTCCGCCTGCCGATGCAGGGGACACGGGTTCGTGCCCCGGTCCGGGAAGATCCCACATGCCACGGAGCAGCTGGGCCCGTGAGCCATGGCTGCTGAGCCTGCACGTCCGGAGCCTGTGCCCTGCAACGGGAGAGGCTACAACAGTGAGAGGCCCGCGTACGGCAAAAAAAAAAAAAAAAAAAGACAAAAAACAGCAGGATTTGGGAAGCTAGAGAGGAGCTTACAGGAAGATGGAGAAAGGAATATCTAACAGTGGCAACTTGTGTGTAGAGCAGTATGATAACCCCTGATGTCGGCTACCTCTGCCTGGCAACTTTCTCTTCTCTCATGTCAGAACTTGGCACAGAGGGAGAGACAGACACATGCCACTGATCTTGACAGCACCCTCCTGAGCTCTGATGACAGCTTGAAGCTCGAAGTGGTCCCTAAGGGATGTGATAAGTGCCAGGTATTGAGGTGGGGAGTGACTTCAGTCACTTCAATTTTCTGTGTCCTTCTAAGAATAATGGAATTCCAGAAAGCCATAGTTTAGAGAAACATTTGAGATCATGTAGAAAACCTCCAGAAAGACAATAGAACAAGTTGTCCCTTAAGGTTGATGCCAACTCTACGATTCTAGAATTCATTTTTCAAACAAAGAAGTTGAGACACCAAGAAATAAGTGACTTGAAAACAATATACCTGATGTACCTGAAAATGCTAATGTGGGAAACAACTTTCCAGCTGAAAAGTTTGCTGCTATAACTAGAAATTTGGAAACAAGAAGGGAAAAAGTTTTTAATTAAAAGCTCAGATTTATTCTGGATACCAAGCCAAGAACTGTAGCATATCAGATGTTACAACTGCTCTGTCGATCACAGAGAGACATAGAATTTGCAGTATTTTGTACAGCAGAGCAGACAGGTTAATTCCCCTCCCTTTTTCTGTTTCCTTGTTCAGAGCTCAGCTAGCAGCATGGAGCTCTGAAATGATGCATGCACAATCACAATGTGCAGATAGTTCCCCTGTCTCTCTTAGTTGCCCTGTTCACAATTTATATTTACCAAAAGGGGGGAATATCCTGTAGTAAGTGGAAGTCTCATGAAAGGTATGGCAAAGAAAGCAAGGATGCACCATGAAGTAAACCTGGGGCAGCACAGGCTAAAACAGAGCAGCATAATTGCCAACAGCCATTCCTTTAGGTCAAGGACTTCTTATGGCTCAGGTCTTTTCTTCTTTCCCATAGCACCTAACACAAAGGTCTGTACCTCCTAGCTCCTCTTAGTCCCTCTGTAAGCACTGCTGCTAACAGACTTACCTCCTGGGCCAGCCCCTGCTGTATCACAAGATTGCATCAGCAAGAGAAGGAGCAAATCTTCTCTTAGCTTCCCTGCCAAGCTCTAAGGAGGTTTTGGGCTGGGTGCTCCTACAGAAACATCAAATAAGAGACTGTGCATTTAATCAGTTTCTGGTCTTTATTCTCTAAGTATGTAGAAGTATATAATAACTAGTAATGATTTATCTTAATACATCTTCATCTAAATTCCAGAACATTTTCTATGCAATGTTTCATCAGTTCCCCAAGCAGCTTTTAACACAGCTAGGAAAATGAACATGTTTTCTATGACTCATGAACAATATGGATGCACTTAATAAGCCCAATTTTATAGAAATCGTGAGGATGTTTCTTCAGTCCTAGCAAAGTCGGAGAAATGAGTTCACGTTAGGGCGAGCACTCGTTAAGTAGACAGTTGTATGCAAATGCACGTGTGTCAATGGATCTGTCTTATACTTGGTGACATACACGTTGCGTATATATTGAGTAATTTATGGTTCCATAGACAATTCCTTCATTATGTTTAAAAAGTCATTCTTATTTTTAAAGGACCAAAGCCCTACATATAATCGTAAATTTAAGACACACACAAGTATATAAAAGAAAATATGAAAGTCACTCTCATTATCACCCTCTTTCTAACTCCCTGGTAGTAATAATTCATTGATTTGTGTATACTTGCAGACATTTTTCTTTACATATATAAATATGTATATTTATAAGATATAAAGGTCTAAATATTATTTTGCAACTCATTTTTATCACCTAGTAATACATGTTGTGGTATTATAAAACATATAAATCAAGCCATGCTTTTTAATTGCCATATACTTTTTTTAGCCTAAAAGATTTTTACTCCCCTCCACAATTGATGATCGTTCATGTAGTTTCCAATTGCTTTCATGCTGTAAACAATGCTACAATATTCTTGTGAACAGAAATGCTACAATAAATATTCCTGTGGCATTGTTGGCAATAAGAAAAGAATTGTTATAATTCTTTTTAGAGAAATTATGTGTGTCTTTAATATAAATTCCTAAAGGAAAAATTGCTTTCAAAGGGTAATTCCATGTACCAGTTAGCTATTTTTGAATAGCAGTTTAAGACTAGCATTTATTCACAAGATGACATATTGGTTTAGCTGTTCTTCTTGGCTAGATTGAGCCATGTGTCTGCAGTCAGCTGTGGGTTGGCAAGCAGTCTTGCTGATATTGGTGGGGTTCTCCAACATGTCTGGTGGCTGATTAGCTGTTGGTTAGTCTAGATAATCTCAGCACTTCTCCTAGAAGCCTAGGCTCATTCTCATGGCAAGAAGAAGTCAATGAGAAGAAGTGGAAACATGAAAACATGTCTTTAAGTCTCTTGTGTCAAGTTTGCTACTATCCCATTGGCCAAAGCAAGCTACATGGCTGAGTCCAGAGTATGTGTGGGAGGGCATTAGCAAAGGTATGAAAAATTGGGATCGGTTTTGCAATCACTTTCCACACATATTAAAAAAGTTTACAGATACTGCCAAGTGGCCCTCCCACAAGATTTAACTAATTTTCACCACTACGAGTGGTGTAAAGATGATTTTGGCAATAAAATTTTTCCTACATTGAAAGATTAGGAGCATAGCACAATTTTATTTTCATGAACTTTTCCCCTTCCCTTTGATTTCTGCTATTATGTTCTAGGACCACTGACTGGGTTCATTATGGTTATTGTTTTTTCTACTGTATAATTTTTCCTTAGAGATTTATAACATTTACATTCTTTTTTATAACTTTTATTAAAGCACCTTTAGTAGTTCTTTTTTTGCCTTAGCCATAATTAAAAGGGAATTAATGTTTTCAGTTAGTCTTTTAATAAAGCAGCTTTCACATTCCTGAGCATGTAATTTTGAACTCTCTTAGTTGGAAGAAATTTTATTAGGTAGGTTTGCAAGACATAGTCATGAGTTTTATATATTCTAAGATCATTCACATCTAACAATCCCTTTTTTTTGCTTTTATACATGAGTAAGCTGAAGATAAATTATTGGGTCACATATTTCCCCTTATTTATCTACTATCATCTGGAATTGAATATTCCTATAGAGAGATTTGAGATAGATGGTATTTTTTCCTCATTCATTCATTTAACACATATTTATGGGGCTTCTACCATGTGACAGGCACTATTCCAGGTCCTGAGAATATAGAAATAAAAAACACACACACCAATATTTCTGTTGACCTGGAACTTAAATTTTAGGGCAGCTATAGACAATAAACAAAATGAATATGTAAATTATTACCTTTATCATATAGATAAATAAGTAAATATAAGTAAAACAAGAAAAGGGGGATATGGAGTGCCAGAGTGAGACTTAGCTTTAAATGGGGTTAGTCAGGAAAAGACCCCATGAGGAACTGATATTTGAGGATGAATGAATAAGAATTGTAGGTATTTGGGTCAAGAGTATTCCAGGTAGGGTGAACAGCAAGTGCAAAGGCCCTGAGGTGAGCATGTCTGGAATACTTGAAGAATAGCAAAGAGGGCTGTTTCACTGGAGCAGAGGAAGTGAGGTAAAGAATAGAGAGATGAGGTCAGAATACTAACTAAGTTTAAGATCAAGTTGGGTCTTGTAGATTATTTTAAGAATTTGGCTTATATCAGATTGAGATGTAAAACCACTAGATGGATATGAACAGAGGAGTGACAAGGTCTGACAATGATTTAACAAAAATATTCTGGCTGCTCGTAGGTGACTTTTTATTTGTTTGTTGTTTGCTTGTTTTTCCCTCCTGAATACTCAGAGAAAACTTTTTAATTTTAATATAAAATCTTTCTCAGGATATGCATATTAGTTATGTGGCTTTATATTAATATTTCTTATAACATATTGCATCTTTTTGACTCACAAATTTGGTTTTATCTTCAGCTGGTGAAAGTTGTCTTCTGTAATATCTTTTAATACCTTTTCCATTTATTTATTCTGTTTCATATTTCAGGGTCATTGTTTAGCTGTTGGTTGAACTGCCAGTACTTGCCTTTTTCTTTTTTTTTTTTAACATCTTTATTGGAGTATAACTGCTTTACAATGGTGTGTTAGTTTCTGCTTTATAACAAAGTGAATCAGTTATACATATACGTATATCCCCATATCTCTTCCCTCTTGTGTCTCTCTCTCTCCCACCCTTCCTATCCCACCCCTCTAGGTGGTCACAAAGCACCGAGCTGGTCTCCCTGTACTATGCGGTTGCTTCCCACTAGCTACCTATTTTACATTTGGTAGTGTATATATGTTCAGGCCATTCTCTCACTTTGTGCCAGCTTACCCTTCCCCTCCCTGAATCCTCAACTACATTCTCTAGTAGGTCTGGATCTTTATTCCCCTAGGTTCTTGCCCCTAGGTTCTTCATGACCTTTTTTTTTTTTTTTTTTTTAGATTCCATATATATGTGTTAGCATACAGTATTTGTTTTTCTCTTTCTGACTTACTTCACACTGTATGACAGATTCTAGGTCCATCCACCTCACTACAAATAACTCAATTTCGTTTCTTTTTATGGCTGAGTAATATTCCATTGTATATATGTGCCACATCTTCTTTATCCATTCATCTGTTAATGGACACTTAGGTTGCTTCCATGTCCTGGCTATTGTAAATAGAGCTGCAGTGAACATTGTGGTACATGACTCTTTTTGAATTATGGTTTTCTCAGGCAATGCCTATCAAACTACCACTGGCATTTTTCACAGAAATAGAACAAAAATTTCATAATATGTATGGAAACACAAAAGACACTGAATAGCCAAAGCAATCTTAAGAAAGAAAAACGGAGCTGGAGGAATCAGGCTCCCTGACTTCAGATTATACTACAAAGCTACAGTAATCAAGAGAGTATGGTACTGGCACAAAAACAGAAATATACATCAATGGAACAAGATCGAAAGCCCAGAGATAAACCCATCCACATATGGTCACCTTATCTTTGATAAAGGAGGCAAAAATATACAGTGGAGAAAAGACAGCCTCTTCAATAAGTGGTGCTGGGAAAACTGGACAGCTACATGTAAAATAATGAAATTAGGGCTTCCCTGGTGGCGCAGTGGTTGAGAGTCCGCCTGCCGATGCAGGGGACACGGGTTCGTGCCCCGGTCTGGGAGGATCCCACGTGCCACGGAGTGGCTGGGCCCATGAGCCATGGCCGCTGGGCCTGCGCGTCCGGAGCTTGTGCTCCGCAGTGGGAGAGGCCACAACAGTGAGAGGCCCGCGTACCGCAAAAAAAAAAAAAAAAAAAAAAAAATGAAATTAGAACACTCCCTAACACCATACTCAAGAACAAACTCAAAATGGATTAGAGACCTAAATGTAAGGCCAGACACTATCAAACTCTTAGAGGAAAACATAGGCAGAACACTCTATGACATAAATCACAGCAAGATTCTTTCTGACCCACCTTCTAGAGAAATGGAAATAAAAACAAAAATAAACAAATGGGACCTAATGAAACTTAAAGGCTTTTGCACAGCAAAGGAAACCATAAACAAGATGAAAAGACCACCCTCAGAATGGGAGAAAATATTTGCAAATGAAGCAACTGACAAAGGATTATCTCCAAATTTTACAAGCAGCTCATGCAACTCAATATCAAAAAAACAAACAACCCAATCCAAAAATAGGCAGAAGACCTAAATAGACATTTCTCCAAAGAAGATATACAGATTGTCAACAAACACATGAAAGGATGCTCAACATCATTAATCATTAGAGAAATGCAAATCAGAACTACAATGAGATATCATCTCACACCGGTCAGAATGGCCATCATCAAAAAATCTACAAACAATAAATGCTGGAGAGAGTGTGGAGAAAAGGGAACCCTCTTGCACTGTTGGTGGGAATGTAAATTGATACAGACACTATGGAGAACAGTATGGAGGTTACTTAAAAAAAAAAAAGTACTTTCCTTTCTGTTTCCATTTTTGTTCCAATTACTTTCCTATCTCTGCTTCTCCTGTATTTGGTATGGGTTTCTCAAAACTGTCCCCCACATCACACAGTTATTTTTCTATCAATTTCATTTCTTCTTGTTTCAGATTTATTTATTAATTCTTAGCTGTTTATGGTACTCAGCTTTTTTTAACCCCTCCCTTTAACATTTTTTATTATATTATTTTATCTCCTCTATGACATCTTATTTCATAGATCATTTTCTTTATTCTCTGTCATAGTGCCAAGTGTAAAAGTCTCTGTAATTTCTTGGGATGTGCCTTATTCTGGAATATACACATATTTCTGTTTTTTAGCATTCATCACTCAAACCCTATCTTCACATGGTCTTCTTCTGTGTGTCCTCTCCTCTGGTAAGGTCCTTATTAGTCAACCCTAACCCAGTATAACCTCATCTTTACTTAACTAATTGCATCTTCAAAGACCCTATTTCCAAATAAGGTCACATTCTGGCATTCTGAGTAAATGTAAGTTTGAGGGGACATTATTCAACCTAGTACAGTAGGGATTGCAGCAGTTAGTGTGTAGAGATTGAACCCCTCAGGAATAAGGAGCATATAAGCTTTGGTATATTTGAGTGTAAGTGAAAGATTATAAACCATGCTTTGTCCTCTCTGTACAACCAACTACCCAATGTAACTCCAAGGCTTGATTATGAGATAACTCCAGATCTGGGCTATAATTAGGGATGAATGGGGAAAGGATCAAGAGACATCCTATAAAAGAAAGGACATTCAGTCTCACAACAAGCCCATTTATTTCTTAGAGTATAAAAGGGAAAGTTTAGGTCCTGATGCAGGAGAGGATTTAGAAAGTAGGAGCTGCTCTGTACCAAATATACAAGGAAACTGAAATGGTTGGATATTGGTTTGAATAGTGCCTTTCCAAGTACTTCTGGTTGAAGCAACTTCTCTCCATTCATAGCCGAGGTCAAGAACTGTATTTCTGTTTCTTCTGGG
Source organism: Mesoplodon mirus (assembly GCF_964341445.2). NCBI lineage: Eukaryota > Metazoa > Chordata > Mammalia > Artiodactyla > Ziphiidae > Mesoplodon > Mesoplodon mirus. The sequence goes on along the minus strand of NC_138977.1, from coordinate 12,529,393 downwards.
AGAGGAAGCCTCGTCTTCAGCTCTTCCATGGACCTGAATTGGGAGGTGGTAGTGTAATGGAGTGAGAGAGAACATAGTGGTGAGGAGAGTGTGAAGACTAGCACTGGGCATTCTATCTCCAAAAAGTAGACATTCGGGGACTTCCTTGGTGGTCCAGTGGTTAAGACTTTGCCTTTCAATGCAGGGGGTGCTGGTTCGATCCCTGCCCAGGGAGTTAAGATCCCACAGGCCTCACGGCCAAAAAACCAAAACATAGAAACAACACAAGCAATATGGTAACAAATTCAATAAAGACTTTAAAAATGGTCCACATCAAAAAAAAAATCTTAAAAACAAATGTAGATATTCATGATTGGCACCTTAGTCATTTTCCTCTCATCCCGACCTCCTCTAATCACCCATGCCAATGTAGAAAAGGAGATTGAATCCTACAACTCGTTGCTTGAGCTTAGAGCTCTTTCCAAAGCTCCAGAGCTGCTGAGAACACTCTACCTAGTAGGGAAAAAGTATTAACTCAGTTGTCTCCTTTACAGAAATAAGTTGATTCTATTTGAAAAATAAAGTATATTGTTGGCTGGCTAAGAGTAAGAACTTCTTAGTCACTTGAATTTCAGAAGCCTCCTGGTGAGGAAATAATAATTCTGGCATTAAAAACTACATTCTCTGAAATAATGCCATTTGCGGCAACATGGATGGACCTAGAGATTATCAAACTAAGTGAAGTAAGTCAGACAAAGAAAAGCAAATATCATATGATATCATTTATATGTGGAATCTAAAAAAATAATACGGATGAAGTTATTTATTAAACAGGAACAGACTCACAGACATAGAAAACAAACTTATGGTTACCAAAGGGGAAATGGAGGGGGAGGAATAAATTAGGAGTTGGGGATTAGCAGATACAAATTACTATATATAAAAGAGATAAACAAAAAAAGAGATAAACAACAAAGTCCTACGGTATAGCACAGGGAATTATATTCAGTATCCTGTAATAAACCATACTGGAAAAGTATATGAAAAATAATATATTATATATATCATAAATATATATGAACCACTTTGCTGTACACCAGAAACTAACACAACATTGTAAATCAACTATACTTCAATTAAAAAAATTTTAAAACCCCTACATTCTCTATTTCAATTATCTTTTATTATTTGCCTGAGACCTGACCATAAAGACACAATATAAATCTAATGAAGCACAGACTGATGTTCAGGCACCAAATGTGTTATTTCAGCCACTTGAAGTAGAGAAATCTGTTTCTAAACCAAGTTCCAGGTGGTGAGACTCCCTCTATGTTTGTACTTTATAAGTGGAAAGAAAAGTGAAAGCCCAACCAACCACTTTCAGTTGCCAAGGAAACAGCATTTTCTGTTGAGAGAAGGGGAAGCCTGTGAGTTCTCTAGCCTTGTTGACTCACTACAAGTCTATACCAATGATCCTGAGTAAATGGTTTGTTAAACAACAGGGCCCTGCTGTCCTTTGCATGGATGGGAACTGTACGCAGGGAAAACAAATCCATTACTCACTAATGATTTCTTTGAAAGCGTGGTCTTGCCACTATCTCCTTTTACATAATTAGGTGGTTTTACTCTCTATATGCTCTCTGCTCCCCACTTCCCACTGCTTAAGTGAGCAGCTGTAGAGTACAGAACACGTACCAGTACAAAGTCAGCTCCGACTAGTGCAATTCAAAAACACACACTTTGAGTCTTATTCTTCTAGATCCTGAGCAGCTAATAGTTTAGAGGCAGGCTTTAAACTATGGCTCCCTATAGTTGAGCCTTTCCTAATTAATTGGCTTCACACAGTCTCCAAAGATAGCTCTGCTCGCTACTCTTATGTAAGAAGAAGACATCCCTTGGCTGTGTGAACTGTAGCAGTAGGCAAGAAGACCTTGAGGATCACATAGTCTAAGAATTAGGGACAAAGCTTGAGTTGAGCATGGACTTCCTGTAAAATCCTGCTGTCTATTTCCTCTTCAAATATGATACAATATGAAACCTCTGCTGAGGGAAAGATGACCACAGCCTGCCTGTATTTTCATCGAGCTTTGATTAAGCAACAGATGATTATGCAAGAGTTGTTAGAGGATACTGCAAGCTTATAAAGTGTTGAGATTCTTCTTTAAATAATGAAAAAAAAAAGACTTCAGGAAGCATTAGAAAAGCTTTCTCTAATGTTCATCTGGCCTCTGGTATAGTGCTGAGTACATGTTAAACAATAAAAAGTTATTCAGTGATTGATTGGCTCTGAGATTACTACACTGTAGGAAGTCATAGAAATGAATGGTCATTGAGAAAGAAGATAAAAATTAAAAGAAGACTGAAAATAATTCAAATAAAAATGAGGTCTTTGCTTTAGATGAATTAATAATGGAAATTCTTGTACATTCCTTAAAACACCCTGTGACATATCTGAATGCTCAGGACTCCTAATCACTCTTATGGATATGAATGGCTAGAGTGTTTGTCACCCTATTGATCATCAGGATTGATTTGGTTGATTTCCCTCGATAGTCCCTTTTTTTTTTGTCATTGATCTAAATACCCTCTGGAAGCTGAACTCACAGATGAAAATGTGTTCTTATCAGATAGAGCAGAACATTCCTTGTTCTAGGGTCCTTCTTTCTTTGGATCGTTTAGTGAGTGTCTCTCTTAAGACTCTAAGGGTGCAGGTAGGGAGAAAGTAGGAGTGTTGGGTTTGCCCATGTCTGAATCAGATTGATTTTACACCTTCTTCATTATATTGTCTTATTCCCTGTTCCGCTTTGCTGATTTTCTAAAATTGTCAGTTTATTGGATGACACAGACTAAAATTGTCAGTTTATTGGATGACCCAGAGACCATGTCAATATTGTCTAGTTCTTATGAAATATTTCAAACAAATGTTTGGCTATCAATCTACAATGATATTAAATTGTAATCCAAGGCAAACCGAGGATCTCCTGGTTTATATGTCATTGTTGACAGGAGTGAACATGTAAGTTCAAGACAGTTGTGGCCCTGCATAGACAGGTCTGTCTGATCATAAAACATCTTCTTGGAAGCAGAAAGGGAAACCTTTATGCTGCTGAATTAAACTGGAAAATCAGTGGTGATTACAATCCTGTTAGTTTTTAATCTCACCTTTTGAAATTTGAAAACGTGTTAATATTTTAGCTAATGTATTATAAAATACATTCAGATAATGTATTTTACATCGTCTAAAATCTAAAAGGGATTTACAAAACAGAAACAGACTCACAGATATAGAAAACAAACTTATGGCTACCAAACGGGAAAGAGGGGGAAGGAGGGATAAATTAGGAGTTTGGGATTGCCAGATACACATTACTATATATAAAATAAATAACAAAGGCCTACTGTATAGTACAGGAACTATATTCAATATCTTGTAATAAACTATAATGGAAACGAATCTGAAAAATTATATATATCTACATATCTACATATCTCTATATATCTATAACATAACTCATATAACCATTCATTTAATCACAGCCATTCAGAGGAGCTTCAAGATGGCGGAAGAGTAAGACGCAGAGATCACCTTCCTCCCCACAAACACATCAGAAATACATCTACATGTGGAACAACTCCTACAGAACACCCACTGAACGCTGGCAGAAGACCTCAGACCTCCCAAAAGGCAAGAAACTCCCCAGGTACCTGGGTAGGGCAAGAAAAAAACAGAGACAAAAGAATAGGGACGGGACCTGCGCCAGTGGGGGGGAGCCGTGAAGGAGGAAAGGTTTCCACACACTAGGAAGGCCGTTCTCGGGCGGAGACTGCGGGTGGCGGAGGCGGGAAGCTTCGGAGCCCCGGAGGAGAGCGCAGCCACAGGGGTGCGGAGGGCAAAGCGGAGAGATTCCCGCAAGAAGGGTCGGTGCCGACCAGCACTCACCAGGCCGAGAGGCTTGTGTGCTCGCCCGCCGGGGCGGGCGGGGCTAGGAGCTGAGGCTCGGGCTTCGGTCGGAGCGCAGGGAGAGGACTGGGGTTGGCGGCGTGAACACAGCCTGAAGGGGTTAGTGCGCCATGGCTGGCCGGGAGGGAGTCCGGGAAAAGTCTGGAGCTGCTGAAGAGGCAAGAGGTTTTCTCTTGCCTCTTTGTTTCGTGGTGCGCGAGGAGAGGGGATTAAGAGCGCTGCTTAAAGGAGCTTCAGAGGCGGGCGCGGCTGAAAGCGCGGACCCCAGAGACGGGCGTGGGACGCTGGGGCTGCTGCTGCTACCGCCAAGAGGCCTGTGTGCGAGCGCAGGTCACTGTCCACGCCCCCCTTCCGGGGAGCCTGTGCAGCCCGCCACTGCCAGGGTCCCGTGATCCAGGAACAACTTCCCCGGGAGAGCGCCCGGTGTGCCTCAGGCTGGTGCAAAGTCACGCCGGCCTCTGCCGCCGCAGGCTCGCCCCGCCTCCGTGCCCCTCCCTCCCCCGCGGCTTGAGTGAGCCAGAGTCCCCGAAGCGGCTGCTCCTTTAACCCTGTCCTGTCTGAGTGAAGAACAGACGCCCTCCGGGGACCTACACGGATCGGCGGGGCCAAATCCAAAGCTGAGACCCGGGAGCTGTGAGAACAAAGAAGAGAAAGGGAAATCTCTCCCAGCAGCCTCAGAAGCAGCGGATTAAAGCTCCACAATCAACTTGATGTACCCTGCATCTGTGGAATACCTGAATAGACAACGAATTATCCCAAATTGAGGAGGTGGACTTTGGGAGCAACGATATATATATATTTCCCCCTTTTTCTCTTTTTGTGAGTGTGTATGTGTATGCTTATGTGTGTGATTTTGTCTGTATAGCTTTGCTTTTACGATTTGTCCTGAGATTCTGTCTGTCCGTTTTTTTATTTTTATTTTTTATTACTTAAAATTTTTTTTTTCTACAGAAAAAAATTGTATTTCTTAATAATTATTTTTGATTTTAATAACTTTATTTTATTTTATCGTCTTTCTTTCTTTTATTTCTCCCTTTTATTCTGAGCCGGGTAGATGAAAGGCTCTTGGTGCTGCAGCCAGGAGTCAGTGCTGTGCCTCTGAAGTGGGAGAGCCAACTTCAGGACACGGGTCCACAAGAGACCTCCCAGCTCCACATAATAGCAAAGGGTGAAAATCTCCCAGTGATCTCCATCTCAACACCAGCACCCAGCTTCACTCAACGACCAGCAAGCTACAGTGCTGGACACCCTATGCCAAACAACTAGCAAGACAGGAACACAGTCCCATCCATAAGCAAAACGGCTGCCTAAAATCATAATAAGGCCACAGACACCCCAAAAGACACCAGCAGACGTGGACCTGCCCACCAGAAAGAGAAGACCCAGCCTCATCCACCAGAACACAGGCACTAGTTGCCTCCACCAGGAAGCCTACACAACCCACTGAACCATCCGTAGCCACTAGGGACAGACACCAAAAACAACGGGAACTACGAACCTGCAGCCTGCAAAAAGGAGACCACAAATACAGTAACTTAAGCAAAATGAGAAGACAGAGAAACACACAGCAGATGAAGGAGCAAGGCAAACACCCACCAGACCTAACAAATGAAGAGGAAATAGGCAGTCTACCTGAAAAAGAATTCAGAATAATGATAGTAAAGTTGATCCAAAATCTTGGAAATAAAATGGAGAAAATACAAGAAATGTTTAACAAGGACTTAGTAGAATTAAAGAGCAAACAAACAGTGATGAACAACACAATAAATGAAATTAAAAATTCTCTAGAATGGATCAATAGCAGAATAACTGAGGCAGAAGAATGGATAAGTGACCTGGAAGATAAACTAGTGGAAATAACTACTGCTGAGCAGAGTAAAGAAAAAAGAATGAAAAGACTTGAGAACAGTCAGAGAGACCTCTGGGACAACATTAAATGCACCAACATTCGAATTATAGGGGTGCCAGAAGAAGAAGAGAAAAAGAAAGTGACTGAGAAAATATTTGAAGAGATTATAGTTGAAAACTTCCCTAATATGGGAAAGGAAATAGTTAATCAAGTCCAGGAAGCACAGAGAGTCCCATACAGGATAAACCCAAGGGGAAACACACCAAGACATGTATTAATCAAACTATCAAAAATTAAATACAAAGAAAAAATATTAAAAGCAGCAAGGGAAAAAACAACAAATAATACACAAGGGAATCCCCATAAGGTTAATAGCTGATCTTTCAGCAGAAACTCTCCAAGCCAGAAGGGAGTGGTGGGACATATTTAAAGTGATGAAGGAGAAAAACCTACAAACAGAATTACTCTACCCAGCAAGGATCTCATTCAGATTTGACAGAGAAATTAAAACCTTTACAGACAAGCAAAAGCTAAGAGAATTCAGCACCACCAAATCAGCTTTACAACAAATGCTAAAGGAACTTCTCTAGGCAAGAAACACAACAGAAGGAAAAGACCTACAATAACAAACCCAAAACAATTAAGAAGATGGTAATAGGAACATATATATCAATAATTACCTTAAATGTATATGGATTAAATGCTCTAACCAAAAGACATAGACTGGCTGAATGGATACAAAAATAAGACCTGTATATATGCTGTCTACATGAGACCCACTTCAGACCTAGGGACACATACAGACTGAAAGTGAGGGGATGGAAAAAGATATTCCACACAAATGGAAAGCAAAAGAAAGCTGGAGTAGCAATTCTCATATCAGACAAAATAGAGTTTAAAACAAAGACTATGACGAGACAAAGAAGGACAGTTCATAATGATCAAGGGATCAATCCAGGAAGAAGATATAACAATTGTAAATATTTATGCACCCAACGTAGGAGCACCTCAATACATAAGGCAAATACTAACAGCCATAAAAGGGGAAATTGACAATAACACAATCATAGTAGGGAACTTTAACACCCCACTTTCACCAATGGACATGTAATCCAAAATGAAAATAAATAAGGAAACACAAGCTTTAAATGATACATTATATAACATGGATGTAATTGATATTTATAGGACATTCCATCCAAAAACAACAGAATACACATTCTTCTCAGGTGCTCCTGGAACATTCTCCAGGATAGATCATATCTTGGGTCAGAAATCAAGCCTTGGTAAATTTAAGAAAATGGAAATCGTATCAATTATCTTTTCTGACCACAATGCTATGAGACTAGATATCAATTACAGGAAAAGATCTGTAAAAACTACAAACACATGGAGGCTACACAGTACACTACTTAATAACCAAGAGATGACTGAAGAAATCAAAAAATACCTAGAAAAAAATGACAATGAAAACACGACTATCCAAAACCTATGGGATGCAGCAAAAGCAGTTCTAAGAGGGAAGTTTACAGCAATACAATCCTACCTTAAGAAACAAGAAACATCTCAAATAAACAACCTAGGCTATGATTTTTTTTAACATCTTTGTTGGAATATAATTGCTTTACAATGGTGTGTTAGTTTCTGCTTTATAAAAAAGTGAATCAGTTATACATATACATATGTCCCCATATATCTTCCCTCTTGCGTCTCCCTCCCTCCCACCTTCCCTATCCCACCCCTCTAGGTGGTCACAAAGCACTGAGCTGATCTCCCTGTGCTATGCGGCTGCTTCCCACAAGCTATCTATTTTATGTTTGGTAGTGTATATATGTCCATGCCACTCTCTCACTTTGTCCCAGCTTACGCTTCGCCTGCCCATATCCTCAAGTCCATTCTCTAGTAGGTCTGCATCTTTATTCCCATCTTGCCCCTAGGTTCTTCATGACCACGTTTTTTTTTTTTTTAGATTCCATATATATGTGTTAGCATACGGAATTTTTTTTCTCTTTCTGACTTACTTCACTCTGTATGAAAGACTCTGGGTCCATCCACATCACTACAAATAACTCAATTTCGTTTCTTTTTAGGGCTGAGTAATGTTCCATTGTATATATGTGTCACATCTACTTCATCCATTCATCTGTTGATGTACACTTAGAATGCTTCCATGTCCTGGCTATTGTAAATAGAGCGGCAATGAACATTTTGGTACATGACTCTTTTTGAATTATGGTTTTCTCAGGTATATGCCCAGTAGTGGGATTGCTGGGTCTTATGGTAACTCCATTTTTAGTTTTTTAAGGAACCTCCATAATGTTCTCCATAGTGGCTGTATCAATTTACATTCCCAACAACAGTGTAAGAGGGTTCCCTTTTCTCCACACCCTCTCAGCATTTATTGTTTGTAGATATTTTGATGATGGCCATTCTGACCGGTGTGAGGTGATGTCTCATTGTAGTTCTGATTTGCATTTCTTTAATGATTAATGATGTTGAGCATTCTTTCATGTGTTTATTCACAGTCTGTATATCTTCTTTGGAGAAATGTCTATTTAGGTCCTCTGCCCATTTTTGGATTGGGTTGTTTGTTTCTTTGATATTGAGCTGCATGAGCTGCTTGTAAACTTTGGAGATTAATCCTTTGTCAGTTGCTTCATTTGCAAATATTTTCTCCCATTCTGAGGGTGGTCTTTTCGTTTTGTTTATGGTTTCCTTTGCTGTGCAAAAGCCTTTAAGTTTCATTAGGTCCCATTTGTTTATTTTTGTTTTTATTTCCATTTCTCTAGGAGGTGGGTCAAAAAGGATCTTGCTGTGATTTATGTCATAGAGTGTTCTGCCTATGCTTTGCTCTAAGACTTTGATAGTGTCTGGCCTTACATTTAGGTCTGTAATCCATTTTGAGTTTATTTTTCTGGATGGTGTTAGGAAGTGTTCTAATTTCATTCTTTTACATGTAGCTATCCTGTTTTCCCAGCACCACTTATTGAAGAGGTTGTCTTCTCCACTGTATATTCTTGCCTCCTTTATCAAAGCTAAGGTGACCATATGTGCATGGGTTTATCTCTGGGCTTTCTATCCTGTTCCATTGATCTATATTTCTGTTTTTGTGCCAGTACCATACTGTCTTGATTACTGTAGGTTTGTAGTATAGTCTGAAGTCAGGGAGCCTGATTCCTCCAGCTCAGTTTTTCTTTCTCAAGATTGCTTTGGCTATTTGGGGTCTTTTGTGTTTCTATATAAATTGTGAAATTTTTTGTTCTATTTCTGTGAAAAATGCCAGTGGTAGTTTGATAGGGATTGCATTGAATCTGTACATTGCTTTGGGTGGTAGAGTCATTTTCACAATGTTGATTCTTCCAATCCAAAAACATGGTATATCTCTCCATATACTTGTATCATTTTTAATTTCTTTCAGAAGTATCATAATTTTCTGCATACAGGTCTTTTGTCTCCTTAGGTAGGTTTGTTCCTGGATAGTTTATTCCTTTTGTTGCAATGGTAAATAGGAGTGTTTTCTTAAGTTCACTGTCAGATTTTTCATCATTAGTGTAAACGAATGCAAGAGATTTCAGTGCATTAATTTTGTGTCCCGCTACTTTACCAAATTCATTGATTAGCTCTTGTGGCTTTCTGGTAGCATCTTTAGGATTCTCTGTGTATAGTATCATGTCATCTGCAAAGAGTGACAGCTTTATTTCTTGTTTTGTGATCTGGATTCCTTTTATTTCCTTTGCTTGTTTGATTGCTGTGGCTAAAACTTCCAAAACTATGTGGAATAATAGTGGTGAGAGTGGGCAACCTTGTCTTGTTCCTGATCTTAGTGGAAAAGGTTTCAGTTTTTCACCATTGAGGATGATGTTGGCTGTGGGTTTGTTATATATGGCCTTTATTATGTTGAGGAAGGTTCCCTCTATGCCTACTTTCTGGAGGGTATTTATCATAAATATACGGGTGTTGAATTTTGTTGGAAGCTTTCTCTGCATCTATTGAGATGATCTTTTTTTTTTTTTTTGCGGTACATGGGACTCTCACTGTTGTGGCCTCTCCCATTGCGGAGCACAGGCTCCTGATGAGCAGGCTCAGCAGCCATGGCTCATGGGCATACAAATGTATGTATATAGGGAGAGGGAGAGAGAGGCTTCTCATGCCATAGAAGAATTGGTACATTCATAAAGGTGAGCTATTTTCTGCTCAGTGTGTGAGCTCCTCTCCACTAAGATTATAAAATAGTTTATTACTTTTTAATTATGATAAATGTAATATAGAAGTGCTTATTAACAAGTGCCATATCTCTAATTAGAAAGATTTGGGTTATAACAAATTCCAGGAGTACAAGCCTGAATACATTACCTGATATTCAACAGGTACCTAAGAACACATGAATGTGATGAGTTTGTGAAATGGATCAGAGATTGGAGATGTTGTGCTGTGAGAACCAGAGCATCCATCAAGGAGAAGGCTGGGGTCTGGGATGTGATCCAGAATAATCCTGAGTAACAGCAGGCAGTAAGTCTATGCTCTTCATATGCTATCTGTGTACATGCTCTAAATGAATTTAAGTCCTGATTTTGCCACTTTATAAAGATACTCACTGAGCAAGGCTTGGTGAGATTCTCCATTCAAGTGACACCTGAAGATCTGGTTTCAGGGCTGCAAAGATCGGTAACAGCAATTACGTGTTTATGTGTGTGTGCACACGTGTGTCTTCATATAAGAACAGAATAACATAAAGCTGCACTGTTAAATTGTCAAATATCATAACTATTAATGATTTATCTCAGATGTTCCTTCAGAAGATTTTACATCTCTTAAAAAAGGCATTCTTAAACAATTTGTAATTGAGGTTTATGAAGTATAAGACCAGGTTCATTGAGCCTGATTTTTTTTTTTGCTGTTGCTGTTGCCTATATAGAGGTTGGTAATAGGCTGCTGTATAAAGCAATTCTTTAGTGGAGGATATCCCACAGAGGGGAAGATTTCAATGGGAACTTGATGTGGGGAAGCCAAGGGTAGGAGTCAGAAATAGCATGAATTTGGGGAGTGCTGACTTGCCCAGGCAAAACTCTCTAAGTGATACCCACTTCTTACCCCTACATCGTCCTCTTCATATGTATGGTCAGGCCACCCAAGATGGCTGTTCTCTTGCTCTGTGTATATCCTCTGCTCGACAAGTGCCTGCTTTATCTACACCCTATTCACATGACTGATCTTCCTAAATACTTGCCCCGGCCCCAGCTAGTGACTGTTCTAACTTTAGATCAGAACATCTCTACCATGAGAGCTTATCAGAGGGGTGGTGAGGGGCATGGTCCTCTGCTGGTTTCCCTGGAAACTGATGAGCCAACCTGATGTCAATTCCCCCTGTAACTGGTAACCTCCTCTTCCCTCTGGGAGGGAATTTGCTGCCATGTCCACCGCACACAGTGAGATGTCGCTCCAGGACCTTGCTTCAGATGAGTAAGCTCCCCCATCCATTAAACCAGTGATGTCTCTGTCGCTAACTCCAGGCTCTTTCTTTGGTCTGGAAGCTGGGCAAGTACAGACAAGCCTTGTAGGCCTGCAGGGAACAGCCCAACATCATATTATTCATAACAAAAGTTTTCATCCACTAATCCAGAAGTCAGAGTAAAACATCTTTGTTTTCAGACCTTGAGTGTGTTCAGATTCCAGTTCTATTCCTCCTTTGGGGTGTGACTTGAACCAGAATGAATGGATGGGGCCGAGAAATGTATGTGGTGCTAGAGATATCAGCTAGTTTATGATTGCCAGATTTAACAAAAAAAAATACAGGATATCTGATTCAATGTGAATTTCAGAGAAACAATGAATCCTGTCTTTAGTATGAGTATGTCCCAAATATTGCATTGGACATACATATACTAAAAAAAAAAAAAAGTTGTTTATCTGCTTTTCAAGTTTAACTGTATTTATCTGGCATCCCCTTTTTAGTCCAAACTTTAGTGGAGGAAGCTACCATTGAAATGTTGCCAGAGTTTCTCTCTCTAGATATTTGCACAGTGATGTTTGATTGGCCCCCTTTGGATAATCAAATGTAAAGAAAAGGGAGGCTACACCCAGCATCCTGGGCACAGAGTTTCACAGGAGTATTTTTGGTGGCTTGTCAAAGGCCACTCATGCTTCTCAAGACCTCCTTGGTATGCAGAGAAGGTAACGGTAAGAAGCGGGCATGTTGGCATTGACCTAGAAGTCTCCTGAGAGGAAAAAATTAAGATTCTCCAATGCCTGTTACTGGAAGTGTTTACATAATTGAAGCCTGAATAATAGACTAGGTCCTGACTGACGTCTTTGTAGGGGAACAAAATTCATCACCCCAAAATGTCTCTTTGGCATGACGATTATTTTGAGCTGAAAACAATCAAGGCCTAAAAGACTTAGGAAGAAACTTTGACCTTCCTCTGACTGCCTAAAATAATTGACATAGAGGGCCTGTTCTGAAATAGAACCGTCACATCTGCAAAAAATATGTGCTAGGTGTGGTGTGGAAAACTCAGCAGGGCCTAGCAATCAGAGTCCACTCTGCTTCCAATTGTCTCTACAGGATCCAGCAAATGTTTACTTACCAAACATTTGCCTTCCTCCCCTTTGAAGTCCCAAACCACTATCCCCAATATCCTCTTTTGTCTTTAGCTGGAGATGGTATTTAAGGTGAGGATTTTGGGCATTTCAGTAAGTTACTCAGTTTTCTTGGGTTTCTCCCATGTATGCATGTCACTAAACTTTTGTTTGATTTTTTTCCTGTTAATCTATCTCAATTTAATGTTTGCATTTTCTTCACAATAGTTCTTTCTGTGATGTTAGATGTTTTTTTGCCATTCAACATTCATCATGAAGAGTAGGCCAAGCACCATCTTCATCTAAATTACTAAGGTCAGCATGGACTGTTCTGCTGAATTCTAATACATTGTACCTTTTGTCATCCATCCAAAGTAGGATACTTAAAGCATAAAAGGGGAAGCTAAGAATAATTAACAGGCATCAATTGTTCTATAAAAGGTATCAAATGAGACTTTCCCCAGGGAAACTGGCATGTACTTTCTCCCTACACATTCCTAGAAATTCTAACTTGATTGGTCTGGGGGTGGGGGGGCTCAGAAGCTCACCAGGTGATTCCCATGAGCACTTGCTTGTGAAGCACTGACTAGCATCTCCTTGAAGTCTTCTGCACTGTGTCCAATGGGGCCTCATGTCTTTTACATTCTGAAACCAGTCGTTGACTATGAGTGAGTATGTAAATTCTGGGTGTCTGTGTTTTGTCCATAGTTGGCATTATCTATTGCTTTTTCTGAGTTCTCTTGCTACCCTTTCTGTTTCCTTCCTGTGACTCTACAGATCAGAAGGAAAAGTCTTGAGGCCAGTTTTGTTTATTTTTCTTTTAAGAGAAACTTAATTCTCAAGCAGTCTCTCTGGAACCATGACCTACCACAGAGAAGGTAGATTAAAAATGATTGTGCCCACCGGGAAGAGTGTGTTTACTCATTCCTGAATTCAGGTCGTATTAGTGAACAGACATTAATGGCACATCCAATTAAGGTGAGCACTAGGAATTGCATGTGAAATTGCTCAGCCAGTCACTAGCCACAGCATCCCAGCCCCTCCGGTTTGCCCAGGGAAGGCACCTAACTGTTGCCTCTTTCGAATAAGAGAAAATCCCATTTATTACTTAACTAGGACTCAATCTGGTAATGCAGATCTTTTATATCACCGTTTATTGTCTTCTTATAAAAAAACTGAACTAATTTTGAAAACTGTGAAAATGATGTGGCAATCAGAGTTATCCACGCCACATCTGTGGTCTCGGAAGGGGTGCTGCTTAATCATCCATGTGTCATACCATGCGATACCACTTAACCACTCAGAGGTTATAGGATAAAGGTTGGCAAGGGAACCCAGAGTAGCCATAGGCACAGCAGGAAAGATGACACAAGCCAATATAATTTCCTTTCTCTAGAACATCACCTAAGGGTTGGGGGAGGGCAGTTTACAGGTAGGGCTGGAGCAGAGTTTGAAGGTCGGAATGCAAGAAAAGGTGGGGAGATTGTGATGGGTTTCTTGCAACCCAATGATATGAGTGGATCAGGAACTAAGAGAAAGCAGATGCATGCAGTTGAAAGCGTGGTATGAGCATCGATACTAGTCTGTGTGCTGTTATTTACCACTCTGGGATAAGCAAAGAGAAAGAGAGGTAAGTTTTAGAATGTAAAGCAATTTAACATTACTGCTACATCCAAATGTACAATTTTGTGTTTTATCAAAGTATTGGTCCATGACGGATTGGGGAGTCGTGGGTGGGAGGCGTTTCCTAACCACAGAGAGTTTGACAAGCACTGGGTTAGAAGCAGTGGGTCGTGGTACAGGAAAAAGAAACCACCTGCAGAAGCACAGAGCCATATTCATGGGGCCGAGTATTAATGAATATTCATGTGAGTAGCCTTGCTGAAGCCCTTAGGGCCACCTTAAGTCCCAAACCATCTTATCCTATTTTTTCTTGGGTTCTGGTTTATTGATGTTTGGGTGAATTTCTGTTCCTTGCATCTATAAAACTGAAGAACATTAAAAGAAAGCAAACAAAGAAAACATCTACAGAACTGTGTTGAGTGTTCTAATTTATTATATAATAGGATTGAGGAATGTGTTTGATTTTTTTCTTTTTGCATATTGTCATACCATTTTAGATTAGAAATGCATGATTTAACAATTTATTGAATTAATGATGGAAGTGTTGTATGGACTGGTGAACGCAAGAGGAAGCCAGCTGGACAGCAGGGAGGAACTATATGGTTTATGAGAGAAAAAATGTTCATCATAAGAAGGGAGCCTGGCACAGTTATTCAGGGTGTAACATGAGTTTGTACTTGATCCTATCCTGACACTGACCCCTTGAACATCTAATTTTAAAAATATAGGACAATAAAAGAAGTAAAGCTGAATGATACCATCTAATGGTAACAACTGTTAACATTTCTTTCTCATAATACTGTGTGTGTGTGTGTGTGCATCCAAAGAATACATTATCTTTCGATGTTTGAGGTAAATTGACAAGATAATTAGTAGGAAGTTGGATTATTCTGCCCTTCTCCCCTGCACTCTCCAAGATCACAAACAGATAAGACAACTATTCTGGCTCCAAAGAGTTGGAAATCTGGACTAAAAAACAAAAAATATTCAGCAATAAAAAGAAATGAAATTGAGTTATTTGTAGTGAGGTGAATGGACCTAGAGTCTGTCATACAGAGTGAAGTAAGTCAGAAAGAGAAAAACAAATACCGTATGCTAACACATATATATGGAATCTAAAAGAAAAGAAAAGAAAAAAAATGGTTCTGAAGAACTTAGGAGCAGGACAGGAATAAAGATGCAGACGTAGAGAATGGATTTGAGGACACGGGGTGGGGGAAGGGTAAGCTGGGGCGAAGTGAGAGAGTGGCATGGACTTATATATACTACCAAATGTAAAATAGATAGCTAGTGGGAAGCACCCGCATAGCACAGGGAGATCATCTCGGTGCTTTGTGACCACCTAAAGGGGTGGGATAGGGAGGGTAGGAGGGAGACACAAGAGGGAGGAGATATGGGGATATATGTATATGTATAGCTGATTCACTTTGTTATACAGCAGAAACTAAAGCACCATTGTAAAGCAATTATACTCCAATAAAGATGTTAAAAAACAAACAACAACAACAAAACAAGCAGAACAATAAACAAAACTCTAACTGGTCAAGATATGAAATGATTGTTGGGTCCCTGATCTTTTACAATGTGGAAGCACACTGAGAAATCTGCTCTTACCCTAAGGAGGGCATTTTCCCAGTGGTCTCTTCAGATGTGATCAAGAAGATAATAGAAAAGGAAGGATAACCCGGAGTAAAGACAAGAGCCATGGAACACAATGGACAATGGACTTAAGCACTATTCTTAGGGCTTAGACTGACATCCAACCAAGGAGAAGTCACCAGCTCCAGAGTATGGAGACCTCACAACATACACCTAGAAGGATTTCAAAGTTGCTATGAACCAGTGTCTGCTGCCTTCTTCCTATTATTCTCTTTTTCCCATGGGACCATTTATGGCCATTATTCTGTCTGAATTCCACCCACTGTACATTGACTATGTGTGGGTCAGGTAACATATAATTTAGTTCCTAGGCTTCTAGATCAAGAGGACCCACATCTGTACACATGTGGAGATATTCACGAGACTTTGACCTTGATGTCATATTGGTTTGTGTCTCTTGAGAGAGGAGATGAATGTGTTTTGTATGTAGAAGGAAGGAAATACACATTTGGGATGAAAAGGGAGAACTGTGGTTGAGTGTATTATTGCCCTCAAATATTCGTTGCCTCTTTGGGAGAGAACTATGCCTCCCCATTCCTTCTGCATCAGGCTTGGTCATGTTACTTGCTTTGGACAAGGAAATATGAGTAGAAACGGGAATCTATTCATGGTTCTTCCTCCCCTCTCCACCCCATCTCAGAAAATAGTTTCTTCATCAGTTTATGTTCCAGGACAAAAAGACCTGTAATAGATTGGATCATGAGCTGTGAAGGATATGTAACATGATTAAGAATTAAACTTTTTTGTCGTAAGCTCCTAAGACTATGGGTTCATTTGTTATTACTGCATAAGTTAGCTAAGTTGATTGATTCTCTCTCTTTCTCTATATATTTTGATTTTTTAAGGCAACATTTTGATCATGTGGCATAGCCAGGTTTCTATCCTGTATTTTCCTCCTAACTTTATTTTGAAACATTAAAACTTTCCAGTAGTGGTCTTCAAAATATAAAGACAAATAGATTTTTATTCTTAAAATCAACTGAAAAGTTAGGTGCATGAAAATGTATAGACCAACAAAGGTGCTCTGAGTTAGATGTTGGCAGTCATTTGGGGTTTGTTCCCTTTACTTTGTACAGGTGGCAGTTGGATTTATATCATGGCTTCATGAATTAAACTTAGTTTAATTTAAAATAATGGTAAAACTCTGGTTGGTTTTCAAAGCACCTCTGGCCTCTGATTTGTGTTCTAATAATTAAGACTTTATCACTCAAAATTGTGGGCAACACAGAGAACTTGGACATTCTTCCTCCCGTTCTTGTTATTCCCTTATTTCTTTTTCTCTTTCTTAAAATAAGAGAGAATCTACTTACTGACTTAAAGGGAATAAGGAAAAAATATATTCACAGAAATAGATGAAGCACATATGCTTTAAAAAAATCTGTTATATGGATTGTAATTGTTGCTTATATTCATTTTTAAACTTCACATTAAAGAAGCTGACATTCCTGTGGCCTTGGAACTAGGCGCTGGCTTTCCAGGAAAAAAGTAACTCAGATAGGGCTATTTTATGGCAACTAAATGGCTTAGAGAAAGGCTTTTAACAATTCAGAGCCTGTCAAACAAGAAGACATTATCTAAATGGCTTTAAAAATAAGATTTTAATTTTATTATTATTCTTCATCCATTTGGGAAAATAAAGTTCATGGGAGAAATGCCATTATTGTGTGTCTTATTTTAAATTTGAGCAAACAGTTCTGTCATACCTGCTGTAAACTCCCCTCTGCCAATCAAGACAAAGGTTGAGAACTGGGAATTATTCCTCAAAGAAGAATCAATCTGAAAAATAAATGAATTTATATTTCTTCAGAATATAATTCAATAAATTAACACTGACTCAGTAATTTACTTATTGACTTTTATTTCTTAGGCATCTATAGCATACATAGCACTATAGACAAATACACTAAAAGCAAAATATAATATGACTAGAAATAGCTTAATTTAAGTCAATTTCCTTCCAATAATTTTAGGACAAATAAGTGAATTTTGATATTTTTTGTAACAGTAACTCTTCACTCCAAACTGTTGATGAATTTAACCATCTCTTGACTTGCTCAAAAGGCATGTTATCTTGGCTTTGGATTTAATTTTACAAAGTCATGTTTCCTAGCTTCATAATAAACTAAACACTGTATTTCCAAGGGACTCAATCAGAAAGGATAGTATAGATCCATGTTTCAGTTCCTAAAAATTCCTTTAGATGTCTCTGTTTCATGTCTCATCAGAATCAATACAGCAGGCCACTGGGAAAGACATTGCCTGAAGCTGGCTTCTTAAGGAGTTGAATTTGCCCTTAAAGTTTAAGGACAAACATGGCTCTTTGAAAACAGAATTTAACAAAGTTAATGAAAGAAAAATACAGGTGATGTCATGCAGATACATCATTACTGCTTCATAATATTTATAAGACAAAAAAAATCATCTATATTGGGGAGATGGCCTTTTCTACTTAGCTTGCAGGCAATTCTGTTGCATAATACAATTGTAATAATCTTTGGTTTTGTAGTACAACCTATGTTTTTATTAGAGGATAGCCATTGAAGCTAAAATAACAAAAAAAATTCTACAGATTTCTTTATTCTATGACTCATCTTTTTAAAGGATATAAAATATAGAAATGACTCTGCTTTATTATACATGTGTACACACATCTCTTAGAAATTTAAACATGCTGGGATACAGTGATGTGTTTGGGAAGGGAAAAAGGTATCTGAAAATGTTATTAGACTTGCAGTTAAATGTTGTGGATTAAACACACACACTTTACCTTCCCTTTCTACCAAATCCCAACTAAAACAATATTAAAACAGTAAAAATGTGTTTGATCCAAAAGACAAGAAGAACACGAGATTTTTTAAAAGTCACCAAGATATTGGTAGATGGAAGAGCAGAGTGGAAGGACCTAAAAGGTAATTGCCTACAGATGGGGGGCAACAAGAAGCAGGTCACAGAGCTCCGGAAGACACCAAGGACCACTGAAGGAAAAGTAGGAGTGAAGATAAAGCTAAAAGGCTTGATGAAAGTTTTGTATAAACAGCATTTCATCCCTTGCGACACTGCCCACAATGCAGGTGAGCCTATCAACTACTCCTTCCCTCAGCCCCTGTGAAAGAGAAGAGGTTTGCTTCCTGGAAAAACTGAACCTAGAAAGTTTGGATTTGGGGACATCAGAAACAGTAGAGTAAAAGATGTGATGGTACATCAATAAAAGAGGACTTAAGTGAACATCTAAATATTATGTAATGATAAACTCTTCGGCCTTCTCCCCACCTCAACATGCAGAATGTGGGCAGTGGTGGTTTGGATCCAATAAGTAATATATTGGCAGATTTCTTTCTGAAGAACTTCATTGGCTGAAGAGAAAAAAAATCTACATTTTTTGACATTTCTGGTTCAGGAAAGCAATGAAGCCTACCAGTTGGGATGGTCTGCCACTCAGACAGAGTTATCAATGTGACTAGATAACCAAGGACCACTAGATAGATGAAGAAAGTATCTCATATGAAAGTTAGAGATGAGAACAAGATGAAAGGAACTCAGAAGAAATAAAGTCAATGTAGAAGCAGATGGAAAAAATAAGATAAAGAATCATTAATATTCTTAGGGACTCAAGGAATATATTTTATCTTTGAAGCAATAACAGGAAGTTATAAAAAATTTGGAGAATAAGAGTCATAAAGTGAAAGAGAGGCATGGACATATATACACTACCAAACATAAGGTAGATAGATAGTGGGAAGCAGCCGCAGAGCACAGGGAGATCAGCTCGGTGCTTTGTGACCGCCTGGAGGGGTGGGATGGGGAGGGTGGGAGGGAGGGAGATGCATGAGGGAAGGGATGTGGGAACAGATGTATATGTATGACTGATTCACTTTGTTATAAAGCAGAAACTAATAAAAAAATAATAAAAAATAAAAAAAATTAAATAAAAAAATGTTGCCAACTAAAAAAAAAAAAAAGAATAAGCGTCATAAGAAGTAAAAATATTTTTAGAAGAAGTAAAAAGTTTAATAGAAGTATAAAAGATAAAGTGAGGACTCTTCCAAAAAATTAGAACAGCAAGTGAAAGATAAAGCAACTAGGAAAAAATTTTTTTTAAATTAGTGGAACAATCAAAGGCAAAACATTCAACTATTAGACCTTTGAGAAAGAGAACAAAAAAAGCAAAAAAAGGGAGGAAAAACCTTAAAGAAAATATATGAGAAGATTTCTAAGTATTTAAAGCTATGAATTTCTAGGTCGAAAGAGTCCTATGAGTCTTCAGAGATGAATGGTAAAAAAATGAACTTCAACACATAACATCATGACATTTCAGAACCTTAAGCATCCGAAGAAGAACCTAAAAGCGGCCGGAGAGAACTTACAGGTCACACTTGAAAGACAGTCATCACACAATGGGGCAGTCCCTTCAAAATCCTGAGGAGAAATGAATTGCAACCAACCTAGAATTCCATACTCTGCCAAATTATCCTTCAGCTGTGAATGTAGAATAATATTTTTAGGTGTGTGGCATCTCAAAAAATGTGTACTGTCTCTCAGGACAGTACTCAGAGAGCATGCTCCACTAGAAAGAGGAATCAGCAGTATGTTATATATGAAAGTTGTTAATCCTAAGTGTTCTCATCACAAGGAAAAATATTTTTCTATTTCTTTTACTTTCTATCTATATGAGATGATGAATGTTCACTAAACTTATGGTGGTCATCATTTCATGATGTATGAAAGTCAAATCATTATGCTGTACATCTGAAACTTGTACAGTGCTGTGTGTCAATTATATCTCAATAAATTAGAAAGATATAAAAAGAGGGGTCAAACAGAAAAGGAGGAAGCCCATGGATCTGAGTAAAAGGGCTACAAAACAGAAGTGAGATGAAGGGCCCAGCTAGGTGGTGGTGAAAGGAAGTCCCAGCATGAGAACAGTAAGTCCAGAAAAGAAATTAGCCCAGAGGCCTTCAAGAGGTAGGCTTCCAAAGTAAAAACAGAACCGATATATTACCAGCTGTGCCTTTGACAGCTGAAAATTATGCTTCCAACAAGCGCAAGTGAGGGGTGTAATCAAAATAATATTTTTGTCTTCCGTTGTCCCTTTACAATTTTTTCAGTGGTTGGTTTTCCCTCCTTCTGGATAAATTCTCAGAAGTCCACATTGCTAATTGGCTCACTCTTAGAAAATAAAAACTCGGTGGGGGGTGTGTGTGATGAATTGGGAGATTGGGATTGATGTATATACACTAATATGTATAAAATGGATAACTAATACGAACCTGCTGTATAAAAAAATAAATAAAATAAAATTCAAAAATTCAAGAAAAAGAAAAGAAAAATCCCTGGAGGCAGTAACAAGTTTGTTGTTCACCAAGCCTGTGAACCACTTTTCTTTTTGTGCAAAGATAGATCTCATGTCCCAGCCTCTCTTGCAGAGAGGTCAGATGAATGGGTTCTGGCCAAAGGAATGTAAGAGGAAGTGATTTATGACACTTTAGGGACTGGCTCATAAAAATTCCCAGTGTAAGAAGCTTTGTGTTCTTTCCCCTTCTAGCAGACTCATGCAGAAATGAACTTGGTGGCCCAGGAAGCCACAGGTTGATGATGGTGGAGCCAGAAAGGGGAAAGAGACTGGATCTCTTTGCTTGGTACTTGGAGCAGAGCCACCTGCCAATCAAGAACATATATCTCAAGTGATCAAAAAATAAACTTCCCTTGTCATGCTATAGCCAAACATTTAGCAAAACTGTCCTCTGGAGGCTTGCAAGGTAGACCATGTTTCTACTAGCTTATACCTTTGGGGAAGGGTTTGGAAAATGTCAGAATGATGGGCATTCACCATGTGCTTTCAGCAAAGTCTTACTAGAAAGAGATGAACTCAGGAAAGAATTGGGGATTTGAAAGCAGAAATGAAAGGTATTAGAGAAAGACCCAAAATTTGAGCCCTTGAATTTGGGACTTTCAACTTCAAATATACTCTCAGTATGTGAACTGGATTATTTGTTCCCAGACTATAACTAAGACTCTGCATTTGGTTTAACATCCAATCTCTATCCCATACCTGGGGCAGACCAGCTGCTTTCAGAGGTCAGAGAGGGACCAGTGTTTTTGCTACATTTTCTGCCCACTTATCTGCCATTTTCAAGCTGTTATTACTGATGCTGTGGGTTATGGGAATGGAGTTCAGTGTGAGGGAGGGAAAAGGGGGCAGAGAATTTCATACTAGCCCTGATTCCTTGTAAAATGGGCAGAGGTCTGGAGCCGATTTTTTCTCTCTAGGCTGTTTTGGTGGTTCCGCAGGGGTGCCACCTGCTGGGCTCATCTGGCACAACGCCTACAGTGCAGGCATGCCTCTTGAGCTTGTCTACTCAGCCCTGAGTTTAGGGAACCACTTTCTACTGTCTCTTCCTGTTAGAAGTTCATTGCCCCTTACCGAAAGTCCTCTTGGTCAGGGCTAAAAATGGCTCTAGGCTAGCTCTCTCCCTGAGGTCTGCATCTCCTCCACCAAAAGTTTACTTCGTTGCCCAGACAGCTCGTCAACTACCCCTCTTGCCTTTCATTAAAGCTGTCAGATTCTAGGGAACAAAGCTTGATCTCCCTAAGTTATCCCAGTGAACCCCTTTTGGCAAAGGGTAGCATCCCACCCTGTCCCCTTGGAGAAGGTGAAATTCACAGCCTAGCATCCGAAGCATGCACGTACACACACGCATATCTCTTCGTAAATCATATCATCATCTCCAACCTCTTGACCTTTTTTATATTCTCCTATGGTTTTAGAACAGCCTGAATTTTTCTCTGGTATCTCTTTTAAAAATCTGCATTTTGGTTTGACACTTCCCTTTGGCATTTCATATATAGTATTTTGCTGTGACTTAACTGGAATTTCCGGTTTATACTGTTAGACGGTATTAGAAAAAGTTTTACACTTCTCTTGGAAGATTTAGGAAGAGAATTATAGGCACACACACAAAAACAATTACATAACAGGGATGTTGAAAATTAAGCAGTTTTAAATTACACACAAAACAGAAAGTTGTGTAAGAAAAGAAACTACCTGCTATCTCTCCACCCCATCTCCCATCTGCACTAAGGCAAGGTAGTCCTCAACATTCAGGGAATGCAAGCAATGAGGATGGGCTATGTTAGTCCTAAATATTCTTAGCAAATCAACTTCCTCTCTATTGAAGCATGAAGGTGATGGTTGCAAAAGATGGCCTTTTCCATATCAGATTGCCCATTCCAAAATATGAAAAATAGCTAACAAAATGCATTCGTTTGTGTAACTGGTATCTTTTCCTTAAAAGAAAAGTTTAGGCGTGGTTAATGGGCTCTTTGTCTATCCCATTTCTAAAATTAGAGCTCTCCACTTCAGTCCTTCTCTCTGGGTCATTCTTCCTGACATCTAATCATTCCCCAAGTACAGTCAATTCTATGCTGGTTCAATGGCTGACATCCTAGAACACTGAAATTAAGAGTGCTGTGGCCAGATTGTCACCTTCATTCTGAAATATCTCATAAAGAAAATGTGAGAGAAAAAAGAACACATTCACAAGTAAGAAAGGCTATGTCTGACTGGGAGAAAATATTTGCAAGTGATGTGACTGACAAGGGGTAAATTTCCAAAATATACAAACAGCAGATACAACTCGATAACAAAAAAAATGAACAACTCAATTGAAAAATGGGCAGAAGACCTAAATAGACATTTCTCCAAAGAAAACATACAAATGGCAAATAGGCACATGAAAAAAGGCTCCACATCGCTAATTATTAGAGAAATGCAAATGAAAACTACCATGAGGTATCACCTCACACCAGTCAGAATGGCCATCATCAAAAAATCTACAAACAATAAATGCTGGAGAGGGTGTGGAGAAAAGGGAACCCTCCTACACTATTTGTGGAAAGGTAAATTGGTGCAGCCACTATGGAAAACAATATGGAGTTTCCTTAAAAAACTAAAAATAGAGTTACCATGTGATTCAGCAATCCCACTAGGCATATCTCTGGAGGAAATTCTAATTTGAAAAGATACATGCACCCCTATGTTCATAGCAGTACTATTTACAATAGGCAATACATGAAAGCAACCTAAATGTCCACTGACAGATGCCTGGATAAAGAAGATGTGGTATATATACAATGGATATTACTCAGCTTTAAATAAGAATGAAATAATGCTATTTGCTGTAACAGGGATGGACCTAGAGATGATCATACTAAGGGAAGTAAGTCAGAAAGAGAAAGACAAATATCATATGATATCAGTTATATGTGGAATCTAAAGTATGATACAAATGAACTTATTTATGAAAAAGAAACAGACTCACAGACATAGAAAACAAACTTATGGTTACCAAAGGGGAAAGTGGGGGAGGGATAAATTAGGAATTTGTGATTAGCAGATTCAAACAACTATATATAAAATAGATAAACAACAAAGTCCTACTGTAGAGCATAGGGAACTATAGTCAATATCTTGTAATAACCTATAATGGAAAAGAATACAAAAAAGAATGTATATATATATATATATATATATATATATATATACACACACACACATATATATATATATATACACACATATATATATAACTGAGTCTCTTTGCTGTACACCAGAAACTAACACAACATTGTAAATCAACTATACTCCAATAAAAAAAAAAGATAGGCTATGTCTATAAAGGTTCCCCATCTTTTTCATCTGCAGAAAATACTTATTTTGCAGGTTAGGGCTTTCTATCAGTCAGAATAAAGGATTGTTGTTACTGCTTTTCTCAGTTCACATGGGCAGAGTTATTTGCCCCATTTTCTGTGATTATGCTACTGTTACTAGCACATCCTATGCTTTGTTGGTGTGTTAAATGGCATTTGCATACTGTAAGAGAGAATGCCTTGAGGTTAAGGATCTTATTCACTTTTGTGTCCCCAATGTCTAACAACCATGCCTAGAACAAAGGACGCAATAAACGCTGAATGAATGAATACGTGATTGAATGAAAAAAATAAAGGAAAACTAGGGCAAAATCAAACATGATTTCCTTTTGTTAACATTTTTAATCTTATTATAATTTTTTTTGTGTCTGTCTCCTCCTCTGGACTGTGAGTCCTAGAGGGTATGAATCTTTTCTTGCTCATTTCACTAGCTTCAGCATTTAACATTGTAGCTGGTGCCTAAAATGTAGTAGTTGCTCAGTTAATGTTTGTGAAATGAATAAATGAATGCATTAATTTATGGGATGTACAAGAATAAGCACCCTCTGTAGTCTACGTCTCATGCTTTCATTATGCCAACTCTTGTCCTCATATTTTGGGGACTCAAATCTGTAGTTGAAATCCAAAAAAAAATGACCTTTTGGATTCCCCTCTCTACTACCAACTTCTAAAAGATCAATTTTGTTTTTTAAAATAATAATGTTTGCTTTTTCTTTTCTCCTTTTCTTTTCTCTTCTATTTCTCTTCTCTTCTCTTCTTTCCTTTTCTTTTCTGTAACCCAGATCTTGAATGAAGACCATGTTAACAAGTGCAGTCAGGATAAGTCTTTTATAGAACTGATACTTTAGTTTATAGGTGCCACCTTCTTTGTCTAGTTAATGCTGTTGCTGTTGGATGACTTAATAAAAATTCCTGAGGCATACAGATAAAAGGACTACAGAGCAAGGTTATTACATGGGTTTCCTTCCTGAATAAGACTTATTGCAGAATGTCCCTGGCCTTAAGTAAAAATAGATAAAATATTAGCATTTTCAAGGCCCTAATCTTATATAACACAAGTGCACTGCTCTTGTTTTAACCCTGGCTTAGCACTGCTTGACATCAGAAGTACACCCAGGCCCCATTTGGAGGCAAAAAGAACAAAATTGCTCTTCACAAGACGGATCTAGTATGTATGTATCCAAAGATCAGCTTTGTATTGCAATCTCTGAAACCATTCTCAGGCCTGCAGTCTGCTTCTCTGTCCAAAAGACAAAAAAACACTGGAAGGATGAATTTTTAAAATCACACTGTTATGGGATAGTTGAAAATTTAGTTTGCTCCCAGCTGGGGGGAAAAAAAATTAGCCCATAAAGCTGGAGTCAAGGAAAAATTTTAACATAGCAAAACTGGCTAAATCTGTCATGCTCAGTTGTGCAACAGAGCAAAATGAGATGAGTGTATTAGTGGCAGTTGAGAAAAATGGTTTTTTGAATTCAGTTTTATATGCGTGTAATTTAGGAAGTGTAGTATAAGAGTCATTAAGTATAAAATACCATCAGCGTCATTGTGAGTTGTATTCTGTCTTTGTTTGGCTCGCCGAGTGACATTCCATACCTTAAATCTGATGAAGAAGCTTTTTTGGAGGCTAAAATGGAAGGGCATGAAAGCAAACTCTTCAAGCAGCACAGGATTTCCTGGGAAAGGGGTCCCTAAGACAATGTTTGCCCGCCATCAGAGGAAGCCTTTGTTTCCAACACATGAATGGAGTAAAACCAAGAAGAATCTTCTTGTCAGCCGGCCACCCACTTCCCATGGGAAAATCAAGAGGAATGTGGGCAGGACCAGGGAGCTTCTTGGAGATGGTTTCAAGCAGGGAGGCAGGAGTGAAAAATGCAGCTTGAATCACCAGTCTGTGACACACAAGGAAATGTGAACCCCAGAGCAGCTGTGGCTCCAAGTCTCCTGCACGATTACATCAGTTGTTTTGGGTCGGGATGAAAAGGAAGAAAGTGCCTCCTTTCCCTACCCTCTGCTGGCCTGAAAAGTTATGGTATGTGAATTGCGACCCCTTGAAAGTATTGGTTTGAAGTTCTCACTAACCTAGAGAGAGTTTAAAAACCCACAAAACACACTATAAATCCAAGATCTCAGGGGGAAACTATATTTTTATGAGTCCCTTTTTATTGAGTACTTGTTGAGTCCGGTACAGTATGACCAGTTTAACCTGACCAGATATTTCCTATTTGTGACTAGCTTAAGGTCATTTTAAGTTTACCTCATGCCTTGCCCTCAGGGTAAAACCTTAACCCTTGGTACTTGTACACCAGCATCCTCCTCTTTTATGGAAGTTTTCTTTTGTAGCCATTTAGTTCCTGGGAAAATTGGCCATGGTTGTCTCACCTTTGCTTCTTAATGGGTTTTCATCTGGATTTCTAATGGTAACCTCAAGATTCAGCCACTTTGAGCTGGGCTTCTACAGTTTGGGTCGTCACCCTTCCCTAGTTTCCCTCAGCCCTCCAGCTCACACGAATGACCTCTTCTCTAAATCTGTAGCTTCTACATTGCCCCCTGAGGCAGCTGTATCTGCCCTCCCCTGTTACTGGATGTTTTCTCAAGTATCTTCTGGTCTCCATGGCTGCAGATTCCATTGTATCTATCACAGAGTTTGTTTTTATGGAATTTTTTATGTGTAGTATGGCAGCATCTGTACTGTTTTACATGTGAGTGTGTGCGTGTGTGCACTCACATACTAGTCCTTTTTTTCTTTTTCTCATTCCAAAGTACACTGCCCCCACTCTTGGCAGAAACATCAGTGAACCACCTCTACTAACCCCATTACCGTATCAGGGGCTGTAATGGACCAACGCACTCCAGGCTTACACCCTTCATTCTCTGTGCTGCTGCTGTGCTTACAGAACCTCAGCTCAGACTTGGGGTGGACACAGCTGGCTCAGTAGTTGCGTCAACAGAACAGCCTGCATACTCAATCAGTGTAAAGCATTCTAACAGGGGCTGGAGCAGAGGAAGAATTTCCAGTTAGGAAAACATAAGATGATAATTCACCATTCTTCTGTCCTTAATGAGACGGAATCCATTTAAACACCATATCATCCAGTTTAGGGTATCATTTTCATTTATTCATTCATGTGCTCAATTATTCATTCATGAACTCATCTGTCGTGTATTGAGATCTAGTCTGTGTGAATACATTTAGGAGGGAGGTGTAGCAGTTATCTATTGTCAGAATAATGCTACATTATAACCCACTAGAAAACCTCGTAGCACACAACAATACAAACATTTGTTTAATTCATAACTCTGTGGGCCAAAGGGGTGTTTTTTCTTGTCTGAGCCAGGCTTGACTGATCTCAGCTGAGCTCACTGATTTATCCATCATTAGCTGGCAGTTTGACAGGGGACTGGCTTGTCTAGGAGGGCCTTGGCTAGGACTGGTGAGACAGCCTGGATTTCTTTCATGTGGTCTTTCATCCTCCAGCAGGCTCACCTGGCCTTGACTACATGATGGTGAGGAGACAAGTATGATGGGAATGAACAAGGCCTCTTGAGATGTAGCCTCAGAAATGGCACAGAGTCTCTTCTGTCATATTCTATTGGGCAAAAGAGTATAAAGGAGAGCTCAGGCCTTCCCTGGTGGCGCAGTGGTTGAGAGTCCGCCTGCCGATGCAGGGGACACAGGTTCGTGCCCCGGTCCGGGAGGATCCCACATGCTGCGGAGCGGCTGGGCCCGTGAGCCATGGCCGCTGAGCCTGCGCGTCCGGAACCGTGCTCCGCAACGGGAGAGGCCACAACAGTGAGAGGCCCGCGAGTGGCAAAAAAAAAAAAGGAGAGCTCAGATTCAAGGTTGGGGTGGAATGGTTGGGGAATAAATGGCATCTATTTAAGGGAGATGCTGCAAAATCACATGCAAAGCACATGGGTTCAGAGAGGCCATTTGGGCCTCCCATGCATTTGACCTACTACAAGGAGACAGGCAGACAAACCTCAAGTTAGAATATAATGTAATAAGGCCAAAAAGGAGGATGTGTATAGTGGTAAGGGAGAAACACATTATTTACAATATTCTTCTACCTTCATTGAAGTGTTTTTAAAGAAGCAAGAGGAAGAAGGATGTAGGAAAGAGGCCAATAAACAATTCTTGCTCTTCGTTCCTTCCCTTTTCCTACCAATACACACAAAGCCTCCACTCCTGTGGAGATCTCCATGGTGTTCAAGACTTGCCAGGGCGGCCATCCAAAGATGTGGGCCTGAGCAGTTTGGAAGTGAGGTTCTATCTGCAGAGGTGATGTGAGTGCATGTATTCTGTCTCTGGTAAAGAAGATGCTATTTGGCAACCAAGCTCTTGTTGAAAACTTCAGATGCTTTCCTGAGTCTTCAGGGAAGGCTTTTCTGGGTTACATTTTGGTTTTGAAGTCAGTAATGGACGCTAAGCTTCCTTTCAGTTTCTCGTTCTGCATTTATCACTTGGTCTTATCAGATTTCTGGATCTCACTTGTCTGTCTGATTTAGACTCCTGTCAACTCCCAAGGCAGAGAGGGCTGCCTGCTGTATTTTACAGAACTTAGTAAATGCTAGCTGTGGGTTGAAATCAATGAATCTTACACTTTCTCAATCTGCAACTCAGAACTTTCAGCATCATACCAATAACCTCTCAAAAAGTCAATTGCTGTGTACCTTTGGGTGTTGTCACAGGAAAAGAGCCAATTAGAACTTCTCTGCTGTAGTTCCCCCAGAGCCCTTAGCAATTGAAAATGGAGAAGAGAAGGGACGTGACTGCATGGTTGAGGAGACTAGCTAACCCCAAAGAGGTGCTTCAAACTCTTGAGTTGCAATCTGCTTATCCCTTTTTGAACTCCCAACAGTATCCTATTTTCAGAAGAAATAACTTAAATTGAAAAGGATAAGAACTTTCTAGCTCTAAGGATCTCATGTTACTGGAATGGCATTGCAGCAGCATTTTCTTTATAAATTTTAAGAATAAGGTAGACAAACACATGTGTACTAGACTAGATGTGTTGTGTGATACCATTTACCAGAAAACATTTTTTGAGGTTATCAGTTTTCCTTACTTCTTTTGACATAAAAGTATGCTTTTGACATACTCATCTTGATTTGAGTCTACTTTCTTCACAAAGACTGTACATGAATTTGTATACAGCTGGTCCTCCGTATCCGTGGTTCTGCATCCATGGATTCAACCAAGTGCGGATCAAAAATATTAAAAAAATTCCAGAAAGTTCCCCAAAGCAAAACTTGAATTTTTGCACACTGACAACTAGAAAGTTTGCACACCGGCAACTGTTTACATAACTTTTACATTGTATTACATTTTATGTCACCTAGAGATAATTACAGTATGCAGGAGGATGTGCATTGGTTATATTCAAACAGTTTGCTGTTTTATATAAGGGACTTGAGCATCTGCAGGTTTTGGTATCTGTGGGGTGTCCTATACAACAATGTCCCCGGGATACTGAAGAATGACTGCATGTACATATACATGGCACTCAGATTAAGAAATAAAGCTAAAACTATATTCTGAAAACCGTTGGTCTAAACCTTTATTTTACAGGTGAATAAACAGAAACAGGAGGAAAAACATCTTGCACAAGATCTAGCTAGTTGGGACGGGTGTCCTGACACCCATTGCACTCTTCGCATAATTTCTAGAAACATGCTTTTACACATGGGATGGCTTAGAAGCACTGGAGGCACTATCCAGAAACTTGGACTGTAGTTTGTTGGAAGGAATGCTACGTACCAGCCACGTTCAAACAGACATGACATAATGGCAGAGTCAACTGAAAGGAGGGGGTACAGCATGTGCTACCTACATGACATAATTAAGACTATAAGCAGCTCTTTCTATTCCCAAAATATTCCCATTATTAGTAGAGTAGCCATGCTTGCCGGTTTGCTGGGATAATCTCATTTTATCTCTATTATCCTGGTGTCATTAACTTTCACTTTTAAAAGGGTCCCTGTTTAGACAATACATTCCCGACATAGTGGGAATGACACCATTTCCTTTTTTGTTCCACAGTAGCTTTATTCTTTTTTTAAAAATCTATTTATTTTTTAAATTGAAGTATAGCTGATTTACGATGTTGTGTTAGTTTCAGGTGTACAGCAAACTGATTCAGTTATACACACATATGTATGTATATATATATATACTCTATAAATATATATGTATGTATTCTTTTTCAGATTCTTTTCCATTATAGGTTATTACAAAATATTGAATATAGTTCCCTGTGCTATACAGTAGATCCTTGTTTTTGATCAATTTTATATATAGTCGTGTGTATCTGTTAATCACAACCTCCTAATTTATCCCTCACCCCACCTTTCTCCTTTTGCTAATCATGAGTTTGTTTTTACTGGATGACACCATTTCTTTATGTCATATAGGGTTTTCAGTTTCCAAAACACATTACACTTACTTAATAGAAATATTATTTAGAAATCTAAAACCTCAAAAAACCTTATCATCTATTGAAAGCAATTAGCAAGACAGGATTTAATGAGTTTGAGGGAGACGATGAAAGACAATCTTCCAAAGGGAAATCACAAGGCCACCAAAGGCAAACTCCTGCCACCTTCCACTGGTGCCAGAGCCAATTCCACTGTGAAGACTGGTCACCTGGAAGGTGGTGCAGGGCCAAGAGAACATTTCTTGCTCAACGGCTTTAATAGACAATTGCCTTCTCATTCTCTAAGCTGAAAAAGCCAATACAAGTTTAAAAGTACCACCAAGGCCTCAGGAACTTTTTTCCTTTCTAGTAAAAAAGTTTCATCAATGCTTTAATTGATTGTTTAATAGTTGCCCTTTTGAAATAATATCATATGTATTCAAAATTTTAATGTATTCATCAGGTTCCCTCCTCCACCCTTATCTTTTTCTTACAATTTTTGTTGAAGAACTTGTGTAGTTTGACCTGTAGAGTTTCTCACACTCTGTTTAACACACACCTTTGTCCTGTGTGTCTCCTGTAAATTGGCAGCTGGGTCCAAAGCCTGATCAGACTACAGGTGGTGGGGTGCTTTTCCATCAAGAGGCAAATACTGTCTGGTTGACTGTCATTTTGTGATGTTGGCTCATTGCCTAATTCAGAGGTCAGCAAACCTTTGTGAGCCAAATCAGATCCAACTCCTGTTTTTGTAAATAGTTTTATCAGAATGCAGCTGTGTTTATGTTTATACGTTGTTTATATGTTGCCTATGGTGACTTTTGCTCCAAAACCAGAACTGAGTAGTTTTAACTGGGCTATGTACCCTGCAGAGCCTACAGTATTTACTGTCTACCTCTTTATAGAATGGTTTGCTGATCCTTGGCATAATTCATTGATTGTCATTTAAAATGACAATAATCCAATTGTGCGTATGTGTGTATGTGTCTGCATAGTCTTTTAAAATACAAAATATTCCAGAATTCATACTGGTACCTCCAATTCTAATATAGGATTACAAACTTTTTACTTAAACTCATCTATATTTAAATATTCTTTCTTAAACATTAAGAATCCTGGCCCTCAAAAACACATGATTGAATTTTAATATTTCATAATTACTCATCCACTTAATTCATATTATATAATAACAACCTAGCAGAAATAAATTAATGATTAATAATTTATGAATAATCTGATAAACATAATTTATCATTAATAAACTATTAATTATAATTTATTAATATATATCTATTTATATATATTATATATACTTATAATTCTATAAATTATATATTTATATAAATTATACTTTATAATTTAATTTATAAAATTATTTAATTAAATAAAATTAAAAATAATAAATGTATCACCACCAAACGTGATTACTAAAGCAATTACATTTTTTTAAATATGGTATCTTCATTCTTGTAACATACTTTATTCTCTACCTTTTGAAATCAGCTATGTCTTAATGATTTTCTGTCTGCTGGGTCTGTGCATTTCAGAAAGAGAGGTGTTGAAGTCTCCAACTTTAATAATAGATTCATCTATTTCTCCTTGCAGTTCCATCAGCTTTTTCTTCATGTATTTGGACGTTCTGTTGTTTAGCACATACACATTAAGGATGACTATGTTTTCTTGGAGCACTGAGCCTTTTGTCATTAAGTAATGCCCCTCTCTATCCCTGATAACTTTGCTTGCTCTGAAGTCTGCATTATCTGCAATTAATATAGCTACTCCTGCTTTCTTTTGATTATTGTTAGCATGGTATAACTTTCTTTATCTGTTTACTTTTAATCTATATGTGTCTTTATATTTAAAGTGTGTTCCTTGATTTTTATTGAAGTTGACAGAGTAGAAAGACCCTGAGCCCACCTCCTCTCATGGGCACACCAAAATTACAACTATTTACAGAACAACCATTGATGAAAGAGACCAGAACCTACCAGAAAAGATTTTCTACAACTAAAGATATAGAGAAGGAACCACAGCGAGACAGGTATGAGAGGTGGAGTTGAGATATAGTCAAAAAGAGAAAAAAAATAAAGTGGGTTTCTTATAGACAACATATAGTTGGGTCTTGTTTTTTGATCCACTCTGACAATCTCATTCTTCCAATTGGTGTATTTAGACCATTGACATTTTAAGTGATTTTTGATAGAGTTGGATTCATATCTACCATATTTGCTACTGCTGTCTGTTTATTGCCCTTGTTCTTTGATCCTAGTTTTGTCTTCCACTCTTTTTCTGCCTTTTGTGGCTTTAACTGAGCATTGTATATAATTCCATTTTTTTTCTTCTAGCTTAGCATATCAGTTATACTTCTTTTTTTAACTTTTATTCATGGTGTCCTAGCTTTTGCAGTATACATTTACAACTAATCCAAGTCTAGTTTTAAATAACACTATACTGCTTCATGGGTAATTCAACTATTTTATAATTACAAAATAATCCATCTCTTGTGTCATTGCTGTCATTCATTTCACTTATACATAAGTGTACATAAACATGTATGTGGATACATAATGGCATTGTCACTACTATTTTGAACAACATGTTGTCTGTTAGATCTATTGAGAATAAGAAAAATAAAAGTTTTTATTTTACCTTCACTTATTCCTTCTCTGATGCTTTTTTTTTTTTTAATGTAGACTCTTTTTTTTCATTTTTCCTGAAGAACTTCTTTTAACATTTCTTATAAGGTAGGTCTACTGGCAAAAAATTCCCTCCATTTTTGTTTTTCTGAGAAAGTGTTTATTTCTCCTTCATTTTTTTTTTTGCGGTATGCGGGCGTCTCACTGTTGTGGCCTCTCCCGTTGCGGAGCACAGGCTCCGGATGCGCAGGCCCAGCGGCCATGGCTCACGGGCCCAGCCGCTCCGCGGCATATGGGATCCTCCCAGACCGGGGCACGAACCCGTATCCCCTGCATCGGCAGGCGGACTCTCAACCACTGCGCCACCAGGGAGGCCCTCTCCTTCATTTTTTAGGGATAATTTTTCAGGGTACAGAATTCTAAGTTGGTGGGTTTTTTTTCTCTCAGCACTTTAAATATTTCATTCCACTCTTTTTTTGGCTTGCATGGTTTCTGAGACGAATTCAGATGTAATTCTTTGTTCCTCTATAGGTAAGGTGTTTTTTTACTCTGGCTTCTTCCAAGACTATTTTTTCATCTTTGAATTTCTACAGTTTGAATATAATATGCCTAGGTGTATTTTTTTCCCCTGCATTTATCCTGCTTGGTGTTCTCTGAGCTTCCTGGTTTGGTGTTGACTTTATTTTGGGGAAATTCTGTCTTTTTTTTCAAACATATCTTCCATTCCTTTCTCTGCTTTCCTTCTGGTATTCCAATTATGCATATCACAGCTCTTACATATTCTGTTCCATTTCATTGTCTTTTTTCTCTTCATTTTTTTTATTTTGGAAGTTTCTATTGAGATATCCTCAAACTCAGAGGTTCTTTCCTCAGCCATGTTTAGTCTACTAATAAGCCCATTATAGGCAGTCTTCATTTCTCATATAGCATTTCTTTTTGATTCTTTCTTAGACTTTCCACCTCCCTGCTTATATTGCCCATTATTTCTTGCATTCTATTTGTTAAAGCCCTTAGTATATTAATTATAGTTATTTTAAATTCCCAGTGATAATTCCAATATTGCTGCCATATCTGAGTCTGGTTCTGATCTGTTCAAACTTTGTTTTTTGCTTTTCAGTATGTTTGTAATTTTTTCTTGATAGCCATACATGGTATACTGGGTAAAATGAACTGCTGTAAATAGACCTCCAGTAATGTTGTGGTTATATGTGGGAGAGGGGAAGCATTCCCATGATTAGGTCTCCGTCTTTTGTGAGTCTATGATTCTGAACTATGAACTTCACATATGCTTCTCAGTCCACCTCCCCCCCACCCCTTTTTAAGTGGCCAGGATGGCTAGTGTCAGCTGGTGTGGGTATTTCTCTTTTCTCAGGTTAGGCTTTGATAAAGTTCCAATAGTTTAGGCTCTAGTAAGCTATAAAATAGTTTCTCCTGAGGGAAAACATTTTTAAGAAAAACAGAATGCTCTGGTGTATTTCAAAATGGTTCCTTTTCCCCTCCCCCGCCTGAAGCACAAGGGGCTTTTTTTTTTTTTTTTTTTCCTGATATTCTCTTTAAGGACCTAGCCAAGCTCCTGGAGGTAAAACTCACAGTGGTGTCAGCAATCCCAGCACTCCCTTGCACCCCCATGACCAGTCCCCCTGTGGAGTTTTTATCTTTCAGATTTGTCCACACTGAGCCCCCAGCAATTCATCAATTACAGTTGAGGTCTCTTACTCCTGGCATTGGTTCCCACAGAAGTTTGTGGGTTTCTGCTTTGGTAAGTTGTGACTCTCTATATCACTTGTCTTTCACTCCAATCTTGGGGTTAGCAGTTTGCCCTGTGACCATTTCTCTGGTGGATCTAAGAAGAATTGTTGATTTTTCAGTTTGTTCAGTTTTTTACTCATTGTTAGGACAAAGTGATGACTTTCAAGTTCCTTACATGCTGGACTAGAGACTGGAAGTCTGTTCCCTATCTTTTAACCCTCATTTGTCTTAGGACTAAAGTAGGCATGTATTTAACAATCATCCCAATTCCATCTACTAATTTTGGTTTCCTGAAGATATTTTTCTAAGTGCTTTCTCAGAATAAGCACATAGAGTCAAGATCCTCTTAGTTCTTACATGTTGCTAACTGTTTGTACCTTTTATTTTGAAAAGTAAGTTTCACTTGTTAAAAATCTTTGGATCACATCTTCTTTTGTTGAGTATCTTAAATATGTTCCTCCATTTTCTTCAGGCATATCACATTGCTGACCAAAAGTTTAATGGTAACTAAGGCTTGCAGACCCTCGGTGATCTTCAATAATTTCTTTCTCCTGCTGTCTATGTCTTGTTTAATCCTCTCCTTTTGATTGGATAGAACCTATGACTAGTTTCCAACCAATAGAATATGGCCAAGGTGATGGGATTAGGTCACTTTTTAAAAAATAAATTTATTTATTTATGGCTGCGTTGGGTCTTTGTTGCTGCATGCGGGCTTTCTCTAGTTGAGGTGAGCGGGGACTACGTTGTGGTGTGCAGGCTTCTCATTGCGGTGGCTTCCCTTGTTGCAGAGCACGGGCTCTAGGCGTGCGGGCTTCAGTAGTTGTGGCTCGAGGGCTCTAGAGCACAGGCTCAGTAGTTGTGGCACATGGGTTTAGTTGTTCCGCGGCATGTGGGATCTTCCCGGACCAGAGCTTGAACCTGTGTCCCCTGCACTGGCAGACAGATTCTTAACCACTGCACCACCAGGGAAGTCCCCAGTATTAGGTCACTTTAAATAAAGTTCCACTTTGGCAGATTGAAGCAAGAGGCTTTTCCTTGCTGACTTTGAGGAAGTAAGTTCTCATGTTGTGAGAGGGCCTATGGAGAAGGTCACATGACAAGAACTATAGGCAGCTCCTAGGAGCTGAGAGAGACCCCGTCCAAAGGTCAGCAAGAAAATGGAGACTTCAGTTATACACCCACAAGGAAATGAATCCTGCTAACAATCTGAATGGTTTTGAGGGCATTTCCCCCAAGTCAAGCATCTAGTTTAGAACATAGTCTAGGCTATACCTTGATTTCAGCCTTGTGAGAGCGTGTGTAGAGGACCCAGTTAAGGCATGGAGCAGAGGAGCCAGAGAGCATGGTGGACACACCTGAGCAGAGGGGAGTCATGTTGGGGAGGAGGGACAGAAGCCAAGAGGAGAAAATAATGATAACACCAGAGTGGCTGGATAAGCTTACATTTTGTTCAATGGAAAAGGATGGCAAGAATATAAAGTGGAATGAATTAGACCAGGATTGGCAAACTTTTTTCAGTAAAGAGCCAGACAGTAAATATTTTAGGCTCTGGGCCATATGGTCTTGGTCACAGCTGTTCAACTTTGTTGTTGTAGTTCAAAAGCAGCCACAGATAATACATAAATGAATGGGCATGTCTGTGTTCCAATAAAACTTTATTGATAAAAAAGGAAGGTGGGCCAGATTGGCAGGTGGGCTATAGTTTGCTAACCCTTGTGTTACATTCAAGGTGCTGAAAGGAATTTCTTTTTAAAAGCATTTTCAGAGGAAATTTCCAACCAAGTAATCAGAAGAATCTAAAAAGTCCCCATGTATCATCATCCAGTCTCCATAATAAAGAACCTTCTGCCATTCTTGTTTCATCAATACCTCAATCTAACTCTACTCAATTTTTTAATAGATTTCTTTGTATTCAGACTTGAAATGCATAAATATTAGCTATATAATTTTAAGAAATAGATGCACCATGTAACTCACATGCTTGTCACAGCATAGAACTTTAGAAATGGCTGTTTTTAAAAAGTTGTCTTAGTGCCAGTACCTCCTGTGGCCTATCAGAGACTCCACGGTGCTAGCCAACCATAGCCTTTTATCCGGTTTCTCAATAAAAAGTTGATGATAACTTATTAGAATGGATCCAAGGGTATCCTGGCTTAAAATATAAGATAGAAACAGCCATTGTTGGGAGTAGAACTAGGGTCTCTCAGAGTAGCCCACTATAGCCTTGATCAAAGGCTGTTGAAACATTGTAGCTCGACTTGGCATGAGGTAATTCACCTAGTTCATTTGGTTGATATGACAGCTTTCGACTTGTCAAGGGGTTGGATACTAGTCTCAGATTTGACCTACTTGCTGACTGCTTCAAAGATATCTATGTTTCCCTGCTTTCCCTTAACAATGAGTGGCCCATTTAGAGGCAGGCCAATGCTTCATTTGATTTACCATAGCAAGTTGTTTATAACTTAGTGGAGAGTTAGGCTTTGGTAAACTGAGCTCTATCAGATGCTCCAACATCATGGTTACCATGTAACCAACAAAAGAACATAGCTGGGTTTGATCTAGTCAAGATGTTTGGTTAACTTCATAGAATAATAATTACCTGGAAATTCTGTCTACCTTTCATCATCCTATGGCATGTTCATAGCATCACTTATGGTGCTTACCCATAATGAAATCTTTAAAGCTGAGGATGTGTAATAGAGCCACAATTCAGTGAGGCTTTGATGTTGTGCAGGCTGCCTTTTGTTTGGTTCTGAGATGTTCAACAGGACAAGGGTCCTCTTAGTTTTGGGATTCCGTTCAGTTAAACTGCTCATTCCCTTATTCATTTATTCATTCAATATATATTTCTTGAGTGTATAGTAGAAGATGGCTGAAATGCTTAGAGATGAAGTGGGGCTTTGGGAGGATATTATTGGTGATGGGCTCTGAAGATGAGAGGGTTTGGGGAGTTGGGGAGGTGTAGGAGATGGGATTTTATTAGGCAACATACAGAAGCTGTGTGGTGATAACCTGGAAGTCTTGAGCAACTCGTGGAGACTGCCATAAACTTGGAAAAGGTACGTGATGGGACTTGTCCTGATTGTCCCTAAGGCCTATTATGGAGAGGGAGGCTGTGAAGGATAGGAGGCCTTCACCAACAGACCCCTTTCACTCCTTCAGATCTCTGGTTTCAAGTTAAAACTCTCACAATATCTTCCTTGCACTAACACTAACACACCTTTCTTAGAGATCAGAGAAATGTTTAGACTTAAAAAGATCATCTTGTTTACTCCTTTATTATTCAAGTTTGGAACTGAGACCCTGAGACATTATTTTCTCCATTTCATTGAACAAGTTATCAGAACCAAGTAAAATAACCTGAAGCCCTGTTGTCTTTCCCCTCTGTCAAATAGATAAATAGGTCAAATAGAGAGTCATCCATGTTGAAGGGATAAAGGGTATTTATTGCCATAGGGGTACCAGAGTAAATATTCCCTGGTGAGGTGATAGAAATAAAGTCTCCTTTTCTCTGGCCTACTAATCTCCTGACTCTAG
The DNA here is from genome assembly GCF_964341445.2 of Mesoplodon mirus. Taxonomy (NCBI): domain Eukaryota; kingdom Metazoa; phylum Chordata; class Mammalia; order Artiodactyla; family Ziphiidae; genus Mesoplodon; species Mesoplodon mirus. The sequence goes on along the minus strand of NC_138977.1, from coordinate 12,490,705 downwards.
CATTTGTGAGGGTAGAAGAGGTGAGGAAGCCTGACATGCCCAGTTGGGCAAAGGGGATAAAGAGCAGAGGCTCATAAGAATCTAGGCAGAGAGGCAGAGAGAAGGGGAAGGACACCTGCTTGCCCCATCTGCCAGGCCATCTCCCTCTCAGATGTTCCTATAATCAAAGCTCTGTCCCAACATCCACTAACTAGAAAGCACTGTAACTTGCATCACAGGGGCAAGTTGATGTCAAGTACTTATTCTCCTAATAAGGCAGTTAGTACAGAAGAGCCCTAAAACTTTAGCTTTGGTAAATTATGATTTTGTGGCTTGAGGGAGGTATACTAGAGAGAAATGTCTGCTTAAGTATACTTTTACTCCCATAGTCATTATTTTGTGTGGAATCCTTTATGGAAATTGCTCACCTCCTCCATGCGAAATTTTCAGAAGTTTGACAGAGATGAATTGAATATTATTTAAAATGTTTTTATAAAGACAAAATGAAATCTGGTCAACAAAAACTAAACTAAAGGAAAAAAATGCTCAAGGAAAATTGTCCCTCTTCAATAAAAATCCTACAACACACGTCTAGTCTCATTAATCACCAAATTATCAATATTTTAGTTTGAGTTTGCAACCGTTTCAAAATCCCAGCTGTGCCTAGCTCATTAAAAATAATTTTATTTAATTGAAGCTAATTTTTAATCAGCCTCTTAAGTATTCATGAGAGGCTCCTGAATCAATCAGTAATTTACAAATTTTATTGTTAAATTTGATAAAGATTAATTTATCCATGACTTCAAAGATAATACATTTGCAATTAAAAAGTCAAAGCTAAATCAAAAATAAAAATTGGTTTGATTTACTTTTTTTGTTTTCATTATTTTATTGAAATATAGTTGATGGACAATATTACATCAGTTACAGGTGTACAACATAATGATTCACAATTTTTAAAGCTTGTATTCCATTTATAGTTACTAGAAAATACTGGCTATATTCCCTGTGCTGTAAAATACATGCTTGTAGATTATTTATTTCATACACAATAGTTTGTACTTCTTAATCCTCTACCCTTATCTTGACCCTCCCTGCTTCCCTCTCCTCACTGGTAACCACTAGTTTGTTCTCTATCTTAGTGAGTCTACTTCTTTTTGGCTATAGTCACTAGTTTGTTTTAGTTTTTAGATTCCACATATAAGTGATATCATACAGTACTTGTATTTCTCAGTCTGACTTATTTTACTTAACGTAATACCCTTCAGGTCCACCCATGTTGTTGCAAATGGCAAAATGTCATTATTTTTATGGCTGAGTAGTATTCCATTGTGTCCCTTGTATGTATACACACACACACACATATCACAACTTCCTTATCTATTCTTCTGTTGATGGACACTTAGGTTGCTTTCATATCTTGGCTACTGTAAATAATGATGCTATGAACATTAGGGTGCATGTATCCTTTCGATTTACTACTGAAACATACACCATCAGTGCCCACCACATCCTAGATATTACCATTTCAGTGCTCTCAGTTCACTTCCATCTGCCAGTATCAGCACTTATATGCCTGAGAGTTTTTCTCAGAAGCCAACTCTATCATGTGTATCACAGATCAGTAGTACCATTATCTCCCAGCTCCAGGAGTAGACCTCAACGAATGACTCTTGAGTGTGTCAATGTGAACATCCCAATTCCTGCATCCCAAGAGTGGGAATCAAAGGGTAGAAGTAAGAGTGACCTCATTTACCATTACTCCTAGTAATGCACTTGACTGATTCAGACTCCCATCACAGCAACTTCAGGTTCTGTTGGTCTAGAGATCATGATGTCAAGTAGAAAGATATTTCTACCAAGAGTATATGGTAGGAGTTACACTAAACTAAAATTTGGTTACCATCTAGTCGTTTTGTGTTCATCATGCCAGTTGATCGGTAATTGCTGGGATAATTGACTTGATTATCAAGAGGAGACAGTGCTACTGTTACTTAAGTGGGCAGAGAGAAGTATTTCTAAAAATCGGGAGATCTACCAGGATTTACATTTGATGCTTCCATGTCTAGTAATAGACGTAAATGGACCTCTGCAGAAACAAAGGCCTGATAAATGCAGTTACTAATAGCATCTACCTCATTGGTATATTATCAGAATACGTAAGTTAATATTTGTAAAGTATTTAGAATATTGTCTGACAAAGAAGTTACAAATAGACCCCTGGAACAGAATCGAGAGCCTATAAACCCAAGCATATAGGATGATCAACAAATATTTGACAAAGGATCCAAGAATACTCGATAGAGAAAAGACAGTCTCTTCAGTAAATGGTGCTGAGAAACTGGATATTCACATGTAAAAGAATGAAACTTGACCCCTATCTTTTAACACTCACAAAAAGTAACTCCAGATAGATTGACTTAGACATGGGTCTTGGTAATGATTTTTTTAAAATCACGTGTAAATCAAAAACAACAAAATAAAAAATAAACCAGTGGGATTATATCAAACTAAAAATTCCTGGACAGTGAAAGAAACCGTCAACAAAGTGAAAGACAACCTATGAAATGGAAAAAAAAATTGCAAGTTATATATCTAATAAAAGGTTAATATTCAAAATATATAAAGAGCTCATACAACTCAATAGTAAAAAACCAAATAATCCAATTAAAAAATGGAGAAAGGACCATAATAGACATTTCTCCAAAGAAGATAAACAAATGGCCAACAGGTACACAAAAAGATGCTCAACATCACTAGTCATTAGGGAAATGCAAATTAAAACCACAAAGAGATATCACCTCACACTTGTTAGAATGGCTGTCATCAAAAAGACAAGAGAATAAATGATGGCATGGATGTAGATAAAAGGCAACCCTTGTGTACTGTTGGAGGGTTTGTAAATTGGTGCAGCCACTATAGAAAACAGTATGGAGGTTCTTTAAAAAGTTAAAAATAGAAATAAATACCATAAGATCCAGCAATTCCACTTCTGGGATATCTGCACTCTCCCTGTTCAGAGCAGCATTATTTACAATAGTCAAGACTTGGAAATGAGCTAAGAGTCCATTGACGGATGAATGGATAAAAAAGTTGTGAGATACACACACACACACACACACACACACACACACTGGAATATTTTTCAGCCATAGAAAATGAGGAAATCCCACCATGTGCAACAACATGGATGCACCTTGAAGGCATTATGCTTAGTGAAATAAGTCAGACAGAGAAAGACACATACTGTCTGATCTCACATATGTGGAATCTTAAAAAAAAAAAAATATATATATATATATATATATATATGTTAAAATAAAATAATATTTAAAGTTTTCTTTTTCTTTGGAGGAAGTAATGGTAGATTTATATTTAAAACTGTTTTTAAAACAAAATTTAGAAAGTGATATTTTCTGGCTATGTTAACGTTATTGGCATTCTTGAATGAGGGAGATTTTTGTTAGAAATAACTTGATACATATACTAACTAAAATAAATCTACGTCCAATTTTTTTTTTTTGCTGAGTAGTGAAAAAAATAACATGTTGGCTTGTATTTCATGTGCAATTATCAAATAAACAAGTGAATTAAAGCACTAAGACTGGCTTCATCATGCATTGTTTGTTAGACCTTAAACTCAATATTGAGGATCCAAGTTACTTAGAATTTCACAGCAAGTTTAAATATGCTGTGAACTTGGCAGTTTCTTTTGTTGCTTTCTCCCTGCAGGTCCAAGATGGAGATGGCTCTCAAGGCATAAAAAGACTTTTGCATGTTGCAGGCATAGGGGATTTAAAATATATGTTTTGGAAACCTTTCTCTAGCAAGTGGTAAGATTCTATATGCCAAGAGTCTCAGAGGGCTTGGGTAAGAGTCTTTAATTAGAAGTTTTTCTATTCTAGAGCAAAAAGATACTAGATTCAATTTCATATGTTAGTTGTAGAGTTGCAGGAACACTCTGGAACATTATTCAGGGCAATCTCTGTCCTCATTTAGACATAGCCCCAGAGATAAAATCTGCTTGTTGTAAACTCAGACTTAACTCCTGTGACTTCAGTTGACAGTTGATAAGTTGACTTTAGTGTGACAAGCCAGGCTCAGTTTGATTTATTGTGTGACCCTGGTTGCTGCCACAGAGGAAAGTTGATTTGACTTGTTTTGGTTGCCTCCTGACAAGGTTTTCCTAACTTCATTCCTAGCCAAGCATCTGAGCTACTTTCTTTCCCCTGTTGTTTTCAAGCTACACTGACAGCTTTATCAATACATCTTTTTCCAGAGCTACTGCTATTTCATTCCACCATTAAATTAAAGCATCCAGTTACATGAGGATTTTCCCCCATTTCCCCTGGCCTTTTTTTTCTTAGCACTGGATCTCCTGGGACCTTAACCAAAGCTAGTGATGACTTCTATTTGCATATGGATGGTATGACCATGAGATTTTTTTGCCAAGCTTTAATTAATGTTTTTTTTTCTTTTTTTTTCTGATTTCAAAAGCAACACAGACTTATAGTGGAAAACACTATGAAATATGAGATATAAAAATGGAAAGTCCTCCATTATTCCATCCCTGAGAAGTTTTATGTATGTTATTATAGATTTTTTTTTCCTATGGGACTACTTTAAAAGGGATTCTATTATATATTCTCTTTTGCTACTTGAATTGTCCATCATACTCATCATGGTCCTATAAAATATATACAAGGCTATAATGTTTGTTACTCTCTGAGAGGGTGTGGATTTGTTTAATTATTCTTTACTAGGATTCATTTGGATTGCTTTTTCCCCGTCTAAATACGTTCACTAATTTTCTATTACAAGAGGACACCTAGTTTCAGTAAGGAGATTTCTTCATTGAATTCTGGATTAAGACATAGTGTTAAAAATACACACATGTACACACACATATACAGTCAGTATTAAAATATTTAAGAATAGGTTCAACATAGGTATTGACCAATCAAAACAAATGTCAGCCCTGAGAAATCTGTTTTCTATTATGACTAATATGTTAACTGATGCACAAACATAAAAGAGACAAACTTTAGACAACAAACACAACTTATGTGAAAGTTAACCACCCAAAGGTAATGTCTGGCTTCATTAACTCTCTCAACTTTTTCCATTACAGCTTATCCTAATCCTTACCTTTCTCTCTTTATAAACCTTATCTGAACATGTAACTCTTGTATTATCTTTAGCCTCATGCTTAATTTGGTTCCCAAACCAAAACTCTTTTAACCCCAGTCCACTGACTTTTCTTTTTGAGAACTTTGTCATTTTCCCTTTGGACAGTGGTTCTCAAAAGCTTGATATTTGCCTCCCATGGGACACTGGTGAGGTCTGGAGACATTTTTGGTTGTCCCACTGGGGGAAAGGTAGTGCTCCTGGCATCTAGGAGGTAGACAGGGATGTTGTTAAGTGCCCTATAGTACACAGGACAGGCCCCACAAAAAAAGAACTATTTGACCCAAATTCTCCATAGCACTGCTTTAGGTTGAGGGTATCAGCTCACTGCCTCCAAGATGATCTTCAGGTAGTTGGTAAACACTGTGCACAAACAACCACAGTCACAGAAGATTTGTACTTGATAACTCACTTTGTTTTTCTCCTCAAAATAATTGAATTGTGTAGCTGCTTTGAGAAGCTCTAGCAATGCTTAGTGAGTGACTGATTCTCTCACCATGTTAGGTCTTGAATTGTGTTCCCTCCTTCCCCATACTCACATGTTGAAGTTCTAACCCCCAGTACTTCAGAATGTGATCTTATTTGCAAATAGGGTCATTGCAGATGTAATTAGTTCAGATGAGGTCTTTAGGATGGGCCCTAATTCAACATGACTGGCGTCCTTAGAAATTTTCCCACAGACACATGCACAGGGTGAACACTGCGTGGAAATGAAGGCAGAGATCAGGGTCATGTTTTGACACGCCAAGGAATGCCAAAGATTTCCAGTAATAGGCCAGAAACTTTGATACTTTGTTACTGTTTCCTGCTGGGTTAGGTTTCATTTAAAGAGGGCTACCTTAAATACATGTTAAAGATGGAAACTTAGAGAAATAAAAACAATTTAACTCATTATGTTTCTTATAAAGCTCCTTCCTCTATCTTCTAAGAAGTTATTGTGTTAGGAGTTGTTTTCTCTCAGTACTGTCTTAATCTTTCTTATCTTCCATTTTTACCTCTCAGCCTCTGCTTCTAAGGATGTCCCTTCAAAATCTCCTACTTAGACCCAACAAATCCTTTTCCTCTTTTACATTCTATATCCTTTTTTCTACTAAAGGAAAGTCTTTGTTTTTAGCATGCTATGTTTTTAGCTCATACACTTTTGGTACTTTTTTTGGAACCACTACATGACATGCTTGTGACTGCTCTTCATTTCCAGCCATCATCCTACCCACTTGCTTCCATCTATCATTCATTTCAAATCCTGTCCTTTTTTATCTATGTATGCGGAGTTTGATTTTCCCAAAAGCCTAACTTAAAATATACTATCTGCCTTCCACTTACAACCATTCATATAAATATTATCACATTATTCTAAACTTTCTTTTCCTCCTAGACATATAATTCCAAACTGTTACTCTTAAAACCACTTTTAGTATAATTTTTTATTATATAAGAACACACATGAGTAATATACAAAATATAATGAAATATATATTAAATTTTGGATAAACAGACTATTTCAACATTAGAGAAGATTAGGATCGTCCCCATTCCCCTTTTCTGCCATTTTATAAATAAGGAAGCTAAACCAGAATGTAGCATTTGTGAGATAGTTTTGTGTATATGGAAGTTGCAGGAGGAGGAGAGAAAAGGAGATGGAAAAGATGGGGCTTTAAGATAAGTGATGAGGAAGGGAGAGCAGGAAGTCAACTCCATGGCTGAGAAAAGGTCACAAAGGAGGAAGTGAAAGTAATGGAGTTTGAACTCCCATCTCCCATCATCAAGTACTGTGTCTTTTCCCACTACGTCACAGCTCTGGAAATTCCTATCTACAATTAAAGTAAGGGGATTTGTTTAGGGAATATTTGAATTTTCCCCAGCAGTGAGAAAAGTTAACAGTTTATAGAAATCACCCATTCTTTTTTCTGGATTGACATAGTTGTGTGTGGCCAGCACATGGCTCAGAGATTGACATGTCTAAATCTGTTTGTTTCTGATGCTTCAAGGAGTCTTTACTAACTAAAGAAGGGTCCTTTGTTTTTGCTTAGAAGATGAAAGCAAACATAATGACTCACAGAATTTTGCAGGAGTTGGTGAAGTCTGCTGCAGTATAATTTATCCATAACAATGCCAACCTTGAAATAGCATTGCTTTCCTCTGTTTTCTTTGGAAAATTAGAATTTTGTCTCTGCAGAAAATAGATATGAATCAAGTACAAGAGCTAATGATTAAGTAGAAATGATGAACCTATATTTCAGACTCAAACATTTTGGAAGTTTTTTGTTTTTATAGAAATCCGATTTTGTCACTTTACTGAAAATCAAGAGTATAATTAAACTAATTAACATTTTAAAATCCGATTGGAGCAGAAGTTTTAACTCTCTTAAGAGAGCTATAACTACAGATATTCCAGTTGTATGCTAATAATCAAACGCTTTCAAAACAATTTTGTGAAGGAACTGTACTTAGCCACACTGTTCTGACTAGTTTCAAATTATTTTCCATACAAGAAAGTAATAAAATTATACATCTTAAAGTATTCCAGATCCAAATCTCCATCCCTAATTGGTAGACATCAAAAAGTTTTACATTATCAATTAAAACATAATAAGCACATATTCCTAGACATAATATAGGTGCACTCAAGTTTTTTGCATATTTTTTTCTGGGCACTAAGTTGTTACAAACAGTGGAAGAGTGATGATTGAGGTAAATTAATGCACTTAAATGGTTTATTGAGGTTCCATGTCAAGACAACTTATTGAAGATTATTATAACTTTTTCTTTAGTCCAGGAAAACACAGAAGTATTTGCCACTTATTTCTGAGAAATGAGTGCAACTTATGGTAAATGTGACACAAATATCAGATTTGTATATACCGGTAGTCTTTGTTCAGAGGTGTGGGACCATAACATGACAATGAATGTTGAAATTGTGCAAATGATCTTAATAATCAATGGGAAAAATTATGATTGCACCATTATCTTTAAACATTTTTGTCAAAACATGAAGAACTCCCTTACGTTGCTTATAAATATATAGAGAAATGAAAAAAAACAGTAATACTAATACTTATTTAGTACATTGTAATTTAAAACATTACAACATTGAGAATTGTGTTACGTTTATTTGCAAAGTCTTATCCAAAGTATTTTGGACAGTACTTGCCTTTTCCTTCTCGTCCTAGAATGTATTTTTTTTATTGAAGTATATTGATTTACAATATTGTGTTAATTTCAGGTGTACAGCACAGTGATTCAGTTATAAATACATACATATATATATACATACATCGTACATATTCTTTTTCAGATTCTTTTTCCTTATAGGTTATTATAAAATATTGAGCATAGTTCCCTGTGCTTTACACTAGGTCTTTATTGGTTATCTATTTTATTTATAGTAGTGTGCATATATGAACCCCAACCTCCTATAACTTATGACATGGAGAGAGCATCTTTTCTCCACTTTGGTGACTCGGTATGACCCTTTCTAAGTATGGATCAGCTTCTAACATTTTCTCTTCTGTACTTTCAATGTCATAAAATACCCCCTAGAATTCCCTTAATGGGAATTTTTCTGCCTGTGTCACTTCTTCTGGGCCATATCTTTGTCACAATCACTTTCCCCATTAATGTCGCTAAGGTCACCTTCGCTAAGTTCCTTTGTTGCATGGCTGGAATCTCTGGAACAGCGGAGGTATCAACATCCCCATCTTCTAATCACATCCAAATTCACTTTCAGTGTTATCACTTTCTGTACTTTCATCTGTTCGTCAATTTCCTCTTTTGACTGTCTGTTTTTGTAAAATGGGAGACAAGGAGGCAACACAGACAAATGCTTTCCTGTTTTTGTGTGACTGAATGACAGATGTCCAGGAGCCAATCACTGACACGCCTGGAAAAGAATGATGAGATTGGTCACTGATCAAGATATGCATCTATGTAGTGATGTGTGGTCTAAAGAGCTAGCACCAAAGTGTTTATGCAATTATTCACATTTAATATATCATGGTGACTAAAACTTGAAAAGTGGTGTTGGAGGACTGGTATTATTTAACTAAACTATGGTAATTAAAATTTGTGCATATCATAACTGTGTAAAATAGAGACTACATGTATTAACCAAGCAGGTCAATTATAAATTATAGAAGGAATTGCATACTTTGTGGGAAAACACAAATTTTCATAATATATCATATATATATATATGGTATATATATGTATCAACATAAATTCATAGATTAAACAATAAGGAGAAAGGGTTGATTCTCAGAGTTCTGTTTTATGTGTTTTGTTTTATTTCATTTCATTTATTTATTTCATTTCATACTTGAGTCTGAGGCATACACAAATGTGTACGTCCTGTGGATTTTCATTCCCACAGGATCTGGCAGATTCTTAGCTATTCAGGCAGGGAGCAGTGCTTTACTTGAGAAATTCTAAAGACAGGAGATGCTTTGTAATGTAAACTGATGAACCATGGCTCCATAACTGTCTTCTTCACCTTGCTAGTACATTTTTTAAAAATAGATCTTTATTGGAGTATAATTGCTTCACAATACTTTGTTAGTTTCTGTTGTACACAAAAGTGAATCAGCCATATACATACATATGTCCCCATATCCCCTCCCTCTTGAGCCTCCCTCCCACCATCCCTATCCCATCCCTCTAGGTCATCGCAAAGCACCAGAGTTGATCTCCCTGTGCTATGCAGCTGCTTCCCACTAGCTATCTATTTTACTTTTGGTAGCATATATATATCGATGCTACTCTCACTTCACCCTAGCTTCCCCCTCCCACCCTGTGTCCTCAAGTCCATTTTCTATGTCTACATCTTTATTCCTGCCCTGTCACTAGGTTCATCAGTACCTTTTTTTTTTTTTTTTTTTAGATTCCATATATATGTGTTAGCATACAGTATTTGTTTTTCTCTTTCTGACTTACTTTTGTATGTAAGAAACTTACTCAGTGTAGCTATCAACCTAGTTTATTTTGTTAACTCCAAAAAATGTTTATCTGGTTCCCAAACAGATTCCTGGGCTTTGTCCTTCCTTCTTCTGGTCTTCTTTTCCAACAAATCTATTTTATCTTATGTATTCCATTACTGTCTAGCAAATCCAGTTGAGCTAAGCACCAAGTTACTTTTTGTGGAAGGATTTTCATAGCACTGTGTAATTTTCTGTGCTTCCATGAGGGATGGGGAGTGCAGAGGAGAGGAGTGGAGAGAACAGAAACCCAGCCAAAGATCCGACTTGGGTGTGAACTCCAGTGCGGTCACCCATAGACTGTGATCTTGGACAATTTGGGTCCTCTGTCCAAACCTCAGTTTTCTCAGTCCTAATTGGATAAGTCCCTTCATTCAGGATGAAGGGCTATGAGGACTCAAGCAGTAGCCCCCATTGTTTGATACCGGTTGCCCAGAAGGTTCACTCTTTTGAAGAAAACCAGGAAGTTAAATCAGGAAGTGGTCAGGGCAAAAGAATTCTGCCATAATTAGTCCTGTCTGTGATGGTTTTGGAAAAGAGAGTGGTGACAGAACTCCTGTGTATTTTTGGACTCTGGACTAGAGATTCTGCTAATATCTAAAATAAGTTAGAATTTTAAGTATTCTGAAATGAGGTAAAATTCTCATGGCAGAATGTCAGATGGCTCAGCCAGTTGACTGTATCTTCCTGCCAGAAGTTTATTCTTGGCACAATCAGCAGCGGCTAGTGGAGGCCAGAGGGTCCAGAGTACGTAGAATTGTTCCTACTACTATGGGAACGATTTGCCCAGTTGTGTGCAGCAGGTAGCAAAACATATCTAGTACCTCTAAGTTTATAGTTTCCTAAGATGACTTTTTTGAGACGATAGCAGTTATGAGATGTGGGCCATTTGACATGTTTGTTCAATCAGATTTAATGTATGATTGTACGTTGAAGAGCAAAATTATATTCAGGTCCTTTGGTGTGACCCACTGAAATAGTGCCTGGTTCTCGTTTTAATGCATACTCTTGTCCAAAGCTGCTTCTTTTGTGTTTTGAAAAATTAACTTCTAATGAATGTTCTTCTTGCTGGTCACTTGCTAACTCACTCTAAGAATAAAATACTATCATTGGGAAGAGGGAACATGATAAGGATTCAAATAAAGGCAAGTTCTTTGTATCTTACTTTTTTCCCAGAATTCTGCTTGGACTGCCCTTACCTCCCTCAGACGTGGACTATTTCAAAAAAAAAAAAAAAAAACGAACAATTTACGATTTACAATCTTGGATAAGATCTAGGAGCTAGAGGAGGAAGTGGGCAGAAGTAAAGGTGGGGCAGGCTGCATGCCTGATGCAAATGTTCTGGCAATCTCCCTCCTCCTCTCTTCCACCAGTATACTCTTCTCTCTCTCTTCCTGTCTTTCCTTCCTCATTCTTCTCTCCTGTCCTTTAAAACGTTTTTTTCTTAGTCTTTTTACACTTCTTTTTTAAAATTTTAATTTTATTGGAGTATAGTTGATTTACAATGTTGTGTTAGTTTCAGGTGTCCAGCAAAGTGATTCAGTTATACATATACATATATTCGTTCTTTTTTAGATTCTTTTCTTATGTAGGTTATCACAGAGTATTGAGTAGAGTTCCCTGAGCTATACAGTAGGTCCTTGTTGGTTATCTATCTTATATATAGTAGTGTTTTTACACTTGTTTTTAAATTGGCCACCAGGCATCGTGTTGCCTGGGCTGCTGTGACAAGGCTCACCTCTGAGAATCTCAGCAAGCGCAGATCTCTGCATTTCAAGAGTGTGGTTTCTCTACTGTTTATCCCATCTATGATGATGCAGAGGGCTTTCTCCACCTAATCACTAAGCCTCCATTCTTTCGTGTCTAATACCAACTATGGATCTTCCTCGACTTACTATGGGGTTATGTCCCGATAAACCCATCGTAAGTCGAAAATATCATCAGCTGAAAGTGCATTTACCTAACTTAGCATCAGAGTTGAAACCTGCACACCACCATAAAGTCGAAAAATCACTGTTGAATCATTGTTCGGTCTGGATCTTCTGTATCGGCTCTTTCTTTCTTGCCTATTCCCAGAGTCTGTTCCAATGCTCAAGTGCACATTTACGCTTTAATACTGCAGAGGATTTGGCACCAGCTAAAAGGAGCTGAGCCCTACATTTCTTGATTCCTTTGCACAGATTTAAGCTATGAAACAACCCTTTCTAGGTACCTCCAGCATCACTGTGTCCTCAGCTCTTGCCATTTCTCCCTAGACCCTGACATCTTCAAAGCACAGAAGTCTCCATGGTACTCTGAACAGGCCGCCCATTCTCCACTGTTCTGGCCCCAGGCTGAGCTGGGGCTGGCCCTTGGGCCTAGTTTTTGTTTCTGGACAATGTTTATTCTTTCTGGTTTAAATCCTAGGTTTATCCCTTCCGTGGCTTCTGATTGAAATGCTTTTTCTTTTCTTTTGTATTTTTTCTTTTCTCACAGCTTTCTTCACCATCCTTGCTGAAGTTGGCCTGGTTTCTGATTGATTCTTTTGTTTTTTCCCTTCCAATTTTCTTTTAAACTATTGTTCTCACAGATAATTTAAAAGCCTGATGAACTCTGAATTGAGATGTCCTGGATTGTTTCATTCTGATCTCTGTGCCTTTTAGTAGAATTTGCCTCAGTTCTGACATTTTAAATGAACACAGTGTGAATTTTAACAAAATTTCATTTTTTAAAATTCCTCCTGTCTGCCTCTCTTCTTCACTACTGTTTACTAGTGCTGTCATTTTAGAGTCTCTATATTTCTCTCTAGCCTCTTAAGAATTCATTAGTGGTCATTGTCACTGCCTCATAGTACCAAGTTAGTTGATTTGGGAAAACGATAGATTCTAGATATGCCTGACCTTTACATTCCCTCTTGTAGAAAGGATATGAGTGATAATAGGTCTCTGTTTGGCATTGTTTCTTTCCCATATATTTAGAAAGACATTCTGTCTGCTGTTGTGTCTTTGGTGGTTGAGATTCTCCATATACATTTTTAAATCTTACCATTTCATGAAAGACCTAGACAAGATAAATCATGAGTTCAATGCTAATAATGTTCAGATTGACATTTGTAATCTGTTTTACAAACGAATATTTATTCCTTTCACTTGAGAACAATTTAACTAGTAAAATAAACAATTTACTGTATATTTTGTTCTCTTTTCTATTCTGAAGCAAACTTTTTTATGAGAGTATGAACTTAATAACAGTAAATATCTTATGAGATGATTATATATGCATCTTTCACTACATTGTGTATTTTTTTAGGACATGGAACAATTATTCATCCTTATTACTTACAAAGTGCCTGAAATAAATTTGGTCCTCATCAAATATAATACTTGAATAACTGAAGCCATTAGTGAAAAAAATTTTAAGGTTCAAATTTAGAATTAATGTTGTTGTTAAACATTCTTGTCTGTTGAGGTTCTGGTAAAATTATTTAAAGGTGTACATCATATAACTCAGGAAACCATGGCTTATTAGAAGGAACAGTGGCCTTGGATTCAGAAGACAAAGCTCAATCAAAGCTAAGTCCTGCTATTTCATTGAACTTTCTAAGCTCAATTTCATCTAATGTTACACAGGGAATAATACATCTGAAAATGTTAGTGGGAAAAATAAATGAGATAAGGAAGTGTTTTTCACTGTGTCAGCAGACACATAATACATACTTTAAAAAATACTACAAGCTTCTCTCTCTGCTTTCCATTATCCATTCTTTAAAACGTAAGAATGAATATTTATAGATGTTTAATTTTTCTCAGGTAAAATTATTAAATTCCACCTTTAAAAAATTTATCTGTTGATTTCTGAAGATCAGTGCAGTGGAAGAATTTTTGTTCTTAGCATCAAATGATCTGGAGGACTTTTGCTTCTGGGAAGCTTAGACCGAGGTGCTAGTGGAAGACTCCTTGGCAGAAAACAACTATGGAACTTGGGTTTAATACAAAGCCATTACCTAAAGAATGAACAGAAGCATTCTTGTGTATACCCTCAGAGGAAAGAACTCTGGGGCTGTTAGTTCCTCAAGTTCCTCATTTTTGCATCTTTCAGCCTAGGACTAAGTACAGTCTGCACAATTCCTGCAGTGGAGGCAGAAACCTACCAGCTTTTGGGCCAGGGGAAAAAGAAGACTGAAGCCAGGGAAATGTGGCTGCCAAAAGGAGTATGGGGATCCCAGAATGGAAAGAGCCAGAGACGGGATTCAAAAATTCTGTCTATCTACAGAGCTGATTCATCTCTGGACCATGCTCTGTTGAACAGAGCAACTCAACTAAAGAGAAAAAGTCTGAAGAGAGATTGGAGCTACTGCCTCCAAATCAGAATCTCAGTGTAAGCCCCACCAAAATCATTGCCCACTAAAATGAAAGATACCACATGTGCAAGTCTATTCATAGGGGAATGAAAGCCTGCCTGAGAAAGATGCAACATAAAGGAAAGTTTGACCAAAAGTCGAGTAGAGTTACCTTCCTGATGATACTACGTGAGCACCTGGACCCAGTCACACCTCCCCGTTAACACTTCCACTGTGAACCAGTAACTTTCCTATTTGGCTTAAGCCTCTTTGATTTGGAGTGATTCCATTTGTAGCCAGAATCTTTGTGTCCTTTACCCATCAAGGTTTAACTGGAGTTTATGAAATTTCCAATCCTGAGGAAATGGAATGCAACACACACATTAGGATAATACCCCTTAAACCCACAGATTTCAATAAGCCCAAGATTAACCTTTAATCTATGGAGAATTAGACCCTAACACTGGCGTTTCTTTTATGTGAAAGCTAAGTAGAAATTTTATGCTTACAGCTAGAACAATTTTTAATTTAGGGCACTAGAAAATAAAATGCCATATCTGTTTTTTTTTTTAACATCTTTATTGTGTATAATTGCTTTACAATGGTGTATTAGTTTCTGCTTTATAACAAAGTGAATCAACTATACATATACATATATCCCCATATCTCCTCCCTCTTGCATCTCCCTCCCACCCTCCCTAACCCACCCCTCTAGGTGATCACAAAGCACCGAGCTGATCTCCCCGTGCTATGCGGCTGCTTCCCACTATATTTTACATTGGGTAGTGTATATATGTCCATGCCACTCACTAACTTTGTCCCAGCTTACCCTTCCCACTCCCCGTGTTGTCAAGTCCATTATCTGTGTCTGCATCTTTATTCCTGTCCTGCCCCTAGGTTCATCAGAACCTTTTTTTTTTTTAGATTCCACATATATGTGTTAGCATACAGTATTTGTTTTTCTCTTTCTGACTTACTTCACTCAGTATGACAGATTCTAGGTCCATCCACCTCACTACAAATAACTCAATTTCGTTTCTTTTTATGGCTGAGTAATATTCCATTGTATATATGTTCCACATCTTCTTTATCCATTCATCTGTTGATGGACACTTAGGTTGCTTCCATGTCCTGGCTATTGTAAATAGTACTGCAATGAACATTTTGGTACGCGACTCTTTTTGAATTATGGTTTTCTCAGGGTATATGCCCAGTAACGGGATTGCTGGGTCGTATGGTAGTTCCATTTTTAGTTTTTAAAGGAAGCTCCATAATCTTCTCCATAGTGGCTGTATTAATTTACTTTCCCACCAACAGTGCAAGAGGGTTCCCTTTTCTCCACACCCTCTCCAGCACTTATTGCTTGTAGATTTTTGATGATGGCCATTCTGACTGATGTGAGGTGATACCTTATTATAGTTTTGATTTGCATTTCTCTGATTATTACTGATGTTGAGCATCCTTTCATGTGTTTGTTGGCAATCTGTATATCTTCTTTGGAGACATGTCTGTTTAGGGCTTCCGCCCATTTTTGGATTGGGTTGTTTGTTTTTTTGTTATTGAGCTGCATGAGCTGATTGTAAATTTTGGAGATTAACCCTTTGTTAGCTGCTTTATTTGCAAATACTTTCTCCCATTCTCAGGGTTGTCTTTTGGTCTTGTTTATGGTTTCCTTTGCTGTGCAAAAGCTTTTAAGTTTCATTAGGTCCCATTTGTCTATTTTTGTTTTTATTTCCATCTTTCTAGGAGGTGGGTCAAAAAGGATCTTGCTGTGATTTATGTCATAGAGTGTTCTGCCTATGCTTTGCTCTAAGACTTTGATAGTGTCTGGCCTTACATTTAGGTCTTTAATCCATTTTGAGTTTATTTTTGTGGATAGTGTTAAGGAGTGTTCTAATTTCATTCTTTTACATGTAGCTGTCTAGTTTTCCCAGCACCACTTATTGAAGAGGGTGTCTTTTCTCCACTGTATATTCTTGTCTCCTTTATCAAAGGTAAGGTGAACATATGTGCATGGGTTTATCTCTAGACTTTCTATCCTGTTCCATTGATCTATATTTCTGTTTTTGTGCCAGTACCATACTCTCTTGATTACTGTAGTTTTGTAGTATAGTCTGAAGTCAGGGAGCCTGATTCCTCCAGTTCCGTTTTTCTTTCTCAAGATTGCTTTGGCTATTTGGGGCCTTTTGTGTTTCCATACAAATTGTGAAATTTTTTGTTCTAGTTCTGTGAAAAATGCCATTGGTAGTTTGATAGGGATTGCACTGAATCTGTAGATTGCTTGGGTAGTAGAGTCATTTTCACAATGTTGAGTCTTCCAATCTAAGAACATGGTATATCTCTCCATCTGTTTGTATCATCTGTAATTTCTTTCATCAGTGTCTTATAGTTTTCTGCATACAGGTCTTTTGTCTCTCTAGGTAGGTTTATTCCTAGATATTTTATTCTTTTTGTTGCAATGGTAAATGGGAGTGTTTCCTTAATTTCCCTTTCAGATTTTTCATCATTAGTGTATAGGAATGAAAGAGATTTCTGTGCATTAATTTTATATCCTGCTACTTTACAAAATTCATTGATTGCTCTAGTAGTTTTCTGGTAGCATCTTTAGGATTCTCTATGTATAGTATCATGTCATCTGCAAACAGTGACAACTTTACTTCTTCTTTTCTGATTTGGATTCCTTTTATTTCTTTTTCTTCTCTGATTGCTGTGGCTAAAACTTCCAAAACTATGTGGAATAATAGTGGTGAGAGTGGACAACCTTTTCTTGTTCCTGATCTTAGAGTAAATGGTTTCAGTTTTTCAGCATTGAGATCAATGTTTGCTGTTGGTTTGTCATATTTATTATGTTGAGGTAAGTTCCCTGTATGCTTACTTTCTGGAGGGTTTTTATCATAAATGCTTGTTGAATTTTGTCAAAAGCTGTCTCTGCATCTATTGAGATGATCATATGGTTTTTCTCTCTCAATTTGTTAATATGGTTTATCACCTTGATTGATTTGCGTATGTTTAAGAATCCTTGCATCCCTGGGATAAACCCCACTTAATCATGGTGTATGATCCTTTTAATGTGCTGTTGGATTCTGTTTGCTAGTATTTTGTTGTAGATTTTTACATCCATGTTCATCAATGATATTGGCCTGTAGTTTTCTTTCCTTGTGACATCTTTGTCTGGTTTTGGTATCAGGGTGATGGTGGCCTTGTAGAATGAGTTTGGGAGTGTTCTTCCCTCTGCCATATTTTGTAAGAATTTGAGAAGGAAACGTGTTAGCTCTTCTGTAAGAGTTTGATAGAACTCACCTGTGAAGCCATCTGGTCCCAGACTTCTGTTTTTTGGAAGGTTTTAAATCACAGTTTCAATTTCAGTGCTTGTGATAAAATGATTACCCAAAACTCCTTTGAAGAGGAAATGGCAGGACCCATTAGATAAGTTTTAGCATTTGGAATGATGCTGGAGATTATCAGAAATGCGTAAGATAGGCCAAAATAAGTTGAAGAATGCCTTTCTTAAATAGTATAGATTTTCTTCCTAAAGATGATCCAAGTTCCTATTATCTAAATTTCCGATTGTAATGTATATACTTTTAAGTATACAACAAAGATCTCAGCTGATTCAAACTAGATTCTCTGGTAACAGCTGTACTAGGTTTGCTGGGGAAGGTATAAGTGCCTGCAGTTTGTCTAGTAAGCCTAGACCATGATTCTCAACTTGAGAGCTTTTGCTCCCCAGGGGACATTTGATATAAATATCTGGACCATTTTCAGATGTCAAAACTGGGGATGGAGGGTGCTACTTACGTCTAGTGAGTAGAAGAAGGGATGCTGCTAAATATCCTGCAGTGCACCAGGACAGCCCCTTACAATGAAGAATTATCCAGTTCAAAAAGTGAATAGTGTAGAGATTGAGAAACCCTGGCCCAGACCCAAACTTAATACTGAAACTAATGAGAAATAGGTATAAAATAGACAATTATAAAGGATGGTTTTCAAGAATGGGATACAACTATCACCATAATGAAAATGTAGAGTCTACAGAAAAGACAGTTCCTATCAATATTGCATATGTGCACACGTGTTGGCTCCGTAGCTTAATTCATAGTGTTCTATCACATATCAGTGCTTCTGCAAAAACTTTGGTAGTAGTGATACTTCTGATTTTCAGGCAAAAGGTGAGCTTTTTCCCGTGCAGAGCACAGGCTCTGGACGCGCAGGGTCAGCGGCCATGGCTCACGGGCCCAGCCACTCCGCGGCATGTGGGATCTTCCCGGACCGGGGCACAAACCCGTGTCTCCTGCATCGGCAGGCAGACTCTCAACCACTGCGCCACCAGGGGAAGCCCGAAAGGTGAGCTTTTGATGCAGGAAAAGAAACATTTTATTCTATGTGAATATCTCATTGTTTTTCTGAAGCATCAGAATGTGACTAAAATGGGCGTTTCAATCTCTACATCTTGGGCAGTTGACTTTGGCTTGGACTAATAGCCGAACTTTTACATTCTTGCTATGTTTGGGAGTGAAAAATTACAAACATGTAGTTAGAGAATGATTTAAATAGATAGAAGACCATTAGCATCACTTTGAAAATTTTCAGAAGGAAAATTATTTCCACTTTTGAAAACATAGTCAATAAAATGGATTCTACTGAAAAATGCATTATTTGCATGATTTAATAGAGAATTTTGGCCCCGGGATGAAGTTGGTGTTTCCTGAAAATGTACTTGCTTATTACTTACGGATGTGAGAGGCTAAATTTCTAGCTGTTATTGACTCTACAGCAGAGGCGAGGATAATTGATATTCTTCATGCAGTGGGAAAAGAATACAATTGCCATTGTCTATGAGTTACTAAAATAAGAAGGTCTGAATTAAAGGTCTGTTGGCAGCAGAACTGTTCTTCTTTGGCCTTCATGCATCGCAATCAGTCTATTTCTTTTGTGTTGAAAATTCGTTAAGGCCTCCATCAGCATTCCAAGAAGTCTCTGCATTTTTGTAGAAACTCTCAGGAATTAGACATTATGTGTGAAAATATTTTATTCTAGAGATGAAAAAACTGATCAAGAGATGACTAGTATATTTGACAGTAAGCAATGTTGGCTTAATTTAACATTTATGTACTTCCATCAGAATGAAAAATAGTCTATGTGGCATTCAGAACATTTAAAAAATGTACTAGGAACCCACTCTCAAGACTTCAATACACTCGCTGACCTTACCTGCCACGGATTACGGATCTTTGCCTTTTTGGCACAGTAATAACCCTGTTTTCTGTAATCTTTGTGTTCCCGGACCACCTGCAAAACATGAATGCTATGATTATGCACTGTGTTCCAGCTCATCCCTCATCTCTGAAGAAATGCAGTGAGTGTGGAAGATGGCACCTCTGTACTATGGCAGGGAGGTCCCTGAGCTCGTGAGAGAATAGTG
Organism: Mesoplodon mirus; assembly: GCF_964341445.2. Taxonomy (NCBI): domain Eukaryota; kingdom Metazoa; phylum Chordata; class Mammalia; order Artiodactyla; family Ziphiidae; genus Mesoplodon; species Mesoplodon mirus. The sequence goes on along the minus strand of NC_138977.1, from coordinate 12,470,829 downwards.
AGCTTCCATGAAGGGTGCCCTAGGACAATGGTAGCAATCAATTCTCTTTCTATGTACTCCCTTCATACATTAAGACACTTATTATATAGGCATTCCTTTTAACATGCTACAGGTAAGTTGCAAATGTTATTCTTATGAATTGAGGCTTAGGAAAGTGCATTTTTGAATTATGACCCAATGTCTAGCTTCCCTTTGATTGAAGTAAGTCAGCCCATTTGAACAATTTGAGAGTAGTGGTACCTGAAGCAGGAAAGGGATTTAGTATCTTTAATTTACATTTTGGTGGCCCTTTAAAGTCACAACTCAGAAGCCCAAACCTAAACTCAAGATATAACTCACCAATATATCCATCATTTGCACTTCCCTCGATATTTTTCTTCCTATATAGAAAGCTCAGTGGGAAGTGGTCACACATCTGAGTATCGGATATTTGAGAATTTAACCCCCTTAGAAAATAATATTGTATCTCTAGAATTGTAATGATACAATTGATGATAGAATTGTTGCTATAGTAACCCCTAACCACAAGTGGCTATTTAAATTTAAATTAATTAAAATTAAGCAAAATAGAAGATCACTTTCTCAGTAGCAATAGCCACATTTCAAAGGCTTTAATAGCCACATGTGACTAGTGGCTATTGTATGGGACAGGGCAATTGTAGAATATTTTTCTCATTGCAGAAATTTCTATTGGACAGTGTTGATGATTTAGAACAGGCAACTGTTGGCAAAAGTCACTGGAATGTAGATATTCAGAAAAGGTCTCCTTTCATTATTTGAGTGAGTTTCTGAAGTTTAGTGGAAGTCTATCAATAGGATGTTGTGATATATTTTTGTGAGAAAGGAGCCAAATGTGATGGTTAATTTTATGTGTCCACTTGACTGGGCCACAAGGTCGCCAGACATTTGACCAAACATTAGTCTGGGTGTGTCTGTGAGGGTGTCTCTGAATGAGATTAACATTTGAATCCATAGACTGAGCAGATTGCCCTCCCTAATGAGGGTATATATTATCCCCTTAGCAGATATACAGTTTCCAAATATTTTCTCCCATATCTTAGGGTGCCTTTTCATTTTGTTGATGGTTTCCTTTGCTGTGTAGAACTTTTTAGTCTGATGTACTCCCACTTGTTTATTTTTGTTTTTTTGCCTTTGTTTTTGTGGTCAAATCTAAAAATCACCACCACTGAACCAATGAAAAGTCTGAATAGAACAAAAAGGCTGAGTAACAGGGAACTCCTCCTGCATGACCACTTGAGCTGGGACATTGATCTTTTCCATCCTTGAAACTTCAGCTCTTTTTGGGTCTTGAACCTTTTGGCTTTATAACTGGAACTTACTCCATCAGCTTTCCAAGTTCTCAGGCCTTCAAATTTGAACTAGAACTACACAGTGGCTCTCTTGGGTCTCCTGATTGCAGATCTTGGGACATCTCAGCCTCCATAATTTTGTGAACCAATTATTTATAATAAATCCCTTTATAGCACCTAGCACAGTATCAGGCAAATAGGTGTACTGCTTGGTAATATTATAGATCTATTACATATATAAATGTATCTTTATAATTATTTACACATTTTCTCTAGAGAACATTGACTAATGCACCAAGAAAGAAAGGGAAAAAGGTTTTGGTAAATGATTGAAAGGTAAAATTTGTCCCTTGGGTTTTCTGTCTTTTGTATCTTGACTTTGAAGATACAGCAGGGAATTGATCCAGTAACGGAGGCAAGTGTTTATCTGCGAAGCAGGGAAAAGTGAAAGGGTCAAAGATGCCAGAAAGGACCATATAGTGCAAATATGCAAGGGAAGGAAGATATGAGAGCTATATAATAAATTAAGAGTTTGGTAACAACAAAATTCCCAAATAGAAAAATAAAATTACAAAACTGAAAATCATAATTCAAGGTGAATCTTAGGCATTTAAAAATATGATTGATTATTCTTTTTTTTATTTTATTTTATTTTATTTTTATTTATTTATTTATTTTTAATTTTTTGCTTTATAACAAATTGATTATTCTTAAGATGCCTGCCTAGTGACTTAGTGTTTGAAGAATCCCATTACACTGGTTAGACTAAAAGTGGCTGTACCTGAGTCTTCATAAGGAATGGTTTTCGTACTCTTGGGCCTGAGCAGTAGATCAATGATGGAGGATTTGAAGCTCCCATTTAGCCTGCAACTTATTCTTTATTGCAACTTAGCAGCATATAAAAGACAATTGACTCATCAGAATGTGCAAACAAATAAGCAAACACTCATTCTTTTTCATGAGCTAAGAAATAAATGAGTGGTATTAATTATCTGGCTAAAATAAATTATAATGAATGCAAACTCATTACTGTTGAAATCGATGCATGCATAGCAGAAGGTACATTTATTGAAGTCAACATGTTTAATTACATTTGGTGTAATAAAGAGACTAAGCATGAAGTCCAATGTCTCTTGAGCCTAGGCATTAATTTTAATCTAATTTCCTTTTCCTTGATGTTGAGAAAATGAAAAAACAAATAAAATTAAGAGACCAACCTTCACTTCATTAACTTTGTTAACAGGGGATTATAAGCTGCTTATACCATGTGTATTCCACATTGTGATTCAAGGAAAGTCACTTGATTTAAAAGCCAGTAATATTATTATAAGAATAAAGGTAGCCATATGGCTGCTCTCATTCTACAAAAGTGCAAGAGACATACATAATGCTAAAGAGTCACAGTGACAAGGGCAGAAGATACATGGAATTTTGACAGTGTGGAAGGAAAGCGTCTTAGCTCGGGCAGCTGTAACAGGATACCATAGACTGGGTAGCTTAAATAATATTTATTTCTCACAGCTGTGGAGACCAACATCCAAGGTCAAAGTACCGTACATTTGGTTCCTGGTGAAGACCCATTTCCTGGCATGTAGACAGCTGCCTTCTTGCTAGGTGCTTTTATGATCTTTCCTGGGTGCCTGCACATGGAGAGACAGAGAGACAAAGAGATAGAAATAAAGATAGAGACAGAGATAGATATTCCTCTTCTTATAAGGATACTAATCCCATCATGGGGCTTCACCTTCAGGACCTCATTTAAACCTAATTATCTCCCAAAGGCCCTATCTCCAAATACCATCATGTTGGAGGTTAGGGCTTCAACATATGAATTTTGGGGTGACATAAACATTCAGTCCATAACAGAGAGTCTATTCCTATGACACATAAGCTAGATGACTCTGGCTGGAATTGAGAAGGAGAAAACAGCATGATCAGATAATCAGCCTGCTAACTGTTCTTGTCATACTGCTTGGCAGTTAGAGATTCAGGCTCTGATTCAGATGAGAACACAGATTCAGAAGACCCTTGCACAATATGATTTGAACTGCGAGGGTCCATTTATATGCACTTTTTGTCCCCACTCAATGCATACTATAGTACTACACGATCCGAGGGTGGTTGAAACCACAGACGTGGAACCTCAGATACGGGGGTCTGACTGCAAAGTTATAAAGGGAGATTTTCGACTGTGCAGGGGTTTGGTGCCCCTAACACCTACATTGTTCAAGAGTCAACTATTGATTTAGAAGAACTCACCTCACACTGCTTAGAAGATACAAGACTACAGTATCTCTATGAATCACTGTATTTGATCAGCATTCCCATACAGCTTCCTCCTTGGATACATAAATATTTAGCTCCAGAGAGAATATAATTCCTGTTGCTTTTCACTGGAAGAAATATTCAACTTTTAAAAATTGTGTTATCCATCATAGCTCTCTCAGTATGGTAATCACAGGGCTAGGGAAAGGGTGGTACTAGTATGCATTTCAGTATGTTATCTCATTTTTAATGTTTCCAGTTGATGAAATAACAGTGGATAGGTAAGCATTCAGAAAACAATGGAATGCAGCCTCTAATGGAGCAATAGCAAAATGTTACATTGAAAAATATCAAAAGTAAAGCTAAAACTAGTAGGCTATCCTATGCCAATACACCAGAAGGAGGCCTTTGTAAAGTCCTAGAGGAAATCTAACTGAGCCAAGGTGCTTTGCTGTAAGCTCATTTTGGCCCAATAGGTGCTGTCAAAAAGTAAGAAAAGACCGATCCTTTTTCATATGTAAAATGAAGACATTGGACAATACATTCCCCATGGTCTGATATTATATGTACTAAGGAGAAGCAATTAACATGTTGGGTAATTAACTAGGGGATTTTCTGCTCCATCTGCCTTTATATTGATTATTATATGACTTCCTGCAAAGTTAGTAGTTTCCTGGTAGTTTTATAACAGAGGTCTAAAGACATTTAAGTGGAGCTCAGGTAAGATCTGTTCCAGTTGTATTAGTCCAATGGTTCTCAACTGGAGACAATTTACCCCCCGGAGACCCCAATCCTCAGAGACATTTGACGATGTCCGTAGACATTGCTGGAACCATATGACAATATGTTGCCCACCTCATGCCCCATCAATCTCAAGTACTTTTATAGGTATTTCCTAAAAACAAGGACTTTCTCTTGTATAGCCACACTGCAATGATCAAGATCAGGAAATTACCATTGATACATTACAACTCTAGTTCACAGACCCCAAGCAAATGTGGCCAGTTGACCAGTACTGTCCTATGTAGCAAAAGGATCCAGGTCAGAATCACCTGTTGCATTTAATTGTCATGTCTCTTTAGTCTCCTTCAGTCTAAGGCAGTCTGTCAGTCTTTTCTCGATTTTATAACTTGGCACTTTTGAAGATTACAGGCTGGTTTACTTTTTAGGGGGTCTCTCAATCTGGGTTTGTTTGACGTTTCTTTATGATGAGATTAGAATCATGTGTCTTTGGCAGGAATATCATAGAAATGGTGCTGTATTCACTTTCCTGGCATCTTTTCAGGTAGTGCCTGGTTTCCATTTGTCCCATCACTGATGATGTTTGCTTTGACCCCTTGATAAAGGTGATACCCTCACAGTTACTCACCATAAAACAGGGGTCCCCAATCCCTGGGCCACAGTCTGGTACTGGTCTGTGGCCTGTTAGGAACCAGGCCGCACAGCAGGAGGTAAGCGTCGCGTGAGCGAACGAAGCTTCATCTGTATTTACAGCCACTCCCCATTGCTCGAGTTACTGCCTGAGCTCCTCCTCCTGACAGATCAGTGGCGGCATTAGATTCTCATAGGAACCTACTGTGAACTGCGGATGAGAGAGATCTAGGCTGCGCGCTCCTCATGAGCATCTAATGCCTGATGATCTGAGGTGGAGCTGAGATGGTGATGCTAGTGCTGGGCAGCGGCTGCAAATACAGCTGATCATTAGCATAGACGTGACTGCACAGAGACCATATAAATCAATTGCTTGCAGGCGCATATCAAAATCCCATCAGCGAGTGACAAGTGAAAACAAGCTCACGGCTCCCACTGATTCCGCATTATGATGAGTTGTATAATTATTTCATTATATATTACAATGTAATAAGATTAGAAATAAAGTGCACAATAAATGTCATGTGTTTGAACATCCCCAAACCACACCCCCGCCCACCCCCCCACCCCCACCCCAGCCCCGGTCCGTGGAAAAATTGTCTTCCATGAAACCGGTCCTTGGTGCCAAAAAGGTTGGGGACCACTGGTATAAAATATTTTGTGGGGAAGTACTTTGAAACTGTAGATATCTCATTGTCAAACTTTCAATTTATTCCTTTAAATATATGTGGAACTAATAGAATCTTATTTTACACTATAATCCATTATTATCATTATTTATTTGTATGCTCAACTCATCCCTGATTGGTCAGTGGGCACCCAGTCAAGTTGTCTTTTGTATTCTTTTGACATATCCATGTTCTTCTTTGAGCCCTTCCTTATTTTCTGGCACAAGGTGTTCTAGCCTTCTTTGGACTTAATTATGTCTCCCCAGAATTCATATGTTGAAGTCCTAGCTCTCATTGTGTTGGTAGTTGGAGGTGGGGTCTTGGAGAGATAATTAATTTTAAATGAGGTCATGAGGGTGGGGTCCTCATGATGGGATTAGTGGCTTTATGATAAAAGACCAGAGAGCTCTCCCTCTCTCTCTCTTTCTGCCATGTGAAGACATTGCAAAAAAGATAGCTGTCTGCAAGCCAGAAAGAGAGCTCTGACCAATTCTGAAACTGAATTGCCTGGCACTCAGATCAAGGGACTTTCCAGCCTCTGGAACTGTGAGAAATAAAATTACTCTGTTTAAGCCACCCAGCCTAAGGCATTTTTTACGGCAGCCTGAAGGGGCTAAGCTAAGACACAGGCCCATGATGTGTGTTTCCCTGTCCCAGATCTGGAACCCAGTGGCTATTCCTTTGCTTGTTCAGAACTCTGGACAAGAATAGTACTCTTATTGTTTCCCTGAAATTCACTTCCTGCCTTGGGCTTTTTGCCCCAAACTTGAAAATCCATCTCATTCCCACAGGGTTCTAACTTCTGTCCTCCAAATTAATATGAACAGAAATCCACATGAACCTAGTTAAAAACTTGTAATGCTCTAACAACGTGCTTACTTTTCCATGTCAATTTTTACCCTCACAGAACCTCTCTTGGGGCTCCATGTTGGAACTATGAGTTTTGACTGGAGTTCTGGGTAGTGCACTTGTGTGGCCAGCTGTCAGGTATGGGAGCCTCGGAGCAGATGGCTCCCCGGCCTCAAATTGTACTGTGGGGCTGAGCAGCCCATCTGGGTGTGGGGCTGGCCTTGGCTTTTGCCACTGAAAGAGAACAAAAAGGCAGGCTTAGGAACCCAGGTACTGTGCCAACTGAATTAAAAAGCATCTGAGTCTAGGTTCTCCTTTGCTCACTGCTGTTTCCAGTTAGATATTTCATTTGGACTCCAGTGTGAAATACCCTTGAGATGGTGGGAAGATGTTGAGTATCATTTTCTGCTTCGGTTTCTTCTGAATTTCTTCTTCATCAGCCTTGTCACTTGCTCTAATACAGATTATGTTAAATATAGTAGAAACACTTTTAGACAGGAAGAGGTATGTCAAAAACTGTGAGTAAATTTACCAGTTAAGGATTTACTGCCATTCATAGTATATATGTATATTTTCTTTGTTTTACTTTACATAAATATATATATATATTTCAATATGCTTCAAGAAATCAGGGACAACCACGTGAAAGTTTTTTGACCCTGGAGCTTTTAACACAAACAATCACTCTAAGCAATCTCCAAATTCACTGGAGTATTCCTTTGTAAAATGAATGTTATAGTCAAGTGGAAATCGCACTAAAAACCATTTTACCTGGCAGGATTTATTGTGGGTTGTTCCACAGTGCAACTCGTCTTCACATGGATTTCCTTGCTGACTTAAATCTCAGAATTCAGAGGGGCAGAGGCCATGGCAAAGGGATCCTAAAACAAAATGTGAGATATATGAAGATGAAGGGCCCGAGCCTTCCCTTCCCAAGCCCACCTGAGGCCTCCAGCTTCCCAGCCTGAAGACATGGATTCCTCAAAGTACTTAAAAGATACAAAAATATGTTCCCTGGGACAGGGGTTGGAACAATACTGTAATAATAACTTATGTTTTATTATCAGTATTATAATAGATTCTTTTTCTTCATTTCAGGGATGGAATTAGGAATTGGTGATGGGAGGTCTGGGTAAGTGGGTTAGTAGATGGGAGGAGAGTAGGAAATCAGTCCCACAGGGTGGTGACCTGCTCAGGTGAAAATATTTATGCCAGGTGCCTGTGTGGGGGACTCTGCATAGGATAAAGTGGGTATCTGTGGAGAAAACAGGGGAAGCAATTGTATTGGGCACAGAGTTAAAAACTTCACAGCCTAGTGGAGAGAAAATCACTTTAACATGGATGCCAAATCAAGTCTGATATTCTCTAGACGAGCCAAGGATGTGTGCACTTTCCAGGGAGCTCAGCATACACTTTGCTGTTGTGTTGCCTGCAAAGCACCCTTTGTAATCTCTCTCTATGGCTGTTCAGTTTTATTTGTGTGATGGTGTGGCTACAGTTTAATTAATTTCTATTTATCAGGCATCATACCAACAGATGATATAATCTCATTTAGTCCACTTAACGTTCCTAATGAGGTAGGTTTTATCACCCACATATCCCCATTTTATACGTGAAGAATCTGATCTTAGAGGGTGAAATGAAATGTTTAGCTCAAATTAGCATAGTAGAGCCAGGATTTGACCCAGGTCTGTGTGATTTCAAAGGCCATACTTTATTTCATAGAGGTAGTACTCAACAATGCCTCCAACTGTGGCCCTACCTTTTTTTAAGGTCACAGATCATGGTTATGAAAGAATTTGGCTCTTTAGAAATTCTAGACTCTGACCCTAGCCTTATAATAAGCACTACATTCAAACTAACTGGAACAGCCAGTTGCTTGCTGTATCAACTAACTTTTGTTATATAGTAAGCCACCCCAAAACTAGTGGCTTAAAAAAATGATTTAGTTCATGATTCTGTGTGTTGGCAATCTGTTTGGGCTTGTTGGGCAGTCCATGTGATCAGGGCCAAGTTTAACTCTTCTTGGCTGGACTCTATCCCACGTCTGGGAGCTCACCTTCAATTATAAGGATGACCTTCCTCCGTCGGCTTGTGATCCTTTCATAGGCTTGCCTGAACTTGTTCACACAGTGGCAGAGGGCTTTGAAGAGCACCAAGGGAAGAGAAGCCTGGATGTGTCAGCACTTTTTAAGTCTCTTTTGTGTCACTTTCACTAATGTCCCATTGGTCAAAGCTAGTCACACAGCCAACCAGAATTTAAAGAATAGAGAAATAGGGCTTCCCTGGTGGCGCAGTGGTTGAGAGTCCGCCTGCCGATGCAGGGGACACGGGGTCATGCCCCGGTCGAGGAGGATCCCACATGCCGCGGAGAGGCTGGGCCCGTGAGCCATGGCCACTGAGCCTGCGCGTCTGGAGCCTGTGCTCCGCAACGGGAGAGGCCACAACAGTGAGAGGCCTGCGTACTGCAACAAAAAAAAAAAAAAAAAAAAAAAAAAAAAGAATAGAGAAATAGACTCCGCTATCTAGAAGCATCTGCAGCATCCTTTTGTAAGGGCATCACACTGCAAAGGTGTTACATTACAAAATCATGAGTGCAGGGATGGGAAGAACTTGTGATCATTTTTTAAAAACGTATCATAGTTGCCTAATTCTGTCCACTTATTTTACAAATTTTTGGTACTTCCCATGAAGGAAAATCAGACAAAAATTAGGGACATGTCATAGAAAACATTCATCATTACTGAATATAGACTCACAAATATGAAGCCCTGTGTCTGGTTGGTCAAGTAGTGAAAACTGCTCATCATACTTAAGCAAATGAAAAAAGCTGGACTGCCATAATCATTACTCTTGTTTCTTTACAAACTGACATTTTAATTGTAAGGGGGATTCTAAAAATTGCTTACAAGTCACGTATGAATTTTCACAAATGACTCTTATAAAGGCATCCAGAAAACAAAATAACCTTTGTTCCATCCTGCTTTAGAACCCAAGGAAGTCTACTTATTTGAGCTTTGGATTTTCCCCATGAAGACTGAAAAGCAGGTGATTATGTAATTTAGAAAAGCTTCGAGAAGCCAACTTTTTGTGTGTGTGTGTGTGTGGTACACTGGCCTCTCACTGTTGTGGCCTCTCCCGTTGTGGAGCACAGGCTCCGGACGTGCAGGCTCAGCGGCCATGGCTCACAGGCCCAGCCGCTCCACGGCATGTGGGATCTTCCCGGACCAGGGCACGACCCCGTGTCCCCTGCATCGGCAGGCGGACTCTCAACCACTGCGCCACCAGGGAAGCCCGAGAAGCCAACTTTTTAAAGGAAATAATGAGGAAATGTCCCTTTAGGAAGAAGTTACCATAAAATGCCATGGGGTAAACAAATTACAACAACAAGAATAATGTCCTCTATCACATGAAGAAAAAGGGACTTCTATCAAGATTTTGTACCTCTGACATTTGTTGGTTGGTGACATGGCAGAAGTGTTTTCAGTGCAATGGTCCCTTTCTTTCATCATGTTCTTGATTACTATTGGGTCTGTTTCTCTTCCTCTTGAAAGCACTAAACTATTTCATCTTGACTAGAGAACAGAGGATCCTTTCATATAATAGCCAGAAAAGTTGAAGCAGAAGCTCTCTCATCTCTCTGCTTTGTTATTCTTGGGCAGAAATCATTGCCTGGCAGATAATGAACTCCCTTGCAATTAATCCTTGTCAATAGGAAATACTTTATGATATGAAATAAAAATAAAATTCCATACTGGATGTATAGAAGTTTTGAGGTATGAATGTGTTTCTATGTATATGTCTATGGGAAACCATGAAAAGAGATTACAGATGGTGAACCAAAATTTTTCTTGACCCCCAAATCAGAAATATGCCCCCACAAAGTTCTAAATACATATATTATAACAGTTTCAAACTTGGCTTTTCCAACTGTTTTAATAACTGAGTACGTACATGTTTTCCTCCTATGGCAAAAAACAGGCAAAGAGGTTTAGATTAAGCTTTGGGAATGGTTCTTTTAGAAAACCTTGGCTTTGAAGTGTAAAACTCTTAACTCAAGTAAATTTAGTAGTTTATTGACCTTGGGATGATGATGAATAAAATCTTTGACAGTCTCTTGTGGCTTTTGCGAATCACATATTATTGGCTGCAGGTCCATTTTCTAAACAGTTTGCCAAAACCAAGATTCCAGAAGCTAATTTACCAAATTACATTCTCTAAGTGGTAAATTTGCAGTGTGGCCAATTTTTGAATTTAGCGGAATCCATGTTGCTGAGCGCATGCATAACCTCCATTCCTGCTGCCATGGCTGCTTTGTTCACCTGCCCCTTGGACAATAGCAGAGGGGCTGGGGAAGGAAACTAACTGATGTCTGCTGAAAGTGGTCTTCCAGGCCACCTGATTATTGAAATCTTCCCCTGTTGATGTCATCCTTTGGTGAGCATCATATGAGACACAGCTATCTTCACATTCTGTGCTCGTTCATAGAGATCTATCCACATCCCTCTTACCCAGACCTCCTTGATACAAGTTTTCCAATTGTGTTTCTTCCAACCAAACCATTAGCCAGATAGCCCATGGTTTGCTTGCTTCTAGGAAAAATGAATGACCAGGTTCAGTACTCAAAATTCTGCCCACTGAGGGTGGTTTTCTGTTCACCACAATCCTGCAGAGCTGTCCCAGAATGGGGCTGTAGAGAAGCTACAGCTATCCTCTTTCAGGTGATTGCCTGTATATGGTGCAGGATCATCTATGTATAAACCAAGCCTGTTTTTTTCCTTCAGTCAGGTGGTCATAGGGAACTTCATTTGAGCTATAGATGTGGGTTAAGATAAAGAAGGCAAATAGTAGGAATAGGCGCTATGCAACTTATGCCTTCTGGACCTTCTCTAGCCCAACTTCATCTGTACCACTTCCACTTCATGATGGAGTGCATGCTCAACTTTGTGTCTTGGTCGGTTAGACAACACCCAGTTCACGATTGGCAGTTCAGATCATGTGGTAACTTGGCAGCCCATGGTCATGTGATCAGTCTCCATTAAAGTCCAATCACAAGCTCCAAATTTGTCTCTCAAAAGGAGAATAGTTATATGCAAAAAATGACATGGCTTTGCTTTAATCACTAAAGCTCTGTGCTGTATTTACTTAAAAGAGTCTGCCAAAGGCTCCATATAACATCTTTATCTGACAGTAACACTTGAAGCATCATCAAATGTGAAATGTTTTACTAATGTGTGTAGAGTGGTCACTACCTCCTGCTAAGTGGGTCCAATCAGCACAATTTCATCAATGTAATGGACCAGCATGATTCCACTGGAGTGGAAAAGCAATCAAGGTTCCTGCAGACTAAATTATGACAGTGCTAAGAGATCATTTAGTCCTGAGATAGAAGAGTGAAAATACATTGCTGGCTATGCCAGATGAAAACAAACTACTTTGGATGGTCTTCACTAACAGGTATACAAAAAATATATAACATTTGCCAGATCCATTGCTGCATAGCAGGTACCAGGGAATGTGCTGATTTGCTCCAGCAAGGAAACCACATTAGTAACAGCAGCTGCAATTGCTTGATAATGTCTATGATAATCCACTGTCATTGCCTAAGATCCATCTGTCTTCTGCACAGGCCAACTAAGTGAATATGAAATCTTTGCTTAGTGAGCTTACATTAATCAATCCAACCTCATCCATCTTTATATTCCTTCTGCCTTGATCACTCTTAAGACATATTATCAAAAATATTCCTCAAGCTTCTATCAATATAAATTGGAAAAATCATGCAATTTTTTGGTATGTGTTGCATCTCTACATGACTCATACTTGGAATCTCATTCTTTGGGACTTCCTGACATATGAGTTTAGAAGCCAAGAGAAGTAGTGGAAGTAGGTTATGAGGAGGATAAGCACTCCCGTGCAAGACATCTACTGCAGAGGAGATCATTATAGTTTCCTCAGTCAAGGAGAGACTCTCTTAGGCAGGAATGTAAAGGCTACTTCTAATGGCAAAGAAGGCTCCTCAAAACTCAGGGTTTCATGGTTCACGGTATGCAACTTCATTGCAATCTGCCCATAAGTTTCCATTGCAGTTTTCAGCGTCCCATTCCTTCCCCGTGAATGCCCTAATTTTAACAAAAGAGACCCTATGACATCAGCAATTCAGTTTGTGTTGTAAGTTAGTCATGTACAGATTACACATTGGGTTTCATTTTCAGAAAACTTGGCCCTAGATGAAGATTTTTACAGGGGTTAAGCTCTAGGATATAGGAACTTCTTTTAAGGCTAGGATATAGGAGTTTCTTTTAGGACAAACATAGAAATTTTAAGTTCTCTTATGTGAACTAGGAATTTAAAGCCCTGAGCTCCTCATTTTCTCTCCTTAAGTTCTTTAGCTCATTCAGAGGCAACCAACCAACCCCCGTTAAACTCCTTATTTTTACTAAAATGTATGGCAGCAAATAACTGGTCATTCAGAGTCTTGCCTTATATAGGTTCATAACTACAGGTATCAGCAGGTGATAATTTGAGTAAATGTTTTGCTGTTGCATACCATAGACTACCAGTGTCCTCTTCAACATTGGAAATAGGGTCATTAATATTTTTAAGTAGAATCAGTTTAGGAAACCAATTCCAGAAAGCCCAGGAAAACCGAGCAAATTCATATAACTCACTCCTAAGATTCTGCTCCTCTGGTACCACTCTTGGCACCCAATTCTGTATCAGTTAGGGTTACATCAAAGAAGCATGTTATATATAAATTTGACTTTACAAAATTGTGGGAGCTAGTTAAGTCGTAGACATAAGATTTTTCTTTTGTCGGGTGCTGGAATTTGAAATCTTCAGGGCAGGCCATAGAAAGAGGCAGTAAGGAGAGATGTCTGTAGAGCATAGAAGAGCCAGGAGAAGCCGGAACCCACAGCAGGAGCTGGAAATTAAGTGGATGACCTGGAACCCATCTCAGTTCTTGTTGTCTCCAGCCATATGATGTGGGTGTCCTGCAGGAGCAGCTGGCATTTTTCATCATGAAGCTTAACACACAGCTGACCCAGGAGTCAGAGAAGCTGAAGGAATAGTCAGGTGAAAATACACACAGTTGGCAGGCCTGGCTGTTTTCCCATGCCAGTGAGGTGAGCCCATAGACAAGCAAAGTGCTTGAGGACAAGCACCCATCCTAACCTTCCAAGCAAAGAAACAAAAGGACTGCTGTTTTAGTTTCACCTTCCTAAGGTCATACAAAAATATCTTCTCTGTGTTTCACCCTTGCTACAAACACAGAGAATGTACTTCTGGGAAACAGAGTTCAGCCTGGCCAAGATGACACATTACAAAGTCACCATGTAGACTAAAGAAGAGAACCCATATGATGATCTCAGTAAATGCCAAATAAGTATTTGACAAAATTCAACATTGATTCACTTAAAAAACCCTCATTGGGAATTCCCTGGCAGTCCAGTGGTTAGGAGTCGGTGCTTTCACTGCCATGGTCCCGGGTTCAATCCCTTGGTTGGGGAACTAAAATCCCACAAGACGTGCACGTGGTGTGGCAAAAAAACCCAAAAAAACAAACAAAAAAACCTCATTAAACAAGGAACAGGAAGAAATGACCTCTAGCTGATAAAGGGCATCATTCACAATTTTCTCTCCCTAAGGAGAAGAGCAAGTCAAGGTTATGTGCTATCACCATTCCTATTCAACATCATACTGGAGGGGTATGGATCAGCACAGATCTCAGGAAAACCGTGAAAGAGGAATAACTTGACTCAACTTCTTTCTACTTGCATATGAAAGTCCCTTCCCTTTCTTTGGGGCCGTTGTCTTGTCCTCTTTTCTTTATCTAATATGTGATAAAAGATCGAAGAACTATTACTTGCTAGCTAATATACCTTAGCTGTTGTACCTTAAGTCCTCCCAGAGAATGAGACAAAGGGGTCTTTCAAAGGTCTTCACCTTAAATGTGTAGATATGGACAGATACAGTCTCGTCTCAGGATTTCTCACAGTGATTTTCAAACATTTTAACGTCCATAAAAATAATATGGGGTGCTAATTCAAAACGTTTGGTATATGTTCTAAATTATTCTATACTCTCAAAAGCAAACAATTGCATTTCTTAATAAAATTCTCAGTCTGATCTCTCACTACTTCTGGTTGCCCATCCCCTCTAAACAATCTGGATCATTGAGATGAAGCTGAATTACAAAAGAGTTTTCTGAGGCATAAGGTCTCACCACTGGTGCCATCCTGTGGCATTTTATTTAGATGAGCAATTTTATAGCCTAGGATTCATGTCTGTTGGCACAGAGGAGTTGGCAAAGCCAAAAACAGATCATCCAGCATTTGAGAGATAGTAAAAAATCATTCAAGCTCAGTAGATTTTTTCTGTTCTAAGTGATGATTTAGAAAGAAAAAGTGGGTAAGAATGAGTAAAGTGAGTGGAATGAACATAGGACTCAAGATTACTGTGATTCATCCCTTATTATTTTCATTAAAGAAGAAGCTGTATTTTGAGTATCACTCAAAGTCCTCTGAATTCTAAATCTCATAGCAAAATACCTCCACCCACCCACAGTTGGCAACAGACATACGTCAATACAGATTTCTTTAGAGATCACATTTTCTTGGGTGTGTCTCATGCTTGGAAGATGGGCTCAACATTCTAACTGAATGGCAGATGGAGCTTCATGGCAGTCATTAATCATCCAAACAATGAGAGGTTCCTAAGGAAGGTTACTGCTCGTTGTGAGATAGAAAAGAAATGGCAGAATAGACCAATGAAGCTGCTATGTCTCCATAAAGCACAGACCAAATACTGGGGTCACAAGTAGTTCAGAGTAAGAGGTTGTGAAAGAATTCAATTTATGTTCCTCAATGGTTAGATCCTTTTTAGAGGGGGATGTGTAAAAAATTCATAAACAGAAACCTCAATTAAATAGAGTCTGGGAGACCAGAGGGGGAGCTCTCATGCCCTGTGACAATAGCAGAGCCCAACAGGAAGAAGAAAGGCTCCTATTCTTTCCTGGCAAGGACTCAGCCAATGAAAAGCCATGGACACTTTGCTTACTATAGCCCTCCTGACTTCATTTTCCTCTCTATAAAAGAGTGCTCCTACACTTGCTGTGCAGTAACTTTCATGTGGCTCTCTGTGCAGACTCTCTCATGCAGACTCCGAATTGCAATTTTCTGCTGATCCTGAATGAACTCATCTTTGCTAGAAGAATATCTGGCCATCTATTTGTTTCAGGTCAACAGATGTTATCATCTGTCACTTCTGATTGAGGATACATGAAGAAGTGGTCAGTGAGGGTAGAGGTTTTGGAACCAATTAGTCCTATTGTTTATGTAGCTGAGCCCAGGGTCATTAAGCTCAGA
Source organism: Mesoplodon mirus (assembly GCF_964341445.2). Classification (NCBI taxonomy): domain Eukaryota; kingdom Metazoa; phylum Chordata; class Mammalia; order Artiodactyla; family Ziphiidae; genus Mesoplodon; species Mesoplodon mirus. The sequence goes on along the minus strand of NC_138977.1, from coordinate 12,454,998 downwards.
GCTGGTGTCCTTAGATGGGCTTGGGACTTCCAATCCATCAGTGTGCTGCTCTTCTGTCATAAGAGGTGGCCTTGAGAATCCAGTCCCCTGTCATCCTAGACTAGTGTTTCTGCAAAGGCACCAAAAGAAATTCTTTCATTTTTGGAACGCTCTCAAAGGCCACAGATTGCTATCATCAAGACTCACACACCACCTGAACCCTCTGAATGAATTGTCTATACATTTTTATACAGAAGTGAGGAAGAGGGTTTGTTCACTGTGTGTACCAGCTCAGAGTTCATGTTAAATCTTATATTTGTGGCAATTAAATTTCCTAATGTAGTTCTGTGTTTAGAAAGCTTGTCTGGCGTTTCAGGCATGCTGAGAAAGGGGGTAGGGAATATGTCAGTGTTAATATTCCAAGAAACATGTTACTTATGGGGAATTTGGGGAAAAAGAACGTATTGATACTGATAATTCACTAATAGTTTAATCATTATTGTTGCCTTGTCCTATCGAGAAAAGTCTGCACCCCAAGCTTTTGTACCTTACCTTATTTGCGATTTCTTCTAGGCTTCTGAGCACCACTAGAGCAAAGCCAAACAAAAAGAAATCATGTGAGTTAATGCAGCTACAAATTCCTGGTCTCTGATCACAGCTTAGTTTTCAAAGTTGTCAGCCAATCTTTCCATGTGTTTCTATTCCCATTCACCATGTTATCTTTGTCAACTCCTTCTCATTCAGACTAAGGCCTCTGACTACCCTCTATCCTCAACTATTCTCATCTCATCTCCCAGTAACAGAAAAATTACAGGTAATCAAATCATTACTGTTTTGACCTTCTCTCCTCTCCCACCTCCAACCTACATCTCGATGGGAAAATATTCCTATACCTCTATTCTGGTACTCACATATACCTCCTGTCTCTAACCTTCTCAGAGGTCTCACTCCACCGGTTATCTCTTCTCTCAGCATTCTCTATGTCACTAATGCTTTTTAGCCTGTAAACACACTCAGTCTCTCCTATTTAAAAATAAATTCCCAACTTTTCAGAAGACATGCAGATGGCCAACAGGCATATGAAAATGTGCTCAACATTACTAATCATCAGGGAAATACAAATGAAAACCACAATGAGATACCACCTCACATCTGTCAGAATGGTTGTCATCAAAAAGACAAGAGATAACAAATGCTGTGACGATGTGGAGAAAACGGAATCCTAGTGCACTATTGGCATGTTTGTAAATTGGTGCAGCCACTATGGAAAGCAGTATAGTAGAGGTTCCTCAAAAAACTAAAAATAGATCTACCATATGATCCAACAATTCCACTCCTGGGTATATGTCAGAAGAAAATGAAAACACTAAATAGAAAAGATACATGCACCCCAATGTTCACAGCAGCATTATTTACAATAGTCAAGATATGGAAGCAACCTAAGTGTCCATCAACAGATGAATGGATAAAGAAGAGGTGATATATATATATATATATATATATATATATACACACACACACACACACACACACACACACAATGGAATACTACTCAGCCATTAAAAAGAATGAACTAATGAACTAATGCCATTTGCAACAACATGGTGGAGGGTATTATGCTTAGTGAAATAAGTCAAACAGAGAAAGACAAATACTCTATGTTATCACTTATATGTGGGATCTAAAAAAGGAAACAAATGAATCAATATAACAAAACAGAAACAGACTCAGAGATAAAGTGATTAAAGTAGATAAAAAACTAGTTGTTACCAGTGGGGAGAGGGAAGAGGAAAGGAACAAGATAGGGGTGGGAGTTAAGAGGTACAAACTACTATGTATAAAATGAATAAGCTGCAAGCATTTATTGTACAGCACAGAGAATATAGTCAATATTTTATAACTTTAAATAGAATATATTCTATAAAAACATTGAATAACTGTGTTGTAAACCTGAAACCAATATAATATTGTAAATCAACTATACTTTAAAAAAATTCCATTGTATGGATTCACCACAGCTTGTTTATCCACTCATCTTTTGAGGGACATCTTGGTTGCTTCCAGTTTTGGGCAATTATTAATAAAACTGCTATAAACTTCTAAAAAAAAATAAACTCCTGACTTTTCATCATACTCTAACTACAACTATATCTATTTCTTTACTTTCACAATCCAATTTTTAAAAGAGTGTTCTTAACTCTGGATTTCTATCTCATGATCTTTCTTTCATTCCTTTATTTGTTGTTATAAGGCTCCTTTTCTCAATATGCCATTAAATCTGCTCTTGGGAATGACTGCAAAGTTGCTAAACTTAAACGGACACATTCTCAGAGCTTCCAGGCTCTCTCTGAGTGTGTCATTCTCCCAGAATCTCCTTGTGTTCACCAACCTGGAAGCTCTCTGAACCCTCTCCTTTTGGCTTTTTATGGAGTCTTCATATATAGATATAATTGATTAAATCATTGTTCATTGGTGATTGATCCAACCTCCAGCCCCTTTCCTCCCTCTTTCCAACTCTCTAATCATGTGATTGATTCTCCTAGCAACCAGCCCCCATCCTTAGAAGCATTCACCTCATTAACATAACAAGAGACACCTTTATCACTCAACACTTAAGAAATTCCAAGGGTTTAGGTGCCAGAAAGGGGGATGAAGACCAAATTTGTTATTTTTTATTAGAAATCACCGTATCACAGTAACTCAAAATGCTACAACTAATATGAATTAGCTGATTGCATATGGATCTCTTTCTTATGCCTCCAAGTATCCAAATACCTAAGTGCCTCTTAGACATTTCCATTTGGTGCTGCACAGGCAACACAACTCAATCCATATAAAATTGAACTTATGTTTTCCATCAAACCCACTCTAGAATGTATTTATTATGTTAATAGGACAACCATCAGCCAGATACTCAGGACAGAAACCTAGAATCATCCTTGAATCATTTCTCAACCTTTTTTCTCATCTTACCTCCAATCATATGCAACCAGACCTCTAAGTCCCATTAGATACACAACTTAAATAACTCTAGTAATGATCTCCTCATCTCCATTTTCCCTGCTCTTGTCTTCCTTTAGGCTTTACTCACTTCTCACTTGAAACACTGCAAAATTCTTTTTATTAGTCTCTCGCCTATCAGGCTTACCCTTTCTGTCTATTACCACTTGAGTGATCTTCCTTATAATGTAAACCTGATTAGATCATCTACCTACTTATAGTTTTCCATTGCCTTCCATAACCTTCAGGATAAAATCCAAGTCTATTTCCTACCTTTATCTGGCCTTTGCTAATCTGTGCTGCCCAGTTTCTTATTATTTCCTAATTCATACTATGTTCTAGCTTTGCTAAACTATGTCCAGGTAGTTCTCCCAAAGATTTTCTTAAACCTCAGTGCCTTTTGCACACACTTCTCCATCATCTCAGAATGCCCTGTGTGAGCTTCTTTACCTGGCCAAATCCTTTTCACCGTATAAATGCTCAACTTAACTATCTCTATTGAGAATTCTTCCTTAACCCACCCACTTTGGATAAAAGGTATTTTCACATGCTTCCACGTACCCTCATGCCTACACATAGCAGAACACTCACTGTACCTTGTTGTATGTCTGTATCTACTTCACTAAACTGTTATCTTCTTTACTGTATTATGAATATCAGAAAGAGCCTGGTGTACAGTATTTAAAGACAGATTCATTGCATGAATGAATGATAAATAAATAAAATAAAACATGAATCTAGAGGGTATTATGCTAAGTGATATAAGTCAGACAGAGAAAGACAAATAGGCATGATCTCACTTACATGTTGAATCTAAAAAAACAAAACAAAACAAAACAAAAACAGACTCGTAGATACAGAGAACAAACAGGTAATAACCAGAAGGAAGGTGAGTGGGTGAAACAGGCGAAGGGGGTTAAGAGGTACAAACCTCTAGTTATATAATAAGTTACAAGGATGTAATATTTAGCATAAGGAACATTGTCAATAATATTGTAATAACTTTGTATAGGGACAGATGGTTATTAGATTTTTCACAGTTATCATTTCATAAGATATGCAAATGTCAAATCACTATGTAGCACATCTGAAACTAACATAATATTGTATGTTAACTATATTTCAATAAAAAATAAATTAGAAAAACATATAATGAAATATAGAAGACTGAGCTGACATTTAATAATGGATTTGCAATTTTTAATCCTTTCATAAAAACAGCCGGGTTATGGAATGTTTTTGCTGTAGAGTGAAGTAGAATTCTCAACTGAGGATTAAAACTAAGGGTCATTATTCCTTAGGGAGACTGGGATTTGTTTTAAACAGGGCTTCTTTTAATGAAGGCAGATTTAAAAAATCTGATAGATTCTTATGCCTCCGAGTGGCTTATATATGTGTCGTGGGGCCCAAGGCAAGTCATCCTGAGAGGCTGAGTTTTGGAAAATCCTCAAAGTATAAAAACCACAAAAGGAACATTTCATAATGAAATCTCTATTTCTCTTCCATCTTCCTGGGTCTGGATAAAATAAAGTTTTATGACTCAGATTTTTTTTTTAAGTTTGAATTATTGAATTTAGCCAATTTTAAAACAACTAAAATATTTTATTAGTTATAAAATTTTGCTCTGAATACTTGAAGATTTATTAAGTCACTCAGATTTTAAGACACTTGGACACTCACTTTGTTGGATGCTTGATTATGTTGAAAACTTACCCTGGCAGAATGGGTTTTACTGTTTCAAAGTAAACTGTTATCCTTTACAATGAACTCATGCTGTTTTCTGTTTATGTGTCAATAGTGAACCCAGGATAGTACCAATAAGTTCTAGCTATGAGGTTAAAAACTATTAATATATGTAATAATAATACAGGAAGAATCTTGATGCAACAGAGAGACTAATACTACTTACTTCTGCTTATTGTGTATATTTTTTTCTTATTTTTCTAGTTTGGGTATAAACCGGGATTGTTTTTTGAGACCTGCTGTTATTTCTCATGTGAGCATTTAATACTATAAATGTTTCTCGAAGCACTGTTTTAGCTGTATCCCACAAATTTTGATGTATTTTATTTTCATTTTTATTCACTTAAGAATTTTTCTAATTCCTTTGAAGCTTTTGCTTTTATCCATTAGTCATTTAGAAGTGTGTTTTAAAATTCCAAACATATGGGACATTTTATAAACATCTATTTTTGATATTTAGTTTAATTCTTTTGTTCAGAAAACATATTTTGTATCATTTCAATTCTTCCGAATTTAAAGTTTTACTTTTTGTTTTTTGTGGATTTTTGCTTTTTTTATAGTGTCAGTGTGTAGTTAATGCTGTTGAATATCCAATTGCAATAGAAACCAATGTGAATTATGTTGTCATTGGACAGAATGTTCTGTAAATATCAAATAGGTCAAGTTGATTGATGGTGTTTTTCAGGTTTTCTATATCCTTGCTGACCTTTTGTCTACTTGTTTTAACAATTATATAGAAAGGAGCATTGATGTCTCCAACTATACTACACTTGATCTTAGCTAAAAGGCTGAAAAGCAATTCCAACTATAATTGTGGATTTTTCTTTTTTCTTTTACCATTTTGATTAGCTTTTACTTCATGCATTTGGAAGCTCCATTGTTTGGTGCATACATGTATAGAATTGTATGTCTTCAAGATGAATTGACAATTTTATCATTATAATACCTCTCTTTATTCCTTTCTTCCTGGTAAATGTCTTTGCTCTGAAGTGAATGTTGTCTGATATTAATACAATGAGTTAGTGTTTGTATGGTATCTATTTTCTTTTTGTATTTTAGCCTCTATATATAATTAAAATTATTGTGCTTTTTGTAGCCAACATATAATTGGGTCTCATATTTTTATCTAATGTGACAATCTCTGTCTTTTAACTTGTATGTTTCTACCTCTTACATGTTGTGTAAGTATTGCTAAAATCAAATTTAGGCTTAACATTTTATTATTTGTGTTCTGTGTTCCTGCATTGTCTTATGTTTCTCTGTTCCCCCTCTCTTGCATTCTTTTGGATTATTTTAATATTTGATGTATTCTATCTTTATTAATCTCTTGGATTTCTGGCTAAATATCCATTTTTTGGAGTTGCTTTATATTAATCATATCTAACATTTCACAGTCTACTAAGAATTAACATTTTACCAACTCTAGTAAAATGTAGAACTTTTAAAATCATTTAGGTTCTTTTCCCCTTCCTACTTATGTAGTATTCATATATATTACAATATTTGAACATTAAAAACCCAACCAGTGTTATAAATCTTGTGTTTAACATACATATTTAAAATATTTATGAGGATAAAAACAGCCTATTATATTTACTCAGATATTTTCCATTTCTGTTGCTTTTCTTTCATTCCTGAAATTCTGCATTTCCCTGTGGTATCATTTTCCTTCAGCCTGAAGAACATTCTTTGGCGTTTCTTTTAGAGCAGGCCGTCTGGCCATTAGTACTTTCAATTTCTTTCATCTTCAATCTTTTTTTCTTTCCCTTCTTCTTTTGGTTATTTAGCCCATCCAGTAAAATTTTATTTCATATATTGTGTTTTCTGGTTCTCAGATTTCTATCTGCTATTTTTGTTTGTATTTCTCTGAAGAAAGCTTCTATTTTTCCATTCATTTCAATAGTATTTAACATTCCCACAATGAACTTGGTTGTAATAGCTGTTTTAGCACTTATCTGATAATTCCAACATATTGTGTTATCTTTGTGTTGACATTTGTTAATTTTCTTTTTCTTTGAGAGTCGGTCATATTTTCATGGTTCTTTGAATGGTAGGTGATTTTGGATTGTACCCTGGGCATTTTGAATATTATGTTATGAGACTTTGGTTGGCTAATATCCTCTGGAGACTGTCAATCTTTTGCATTAGGAGGCGAATGTAACATTTAGGTTCTGACTTCAAGTTCTATCTCTTCTTTTGTGGATGAGGGTCTCAATGTGCATTCAGTTTTCAAAGTTTTTGTTATAGTGTTTGAGTCTGTCCATGCATGAGCTACTTGGAGCTTAGTCTGGGACTTGGGAAGTGTTTCATAGAGTAGTTTAGTTCTCAAAGTTCTTGTTACACTGTTCTCAGTCTGTTCTGCACATGCATCTCTCAGGGGTTAGTCTAGGACTTGGATGGTAGCTCAGTTCTCCAAGTCTTTGCCATGCTCATTTGGATTTGTTCTGCACATGTGCATATTGACAGTGAGCCCTGGGTTGAGTTGACTATGCACCAGAATTCTCTCTAATCCAGGATTTCTCCCCAGATTCTGCAGTCTACAGGTTCCTTTTTCTTGGTTCTTCTGGCCAAATACACAGGATTTTTCTCTTTGCAACTCCATGACTGGGGTTGGCCTCAGAGAAGTACCAGGAAATAAAACAGATTTGAAGAAGAAAAGAAAAAGGAAAAGTAGTCATTATCTCCATTTCCCTACACACTGGCTCCACAGGAGTTCCCTTTCCCAATCTTCTGACCAGCGAAAGCAGAGTTCTTCAGGAGTTTTTTGTTGTCTGTGCCCATTGTGCAGTTTTAGGACTTGAGCCATTCACTGTAAAAGAGGAAGTAAAAGAGGAAACTGATCAGAACACTTATCACCGTACTTTTCTTTCTTCAAATTTTACTTCCATCTCCAAGCCACCTGCTATTCTTTGCTTCTTAGAGTCCTTCATATTTGCTTTTCATATTCTTTCTAAAATTTTTCTAAATGTATTCTTTGGGAGAGAGAGACTGTAGTAGACTCATTCCACCATTGCTAACATAGAAATTTAAAGCTTTTGAATTTCTTTCATGGTGTTTAGTGTAAGAGTATGCTTGCCTCGTTACATTGTTTTGTAGTATTACGTTGTATAAATACACTACTATTTGTTTATCCATTCATGTCTTCATAGGTATTAGGGTTGTATCCTGTTTGGGGCTGTTAAGAATAAAGCTTGTCTTAATCCTGATCACAGGGGAAAACATTCAGTTTTTCACCTATAATTATGATGTTAGCTCTAAGTTTTTCATAGATGTCCTTTATCAGCTTGAGGAAGTTCCCCTTCTATTTCTAGATTATTGGGAATTTATATTATGAATGAGTATTAGCTTTACCAAGCATTCTCTGCATCCATTGAGATGACCATGTGTTTCTTTTCCTTTAATTCTATGAATATGCTATATGACGTCAATGGATTTTCAGATGCCAACCCTACATACACAGAATAAAATCCACTTAGTCATAGTGTAAATTCTGAGTTTGTTTTGCTAATATTTTGTGAAGTGTTTATATCTCTGATTATATGTAATAGTGCTCTGTAGTTTTGTGTGTGTGTGTGTGTTTGTAATGTCTTTGCCCAACTTTGGTATCAAGTAACATTGGATTCATAGAACAAATTGAGAAGTGGTTCCTTGTCCTCTATTTTGTGAAAGGGTCTGTAGAGGATTGGTCTTATTTCTTCTTCCAAGATTTGACAGAATCTATAAACCAATCCATTCAAGCCTGGGCTTCCTTTTGTGGGGACTTTTTAAATTACAGATCCAGTTTCTTTATTTCTTATAGATCTATTCAGAGTTTCTAGTTTTTCTTTAGTCAGCTTTGATAATTTGTTTCCTTTCAATGTACCTCCCAATTTCATCCAGTTTGTCTAATTTATTGACATGACATTTTAAATAATATTCCCTTATAATCTTTTTTAATTTGAGAAGGGTTGGTGATGATGTCTTTTCTCATTCTTGATTTTGTAAATCTTTTTCTTCTGTTTTTATTATCAACCTTGTTTCAATGCAAAAAGACCTTTCTTTTAATCCCTTAAGTGAAAACACTACATCCAACTTATCTACATTTTTAAAAAGTATGTCAAGGGACTTCCCTGGTGGCGCAGTGGTTAAGAATCCACCTGCCAATGCAGGGGACACGGGTTTGAGACCCGGTCCGGGAAGATCCCACATGCCGTGAAGCAACTAAGCCCGTGCGCCACAACTACTGAGCCTGTGCTCTAGAGCCTGCGAGCCACAACTACTGAAGCCTGCATGCCACAACTGCTGAAGCCCATGCACCTAGAGCCGGTGCTCCACAGCAAGAGAAGCCACAGCAATGAGAAGCCCGCACACTTCAACGAAGAGTAGCCCCCGCTCACCACAACTAGAGAAAGCCCGCGTGCAGCAACAAAGACCAATGCAGCCAAAAATAAATAAATAAATAAAAAGTATGTCAATTTTAAAGTGAGAATATCTAACCCTCCATCGTTTAGTTCATGTAGTTCAGTTACTGATGAAAGAATAAGACAGACATAAACACTGTATTCTTACAGACTGTATATAGACATAATATGGACATAAACAGCGTTATATACTAGAAAAAGCTGAGGATTTACAGTCTAAGAGACCTGTATCCTAGCCCAGGATATATAGTGAGATTCATGAACTTAGAATAGTCACTCTCTCTTTGCTTCTTTATCTCTCTCTCTAATGAAGTCAAAATAAGCTACCACTCAGAATCGAGGTAAGGCTAAAAATGAAATGAAAATTTAATAACCATCATTATAATTGTTTGACTTTTCAGATTTTGCTCAATCTCTGAATCAAGTGTCTGCAGAGCATTCACATTGTGTAAGCAAAATTTAATCTCATTGTACAATGCCTTTATTACTGATAGTAGCAACAGTTAAATGGTAAAACAATGCAATATAGAAAGACCAGTGTAATTTCAAACTTCAAAATTGGCTTCTGGTTGTAAATAATTTTAAGTACAGTTTCTTATTAAACTGGGAGAAATTTTATTACTGTTTTTCACTGTAGGGCAACTTCTCCTGTCTTTATGCTAGTCTTCTCTTCCTTCTTCCTTCCTTTTTGCCTTTTCTTTTTTAACCTTACACTCTTTGGTCTGTCTTCTCTTTCTCTCTTTCATTCTTTTCCTCTTCTTTCCTTCCCTCTCTTTCTTATCTGGCTTGCTTTTGTGTCTATTGTTCAAAAACATCTACTTGATGCCAATTTTGTGTTGAATCATTTGTTAGTCACTGGAGAAACAAAGAGAAACAGTACATTTGTCCTTAGTAAACTATATCTTCCCTGCTACCTATACCCACCTGAAGACTGTACTGATGGGTTCTCACACATTTTACCTATTGGTTAACCTGTAAATGTAGAAAACAGTTATCCATACTCATGACTTTTGAGTCATGTTGCTTCTCCACATCTTGGGATAGGCTTAGTCTCAACCAATGGTTTTAAAACTGCAGAATAGAAATTGTCAGTGCATTAAAAAAAAAAAAACAGCATTTAAAAAAATGAAATAGAATAGCATATGACAGAAAATATTTCATAACATATAGTAAGAGTATTGCTTTATGAAGCTGTTATTTTAGTTATATTTCTTTTTATCTCATTCTACATATATAGCTACATTCACAAGTAAATATGTGTATTGTTCATGATGCAAAATATATTTCTCATAGTTCAAATGTTTGAAAAATAGTGGCTTAAACTGCTAAGATTCAGGGCCATTCCAGGGCTTCCAAAAAGGAAAATAGATAAAGATAAGCGGTGATAGAGAAGAGAAGTAATAGAAAAAGAGTCACTTTAGCATTCATCTGCTTAGACTAAAATTCTTTAGCCAGGTTGATTCTTGGTGCAATCATGAGTATATTGTTCTTTTTTCCAAGGATGTGATCCCATTGGATTTGAATATATACTATATTGTACCACATGTAGAATATCCCTTTGATGAAGAAGACTCCCAGAGGGGCCCCTGGAATTAATTTATCCACTGAGAGATTATAGATTCCACCCCTCCATCTTTAATATACAATGTAACAAATCTTATGATTTGTTAAATCTTATGATTCTAAAATAGGGCAAGATTTCTGGAATTGCAATTCTGGCAAGTCCTGAGAAACTTAAAAATCAATATCACTTCTAACTGTGTGAAGAACAATAACCATCGAGCCAGATAGCAGATGTACTGAGCTCAATGGGAAGCTTAAAGCCTCACTGATGCTTCTTGTTATAAAAACTTCACTAAAGAGAAATGTGTTCTTTAAATAGTAACATACAAAGAAATGGAAATAAAAACAAAAATAAACAAATGGGACCTAATGAAACTTAAACACTTCTTCACAGCAAAGGAAACCATAAACAAGACAAAAAGACAACCCTCAGAATGGGAGAAAATAATTGCAAACGAATCAATGGACAAAGGATTAATCTCCAAAATATACAAACAGTTCATGCGGGTCAATATCAAAAAACAAAAGACCCAATCAAAAAATGGGCAGAAGACCTAGCTAGACATTTCTCCAAAGAAGACATACAGATGGCCAAGAGGCACATAAAAAGATGCTTAACATCACTTATTATTAAAGAAATGCAAATCAAAACTACCACGAGGTATCACCTCACACTGGTCAGAATGGCCATCATCAAAAAATCTACAAATGATAAATGCTGAGAGGGTGTGGAGAAAAGGGAACCCCCTTGCACTCTTGGTGGGAATGTAAATTGATACAGCCACTATGGAGAACAGTCTGGAGGTTCCTTAAAAAACTAAAAATAGAATTACCATATGACCCAGCAATCCCACTACTGAGCATATACCCAGAGAAAACCATAATTCAAAAAGACACATGCACCCCAGTGTTCATTACAGCAGTATTTACAATAGCCAGGTCATGGAAGCAACCTAAATGCCCATCGACAGATGAATGGATAAAGAAGATATGGTACATGTATACAATGGAATATTACTCAGTCATAAAAAAGGATGAAATTGGGTCATTTGTAGAGACGTGGATGGACCTAGAGACTGTCATACAGAGTGAAGTAAGTCAAAAAGAGAAAAACAAATATCGTATATTAACACATATGTGGAATCTAGAAAAATGATACAGATGAAGCTGTTTGCAAGGCAGACATAGAGACACAGATGTAGAGAACAAACATATGGACACCAAGCGGGGAAAGGGGGATGTAGGATGAACTGGGAGATTGGGATTGACATATATATACTAACTAATAGGTATAAAATAGATAACTAATGAGAACCTGCTATATAGCACAGGGAACTCCAATTTGCTGTGCAGCAGAAACTAACACAACATTGTAAAACAACAGTAGCCAATTAAAAAAAAAGAAAAGAAAACCCAGACTTCAGCTGACTACACCTACTAACTAGGATACCTTGAACCAGTTACTTAAATACTCAAAATGTTTGTCTCCCTCTATACAAAGTGAGAGAGTTAAATTATATGATCTCCAAGTTTGCTTGCATGCATGAAAATTTAAGCTTTCAATTATAATCAATTCTATGAGTTCTCTCAGTAATTATGCCCCAAATTTTGATGAAATACATGTTTGTAGGTACTGAATAGAGGCCAACTCTTGTGAATTGAGGGGTTCTGTGAATGCAATTCCTTTTGTAATAAACATCATTGTCTCATCAAAAATAAAGAGTCCTATTTTGAAACATCACATTTTAAGGACTCCAACACTTTTATGTTGTTCTGTTGTGATGAATTTCTAATAGAACACTATATTTTCTGCAGTACTTACAAAGACTTTCACCATACCCCAACAATATGTACTAAAGCTAAATGTGATTTATACACTGTTAGCAAAGGAAAACGTCTCCCATAAGTTTATGAACAACATATTTATTTATTCTCTTGTGCTGTATGTACAAACATAATAAAAAATGTGATCAATCTATCTTGGGAATATCCTACTCGAAAGTCAATTAACAGTAAGCCTTCTGCTAAGACCTCTGCTGTACATTGATAATGATGGTAAAAATGCCATCACCTTTTTCTTTAAGAAAAAAAAAGTGATAGTTATATTACAGAAATAGTTACCTCTAAGAAATTCACACCATTAGGACATGCTTTAGTTTTCTATACTGCATAAAAATTTATCACAAACTTAACAGTTAAACAATCACATTGATTATTTCACAATTCTTGTGCATCAGGAGTTTGAACACAACTTAACTGGGTCCTATCTAAGGCTGCAATCAAGGTGTTAGCCAAGACTTGGTTCTCATCTGGAAGGTCAACTGGCAATGGATTAGTTTCCAAACTCAGGGTGCTGGTAGGATTCGTTTCCTTGTGGCTGTAAAATGAAGGTGCTTGACTTCTTGCTGCCTGTCAGATGGAGGTTGCTTTCAACTCCTGGAGGTCAGCTGCAGCTTCTTTTTGCCAAGTGACCTTTTCCCCACTGCCTCTCAGAATATGGCATCTTGCTTCTCTAAAGCCAGCATGGGAGAAAGAGAACGAGTCAGCTAGAAAGATGGCATTAAAAAAAATTTATTAAAGTATAGCTGATTTACAGTGTGTTTAATTTCTGCTGTATAGCAAAGTGACTCAGTTATACATATATATGTTCTTTTTCATATTCTTTTCCTTGATGGTTTATCACAGGATATTAAATATAGTTTCCTGTGCTGTACAGTAGGACCCTGTGGTTTAGAAAGATGGAATTTTATGTGATGTAACATAATCATAGAACAAAACATAATCATTGGAGAGATACTCCTTAAATGTTTGCCATCTTCTGTTGGTTTGAATCAAGACATTTCCTGCCTGCATGTGAGAGACAAGGATTACACAGAGCCCTAAATACAAGGAGGCAGGGATCTTGAAGGCCACTTTAAAGTCTTTCCGCCACAGGGCAGGATCACTTTTGTCCTATTCACACCGGTATCCAGCAACCTTGCAATGTACCCAGCATCAAGGTGGTAGTCAGTGATAAATGAATGAAGACTCACTTATTACACGCATGGCAATTTATGTTAGTTATCACTCTACCTGTTTAATTTGACAATCTATTAGAACTGGAGTTTCTATTTTCAAAATCTTCTAAGATAAGTCTGATACATCCCTTTTGCCCCAAACAGTGGCTTTATGTTTCTTTTTGGGTTCTATGCTTTTAATCTGGCTAGTCAGCCCCTAGATGAATGAGACATTGAGTGTATGTTCTGTTCAACTGAGTGTATAGTTTAGCTGTAAGAGGTAGATTGCATCAATTGTGCTATTTCCTATAAAATTTCCAGATAAAATAATTATGACTCTGGGTAATTACAATCATTAAAATATATCATTTTCAATTTAGAGCAACATTTAAAGAAACAGATGCAGTGTGACATTTATCTATTAATTCACGTAAGATCTATTAAACATTTATATTCCAGGCATTGTGGTAGCTTTGGGGAAGGGTTGGGAGATATACAAACCCTGCCTGTTTGGAGGGGGTGCTTCTTCATTCTTCCCCACTGGAATGAGTCAGTGTGGACAACCTCGGGGGTTTTTTTCCATGAAAAACATGCTGTAACAGTTATAGCACGGAGGAACAGAGCAGAAGTGTGATCCCTATGGGAAACTCCTAACCAGGAGGAAAAAAGCACAAAGGGAAGGAGCTACATATTCCCATTTCCAGCTTCCAAATCAGTAATCAGAAAAATCATTACATCTCCCTTGGAAATAGTGAGTGATGAGAAAGAGGAAGGCCAATGATGTTATTTAATGGAGGTTTTCTCCACGTGGAAGAAAACATCAGAAGCGGAAAAGGATGAAGAGTCATTCCCTCCAAAAAGGCAGGAACATCGTATTTGTCACGTTATTTTAAAAATTGGTTTTACCCTTTACATAATTATTTTCCATTGAATAAGCTTTAATAGATGAATCTCAATTGGAATCTTTAGTGGTGTGCTCAGATCTGAGGTTTGTCTGTTAGTTTCTCAATTTCTAACCAGTATTGTTGATATCAAAAACCCCTTTCTTCTATTGCATATATACCTTTACCCTAATTTTCACAAAACCAGCTATTTCTTTTTAAGACTTAAAGAAAATCTCTTGTGTATTTCTTCAAGTTCCCCTACTCTGCTCTTGCTTTTTCTCCAACTGACAAAAGACAAAAGAAATTGTGTATTTAAATAATGTTTTTGTTCATAAAGATTTACGGATGTTGAGAAGGAAACAGGTTCTCTAATGTATATCTCATGTATATGTTTTTTTACTAACTTTACATGACCTAATACTTTGCTTAGATAAAGTGCTTTAGAATCATTCTTTGATTAATTAAGGCTAGGCATTAACTTTCTGTGTAAGGGGAGGTCTCCAGGTTTAGAGCCTCAGAGAAAGGCATATAATGTTAGATACGCTTGAAGGAGAATTATGTGTTCCATCTGCTTTGGTTGCATATCAGTGACAAAGTGCATCAGTCACTGTGTTCTGGCACTTTGATGGTAGGCTTTGAGCACCCTACTTAACGGGTTCTGTGGGTTCTGGTTTGCTCATATGTTTTGAGCTGATAATTCTTTACTATATTGTAAGCTCTTCAATATTAATAAACTATTTTACTCAGTGTTTTTCCTTGTTTTTAGCATGAGGTGTGTGTGTGTGTGTGTGTGTGTGTGTGCGCAAATAGTTTAGACTGCCACGACTGAACAATGGAAATCTAAAGTCTTCTTTTAAGCATGTTAAGTTAGGTTTAGGAAAAGATGAAACTTTTCATGCAACAATGAGGGTTGACAATCACATACTCCTAAACTATCATTCTGTATTATAAACTGGTGATGCACTTCTGGCTATGTTCCCTTAAAATGACTTTTTTTGGGGACATTTTTAACTATAACCATAGTGAAAAGGAAGAGAGTCTGAAAAATCCAAGATAAGGTTAGAAGTAAAATAAGATCAACCATTTAAAAAATATTCTAGTATGTCACTGAATTCATAAGTAAGAGTGTAAATAGCTCTTTAGAAACAGAAGCCACTGTCAACTTTCTCTAACACTGAATATACAGGTTTGAATAACTGTTTTTTGCTTGTTTGTTTTGTTTTGTTTTTGGCTGCACTGTGCATCTTGTGGGATCTCAGTTCCCTGATTAGGGATTGAACCCAGGAACCCGGGCCCTGTCAGTGAAAGGCCGGAATCCTAACCACTAGGCCACCAGGGAACTCTGAATCTATAGGTTTGAAATCCAAGTGGTTAGTGAGCTCTGCCACTCTTATGGAAGTGTGTGTTCCATGACCTCAGAGTAGAAAAAGAGTCCACATTAAATGACTGCTGCATGGAAATCTGTATCATTCAATCCTTTTTCTGTGAGTTGGATAATTTAATTTGAAACATAATAATTTCATTTATGTATATTTATGTATATATATACATATATATATGAAATATATGTATAGTACTATTGCTTATAACTATCAGAAAGAAGCTGCTTTTGGTAACATGCGGAACACGTCTGACTCTCATAGTTTTGCTCTTAATTCATTTGTACTTAGTGAAGAATTTGGTAAAGAGCTACAAAAAAAGCTAATATAATAATTGAAGTAAAAAATTACAACTCAGGGAAAAATGTTAAAGAAACTAGGGGTTATTTGGAGGAAGAGGTGAGTGAGGGGAAGAAAACATTCATCTGAGAAGAGACAGATGAATGTTCTTCTTCTAATGCAGTAGTTCTTCAACTTGGCCCCATATTGTAATCACCAGGGAAACAAAAAATATATCGATGGTTTGGTCCTGTCCCCAAAGCTTCTGGTGTAACTGGTGTAGGATATGACTTGGGCATCAAAATTATGAAAAAGCTCTCCATATGATTCTAAGGTGCAGGGAATTATTCACTATAAAATTACTTTAGGAAGCAAATTCCTGTAGTGCAATGACTCAAGTTGTAAAGCTTAAGTACAACTGTTCTGATACTCAGATCTACCATGAAGAAGAGAATACTGGAAGATGGGATTTCTACATTTCTCCTATGAACAGAACAAAAGAAGTAGTGTCTCAACTGCAGCAAGAGAAATTTTGATTGGAAAAAATAAGAAAATACTTCCTTAGAGTATTCTGGAGATTCTGGAATGGCTATCAGAGGCATATTGTAGTATCTTATTACTTGATCATATTAACTGGAGGCAGCTCTGCCTCAGACTCTAAACTCAGACAGAGATGAACTTGAATTCCTACTCCTAGACTTACTACGTGTGCAACCCTTGGGAAAACTAAACTCTCCATGCCTTCGTTTCATCATTCATTCAATAGTAAAACAATACCAGGCAGGTACTGCACAAGGTACTTGGGGACACAGGAGTGAACCAAAGTGTGTCAAATGGGATGACACATCTGCCTTATCAAGTTATTTATACAGATGACATAAGAAAAAAATGTAAGTGATTACCAGAGTTCCTGGTTATGAGTATTATTATTAACATTGTGTATTGTCTCAAAGGAATGAGTAGCATTAGGTTGGAGTTAAAATCAGTAGGAATTTTTATTAATAGTTTGTAACAATGGTTGTAAGTTTTGCTACCTTCTGTATTTCAAATAGAGCTTAAAAAACAAAGTAAAGTTACCCCATCCCTAAAACAAGCAAACAATGACAACAAACTCGAAAGTCTATGCTCTGTCCTGAGACGCTGAGCAATCAAACTGGCTCAGAGTCACATTGGAAGCCATCTACATTATGTTAACCTTGGGGTGTAATGAATCACTGCATTCCTCAATTTCCTTTCATTTCAAAGGAAAGAGAGTGTTACTGATAAAAAGAAATAAAAACCATTTGTGTGAACTGTACATCCCCAAAGCCTTAGCACATAAATGTGGAATAGAATAATTAATTTAGGAACAGATTGTCTACCTCATTAAAATGTAGAGAATCCTTCTTAAAAAGGATGGTCTTGGAATAGAGTAAAAACTGAAAGCAGAAAAAGGCTGCAACATCTGTGTTGCCCCTTGAGATGTGAGCAACATACATATAATTGAATGGAATTTGAGAATACAAATCTGTTACAGAAAGGCAACAGGTATCTATAGAGATCTTCAGTAGCTGCAATCACTGCAAACCCAAATGTAAACGACATACATGTATGGAAATCTATCACATAGTTGGACATTTAAACTTGCATGTAAAATCTGTGCTAGAGCTACTAATCCTCAGTCTGCACACTTTTAAGCCCATGTTTTACACTGCAGAGATGAGATCTGAGTTGCTCAGGATAATAGAGATGGTCTGCATTAGGAAGTCATATTTTCTCTTTGAAAATCTATTTTAAAGCTGCTTATGTTATAGCAGTACTATTTATAATTGCCATGTCATGGAACCAACCTAAGTGTCCATGAACAGATGAATGGATGGAGACGATGTGTTATATATATATAATGGAATACTATTCAGCCATAAAAAGGAATGAAATTTTGCCATTTGCAGCAACTTGGATGGACTTGGAAGGCATTACGCTAACTGAAATAAGTCAGACACAGAAAGACAAATCCTGTATGATATCACTTATATGTGGAACCTAAAAAAATGTAACAAACTAGAGAGTATAACAAAAAAGCAGCAGACTGACAGATATAGAGAACAAAGTAGTGGTTACTGGTAGGGAGAAGGGGGAGGGACAAAATAAGGGTAAGAGATTAAGAGGTACAAACTACTGGGTGTAAGATAGGCCACAAGGATGCATTGTACAACAGGGGGAATAGAGCCAATGTTTTGGAATAACTGTAAATGGATCATAACCTTTAAAGATTGTATAAAAAAAGTTTCATGGATGGAAAGCAAAAAAAAAAAAGCTGCTTATGTTACTCATCGGGGTTAGAAATTAATTTTTTCAAAGACTGTTTACATCAGTGACAAATTTTGCTGAATTCAGTTTACTGGAATGGAAATTGTAAAAGAAAGATAATAATAATAAAGGAGGGAAGACTGACATGTCACCTGAATGAAATTATATTTGGACCAAGTTTCCCTAATATATTCTGTAGAAAAATGCTTAAAAATGAGAAACAAATAGCTGACCATATTTGCTAACATGGAATTACACAAATGTTGTTGAGCCCAAGTTTAGATAGTCTGACAGCTGTGCCCCCGCTGGCTGCCCAGGCTTACTGGCAATGCGCTTTATTGCTCTGCACTCCCCGAGGCCAATGTCTTCTGAGTGTTCTTCCTTCATGAACTGTCATCCTGACTCCCTACTTGGACAAGTCAACTTCTGTTTCCTTCCTATTCTTCACACTTGACCTCCTGAAGCCTTACTCAGTTATTCTTTTTCTGTTTGTATAAACAAATGAGACTAGGACAAAAAGGAACAAAGGATATTGTTGTTTTTTTAAATGAAAATATGTCCAATTTTTTCTCCCATTTTATCAACAGCCTTAAAAGATAATGGGATAAACCTTTCAGGGCATAATATTGTACACTATAATTATATGTTTACTCAATCAATCAGTAAGTATTTATTGAAAATCTTTGAATAATATGTTATAGTACATGCTGAATTTAAACTCACGGAATTTTCTTATTTGGATTTTAACATTCTTCCGTTAGGAAGTAGGATTTCAGTGGGAAATGCAGAACACACACACACACACTCACAGTCTCTCTGTGTTCTGTTTTCTTTCTTTTTTTTTAAATTTAATTTTATGTTTTTAATACAGCAGGTTCTTACCATCTATCTATTTTATACATATTAGTGTATATATGTCAATCCCAATCTCCCAATTCATCCCACCACCCCACCCCACCCTGCTTTCCCCCTTGGAGTCCATACTTTTGTTCTCTACATCGGTGTCTCCATGTCTGCCTTGCAAACCGGTTCATCTGTGCCATTTTTCTATATTCCTTACATATGTGTGTATATACGACATTTATTTTTCTCTTTCTGACTTACTTCACTCTACATTACAGTCTCTAGGTTCATCCACGTCTCTACAAATGACCCAATTTCATTCCTTTTTTATGGCTGAGTAATATTCCATTGTAAATATGTACCACATCTTCTTTATCCTTTCATCTGTCGATGGGCATTTAGATTGCTTCCATGACCTGGCTATTGTAAATAGGGATGCAATGAACATTGGAGTGCATATGACTTTTTGAATTATGGTTTTCTCTGGGTATATGCCCAGGAGTGGGATTGCTGCATCATATGGTAACTCTATTTTTACTTTTTTAAGGAACCTCTGTACTGTTGTCCATAGTGGCTGTATCAATTTACATTCCCACTAACAGTGCAAAAGTGTTCCATTTTCTCCACACCCTCTCCAGCATTAATTGTTTGTAGATTTTTTGATGATGGCCATTCTGACCAGTGTGATGTGATACCTCATTGTAGTTTTGATTTACATTTCTCTAATAATTAGTGATATCAAGCATATTTTCATGGGCTTTTTGGCCATCTGTATGTCTTCTTTGGAGAAATGTCTATTTAGGTCTACTGCCCATGTTTTGATTGGGTTGTTTGTTTCTTTAATATTGAGCTGCATGAGTCACTTATGTATTTTGGAGATTAATCCTTTCTCCATTGATTCATTTGCAGTATTTTCTCCCATTTCTGAGGGTTGGCTATTCGTCTTGTTTATGGTTTCCTTTGCTGTGCAAAAGCTTTTGTTTCATTAGGTCCCATTTGTTTATTTTTGTTTTTATTTCTATTACTCTAGAAGGTGGGTCAAAAATGATCTTGATGTGATTTATGTCAGAGTGTTCTTCCTATGTTTTCCTCTAAGAGTTTTACAGTGTTCATTCTTACATTTAGGTCTTTAATCCATTTTGAGTTTATTTTTGTGTATGGTGTTAGGGAGTGTTCTAATTTCATTCTTTTACATGTAGTTGTCCAGTATTCCCAGCACCACTTATTGAAGAGGCTGTCTTTTCTCCATTGTATATCTTTGCCTCCTTTGTCATAGGTTAGTCGACCATAGGTGCCTGGGTTTGTCTCTGGGCTTTCTATCTTGTTCCATTGATCTATATTTCTGTTTTTGTGCCTGTACCATATTGTCTTGATTACTGTAGCTTTGTAGTATAGTCTGAAGTCAGGGAGTCTGATTCCTCCAGCTCCGTTTTTTTCCCTCAAGATTGCTTTGGCTATTCAGGGTCTTTTGTGTCTCCATACAAATTTTAAGATTTTTTGTTCTAGTTCTGTACAAAATGCCATTGGTAATTTGATAGGGATTGCACTGAATCTGTAGACTGCTTTGGGTAGTATACTCATTTTCACAATGTTGATTCTTCCAAGCCAAGAACATGGTATATCTCTCCATCTGTTTGTGTCATCTTTGATTTCTTTCATCAGTGTCTTATAGTTTTTGAGTACAGGTCTTTTACTTCCTTAGGTAGGTTTATTCCTAGGTATTTTATTCTTTTGTTGCAATAGTAAATGGGAGTGTTCCCTTAATTTCTCTCTCAGATTTTTTGTTGTTAGTGTATAGGAATGCACGAGATTTCTGTGCATTACTTTTGTATCCTGCAACTTTACCAGATTCAGTGATTAGCTCTAGTAGCTTTCTAGTGGCATCTTTAGGATTATCTATGTATAGTTTCATGTAATCTGCTAGCAGATTTACTTCTTTTGCAATTTGTATTCCTTTTATTTCTTTTTCTTCTCTGATTGCTGTGGCTAGGACTTCCAAAACTGTGTTGAATAATAGTGGTGAGTATGGACATCCTTGTCTTGTTACTGATCTTATAGGAAATGCTTTCAGTTTTTCACCATTGAGAATGATGTTTGCTCTGGGTTTGTCATATATGGCGTTTATTATGTTTAGGTAGTTTCCCTCTATGCCCACTTTCTGGAGAGTTTTTATCATAAATGGGTGTTGAATTTTGTCAAAAGCTTTTTCTGCATCTGTTGAGATTATCCTATTGTTTTTATTTTCAATTTGTTAATATGGTATATCACATTGATTGATTTGCATATATTAAAGAATCCTTGCATCCCTGGCATAAATCTCACTTGGTCATGGTGTATGATCCTTTTCATGTGTTGTTGGATTCTGTTTGCTTGTATTTTGTTGAGGATATTTGCATCTATATTCATCAGTGATATTGGTCGGTAATTTTCTTTTTTTGTAGTATCTTTGTCTGGCTTTGGTATCAGGGTGATGTTGGCCTCATAGAATAGTTTGGGAGTGTTCCTTCCACTGCAACTTTTTGCAAGAGTTTGAGAAGGATGGGTGTTAGCTCTTCTCTAAATGTTTGATAGAATTCACCTGTGAAACCATCTGATCCTGGACTTTTGTTTGTTGGAAGATTTTAAATCACAGTTTCAATTTCATTACTTGTGATTGGTCTGTTTATATTTTCTATTTCTTCCTGGTTCAGTCCTGGAAGGTTATACCTTTCTAAGAATTTGTCCATTTCTTCCAGGTTGTCCATTTTATTGTCATAGAGTTGCTTGTAGTAGCGTCTTATGATGCTTTGTATTTCTGTGGTGTCCATTGTAACTTCTTTTTCATTTCTAATTCTTTCGATTTGAGTCCTCTCCCTCTTTTTCTTGATGAGTCTGGTTAAAGGTTTATCAATTTTGTTTATCTTCTCAATGAACCAGCTTTTAGTTTTATTGATCTTTGCTATTGTTTTCCTTGTTTCTATTTCTTTTATTTCTGCTCTGATCTTTATGATTTCTTTCCTTTTCCTAACTTTGGGGGTTTTTTTGTTTTGTTTTGTTTTCTTCTTTCTCTAGTTCCTTTAGGTGTAAAGTTAGATTGTTTATTTGAGATTTTTCTTGTTTCTTGAGGTAGGATTGTATGGCTGTAAATTTCCCTCTTAGAACTGCTTCTGCTGCATTCCATAGGTTTTGGGTCGTAATGTTTTCATTGTCATTTGTCTCTAGGTATTTTTTGATTTCCTCTTTGATTTCTTCAGTGATCTCTTGGTTACTTAGTAATGTATGGTTTAGCCTTCATGTGTTTGTGTTTTTATCCCCTGTAATTAATTTCTAATCTCATAGTGCTGTGGTCAGGAAAGATGCTTGATATGAGTTCAATTTTCTTAAATTTACCAAGAGTTGATTTGTGACCCAAGATGTGATCTATCCTGGAGAATGTTCTGTGTGCACTTGAGAAGAAAGTGTAATCTGCTATTTTCGAATGGAATGTCCTATAAATATCAATTAAATCTATCTGGTCTATTGTGTCATTTAAAGCTTGTGTTTCCTTATTAATTTTCTGTCTGGATGATCTGTCCACTGGTGTAAGTGAGGTGTTAAAGTTTTTATAGCTGTTAACTTTTGCCTTATGTATTTAGGTGCTCCTATTTTGGGTGAATATATATTTATAATTGTTTTATCTTCTTCTTGGATTGATCCCTTGATCATTATGTAGTGTCCTTCCTTGTCTCTTGTAACATTCTTTATTTTAAAGTCTATTTTATCTGATATGAGTATTGCTACTCCAGCTTTCTTTTGATATCCATTGGCATGGAACATCTTTTTCTATCCCCTAACTTTCAATCTGTATGTGTCCATAGGTCTAAAGTGGGTCTCTTGTAGACAGCATATATATGGGTATTGCTTTTATATCCATTCTGTGAGCCCTGTGTCTTTTGGTTGGAGCATTTAATCCGTTCACATTTAAGGTAATTATTGATGTCTATGTTCCTATTACCATTTTCTTAATTATTTGGGGTTTGTTTTTGTAGGTCCTTTTGTTCTCTTGTATTTCCCACTTAGAAAAGTTCCTTTAGCATTTGTTGTAGAGCTGGTTTGGTGGTGCTCAATTCTCTTAGCTTTTGCTTGTCTGTAAAACTTTTGATTTCTCTGTCAAATCTGAATGAAATCCTTGCCAGGTAGAGTAATCTTTGTTGTAGGTTCTTCCCTTTCATGACTTTAAACATATTGTTGCAATCCATTCTGGCTTGTAGAGTTTCTCCTGAGAAATCAGCTTTTAACCTTATGGGAGTTCCCTTGTATGTTATTTGTCATTTTTCCCTTGTTGCTTTTAATAATTTTTCTTTGTCTTTAATTTTTGCCTATTTGATTACTATGTGTCTCGGTGTGTTTCTCCTTGGGTTTATCCTGCTTGGATCTCTCTCTGCTTCCTGGACTTGGGTGGCTATTTCCTTTTGCATGTTAGGGAAGTTTTCAACTATAATCTCTTCAAATATTTTCTCGGGTCCTTTCTCTCTCTCTTCTCCTTCTGGCACCCCTATAATGTGAATGTTTGTGCACTTAATATTGTCCCAGAGGTCTCTTAGGCTGTCTTCATTTCTTTTCATTCTTTTCTCTTTATTCTGATCCATGGCAGTGAATTCCACCATTCTGTCTTCCAGGGCACTTAATCGTTCTTCTGCCTCAGTTATTCTCCTATTGATTCCTTCTAGTGTCTTTTTCATTTCAGTTATTGTATTGTTCATCATTGTTTGTTTGTTCTTTAATTCTTCTAGATGGTTTTTCTTTAATCCTTTTTGGTCTTTGTTAAACATTCTTGCATCTTCTTTATATTTGCCTCCATTCTTTTTCCAAAGTCCTGGATCATCTTCACTATCATTATTCTGAATTCTTTTTCTGGAAGACTGCCTATCTCTACTTCATTTCATTGTTTTTCTGGGGTTTTATCTTGTTCCTTCATGTGGTACATAGTCCTCTGCCTTTTCATTTTGTCTATCTTTCTGCAAATGTGGTTTTTGTTCCACAGACTGCAAGGATTGTCGTTCTTCTTCTTGCTTCTGCTGTCTGCCTTCTTGTGGATTAGGCTATCTAAGAGGCTTATGCAAGCTTCCTGATGGGAGGAACTGGTGGTGAGTAGAGCTGGGTGTTGCTCTAGTGGGCAGAGCTCAGTAAAACTTTAATCTATTTGTCTTCTGATGGGTGGGGCTGAGTTCCCTCCCTGTTGGTTGTTTGGCCTGAGGCAACCCAGCACTGGAGGCTACAGGCTGTTTGATGGGGCTAATTCTGGAAGGGATCATGCCAAGGAGTACTTCCCAGAACTTCTGCTGCCAGTATCCTTGTCCCTGTGGTGAGCCACAGCCATCCCCCACCTCAGCAGCAGACCCTCCAACACTAGCAGGTAGGTCTGGTTCAGTCTCCCCTGGGGTCACTGCTCCTTCCCCTGGGTCCTGAT
Organism: Mesoplodon mirus; assembly: GCF_964341445.2. Classification (NCBI taxonomy): domain Eukaryota; kingdom Metazoa; phylum Chordata; class Mammalia; order Artiodactyla; family Ziphiidae; genus Mesoplodon; species Mesoplodon mirus. The sequence goes on along the minus strand of NC_138977.1, from coordinate 12,430,215 downwards.
GCGCACACTACTTTGTGTGTGCCCTCCAAGAGTGGAGTCTCTGTTTCCCTCAGTCCTGTCGAAGCCCTGCAATCAAATCCCACTAGGCTTCAAAGTCTGATTCTCTAGGAATTTCTTCTCCAATTGCCAGACCCCCAGGCAGGGAAGCCTGATGTGGGGCTCAGAACCTTCACTCCACTGGGTCAACTTCTGTGGTATAATTGTTCTCTAGTTTGTGAGTCACCCACCCAGCCATTATAGGATTTGATTTTACTGTGATTGCGCCCCTCCTACTGTCTCATTATGGCTTCTCCTTTGTCTTTGCATGTGGGGTATCTTTTTTGGTGAGTTCCAGTGTCTTCTTGTCGATGACTGTTCAGCAGTTAGTTGTGATTATGGTGCTCTCACAAGAGGGAGAGAGCACACGTCCTTCTACTCTGCCATCTTGAACCAATATCCCTGTTTTCTTTAAATTAAATATAAATAAATGAAAACATGTTGACCCTAAAGGGATATAAATAAAAATCTGTGCCTCTTCATGGCCTGTTGATACTAAAAGTGGAAAAAAATGAGAAAAAATGAATTGTTTTGGGCTTGAATCTTCTCCCTTTATTTCCCATATCAAATCCAGCCAACACTCCTTGACAGGAGCACAGCAGTGAGAGGGAGTAGGAAAGTGGAAATGTTAGGAATTAATCCAATTAAAAGTGATAGGAGATATGTACCACTTCACATTACATGGCTGATTGCCTTCTTACCCCATTTGACCACCAGTGAAAGCTTTGAGAACTATATCCAGATGCAGTTGCACCTACTTACCAAATCAACAGTGAACACAGCTAACGTTCACTGAGAACTATATCCAGATGCAGTTGCACCTACTTACCAAATCAACAGTGAACACAGCTAACGTTCACTACTGATTTGGTAATTAAGATAGACATGCAGGGCTTCCCTGGTGGTGCAGTGGTTGAGAGTCCGCCTGCCGATGCAAGGGACACGGGTTTGTGCCCTGGTCCGGGAAGATCCCACATGCCGTGGGGCAGCTGGGCCCGTGAGCCATGGCCGCTGAGCCTGCACATCTGGAGCCTGTGCTCCGCAACAGGAGAGACCACACCAGTGAGAGGCCCGCGTATCGCAAAAAAAAAAAAAGATAGACTTGCAGAGATTCCATTTTAAGACACTTGAATAGCATAGTTGATTTAAGGAAGATAGAACTTTTAGCAAGGATTGGGGAAAAAATTCAAGAGGAGCACAGTAATGCTCTAACATATATCAAGTTATATTGTGCCTATCACTGCTGTCATCCTAGTTGTGACTGCTAATAATATCTATAAACAGGTAAATCCAGATTGCATTGTCTTAAATCTTCATAACATGAATGGGTCTCCTGCAGAGCCCTCAAATTTAGCAAAGCATCAGTTTCCTTCTTTTCTTCACTGTTTGGTCCACATTCAGAGCCTTTAGACTTATTGAAGAAGAGCCTTCTCATATATTTTTTTTTAATTAAAAAAATTTATTTTACAGTAGGTCCTTGTTGGTTATCTATTTTAAATATAGCAATTCTCATTTTATATTGACTATATTCAATGTTGTGTAGTCACAGAAATTAGGCCTCAAGAGACTTGGATTCTGGTGTTTCACTCTTGGAATGAGACATAAAATTCATTTAGGCAAACACTTTCATTTTACAGCAGATGAAAGGAAGACATGAGAGGAGAGTGACTTACCCAAGGGCAGCCAACTGGGTAAACTCAGAGGAAACTCTCCTAGCCTGCCTCCAGTGCTCCTCACTCTACTAGGCAGCTTCTCTTCCCTCAACTTCTTGGTGACTCCACCTGTCACAGAATCAAAGACTCAGCTTCCCCACCTGTGAAATAGAAATGGCAGGTATTTTGCAGCACTGTTGTAAATAGAAAATAGTTTGGAATGTCCATTGAGTAGTATACTACCTCAAGTATTCCATACATTCATTTCTCATCCTGAAAAAGGGATCATCCATGTTCACTGTGGCCGAAGCAGAGAGCCTGTACCAGAGTAGGCCTTTCAGAAATTCTCACATTTTCAAGTTGTGAACAATTTTTTGCTGATGAATCTGATTGATCAGAATAGAATTGAGTTTATTTTGCATTACATGGTAATGAATTATCATATTTTTCACCTAATTAAAAAAAATGTTTTTGAGTGTAGTCTGAGTATGGCTGAAATATGTAAGTACATTAACAGGGTTTTGGCAGCTTCTCTGATGTAATCAGCTTGATCTTTGGCAGCATTAGGGGCATGGCAGGTTGGAGCAATGTTCTGTAGACACAAGTCCTGGGTGTTTGTTTTGGCTACTGTAGTGTGACTTTGCCTACATTTTTAAACTGCCTTCATACTCCATTTCTTTTCATATGAAGTGCAGACAGAGATGGATGATTTCTAAATTCTTTTCTAATTCTAAGATACAAACAAATCTCAGCCATTGTAATCATAAAGAGAACAAATGTTTGTGGAGTAGTATGGCATTTTCTGTGAAAATAGATTGTCTAATGTTTTTTGAATTAAAGTTACTAAAAATCGAAGCAAAAGAGCAGAAAGCCTTAAATTAGTGGCAGAGGGCCTTCTCTGACAATAAAATGTACTTGCTGGAAATTTACAGTAGCTGTAAAATGAAAACAACTATTAAATCAAAATTGACTTAGTACATTCAGAGACACAAGAATAAAACCTATTAACAGCTCAACAGAATTTAATTGAATACTATGAGTAATAAAAGAGAGGTCCAGTGGTGAATGCAGAGAACACTTATGGATGATTCTGAGTTGCAATATTTGACTTTCTGTGAGAATGAAGAGCTGAGTTCCAACCGTGTAGGTGCTGAGTTGATTAAAGAAGCTAAATTTACATTGGCATGGAGGTGTAAATGTATCATTGTGGTTTTCTCTCCCAGAATGTCTGAGACAGCCTGACACTGTCTAGAGAAGATTAGAATAAGTTCCCATCCAACACCTGGCTCCCAGGGGCCCCTCCCTACCCAGACCACTAACTGGGTATCTCCACCTGTGTCTGGCTCTGCGATGTCCAGCACATGGAGGCAGGGAGGGAGACCAGAAAGCCCATTTGGTGTTGTGTAGACTTGAGATTTTGAATTCCAACTCAGGCTACTTGAGTGACCCACTTAACTTGTCCAAGCCTGTTTCTCCACCTTCAAAATGAGGTTAATAAATAGCAACTGTTACATTGTTCTGACTTATATTTTTGGCTTAGTCTTTGCTAGGATTTACATTCCAAGCTGAGTTTTTACTAGCTTTTATACCAGGTTACATGCTTCTGGATTTTGTTTTTGGAATAGATATCCCTGCCTTGTGCCTAAATGATGTCCCTATTCTTTGACTATAGCTCTGTACCCAGTTCCAGTTCTTATTTCTCAACACTTATGTGTGTAAACATACACACAATATGGCCGGGCAAAACAGAACAAGCCTTCAAATGAATGACAGATATTTCCAAATAAAACATGAGTAGTATAAAATCAATGATTTCTTTCTTAACTAATAAAATCCAAGTGTTCAGATCAATTGATTCTTAAATCTAACCAGGTTGTTTGCTTAGTATAAGTCTTAATATTGCAACCACCTCCCTCTCCAAACTTTTGAAAAGAAATCACACCTCTTAATATCTTGTCTATCGCTCAGATAAGCAAACACCTGATCACTTTCATAAGTCACTAAAGGTTTATCTTAGCCGCTTCCTCATTCCTTTGTGCTGTTTCCTTTTGCCCTTTTTGGGGAACTGCAGGGAAATAGCCCTAGAATGGGACATTACTCATGTTTATGAAGCTTTTCCTTCTTATGGGATCACAGAAGAGTGATATATTATGATTAGTTTTTTTTTATTGGAGTATAGTTGATTTACAATATTGTGTTGCTTTCTGCTGTATGACAAAGTGAATCAGTTATACATATACCTATATCCACTCTTTTTTAGATTATTTTCCCATGTAGGTCATCACAGAATATTGAGTAGAGTTCCCTGCACTCTAGTTAGTATCCTTAAATAAGACGGACTAAACCCACTGAATATTTTCTAAAAGATAGATTGTTTGCATTGAGGTAAAATGAGCAGATCTACTAATTCCTTGGCTGATGGCCCTCTTGTTTAGGAAACCCACATGCTTGCTCTAAAAAGAAGCAAAAGAGAAATTTTCACTTTTATACACCAAATAAAACAAAATGAAATGACAATTGGATTTCACTGTAGACCCACATTCTTTGCTTGAGAGAGAGTCTCAAAAAGCAGAAGAGCACGTTCTTACATTTGCTGATACCAGCTCATCCTGCAGAATCTGAACTAGAAGGTGAGAGCAATCCCTTTCTCACTAAGGGAGCAAAGTCAGCTCAGGGGCCCTGCAAGAGTCAGACACCCAAATGTTCCCATCTTAGGAAGAGGATTGGGGTTCAGAGTGAGGACCATGGAAGCTGGTGAGACTCTTTAACTGGTTTGGATGTCTTGATGTCAAGAAATATCAGTTGCCATAAGAAAAAGTACACATATGGTCCTGCCCAGAGATAGAGGAGGGCTCAAATGTTGAAGACTTTGAAAAAATGCACATTCAGCATTGTTATAGTAAAATCCTGGGACATACCTTTTCGTGTTAGATAGTAAACATTTTATTTTTAAATTTGTGCTCGCCGCTGCCTCTAAAATAGTCTCCTCTTACATAGTAGGAGCTCACATATCTATTAAAGATATTTCTTTAAAATTCTCCTACCCAGAAGATATTCAAGTGTTTTAAAAAGAAATATGGGGTGGCAAGAAAATGAATATTTCTGGCAACTCCCTTTTGCCCTTTTCCTTACCTCCTTCATTCTGACATGTATACCTGTTGAAAATCTTGCTTGCCATGACAGATAATCATTTTGAATGATCTCTTAAAACCTGGAGTTAAAAAATACTATCCCCAAACACCTATTAACATCTCTCTAAAATTTCACTCTCCATTGAACTAAAGGAGCAATATATTTTTACCCAAATAATTTGTTATGGATTCATGGTAGTAACCATATGGTTTCCATTCTCAGCTGGACAATCAACATTTCTTCAATAATTCTTTCTCTTTTTCTAATCAGATCAATTCCACCAAATCCTTTCACAAACTGGAATCCTTCTTGTGATTTATCTGTGACAATTTCCAATGTAGCTCCAAATTTTTTATAGTTGTTAGCAAAGCATTCCAGCAGGGGCATGCTCTCAATCAGTTCATGTTCTTGTCCTGTCTCTTTGTCTGTAAAATGAGATTTATCCTTCTCTTGTTCTGGAGTTAGAGAATTTTCTCCTCTTCTGTGCCTTGGCAATGAAGAATATATCTCATTATATCCAGATTTTCATAGACTATTAGAATCTCTACAGCTCCCATTTCTAAAGCCTTTAGTGTATCTTCAACTCCAAAACAGTATTTGCCCATGTCCTGACTGATTTCATCAAAGTCTTGCCCTATTAACTTCTTCTCTTGCATGAACTTCACATTGGAGAGGACTTCAGTAGATAACTCGATATCTTGGTTGAATCCATTTTCACCACCATAAGATATATCAGCTAATTTTAAAACTTTTGATTGCAACCTCTGATCAAACATGTCAGATTGACTCAGTTCAGTTTTTTTGTTTTTTGTTTTTTTGTTTTTTGTGGGATGTGGGCTTCTCACTGTTGTGGCCTCCCCCGTTGCGGAGCACAGGCTCCGGACGCACAGGCTCCGGATGCACAGGCTCAGCAGCCATGGCTCACGGGCCCAGCCGCTCCGCAGCATATGGGATCCTCCCAGACCGGGGCACGAACCCATGTCCCCTGCATCAGCAGGCAGACTCTCAACCACTGCGCCACCAGGGAAGCCCAACTTAGTTCAGTTTTAAAGTCAGCTGATCCAGCTAAAACGAGACCAGCCACATTCACTTTGTCCTCAGAAATAAACAGCTGCACAGCAGTCTCAGCTACTTTCCCAACATAGCTATGTCACTTTTCCATTCTTAAACGGGCAAAACGCAAGGCTGACTGACCTCCTCTGCCATGTTTCTTTGGGAGATCCACAGTGAGTTTGTGCAGGACTTCTCTTGTATTTCCTTGGAGTGTGCCAAAAAGTGCACCACTACCATCTATTACAATGAAGCCAAACTTGCTGTCATCTGAAAGTAGTGCTATAAGAGCCTCTGTATGGAATTTGTCACACAGATACAAAGACGTATCAATTTTTTTGAAAGCTTCAAAGTCAATGTTGACTTTCTTTTCCTTTCCCTCTTCTGTTACCATTGTACCAAACAACCAGGCCATTTGGCGGTACTTTGTTACAAAGTTTGAGTCTTCGTTGTACAGATGTAATGGCTCCCAGGACTGAAAGGTAGTTTACTCGTGACAATGTTAGATGCAGTTCAAACTCATCAGCTAACATTTTTGCCACTCGTGAAATCTGGTCTTTGGGAGGAATGATAAATGATATCATGCTTGTGCCATTGCCGAGGGCCGCCTCCAAGTTTTTATTTATTTATTTATTTATGTATCTATGTATGTATGTATGTATGTATGTATGGCTGTGTTGGGTCTTTGTTTCTGTGCACGGGCTTTCTCCAGTTGCGGCAAGCGGGGGCCACTCTTCATCGTGGCCTCTCTTGTTGCAGAGCACAGGCTCCAGACGCGCAGGCTCAGTAGTTGTGGCTCACAGGCCTAGTTGCTCCGCGACATGTGGGATCTTCCCAGACCATGGCTCGAACCCGTGTCCCCTGCATTGGCAGGCAGATTCTCAACCACTATGCCACTGGGGAAGGCCCCGCCTCCAAGTTTTAATGAGCTTTTTGATATTCCAGAGCTCCACGTCCTTGTCGGCAGCACTGGGGGCGTCCGTCATCTTCTCGCCTCCTCCTCTCTAAGGACCCAGTCCTGGGCGGCAGCGGCTGCTCCTCCCCAGCGGCGGCTCTCGACAATTTCTAATTTCAGTAATTTTTTTTACCTTGCCTTTTGTGACATCATTCACTCATCTTTCCTCCTACTATGGAAAACTCCTGGAAAAGCATGAACTTTGCCATCAGTTAGACCAAAATTCAAATAGTGGAACTTCCACTTACATAGTGTATGATCTTTTAAGTTAATGATTTAACTTTTTTTCCCCCACTGTACTCTTTTATGATTTGAACCACAATTCAAGTCTGAGAATATATAACTGATAGTGATGCTTATTAGCACTACACTAGAATTCTTGGCAGCATCCCCATAGGTAAACTCAGAATCCCCATAGGTAAATCACATCATCCTCTCCTCATCCTTCCACTCATCCTCTCCTGCTTTCCCAACACTACCTATGGCCCTGGGAGCACCAACTATTCTGCGAAGCACAGTTTGAAAATCTAAGTTAAAAAAAAGGTTTATTCATATTCAACAGTCTAGGAAAACTTTGGCATTTCAAGTTTAATTTGCTTTCATTTTCCATAAAGATTCAAAAAGCAGGCAGCCTGTATTTATAAGATAAATAATTATTTTAAATATTTCAAAAAGAAAATAATCCATTTGACCCTATATTTAACTATCAGAGTTGAGTAAAACAATCAATTTTTTGTCATTGTTTTAAAATCAGGAATCTAACCTGTATTCATTTCCCTTATTACACACCCATCTCCTATTTCTGTTTTCTATTCTTTTGTTACTTTTATCTGAGATTATAGACCCTGATTATGAATTTTCAACAACTTCAAATTTAAATACAGGAATATTTTTGAGTTTTCACTTTAAATTTGAGAATTTTCTGAAGACACTTTAAAAAGTTCTTTGCATATTTGTAACTAGTTTCATTGCTCAATACTAACCAATTTGCAAGTACTTCCCCATTTTACAGACTTTGATCATGATTCAACTCCTAATTGAGTGGAGTACATACCTGAGGTTTGGTTTTGTTTCTTTCATTCATGAGAGGGACATGAGTGTTATATTTTTTGGAGCTTTTACACATATAAAAATGTTTTCTGTTACTATGACTCATGAATGACATCATGGCGTGGTTTGGGATTCCCAATCTTTTAATCTCAGATGTCCATAGACATCATTCTATTCTCTACTGGGATTTAATGTTCAAAAGAGCTTCCTACTCTTTATACTTATAATTTAAAATATTTTATTTAGTTCTTCCTGGAACATAAGAGATGCTGGTCTTTCCTGCAGAGAAAAGTATTCTTCTATTATATCTTTGATTATAGTGTCTCATTTACTTGCTTTGTTTCCTCTTATAGAATATCTTTTTATCAACATAGTAAATCTCTTCTCTCTCTTCTTTGTATATATCACACTTATCATTTTTATTATTTCTCCCCCTTCTCTGGGAGAAATTTTGAAGTTTTTTACTTACATCACTGATTTGATTTGTTTGGCATCAATCCTGTTCTAATGACTTCAGTGAGAATTTTAACCCTATTATTCCATTTTTAAATTTCTTCAAAGTGTTGTTTTGTTTGTATGTTTGTTTTTATCTCATCCTGTTCTTATCTTACTCTTTGCAGTATTTTCATTCTAATATGAAGTGAGCTCTATTTTGGCCCAAGGTTTACAGACACATTGCTGTTATAGATGGCCCACCGCAATCCTTGCTGTCACTTGTGTATTTGTCAAGACCATCCTCTCAACTGTGTGCAACCCTGGCTCAATTTCTGATACCTCAGAAACATTCATCTGGCTCTGAAATGGAACATTCGGTTCTTACTTTTCAGTGTCTTTACTCTAAGGGGGATAACATATACCCTAAGGCAGCCCTCCATGGTTTAATCAGGTGAGTCCATGAAAAGTTGTATTTTGCCAGCAAGCACAACTTCCAGGGCCCTCCCTCCTTCAATGTATACAGCTTTACCTGGAAGGTCATCTCCCTAGGATACACATGTCACTCTCCATTTGTCCCTCCCCCGGCCTTGTTATACAAGAGGCACTGCATTGGATGAGAGCAATATCAGCTGTCTCAAAAGACAGTCAGTAGAGGAAAGTTGCTCAGTTTTCTGATTAATGTAATATATGTTTCTTTAAAAACAAGTAGTAAAAATGAGTCAAAACTTCTTTCTCCCCTTTTCATTTCCAGCTGTGTCATTCTAATTCAGAGAATAGAATGCATTCAGGCCACTTATAAAGCTTCTTCATCTAACTGTTCCAAGATTTTAAAGTTGATGGAAATATCCTTCAATGTCTGTCATATGCATTTGATTCCTGACCTTATTTTTAAAGCTATTGTTAATGCTTGCCTTTTCATATAATTCTGCCTGTAACTTATTTGCAAGTTAGGAGATGGCCTGTCATGATCTCAGCCCAGAAGTCAGTGTCTTCTAAATGCAGGTGTAATTAACAGGCTAATGAATGTCACAGCCATTTTATTACTTACATGGAAACAATTAACAAAACCAAGTTGAAGCAGTGTTACTGGTTGGAAAGAACAGCAGTGTCAGAAAATTTAGAGTTATATTTTTACCCCCTTTTATTAATTGTGTGACCTTAAATAAGTCACTTAACCTTCTTGAATCTGTTTATTTTTTCATAAAGGAGCAATATAAATAACACTTGTTCTAAGGACCCACAGGGGTGTTGTGAGGACCAAATGGGTTAGCACTTGTAAAAGCCCTTTGTAGTCATTACCACTCTAGACCCAAGTATTGCTCTCACTCCCATGACCTTGGCCTCATCAGTGGCACATTGAAGCAGCTGAGCTAACTGAGCTAACAAGTCATAAGAGTGTTTCATTAATATTAATTTCTGACCCTTAGCCATTACTGAATATAAAAAGTAAATGGTAATTGTGAGTGTTCTAGCCTCTGCCATTAAAGAAAGAGGAAAAACAGATATCTTTTATTGCCAAGTGTTAAATTTACATGAATTTTACCTACCACTTCCTAGAGTTCCATAAATAGAGGATTTCTTTCATATTTTCTTCCTTATCATCCATAAGAACATGTGAATTTTCAGACTCTGACTGTACTTATTACCTCTTAACCGCATAAAGGATAAACCAAATGAGACCAGAGTCACAGATAAACTTTCACCGTTATTAAATTAGATTAGAACAAAAGTATAGACAATTAACGTTGGAAAGTATTGTGTAGAAAAGGAAGTAATGAAAGATTGGTCTTTAATTGTCTTTAAGGCTAATCGAAGGCAGGGAATTCTAAATCGAGTTCTAATTTACAGGCTAATAAATGCCACAGACATTTTGTTATTAACATGAAAATTAGCAAACATATAAGAAGAGACTAGTTTGGAATATGGCAATTCTAAGCACTTGGAAATAGAGCACACATCACTTACATATTTTATTTTTAATCAGTATATAATGCATTCCCCTAAGAGGAGAGCATAATAAAAACTTCTAGGCTTTTAGCCCTAGTTGCAAGTGCTCATGAATGAAATGGCCAAACTTCATGGCATAGCAAACATTTTTAAAAAGCAAAGACCTGTGTTGGAATATGACAAAACCTTCTCTTTCAGTCTGTAAACCTGTCTTCATTCTCTATGTAATATGACTTTTCCCTTCATTTTGCAAATAGGAAAACTAAGCTAAAGAGAAATTGAAGAATACCAATGTCCTTATCATTTGACACTTTGCGTTAGTTTTTCATGTCTTTTCTTCTTAATAAACTAATTATGCCTACAGTTCAAGACTATGTCTTACCCATCATAGACCAACACAGCCTTGGATATAGTTACTCGTGTGCACTGCCCCAGAGCTACACCCCTCTGATGCATGTTCTAACACGTTCAAGGAAGGAAATGTGATTGCAGCAGGTCTGTGACCGCAGCAGGTCTGTGATCTTTCCTCTAACCTCTGGGATTCCTGGAAACATTAACTTAGGAAATCACAAGAGGATAATATTGCAAATTCTGGAGGTTCCCCAAGACCACCCTCATGTGCAAGGATTTGTTAGGACTTACAGAACTCAGAAAGGCTGTTATACTCAAGGCTACAGTTTATTATAGCAAAATCAGCAAAGGAAGGAGCACAGAGGGCAGGTTCCAGGACTGCCTGTTCCAAGCATGAACTTCCAGGGGTCCTCCCCCAGTGGAGTCTGTGGACAATGCCTGCTTCTCCCAGCAATGATGTGTGACAGTACGTACAGAGTGCTGCCAGCCAGGGAGGTTCCCCTAGCCTTGGGTTTGTTTGTTTGTGTTCAGTTTCATTGAGATATAATTGACAAATAAAACTGTAAGATATTTATTTTTTTTTTATTTTTTTTTATTTTTTATTTTATTTATTTATTTGGCTGTGTTGGGTCTTTGTTTCTGTGCGAGGGCTTTCTCTAGTTGCGGAGAGTGGGGGCCACTCTTCATCGCACTGCGCGGGCCTCTCACTGTCGCGGCCTCTCCTGTTGCGGAGCACAGGCTCCAGACGCGCAGGCTCAGTAGTTGTGGCTCATGGGCCCAGTTGCTCCGCGGCATGTGGGATCTTCCCAGACCAGGGCTCGAACCCGTGTCCCCTGCATTGGCAGGCAGATTCTCAACCACTGCGCCACCAGGGAAGCCCAAAACTGTAAGATATTTAAAGCCTAAATTGTGATTATTAAAATAACTTTTCCCATCTAGTTAATTAACACATCCAACACCTTACATATTTATCTCGTGGGTTTTTTCTCTTTTTTTAGTGAGAACATCTTAAGTTCTGCTTTCTTAGAAAATTTCAATTATACAGTACAGTGTTAGAGGGAGAGGTTGGTAAAAGGACACAAACTTATAGCTATAAGATGAATAAGGTCTGAGGATCTAATGTATAACATGGTGACTATAGTTGATAACAATGTACTGTATAATTGATATTTGCTAAGGGGTTCAGAAATTTTTATAGGAGATTAACCACATAGACTTTCTGTCCATGGCTGACCTCAATCTCCAGTCCCTTCATAGGTCAAGCTGATACCACATGGCCCAAGGCCCCCACCATAAATCAAATTGGCATAGACCACCAGCAGTGGCCTAATACCTCCAGTTAAACAGGCAGGGCATTCCAAGGTTCCAAGGGCTTAGACGTTACCTCCTAGGAGCTGGGAACAAAATGCAAGGTTAATCATATATATATTTTGTTGTTGTTGTTGTTGTTTACTCTATCCTTACTATACTGAGACTACCTGCACTATATCCAAGAAAAATCAGAATTGGTTGAAGTTGTTATGCTGAGATTGTGTATCAAGTAATTATAGCTGCTACTAACAGGATCAATTGCACTGGAGCCAGATATAAAAGCTCAAGACATCCCAGAGCTGAAGGCTTCTCCAGGCTGAAGTGGTCCATGTCTAATCAGTCTATTGTCTTCTGACCACAGCCCCACCCCTGCAAATGAGGAGAGTTTGAGAGATATTTGGAAACTATATCTAGTTGGAGCAATGAGACCTCCCCTATGCTATGGCCAGTCAGACTGTAGGTTTTCTATCCCATATCCTTTCTTCTAGCTAAGTGAACTTGGTACTATGGAAAACCTATTGTGTCTCATGAATTTTATTATCAATTCAAACCCAAGACACCTGCTGGTGGTTGAGCAGAGTGGGTTTTGGATTATACAACTAGTATTATTTGATGCCAACAATATAACTGACCTCTTTAATTTTTCAAACTAATTGTTTTAGTCCCCACCAAACTTTATTAGCAGTAAATACATAATCTCTCTTTTGAGGTTTTCCTCACCACTATTCCTGTGTCTGCCTTGGTGAATTGTTCAAGATATCTGGAGGCAAACCCAGTCAGTGTCACTGTGGTCCATACTAATCCAACATAAATTTGGGAAGAAGAGTTAAATCTAGAACTTCTCCTTTTGAGACTCTTGGGAATTTTATACAAGCCGGTCTATAATGAAGAGAGAAGAAAGAGATTGCTGAGGTACAAGGTGTTGGGAAGAAAATAAAATCTAATGGGATAATGGAGCCTGTGTGAGTAGAGGAGACACATGCAGTGTGTGTGTGTCCCCCATTGTTCCTTGCTGCCCTATTCACGAATAATGTCTGTGATGCCCAGTGAGCACAGAGTTCTGTTGGGACCACTATGCTTGGGAGTTCAGTGAGATTTAGTGAGTACAAGGTAAGCATATTCCATCTATGTCTGGGTAAGTTGGGCTCTGACAGTCTCAAGAAGCCATGCTTTCTCTTAGAGCTTGAAAGAAGGCAATAGCATTCTGTGAAGTATATACAAACAGCCAATAAACCCTGTCATTTCCTTTCTTACTAATGTTACTTCCCTGTATTAGCCAACCACTTATGCTGAAAATGATGACATAGAAAGGAAAGGAATGATAGGGCAATTCATATTTCTTTTCTCTTTAGTTCTATCTTACTCATCAATAAGCTGAAGGTAGACAGTGTTGATAGAATGGGTGTGTGTCAAGAATTAAAATAAAAACAGTTGAATTACTTTTGTGCAGCATTTCCATTATTATGTTAATAATGAAGTATATGTGCAATAATGGTCTACAAAATACAAATTGTGTAATTTCAGTGATGCTGCATACTAGTTATATACTTTTATATTTCTGTTTAAAACTAGCATTACACAATATAAAGAGTCTAATTATTTAAACTTAATTTTTATTTACTTAAAAAGACAGTAAAATGCAAATACAAAATACATTATGAAGGATTCTGGGAAGATGGCAGAGTAGGAATCACCAGAAATCTGTCCTCCCATCTAGATAACAATTGCACTGCCAGAATCTGTCTGATCTAAATATTTTGGAACTCTGGAGTCCATTGAAGGTTTGTAACTTTCAGGGGAAACCTTGGACAGTAAATTGTGATTAATTTCAGTCAATTTCAACTCTTACAACAATTTCAACACTTATCTACCCATACCCCACACCTCAGCCACAGCTTGCAGGTGCCAGGGTGGGCAAAAAGGACCTTGTTCTCCAAATATTGAGGATCTGATCATTTATTGCTGCTTCTGATCCCAGAGGTGCAGTCAAAGAAGCAGGAAGTCATTGTTGGTTACATCTCCCCCAATTGTTGCAAGCCCATCCCCCTCTGGCTGAAGTCAGTTCCAGGAAATTTCATGGGTCTCCTTTTCATTTTCCTATTTTTTCTTTTTTGAGAGCCATATGTTGAGACTAGAACATTCCAAAACAACTGCATGAATGGGGAAAATTAGTAAGTGGGTGTGTATGCCCAAGGAAAGGCTCAGAAAATATCTAAGAAGGCTTAGGTTTATAACTCAGGCTGATCCTCTGTATGTATGTAGCCTGTAACAGCAAAAAATAAATAAAGAAAAATAATAACAAGAATACAGCACACACTGGGGAAGGGGAAGAATCTGATTTCCAGAGTTCCCACATTATTAGATTCAAATGTCTTGTTCTCAACAACAAAAAAATTACAAAGCATACAAAGAACAATAAAGTGTTTAAAGGAAAAGCTACATCAACAACAACTTTACTTGAAAAAGACCTGATGACAGATCTACTAGACAAAGACTTTAAGACAAATGTCTTAAAGATGCTCAGAGAACTAAAGGAAGATGTCAAGAAAATAATGGATGAAAAAATGTAAATGTCAATAAAGGGAAAGAAAATTTAAAAGAAATTAAAAAGAATTCCTGGATCTGAAAAGTATAATAACTGAAATGAAAAAATTATTAGAAGGATACAAAGGCAAATTTGAGCAGGTGGAAGAAGGAATCAGTGACCTTGAAGGCAGGACAATGGAAATTATTGACTCTGATGAGGAGAAAGAGAAAAAAATTAAAGAAAGATAAACAGAGCCTAAAGGACCTGTGGGACACCATCAAGAAAACTAACATACGTATCATGAGAGTTCCAGAAGGAGGAGAGAGAGAGAGAGCAATAGAAAAACCTAAAATTCACATGGAATCTCAAGGGACCCTGAATAGCCAAAGTGATCTGAAAAAGAAAAATAAGCTGAAAAACTCACAGTTCCTGCTTTCAAAACTTACTATGAAGCTACAGTAATCATAACAGTGTGGTACTGGCATAAAAACAGATATATAGCCCAACAGAATAGAACAGAAATTCCAGAAAGAAACACTCACATATATTATAAAATAATTTTTGACAAGGATGCCAAGACCATTCAATGGGGAAAGGACAGTCTTTTCAACAAAGAGTGCTGGGAAAATTAGATATCCACATGTAAAAGAATGAAGTTGGACCCTTACTGAACATCATATGCACCAAAAATTAACTCTAAATGGATCAAAGCTCTAAATGTAAAGTATAAAACTCTTAGAAGAAAACATCATGACAGTGGATTTAACAATAATTTCTTGGATATGATACCAAAGACACAGGCAAGAAAATAAAAAGGAGACCAATTGGACTTCATGAAAATATTTTAAAAATTGTGCATCAAAAGACAATATAAACAGAATAAAAAGGCAAACCAGAGAATGGCAGAAAATGTGAAAATCATATATCCGATAAGAGATTAATATCCAGAATATATAGAGAACTCCTAAAACTCAACAACAGAAAAAAGAAACAACCTGATTCAAAAATGAACAAAGGACTTGAATAGACATTTCTTCAAAGAAGATATGTAAATGGCCAATAAGCACATGATAAGATGCTCAATATCACTAATCATTAGGGAAATGCAAAGCAAAGCCCCAATGAGATACCACCTCTCATCCCTGTTAGGATAGCTACTATCAAAAGAAAAACCAAAACCAAACAGAAAATAACAGGTGTTGGCAAAGATGTGAAGAAATTGGAACCCTTGTGTGGATTGCCATATGACCCAGCAATTCCACTTCTGGATATATACCCAAAACAATTGAAAGCAGGGTCTTGAAAAGATGTGAATATGTACAGAATTGTACATTGTACATATGGCAGAATTATTCACAATAACTAAAACCTGGAAGTAACCCAAGTGTCCATCAACAGATGAATGAGTAAGAAAAATGTGGTATATACCTACAATAAAATATTATTCAGCCTTAAAAGGGAAGGACATTCTGACATATGCTATAAAATGGATGGACTTTGAGGATATTTTGTTAAGTGAAATAAGCCAGTCATAAAAAAGACAGACACTATGTGACTCTATTAATATGATATTTAGAGTAGTCAAAATTATAGAGACAGAAAGTAAAATGGTGGTTGCCATGGCCTCAAGAAAGGCAATATGGGGAGTTATTGCTTAATGGGTGCAGTTTCAGTTTTATAAGATGAAAAGAGTTATAGAGATGGATAATGGTGATGGTTGCACAACATGACGAATGTATTTGATACCATTGAACTGCATACTTAAAATGTTTAGATGGTACATTTTTTGTTATATATGTTTTACCACAATTTTTAAAAATTGGCAAAAAACCGACTATAACAAGTTGAGTGAGACCTTAGAAGAAAAGAAAAAAAACTTTTCTACTTTAGTATCTACAAAGACACCTTATTCTACTTTTTATCAAGTGGCCCTGCATTTTTATTTTGCACTGGATCTTGCAAATTATGTTAACCAGCCCTACAATGAAAGTTTTAGTCAGGTATTAAAAAATATTGTATGACTGGACCAACTTAAATATAATTGAATTAGCTGACAGAATCCTTCAAGAAGTGCAAGAAAATAGAAACAAAGATACAATACACTTGGGCTTGCCAGAGTCTTACAACTGAATCAGACAAGTATGGTGGAGCCTGGACGGTCTTTCTAGCTACCTACTTATCTTAAACACTATTCATTATACTGATGAAAATTATTTTGGGTTAAATGACATCACATATTTTAGGCTAATTAAAAAACCCTCTGGTATAGATTTTGAGAACAATATTTTTAAAGCAACAACCTCTGGAGTGTGGATTTCTGATTAGGGCACTTTGAAAGCTAACCAACCAGCCCTAGAGTATAGGTTAAAATTCATTTGCATACACATACGTTCAACCAGTTACATTGCTCTGACAGTATAACACCCAGGCCAATCCCTCTCGGAGCTCTGGTACCCTTCCCTTGCAGCCAAACAAGAACTGATTCTCCCCCATTAGCTTTATATATATTTAAATCTATCCCTTCTTTAAAATAAAAAATACTCCCCATCCCTATCTTCACCTCCTTCTGCTGCATGTACACATGTGCACACACACACACACACACACACACACACACAAGCAACTGCCTTGACTCCAAGGTATCACTCTTATTACCACCAAAACTTTTAACCTCTTGGTGCCTTCATTTCCTTACCTATAAAATGAGGACACTAATAGGACACTAATATTTACCCTTAGAGAATTTTATATTCATCTTCCCCCTTTGAATTTAAATATTACTCCCCCTGGGAAGCCCTCCCTGACTTAGTTGTCCTTCCTCTTTCCCTTATAATAGTGTATCTCCCATTTCATATCATTCATTCTGCTCCATTATTCCTTTTCTTGTTTATGTACCTAGCACACTGTAAACTCTGAGCCCAGAAAATTGACATATATTAATAACAACTGTCTCTCTAGTGCCTGACAAAATGGTGTCCTAATAAGTATTAATTTAATGCACTTTGTATTCATTTAGAAATATCCACATGGTGTGCAGCTGGCTGCCCCTGGTCTTTTTTTTTTTTAAAAGATGCAGTACTTTCTTAAAGCAATTCACCTCTCTGAATGTGGAACTGCTCTTAAGGTTTAAAGATGCCTTCTGGCTAACTTTGAAAAGGATGTTTGCAGTATTATATCTATATATCATCTTCCCATCCATATTCCACCCGCCTCTACCCCCTCCCAAAGAAATACATCAATTTGTTTTCTCTGGACATCTATGATTGATAGCTACAGCTAGAGACTCACTGAAGGCTTGGTGGTAGCAGCCAGAATGTCATTCAACCAGGACTGATGAAAGCAAGACTGACTATCACTGTTTATTGAGTTTAATTGTCCCTGGAAAACCATCAGATGTTCCCTATGGAAAGATACAATTACAGGAGTTTCCTCCAGAAACACTTTATTACTTTTTAAATAAGAATTCACTCATCAAAATTGCCACAGGCAGACATACACACACCCTACTTAGTGATACAGTCTTTTAAGATACTTTTTGCCCATATGTGTTCATCTTACAGAAGAGGAAACTGAGGCTTATCAAGAGGAATTAACCCAAGGTCTAAAAGTCAGTGAAGGGAAGGACCAGCTTTCAGATGTCAAGCCCTGGGTCTTTCCACCCTCAGCAAGATGCTTCCAGAGTAAAATACGTTACTCTCAGTCACTTCATATAGATTTCAATAAACATATGAAACAACTGAGACTGAAGAATGGCAATCACCTCAGGATTCTGAGTTTCCTTGGGGCTTTCCTATGATTAGATATGCTCTTGCCCCTTGAGCAGTCAAATTATCTGTAAAAGGGCAGGGGAGTTGAAATACAAACTCCATGCAACGCCATTCTGAGACACAGACTTGATGATTAACTCTCATAGAAATAACTGAAATATAACATTGAACTTTATTGTTTCAGAGTGCTAAAAAGAATTTGTATTTTGGAGTATTGAATATGCTTTGTTGTCAAAGGCCAGGGTTGATTTTTCTTGGTATCCTCCATGCCTAAAACAGTTCCTGGCAGATAAAGGAGGGCCTGCTAGCCTGCTCTAACCTTTGTAAGCTCACTCTGGCAAATCCATCTCTTAAAGAGGGTTAGTGCAGAGAGCTGTTGAGAGTGTGGACCCTGAAACCAAGCTGTCCACCTTGAAATTCTAGGCCTGACACTTCTCATACATGTGACCTTGGGCCAGTTACTTACTTTCCTGACTGTCTATAAAATGGTTTTAATATCAATGTCTGTCTGCATTATCGGGTTAGATCATTGTCAGGAGGAAAAGACTTATATGTGCTTAGAATTAAGTGCCTGGCACTTAATAAGCTCTGTATGTGTTTGCAGTTATTATAAACATGTGTCCTAGGGTCATAACTATGGATGTCAACCATGATTTAACAGATGTTATATGTAAAGGATTAAACGAGTTCATAGATACTATGTATACATTTACATAAAGGTATAAGTTTGAAGTTTATTGTTATAAAGAATTTTATGAAATCATTTTGTGATTATAAGTCCTTTTAAAAATTGCTTCCCTCCTGCCCCTACCAAAGAAAACTGTTCAGTAGAAATTTATAGTTAAGTTCTTGTAACCTATTTTAATGTTTAATTGATCAAGCTGAAATAAGTATTGGCAAACCAATACTCTGAAAAGGAGATGGGTTTCATGATTCATATAGGCTGTGCATATACATTATACAATGACTACAGTAGTTAAGGAGAGATTGCCTGACCCAGATATCTCTCTAAACAATCCTAGGAGAGGATCTTTACTCAAGAAACATTGATTACAACTGATAGAGCTCTGATTATGTAATATATGGTAACTTAAGCATAAATTATAAATAGCTATTAGGTACCAATATATAAATAAAAAAATGAATGAAATGGTATAGAAAAAGCTGGTGCAGTGTGGGTATTTCTTGCCTTGTCTAAGTTTTTCTACTTTTCTTATGTTGGTCCCCCACTGACCATATCCTGTAGTGGTACATTCTGTACCACTACTTCCTCATATCGGGGTTATTTCCATTTGTGGAAAAATCTTAGGTAATATGTATGTAATTTCTCAAAAAGTTCTTTATGTATGCATTTATTGCTAACCAAGTGTGTAGATGCAGTTTATGCAGTAAGCTGGGTCCCTGGGTATGCTCCAGGCTGCCGCGCTTCTCACCAACCTGAGCACAGTGGGCTTGGTGTGTGCTGGGCTGGTCAGGAAGGCAATGGCCCTGTCCTTTGCTGGAAAGAGGGGCTTCCCAACTGAGATTTAAGCTGAAACAAACTGCAAGCCCCCTTTAGATAGAAGTGTGGGTGCCAGGATGCACTGAATGTGACAACCTTGCACACATGCTCTAGCCTGCAACACTCTTAAGAGGATTAAGTGTTCCACTATTCTACAGGCAATAACAATGTGCTTCTCCAGAGTTAACTTGCCATTTGAAAGAGGAGCATTTCCTTCCTGAAAGGGAGATATCAAAGGATGCACTGTATTCTCAAAGTTTTGAGTTTTTCCCTCCTTTGGGGAAATTGAAATGTAGCTTATAACCTATGATAAATTTTAAAATTCTGAACTGTTCAATAACATGCTGAGATTGTCACCATTTCTATCAACAATCATGAAAAACACATCAAAGGAAAATTAAGAAAAAGTAAAATTTTTCCCACAGACAAAAATGAGGTTGTAGAAAGTCATACAAAGTATTCAGGGAATAGTAAACACATAGAATCTCAAACAATACACTAAAACTGATACATTTTTTTCACAGTGGAAAAAAAAGTGTGTAGGTGAAATAATGTGACCCTTTGATATTGAGTTAAAATGAATAGGAAACATGTTTTCAGAGTTAATTCATCTAATCACAATTTCTCTGTTAGAAGAATTTTTAAATATTTTATTCTTTATGTGAAAGATGTGTTCCTTCAGATCTTTAATCAAGCTCAATAAATCATTCCATCAACATACTATAACATATGCTATACTATAACATATCAAGATATAATGTACCATAGATCATTCTACTGACGGAGCTCCATAAACCAAGGAGTTGATGAATATAAATCACATTGTCTTCTATTTTGCCTTGAAAGTAAACATGAATACTCATAGAAAAGAATACAAAAGAAAAACCACAATTTGTGGATAAAATGTAAAATGTCATTAAAGACTTTAATCAACATTAAGTACTTCATGTGAAATTAGAGCCCATCAAAGTTATTTTTATTCCCCTTTAAAGGTTTACAGGATTAATTGGTGATTACACATTTCAATTCTGCAGAAATATCCTTAACTGTCTTGATTCTATAGTGAAGATGGTTAAAGGTAGACAATGTAGTATAAATTAATTCCAGGCAATCCTACACAGTGCTGAAAATTTATCCTTTTTCCAAAATCCTGCTTTGATCACACCATTCCTTTGCTCAAAAATCTTAATGATTTTCCATTTGCCTAAAAAACGTAGTCTCGGGGCATAGTTATGTTACCTTATGCTCCAGACAGACTTCATCATTCCCTTAACACCCTCTTCTGTGCCTTTGTCCACACTGTTCTCTCTGCCAACAATTTCTCTCTCATCTTTACATGTTCACATTCTAATTTTTTCCCACCAAGTCTTTGCATGTTCAAACCTTAGATAACTTTTAGGGCTCAATCAAATGTCAAATTTGTTATGAATCTTTCCATACAAAATTCTGCTTCCAAACCCCTGCCTATGATAAATACTTTCTGGCCTAAATTGTAATTATTTTCATATCTGCCTTAAGTTCTTTACAAAACCATAAGCTCCATGAAAGCAGGATCCAGATGACATTAATTTCAGAATGCCTTAGAATGCATTCGATGGAGTAGCTGCTGACTGATATTATGTTATGTATCTTTGGGATTAAAAGCAATTGATTCTCATTTGTCTGATTCTCTCCTTTTATGCTTAATTGCATTTAGTGCTTTTAAGAGATAAAGGATGGTGCAAAGAAGGAAACACTCACAAGCAGTGAGTTCCCTCTGGTTTCTTTTTTAGAAAAAAAAAAGGCCCAGCTTTCTGCCTATGACCCAACAAGTACTTGACTTCTTGATTACTTACATACATTTCAGATTTTGAATTAGTCACTTAAACCCCAGAAATAAATGAGTCAAAGCAAGGCAAAATGTCAAATGAGTCTCAGAAATAATAAGAGAGTATTCCTTTAAGTGGAAGGGAAATATAAAATAGAAGTGAAGCATATCCATTTATATCCCCAATATGTGAACATATACTTAAAACATAGGCTTGTAAAATTGAACAAATTCTCACAATTCCCATTAAAAACCCCTTTCTCCCTTAATGATGAAAAAATATAGGCACATTTTAAAATATTGAAAATATATAAAATTAAAGAGGACCTGATATTTAGATCAGTTAGTAAAATTCATACCAAAATAAAACTGGAAACAGTAATTATATAGCTCCACATTTTAGAGGGAGGTCACATTTTAGAGTTCAGAATAAAGGTAAATCCCAGACTCTCTAAGCAGACTTTTTTTTTTTTTAATTTCCAAAACGATTTGTCAACCTGCTTCCTACATCAGCTTCAATGAATTATGACAGAAAAATTACACTTAGATTGAAAGCAAAGTGAAATTAACTGGATAGGCCATATCTTGTTTTCAAGCACTCACCTCCAGCAGCAGATATTGGAAAAAAAAAAAAAAAAAAAAAGACTTACAGTACCTTGACATTGATAAAAGCAGAATTTGTTCTGGTGAGTTTTCCTTCCCTTTCAATCTTTTGGGAGAACATTTTCAATTATTTTAAACCAGCAGAATAATAAAATCTGCAAAGTTTTACTATCTACCTCTCCCCAGAGTACTATTAAATTAATGTGTGAAAGCCTAGAAAATTTAAGGCATCTGTCTTAGAATTGAATGACTATGAAATTTGGATCCTCTCTGGCACGTTAAGTGCGCAAGGATATCTGTCTGATTCTCATTTTAATAGTAATTGTCACTTGACCTAAATTCCTGATCCCATGCCCTATGTAATATACAATATCTTGGGGAAGACTTTCTAGTAAATTTCATTCATGAAGGTGGTAGTAGCATGTTCTAAATTTTCAAAGTTTAGGGGTTCATATTTATTCATTTTTTTGTACTTGGGACTGTATGACATGATTAATATCCATTCAACCCAACATTGCCTTTGTCTGTGTTTTGCCATCTTATCACACATTGCTTGTGTTCTTCTGTTATTAATATTTCCATTAATCTATCCACTCTCTACATAATCTCTGCCTCTGATCCTACTTTAACTTAGTTCAAATGAAATTCTTCCCTCAGGGGTCACAGATAATGTCCTAGATCCCAAACTCTCCTCTTAGCTATTCTCTTTGGCCTCTCTGAAGCACTTGGAACAAATAGCCACTTTCTATTTCTTGAAACTCTCTCTTCTTTTATGAATCTGATTACTCCTATGTATCTTTTATGGTTCTTCTCCTGATCAGTCTTTCTCATTTCACTTTACTAGAACTTCTGATCTTTAAGTGTTGGCATTTCTCTGGATTTCATTCTTGGCCTTTTTCCTTCTATGCCTTATTTCTTTGAGTGATGTTAAAGAAAAAACTGAGTTGAACAGTAGTTAAAGCAGTATAGCCAGAGTTTATTAAGTAACTATTGTAATCTGGGAAAAGAAACTTCAGTGTAGAACCGGGCTCAATTCTGAATACTGCATGGATAAATGGGGATTTATAGCCAAGGAGCAGAGTAGGGGTCAGTGACTGGAAAATTACTAAGAGGAAGCATTGGGAATAAGGGGGGATTTTTGGGTAAACAGACTTAACAGGATTTTTACTGAAGGCCAGCCAGGGTGATCAGATACCAAAATGGGGGATAAAGAAATTGACCAGATATCAAGGATGATCAAAGGTATCAAGGGTGGGGGATTCTCTCTAAACTGACTTAGAATTTCTGCCAAAACTGGGCAATGCAGTCCCAACAAGGGTGGCTACTGAAGCCCCAGGTTGAAGTCTAGAGGGCTTAGAGGAGCATGACTAATGTTTAATCAGAGAGCCTTTATCAGTGATCACCTTCTCAGTGATGAAGGCAAGTACATCTCAGTGCTGCACCAAAATACAGATTTCTATTTCTAAAGTAGTCTGAATGTGTCTACTTAGATAGTCTGTAGATCTCTCAAGACAAATATGCCCCAAAGTAAATGAATATGCTCTTCTCTTACAAACCTGCTTTTCCTCACTAGATATTACCAGTTTTATTCATGGCCTCCATCCACTCTATTTTTATAAATTTTTAAAATCGAAGTACATTTGATGTACAATATTATATGTTACAGGTGTACAATATAGTGATTCACAATTTTTAAAGGTTATACTCCATTTATAGTTATTATAAAACATTGGCCATATTTTCTGTGTTGTACAATATAATCTTGTAGCTTATTTTACACATAATAGTTTGTACCACTTAATCCTCTACCCCTATGTTGCTCCTCCCCACTTCCCTCTCCCCACTGGTAACCACTCGTTTGTTCTCTGTATCTATGAGTTGGCTTCTTTTTTGTTATGTTCACCAGTTTGTTGTATTTTTTAGATTCACATATGAGTGATATCATACAGTATTTGTCTTTTTCTCTCTGACTTATTTCACTTAGCATATTACCCTCCAAGTCTATCTATGTTGCTGCAAATGGCAAAATTTCATTCTTTATATGGCTGAGTAGTATTCCATTGTGTGTGTGTGTATATATATATATATATATATATATATATATATATATATATACCACATCTTCTTTATCCATTCATCCATTGATGGACTCTTAGTTTGCTTCCATATCTTGGCAATTGTAAATAATGCTGCTATGAATATTGGGGTGCATGTATCTTTTCAATTTAGTGTTTTTGTTTTTATCAAATATATACCCAGGAGGGAAATTGCTGGGCCATATGGTAGTTCTATTTTTAGTTTTTGAGGAACCTCCATGCTGTTTTCCACAGCAGCTGCACCAATTTACATTCCCACCAACAGTGTATGAGGGTTCCCTTTTCCTCCTCAACATTCGTTATTTGTGTTACTTTTGATGATAGCTATTCTGACAGGAGTGAGGTGATATCTCATTGTGGTTTTGATTTGCATTTCCCTAATGTTTAGCAATGTTGAGCATATTTTCATGTGCCTGTTGGCACATCTGCATTTCCTTTTTGGAAAAATGTCTATTCAGTTCTTTTGTCCATTTGTTTAATCAGGTTATTTGTTTTGTTTTGCTTTTGTTTTTTGTTTTTTTTTATGTTGAGTTGTATGAGCTGTTTATATATGTTGGATATTGTTAAAATGACCATATTTCCCAAGGCAGTCTACAGATTCAATGCAATCCCTATCAGAATAGAAATGGCATTTTTTCACAGAACTAGAACAAAGAATTTTAAAATTTGTATGGAAACACAAAAAACCCTGAATAACCAAAACAATCTTGAGAAAGAATATAGCTGGAGAAACGCTCCGTGACTTCAGATGATACTACAAAGCTACAGTCATCAAAACAGTACAGTACTGGCACAAAAACAGACACAGATCAATGGAATAGAATAGAGAGCCCAGAAATAAACCCACACACTTATGGTCAATTAATTAATGCAAAGGAGGAAAGACTATAGAATGGAGAAAAGAGAGTCTCTTCAATAAGTGGTGCTGGGAAAACTGTATAGCTACATGTAAAAGAATGAAATGAGAACATTCTCTAACACCATATACAAAAATAAGCTCAAATTGGATTAAAGACCTAAATGTAAGACTGGAAACCATAAAACTCCTAGAGGAAAACATAAGCAGAACATTCTTTGACATACATTGTAGCAATATTATTTTGGATCTGTCTCCTAAAGCAAAGGGAAAAAAAGCAAAAATAAACAAATGGGACCTAATTAAACTTCAAAGCTTTTGCACAACAAAGTAAACTATTGACAAAGCAAAAAGACAACCTACTGAGTGGGAGAAAATATTTGCAAATAATATGACCAATAAGGGCCTCCACCCACTCTTCAACCAGGAGACCTCAGATTGAGTTTTACTTCTACTCTTTCTCCCTTCTCCCACCTAGTCTAATCTGTCACAGTCTCAAGGATTTACCTTTACAATGTTCCTCAGATGTTTCCTTTTTTGCTGCTTCCACTCTTCCAGTCCTAGATCAGAGCATCATTTTTTATCTAGCACCCAAATTACTTTCATATTTCCCTACATGCAATTCTTCTGCATTCCATCTTTTAAACTGTTGCCAAAATCCTCATTCAAAAGTACATGGTTAATGATAATTATTCCCTCTATAAGTTCTTTGATCACCTTCCTCAGTCTGTAAAGTATTGTAGAACTAGGAAAAATACACAGGGACAGTGGTGGGCTGGAGCCGATGATGTGCATTGCTTCCCAACTCAGAATTCTGTGACTCTCCTGTAGATATATATCAACCATGATAACAGTAACAATCATAAAATCAACAAATGCTGCAAACCAGGGATTTTTTTAAAGATCTCTTTGTCAACAACGTCAACCAGCCACCAAGGCAGAGGGAACTTGTGTTGACTAAGTGCATATCCTGATGGGACAGTGTTACTTGCTATAACTAAAAAGTCTTCAAATATCTTGCTCTTATAGAAACTGAAATAATTTTTCAAATCCATGTATACATGTATTTGTAAGCTGACATCTGTGTTAGATTGTATTGTTGCTCAAAAATAGTCACTTCTCTTCCTAGGGGACCATTGTATTTCACCACAACACTGAGGTCAGCCTCAATGTTGGAGATGGTAAAAAGATCAGTGGTTGCCAGGGGTTAGGAGTTACTGTGGATGAATGGGCAGAGCACAGAGGGTTTTTAGGACAGTGAAGTTTTTTCTCTACGATACTATAATGGTGGATAAATGTCATTGTACATTTATCCAAAACCCATAGAATGTACAACACCGAGAGTGAACCCTAATGCGCACTGTGGACTTCGGGTGATAATGATGTGTCGAGGTAGTTTACAGATTGCAATGAATGTACCTCTGGTGGAGGATGTTGATAGTGAGGAAGGCTGTGCACACGTGGGGACAGGAAGTATTTTTGAACTCTATACTTTCTGCTCAATTTTGCTGTGAACCCAAAGCTCTGAAAAAAAATGAAGTTTATTAAAAATAATTTTTAAACCAAAAAAATAAAACACTTGGACACTCCTTTTACCTATCTTCATCTGTTATCCTGGTCGTACCTGTAACCTGACTATACTCTGAGGGCTTACCCTGAAGGCCTTTCAGGAGGAAGCTGGGTTTTTCTCATGCCTTGTGACCATGGGTTTGGAGGCAAGTTATTCACCTTCTTTATTCTCCATTGCTGTTTCTGGAGCTTTACTCTCTTCTCCCTTGCAAAACCCCTGCTCTCTTATTGATCAAACTTCCAGATGTGTCACCCCATTCTTCAATTTCTGTTATCTCTGGAGCTCTTTACTTGCTGAAGTTAATATTTTCTAAATCCCATCTTTCCTGTAGCCCAGCTCCTGCTGTCACTACCATGACTGCACCAGCCATATTCAATCCAGCACCTTGTTTATCTTTTTCCCCACTTCTGATACATCTGAGAAACTGTTCTGCCTCCTTTTGAACACTTGTTCCTCCATAGGTGCTCAACATCCTGGCAGCATTCTCTATCACCAGCTCAAGGACTTTTCGCCCACTAGTTACCACCTCTGTATTCTGGGCCTTCAATGTATTCAGTGCATTTGTTAACACCAACATAAAAATACCTTCCTTAATACTGCATTTCTCTCCAGGTTTCATTCTATTTCTGTTTTCCCCCTCACAACCAAACTTTTTGACTATTTTTTTAAATGAACTGTATTTTGGTCATTCCATTCTGTAAAAGCTTTTTATGATGAATCTTGCTACTTTGCATAAAATCCAATCTCCTAACAATGGCGTAAAACACTAGACCTGATCTGTCTACCACCCACCTCCCTTTATGCTCCTTTCCCCTTACTCTCTGCATTCAGGCCACACTGGCCTTCATTTCTCAAACATGCCAGGCTTAGTCCCACCTCAGATACTTAGCTTATGCTCTTACCTTCTGATTGTACCTGTCTTCTCTGATTCTCCCCATGGCTGAATTCTTCTATCCTCCAGGGCTTAAGTAAATGTCACTCCCTTAGAGCTTGCCTAACCCTAACCCAGTCACATTTATCTCCTACCAATTCTTCATCATTGCATCCTGCTCAGTGTTTATTATGATTTGCATTTACAGATTAACTTGTTTAATATGTTTTTTCATTTCTCCCTTTAGAGAGTGAATCCTGTAGCCTATGTATATAGCTGTGAGCAACAAAAAAACTTATTAACAATGGCCTTTGTTTGGGTTATAAATGTTCCAGTTTCTCCACAAACTGACTTTTTTATTCAGACATCTTAATGGATAAGCTCATTGTAGTTTTGATTTACATTTCTCTAATGATTAGTGATGTTGAACATCCTTTCATGTGTTTGTTGGCAATCTGAATATCTTCTTTGGAGAAATGTCTATTTGGGTCTTCCACCCATTTTTGGATTGGGTTGTTTGCTTTTTTGATGTTGAGCTCTATATGCTGCTTGTATATTTTGGAGATTAACCCTTTGTCAGTTGCTTCCTTTGCAAATATTTTTCTCCCATTCTGAGGATGTCTTTCCATCTTGTTTATGGTTTCCTTGGCTGTGCAAAAGCTT
Organism: Mesoplodon mirus; assembly: GCF_964341445.2. Lineage (NCBI taxonomy): Eukaryota > Metazoa > Chordata > Mammalia > Artiodactyla > Ziphiidae > Mesoplodon > Mesoplodon mirus. The sequence goes on along the minus strand of NC_138977.1, from coordinate 12,402,035 downwards.
TTAAGTTTCATTAGGTTCCATTTGTTTATTTTTGTTTTTATTTCCATTTCTCTAGGAGGTGGGGTCAAAAAGGATCTTCCTGTGATTTATGTCATAGAATGTTCGGCCTATTTTTTCCTCTAGAGTTTTGTAGTGTCTGGCCTTAAATTTAGGTCTTTAATCCATTTTGAGTTTATTTTTGTGTATGGTGTTATGGAGTGTTCTAATTTCATTCTTTTACATTTAGCTGTCCAGTTTTCCCAGCACCACTTATGGAAGAGGCTGTCTTTTCTCCACTGTATATTCTTGCCTCCTTTATCAAAGATAAGGTGACCATATGTGCATGGGTTTATCTCTAGGCTTTCTATCCTGTTCTGTTGATCTATATTTCTGTTTTTGTGCCAGTACCATACTGTCTTGATTACTGTAGGTTTGTAGTATAGTCTGAAGTCAGGGAGCCTGATTCCTCCAGTTCCATTTTTCTTTCTCAAGATTACTTTGGCTATTTGGGGTCTTTTGTGTTTCCAAACAAATTGTAAAATTTTTTGTTCTAGTTTTGTGAAAAATGCCATTGGTAGTTTGATAGGGATTGCAATGAATCTGTAGATTGCTTTGGGTAGTATAGTCATTTTTACAATGTTGATTATTCCAGTCCAAGAACATGGTATATCTCTCCATCTGTTTGTGTTGTCTTTGATTTCTTTCATCAGTGTCTTATAGTTTTTTTCTTTTTTTTTTTTTGCGGTATGTGGGCCTCTCACTGTTGTGGCCTCTCCCGTTGTGGAGCACAGGCTCCGGACACGCAGGCCCAGTGGCCATGGCTCACGGGCCTAGCCACTCCGCTGCATGTGGGATCTTCCCAGACCGGGGCACGAACCCATGTCCCCTGCATTGGCAGGCAGACTCTCAACCACTGCACCACCCAGGGAAGCCCAGTGTCTTATAGTATTCTGCATACAGGTCTTTTGTCTCCCTAGGTAGGTTTATTCCTAGGTATTTTATTCTTTTTATTGCAGTGGTAGATGGGAGTGTCTCCTTAATTTCTCTTTCAGATTTTTCATCATTAGTGTTTAGGAATGCAAGAGATTTCTGTGCATTAATTTTGTATCCTGCAACTTTGCCAAATTCATTGATTAGCTCTAGTAGTTTTCTGGTGGCATCTTTAGGATTCTCTATGTATAGTATCATGTCATCTACAAACAGTGACAGTTTTACTTCTTCTTTTCCAATTTGTATTTCTTTTTCTTCTCTGATTGCCGTGGCTAGGACTTCCAAAACTATGTTGAATAATAGTGGTGATAGTCTGCACCGCTGTCTTGTTCCTGATCTTAGAGGAAATGATTTCAGTTTTTCACCATTGAGAATGATGCTGGCTGTGGATTTGTCATATATGGCCTTTATTATGTTGAGGTATGTTACCTCTATGCCCACTTTCTGGAGAATTTTTTTCATAAATGGGTGTTGAATTTTGTCGAAAGCTTTTCCTGCATCTATTGAGATTATCGTATGGTTTTTCTCCTTCAGTTTGTTAATATGGTGTATCACATTGATTGATTTGCATATATTCAAGAATCCTTGCATTCCTGGAATAAACCCCACTTGATCATGGTGTATGATCCTTTTAATGCGCTGTTGGATTATGTTTGCTAGTATTTTGTAGAGGATTTTTGTGTCTATGTTCATCAGTGATATTGGCCTATAGTTTTCTTTTTGTGTGACTTCTTTGTCTGGTTTTGGTATCAGAGTGATGGTGACCTCGTAGAATGAGTTTGGGAGTGTTTCTCCCTCTGCTATATTTTGGAAGAGTTTGAGGAGGATAGGTGTTAGCTCTTCTCTAAATGTTTGATAGAATTCACCTGGAAGCCATCTGGTCCTGGGCTCTTGTTTGTTGGAAAATTTTTAATCACAGTTTCAATTTCAGTGCTTGTGATTGGTCTGTTCATATTTTCTATTTCTTCATGGTTCAGTCTTGGAAGGTTGTACTTTTCTAAGAATTTGTCCATTTCTTCCAGGTTGTCCATTTTATTGGCACGTAGTTGCTTGTAGTAGTCTCTCATGATCCTATGTATTTCTTCAGTGTCAGTTGTTAGTCCTCCTCTTTCATTTCTAATTCTGTTGGTTTGTCTTCTCCCTTTTTTTCTTGATGAGTCTTGCTAATGGTTTATCAATTTTGTTTATTTTCTCAAAGAACCAGCTTTCATTTTTATTGATCTTTGTTATTGTTTTCTTCATTTCTTTTTCATTTATTTCTGATCTGATCTTTATGATTTCTTTCCTTCTACTAACTTTGGGTTTTGCTTGTTCTTCTTTCTCTAGTTCCTTTAGGTGTAAGGTTAGATTGTTTATTTGAGATCTGTCTTGTTTCTTGAGGTAGGATTCCATACCTCAAGAAATTTCCCTTTAGAACGGCCTTTGCTGCATCCCATAGGTTTTGGGTCATCATGTTTTCATTGTCATTTATTTCTAGGTATTTTTCGATTTCCTCTTTGATTTTGACAGTGATCTCTTGGTTATTTAGTAGCATATTGTTTAGCGTCCATGTGTTGGTTTTTTTTTTTTACAGTTTTTTTCTTGTAATTGGTATCTAGTCTCATAGCATTGTGGTTGGAAAAGATACTTGATATGATTGCTCTTGATTCCTTCTAGGTCCTTGTTAAATGTCTCTGGTAGTCCAATGTCCTGGAATCGGCTCTCCAACCTCAGAGGCTCAGGCCCAACACCCAGCAGGAGTACCAAGACCCTGCCAGCTGCACAGCACAGGAGAAAAGGAAGAAAGGAAAAAACAAACAAATAAGAAATGAACTAACAGAATCTCAAAACAAATGGTAAAAACAAAACTAAACAAACAAAACCACACATAAAAACATACACACACACTCCTAAAAAGAAAAAAAATCAAAAAGAACAGACAGAACCCCAAGACAAATGGTAAAATCAAAACTAAACAGGCAAAATCACACAAAGAAACATACACATGCACACTTACAAGAAGAGAAAAAAAAAAAGGAAAAGAGCAACCAAACCAGTGAACAAACCCATCAATGAAAACAAGCACTACAAGCTAAACTAAGATAAACATAACACCAAAAACAAATCAAATGCAGAAAGCAAACCCCATGTCTACTGTTGCTCCCAAAGTCCACCACCTCAATTTTGGGGACATTTGTTGTCTATTCAGGTATTCCACAGATGCAGGGTTCATCAAGCCTATTGCAGAGATTTAATCCACAGCTCCTGAGGCTGCATGAAGAAATTTCCCTTTCTCTTCTTTGTTCACACAGGTCTTTGGGTTCAGCTTTGGTTTTGGCCCCGACACTGTGTGTAGGCCGCCCTCCAGTGTCTGTTCCCCACCCAGGCTGGAGGGGGTTAAAGCAGCGGCTGATTGGGGTTCTTTTGCTCACTCAGGTCGGGGAGAGGCAGAGGTATGGCAGTCATAACTGGAATGTGGGGCGTGCCTGCAGTGGCAGATGCTGGCATGACAGTGCAACAGCCTGAGGCATGCCACGTGTTCTCCCAGGGAATTTGGCTCTGGATCATGGCACTCTGTAGTGGCGTGCTGCACAGGCTCCCGGGGGTGTGTGGGTAGTGACCTGTGCTTATGCACAGGATTCTTGGTGGCAGCGGCAGCAGCAGTAGTGGTCTGTGACTGTCTCTGGGGTCTGAGATGATTGCTGTGGCTCACACCCATCTCTGGAGCTTGCTTAGGCAGTGCTTTGCTGTCTGTGGGCATACAAAGCAGGAAGCCCCTCTCCTTGCGCACCCCGAAACAATGGTCTCTTGCCTCTTCGGCAGGTCCAGACTTTTCCTGAACACACTCCTGGCTAGCTGTGGCGCACTAGTCCCCTGCAGGCTGTGTTCACACGGCCAACCCCAGTCCTCTCCCTGGAATCTGACCTCTGTAGCCCGAGCCTCAGCTCGCAGCCCCAGCCCGCCCTGGCGGGTGAGCAGACAAGCCTCTCGGGCTGGTGAGTGCTGCTCGGCACCGATCCTCTGTGTAGGAATCTCTCCACTTTGCCCTCCGCACCCCTGTTGCTGCGCTCTCCTCCATGGCTCTGAAGCTTCCCCCCTCTGCCACCCGCAGTCCCTGCCCACGAAGGGGCTTCCTAGTGTGTGGAAACCTTTCCTCCTTCACAGCTCCCTCCTACTGGTTCAGGTCCCGTCCCTATTCTTTTGTCTTTGTTTTTCTTTTTTCTTTTGCCCTACCCAGGTATGTGGGTAGTTTCTTGCCTTTTGGGAAGTCTGAGGTCTTCTGCCAATAGGTGTTCTGTAGGAGTTGTTCCACATGTAGATTTTTTTTTAATTTAATTTTTATTTTTTTTATTTTTTGCTTTATAACAAATTTAATCAGTTATACACATACATATGTACCCATATCCCCTCCCTTTTGCATCTCCCTCCCACCCTCCCTATCCCACCCCTCCAGGCGGTCACAAAGCACCAAGCTGATCTCCCTGTGCTATGTGGCTGCTTCCCACTAGCTATCTACCTTACGTTTGGTAGTGTATATATGTCCATGCCGCTCTTTCACTTTGTCACAGCTTACCCTTGCCCCTCCCCATATCCTCAAGTCCATTCTCTAGTAGGTCTGTGTCTTTATTCCTGTCTTACCCTTATGTTCTTCATGACATTTTTTTTCTTAAATTCCATATATGTGTCAGCATACAGTATTTGTCTTTCTCTTTCTGACTTACTTCACTCTGTATGACAGACTCTAGGTCCATCCACCTCATTACAAATAGCTCAATTTCATTTCTTTTTATGGCTGAGTAATATTCCATTGTATATATGTGCCACATCTTCTTTACCCATTCATCCGATGATGGACACTTAGGTTGTTTCCATCTCCGGGCTATTGTAAATAGGGCTGCTATGAACATTTTGGTACATGACTCTTTTTGAATTATGGTTTTCTCAGGGTATATGCCCAGTAGTGGGATTGCTGGGTCATATGGTAGTTCTATTTGTAGTTTTTTAAGGAACCTCCATACCGTTCTCCATAGTGGCTGTACCAATTCACATTCCCACCAGCAGTGCAAGAGTGTTCCCTTTTTTCCACACCCTCTCCAGCATTTATTGTTTCTAGATTTTTTGATGATGGCCATTCTGACTGGTGTGAGATGATATCTCATTGTAGTTTTGATTTGCATTTCTCTAATGAGTAAAGATGTTGAGCATCCTTTCATGTGTTTGTTGGCAGTCTGTATATCTTCTGTGGAGAAATATCTATTGAGGTCTTCCGCCCATTTTTGGATTGGGTTGTTTGTTTTTTTGTTATTGAGCTGCATGAGCTGCTTATAAATTATGGAGATTAATCCTTTGTCAGTTGCTTCATTTGCAAATATTTTCTCCCATTCTGAGGGTTGTCTTTTGGTCTTGTTTATGGTTTCCTTTGCTGTGCAAAAGCTTTGAAGTTTCATTAGGTCCCATGTGTTTATTTCTGTCTTTATTTCCATTCCTCTAGGAGGTGGGTCCAAAAGGATCTTGCTGTGATTTATGTCATAGAGTGTTCTGCCTATGTTTTCCTCTAAGAGTTTGATAGTGTCTGGCCTTACATTTAGGTCTTTAATCCATTTTGAGCTTATTTTTTGTATGGTGTAAGGGAGTGATCTAATCTCATAATTTTACATGTCCCTGTCCAGTTTGCCCAGCACCACTTATTGAAGAGACTGTCCTTTCTCCACTGTACATTCCTGCCTCCTTTATCAAAGATAAGGTGACCATATGTCCGTGGGTTTATCTCTGGGCTTTCTATCCTGTTCCATTGATCTATCTTTCTGTTTTTGTGCCAGTACCATACTGTCTTGATTACTGTAGCTTTGTAGTATAGTCTGAAGTCAGGGAGTCTGATTCCTCCAGCTCCATTTTTCGTTTTCAGGATTGCTTTGGCTATTCGGGGTCTTTTGTGTTTCCATACAAATTGTGAAATTTTTTGTTCTAGTTCTGTGAAAAATGCCAGTGGTAGTTTGATAGGGATTGCATTGAATCTGTAGATTGCTTTGGGTAGTAGAGTCATTTTCACAATGTTGATTCTTCCAATCCAAGAACACGGTACATGTCTCCATCTATTTGTATCATCTTTAATTTCTTTCATCAGTGTCTTATAATTTTCTGCATACAGGTCTTTTGTCTCCTTAGGTAGGTTTATTCCTAGATATTTTATTCTTTTTGTTGCAATGGTACATGGGAGTGTTTCCTTGATTTCACTTTCAGATTTTTCATCATTAGTATATAGGAATGCCAGAGATTTCTGTGCATTAATTTTGTATCCTGCTACTTTGCCAAATTCATTGATTAGCTCTAGTAGTTTTCTGGTAGCATCTTTAGGATTCTCTATGTATAGTATCATGTCATCTGCAAACAGTGACAGCTTTACTTCTTCTTTTCCGATTTGGATTCCTTTTATTTCCTTTTCTTCTCTGATTGCTGTGGCTAAAACTTCCAAAACTAGGTTGAATAAGAGTGGTGAGAGTGGGCAACCTTGTCTTGTTCCTGATCTTAGTGGAAATGGTTTCAGTTTTTCACCATTGAGGACGATGCTGGCTGTGGGTTTGTCATATATGGCCTTTATTATGTTGAGTTCCCTCTATGCCTACTTTCTGCAGGGTTTTTATCATAAATGGGTGTTGAATTTTGTCGAAAGCTTTCTCTGCATCTATTGAGATGATCATATGGTTTTTCTCCTTCAATTTGTTAATATGGTGTATCACGTTGATTGATTTGCGTATATTGAAGAATCCTTGCATTCCTGGAATAAACCCCACTTGATCATGGTGTATGATCCTTTTAATGTGCTGTGGGATTCTGTTTGCTAGTATTTTGTTGAGGATTTTTGCATCTATGTTCATCAGTGATATTGGCCTGTAGTTTTCTTTCTTTGTGACATCTTTGTCTGGTTTTGGTATCAAGGTGATGGTGGCCTCGTAGAATGAGTTTGGCAGTGTTTCTCCCTCTGCTATATTTTGGAAGAGTTTGAGAAGGATAGGTGTTAGCTCTTCTCTAAATGCTTGATAGAATTCGCCTGTGAAGCCATCTGGTCCTGGGCTTTTGTTTGTTGGAAATTTTTTATCACAGTTTCAATTTCAGTGCTGGTGATTGGTCTGTTCATATTTTCTATTTCTTCCTGATTCAGTCTTGGCAGGTTGTGCATTTCTAAGAATTTGTCCATTTCTTCCAGGTTGTCCATTTTATTGGCATAGAGTTGCTTATAGTAATCTCTCATGATCTTTTGTATTTCTGCAGTGTCAGTTGTTACTTCTCCTTTTTCATTTCTAATTCTATTGATTTGAGTCTTCTCCCTTTTTTTCTTGATGAGTCTGGCTAATGGTTTATCAATTTTGTTTATCTTCTCAAAGAACCAGCTTTTAGTTTTATTGATCTTTGCTATCGTTTCCTTCATTTCTTTTTCATTTATTTCTGATCTGATTTTTATGATTTCTTTCCTTCTGCTAACTTTGGGATGTTTTTGTTCTTCTTTCTCTAATTGCTTTAGGTGCAAGGTTAGGTTGTTTATTCGAGATGTTTCCTGTTTCTTAAGGTAGGATTGTATTGCTATAAACTTCCCTCTTAGAACTGCTTTTGCTGCATCCCATAGGTTTTGGGTCGTCGTGTCTCCATTGTCATTTGTTTCTAGGTATTTTTTAATTTCCTCTTTGATTTCTTCAGTGATCACTTCGTTATTAAGTAGTGTATTGTTTAGCCTCCATGTGTTGGTATTTTTTACAGCTCTTTTCCTGTAATTGATATCTAGTCTCATAGCACTGTAGTCGGAAAAGATACTTGATACAATTTCAATTTTCTTAAATTTACCAAGGCTTGATTTGTGACCCAAGATATGATCTATCCTGGAGAATGTTCCATGAGCACTTGAGAAAAATGTGTATTCTGTTGTTTTTGGATGGAATGTCCTATAAATATCAATTAAGTCCATCTTGTTTAATGTATCATTTAAAGCTTGTGTTTCCTTATTTATTTTCATTTTGGATGATCTGTCCATTGGTGAAAGTGGGGTGTTAAAGTCCCCTACTATGATTGTGTTACTGTCAATTTCTCCTTTTATGGCTGTTAGTATTTGCCTTATGTATTGAGGTGCTCCTATGTTTGGTGCATAAATATTTACAATTGTTATATCTTCTTCTTGGATCGATCCCTTGATCATTATGTAGTGTCCTTCTTTGTCTCTTCTAGTAGTCTTTATTTTAAAGTGTATTTTGTCTGATATGAGAATTGCTACTCCAGCTTTCTTTTGGTTTCCATTTGCATGGAATATCTTTTTCCATCCCCTTACTTTCAGTCTGTATGTGTCTCTAGGTCTGAAGTGGGTCTCTTGTAGACAGCATATATATGGGTCTTGTTTTTGTATCCATTCAGCCAATCTGTGTCTTTTGGTGGGAGCATTTAGTCCATTTACATTTAAGGTAATTATCGATATGTATGTTCCTATTCCCATTTTCTTAATTGTTTTGGGTTCGTTATTGTAGGTCTTTTCCTTCTGTTGTGTTTCTTGCCTAGAGAAGTTCCTTTAGCATTTGTTGTAAAGCTGGTTTGGTGGTGCTGAACTCTCTCAGCTTTTGCTTGTCTGTAAATGTTTTAATTTCTCCATCAAATCTGAATGAGATCCTTGCTGGGTAGAGTAATCTTGGTTGCAGGTTTTTCTCCTTCATCACTTTAATTATGTCCTGCCACTCCCTTCTGGCTTGTAGAGTTTCTGTTGAGAGATCAGCTGTTATCCTGATGGGGATTCCCTTGTGTGTTATTTGTTGTTTTTGCCTTGCTGCTTTTAATATGATTTCTTTGTGTTTAATTTTTGAGTTTGATTAATATGTGTCTTGGCGTATTTCTTCTTGGATTTATTCTGTATGGGACTCTCTGTGCCTCCTGGACTTGATTAACTATTTCCTTTCCCATATTAGGGAAGTTTTCAACTCTAATCTCTTCAAATATTTTCTCAGTCCCTTTCTTTTTCTCTTCTTCTTCTGGAACCCCTATAATTCGAATGTTGGTGCGTTTAATGTTGTCCCAGAGGTCTCTGAGACTGTCCTCTGTTCTTTTCATTCTTTTTTCTTTATTTTGCTCTGCAGCAGTTATTTCCACTACTTTATCTTCCACGTCACTTATCCGTTCTTCTGCCTCAGTTATTCTGCTATTGATCCCATCTAGAGTATTTTTCATTTCATTTATTGTGTTTTTAATCGATGCTTGATTCATCTTTAGTTCTTCTAGGTCCTTGTTAACTGTTTCTTGCATTTTGTCTATTCTATTTCCAAGATTTTGGATGTTGGAAATAGAATCTTGGATCATCTTTACCATCATTATTCTGAATTCTTTTTCAGGTAGACTGCCTATTACCTCTTCATTTGTTAGGTCTGATGGGTTTTTATCTTGCTCCTTCTCCTGCTGTGTGTTTTTGTGTCTTCTCATTTTGCTTATGTTACTGTGTTTGGGGTCTCCTTTTTGCAGGCTGCAGGTTCGTAGTTCCCGTTGTTTTTGGTGTCTGTCCCCAGTGGCTAAGGTTGGTTTAGTGGGTTGTGTAGGCTTCCTGGTGGAGGGGACTAGTGCCTGTGTTCTGGTGGATGAGGCTGGATCTTGTCTTTCTGGTGGGCAGGTCCACGTCTGGTGGTGTGTTTTGGGGTGTCTGCGGACTTTTAATGATTTTAGGCCACCTCTCTGCTAATCGGTGGCGTTGTGTTCCTGTCTTGCTTGTTGTTTGGCATAGGGTGTCCAGCACTGTAGCTTGCTGGTCGTTGAGTGAAGCTGGGTGCTGGTGTTGAGATGGAGATCTCTGGAAGATTTTCGCCGTTTGATATTATGTGGAGCTGGGAGGTCTCTTGTGGACCAGTGTCCTGTAGTTGGCTCTCCCACCTCAGAGGCACAGCACTGACTCCTGGCTCCTCAATTTGGGATGATGTGTTGTCTATTCATGTATTCCACAGATGCAGGGTACATCAAGTTGATTGTGGAGCTTTAATCCGCTGCTTCTGAGGCTGCTGGGAGAGGTTTCCCTTTCTCTTCTTTGTTCTCACAGCTCCTGGGTCTCAGCTTTGGATTTGGCCCCGTCTCTGCATGTAGTTTGCTGGAGGGCATCTGTTCTTCGCTCAGACAGGACAGGGTTAAAGGAGCAGCCTCTTCGGGGACTCTGGCTCACTCAGGCCGGGCGGGAGGGAGGGGCACGGAGTGCGGGGCGAGCCTTTTGGGAGGTCTGGGGTCTTCTGCCAGCGTTCAGTAGGTGTTCTGTAGGAGTTGTTCCACGTGTAGCTGTATTTCTGGTGTATCCGTGGGGAGGAAGGTGATCTCCGCGTCTTACTCTTCCGCCATCTTACCCGGAAGTCTGTAGATTTTTTTTGATGTGGGGAGGAAGGTGATCTCCACTTCTTACTTCTCCGCCATCTTGAAGTTCTCCCGTAGATTAACGTTTTCCAGGGTTTGGGGTTATGGAAGAATGGGGAGTGTTTGCTAATGAGTATGGGGCTTCCTTTTGGGCTGATGAAAATACTTGAAATTAGATGGTGATGGTAGTACAGCATTGTGAATATACTAAAAATGACTGAATTGTACATTGTAAAGGATGAATAATACTGCAGTGAAAGCAGGTAATTGGAAGTTCTGTGAGTATGTGCAAAACTTTGGTAGTAACTATTAGGCTGCACTGTAGAATGATGAGGCGCAGAGGATGGGCAGTTTTAGTCTGGCTTCTGACAAATACTGTGGTTCTTTATTTGGGGGTTAACTTAGTTCCCTAGAAATGGATTTATAATCTGCCAGAATTCTCAGGACTTAGTAGGGAAAGGAGACTGGGGTCTTCAGTATTTAACAGTTAGACTTGTATTTCACCGTCCAGCTGTACTCAGAGTCCCTGAGTCCTAAGGCTTTCTGATTCATCCTCTCAAGAGATAAATCTAGTTTCTGAGGCATTGTGAAGAGACAGTTGCCAGGAAGCTGAAAGTTGAGGAGAGGATCTGGATGTTTACAAGTTTTATGTTATAAATATGTTTCCTCCCACTTACTCTCCTACATGTTATTGTTACTGGATGGGAATAAGCTTGCTTCTGCTCTTTCCCACAGGCTGATGAAGGTTCTAGCATTCACTGGTCTGCTGAGTCAGTTACCACAATTCTCAGTTTACTCACTTGTGCTGCTATTATCTCTCCACCCTTTTGCTTTGGATTTGTTCATTGATCCCCTCCACCCTTTTTATTGTCTGAGGTAGGCAGAATCATCGTTCTCCAAAGAATTCCATAGCCTACTCCTCAGAATCTCCGAATATGTTCAATAATATGACAAAAGGAATTAAGGTTGCAAATCAGCTGGGTATCCTGGATTATTAGGGTGGGCCAAATGTAATCACAAGGGTCCTTAAAAGTGGGACAGGGGGCAGAAGTGAAGAGTCAGAGGGAACTATGCAGGAATGGTTGGAGAGATGCAATCATCCTGGCTTGGAAGGTACAGGGAGGGGGCCATGAGTCAAGGAATGTTGGTGTCCTCTAGATCCCCTAGTAGCTGGCAGGGTAAGAAAATAGATTATCTCCTAGAGCCTTCAGAAAGAAATAAATTAGTGTTTTTTAAGCCACTAAATTCATGGTACTTTATTCTGAGAGCAATGGAAAACTAATATCTTGTCATTACAGTTAGTATAGGCCTTCCATGTTTAATCAGAAATATCTCCCTTTATATTTCACATGCTGAAATTTATTTACCATACCCTAAAATCTCTTTGGTGTGCAATTTCTTTCAGCCTATCTTTTTGATCATTTTGACATTAAAAAAAAAATTATTTATTTATTTTAGGCTGTGTTGGGTTTTCATTTCTGTGCAAGGGCTTTCTCTAGTTGTGGCAAGTGGGGGCCACTCTTCATTGCGCTGTGCGGGCCTCTCACTGTCGCGGCCTCTCGTTGCGGAGCACAGGCTCCAGATGCGCAGGCTCAGTAGTTGTGGCTCACGGGCCCAGCTGCTCCGCGGCATGTGGGATCTTCCCAGACCAGGGCTCGAACCCATGTCCCCTGCATTGGCAGGTAGATTCTCAACCACTGTGCCACCAGGGAAGCCCCAATTTGACATTTTAGCCAGTTGACATGGAATTGTACGATTCACCTCCTGTGTACTGATACAGACTAACCTCTGGTTTCAGTTCTAATTGGTTTTTGTGCCATAGCAGTCATTAAATATTTTCGTTATTACACCTGGCTATAAACCACAATAACCTACCTTTTTTCTACTGTGGAATTTAACTTAGAATACTCTTTAGTCAAAAAATGTTTTACTTTTCTATTCAGTCAACACTCTATCTCCTCTGTCCCTCCTATACATTGCATAAAGCTTATGCTGGGTTTTATAGCCATTTGGGTATGCAGTGTGAATTCCTGGGATGCCTTTTTTCAAAGGTTAGGGAACCTGACTAATGTTTTTCTCACTGACTATAAGCTTCCTTGAAGATCATAACAGAAACTTTGTAAGATTGGCATCTCTAAACTTGGAACCTTAGTACTCTTTCAGCAATTTCACAGCAGGATTCTCCTTTTAAAAATGATTTTAATTAGCCACTATCCAAATCTACACTGAAATTTTGATAGCTTAGAATCAGTATGGTTTCTTTAGCATGCTATATCCCTAGTATTATGAATTTGTTTCATAAATAGGCAATCTGAAACAATAGAAATAGAACAATAACAATAGAAATCAGAAACAAATTCCTAGATCCTAAGCCTTTCTGAATTCTAAAGCTGAACCAACACTGGGTTATCTTCTCAGGGAAAAACCCTACTGACCAGGAAAAACAAATATTTCAAAAACCAGATCATTTATCTGTAGTGTTCACACCTAATCCAAGCTCGAGTTGTATCCTGAAACTTGATTCCACCTTGAACCTTAGCTGAGGTACAGCTAAACTTGAGCTTTTAATAAATCATCTTTTAATTAGTCATGATACCATACTCATATTTTCTCTTCTGCCTTAAAAATCATAGTTTACAAATCCTTGAATTTTATTTAATTCTGCAATATTCTCTCTTTTCTCTAAATGCCACATAATTTTATCACAGTACAAGTTATTTTACAACTTAAGAAACACAACTATTTTGATGCTAGAGCAGCTTTGGGGAAATACACCATCCTTTGCATAAAAATCTATTAACCCAAATCCTGCCAATCCATCATATTGAATGAAATCCTACTAATAAAATCACATTTAAAATGTTCTTACATGTAGAGAAGAGATGAAATCTCAAAATTATAGCTGGATATTTAAATTTTATGGGAAAATTCAAGAAGGCCCAGATATTCCTGACAAGCATATTAAAATTTGTGAGTATTTTCAAGAGCTGATTTGTGAAGAAAGTCTGAGGTGAGCGGGTTGGTTTTAAATAGTGTCTGTTTCCTTTAACTCCTTAACTCCTTGAAACTAGAACTGATTAGGCAGGTTGGAGCAGCAAGTCTCATTCAACCCTGGCTATGCGCTATGACACATGCACTGATGATGACCCTGTACCCATATTCCAGAACTTCATCTGGAGCTTTTAAAAATACATGTTTCTAAATATATTGAGTGCAGATCTCATGGAGAGGAGTTCAGACATCTGTCCTCAAAAGCTTCTAGTGATTCTGATGCATAGGAGAAAATCACTCCCTTTACAATGGAGGCACCAAAGCTGCAGGAGAAGGATAAGGAATCCTTAGCAACTTTGTTGAGAGCCTGTTGTGAGTTAGGTACTTAACTATCTATACTGGGCATGTTTTATTTCTCAAATAGAAGTTGGTTATGATAGAACATGCATTAAGACCTGTCTTTTAATTATTTTTTTAAAAAAATATTTATGTATTTGGCTGCGCCAGGAGTTAGTTGTGGGATCTTTTATTTGCAACATGAGGGATCTAGTTCCCTGACCAAGGATTGAACCCTGACCCCCTGCATTGGGAGCATGGAGTCTTAACCACACCAGGGAAGTCCCAAGACCTTTGTCTTAATGCTTCTTTTATTTTTTAAAATTGTTTATTTTTATTTATTTATTTATTAAATTTTAGTGGGTTGAGTTCCCTTTTTTAAATATATGATTTATTTATTTATTTTTGGCTGCGTTGCTGCACATGGGCTTTCTCTAGTTGTGGCGAGCGGGGCCTGCACTTCATTGTGGTGCATGGGCTTCTCATTGTGGTGACTTCTCTTGTTGTGGGGCACGGGCTCTAGGAGCGTGGGCTGCAGTAGTTGTGGCTCATGGGCTCTAGAGCGCAGGCTCAGTAGTTGTGGCGCACGGGCTTAGTTGCTCTGCGGCTTGTGGGATCTTCCTGGACCAGGGCTCGAACCCGTGTCACCTGCATTGGCAGGCAGATTCTTAACCACTGGGCCACCAGGGAAGTCTGTGTTTTAACTCTTTACAAAAATCACCTGCATGTCAAATTCAAGTAGCTTGCTTTGTCCAGCCTTTTTATTTTTATTTTACTTAATTTTTTGAAAAAGTGAGACTATAAATTTTTTCTTCCAGTTTTATTGAGATATAATTGACACACAGCACTGTATAACTTTAAAGTGAACGGCATAATGATTTGACTCACATACATCATGAACTGATGACCACAATAAGTTTAGCTCATCCATCATCTCATACAGATATAAAAGAAAAGGAAAAACAAAAATATTTTTTCTTTGTGATCAGCACTCTTAAGGTTTACTCTCTTAACAACCTCCATTTAAAACATACAGCAGTGTTAATTATACTTATCATGTTGCACATCACATCCCTAGTACTTACTTATCTTATAGCTGGAAGTTTGTACCTTTTGACCACCTTCATCCAATTCCCCCTCCTCCCAACCCCTACATGTCCAGCCTTTTTAAATTTTGTTTTTGAAATCAGTTTGGATCTTGGATTATTTTGACTATATTTATTTTCCTAATGATGTTTCTCAATTTTGTTCAGAAATGAGTTGCCTGAGTGGATACAGTTTAATAAAACTCTGATAAACTAAAAAGTGAGTGCTTATGAGTATATTGTTGAAGTTGAGAACTTTTTACTTTACCAAATGGATGTTGTATATCTAATAATTAAGTGCTTGGACTTTAAGACAATCTCTTGGGCCTACATCCTGGGAATAGCTGTGTGAAACCAGAGAAGTGAGTTAACTTTTCTGAACCTCAGTTTCTCCTATAAAAGGGAAATGTCTTACCTTGAGTTTTCCCAGCAACTGACTTTGAGACAGGAATTTCAGTGCAAGAACTTTATTTAAAAAGTAGAGGGGAAAAGAAAGTAAGAATGAGTAAAAGTGAGACAGGGAAGAGAAGGTGGCCAACAAAATGTGTGTTTGGGGGCAGTTAGCATGTGAGCCTTGGAGCTGAAGCTCACTGGGGAAATTTTGGGAATCAGTGCAGTTACCTTATAAGGTCGGGGGCTATGGTCGTGGGGGGCAAGATATCAACTCTTGTCACTCTTTGGCAGAAGGCTGCTCCACGGAGAGTTAATTCCCTGCCTGCCTGCTAGCCTGTCACACAAGCTAGTACTGTGGGTTTCAGCACCCGGAGAAAGCTCTTGAGTACTGGTTAAAGAAATACAGTTGCTGGGGATTGGAAGTTGGACAGTGTGCACTGAAACAGTAAGTAGAAGGGAATATGGATGGGACAGCAACAGACCTTATTTCACAGGGTTATTGGGAAAACAGAATGATGCAATGCATATCAAACCCTTAAAACATACTGAATACTCAAAGTGTCTGTCCTTCAACCTCAGACTGCTTATGAAGCTTTATATATTAATTTTCTTAAGTCTCTAGTGGTTGCTTTCTTATAATCATCACCCTTAACTTAAAATTTTTTTTTGGCCGTGCCATGCAGCATGCAGGATCTTAGTTCCCCGAACAGAGATTGAACCTGTGCCCCCTGTGTTGGGAGTGTGGAGTCTCAACCACTGGACCGCCAGGGAAGTCCCAACTTAAATATTTTTGTAACAACACAATAAATGATTATTTAAACTACAATCTTTAAGAGTCAAACAATACAACTATTCCTGTAATTATAACCTCTCCCTATTGGCATATTAAAGTGATAATATAGTCATGAAAATTACTACATTCTTCCTCTTTTTGTACTTTCCAAGACCTGGCTGTTTAAGAAAATAAAAAAATTTTTTAAAAATGTGTTCTTGCTACTGTCATATGACAAAGTCAATATAACAGTGAAAGAATAAGCTGTGTTCTATTCTGTCTCATATATCAACAAAATTGCCCCGAGTTTAGACATGCTGTTATGTGAGATAGTTGATGATATATGGATCTACAGAATACAGCTGGGTTCCCAGGTTACAGTTCAGTTTATGACAAATCATAGTTAGATTTGTAAGGAGAGGTAAAATGGTATGAAAGATAGTGATAGGAAATACATAACAGTAAGACTTTTTTTAACTGTCCATCTTGAGCTATCAAGAGTTTCAAAAGACATTGCTTGATCTGTTATTGCTTGACAAAGCTCTAAAAGCAAAGAATAACAGTCTTTCTTTCAGATCATTGACAAGACATATAACTACCTAAAAGCCAAGCTACTAGATAATGTGGATTTTATGGCATGGCTATCTCCATTATTGTCAGGAATCTTGCTTTGCATGTCCAAAATATGGAAGAAGTTTATCTGGTCTGTCTACAAGCTAGATGATGGTTCCAACAGAGCTTTAAGTTAGAAAAGCTTCTACTATTATCATCTGTTCCTTGGATCTAGGTAGTGACAACGACTTTGAAAGCTTTCAGATCTCTGCTTCATCTTGCCCCAGGAGCAATGCTTCCTAAAGCTCATTGGTAAGGATGGAAATAAATTTCTCTAGTCCTAGTGAGAAGTTCCACTCTTTCTATTTCAATCTTCCTTGCCTCCTTACTAAACCTTTTCAGAAGAAAATTGGTGATGGTATTAGATATCTCTTTGGCATCAGTGGATGTTGGTCCACATTTCCATGAACAATGAAGAAAAGAATATATGAAATTAGGTCCTTTGGTTCCTATGGTTCTTTCTAGGAAGTCAAATAAATGCACCAATGTGGAAATAGGCAGGTGTCTGTCCTCAACCATAACCAAATCCATTTTATATTCTGGAAACAATCTCAACACGAAGGCAGATAGCTATTGGTATAAAGTTTGGTCTAAAATGCTTGGAAGATCTTTGTAAAGCTAATGGATGTTACATTTAGTCACATTAATCCTGAATGGGATTAAGGTGTTTAAAAAGCACAGGAAAGTGTTGGAGAATTATCTTCTGTGTTCCTGAGATGATCATAGGGAAACAAAAAGTGTTTTATTATCAACAAAGGTAACATGTACGAATTTGATGATTCAATGAGGAAAATACCTCTTGATTATCATTAGGCAGATGTTCTAAGATGTTGCTTTGCCATTTAAAAGAGACAAAATGTAAAAAACAAATATGCAATTTGGTTTTTTTGAAGATAACTACCAAGATCAGGTTTGAATATCCAAAGACAAATGTCCTGAGTATTTAACTTATCCTCTGGCTAATGCATTATGTATACGTGTCCTCATCCACCTCTAATCTAGAGTCTCAACTCCATTCCCCTCATCTCATTTACCTGTATGATAAGTACCTAGAATGCTTCTCTGATGTATGATGTGTTAGGAGTTGTATGTATAAAGAGCATCAACAAACACAGTTGTACTCTTTAATCTGTAGATTTTTAAGCAAGAAAGTACTATAATCAAATTTGTTTCAGAGCTATAACTTGCATGACCACATAGACTAATGATGCTGGCTAGCACTGAGAGAGTGTGAGAAGGGGCTCCTGAAGTCCAGGGGTGAGATTATCAGCTCAAATTCAGATAATGTAGGTGGAAATAGATTAGCGTGGACAGATTTGAATAGTATTTTTGTACTATAATCAGTAGAACTTGGTGAGTGCTTTTACATGTTTAATGAGAAAGAGAAGTCATTTTTGCTTTCATTTTTCTAGAATAAACAAGAAATTATACATAACAGAGATGATCAAATTTTCTCTGTAGAAATTTCAGAGGAAAAAATAATGGACAGCCTGTCCATATCTTAGTGCTTCTTGAGTCATGTTGGGGATCAAAAAACGTATTATTTACGAGATCAATATATAAGTTGTAGAGAAACATATAAATATATACTTATCCTTGTGAATTGTTTTGCCAATTATGATTAACATAACTTTGTGCTTTATGGCTTACAAAGTGCTTTAGTGTATATTATCTCATCTGACATCCCCTTGGTACCCATATAAATATGCCAACTTCTTTTCCATATTGTGTGTTTGTTCAAGCTGTTCTTTTTTCTGGGAATGCCTCAATGTACTCTTTTCCTGCCAACTCTACTTATCCTTAAATTCTTGGCTTGACTGTCTTCTCCTCCAATCTCAATTGTGTCCTGTATACCCTACCATATATTTTCTATACAATGTATAGAAAAATATTTTTCTTTCAAAACTTACCACTACTTGTAATTATGTATTAATATGTGTGATTCTGTTGTTAATAGCCGTCTTCTCTACTCCATAAAATTCATGAGGGAAATGTTTTGTCCATTGCTGTATCACCAGTTCCACAATGCCTGGCTCATAGTGAAAGGTAAATAAATACTTTTTTTTAAATGTGAAAAAATAATAATTTTACAATTCCTCTTTGCATATGGAAGACATACTTCACTTCTTTCACCATGTTTGACTTTAGTTCCTCTCAGGGTTTTGTCAGCTTCATTATTATTAATACCATACTATATTGTAATTTTTCTAGGTTCACTACAGCATGAATCCCTTGAGAAAATGTGTTCATGTTCAGTTCATCTTTGCAGTCCATCCCTTAGTTCAGGGAATAAAATGGAGTCGGTACATAGTTAGCTGACTGAATGGCTCATTGAGACCCATAAGGAAATTATGTGCCCAGACTTAAAGTGAAGGAGACTTAGGTGCTTATATTAAAGTGTTGCCCTGATGGGAAGGCATCTAATTTAACACACACATCTAGGAACATGCTGGAACACTCTCTGGGGATGGAGACTGTTGGATGCCACCATTGGGATTTCCCTTTCCCCTGCTTCAGGGTACCAGTATCTCCCAGAAGTGACCTTTCACATGTATCTGATGTCCTGATCTTCATGGTTGCAGCCCAGGGGAACCTCTTGACAGCCTGACTCTGGAGGCCAGAGGTGATTGCTTTCCTGGTCCCATGGGACTGTAATAATCAGTGTCTCACCCAGAAAGGAGGTCAAACACTTGTCTGGCACCCTGATGTTTGTAGCAACAGCCAGGGGACTACATCACCTGGCTCTGGAAGCCAATGGGGCTTACACTTAGGGATCCCACAGGACTGAAACCAATGGAGAAAAAGTTCTTAAACAGCTATGACCCCCAAGGCACAGGAAGAGTTTAGAGACCCAGGAGCTTCTGTGAGGGAGACCTTTTAGCTAATTATCATGGCTACAACCTGAGGGACAGTCTTCTAATTAAACAAGCATCTAAAGGCTGATGGTTATTCTTTCCAGAGGCCTTGAAGGGTGGGCGATGTCTGCAGTCTTCCAACCAAGAATATTCTACCCAGCAATGTTATCATGCAGAACTTAAGTAGAGATAGTTTTCCAGATAAGCAAAAGCTAAAGTAGTTCATCACCAGTAAACTGGCTGTACATGAAAAGTTAAAGGGATTATTTTAAGCTTAAAAAAAAGTGCTAATTAGTAAAAATAAAACATATATTTCACTGGAAAGGTAAATATATAGAAAATGCAGTGGATTAATCACTTATAATGCTAGTATGAGGGTTAAAAGGCAAAAATATAAAAATAACTCTGATTATAATAACTGGCTAAGGGATACACAAGAAAAAAGATGTAGAATGTAACATCAAAAACATAAAACATGCCAGGGAGAGTAAAAATGTTCTAAAAGGGAAGTTCATAGCAATAAATGCCTACCTCAAAAGACAAGAAAAGTCTCAAACAACTTAAACTTACACTCAAGGAGCTAGAAAAAGAACTAATAAAGCCCAATGTTAGTAGAAGGAAGGAAATAAAAAAGGTTAGAGCAGAAATAAATGAAATACAGACTAAAAAGACAATAAATAAGATAAATGAAGCTAAAAGCTGGTTCTTTGAAAAGATATACAAAATTGACAAAAAAAAGCCTTTTAGCTAGACTAACCAAGAAAAAAGAGGACTCAAATAAATAAAATCAGAAATGAAAGAGGAGATATTACAACTGACACCACAGAAATACAAAAGACCATAATAGACTACTATGAACAATCATATGCCAACAAGTTGGACAACCTAGAAGAAATGAATAAAATCCTAGAAACATACAACCTATTAAGACTTAATCTTTAGGGAGTAGATAATCTGAATAGACCAACTTTTGTTTGTTGGGAGGATTTTGATTACTGATTCAATCTGCTTATTAGTAATCGGTTTCCCTCTGGGGACATTTGTCAATACTGGGAACATTTTTGGTCATCACTGTTTGGGAAAGGGCTAGAAGATAGATAGAAGCCAGGGATGCTGCTAAACATCCTACAATTATCAAGCCCAAAATGTCAATAGTGCCAAGGTTTTAAGGTAATTCAAGCTAATTCAATTTCACAAATATACGTTGAGCTACTATCATGTGCGAGACATGGGGAATACAGCAATAAATAAAAGTGATATGGTTGCTGTCCATAAGGAATAATGCTATTTGTAATACTTGAATCTTATATAATGAGTCCTTTATAAATTAGTAAAAATCATAAAGTCATACTAATTAAAGAGAGGAGAAAGGTGAGCCTTAAAAATATGCTTTCTCTTTGATCTTTTAATTCCACTCATGAAAAATTTTAAGGGAATAATAAGAAATTTGCACAAAGATTTATCTACAATATGTTTTAATGAATTATTATTTATAATAGTGGAAATTTGGAAACAAATGTACAAAAGGAAGGTAAAATAAAGTATGAACATTCAGTTGAAGCTTTAAAAATTCACATTTTTGAAAAGTACTGATATGAAAAATATTCATTGTATAAAATTAAATGAAAAGCAGATGACAAATCTCTAAGTATTGCATGAACCTAATTTTTAAAAACAAACATGGGGAAAAGACTAGCAGGAATTATGCCAAAATGAGTTATGAATGGCTCTCTCTATGCTGTTGTATTATGAGCAACTTTAATTTTTTTCTTTACAGTCTAGGTACTTTCCACATCATATGAACACATATTATTTTTCTAATTAGAAAAAGAAACATGCCGTATTAATTACTACATGCAATGCCCTATATTAGTATAAAAGCAAAGGAGATACAATTTTCCCCCCTTGAGGTACTTAAATATAAAATTTAGATAAATGAGTGATACATGTGTGGGAAGTTTATAAATAATAATAATAAATACAAAGGTTAAAAAAAAGTTCAAAACAAACTTATTTTGAATATCTACTAGTCTGGCCCTGTGCTAGGTGCATTCACCAACATTATCACATTTCTTGGTACCAACAGTCCTGTGAGTCTGATATTATCACCATTTTAGTGATGGTGAAATTAAAGCTCATTGAGATTAAGTATCTTGCCCCAGGTCACCCACAGGTATGAAATGGTAGTTCGAAGATTCAACCCCAGGCTTGAGTCATTTTTGTAAAAATGATCGTTTCTTCCTTGTGTGCTTTTCCATTAGGGAGATACAGGAACAGATGACCATTATCATTAACCTAAGCATTTCAATGGAATCCATGAAAACTCATTCATTTTTCTTGAGAGACTTAGGGGATGGTCCTTAACCAGAGAGGCTGAAAAGTATTTTTTAATATCTTCAAGGACTAGTGAATGTCTTATATGCTCAGTGTGTTATAAGTACAGAATTTTTATGTTTCTGATACTTGATTGCTTTAAGAGACATAACATGAATCTGCATAACCATCAATTGCTTCCACAAAAGGGGAGTTCTTAAACACCAAAGGTGAGGCGATGATGTGTGATTAATAGCTGCAGCTGGATTACTTTTCTGGCTGTTCTCCTTATCTACAAGTGATATAACTTGGCAGAAATTCAGAAAATGGATGCTTTAATCAATCCTGCTTTCATCTGTGACAGATCTCTGTCTGAAAAGGAGTGGGCAGTCCCATGTCCTTCCTCTCCTTTGTCTATATTACAGGGTGTTGGGCTCCATTTTCTCTGACACGATAGAAGAATTTATTCAAAATAATAGTCCTCATTTAGATAGGGGAGTTAGACCTAGCACTATGCCCAGACAGCACAATCAGACCTAATTCTCCCCCTCTATTAAACAAATAAAACATCACCCTTTTGTCTGCTACTGAAAAATGCCAGTAGCTCAAGATTTTTCAGTTTGTTCAAGCCCCCATTACAAGAAGCCTAGAATTTCTTCTGTTGTTTAACTCAGAACTTTAACCAAGCAGAAGTTCCTGGGAGTAGCAAAGAGGGGGGAAAATGTAAAATGCTCTTTATTTAAAAGACACTGAATATTTTACTACACTTTAGCTTTTGTACATTAAAATTCAATTTTATGATCATTATTCTTACTGTTTTAAGTACTATCTTCTTTTTATTTCTCCCTTAATGTAATGGTAAATAACTTGGGAAATGGAGTTTCTTTGCTATCAGAAAAATTGGAATTTCATATGGAATTTTTCGAGTCTATCTAGCATCCTGATATGAAACATTAAATTTATTTTCACATTAATAATACTGACATTATTTGATTGTGTACCTTAAAATCTGAAAAATATGTATGATTTCCCTCACTTTCTAGATGAAGACACTGAGGTTCAAAGAGTTTAAATACATTATTCCAGGCCATATAGTGGTAATTATTTGACTTCAAATTCCAACCTAGTCTTTCTAAATACAGATTCCATACACTATTCTCTTTCCTATACACCATACTCACTTTTATGTCAAATATAATTGTTGAAGCACATGAAAATATGTTCATCACTAGTCATTGTGGAAATGCAAATTAAAACCACAATGAGATACTACTTCACACCCACTGGAATGGTATTATAAAAACAAACACAAACAAACAAACACAAAATCAAGAATAACAAGTTTTGGCAAAGATGTGAAAAAGTTTGAACTCTTCTGCATTGCTGGTGGAAATGTAAAATGATGCAACCATTGTGGAAAACAGTATGGCAGTTACTGAAAAAGTTAAACACAGAATTACCATGTGATCCAGTGATTCCACTTCCGGATATGCATTCCAAAGAATTGAAAGCAGGGACTCAAACAGATACTTGTACAGCAATGTCCATAGTAGCACTATTCACAATAGCCAAAAGGGAGAAACAACCCCACATTCATCAACAGATAAATGCATGAACAAAATGTGCTATATACATACAATGGAATATTATTCAGCTTTAAAAATTAATGAAATTATTTTACATGCTACAACATGGATGAACATTGGAGACATTATACAAACTGTAATAAAGCAGACACAAAATTATAGATATCATATGATTCCACTTATATAAAGTACTTAGAATAGAATATGCATAGAGATAGAATGTAGAATAGGTGCTGGGGGGTGAGGAAAATAGGGAATACTTGTTTAAGGAGCATAGAGTTTCTCTTTGGGATAATGAAAACATTCTGGAAATGGATAGGGGTGAGGGTTGCACAATATTGTCAATGTACTCAATGCAACTGAATTGTATACTTTAAAATGGTTAAAATGTTAGGTATATTTTATCACAATAAAAAACGTAATTGTTGAAAATGATACAATTGGGGTTTATGAAGCCATCTCTCTGATGGATATTAGAAGTTGAGCTCAGTATTTGCATGAAAATAAGTTTGTATTCAAAACATTAGATCAAGTTGTGGGAAACACTGGGAGCTCTATGGAGTAAGGAGAAAATGTCTGCACAGAAAAAGACAAGATAAACACAGCAGTACAACTTAACATCTCTAGTCACATGCATCCCCCAATGTCAATTTGAGGTTCACATGATCACTCTGTGTGATGTGGCCCTTGCATTTTGTTCCTGGGCTCTGACCTTTAAGTAATCATATTATTATCATGAATTATCAACCTCACTCCTCTGAAATGGTAAATACGCTTTCCTTGATAATTAGGTAGTTTATCAATCACAGGAAGTTTTAAATTAAATGAGATAAGGAAGTATATTAACCCAAGATCATTTAGATCTTGAGTTCAAGGTCTGGCATAAACTTTTTAACCAAGGGGGCAGCTTTATAGATTTGATGTCTAAAGAATTTACCATGTTTAATAGAACCTGGTGAGTGAGAGGATTTG
This sequence comes from Mesoplodon mirus, assembly GCF_964341445.2. Classification (NCBI taxonomy): domain Eukaryota; kingdom Metazoa; phylum Chordata; class Mammalia; order Artiodactyla; family Ziphiidae; genus Mesoplodon; species Mesoplodon mirus. Next base: position 12,377,818 of record NC_138977.1, on the reverse strand, counting down.
AGTATAAATTAAAATGTGCAATAGATTTTGAAATCATGCTTTTAAGCTAAAACTATACCTGAGAATTTGATTAAGTTTGTAAAAAGCCAAAAGCTGGAAATGCACTTTATTTTCAGTTCTACTTTATTACATTTACAAGACTGTTTTAAATGTATAGGCAGGTTTTCTTTGTTGCACTTTTGGTTTTGAGTTGTCAAAGTTTTTGTTTTTTTTTAACAAATTTAATCAGTTATACATATACATATGTTCCCATATTCCCTCCCTTTTGCGTCTCCCTCCCGCCCTCCCTATCCCACCCCTCCAGGCGGTCACAAAGCACCGAGCTGATCTCCCTGTGCTCTGCGGCTGCTTCCCACTAGCTATCTACCTTACGTTTGGTAGTGTATATATGTCCATGCCTCTCTCTCGCTTTGTCACAGCTTACCCTTCCCCCTCCCCATATCCTCAAGCCCATTCTCTAGTAGACCTGTGTCTTTATTCCTGTCTTACCCCTATGTACTTAATGACATTTTTTTTCTTAAATTCCATATATATGTGTCAGCATACAGTATTTGTCTTTCTCTTTCTGACTTACTTCACTCTGTATGACAGACTCTAGGTCCATCCACCTCATTACAAATAGCTCAATTTCATTTCTTTTTATGGCTGAGTAATATTCCATTGTATATATGTGCCACATCTTCTTTACCCATTCATCCGATGATGGACACTTAGGTTGTTTCCATCTCCGGGCTATTGTAAATAGGGCTGCTATGAACATTTTGGTACATGTCTCTTTTTGAATTATGGTTTTCTCAGGATATATGCCCAGTAGTGGGATTGCTGGGTCATATGGTAGTTCTATTTGTAGTTTTTTAAGGAACCTCCATACTGTTCTCCATAGTGGCTGTACCAATTCACATTCCCACCAGCAGTGCAAGAGTGTTCCCTTTATTCCACACCCTCTCCAGCATTTATTGTTTCTAGATTTTTTGATGATGGCCATTCTGACTGGTGTGAGATGATATCTCATTGTAGTTTTGATTTGCATTTCTCTAATGAGTAAAGATGTTGAGCATCCTTTCATGTGTTTGTTGGCAGTCTGTATATCTTCTGTGGAGAAATGTCTATTTAGGTCTTCTGCCCATTTTTGGATTGGGTTGTTTGTTTTTTTGTTATTGAGCTGCATGAGCTGCTTATAAATTTTGGAGATTAATCCTTTGTCAGTTGCTTCATTTGCAAATATTTTCTCCCATTCTGAGGGTTGTCTTTTGGTCTTGTTTATGGTTTCCTTTGCTGTGCAAAAGCTTTGAAGTTTCATTAGGTCCCATGTGTTTATTTCTGTCTTTATTTCCATTCCTCTAGGAGGTGGGTCCAAAAGGATCTTGCTGTGATTTATGTCATAGAGTGTTCTGCCTATGTTTTCCTCTAAGAGTTTGATAGTGTCTGGCCTTACATTTAGGTCTTTAATCCATTTTGAGCTTATTTTTGTGTCTGGTGTTAGGGAGTGATCTAATCTCATACTTTTACATGTCCCTGTCCAGTTTGCCCAGCACCACTTATTGAAGAGACTGTCCTTTCTCCACTGTACATTCCTGACTCCTTTATCAAAGATAAGGTGACCATATGTCCGTGGGTTTATCTCTGGGCTTTCTATCCTGTTCCATTGATCTATCTTTCTGTTTTTGTGCCAGTACCACACTGTCTTGATTACTGTAGCTTTGTAGTATAGTCTGAAGTCAGGGAGCCTGATTCCTCCAGCTCCATTTTTCATACTCAAGATTGCTTTGGCTATTCGGGGTCTTTTGTGTTTCCATACAAATTGTGAAATTTTTTGTTCTAGTTCTGTGAAAAATGCCAGTGGTAGTTTGATAGGGATTGCATTGAATCTGTAGATTGCTTTGGGTAGTAGAGTCATTTTCACAATGTTGATTCTTCCAATCCAAGAACACGGTACATCTCTCCATCTATTTGTATCATCTTTAATTTCTTTCATCAGTGTCTTATAATTTTCTGCATACAGGTCTTTTGTCTCCTTAGGTAGGTTTATTCCTAGATATTTTATTCTTTTTGTTGCAGTGGTACATGGGAGTGTTTCCTTGATTTCACTTTCAGATTTTTCATCATTAGTATATAGGAATGCCAGAGATTTCTGTGCATTAATTTTGTATCCTGCTACTTTGCCAAATTCATTGATTAGCTCTAGTAGTTTTCTGGTAGCATCTTTAGGATTCTCTATGTATAGTATCATGTCATCTGCAAACAGTGACAGCTTTACTTCTTCTTTTCCGATTTGGATTCCTTTTATTTCCTTTTCTTCTCTGATTGCTGTGGCTAAAACTTCCAAAACTATGTTGAATAAGAGTGGTGAGAGTGGGCAACCTTGTCTTGTTCCTGATCTTAGTGGAAATGGTTTCAGTTTTTCACCATTGAGGACGATGCTGGCTGTGGGTTTGTCATATATGGCCTTTATTATGTTGAGGAAAGTTCCCTCTATGCCTACTTTCTGCAGGGTTTTTATCATAAATGGGTGTTGAATTTTGTCGAAAGCTTTCTCTGCATCTATTGAGATGATCATATGGTTTTTCTCCTTTAATTTGTTAATATGGTGTATCACATTGATTGATTTGCGTATATTGAAGAATCCTTGCATTCCTGGAATAAACCCCACTTGATCATGGTGTATGATCCTTTTAATGTGCTGTGGGATTCTGTTTGCTAGTATTTTGTTGAGGATTTTTGCATCTATGTTCATCAGTGATATTGGCCTGTAGTTTTCTTTCTTTGTGACATCCTTGCCTGGTTTTGGTATCAAGGTGATGGTGGCCTCGTAGAATGAGTTTCGGAGTGTTCCTCCCTCTGCTATATTTTGGAAGAGTTTGAAAAGGATAGGTGTCAGCTCTTCTCTAAATGCTTGATAGAATTTGCCTGTGAAGCCATCTGGTCCTGGGCTTTTGTTTGTTGGAAATTTTTTATCACAGTTTCAATTTCAGTGCTGGTGATTGGTCTGTTCATATTTTCTATTTCTTCCTGATTCAGTCTTGGCAGGTTGTGCATTTCTAAGAATTTGTCCATTTCTTCCAAGTTGTCCATTTTATTGGCATAGAGTCGCTTGTAATAATCTCTCATGATCTTTTGTATTTCTGCAGTGTCAGTTGTTACTTCTCCTTTTTCATTTCTAATTCTATTGATTTTAATCTTCTCCCTTTTTTTCTCGATGAGTCTGGCTAATGGTTTATCAATTTTGTTTATCTTCTCAAAGAACCAGCTTTTAGTTTTATTGATCTTTGCTATCGTTTCCTTCATTTCTTTTTCATTTATTTCCGATCGGATTTTTATGATTTCTTTCCTTCTGCTAACTTTGGGATGTTTTTGTTCTTCTTTCTCTAATTGCTTTAGGTGGAAGGTTAGGTTGTTTATTCGAGAGGTTTCCTGTTTCTTAAGGTAGGATTGTATTGCTATAAACTTCCCTCTTAGAACTGCTTTTGCTGCATCCCATAGGTTTTGGGTCATCGTTTCTCCATTGTCATTTGTTTCTAGGTATTTTTTTATTTCCTCTTTGATTTCTTCAGTGATCACTTCGTTATTGAGTAGTGTATTGTTTAACCTCCATGTGTTGGTATTTTTTACAGATCTTTTCCTGTAATTGATGTCTAGTCTCCTAGCATTGTGGTCGGAAAAGATACTTGATACAATTTCAATTTTCTTAAATTTACCAAGGCTTGATTTGTGACCCAAGATATGATCTATCCTGGAGAATGTTCCATGAGCACTTGAGAAAAATGTGTATTCTGTTGTTTTTGGATGGAATGTCCTATAAATATCAATTAAGTCCATCTTGTTTAATGTATCATTTAAAGCTTGTGTTTCCTTATTTATTTTCATTTTGGATGATCTATCCATTGGTGAAAGTGGGGTGTTAAAGTCCCCTACTATGATTGTGTTACTGTCAATTTCTCCTTTTATGGCTGTTAGTATTTGCCTTATGTATTGAGGTGCTCCTGTGTTGGGGGCATAAATATTTACAATTGTTATATCTTCTTCTTGGATCGATCCCTTGATCATTATGTAGTGTCCTTCTTTGTCTCTTCTAGTAGTCTTTATTTTAAAGTGTATTTTGTCTGATATGAGAATTGCTACTCCAGCTTTCTTTTGGTTTCCATTTGCATGGAATATCTTCTTCCATCCCCTTACTTTCAGTCTGTATGTGTCTCTAGGTCTGAAGTGGGTCTCTTGTAGACAGCATATATATGGGTCTTGTTTTTATATCCATTCAGCCAATCTGTGTCTTTTGGTGGGAGCATTTAGTCCATTTACATTTAAGGTAATTATCGATATGTATGTTCCTATTCCCATTTTCTTAATTGTTTTGGGTTCGTTATTGTAGGTCTTTTCCTTCTGTTGTGTTTCTTGCCTAGAGAAGTTCCTTTAGCATTTGTTGTAAAGCTGGTTTGGTGGTGCTGAACTCTCTCAGCTTTTGCTTGTCTGTAAAGGTTTTAATTTCTCCATCAAATCTGAATGAGATCCTTGCTGGGTAGAGTAATCTTGGTTGCAGGTTTCTCTCCTTCATCACTTTAATTATGTCCTGCCACTCCCTTCTGGCTTGTAGAGTTTCTGCTGAGAGATCAGCTGTTATCCTGATGGGGATTCCCTTGTGTGTTATTTGTTGTTTTTGCCTTGCTGCTTTTAATATGATTTCTTTGTGTTTAATTTTTGAGTTTGATTAATATGTGTCTTGGCATATTTCTTCTTGGATTTATTCTGTATGGGACTCTCTGTGCCTCCTGGACTTGATTAACTATTTCCTTTCCCATATTAGGGAAGTTTTCAACTCTAATCTCTTCAAATATTTTCTCAGTCCCTTTCTTTTTCTCTTCTTCTTCTGGAACCCCTATAATTCGAATGTTGGTGCGTTTAATGTTGTCCCAGAGGTCTCTGAGACTGTCCTCTGTTCTTTTCATTCTTTTTTCTTTATTTTGCTCTGCAGCAGTTATTTCCACTACTTTATCTTCCACGTCACTTATCCGTTCTTCTGCCTCAGTTATTCTGCTATTGATCCCATCTAGAGTATTTTTCATTTCATTTATTGTGTTTTTAATCGATGCTTGATTCATCTTTAGTTCTTCTAGGTCCTTGTTAACTGTTTCTTGCATTTTGTCTATTCTATTTCCAAGATTTTGGATGTTGGAAATAGAATCTTGGATCATCTTTACCATCATTATTCTGAATTCTTTTTCAGGTAGACTGCCTATTACCTCTTCATTTGTTAGGTCTGATGGGTTTTTATCTTGCTCCTTCTCCTGCTGTGTGTTTTTGTGTCTTCTCATTTTGCTTATGTTACTGTGTTTGGGGTCTCCTTTTTGCAGGCTGCAGGTTCGTAGTTCCCGTTGTTTTTGGTGTCTGTCCCCAGTGGCTAAGGTTGGTTTAGTGGGTTGTGTAGGCTTCCTGGTGGAGGGGACTAGTGCCTGTGTTCTGGTGGATGAGGCTGGATCTTGTCTTTCTGGTGGGCAGGTCCACGTCTGGTGGTGTGTTTTGGGGTGTCTGCGGACTTTTAATGATTTTAGGCCACCTCTCTGCTAATCGGTGGTGTTGTGTTCCTGTCTTGCTTGTTGTTTGGCATAGGGTGTCCAGCACTGTAGCTTGCTGGTCGTTGAGTGAAGCTGGGTGCTGGTGTTGAGATGGAGATCTCTGGAAGATTTTCGCCGTTTGATATTATGTGGAGCTGGGAGGTCTCTTGTGGACCAGTGTCCTGAAGTTGGCTCTCCCACCTCAGAGGCACAGCACTGACTCCTGGCTCCTCAATTCGGGATGATTTGTTGTCTATTCATGTATTCCACAGATGCAGGGTACATCAAGTTGATTGTGGAGCTTTAATCCGCTGCTTCTGAGGCTGCTGGGAGAGATTTCCCTTTCTCTTCTTTGTTCCCACAGCTCCCGGGTCTCAGCTTTTATGTCAGGAAGTTTTTTAAGTTCTTAAAAAATAAAATATATTAAATTTGTAAACACAATCTAAAATATTCTAGAAAATGTAATTTACTAAATTTGCAAATGGGATTATTTAAAGTAATTTTGTCTATTTAACTTGGATTAATTGAATATTCATCAAAGAAAAAGAGAAAATACTTGTTCTTTGCTTATTAGTTTTATAAATAGTAGAATAAGATTTGTTAGTTAAATTAAAAGCCTAAAAGAAGCTAGTTTCCTTTTTAATTACAATTTTAATAAAAGTTATATTCATTAGAAAGCTAAGTAATTGGATATAGTTTTTGCTATGCACAAAGGCCCCTTCCAGATATTTAAGAACTCAGACCAGTAAATTAACTATACTTCAATAAAGTACATTAAAAAAAAAAACTCACAATGATGATCTTGACATGAAAATGACACTCAATCAATGGTTCTCAGCTCCAGTAGGTATACTTTGGGTTTGGGGTCAAGTAAATTGTCAATAATAAAATTAGTCAGTGTACAAATCACTTACATTAAAGAGTAGAGCAGATTCTTGGTTATCCCTATAAGAACACTGGCCTTCTTCCTTGTTTTACTGCATGCTTTCTTTAGTGGGAGTATTTGTGAATTGCAATGCATTGGGGTATGTAACTATCATCCACAAAGATTCCCTGCCCAGAAGTCACTCCAAGGACTGTGGAATGACTAGGAGAGTGATAAGATTAAGAAACAGTAGAGTAAGACAAAGGGTTCACCAGAATGTCCCATTCTCTTTGGTTCCTAGCACAGAGAACCATTTCTTACTAGACATAGTAGCAAATTTATACAACAGGTGAAATCCAGGCAAAATGTTTTGTCCCTGGCAAAATGGGAGATATGGTCACAGTAGTACTTGACTTCTTTAGTAAAATACCAGGCATTCACAGCCAGGCTTTGTGGAAAGAAGGAGTTTTTGCTAAATTCCTTTGGTTCTTATTTAAAATATCAAGAGCTAAGTCCAGTGTACTTCTCTTGGAGCTTCCTCCATAGTATGAGGTAGGGGTGGTATCTTAGTCCTCTCTGACTTTGAGCTGAGGATGGAAGACTACAGAAAAGCCATGACATTCAAAAATTTAAACCCTGACTCACAGCAAGAAACATATTTTCTTTAGATATACAGTACACACACACACACACACACACACACACACACAAACACACACATACAAGAAAAGTATCACCAAATAATACCCATGCACCTTTCCAGTTTGCAATACATTTTGATATTTTTCATTGTTTTTCATTTAAAAACTAACAATTACCTATCAAATTAATGTCATGTCCCGGAGACTATGGGGTAGCCATCAGCAATTTGAAAAATGCTGATGGAGAGGTCACAAAAGAGAAAGCACATATCTTCTGTCCTCAAGGAAACTGGGAAGAAAGGAGGAAATTTTCTCATTCCCCCTGTCAAACCTAGGGGTTGAGAATTATTTTAGAAATAGCCAGGAAATTAAAGGAGCTTCCCAAGTTTCTGCTGTTCCTCCTATTGGTACTCTGATTGTGTGCCGTGCATGAATCCATGGCATCCTAATTGAAATATGTGCATCAGTGCACTTAGGTAGTGGGAGGCTTCCAGGTTGGCTGCCCAGAAGCTCCCCCTTGACTTTCATGTATCATGTATTGAGGACTGGTCAAGGACCATGTGGAGAGATTTGGTAGGTATCTCATGAGGTTGGTTGACAAGTTAGCCAGAAATATTCAATACAGTAATGAAAGGAAAGACCTTGGACCTAAGGCAAGGCAGAAGACACTTGACCAGGAACTCATGGAATTAAAAGGCTGGCCTCAGTGGGTTATAGCATTGTGAGAGCTGAATGGGCCCCAGTTAGAAAGCAAAGATGGTCAGTTCCCAAGGCGAGGTGCCAGTGTCAGAGAGCAGGCCACGAAATCACCAGTCACAATCTTCAACACAGGAGATCAGCAGAGAATAGGAAGGACATTGCTGAGGAGTCCCAAAAGACCAAGGGTAGTACAAGTTTGCTGCACTTGTGTGTAAGCTAGTGCTTACCTGACTCACCCATTTGTCAACCCCCGAGAACATGGTCAACTCCCAGATGCAATCATAGGGCAAGGGGTTGGGATAACCAGTGAGTCATAGCTCAAGACTTGACTATTTATATGTTGGCACAGGATAAAATCTATGAGGAGACACTAAAATTTGTGTCTGTACCCACACAGCAACTCTCCACCCAGTTTCATGGGGTCTTATAAAAAACAGCAGATCAAATATAAAGAAAAAAAAACTCCATTTCCTCTTCACATCTGAGAACAGTGTGAGGGAATTCCCAATAATACCATAAAAGTCATTGTGAATTCTTTTCTTTGTTATATATGCTCATTGATAAGTAAAACAATTCTTAAGATCATTTCATATGCAAATGTCAGAAATCTTTATTTTTATTTTTTTGAATTTTTATTGGAGTATAGTTGATTTACAATGTTGTGTTAGTTTCTTGTGTACTGCCAAGTGAATCAGTTTTACATATACGTGTATCCATTCTTTTTTAGATTCTTTTCCCATATAGGCCATTACAGAGTATGAGTAGAGTTCCCTGTGCTATACAGTAGGCCCTTATTAGTTATCTATTTTATATATAGCAGTGTGTATATGTCTATCACAATGTTATAAACATCATTAAGCCCTTTTTTTTTCAAATAAGGCATTTTATATGTTCTTCATAACTGGCTAATAAAGGAATTCTAGTACCTACAGATAAGAGACACAACACTATATTTCTGTTGCCAGTGTATACTGGGTATAGCATTTTTTCATTAAACTTTCATGATAATATTAATTGATGAAATTTTAGAACACAGAGTCTGTGTCCCACATGTGAAGTTAAATGGTACATTGAAACAATTTTTAGAGAACTCCAGTAAAGTGTTCACTTCTACAAATCATATCAACAAAGCATATTTTCTCCACATTATCTTTGCTTTTTGTGTGTAACAATCACATGAATGTTTCCTAAGGGGAAAAATACAAAACTATTCTTTTTAAAAATGAGTATGTCTATGTATTGCTCAAAAGTCAATTTCTTTAAATGAAGAGTTTGAGAGTGTTTTTGCCATACAGCTTGTCTTTTTGAAGAATTATAGTTACCAGTTTAAAGTAGTATTGAACTAGTAAAGCATATTATAAATAATAGTACTTTCATCTTCCTGAAAAAACACCTGTAAATATCTGGTTGAGTGTAACCGTAAATACAACACTATAAACTTTTCTTATCTAGTAGCTTTTTCTGAAATGAGACAATGTATTTGAAATAAAGAGAGGGTTTTTTTCTGGGCAGGGGGTGCTCCTAGAAAAAATTAAGTATTATTGTAAATTTTTAATTTTACTTTTTTTATTGGAAAAAATGTTTGAGTTTTAATAGTTATTTTAATTTCAGTAAGCTTGCTATGTGCTCGTAATGAAGTGAGAAACAAAAATTAGATGGGAAAGACACAGCTTTAAAACACATTACTTACAGGAATTTCAGCAAAAGAAAAACGAGTGGTTGAAGAATATCTATACCAGTTTTCAGAACTCAGACACTACACTGAGGGGGCCAACTCACCACCAAGAACATGGAAATGATAAAAAAAAATATGATCCTCTCCTGGTAATTAATTTGTAGGATAAATCAAAGGTCCAGACATTATCTAAACACACAGAACTCTCAAGACAGGAGGACTTGACTGTTTCCTAATGGGATGTATAAATGCCTCAAAATGGTATCTGTAGCCTTAAAAGCCTGGGGATGGGGGCTGGAAGAACATTGTTAGTGCCCATTGAAGCACAATCCACAAAAAAAAGCCTTAGTTAACAGCCTTTAAGTTCCTTGGCCCCAATGTTAACTCAGCCCCAGTCACTTGATTTGTAAGCTAATCCCCTTTCTTGATTCTATGCTCACAAAACTACCTTCTGATTCAGATTTGTTTCTCCATTTTAGGGCTACCTCTAGAGAAAGAATGCACTGGTCCTATAAGTACAGCTATTTCAGTCCATGTAAAAATTATATTTCACTATATAATTAAATAAATAGCTCTTCTGGAAGTGTGTCAGTCTTGAGTATTCCATTAATAGGAGCCTGACTCTGACAGATAGATCCAAATCTCTACGTAGTCTCACCAAAGCCCTGTGAGGCCCACTGGGATCTTTCCAGCCTGATTTCTTGCTCAGTGGCTGCAAGAAACTTTATTATTTTTAATAGTCGTGGCTTTTCAGTATAATACGTGGTGAGTCTTAGTTTCTCACCTCTAAAATGTGGATAATAATCCTTTAAAGCCTATATCATCTTGCTAGTACTTTGCTCAGCAAACACTATTGGACTCTACTCGGGTTCCCTGCCCTCAATTCCTTGTCTAGAAGAACCTGCTTCCCACAATAATGAATACTCTATATAATTCTGGATAATTCTTTCATAGCTTCCTTTGACATTATACAAATGGAAATGAAGTGATCTGGATGTAAAGACATATTAACCTTAGAAGTCGTGGAGGGCAGAATTCTAAATGCCCCCCAGGATCCCTGCCCTGTGTATACACACACACAGAATCCCTTGGACTACAAATACGATGAATTTGACTCCTGCGATAAAGCTACATTAGATGGCACAGTTGACTTGGAAAAAGAGATTGTCTTTTCTAAACACAGGAGCCCTTTAAGTCTAGATCTAGAGGTCAGAGACTGGGAGAGTCAAAGATTTGAAATAGCAGAGACATTTTCCCACTGGTCTTGAAGAAGTAACTTCCAAGTTTTGGAGAGGGTGACATGGCAGTAAATGGCAGGCTGCCTCTAGGAGCTGAGAACGGCCCCCTTGGTCAACAGCCAGCAAGAACTACAATAGATTCTGCCAATAACCTGAATGAACTCAAAGTGGCTTTTTCCCCAGAGAACTTCAGACAAGAACTCAGTCCAGCCAACATCTTGCTTTCAGCCAGGGGGACCCAGATACTGGTATAAACACATAACCCATTGAAACTATGGGTTGTTTTAAGCTGCTGACTTTATAGTACATTGTTATACAGGAATCAAAACTAATACAGAAGTCTGACCATATAATTACTAGACTGAAAACAACTAGAGTTTTCAAATAAGAAAACTCCAAAAATACTTCAAGATTAGGACAAATTATGGCAGAAAAGTATAATTTTATTTCACTAACAAACGTGGTTGAAAAGCTCCTAAATAAAATACTTAGCTGATTAATCTTGCCCATATTTGTTTTTCAAATAGCAATCAAGTAGAGTTATTTTTTTAAGGCATAAAAAATTACCCCCAAAATTACTAGTTAAAAAAAACCACCTTGTATTTCTCTCTGGACTTTGAGGGTTCGGAATTTGGGGAGGAGTGCTTGCAGCAGCTCTTGCTCAGGGCCTCCTTTGATTGCAGTTTGACATGGGCTGGGACTGCAGTCTTCTACTTTGCCTCATAGTTAAAAGGGTGTGAACTTCACCTTGGCCGTGAAGAATTGAAGGAATTTAAAATAACTTTTTGTGGTCTGACCAGTCTTTAAACACTATTGTGTTGCTTGGGTCTCAAAAAATCCTATTTAACAGTCAAAGTTGAGAAATGACTTTACTATTTCAGCTGCTACTGCCTCTCCCTTAGAAAAAATGACCCCTATTGCTTCAGTAGGCTGGGATGCACAAAGCATTGCAATCTACAATTTAACCGGATATGAAAATTTCACACCTACTTTTTATTACTTCTATTGCATGAGATATATGCCAAGAATTGTTACAATCTTAGCTATGAAAATGAATAAGATAATATTTCCGCCCTAGAGGAGTTCCTAGCCTCAGGACAGACACAGATGTGTAAAGAGCTAACCACAATCTTATATAATTAGTCCTATAATAATGGTATGAGCAAGGCATTATGGGATTATGGAGAAGGCTCAACTGAAAATACTCAGACATAGCTGTACTTTAGGCAACATGATGATACTCCTGCTAAAATAGGACTATTTCATTGCAAAAGCTAGTGTAATTGAGAGAAAGTATTGTGGTACATGTATACTGTAACCATGGGACAGAAACGGTCAGCATCCTTTACATGAAAGGAAAACTCTTTCTTGCCAATTCAAGATGTTTGACCAAGGGTCACAGGAGGAAAACAAACCATTTCTGGCCTTTCTTGTTTGCTTGCATGTTTGTTCCTTTTCTTGGTTATGGTTTGGTTTTCATTAATGAAAGATTGCTTTCTAAAACTCCATTTTCCTAAGATAAAAGACCCATGCAATTTTGTCTTCAAAATTCATTTCTGGCCTTATGAAGCTTATATTCTAGTAGGAGAGAGTGTGGCACAAAAATAGTGCAATAGCAGGTAAAATAATAGAAATGCCATCCAAATGTTAGAGAAAATGAGGTGGATGTGCTTGGAGTTTGGTCTTCCCGCTTACTGGTTTGGGGTGTGCCAGTAAGCTCAACAACATAACATAACTTCAGGTTGAGGTTTTTAGTATTTCTATAACTTCATTGTTAGTGTAGAATTTTACAGTGGGGAGTGACTCTGTCGGAGGATTTATCTGTCCAGCCTCAAGATTCTGACACAATGTTTCACAATGTTTACTGTCTAAACCAGGGACTGCAAATTCATGGCCTGTTTCTAAATTTAGCTCTCAGTAAATCTTGGTATTATTATTTTTAGCCACCTCAGTATTTCAGAATAATTTCTTGGAATTAGTTCTAGCTGGGCATGCCTTCTTATACATATATGTATGTATGTGTGTGTGTGTGTGTGTTTATGAGGTTTGGCCATTTTACAATGGTGAGCCTCCAAGGGCACCTGAATCTGAAATTCCTTCTGAATCTATGCTCTAAGTATGCACCATATCCTACATGAAATGCAGTACTTGAAGTTCCCAGACCCTATTAAGTTCTCTTTAGCTTCTGGGTCTTTGAACTTATAGCTCCCATTTCTTGGGACGAATATTCTCATCTTTTCTTTTTCTCAACTGAGAATTATTTATATCTAGACTCAGCTAAGGAACCACCCACCTAGAACGTGTGGCCAGTCTGGTTTTGCCTTATCTTGTAAGCACTGCATGCTAAGTTTATCTCTAAGAAAAACACTTTAACTCTATATTGTAATCATCCATTTACTTCCAAACGATTTGAGGACAGGAATTATCTGTTCATCTTGGACTCTCTAATGCTGTGCAATGTCTCTGGCACATAGAAAGATTGCAATAGATGTTTACTGACAAAGTGTTATTTTGTTAAATGGTGTAGAGATGTTAAAAATGGCATGAGAATTCAATGTTTATTTGTACTTTCTTAGGAAACTACTCGAGCATAAGCACATTCTTTGGATATGATTTAACATCATATGCTTTTTTGTCTTTATTTCTATTTTAAGATCTTCTAGGGAAAATAATTATAAATCTTAAATTATATAATAATAGTCAAAATGATATTGAAAAAAGGGGAATATACAAAGAAATTTTACTATCTTAAAAAATTTTTTTGAAAGTATGGCTTACATAAATTTGGTTCTAGGCCAAAGGGAAGTAAAATATATAAGAAAGCAGAACAAAAAAAAAAGAAAGAAAAAAGAAAGCAGAACAAGAAAATTAGTAAAATTTATAGTGAAACCTAAATAATAGTTGACAACATAACTACAAAGCTTCAGGAAATTGTTAAGCAGTGATGCCTAAAAAGAAAAATAGAGGCATAGATTTTCCAGTGGTTTCAACAAGCCTTGGGACTTGGCAATGATAAAGAGGGAGGGGAGAAGTAAACTGTTCTAAAAATCTTGAGAGTTTTATGGTTGGCCATTGATACTGATTAATTCTGAATGTTGATCAAAATGTAATGATCAAAATGCATGAGTTAAAATTTAAGTGTAACTTTTCTTTTACTTAGGATGTAGAAAGTTGTATGAGCACATCATTCCACAATGAGAATGAGAAGAAGCTGGATAACCAACAAAAATCATAGCTTTATTGTTTAAGCCCATCTGAGAGCTAAGATCACAAAGCAATCTAATGAACAAAATGTGAAAGAAAACAACCCTTCCTAGGAAAGAAGAGACATATGTATGGCTAATTCCATCTTGGGCAGGGGAGAGAGAGGAAAAAGGAGCTCCCATAGACATAGGTAAGAAGAAAACAACTTTTAATGAGTATTTAAAGTCCAAATGTGGGCTGGGTGGCAGTTTCAATGACTAGAAACCCCAGTCACAAAGGGAATCTGTACTCACCTGTCAGCTCTTTTCCATGGGCCTTCACTGAATGTTTGTAAGATTAAAGGCAGAGCAAGAGGGCTGAGGTAGGTCCTATAGGTTTCGTGGGCATTAGACTTAGCAGGAAGCAGAGGTTTTCTATAGCCAGGGGAAGGGCAAGCGAGCTGGGAGAGACACCCCTTACCCCTTCAGAGGACCAGGCATGCAGAGCCCGCTGAAGTCTGGGGCAAGGCAAGGGCACAGAAAGAAACCCTATAGTTACATTAGGCTTTATGCTAAATTCAAGGTAGTGGTTTCCATGGTCTAGGCAGGTCTGGAAAGCTTATAGAGACCCCTCCCTGGATGCACTTTTATGGGATCTCCTAAAGGCCGAGAGCAGGGCACAAAAGAACTGAGATAAACCCTCCAGGCACTCAGACCCCCAATCTCTGCTAATAGGAGGGCTCTGATCCAGCCCTTAAATAATTTGAAGCCTGTGGTGAATAGAGTTTAATGAAAACAACAACGAAGCTTAGGCTCAGTCCAAATCTACCTTAGCAGCCTGACAGAGAAGAGGTGCCCTTTTCTAGGAATAAATATTGTTTACTCAGTCTCCTGTCTTTTTTTTTTTTTCAGTGCATTCTTAGCCCATGCTGCTTTATTGCCAAAATATATATGTACACAGGTGCAGATACTCAGTCTCTACTCTTAATTTACTCACAATGTCCATCATTGGATTAAAAGAAAATTGAGACATTCAAAGAAGCAAGAATGACCAATTACCAGGAAGAAATAATCACTAGAACTAGGACCAGAGATGACCCAAATATAGGAGTTTTCAGACAGGGACATAAATGAAAAATACTTTAAGAAATTTAGTGGAGAAGGATGGCTAACCTTTGTGAATTGATGGTGTATTGGCTTCCAATTGTTGCTGTAACAAATTACCATAAATTTAATGGCTTAAGAAAACATAAATTTATTATCTTCAAGTTCTGGAGGTCAGAACATTGTACCAGACATAGCAACATATTCAGTATCAGAGACTTGGCAGGCACAAAGCAAAGGACTCTTAGTTTTTGTTCTTGTTCTTAAATTTTATTGGAGTACAGTTGATTTACAATGTTGTGCTAATTTCTGCTGTACAGCAAAGTGATTCAGTTATACATATATATATATATTCTTTTTCATATTCTTTTCTATTATGGTTTATCACAAGATACTGAATATAGTCCCCTGTGCTATACAATAGGTTCTTGTTGTTTATCCATCCTATACGTAATAGTTTGCATTGCTAGCTTGGCTGAAACCATGGGTGGGAGAGCATGGTAGAGTTCAGTACTATAGGCTGAACTTATTCTGGTGTTTGGAGCCCTGTTGACAGTAACCTTATTAAATGTTGTACAAGACAAATAAATATATTTAGTTCTAACCTCTGTTAGTCAGATTAATCAGAGTAACAAAACAGGGTGTCATACTCAGGGAAATTTACCAGAAGTCAGTATGGCATAAAAAGCAAGAGCCCATATGGTTGGGGATAATTCCTTATAGGTTGGGTGTTTAAGTATGCTATGTGACCAGAGACACTGGCAGTCTTATTTCCAAACTATCTTTTTAAAGGATTTGTTTATTCTGTTTTGTTTTTTAAAATTTATTTTATTGAAGTATAGTTGATTTACAATGTTGTTAATTTCTACAATACAGCAAAGTGATTCAGTTATACATATACATATATATATATACACATATATATATATACTCTTTTTTCATATTCTTTTCCATTTAGTTTTAGTTTTTTGAGGAACCTCCATACTGTTCTCCATAGTGGCTGCACCAATTTACATTCCTACCCTTTTCTCCACACCCTCTCCAGCATTTATTATTTGTAGACTTTTTAGTGATGGTCATTCTGACTGGTGTGAGGTAGTACCTCATTGTCGCTTTGTTTTGCATTTCTCTAATAATTAGTGATCTTGAGCATCTTTTCATGTACCTGTTGGCCATCTGTATGTCTTCTTGGAGAAATGTCTATTTAGGTCTTTTGCCCATTTTTCGATTGGGTTGTTTGTTTGTTTTTGTTATTGAATTGTATGAGCTGTTTGTAATATATTTTGGAAATTAAGCCCTTGTTGGTCCCATCATTTGCAAATATTTTCTCCCAGTCCATAGGTTGTCTTTTTGTTTTGTTTATGGTTTCTATTTCTGTGCAAAACTTATAAGTTTGATTAGGTCCCACTTTTAAATTTTCACTTTTATTTCTATTGCCTTGGGACACAGCCCTAAGAAAACATGGGTACAATTTATGTCAGAGAATGTTTTGCCTATGTTCTAAGATTTTTATGGTGTCATGTCTTATATTTAAGTCTTGAAGCCGTTTTGTGTTTATTTTTGTGTATGGTGTGAGGTTGTGTTCTAACTTCACTGATTTGCATGCAGCTGTCCAGCTTTCCCAACATTACTTGCTGAAGAGTCTGTCTTTTCACCATTTTATATTCTTGCCTCCTTTGTCAAGATAAATTGACTGTAGGTTTTGGTGTTTTGTTTTGTTTTAAATAGACTTTATTTTTTGAATAGTTTTAGGGTTATGGAAAAATTGCACAGCAAGTATAGAAAGTTCCATATACTGCCTACCACCCTCTACCACTGTCTCACCACACACAATTTCCTCTTTTATTAACATTTTACATTAGTGTAGTGTGTTGCTACAATCAATGAACTAATATTGATTCATTACTATTAACTAATTAAGGGACTTCCCTGGTGGTCCAGCAATAAAGAATCCGCCTTCCAATGCAGCAGACGCAGGTTCGATTCCTGTCTGGGGAACTAAGATCCCATATGCTGCTGGGCAACTAAGCCCGAGCACCACAACTGCTGAGCTTGTGAGCCTCAGAGAACCCCTGTGCTGCAAACTACAGAGGCCATGCACTCTTCAGCCCAAGTGCCACAGAGAGGGAAAACCCACATGTGGCAACAAGAGAGAAGCCCACACACCTCAAGAAAGACCTGATGCAGCCAAAAGAATAAAGAAAATAGATAAAATAAATATTTTTTAAAAAACAGTTAAAGTCCTTAGCTTACATTAGGGCTCACTCTTTATATTGTAAAATTTTATGGGTTTAGACAAATGCCTAATGTCACATATCCACCATTCCAGTAACATAGAGAATGATTTCACTGCCTTAAAAATGCCCTGTGCTCCACCTGTTTATCCCTCTCCATTTCCCACTGAACCTCTGGCAACCACTCTTCCTTTTGCTTTCTCTATAGTTTTGCCTTTTCCAGAATATCATACATTTGGAATCATATAGCACATAAGCTTTCCAGATTGATTTCTTTAGCAATACACATTTGATATTTCACCATATCTAATCAAGTCTTGGTAGCACATTTCTTTTCATTATGGAATGATATTCCATTGTATGAATGTACTATAATTTGTTTAATCGTTCACCTCTTGAAAGACATCTTGGTTGCTTTCCAAGTGTTGGCAGTTATGAATACAATTGCTATAAACATTCATGTGTAGGTTTTTGTGTGGACATAAGTTTTCAATTCATTTGAATAAATACCTAGGAGTGCAATTGCTGGATCATATGGTAAAAGGGTGTTTAGTTTTGTTAAGAAACAGTCAAAAAGCTGTCTTCCAAAATGGCTGGACCATTAAGCATCCCCACCAACAATGGGTGAGCACCTGTGCTGCTCCACGACTTTATCAGCATTTGGTGTTGTCAGCTTTTGGTATTGTCACAAACAACTGCATGCATAGCACCCACTTGGGCGCCACCATATCATCTCATGAGACTCGGAGGCAAGGGGAACTGATGCAAATATACTGATACTCAAGCTGCTTACTGCCCTGAGGAACAAAGTCTTTTGTCTTTGACTCAGTAGTCTCTAGTGTTATGCCAGAATCCATGAAACTGTGCCAAGCAAGCATTTTAGCTTGCAAAAAGGTAAAATCCCAGACTCTTTTTAGTTCTTGGTATGTACATCCAGCAAGAAAGACTTACACAAAAATGTTTATTGTAGTTTAATTCATTATTAGCACACATTTGGAAATGAGCAAAATATCCAACAACAGGTGAATGGATAAACAAGTTCTGGTATTTTGTACAATAGAATACTACTTAGCAAAATAAAAGAATGAATTGCTGATACGCACAATAACTTGGATAAAAATTTCCCACATATGCTGATTAAAATAAGGCAGACGTGAAACAGCACATGCTGTATACTTCCATTTACATGAAATTCTGGAGTTAGCATAGCTAGTTTATGGTTATAGAAATGAGAACAGTGCTTGTGTCTGAGTGGCAGAAATTGATTGGTATAATATAAGAGGGAAATTTCTTAGGTGAGGGAGATCTTAATAGGAATACATATTCAACAGTCAAGATTTGTGTCATCCATACATTTCCTTGTCTGAAATTGCCTTTTCTAATATAATTTTTTTAGAAAGGGACAAACTGACATTCAAAAAAAGGTGTATTTTCAAAGCTGATCAAGCTGTATATGCAAGGTCTTTGTACCTAACATATATAAATTATACCTTAGTAAATAAGAAAAAATTAAATATAACCAGTAGATGAATAAAAATGTGATTTGGAAATTTGCAGACCAAACTAATTCAAGCCAACAATATAACATAAAGGAAGAAATGAAGAAGAAAATAGAGCATGTGTAAATAAAAAGCATAAAATAGATAAGTCAAAATATATCAATAATAACAACTAATTCCTTTCAAAAGACAAAAGTTTCTAGATTAAGTGACATAAAATAAATCTGAAAAACAAGTGTTAAAATTCTAGTCATTAGGGCTTTGCTAAGAGGTACCCATAAAGCAATATGAAATCAAAAGTTTTATGGCTAAAGAATGGATAAACATAACTAAGTAAAATTAATTCCTTATGGTACTATCAGGAAACAAATATTCCCAGTCAGACAAAAGACATTTAATGTGACAGTCTTATATATTGTTATAAAGGTACAACCTACCAGAATGTTATAGCTCATGAATCATTTAAACCTAACATCGTAGCTTTAAAGTAAAAGAAAAACTTCGACATTTAAGAAGTACCTCACAAAGGTATAATCCTAGTTGCATCATCCTTAAACAAAGTTCTCTCAAAAATTCGCTGTTAATGGGGGCGAAATGTATCAATATGTGTGATCTGGCTAATTCTGTTAATACTATTGGACATTAGAGATAGCCTCATCCACCAGAGGGCAGATAGCAGAAGCGAGAAGAACTACAATCCTGCAGCCTGTGGAACAAAAACCACATTCACAGAAAGATAGACAAGATGAAAAGGCAGAGGGCTATGTACCAGATGAAGGAACAAGGTAAAACCCCAGAAAAACAATGAAATGAAGTGGAGATAGGCAACCTTTCAGAAAAAGAATTCAGAATAATGATAGTGAAGATGATCCAGGTCCTCGGAAAAAGAATGGAGGCAAAGATCGAGAAGATACAAGAAATGTTTAAAAAAGACCTAGAAGAATTAAAGAACAAACAAACAGAGATGAACAATACAATAACTGAAATAAAAACTACACTAGAAGGAATCAGTAGCAGAATAACTGAGGCAGAAGAACGGATAAGTTATAACCACTTTGGAAGGCAATTTGGCCATATCTATCAAGATTTAAAGCATTTATATATTTTGTCCCAAAGGACTTTGCTTCTAGGAATATATTCAACAAAATCACTTACGTATGTGCACAGGAATATTTGAATGAAAACGCTGTATAAGACATCACTGTAATATAAAAAAACTGGAAACAGTATAAAAAGAATCACAGTTAGGAGATTGGCTAAATTATGGTAAATCCATACCATGGAAAATGCTGAATTCGTTGAAAAGATGTGTGTGTGCATGTATATATATATATAAACTTGTAACTATGTGAGGTGATGAATAACAATTTATTGTGGTGATCATTTCATGATATATATGTATATCAAATAATTATGTTGTGCATCTTAAATTAATACTATGCTTATGTCAATTATATCTCAATAAAACTTGGGAAAATAAATAAGTTATATATGTATTGATATATATACATAAAATGCTTCAGAACTTATAAATGAGCAGAAATAAGCAAGTGACAGTAGAATTATATATATTATAATATGATCCCACCACTCTGTGTGTATTTAAATGCCTAGAATAATGGAAAGATATACCCTGCAATGTGGACAAGGGTAACTTCTGAGGAAGAAAATGGGATTTGGTTGTTAAAAGGTGAGGAAGTTTATTAAATGAGACTTATACATGTTATTCAATATTTATCTATAGTTTGAGTATATTTATAGCCAAATATTCATTTATTAAATATTCAACAAAATATCATTCTAATTTAATCTGTAAACTACCAGTCATCTAATTGTTAAGGACATCTTGACCCATGAGTTAAGTAAAGAAAAATAATATTTTATTTCTTAATTCACTTAAAATGTGTGTTTTTTTAAGAACAAGATTCAATATGATTACCATCCATGCTTAGTAAAAACTCTGTCATTATGGAACACTTAACAATAGCTTAATATAATGCTCCTCTGGTGTGCACTCAAGAAAAAGTTGTTGAATGAATTAATAGGCTCTTAGTATTTAGAGACTACATGCACAACAACAACAACAACAATATACACTGTTAGTAACTAGCGTATAAAAGGAAATTTACAATATTTTTTTCTTTTTTAAAAAAACATTTATTTATTTATTTTTATTTTTGGCTGCATTGAGTCTTAGCTGCAGCAGACGGGATCTGCGTTTGCATGTAGGATCCTCCACTGGGGTGCGCAGGCTCCTTATTGCAGTGTGCAGGCTCCAGAGCACATGGGCTCTGTAGTTGTGGCACGTGGGCTCTCTAGTTATGGCCCGTGTGCTCAGTAGTTGCGGTGTGCAGGCTTAGTTGTCCTGTGGCATGTGGGATCTTAGTTCCCCGACCAGGGATCGAACCTGTTGTCTCCTGCAACTGGAAGGCGAGTTTTTAACCACCAGACCACCAGGGAAATCCCTACAATATTTTTTGTATGTATGTCCCATCCCCATGGATTTCCCAAAACTTGTGTGTTACAGACTTTGGAACCAAATAGGAGATCAAAACAGATAAGAGATATTTCTTGATGTGAACAGAAAAGTAAAATGGCCTAGTCCTGAGTTGAACAAATACAGGCAGGGTAAATTTAAGAAGCCGTGAAGTCTTTGATATGTGCCATGCTTGATAATTTTTAATCAAAATCACAGTTTGGGAGTACTTCAGTCAATACATCATTTTCTTTTTTACATGTTTTAGTATATTTCTCTCTTTGTTATAGGTCTATCTCATCTATAGGTCTCTGAATATGTTCAGAGAGTCTACTTCAGGCATTGAATGGTATATTGGACTAGATCAGATGTTCCCAAATTTTTTTTCAGTTATGGTGTTCTTAGTGTCCCAGTAATTTTTCCATATCACCCCTGGACCAAAAAAATAACTCACAGATCCTTTTTTAAGTCACTAGGTCCAAAAAATTTAATAAATATTTATACCCTCACAACTTAATATCCATTTTCTAAAATTAATAAAAATCATTAGAAAAAAATGCCAAAATTTTTATTCTTAAATAAGCACAATTAGTTATTCCTGGGATGTGTTGAGCACTGCACTTCTCAAACCTTGAAACCAGACTGGACACTGCCACCCTTTTCTCCTGTTTCACATAGGTTATACTGCAGTACTTCTTATCATCTCAATCCAGGAAACTCAACAGTTTCTAAAGGTATCTTGTCGCTCAAAGGAATTTAACATTATCTAAAGTTGAAACCGAAATGACTTGAGCTAGTAATTCAAACTGCATCTGACAGTACTTGGAAGATAATGTGTTTACAATGAAAATTTTGAAGGTTCTCCCTACTAACCTTTTGATTTTGTGAGTTTGCTGCAATAGACCGGGGCTCACTGGCCCCCAACATGGGAACTACAGGACCTCATGGTTTGCAGGGCTTTTCCAATGGTAAAATGCTGTAATTCTATGTTGGGAGGAGATTCTTATGTAAGAAGATGATATTCTGTCTATAAAGCAAGCAGATTTAAAGACACCATAATGAAAAATATTGAAATGCAGCACATAGAAGAGTAAGCGATTTGAAGCCAGGCACCTATGGATTTGTATCCTGCATCCACTACTTACTATCTGGGGACCAGCCAGTCATTTGAATTCTCTAAGCCTCAGTTTCTTCAAGTGTAAAATTAAGATAACATTCTATATACCTCATTGCAGCACTCTGATGATTAAATGAGATAATGCATGTAAAGCTCTCAACCAAATGCCTCATGTCTTGTATGTACTCAATAAATGTCAGTAAGTGTTAAAATGAGAATTTTTACCACTATTTGAGTCTGAAGAAATTTTTTTAAGATGATGAGTTTTTCATAAACAAATCAAGTAGCCTATAATGTCAAGTATATCGCTAAATGTAATTAGGAGGTTAAAAGATAAAGCTTTATGAACTAGCTTAAAAAATAGTAGTCATTCTTCTGAGTACATTCTATCTTGTTTAAGAGCTTACCAACTTCTAAAAATTAAGTATGCATAAATCTCTACTTATTTCATGAAAGTATAACCCCAAAACTATATTTATTCTGTTTTTCAGGTTGTCCAGAGAATTGAAAGATGGCGAGGTCCTAAGAAATTAGAAACAGCATTAGTGACTTGTTTTTGATAATTTTAAAAATCCATATTACCAAATTAATTGCATGGTTTAATAATAAAAATATATTTAATAATAAAAATTCATATTTAATACAGCTTTTCATTCAATATAAAGGATAAAAGATAGAATCTCCTGAATCTTTCTTTTTTTCCCCAGTTAAGCTTATTGCCAGTTTCTGAAGCTTTCCACCCTGTGCCTGTCAAACAATTTTTTTCTCAATATGAGCAAAATAGATATTGAAAACTAAGGCAGAGTATTTTTATTCTTGCTTGTAGAAACTAATATGACTGGGGCTGAGGGAAGAAGGCAGACAGAACTAAAAGGAAGGACCTGGCCAAAAGGTAAGAGGTAGAAAGGACAGTATCATCAGATAGAGACTCAACACTGAGCAGTCAATCAGTGCAGACCCTCCCTGTAATCTATTATCTGTGTTCCACTCACTTTGCAGCAATCTTAGACTTTTTTACACCAACCTGGGTGTAGAAATGTCTTAGGTGGAGATGAAGGCATGAAAAGGAAAACTCTTGACCAAAACTACTCTTGACTGAGGTGGAGCTAAACAGAGCCAGTCAGGCATTTCTTTCAGCCTGAACAATGGTGAACACACTGCCAATGTTAAGATCTTCCTATAAGGTCATTGGTTTCAAGCAACACTACAAGTTCAAGGAAATTCTGAAAAATTCTTGAAAGCTAAAGCATTTTTTATTCTTCCTTTCTGAAAGCAGAGAAGAACCTGGAGAGGCAGGGAATGAGGGAGGGAGAGAATGAGAAAGAGAAAGGGAGGGAGAGAGAGAGAGAAAGAATCAAACTACACCAATATTGCAGATACACATTCAGGGGTAAAAGAGAAAACTTGTTATACTGGCTTTTCTCATTTTTATCAGTTTGCAAATAATTTGTGGTAGTTGTGCTCTGGTTGAAGAGCTGAGAGTTTAAGAGTTTAAATAGTAACTTAAAAAATCTTTCAGTCAAATCATAACTGCTAGATAAGTTTCAGATCTGACTGAAAGAGTAGAGTTATTAATTATGTTTGATTATCTTCGTTGCTGTGAGATATATATTTACTACAGGCCTCAAGCACATACTATTCATTGAACAGAACTGTTCCTGTGAACTCTGACTTCATAGGATCTAAAGGTAGACAACAAAGTGCTGGACCAGAGCCAGTCAGCAACCCAATATCAGCTTCTGTTCATCCTGGTGGGGCAGGGACTGTGCAATTGTAGTGAAGGGATCACCTCAAATAGAGGAGACAGAAGACACTTGTAGGACTGAATGAAAGCAGTCTTCACACTTAAACACAGGAAAGTGGAAAACAATAGCAATAGACCGGAATAAACTAATATTCTTGGCATGAGATCATTGGAATGAGAGCCCAGAAAAAGAAAACAACTGCACACCCAAAGGAAAAGCAACAGTATCCCAAGGGGAATCTAGTTCTTTCTAAAATCTTGAAGAATTGACATATTTTCTGTGCATTTTCCTCTACCTCTGCTTTCTGAATGGTCCTCTAAAGGGAGATTTTTTCCCTCCTTCTCTCCCCACTTCTACTATGGGACAACACAGAAGCAAAAATAATGACATAACTCTGCATCTATCAAAGATGAGCAGGCATACCCGAAAAAAAGCAAAATTGAACACTTAGAAATCAAAAATACAGTCAGTGAAATTAAAGCTAAGTTTACAGAATAACACTTTAAGAAGAGAATTAATGAAGCCAGAAGATATAAGTTAAGAAATCATATAACTGGTACACACAGGGACAAAGTGATGGAAAAGTACAAAAGACAGATTAAGAGACATGGAAGATAGAATGAACTAGTCCAACATATATCTAATCAAAGTTCTGGAAAAATACTAGATTAAACAAAAGCAGTATTTAAATGGATAATGGCTAAGAACTTCATGAGTACTAATGAACTCATTCTGAGGAACACCGACAAACCCCAAATAGAATAAATTATCACATGTAGGTACAAAATTAGAAAAACTGCAGATCACCAAATAAAATAACAGATCTTTAGAAAAGCAGAGAGAAGAGATGGATTATGAACAAAGGAATGGTAACTAGATTAATATTTGACTTCTCAACAGGAGCCAGAAGGCACTAGAATAACATCTTCAAAATGCTGAAAGCTTCTTTCAACCTAGCATCATATGCAGCAAAGATATCTTTCAAAGAAAGCCAAATTAGACATTTTCATGTAGTAAGCACTTTACCACAACAGATTCTCCCTGAAATAACATCTGAAGGGTAGACTTCAAGAATGGAAAAGATGATAGAGAAAAGGTCTGAAATGTATTTAAAAATGGGGCACAAAGGGAGGTAATTGGAGAGGGTTTCCAGGAAGCTTCAACAATCCCAGTAACATCCTGTTTCATTATATTGTTACTTACTCTATATTATAAATATATATGTTACACATATCCTTTCATGTACCAACTGTTTCATAGTGTTAAAAATTGATGAAAAACCCCATATGGTCCCTCTAGGAAAAAGAAATATAGTAGCATAAGAGAAAGAGGAATATATTATCCTGAAAATCCAGGGAAATCAAATCTCTGGAAACATGATTTATGAGAGGAAGCAAAAGAAACTTTTAGACAACTGTTTGGCTTCCACAAAAAGATTCAAGTAGTTGTCTAGTTGTCGTCCCTAAGAAATATGGGTATCAAGCGTATGTAAGGAACAGGCTGAGGAGGAGATAACTGCATGCTGTGTGAAAATAAGAAGCTGGGAATAAAAGGGAGGTGCATGGAAAGATGACTAATCCAATAGAAATAACAGAACAGGCCCCCCAATCTGCAGAAAATTGCATCTGTGTGCAGAAGGAAAATCTCAAAGTTCTCTTAGAATAAGGGATAAAATAAGGGGAAGGAGGTGACAAAAGGCCAATAAACATGAAAAACAGAACAAGGATACAACTGAAAAAGTGCAGATAGTGCTGAGGAGGAAAGCAGATAGTAGGAAAGCAGGCTTGTTGGGTTCCTCTTCTCCTAGGCCCTGGGCTAACAGGAACATGTCAGGTCCCTTCCTGGATGCTAACATCTTAGTTTATCCTTATCTCCCCAAACACAGAAGAGGAGATTGGGCTGCATGCTAAAAATCACATGCTTGGAATTTGAACCCGGATTTTTCTCATTCAAATGTTTGAATCGTTTATTTTTTCCAGTATTATCAAGAAACTTAAAATTCAGGTTAATTTACTTTGAGAAGAGACATTTTAAAATTCCTAACAAATAAAATATCAGTGAGACTAAAACATAGATAACAGACCTGTGGTTGCCAAGGGGGAGGGGAGATGGGGAAGGGATGGAGTATGGAGTTTGGGATTAGCAGATGCAAACTATAATAAATAAAATGGAAAAACAGCAAGGTCCTTCTGCATAGCACAGGGAACTATATTCAATATCCTGTGATAAACCATAATGGAAAAGAATATAAAAAATAATGTATATATAACTGAATCACTTTGCTGTACAGCAGAAATTAACACAACATTGTAAATCAATTATACTTCAGTAAAAAAATAATAAAAAAATCAGTGGGCTAAAATAGTATTAAAACTTTATATTCCAAATAATACAGCATAGAAAAATTAAATATATATGAATACAAATATATCCTACAGATCAAAGGAGAAAATGAGTAAGGACACCAATATAATCTGAGTGTGAATGCATATCTCTAAAATCAAATCAACAGCTACTGAATTCATCAGAATTGCAAAATAAAATCCACATGCATAGTTCAATCTTAGAATATATATAACATGTTATTTAAATATGTCAAAGGAGAAAATGCATTGTAACATATCATTTATATAAACCACAGAAATTCAATTACAAGGTAATCTCAGTTGTACCCTAAAGGCATTTAACAACCTTAAAAAGTCTAATAAAATGATTTATTAAATGAGAATATACTTACTTCTTTTATATAATAAAGAATATTTTTCTAACCAACCAACAGCCTAATTACATTTAAGGTTAAAATGCTAAAATCGTTCCAATAAAATCAAGAAGCAAAGTGCCCAGATCTATTTTAAATTATTCTGTAATTGTAGCCAATTCAATAAGTATTAAGTGTTAAGAAATACATTTTTGGAAAGCGTACAGATTTATTATTATATACAGATGGTAGGATTACTAACTGCACAAAAAGAAAAAAACACTTCTCCCTTCTAATTCAACTAACTGGAATGTTTTGTATTTCTTAATATTTGCATGGTGCAGGGAAATGGGCCATCATGGGCCATGTGTGCTCATGAGGAGGGACATTTCTGAAAAGAAAATTAGTAATTTAAACTAAGAGACTTGTGATTGTTAACTACTAGAATTTTATCCTAAAAATAGCTAGATATGTGCAAAATATGTATGTTTAAAGATGATTACGATGACGTTAATTGTCTAGTATTGCAAAATTGTAATATTTCTAATTGTCCAATTAAAGAAGAATGTTTAATTAAAATGGTCAACTATACATTCATTAAATTTGGATTCTGAAAGATGACAAATGGCATAGAATGTTAACATGTTAGGTGCAAAATGTATATATTACTTTTATATTCTGAAAATTATAATTTGGAAATAAAATTTTAAAAGACCCTCTATATACATTGTGATCACTACAGAAGAAAAGACTGTTGCTAAACTTAACATTTATTCGCTTTTTCTTTTTTTGACCACCCCACGCAGCTTGCAGGATCCCCAACCAGGGATTGAACCCATGCCCCCTGCAGTGGAAGGTCCAGTCTTAACCACTGGACCACCAGGGAAGTCCCATTTATTAGCATTCAGTGCTAAGATTACAGGTGATTTTTATGTCCTTCTTTAAGTATTATGTATGTATGTATTATGTATTTCTGTATTCAGTTCAAACGGGAGATAGGATTGGGGTGGAGAGAGGAGAGAGAGAGAGAGAAACAGAGAAATGGGGAGGGGAGGGGAAGGGAGGAGAGGAGAGAGAGAAGAATGAATCACTTCCCAGACCAGAACTATACTTGATTACAATCATACCATCAGAAAGGAATAAAGGGTGAACAAGGGAAGGTTGCTGGGTGACAGAAGCAGAGAGAAGGGAGGACCTGTTGGTGCCGTCGGTTCATGCACTCTTCAGGGAAAAGTGTCCAGATAAGATAGCATGGTTATTTGATTGAGCTATTGAGAAGCAGGGCACGTGATATTATATGATCCTAAGATCCAAAAGCTATTAAACATCAAATTACATAACAAAAGCCTGGGCCGTATTAAATTTCCTGAATTTAGTATGGTGGGCCTCCTGACAACTAAATAGCTGGCCTCTCTTAGGGACAGCCTGACCTCACTTGTGGACGCCAATGAAAACTTTATCATGTAAATTATCTGAAGCTAATTCTCACAGCACTTGCAAAGTACGATATGCTTGTCATCATTTTGTAAATGTGAAAACTGCAGATAAAAATGGACTTGCCCAGGATCATAGAGAAATGAAATGGTGAATCTGGTATTTGAGCCCAGGTCTCTCTCTCTCTCTCTCTCTCTCTCTCTCTCTCTCTCTCCCTCTCTCCCCATCCCTCCCTCTCTCTCTCTCTCTCTCCCCCCCCCTTTCTCTCTCTCTCTCCAAAAGCCCATGTTCCCTGGTGCATACTTGCTGCCACGCACATGGTAGCCACTCATCTCTAATCCTAAAACTAGCACCACAAGGTAAGGATTATTAAAAAGACAAACAAACAACACCCTGTGTTCTCTTCAGACTGTCCTAGCTCTAAGACATTTATTTGATTTTTGGGAGGTTAGCCATCGCAAAGCTGACACCACCATCTAAGTGTTCTCAAATTGTTTTGAGAAGAAGCACATGCAATCCACAAACAAGGGTGCTCAAATGCAAAGGAATTACTTAATGTGACTTGAAGTTTATATGGAAAATTCCTTGAATGGGAACACTCTTGAGACAGGCTTTGAGAGAGGGTTTGGCTTAATATGTCAAATATTAACCAGAAAAGGAGCTAGAGAAGCACACCTGAAGGGACAGGAGTAGGAAACAGCAAAACGATGTGTTCTTCAGGGTAAATATAACTATACAAGATTATAAAGGGAAATGAAACTCAGTAAATCAGTTAATGGGAGGCTTTTTAAAATAACGGCCTAAGGAATTAGTATGCGACTTCATAGGCAATTACCTTAAGGTTCAGCTCTGATTGCTGTCCCATATGTAAAATTGGTGTTTGATATTTTCTTTTCCTTTGCAAGTCAAAATAGCACTTTATCATGTTTCTCTCTATATTCGTTCAAAACATTACCCAATAAAAATCAGTGTTTTATTGCTCATTTTGAGACTTTTTCATTGAAACTTTAGGTGCAGATGTGAGGTTTTTTCCTCCACATATTAAAGACTATTGAATTCAGACCACACAAAAAATCAGATGGCTGTGACAAAGCTGAAAACTCCATAGGTTCCCAGAAAAAAATGTTCATTTCAGTTACTTTGAAGTAATATCACAAGATCATTTTAATTGGCTAGTTTTCCTTTCCCCCTATGGTTGTTTTGGATTCAGTCTCCAAGTAAGTATATGTAAATCTGTATGTGTTTTATTGAAACATAGGTGGAATTAAGGAAATGACACTTTATGTATTTCTTCAGCTATATGTCCTTTGGCACATTACTTAATCTCTTTGAACCCCAGTTTCACCGTATGTAAATTGGAGTTTAGTTTTAGGATTAAAAAAGATGCATATTAAGCTGCAAGGGTATACTTACCATAGGGTAGGTCGTGAGCAACATAGCAATTGTTAACCATTTATGGGCCAATTCTCAACTGGCTTGCAATATGTTAGAGAAGGTGAGGCTTTGCTAATAGAGATGGGTTCAAATATTGGATTCACCACTTAATTCTGTGTGATCCTAGATAAATTTATCTCAGATTTTCAGTTTCTAAATGATTAAAGTGCCCACTTTGGCCAGACGGATTAAAACTAGGCTCACGTTAGAGTGCTTAACAATTTAATATTTTCCACATTATATCATGCTGATGTCACAGTATCTAATCTCAGTGAATGTACATCTGTGAGATAAATTTGTATGACTAATGGTACTTGCTTAAATACATCAGACTTCAAGCCTTTAATTCCAGGTTTCCTTTTCTCTCACTTTTTGAGTGCACAAGAATTAGCACACATCTGGCATGAAAATTCCCACTAAAGAATCATAGGGTAAAAAAGCTAGTCAATTAAAATGACATTGTGATATTACCTCAATGTAATTGTGATAGAAAATTTGAACAGATAGGGTTACCTGCAAGCCACTATTTGCAGTTTTATTAACCTACAAAAATTAACCACAACACATTGTAAACTTCTCAATGGTGGCAATTATGTCATCTATTTTCCCTTTGGAACGGAGGAACTATTCCTTATACTATATCTGTATAATCTGTGGCATGTAGTAGATTCTGAGTGTAGAGTTAGCGATAAATAAATGATAGTGAAAGAATGATTTGATAACATTAGTTTTAGGTCTGTCAAACCTGATTTTGAATCCTCAGATCTTAGATTTCCCGAACTAAGCTTAGTTATAAATGCAAACAAATGTAGATTTTAAAGGGAAGATTTGTATCTGCGGGGTGAAACAAGCAAATGAAGCAGCAAGACTTCTAACACAATTTACATGCCATAATTATTTATTCATGTACAGATGAAAGTACCTTCAAATACCACGCATAACTCTTTCCAAGACTTCTATTTTCACTGTGTTTGAGCATAAAAGTCGATTTTACAAACACAAGATTTTCCTTTGCCTGCACTAGAACTTCATTTCTTATTCATGTTTCAAAAAGAACAAAAACGCCAAACCTTCCTTTCTGAAAGCCATTTTTCAAGGAAATGCCTATTCAGTGTTTTTGTGAGTTTCTGCACTCAGTATTAAACTATGACATGCTTTCTTGAAATATAGCACATTTTCTGTGTACTACATTGGACAAGAATCCAAATAGATATTATATTATGCCTACTGAAATTTTACTTTGCTATTTCAACTACATGAGAGGGTTTGCTTCTGTGATTTGTTTAATTAATACAGTGTTTATCAACAATTATTTCTTACACTGGACCAGTCCCGGTTTTTAATGAGTCTTTCTTGGGGATATTTTGGAATGTTATCATTACTGTCTCTTTTGATTTAACATCTACAGGTGAGGAATTTTAGCGATAGCCTTATCACTTCTTAAGGCATGAGGGGATGAAAAATAATTTTCCCTCTACCCTTCTAGGTTCTTGGCTGAAACCCACGTGTTATGAAAGACAGATAAAGAACAGGAGGGCGGGGAGGAAGCAGAAGTTTATTATTTTTTTTAAGGACAGGTTTTAATTTTTTTCCATAACCCCTGCAGTGGAAGTGTGGAGTCTTAACCACTGGTCTGCCGGGGAAGTTCTTTTTATTTTTATTTATTGATTTATTTTATTTTATGTATATTTTACCACAGTATTTTTTTTTGGTTTTCCAGAACACTTTTTTTAAAATTTAATTTTATTTATTTTTTATACAGCAGGTTCTTATTAGTCATCTGCTTTATACCCATCAGTGTATATATGTCAATCCCAATCTCCCAATTCATCCCACCACCACCCCCACCTGCCGTTGCTTTCCCCCCTTGGTGTCCATATGTTTGTTCTCTACATCTGTGTCTCAATTTCTGCCCTGCAAACCTGTTCATCTGTACCATTTTTTTGGTTCCACATATATGCGTTAATATACTATATTTGTTTTTCTCTTTCTGACTTACTTCATTCTGTATAACAGTCTCTAGATTCATCCACATCTCTACAAATGACCCAATTTTGTTCCTTTTTATGGCTGAGTAATATTCCATTGTGTATATGTACCACTTCTTCTTTATCCATTCGTCTGTCAATGGGCATTTACGTTGCTTCCATGCCCTGGCTATTGTAAATAGTGCTGCAGTGAAGATTGGGGTGCATGTGTCTTTTTGAATTATGGTTTTCTCTGGGTATGAGCCCAGTAGTGGGATTACTGGGTCATATGGTAATTCTATTTTTAGTTTTTTAAGGAACCTCCATACATATAATTTCCTTTAGTTTTTGAGGAAACTCCACTATGGAGTTTTTTAAGTTCTCCATAGTGGCTGTATCAATTTACATTCCCACCAACAGTGCAAGAGGGTTCTCTTTTCTCCACACCCTCTCCAGCATTTTTGTTTGTAGATTTTCTGATGATACCCATTCTAACTGGTGTGAGGTGATGCCTCATTGTAGTTTTGATTTGCATTTCTCTCATAATTAGTGATGTTGAGCAGATTTTCATGTGCTTCTTGGCCATCTGTATGTCTTATTTGGAGAAATGTCTATTTAGGACTTCTGCCCATTTTTGGATTGGTTTGTTTGTTTTTTTAATATCGACCTGCATGAGCTGTTTATATATTTTGGAGATAATCCTTTGTCCGTTGATTCATTTGCAAATATCTTCTCCCATTCTGAGGGTTGTCTTTTTGTCTTGTTTGTAGTTTACTTTGCTTTGCAAAAGCTTTTAAGTTTCATTAGGTCCCATTTGTTAATTTTTGTTTTTATTTCCATTACTCTAGGAGGTGGATCAAAAAAGATCTTGCTGTGATTTATGTCAGAGTTTTCTTCCTATGTTTTCCTCTAAGAGTTTTATAGTGTCCGGTCTTACATTTAAGTCTCTTATCCATTTTGAGTTTATTTTTGTGTGTGGTGTTAGGGAGTGTTCTAATTTAATTCTTTTACATGTAGCTGTCCAGTTTTTGCATATTGAAGAGCTGTCTTTTCTCCATTGTATATCCTTGCCTCCTTTGTCTTAGATTAGTTGACCATAGGTGTGTGGGTTTAGCTCTGGTATTTCTATCTTGTTCCATTGATCTATATTTCTGTTTTTGTGCCAGTACCATATTGTCTTGATTACTGTAGCTTTGTAGTATAGCCTGAAGTCAGGGAGTCTGACTCATCCAGCTCCATTTTTTCCCCTCAAGACTGCTTTGGCTATTCAGGTCTTTTGTGTCCCCATACAAATTTTAAGATTTTTTGTTCTAGTTCTTTAAAAAATGCCATTGGTAATAGCATAGGAATTGCATTGAATCTGTAGATTGCTTTGGGTAGTAGAGTCATTTTCACAATGTTGAGTCTTCCAATCCAAGAACATGGTATATCTCTCCATCGGTTTATATCGTCTTTGATGTCTTTCATCAGGGTCTCATAGTTTTCTGCATTCAGGTCTTTTGTCTCCTTAGGTAGGTTTATTCCTAGATATTTTATTCTTTTGCCTGGAATGGTAAATGGGAGTGTTTCCTTAATTTCTCTTTCAGATTTTTCATCATTAGTGTATAGGAATACAAGAGATTTCTGTGCATTAATTTTGTATCCTGCAACTTTGCCAAATTCATTGATTAGCTCTAGTAGTTTTCTGGTGGCATCTTTAGGATTCTCTATGTATAGTATCATGTCATCTGCAAACGGTGACAGTTTTACTTCTTTTCCAGTTTGTATTCCTTTTATTTATTTTTCCTCTCCGATTGCCGTGGCTAGAATTTCCAAAACTATGTTGAATAATAGTGGTGACAGTGGATATCCTTGTATTGTTCCTGATCTTAGAGGAAATGCTTTCAGTTTTTCACCATTGAGAATGATGCTTGCTGTGGGTTTGTCATATATGGCCATTATTATATTGAGGTAGGTTCCCTCCATGTCCACTTTCTGGAGAGTTTTTATCATAAATGGATGTTGGATTTTGTCAAATGCTTCTTCTGCATCTATTGAGATGATCATATGGTTTTTATTTTTCAATTTTTTAATATGGTGTATCACATTGATTAATTTGCATATATTGAAGAATCCTTGCATCCCTGGGATAAACCCCACTTGATCATGGTGTACGATCCTTTTAATGTGTGGTTGGATTCTGCTTGCTAGTGTTTTGTTGAGGATTTTTGCATCTATATTCATCAGTGATATTGGTCTGTAATTTTCTTTTTTTGTAGTACCTTTGTCTGGTTTTGGTATCAGGGTGATGGTGGCCTCATAGAATGAGTTTGGGAGTGTTCCTTCCTCTGCAATTTTTTGGAAGAGTTTGAGAAGGATGGGTGTTAGCTCTTGTCTAAATATTTGATAGAATTCACCTGTGAAGCCATCTGGTCCTTCACTTTTGTTTGTTGGAAGATTTTTAATCACAGTTTTAATTTCATTACTTGTGATTGGTCTGTTCATATGTTCTATTTCTTCCTGGTTCAGTCTTGGCAGTTTATACCTTTCTAAGAATTTGTCCATTTCTTCCAGGTTGTCCATTTTATTGGCATAGAGTTACTTGTAGTAGTCTCTTAGGATGTTTTGTATTTCTGCAGTGTCTGTTGTAACCTCTCCTTTTTCATTTCTAATTTTATTGATTTGAGTCCTCTCCCTCTTTTTCTTGATGAGTCTGGCTAATGGTTTATCAATATTGTTTATCTGCTCAAAGAACCAGCTTTTAGTTTTATTGATCTTTGCTATTGTTTTCCTTGTTTCTATTTCATTTATTTCTGCTCTGATCTTTATGATTCCTTTTCTTCTGCTAACTTTGGGTTTTGTTTGTTCCTCTTGCTCTATTTCCTTTAGATGTAAAGTTAGATGCTTTATTTGAGATTTTTCTTATTTCTTGAGCTAGGCTTGTATAGCTATAAACTTCCCTCTTAGAACTGCTTTTGCTACAACCCATAGGTATTGTATTGTTGTGTTTTCATTATCATTTGTCTCTAGGTATTTTTTGATTTCCTCTTTGATTTCTTCAGTGATCTCTTTGTTATTTAGTAATGTATTGTTTAGCCTCCATATGTTTGTGTTTTTTACATTTCTTCCCTGTAGTTGATTTCTAATCTCATAGCATTGTGGTCAGAAAGTATGCTTGATATGATTTCAATTTTCTTAAATTTACTGAGGCTTGATTTGTGACCCAAGGTGTGACCTATCCTGGACCTCTGAGAAAGCGGTAACTTAAGAAGCTCTTGAAAACTCAAGTAATCTGTAAGAGGAAGAGTATTCCTCTATTGTTAGGACCACCAAAAAGACAGAGGGGAGGAGCAACACTGAGGTAAGGCTTTAACCAAAATGGCAAATTCAGGTGTCCCAGACTATGTTTTTCAAAGACCAGAAGATCAGCTTGTTCTTGGCCTGTGATTTGTTCCTTAGGAGAACTATAAATAAGGTCACAGTCATGGACTTTGAACACTAAGTCAGATGAGCTAACTTTCAACTACTTCCACATAGTTTCCAAAGAAAACATTTATTTTAAAGACAACTAGCCAATTGGCTAACATTGTCTTTGGAATGAAAAATAAGATATTAAAATTTTATTCAACTATGATTTTATTGTTAATTTTTTTAATTCAAAGAAAAATTATTTATTATGGTCACTTCTGTGAGATTTAGTTAATTTTTACTTCTTTCCACATGGTAATTTTATTAGTTACCTTTAGGCAGTTTCAAATTATTTCATCAATCTTGGTCTTTGTTTTTAATTTACACAGTGGAATTTACTTGTTCATTGGTGTGAGCAATTTTCAATATCTTGTCAAACAGCCTGTGGCAACTGAAAATACAAGTGGCATACATTAGATTTCTCTGTTTGAGGCAGTGCAACAAAAACATTATGCTGAATACCCAACTTCAATAAATTGCAGGCATTTATATAACTAATTCAAAAATACTTTTTTGGGGGGGTAATTGAGAAAACAAATTTGACCTACATACTTGGGAGGCAAGTAGTTGAGCAAAGTCTCTCTTATGGCCATCAACAGTTTCAATTTCACTTTCTTGTCATTTACATTATTTTATCTCCCCAATCTGACTAAATGCTTTATATATCATTCAGCCCATCTTTTTCCAGAACTTACATATATTAGAAGCTTAATCAATATCTGTAGACCAATTTTATTCTTCTTATGTCTTCAGATTGTACTTTAAAGCTCGGCTCTTTGAAGAAAATTCCCATCAGTTTCATAGCGTTGTGAAAACTTCTCCAATAGCTCAGAAAATTCATGGTGGCCACGTGTTAAAAGTGTGCTGTCAGACACTGATGTCTCTCAGCCCCAGGGACAGCTGGAGCCCCCAGGCTAGTGAGCCCCAGCTAAGAACAGCTTTTTCTAGTGCTCTTAGGCAGCCCAAGTGCAGCAGGATCTGGGAGGTAATGATGTGACCTCTGGCGGCAGTGATATTTGCCTCTGCTAGTTGCTGCTAAGTGAGGCCAATGACGGGTGGGCCTTACTATCTGGACAACTACTTCAGCCACCAGCTGCAGAACACGCAGCATCTGTAAGGGGGCTGAAGGAGGTATGGGAGCTCATCTTGCGGGAGCCCAGAAGGACTGGACCCGTTCAAGCAGACATGCAGACACAGATTCACTTCTCCATCATTAATTTCGATATTCACATATACACATAGTTTACCTTTGGGGCTGCTACATCTGTTGCAATAGAATCCAATCCAGCTGCAAGCCCAATCTCACTCAGGATGCATCCTCATTCTGCAAATCAGAGCTTCAGTGTATTGCTATGAAAAAGTCTGATTGGATTTGAAATCATTGACATTATCACAAGAAAATTGAACATTACATTGTCTTGCACAGAAAGGAATGATTGCTTCATTTCTTTAAACATAATTTCCAACTATGGTAAAGACTTGAATGGCTGTAAAAAAATTTTACATTTACATCTCACTTATTTTATTGATCGTGACTATCTAGAGCTCAACTTTTTCATAAAAATGCAAAATGATTTTATGTGGAACTTTATGTACATTTAATATTTAAATCTCTTCAAATATTTTTAAATTTTATTTTAACATGTACGTAATACAAAGAAAAGTTAGTTAAATGTTTTACCAAGCTCCAGGGAGCCTTATCATTATTTCCGTGACATGACCCTGAAAAATTTGGGCAAGCAGCCTTCCGTTAGGGATTTTCAGTGATTCACACGTGTGCAAGATTCTCCAAAGTGCTTCCAAAAACTGAAACCATTTCTGCAGGCTCTGAGGCACAAGGATCACTTAGCCTCAAAGAACTCAGTTCCTTCTTTTAACTGTAAAATCCTACAATTAACAACATTTCACGTGGTCCCATCGTAATGTTTTACACCGTACGACGCGCTAGGCTGGGAAAGTGGTCCACAGATAGGCACATTCGTTCATGTTCATTCACCCTCCGTGCCAACTACCTTGGACAAAGTAGTCGCCCAGGTGTTTTCCTCCCACGTTTTCTCTAGCAGGACTTCAGGGCCTTCCTTCTTCTAGGCTGTGGGGAGGGTCAAGGTCTGGAGTAGCCACCCATTCCGTTCGATCCAACACATTTTTCCCTTTCCTCTGGCTAACCTGGTCACGCGCTGCTCCCAGGTCTCAGTCTCAGCCCGGGCAGCCTGGCGTGCCATGCCCGGCGCCCGTGGATGCGGCAGGTGGACTCCGGGACACCTCTTCGCGCCTTCCCTGCAGGTGCCGCAGGAGGCATAGGCCAAGTCCCGGGCCAGCGTCCCTGCGAGGCGGGGCCGGCGCTCCTAGACTTCCACCTTCTGACCCTGCAGGTTCTGAGACCCCGGGCTCGGCAGCGGCGGCCACCTCCCTGGGGGCGGGGAGCCACCCGGGGCAGTCGGCCAAGGGCTGCCGCCACCCGCCCCTCCCTCAGCCTCCGCTGGGGGTGTTTATCTTCGCCTCTCCTCCTTTCTCTTTCACTTTTCTTTTTGTTGGGAGTTGGGACTCCCTGGGTTCCAAGGCGTCCAGGGGAACCCCAGCTGATTCGTTCTCGGCCGCAGAGGCGCGACGCCCGGGAAGGGAGCCGGACGACCGCGCCCGCCCCGCCGCCCCCGACTCTGTAGCCCGGACTCGATGGAGGTACAGAGCTTGGCTTCCCCGCTTTGGGAGGGGAGGTGCTGGTGGCTGAAAGGGCGAGGGAACCCTCCCCGAAAGCCTTCGCCTCGGACTCCTCCCAGCTCTGGCCGGACGCACCCGTCTCCCCCCGACGGGCTACCGGCCGGGCCGCCTCGCCCCGCCCTCTTCTGGGGAACGCTTGACCGCGACTTCGGTTTTCGGTGGCGCCCCGCGCGGAGGTATTTCCCCTTCCGACCCTTTATTGCCGTCGCGGGCTCTCCTCCGCATCCTCCGCTTCCAGCCGAGCACAGATTGCTCGTCCACTAGCGGGTCCCCGCTCGGCTCCGCCGTCCGCTCCACCGACTCCGCGCCGGCCGGCGGAGGGCGAGGGAAGCGCGCCTGGCCAGCCCAGCCCAGCTGCGGGGTTCGGAGAAAGCGAGGTCCGGCGGCACAGAGCGCTGAGTTCTGCACCTCATCGAGCTCAGAAAGTTCAAGAAAGGTACCGCAGCTCCCGCTTCTTCCCTGCCCCCTCCCAAACTCCCCGCCGGCTGGTGCCACCTGAGTGTGAGCCCCGCACGTCTGACGCTATCTTTGTCAGTCAAATTATCCTCCTCTGCTTTGATCAGGACACTTAACCTTCCTTGGGAGAGGAATCTACAGGAATGGTTACCGTTTGACAATCAGGCCTCCGTTTATATTATTTCCAGAAAATCAGTGCTAGAAACTTGGAAGAAATGCAGGAGACTTGTACTGCCGTGAAATCCTTATTCAAAGTGGCTTTAAATGAAAATCCAGTTAATTTTGTCAGGTGTTATTGAGACTCTTGCAAGCGTATACAATGTATTTGAATTTAGCTTATAATATATTGAATTTAACTTGAATTTCTATGCATTAACTTTTTTTTATCTTCGAAGTCTATGTAAGGCAAGATTAATTCTTCAGTGATGCTTATAACAGATTCTTAAATAGGGTGAGTCAGAAGTTTAGAAACTGGAAGTGAAATGGTTGTCACTAGCTATCTCCATTATGTTTTTAAAAGCTATGGTCTAATGTTATGACACTGGTAATGGTATCTCCTTGTAACTGATAGGCATTCTTATCTTGTCAGTGGGCTTCAAGAGGCTTCTTTGCCTTGAGTGAATAGAGGCTTCTTTGACTTGATTGAATAAACAGATCAGATCTAGGTGGTTACAGCATCCTGCTGTGCAGAGGTGAACTGTTCCATGGAAAGCATCAGGGTACAATATACATTAAACTCCTGTCATTTTTATTAAAAAGCAGTGTGGGGCTTCCCTGGTGGCGCAGTGTTTGAGAGTCCGCCTGCCGATGCAGGGGATACGGGTTCGTGCCCCGGTCCAGGAAGATCCCACGTGCCGCGGAGCGGCTGGGCCCGTGAGCCATGGCCGCTGAGCCTGCGCGTCCGGAGCCTGTGCTCCGCAACGGGAGAGGCCACAACAGTGAGAGGCCCGCATACCGCAAAAAAAAAAAAAAAAAACCAGTGTGGTGGGCATGATAGACAGAGGGAGGAGATACAAGGGAAGAACACAAGGATATAGAAAGGAAAGGACTGAAGACAAAACAATAGCCATTTTAGATTTAAAAAGTGATGAAAAAATTGAAAGTTTTACTTAATAAAGTTAAGAAGTTTAGAAAGTTCTGAAGGTTCGTTCTGGTTGTGTTTTAATGGCACATCCCTGTATTTCTTCCTCTGTTTTCTCCTGTCAAAGTTTTGGTCATACTCAGAATAGCCTTTCCAGCAGAATCATCTGCTCTATGACAGAGTGACGGAGGGGTTAGGTTGGCCGCTGGACTTCTGGTAGGCAGAGTGTTCCCATACTTTTGGGTTCACTGTTCTCTGCTAATTTGGAGTGGGAACTCCAGAACCTGATTTGAAGCTACAATTTCTGGAATTAGGATTTTCCTACAGGTTCCCAGTGGGTTTAAGAAAAACAATTTGATGCTTTCCATTTAAATCCATGAAATTAATATGTAAATGTCGACAGCTGTATCACAGGACATAATGTTTGTCAATGCAATACATGTTTATAAACTTCTTTGAAGGATGGGAGAAAGCAGTGGCCTAAAGTTTATTGAAATAGAGTTTGATAATTGAAGAATCTTAAATCCTAGAAGGTTCTCCATCTCAGGTTTGCTGGCTCTGGGTGGATTTCAGGAAAGTGGTGAATGAAGCTCTGAAATGTTGTGTAAAGGGGATTTTTCTGAGGAAAATAGCCATAACTCTAATGAGCTTTTTTTTTTTAATTATTATTATTTTTTATTAGTTTCTGCTTTATAACAAAGTGCATCAGTCATACATATACATCTGTTCCCACATCCCTTCCCTCATGCATCTCCCTCCCTCCCACCCTCCCCATCCCACCCCTCCAGGCGGTCACAAAACACCGAACTGATTTCCCTGTGCTCTGCGGCTGCTTCCCACTATCTATCTACCCTACGTTTGGTACTGTATATATGTCCATGCCTCTCTTTCGCTTCGTCACAGCTTACCCTTCCCCCTCCCCATATCCTCAAGTCCATTCTCAAGTAGGTCTGTGTCTTTATTCCTGTTTTACCCCTAGGTTCTTCCTGACATTTTTTTTCTCTTAAATTCCATATATATGTGTTAGCATACAGTATTTGTCTTTCTCTTTCTGACTTACTTCACTCTGTATGACAGACTCTATGTCTATCCACCTCATTACAAATAGCTCAGTTTCGTTTCTTTTTATGGCTGAGTAATATTCCATTGTATATATGTGCCACATCTTCTTTATCCATTCATCCGATGATGGACAGTTAGGTTGTTTCCAGCTCCAGGCTATTGTGAATAGAGCTGCAATGAACATTTTGGTACATGTCTCTTTTTGAATTATGGTTTTCTCAGGGTATATGCCTAGTAGTGGGATTGCTGGGTCATATGGTAGTTCTATTTTTAGTTTTTTAAGGAACCTCCATACTGTTCTCCATAGTGGCTGTACCAATTCACATTCCCACCAGCAGTGCAAGAGTGTTCCCTTTTCTCCACACCCTCTCCAGCATTTATTGTTTCTAGATTTCTTGATGATGGCCATTCTGACTGGTGTGAGATGATATCTCATTGTAGTTTTGATTTGCATTTCTCTAATGATTAATGATGCTGAGCATTCTTTCATGTGTTTGTTGGCAGTCTGTATATCTTCTTTGGAGAAATGTCTATTTAAGTCTTCTGCCCATTTTTGGATTGGGTTGTTTGTTTTTTTGCTATTGAGCTGCATGAGCTGTTTATAAATTTTGGAGATTAATCCTTTGTCAGTTGCTTCATCTGCAAATATTTTCTCCCATTCTGAGGGTTGTCTTTTGGTCTTGTTTATGGTTTCCTTTGCTGTGCAAAAGCTTTGAAGTTTCATTAGGTCCCATTTGTTTATCTTTGTTTTTATTTCCATTTCTCTAGGAGGTGGGTCCAAAAGGATCTTGCTGTGATTTATGTCAGAGAGTGTTCTGCCTATGTTTTCCTCTAAGAGTAATGAGCTTTTTAAATGAGTCTCGAACCCTAAACAGTTTTTAAAACATTTTAAAACTTAGAAAACTGCCCTTTCTTCCTATCTCACTTAGAGTTTACTGTTAAGTTGTTTTCATTATGTAACTATTCTTTTGAAGGTTAGTGAATGATAATACAGAGAGTACTGTTTTAGGTCCAGAGCTTGAACTATGGGAAATAATGTGAATCATAGCTAACACTTGTTGAATTCTTATTATGTACTGGATGTTGCTCCAAGTATGTGTTTATTTTTTAAAAATTATCATAATAAATTTATGTGGTGTAGGGACTGTATTTTATAACTGAAGAAATTGGAGCATAGAGTAGTAATTAAATAACTTTCCCAAAGTCACAGAGTGAGAAAGTGGTAGAGCTGGGGTTTGAACCCAGACAGATTTAAGAGCACCGGTATTTATGAAGGGTGATATTATTTCCATAGAA
The DNA here is from genome assembly GCF_964341445.2 of Mesoplodon mirus. Taxonomy (NCBI): domain Eukaryota; kingdom Metazoa; phylum Chordata; class Mammalia; order Artiodactyla; family Ziphiidae; genus Mesoplodon; species Mesoplodon mirus. The sequence goes on along the minus strand of NC_138977.1, from coordinate 12,336,204 downwards.
ATATTTCCCACAGTTTGACAGTGACAATCAACCACTATTTCATTTTAATGCAGAGTGATATAATGATGGAACATTCATTTTAAATTAATGCTTATACGGTACTTGCATAATTGACCTTATTAATTATATACTTAAAGATTATCTTTATGAGCAAATGATATTCACATGAGTGTCTATATGTGTTTGGTTCCTTGGAGAAAAAATTTTTTATGGTTCCTGAATGAAAACATTTGTTCAGTTTACATAGTTTTTGCTGATAGAGCTTGACAGATAGGCAAATGTGGATTGATCGATATGTCTGTATCTATCTATCTATCTATCTATCTATCTATCTATCTATCTACCTATATATCCATCCATCCAAGTAAAAGGCTGGGATTCAGGGAGTGATCAGAAGACTCACATATCACAGTGGAAGTGATGTAGTCAACTATTTGGGAAGTCCCCTTTTCAGAAGATTTTATGGTCTGAGGGTTGGCAAGAAGCCAACTTCTGTCTTTAACTCAGTATTAGCTCTTTGATTTATTTACCCAGTGATTACAGATTACTGCATGAGACTGTTGAGGCTGAGCATTGCTTATGTGCTGGCTGCTATCCTATTTTACAGACTGGATGGAAAAATTCCATAGGAAAGTTGAGAGAACATTTGTGGGTTTTGCTCATAGTGTTTACTCCTAACTATTTAATGGTAATGTTACTAACTAACTATAATCAATTTCATATATATTTATGATTATTTATTAACTTGCTATATGTCAGGGAATGTTACACTTTTTTTCAAAAAAGTTATTCAGTGCTGGAATCAGAAATAGGAAATAAGAGGCTCTTTGATCTCAGTTCATCTCAACAATAGTATTTGTACACAATTTATATCTGGAGGCAGAGTATGTATACACATATATTTTCCAGTGTTTTATCCCACTGCAAATCTAGTGGTGCCTGGCAGGTCATTTTTAGAAGCAGAGGACTATATATAGACCACATGAGAAGGAGTAAAAAAAGTCAGTGCCTATAGTAGGTGATCATATTCTAAGTTGTTTCTTTTCCAGATGCTGAAGGAGAGTGACAGAAAGTATTTTGTCAAGTAAAGGAATTGAAACCGAAAATGATCCCAGAAGAGGAAAATAAAATATTAGGGCTGTAAGGTTGGGAGTGGGGAGACTCTAAGGTCTCGACACACGAGCCCAGTGACATAGTCAGTGATTGCCGTATCACTGAAGTCTCCTTACTGGGCCTCCTGCTTATATGCCTTTGGATAAAAATTTGGACAGGAACTATGTTGACCCTTGAACAACAGGAGTTTGAACTGCGAGGTCCACTTATACAAGGCTTTTTTTTTTACAGTAAATGCTATGGTGCTACAGGATCCGTGGTGGGTTGAATCTGTGATGCAGAACCACGGATATGGAAGAACTGCGGTACCCAGGGCCTGCTGAAAATTACAGCGGATTTTCCACTGAGCGCAGTGTTGGCGCCCCTGACCCTGCTGTTGTTCAAGGGTTAGCTGTACCCTTGTCAAACTGTTAACCCTGACTGCCAACATTTTCAAATAATATTTTTTAATTGAACGTCTTAGTTAGATATTTTACAAGATATTTTCCCAACTTTTTTGCTTTCCTTACTCCTCAGCACCAAAAATAAGCATATACAGTGAGATTTCATTTTCTAAAATAAATAACTATATTGTTAAAATTATTCGTTATTATTTTAAATAGTATTAGTACACAATTAACCAAAATATCCCATTCACTTTTTTTTTCTTTTTCTTTTTGGCTGCGTTGGGTCTTCGTTGCTGCGCGCAGGCTTTCTGTAGTTGCTGCGAGCAGACGCTACTTTTCATTGTGGTGCACGGGCTTCTCATTGCGGTGGCTTCTCTTGTTTCAGAGCAGGGGCTCTAGGTGCGTGGGCTTCAGTAGGTGTGGCACACGGGCTTAGTAGTTGTGGCTCGCGGGCTCTAGAGCGCAGGCTCAGTAGTTGTGGCGCACGGGCTTAGTTGCTCCATGGCATGTGGGATCTTCCTGGACCAGGGATCGAACCCGTGTCTCCTGCATTGGCAAGCGGATTCTTAACCATTGTGCCACCACGCATTCACTTTTGATAAGTACTTTATTAGCGTAAAACTAAACTACATTGGAAATGATATCAGCGTAGAGGTGGGTAGTGTGGATATCACTGCTTTGACTACAGAAGGTATCTCTAATATCAGTTTTTCCACTTGGCCCTGTATTTGGCACCTTGGACAGGCAAAGCTCATGGTAGGATTCTGGATGGGGGAGAGGTCCACCTTTCTTTCGTAAAATGGGAGAAGCATCATTATGAAAGAGGAAACGGGGGGGGGGAAACGAGAACTTGCTAGAAATCTGCTTTGCCTCAGGCACATTTCAGGCATATCACTTACATAAAGGGGTACCCAAGGAAGTAGTGGGTCTGGAAATTCATTTCTTTAGCGCTCCCTGTGGTCATACAGACCTTGGAAAGTCATGGGGGTTCCCCAGGAGTGCCCATCCCTCACTTCGAAGAGCTCTGATCTAGTTCAGCCTCATCCCCATCCCCAGCCCGTGGTTTCTGGACTGCCATGGCTCACTGTGCTTAAAAGAAAGTATGTGTGTTCACGCCTGGGGTGGGGGTGGGACAGTAAAGAAGGGAGTGTGGTTGCGATAGAGGCTTACCACTGAAAGGAGTGAGGAGTAGGTTCCAGTTGGGCTTGGACTGCCTTTGCCTCCTCATCTCCAGTCATACCTGCTCTGCGCTCTAGACACACTTGCTGTGTTCCTTGTCAGCCTTCGAATGTCCTACTCACAGAGCCCACTGTCTCTAACTTTTGCTGCCCAGGCGGAATTATTCTCTCCCTGATACGAATTTATTTGGTGCTGTCTACGTTCTCTTATAATAGCTTTTCTCTCTGTAAATTCATCTTATTATGCACCTGTCTCTACACTTACGTTTTGAATAAAGACAGGACAGTGTGTCCCGTGTCCCCAGCCAGGGGTTGGACACATAGTTGACTTGTATTGACCTCAGTGATCACTGAACAGTTTGACAGCTAAGCAGAGGCATGCAAAAACAGGTAGGAAACACAGGTAACATAGCAAAACACATTGCTGGAACGTTATAATAAAAACACTATTTTCGGAAAAGATGTCTGGGATAGGATTTATTGAAGAAAAGAACAAATTGGAGCTGAGGAAACCAGCCAGAAATCTATTGCACTCATTCAGGAATGTAGTCTCATTCCTATTATCTGCTCAAGGACATAGTTCTAGTAATTTTTTTTTAAATTCATCATCAATTTTCTTCTCTGTCTAACAAGTCTTTCCCATTACCATGCAGGCATGCTATAATCTCTCCCATTAGAAACAAGAAACAAAAAGTCTCTGTTGACCTCATGTTTCTCTCCAGCTACCACCTGGTTTTATAGGACATTTTATAGGACAACTTTCAAAGTCAACTCTATTCTGTCTCCAGGGTCTCTCTTCTCATCCTCTCTTGACCCAGCCAGGCTGTCATCCCCACTATTGCATGAAAAATGCACTTGTCAAAGGCACCAAGAACCCATGTTAAATCCAGTGATTAGTGCTGGGTTCTCTTCCTAGGTGCCCTGTCAGCAGAACTAGAAAGTTCTTCCTTTGGCTTCCAGGCCATCCCCTCTCCTTATTGTCCTTTTTCCTCACCAGCACCTACTGCAATCTCTTTTGCCAGTTCCTTACTTTCTTAACCTCTAAATGTAGGCATCTGCGGGCTCATTTCATGACCTTTGCTCTGTCTGTGCTCAATCCCTTAGTGATCTCAGTCTCATGGCTTTCAACACCTTCCCAAGTGGTGATTCATAAATGCATGTCTGGAGTCATGACCTTTCTCTGAACTCCAGACTCATACATAGCAGCCTCTTCACCATCTCTGATTGGATATCTAGTACTCACTGGATTCCTGACTTCACCCCCCAAACTGCTTCTCCCACTGTCTTCTTCATCTCACTCGATGGCAAATCCATTCTTGTAGCTGCATAGATAACCAATCAGTTAGCCGTGGAGCTGTGCTTACTTCTTGTTTTCTCACACCCCACATTTAATCTGCTAAACCATTCAGCTGTGCCTCCAAGATAGATCCCACATCTGACCTGCTTACCATCTTCACTGCTGCCACATGGGCCCAGGCCACTGTTAATCATGTCTCATGGTACAGGGGCAAGAGGTGGTCTCTCTGTTGCTCTCATTGTCCCTCCCCCCACCCCCACCCCAAGAAGGTTTCAGTTACCTGTTTTTACTTATCTACATTAAACAGACAAACAAAACCACAAAACAAACAAACAAAAACCACTCCAGAATGCAGTGTCTTAAAAAACAAAAATTTGTTATTTGTCATGATTCTGCAGTCTGGGCTACATGCAGCTGGTCGGTTCCTCTAAGGCTGCTGGGGATGAAACACCCAAGAAGGTTTCTTCATTTGTGCATCTGGCACCTCAGCTGGGCTGGCTGTGAAGTTAAAGGCTCCTCCCTTGATTCTTCCTTTTCCATAAGAAATAGCTCTTGCTATAGCAGTTGAGCAGGGTGCTTCCTGCTCGTGGTGAGTTAGGGATCTAGAGACTTCTTTGTGTGTCCTTTTTCGTTTAGCTGGTGGTGCTTTTTTTTGGGTTGGGGGGAGGGTACCATTTTCTTATAAACCTTGGGGGCTTCCTGTAAACTTTATTGAGGTTCACTCCATTGGAAAAGACCTACCCAGAAAACTCTTGAGACAGGCTCCGGTTTACTTTGGCTGTGAGTCAGAATGCTGTAGGAAAAGCCTTCAAGGTCTTTAGAAACACCTTTGTCTCACTGATAGGGTCTATGAGGTGCCACTTTAAATCCTTTCTAGATCTTAATGAGGCATCTTCCAGCCACATACTTGATCTGATCTTTAACCTGAGAGTACATTGTACTAATAGACCCTGGATTTGATCTTTACCCTAAGACTACTTCTTTCTTTGAGAATCTTGTGTTGTCTCGAGAGACAAGAATGACAGTAAGTTTAATTTTCCAACCTAGCAAGTCCTGGGTTGAATGATTTCTTCTAAATTCAGCTTGAATGTTTCAGTTTCTCTTTCTCTTCCTGCAATTAATCCTAGGCCGCAAAATGAAGCCAATTATCACATTCAGAAATTTTCTTAGCCAGGTCCACAAGTTTATTAGATACGTTTTCTTTCTTCCATATTATTGCAGGCAACTATGCAACATGAGTTGCCCTCTCTCCAGCCTCTAATAATAATTTCATCACTGCCTTTCTAGCCTCACTAACAGTGAGTGTCCTTGCTATGTACTCCCCAGGTGTCTACCTATCACCTGATCTCATATCACTTTCAGTGTCAATTACTAATTGCTGTGTAAATAACTACCCCCAAATTTAGTAGTGTAAAATAAAAGTTATTTTATTTGTTTAAAGTTCCAAGATTAGAAGTTTGGACAGGACCCAGTGGCAATGACTTGTCTCTATGCCAGAACGTCTGTGGTCAGCTGGTATGACTCCAAAGGACTGTCTGAGATTGTTTAAGAAATTGGGTCATATATGGGGCCTCAGTCCTGGCTGTTGGCTGGGTTCCTTCATGCTTCTCCACTTGGCTTTTCCACATGGGTAGATTGGGCTTACTCACATGGTGGTCTCAGGGTTGTCAGACTCCTTACATAGTATCCAGCTTCTATAAAAGGGAAGCAGGAACTGCAGACGCTCTGAAGGCCTGGGCCTGGAATTCCCAGACTGTCACATTTGTCTCATTTTATTGTGAAAAGCAAGTCAGGAGGCCATCTCAGATTCCAGAGGAGAGGACATAGACTCAACCTCTTGCTGGGCAGTATGTTATGCTTGTTCATGGCAAGAAGGCATTGATTGGTGGCCGCCATCTTGAAGATTATCTGTCACCCATTGTGATCCTGCTAAAGCATTGATCCAGTTCCACCACTCCTCTAGTCAAAACCCTCTATTGCCGTCTCATTTTACTTCAATAAAAGCCAGATTCCATTACCGTGGTCAGTAAGGCCCTCAGTGGTTCGTACCTCTGCTGCCCCATCTGCTCCTCCTCCCTTAGCTCAGGGCCTCAGTCACACCGACAACCTTTCTATTCATCACCCAGACTGCTCTGATCTTGTCTCCGTGTCTTTGAACTTGTTGTTCCCCCTGCTTAGAATGTTTTCTCTCACATGTGGCCCAGTCCCTTACCTCATGGGGGGCCTGGCTCTAATACCCCCTTTGCAGGGAGGCTTTTCCTGACTGGTGGACTTCGTGTTGCATTCCCACCAGCATTCTCGGCTCAAACTCTCCTCCAGATGCCCACAACTACCTGCCGTACTGCCAGGTTTACAGTACCCTATCCAAAACTCTTAGGGTCCGATATGTTTGGAATTCAGTTTTTGGACAGGTCATTTTTATAGACTGAGTTGTGTCTCTCCCTCTCCCCACCAAATCCGTATATTGAAGCTCAACCCCCAGTGTGACTGTATTTGGAGACAGGACTCTCAGGAGGTAACTCAGGTATACGAGGTCATAAGAGTGGAGCCCTAATCCAGTAGGACTGCTGTCTTTATTAGAAGAGGAAGAGACTTCAGGAGTTGACATGTACGGAGGAAAGGCCATGTGCAGACATAGTGAGAAGGTGGCTGTCTGCAGGCCAGGAAGAAAATCCTTACCAACCCTTCCAGCACTTTGCTCTTGTACTTCCAGCCTCCCGGATGTGAGAAAATAAATTTCTGGTGTGTGTCACCCACTCTCTGGTATTCTGCTACGGCAGCCCTAGCAGAGCAGACTAAGATAGTGACATAATGCCTTTGCTATATACTGTGTGACAACTATGGTATATAGTAAGCTTATCCAGGTACCTCCTCAAAAGTGAAATAAATACAGATTATAAGTAGTCTTATGCCAGTTCATGTTTTGTTAACCAGTAAGTTAAGCAAAACGCTCAGTTCTTAGAGCCCTTTTGATTTAAGATTTTCAGATAAGGAACAATGGACTTATATATGTTTTATTTAATGATTTGTTTGTTAATTCTCACCTGTCCCCATTTGCACATGAGCTACAGGAGAACATGTAGTTTTATTTCATTCATTGCTGTATCCCCATCATCTGTCAGTGCCTGGCAAATGATAGTCTCTCAATAAATATTTGCTGAATGAATGCTAAAGGGTAGAATATGTTAAAAGTAATGGGGAATAAAAGAAGAGCTATTTCAAAGAAGATCTAATTTATTTATACATTTTATTTATTCACTGAATTGATTTAAAATAATTTTGAGTGCCTAGTATGGGCCAGGCACTCTTCTAAGCCCTTGACTGGCCTTCATTCAGTGAGAGGTTCAGAGTACAGGGAGGATCCTGAGGACTGAGTGGGAGTGAGGAAAAGTAAACGTTGCAGGAACCGATATGGGTCCTAGCTAAAACATGGGAGTGAGACAGGGAAATGGATGAGCTTCATTGTGGAAAGCTCAAGATCGAGATCTCAGTGGAACATAAAGCCGAAGATGTCCTGCAAGTCATTAGAAGTACTGCACTGAAGATTGCGTGAGCTATTAGTAGAAGAGATTTTAGTTTATGGGTTAATAGTCAAGAATTAATGACTGAAGCCATTGACTGTCGGAATGTTTCCCCGGGAGGCAAATGTATGTAAAGAAGGTTTGGGCTCATATACGAAGACCAGAGTGTCTGTTACTGAGCTGCGCACTCTGGAAGAGGAAATGTTCAGGCAATGTCTTCAGGAAAGCATTGGCCAGTTTCCAGGTCTTCAAAAGAGAACGTTAGGCTTTTCACACTTTCTAGCCCTTGCGTGCCTGTCCTAACCACTCTGTCTGCTCCTCTCGTGATGGATTTTATATTCGCCATATGCCTATTCTTACACCCACATCTTTTCTTTTCTTTTTTTAATTGAGGTATAATTGACATATAATGTCATGTGAGTTTCAGGTGTACAACATAATGATTCAACATTTGTGTATATGACAGAATGATCACCACCGTAAGTTTAGTTAACATGTATCACCGTAGATAGTTATAAATTTTTTCTTATGCTGAGAACTTTTAAGATTTATTCTCTTAGCCACTTTCAGGTATGCACTGTAGTATTGTTACCCAGAGTCATCATGCTGTACATTACATCCCCATGACTTATTTGTATTATAACTACAAGTTTGTACCTTTTGACCCCCTGCATGCATTTTGCCCCCCACCTCTGGCAACCAACCACCCATGTGTTCTCTCTGAGTCCCTTGCTCCGTGAAGTTCTCTCGGCAAAACCTCAACTTTACCTCCTCTCTAGCCACCTGGAAATATTGATCATACCTCTCCTCTGTTCTGCCCCCACTGATGGATACTTCTCTAAGTATCTGCAGTATTTTCTATATTGACACGTGCTCACATTGCCCCTCTCCTCAAGTAAAGGATACAGGTGATACAAAGGATGACAAGAATCGTGATGGAGTTGGAGGGGCTGAAGTTTGGGAAACACTGTGTCCTTGTGTGCCAAGCACTTGCTTGGTACACAGTAGAGCTTTAATAATGTTATTTTTGTTGTCAGTAATCTATCACATATTGCTGAGGGGTCAAGTAATATCAGGTTCTGAGAAGAGGAGTTTGACTGGAAATAGGTCACTAGTGATCACATAGCTGTTGGAATGTCCCAGCATATGCTTTTTTGTCAGTATCAGGAAGGGAAATAGAACTTCCTGAGAGTCTGATTTGGGCCAGGCTACAGATAGAATCCTTACACTCATTTTTAGATGATACAGATGAGCTTCTTAGATTAATATGAGGTTTTTAGAACTGAGAAAAGAAATAGGTTGTTTAATAGGTTTATTTTGCCAGTTTTATTATTCGAAAGGATAATTTTATAAATTGCAAAGTAAATGTTTCAATTAAAGAAAGGAAGTAGAAGCAAGCCACACCCTATTTTCTAAATTCCTTCAAGTAGAAATCCTTTCGTCTTCCTACTTCAACAGTATTTTGAAAAAAAAAATTCGAAAGTTCAAAAAAGATGAGAGGAATTTTGTAAAAATTGTAGTATTGTTAATATTTAATTTACTTGGTGCCTTTTTTTCCTGAGAATCCAAGAGAACAAATATGCAGTCATAACAACATCGTCACTTTAAAATTTGCAGTAATTCCGAACGTCAAATTTAAAAAAAATCTATATTTCATATCTTTCGACTCTACGCCTAGAAAGCAAGATCCTCCTTCTCATTGCTTCGTGCAGGACTTCTCAAACTTCAGATATGTGGTTTTATGATGGCTTATTAGATTTGATATTGAGGTATTTCTCTTCTGCGCTTTGACCTCTAAGGCACATTCCTCAGCTTCTGCAGTTCATAAAGCATTGGCTTCTAGGGATGGTTTTGAATCAGGTAGGCTAACGACAGACCCGAAGCTCTCCGAGACGATGGCAGATATTTATGATTTATTGAGTACTTTCTCTGTACATGGCTCTCTGCCAAGTGTTGTGATGGATAAAAACATGCACCGAACATGATTCCTTTTAGGGACTTATTATCTAGTGGAGCAATGAATATATGTGCATGAAGAGCTGAGGTACCCAGTATACAGCTGTCCATGCTCTAAAGAGACTGACCATGCTTTCTTTCATCGCTAAACGTATGGACGTGCACGTCCCTCATTGGGACTCTTTCATCCAATGTCTTTTCCTCGCTCTTCCTCCTGACTCACTTACCTGATCCAGAGGTGTCATTTTGATATTGTTTTCTCCGGGACTATTTCCCCTAAGCCTCCAAGATTGGGTTAGGTATCTCCCATTCTTAATTTCATTTAGTAAATATTTCAATACAGTTGGCCCACGGTATCCACGGGCTCTGCATCCTCGGCATCAACGGACTGCAGATTGAAAATAGTCGGGGGAAAAAAATTCTAGAAGGTTCTATAAAGCAAAACTTGAATTTGCTACTCACTGGCACCTATTTAGATAACATTTACATTGTGTTAGGTATTATAAGTAAACTATAGATGGTTCAAAGTATATCGGAGGATGAGTGTAGGTCATATGCAAATACTATATCATTTCATATAAGGGACTTGAGTACCTGCAGATGCTGGTATCCGTTAGGGTCCTTGAACCTGGTGGATACAGAAAAAGGACTGTGGTTAGCATTTATTGTCAGCCACGTGCCAAGCACTTTCACTTGTGTAACCCTCCTAGGCTCTGTGAGATGTTTTCCTCACCACTTTTCAGGTGACAAAACTGAAGCGGCAAGAGTTTACGTGCCTTGGCCAGGCTCCACAGTGAGGTGGAATTAGAATTTGAACCCAGGTCTCTCTGCAGAGCCTGCACTCTTCACCTAGCAGGTGTTGCCTCACTGGAAAAACTAATAAGAGGCATAAAGATTAAAAGGGAGGAGATAAAAATTACCACTGTTTATAAATGAAAGCTGTGAATATTAACAAACTACTAAGACTAGTAAGCGAGTTCATCAAGATGGCCAGGCAGGCAGAAGAGTAACAAAAAATGAATAGCATTTTTCAACACTAAATAAAATGTTAGCTAACATAACACAGCAGTAAAGTACTCAGCACAGCAGGAAGACACTCTTACCACAATCAAACAGAGTTTACTTAAAGCTTGTTTGGATGGCCCAATATTAGAAAATCTATCAATATGATCTTAAGGCATGCAGAAAAAGTTATTATCAAGCTCTTAAATAAGAGCTTGATAAGATTAGATGGGATCATTCAAATAAATACATGAATAAATGAATGAATGAATGATTCCTACTAAAAAATCTCTGGTAAACATCATACTTAACATAGAACTTTTTCTTTTTTTTTAATTTTTATTGGAGTATAGTTGATTTATAGTGTTTTGTTAGTTTCCGCTGTACAGCAAAGTGAATCGGATATACATATACATATATCCAATTTTTTTAGATTCTTTTCCCATATAGGTCATTACAGAGTATTGAGAAGATTTCCCAGTTCTCTACAGTAGGTCATTATTAGTTATCTGTTATATAAATATTAGTGTGTATATGTCGAACACATGTGCTTTTAATTCCAAACTTTCTCATCTCCTCTGGAACCATGCTCCATTAAGTATCACTTCATTTGCCTCTATCTAGAGTTCGTACATTTTCAATCACTCATTTAATGTCACCATCACTTGCAAACATGATTCACTTCTGACTGAGAAACCCAATCCCTCTATTTCTTTTTTTTTTTTAGCATCTTTATTGGGGTATAATTACTTTACAATGTTGTGTTAGTTTCTGCTGTATAACAAAGTGAATCAGCTGCAAGTATACATATATCCCCATACACCCTCCCTCTTGTGTCTCCCTCCCACCTTCCCTATCCCACCCCTCTAGGTGGTCACAAAGCATGGAGCTGATCTCCCTGTGTTATGCAGCTGCTTCCCACTATCTGTTTTACATTTGGTAATGTATATATGTCAATGCCACTCTCTCACTTCGTCCCAGCTTACCCCACCCCTCCCCGTGTCCTCAAGTCCATTCTCTATGTCTGCGTATGCCTCTTTATTCCTGTCTGCCCCTAGGTTCTTCAGAACCCTTTTTTTTTTAGATTCCATATATATGTGTTAGCATACAGTATTTCTTTTTCTCTTTGTGACTTACTTCACTCTGTATGACAGACTCTAAGTCCATCCACCTCACTACAAATAACTCAATTTCATTTCTTTTTTTGGCTGAGTAATATTCCATTGTATATATGTGTTACAGCTTCTTTATCCATTCATCTGTTGATGGAAACTTAGGTTCCTTCCATGTCCTGGCTATTGTAAATAGGGCTGCAGTGAACACTGTGGTACATGACTCTTTTTGAATTCTGGTTTTCTCAGGGTATATGCCCAGTAGTGGGATTGCTGGGTCGTATGGTAGTTCTATTTTTAGTTTTTTAAGGAACCTCCACTGTTCTCCATAGTGGCTGTATCAATGTACATTGCCACCAACAGTGCAAGAGGGCTCCCTTTTCTCCACACCATCTCCAGCATTTATTGTTTCTAGATTTTTTGATGATGGCCATCCTGACTGGGGTGAAGTGATACCTCATTGTAGTTCTGATTTGCATTTCTCTAATAATTAGTGATGTTAAGCATCGTTTCATGTGTTTGATGGCAATCGGTATATCTTCTTTGGAGGAATGTCTATTTAGGTCTTCTGCCCATTTTTGGATTGGGTTGTTTGGTTTTTTTATATTTAGCTGCATGAGCTGCTTGTATATTTTGGAGATTAATCTTCAGTCAGTTGCTTCATTTGCAAATATTTTCTCCCATTCTGAGAGTTGTCTTTTCATCTTGTTTATGGTTTCCTTTGCTGTGCAAAAGCTTTTAAGTTTCATTAGGTCCCATTTGTTTATTTTTGTTTTTATTTCCATTTCTCTAGGAGGTGGGTCCAAAAGGACCTTGCTGTGATTTATATCATACAGTATTCTGCTTATGTTTTCCTCTGAGGGTTTTATAGTGTCTGGCCTCATATTTAGGTCTTTAATCCATGTGGAGTTTATTTTTGTGGATGGTGTTAGGGAGTGTTCTAATTTCATTCTTTTACATGTAGCTGTCCAGTTTTCCCAGCACCACTTATTGAAGAGGCTCTCTTTTCTCCATTGTATATTCTTGCCTCCTTTATCAAAGATAAGGTGACCATATGTGCGTGGGTTTATCTCTGGGCTTTCTATACTGTTCCATTGATCTATATTTCTGTTTTTGTGCCAGTACCATACTGTCTTGATTACTGTAGCTTTGTAGTATAGTCTGAGCTCAGGGAGGCTGATTCCTCCAGCTCCTTTTTCTTTCTCAAGATTGCTTTGCCTATTCGGGGTCCTTTGTTTTTCCATACAAATTATGCAATTTTTTGTTCTAGTTCTGTGAAAAATGCCAGTGGTAGTTTGATAGGGATTGCATTGAATCTGTAGATTGCTTTGGGTGGTAGAGTCATTTTCACAATGTTGATTCTTCCAATCCAAGAACATGGTATATCTCTCCATCTGTTTGTATCATCTTTAATTTCTTTCATCAGGGTCTTATAGCTTTCTGCATACAGGTCTTTTGTCTCCTTAGGTAGGTTTATTCCTAGGTATTTTACTCTTTTAGTTGCAGTGGTAAATGGGAGTGTTTCCTTAATTTCTCTTTCAGATTTTTTATCATTAGTGTATAGGAATGCAAGAGATTTCTGTGCATTAATTTTGTATCCTGCTACTTTACCAGATTCATTGATTAGCTCTCATAGTTTTCTGGTAGTGTCTTTAGGACTCTCTATGTATAGTATTATGTCATCTGCAAACAGTGAAAGCTTTACTTCTCTTTTCTGATTTGGATTCCTTTTATTTATTTTTTTCTTCTTGATTGCTGTGGCTAAAACTTCCAAAACTATGTTGAATAATAGTGGTGAGAATGGTCAGTCTTATCTTGTTCCTGATCTTAGTGGAAGTGGTTTTTTAACCATTGAGAACAATGTTGGCTGTGGGGTTGCCGTATATGGCCTTTATTATGTTGAGGTGGGTTCCCTCTGTGCCCACTTTCTGGAGAGTTTTTATCATAAATGGGTGTTGAATTTTGTTGAAAGCTTTTCCTGCATCTATTGAGATTATCATATGGTTTTTCTCCTTCAGTTTGTTAATATGGTGTATCACATTGATTGATTTGCATATATTCAAGAATTCTTGCGTTCCTGGGATAAACCCCACTTGATCATGGTGTATGATCCTTTTAATGTGCTGTTGGATTCTGTTTGCTACTATTTTGATGAGGATTTTTGCATCTATGTTCATCAGTGATATTGGCCTTTAATTTTCTTCTTTTGTGACATCTTTGTTTGTTTTTGGTATCAGAGTGATGGTGACCTCGTAGAATGAGTTTGGGAGTGTTCCTCCCTCTGCTATATTTTGGAAGAGTTTGAGAAGGATAGGTGTTTGCTCTTCTCTAAATGTTTAATAGAATTCACCTGTGAAGCCATCTGGTCCTGGGCTTTTGTTTGTTGGAAGATTTTTAGTCACAGTTTCAATTTCAGTCCTTGTGATTGGTCTGTTTATATTTTCTATTTCTTCCTGGTTCAGTCTCTGAAGGTTGTGCTTTTCTAAGAATTTGTCCATTTCTTCCAGATGGTCCATTTTATTGGCATATAGTTGCTTGTCATAATCCCTCATGATCCTTTGTATATCTGCAGTGTCAGTTGTTACTTCTCCTTTTTCATTTCTAATTCTGTCGAATTGAGTCTTTTCCCTTTTTTTCTTCGATGATTCTGGCTAATGGTTTATCAGTTTTGTTTATTTTCTCAAAGAACCAGCTTTTAGTTTTATTGGTCTTTGCTATTGTTTCCTTCATTTCTGATCTGAACTTTATGATTTCTTTCCTTCTGCTAACTTTTGGGTTTTTTTTGTTCTTCTTTCTCTAATTGCTTTAGGTGTAAGGTTACGTTGTTTATTTGAGATGTTTCTTGTTTCTTGTGGTAGGATTGTATTGCTATAAACTTCCCTCTTAGAACTGCTTCTGCTTCATCCCATAGGTTTTGGGTCATCTTGTTTTGATTGTCATTTGTTTCTAGGTATTTTTTGATTACCTCAGTGATTTCTTGATTATTTAGTAGTGTATTGTTTAGCCTCCATATGTTTTTTTCTTTTCTTTTTTTTTTTTTTTTTCAGTACACGAGCCTCTCACTGTTGTGGCCTCTCCTGTTGCAGAGCACAGGCCCAGGACATGCAGGTTCAGCGGCCATGGCTCATGGGCCTAGCTGCTCCACGGCATGTGGGATCTTCCTGGACTGGGGCATGAACCCATGTCCCCTGCATCGTGAGGCATACTCTCAATGACTGCACCACCAGGGAAGCCCCATATGTTTGTATTTTTTACAGTCTTTTTCCTGTAATTGATACCCAGTCTCATAGCGTTGTGTTAGGAAAAGAAACTTGCTACGATTTCAATTTTTCTTTTTAAAGGAAGATTTTTTTGCTTTTTTTTCCTATTTATTTATTTATTTATTTATTTTTGGGTGTGTTGGGTCTTCGTTTCTGTGCGAGGGCTGTCTCTAGTTGCAGCGAGCAGGGGCCACTCTTCATTGCGGTGCGTGGGCCTCTCACTCTCGCAGCCTCTCTTGTTGCAGAGCACAGGCTCCAGATGCGCAGGCTCAGTAGTTGTGGCTCACAGGCCTAGTTGCTCCATGGCCTGTGGGATCTTCCCAGACCGGGGCTCGAACCTGTGTCCTCTGCATTGGCAGGCAGATTCTCAACCACTGTGCCTCCAGGGAAGCCCCCGATTTCAATTTTCTTAAATTTACCAAGGCTTGATTTGTGACCCAAGTTATGATCTCTCCTGGAGAATGTTCCATGAGCACTTGAGAAGAAAGTGTATCCTGTTGTTTTTGGATGGATTGTCCTATAAATATCAATTAAGTCCATCTTGTTTAATGTGTCATTTAAAGCTCTTGTTTCCTTATTGATTTTCATTTTCAATGATCTGTCCATTGGTGAAAGTGGGGTGTTAAAGTCCCCTACTATTATTGCGTTACTGTCGATTTCCCCTTTTATGGCTGTTAGCATTTGCCTTATGTACTGAGGTTCTCCTATATTGGGTGCATAAATATTTACAATTGTTATATCTTCTTCTTGGACTGATTCCTTGATCACTATGTAGTGTCCTTCTTTGTGTCTTGTAATAGTCTTTATTTTAAAGTCTATTTTGTCTGATATGAGAATTGCTACTCCAGCTTTCTTTTGATTTCCATTTGCATGGAATATCTTTCTCCATTCCCTCACATTCAGTCTGTATGTGTCCCTAGGTCTGAAGTGGGTTTCTTGTAGACAGCATATATATGGTCTTGTTTTTACATCCATTCAGCCAGTCTGTGTCTTTTGGTTGGAGCATTTAATCCATTTACATTTTTGGTAATTATCTATATGTATGTTCCTATGACCATTTTCTTAATTGTTTTGGGTTTGTTTTTGTAGGTCCTTTCCTTCTCTTGTTTTTTCCACCTAGGGAAGTTTCTTTAGCATTTGTTGCAAAGCTTGTTTGGTGGTGCTGAATTCTCTTTACATTTTTTTGTCTGTAAAGGTTTTAATTTCTCTGTCAAGTATGAATGAGATCCTTGCTGGGTAGAGTAATCTTGGTCGTAGGTTTTTCTCTTTCATTAGTTTAAATATGTCCTGCCACTCCCTTCTGGCTTGGAGAGTTTCTGCTGAAAGATCGGCTGTTAACCTTATGTGGATTCTGTTGTATGTTATTTGTTGCTTTTCCCTTGCTGCTTTTAATATTTTTTCTTTGTATTTAATTTTTGACAGTTTGATTAATATGTGTGTTGACGTGCTTCTCCTTGGATTTATCCTGTATGGGTCTCTCTGCATTTCCTGGACTTGATTGACTATTTCATTTCACACATTAGGGAAGTTTTCAAGTATAATCTCTTCAAATATTTTCTCAGTCCATTTCTTTTTCTCTTCCTCTTCTGTTACCCCTATAATTTGAATGTTGATGCGTTCAATGCTGTCACAGAGGTCTCTGAGACTCTCCTCAATTCTTTTCATTCTTTTCTCTTTATTCTGCTCTGCAGCAGTTACTTCTAGTATTTTATCTTCCAGGTCACTTATCCGTTCTTCTGCCTCAGTTATTCTGCTATGGGTCCCTTCTAGAGGATTTTTAATTTCATTTATTGTGTTCATCACTGTTTGTTTTCAGTTTAGTTCTTCTAGGTCATGGTTAAATGTTTCTTTTATTTTCTCCATTCTATTTCCAAGGTTTTGGATCATCTTTACTATCATTAGTCTGAATTCTTTTTCAGGTAGACTACCTATTTCCTCTTCATTTGTTTGGTCTGGTGGGTTTTCACCTTGCTCCTTCATCTGTTGTGTATTTCTCTGTCTTCTCATTTTGCTTATCTTACTGTGTTTGGGATCTCCTTTCCGCAGCCTGCTGGATTTTAGTTCCTGTTGTTTTTGGTGCCTGCACCCTGTGGGTAAGGTTGATTTAGTGGGTTGTGTAGGCTTCCTTGTGGAGGGGATTGGTGCCTGTGTTCTGGTGGATGTGGCTGGTTCTTGTCTTTCTGGTGTACAGGACCACGTCTGGTGGTGTGTTTTGGGGTGTCTATGAAGTTATTATGATTTTAGGCAGTCTCTCTGCTAATGGGTGGGGTTGTGTTCCTGTCTTGCTAGTTGTTTGGCATAGGGTGTCCAGCACTGGAGCTTGATGGTCGTTGATTGGAGCTGGGTCTTTGCATTGACAGAGATCTCTGGGAGATCTCTCACTGATTGATATTACGTGGGGCTGGGTGTTCTCTCTTGTTCCAATTTCCTGAACTTGGCTCTCCCACCTCAGAGGCTCAGACCTGACACCGAGCCGGAGCACCAATACCCTGTCAGCCACACGGCTCTGAAGAAAAGGGAGAAATTTATTAATAATTTAAATAAAGTTATTAAAATAAAAAATTTTAAAGTAATAAAAAAAGGGAACAACCAAACCAATAAACAAATACACCAATGATAACAAGCACTAAAAACTATACTAAGATAAACATAAAATTCAGAAACTTGTCAGTCGCATACAGCAAACCCCAAGTCTACAGTTGCTCCCAAAGTCTACCGCCTTAGTTTTGGGATGATTCGATGTCTCTTCAGGTATTCCACAGATGCAGGGTACATCAGGTTGATTGTGGAGATTTAATCCACTGCTCTTGAGGCTGCATGGAGAGATTTCCCTTTCTCTTGTTTGTTCACACAGCTCCTGGGGTTCAGCTTTGGATTTGGCCCTGCCTCTGCATGTAGGTCGCCCTCTGTTGTCTGTTCTTCACCCAGACATGTGGGGGTTAAAGGAGCGGCTGATTAGGGGGCTCTGGCTTATTCAGACCGGGGGAGGGAGGGATACAGAATGTGGGGTGAGCCTGCAGTGGCAGAGGCTGGTGTGACATTGCACCAACCTGAGGCATGTTGTGTGTTCTCCTGGGGCAGTTGTCCCTGGATCACGGGACCCTGGAAATGGCGGGCTGCACAGGCTCCCGGTAGCGGAGGTGTGGAGAGTGACTTGTGCTTGCACACAGGCTTCTTGGTGGCTGCAGTAGCAGCCTTAGCGTTTCAAGCCCATCTCTTGTGTCCGCACTGATAGCCATGGCCTGCGCCCTTCTCTGGAGCTCGTTTAGTCTGTGCTCTGAATTCCCTCTCCTTGTGCACCCCAAAACAATGGTCTCTTAACTGTTAGGCAGGTGCAGACTTCTTCCTAGTCTCCCTCCCGGCTAGCTGTGTTGCACTAGCCCCCTTCAGGCTCTGTTCACGCAGCCAACCCCAGTCCTCTCCCTGGGATTTGAACTACGAAGCCAGAGCCTCAGCTCCCAGCCCCCACCTGCCCCAGCGGGTGAGCAGACAAGCCTCTCGGGCTGGTGAGTGCTGGTTGGCACCGATCCTCTCTGCGGGAATCTCTCTGCATTGCCCTCTGCACCCCTGTTGCTGCACTCTCCTCCGCGGCTCCGGAGCTTCCCCACTCCGCCACCCGAAGTCTCCGCCCGCGAAGGGGCTCCTAGTGTGTGGAAACCTTTCCCCCTTCACAGCTCCCTCCCACTGGTGCAGGTCCTGTCCCTATCCTTTTGTCTCTGTTTTTTCTTTTTTCTTTTGCCCTACCCAAGTACATGGGGAGTTGCTTACCTTTTGGGAAGTCTGTGGTCTTCTGCCAGCATTCAGTAGGTGTTCTGTAGGAGTTCTTCCACATGTAGATGTATTTCTGATGTATTTGTGGGGAGGAAGGTGATCTCCGCATCTTACTCCTCCACCATCTTGAAGACCTTCCCCTTAACATAGAACTTTAAACAGCATTTTCTTTCATCTTGAGAAATGATGAGGACATTGGTTTCTATGCAACTATTTAAGAGAGTACTGAAGACAGAGATAAGAGTAACAGCTCATTTTCACTGAGTTCTTACTACGTGCTAAGCAGTATTCTAAGTTCTTTATTTGTTTTGCTTATTTAAACAGTAGTAGACTCTAAGTTATTTACTTATCTTTGCTTGCTATATCTTTCTGCTTCCTCCAAAAATTATTTCAAGCAGGATCAATGAAGGGTGAATTCTTCAGAGGTATCATATGCCTGTGACTATATTAATTTTGTCTGCACATTTAAATAATGGTTTCCCTGGATATTTAATTCTAGGTACAAGGTTATTTTTCTTCAACATTGTAGGGTCTCTGCTCCATTGTCTTCTTGCATCTGTTGTTTCTTTCAAGAAACTGATGTCTGTCTGATCTTTGTCCACTTTCACGCTAATGAATATTTCTGAAGTTTCTGCTTGGCTTGACTGTTCTTGAATGCCACTAAAATATTCCTGACTGAGTTTGGGTTTGTTTTAAATTTATGTTCTTTGCCACTCTACTGTCTTCTTTATTTTGAGGTCTTATATTTGCAATTTTAGAAAAAAATTGATGATTATTTTCTCATTTATGCCCCCCTCCCTTTTTTTTGCCAGACCACAAGTGGACAGAAGTTGAAATTTCTGCTTTCATCCTCTATGTCATTTGAGTCTTCCTTCATTTTCCCCTTCTAGTCGTTCGTCCCTGAAACCTTTGAGGACAGTGCCTGATCTAACCATGTAGCTCATTCTTTCACTGTCCAGCAGTATTCATTCTGGCATTCAAGCTATTTACTTAATTCCTTACTTTATCACATATTTTTAAAATATTTACTATACCCAGTTATTTCTTCATCATTTCTTCCTCCTGATTCATGTTTCCAAAATACTTCTTACTGTTCTACAGGGAATTTATTATTTTTTAAAATTCTGGTTTAAATTCTTATCTGTTCCAGTAGGCTTTCCCCATCTGGCTTACATTTTTCCAGTCTTTGTCACTCTTTTATGGAGTTCCCACTATATATTCTTCCCTATAAGTTGATCTTTCTTCAATTGAGATCATTGTTAGCCTAGTATTATCAGCCAAAAGACAAAGCCCTTGGCTGTAGCTGTGGTTCTCCAAATGTGTTGGTTGGGGCACCCTTCAGGTTGAAGACCCTTTACTGTTGCCTTCTGGATTTAACAGCTCCACAACTCTCCACTCTTCCGATACCTTGTTACCAAAGGATCCTTCCCAGTCTCTTGCTGTTGGTGTCCCACTGTCTGGTAGTAGTGATGGAAAGAGCAATTACTTGGACTCAGGGTATGGGCTTGTGCAATTATGTTGACAGTGTTCTGAGTGCCCCACAATCCAGGCCCAGCCAGCAAGTGTCAGTCAAGTGAAGCAGGCATCTCCTAATCCTATCTTTCAGGGAAGATGAGGGAGGGAACAGGATACAGCAACTAGAACCTCCCTCCTCATCTCATCCTCCACTTCTGGTCCCCAACTCTGTCTAGCTTTGGGCTGCCACACTGAGATCCAATTTCCTTCTCTCTCTCAGGGGATTTTCACAGATGTGGCATTAGTTCCTGAGCATGCCTTGGCATTCTAAAAACCATCTGATTTCTCCAGAACCCATGAGGCAGATTTCCAAAGAAGGAGCCAGCTGCCCTTGCTGATTCTTAATCTAACTAGGAACTGCCTAAGATTAATCATTCTCCTTTCTCCCAACTGATTTATCCAAGAAACAGTAAATGTGTAAATATATAATAATATTTGCCATTATTATCATGAAGCCACGTTGGACCAAGATCCCAGAGGTCCCAGTATAAAAGCCAGAGTGTGATGTCGTGGGCACAGTGTAAAGGAGATTGTAAAATTTCCATCTTCCCCATTCCTCAGAGGTAGAAAGCTGTTAATTAGGTGACAGTGAGTTAGAATGAAGCAGAGTTTATTCGGAGAAGTTATTGGTAGCGTGTTTACCTGAGTTGTTCTGACTCAGAAAGTAGCTATTTGGAAATAAGTGGAGCGAAGTAAGTGGCATTGCAGCAACATTTTGCCAGTGGTGCTGCTGATACAGGATTGTTAGATCTAAGACGTGAAATTAAAACGATTCCAAATCTACCGGTACTTCCCTTTAGTTATCATCATGACATATGGGGTTGAAAGCCCCAAGCGTATTGTAACCCTAGATTTTAGGGATGAGTAGACCTGTTTTGTAACTGAAGCTAATATGTCGAAGCAGCACAGTGCAGAGCACATGTCTCGTGATCCCTATTAGCTGAATGAACTGCTGGTGAAGGATTAAACTGGGCATCCAAGACACATGGTAGAACCCAGTGTTACCTATTTGTGTACCACTGGACAAGACATTCAGTTTCTCTTCACTTTTTTTTCTCTTCTGGAAAATTAAGATGTTTAGACCAGAGGAATTCCTTCAGGTTCAAATCAGATGGTATTGAGGATTAATATAACATGGAGGAGTTTGACAATATGCTGGTAACTGACCTGTGACCTTTATTAAGGTGTACTTAGGTACTGGAAGGGACTTTAGACACCATCCAATTACACCTCCCTATTTTAAAGATAAAGAAACGAAGGTTAAGAAACGTGAACTTCCTTGCTCTGGTCACATAGCTGTCTACAGACAGAACCAAGACCAGGGCTGTAGTCTGTAGGCTTCCAGTCCATTCCATGGTTTTGATAAGGTTAGAGAGGCTCCAGATTTCATCAAGGAGCCTTCAATCTCAATATTACATGAAGGAAAAGATGGTAGTGTGCATGGAGTCTAGTAAAAGAAAAGATGGTGACCACTGCCATTGTTTACACGAGTCCAAAGAGACAGATTCTATTTCTATAAAAATTAATGTTGTGGTCCCAGCACATGGTAGTGACGCATTTAATGCTAATTGTTTAGAAGGCTATGTCCTATAGCCTAATGGAGATAATTTTCTTTCTTTTTTTTGGCCGCGCCATACGTGGCTTCCGGGATCTTAGTTCCTGGACCAGGGATCGTACCCATGGCCCTGCAGTGGAAGTGCAGAGTCCTAACCACTGGACCACCAGGGATTTCCCTGGTGATAATTTTTTATGTTGTAGATATATTCTGCAAGACTTTACAGTTTCCTTTGTTCTCATTCCATGTTTGTCAAAGTATCTTCTTGTGAGTAATTTGGTCATTTAAGTTAATAGTGCAGCCTCTGTTATTTAGGGATGGCTCTGGTGCAAGAAGCACCTACCCACATTTACCTCTTCATAACCCCCTCTGAAAACAAACAGAAAAGCCCTCAAAAGAAATCTAACACTTTACAAAAATGCAGTCATCTTGGGCATCCTGAACAAGTACACCCAGCAAAAAGGGTCAGAATCTTAAAAGACTATAAAAAATATGTAATCCCATAGAAATAATTGAGTATTTCAATCCCGTAGAGGCACACTGAATATTTGATGATGTCTATACAGCCCGTTTTCTTGGCACAAAAGCTGAGGAGCATGGAAGAAGTAGAAAGCAGAGAAAAACGGAAAGCAAAGATTAGAAGGAATAAAAGAATGGCAATCTATTCATAGTGGTAGTTTTAGTAACTAGTATTTAAATAAGAATAGTTAAGGAGACCAATGAAAGAAAAGGTAAAGAACTAAAACTGATTAAGTCTCCCCATCTGGGGGTAGCCATTCTGTTAGCTGTGTCCCAGGTAAGGACACAGCCCTGGTGGAGAAGAAAGAATCAGCAGTGCTGAAAAGGTAGACAAGTTCTACCATACAGTCCAGGGAAAAGAAGGCCAGCAGCCACATGGACCACACTAGAACTCAGGAGTGTAAGCACTCTGTCAATTTTTTTTATAAAGGAGACACAATTACATGCTTTTAAATTTATTTTATTTTATTTTATTTTATGTTTTTGACCACACTGTGTGCGGCATGTGAGATCTTAGTTCCCCCACCAGGGATCAAACCTGGGCCTCCTGCAGTAGAAGCCCGGAGTCTTAACCACTGGACCTCCAGGGAAGTCCCTCTGCCAATTTTTAAATAAACTTTATTAATAGAGACAGCCAGCTTCCTAGGAGTTTTGTAAGCACTACTGCTTTGCTCTGTAGACTTGAGAAGTTTAGTCTGCTTGTCAGGAAGGAGCCCACCAGCAATGCCGTAGAAACAAGACATTTGGGATTACTATAGCAAATCTATGGCCACGGTGTTGATTCAGGGATTCAAAGTTCAGGGTGAATCATTTGATCCATTTCATAAAGAGCCAAATGTTTGGAATGAGAAATACCAGAGGCCTAATCAGCAAGAAAAATAAAACAATAGGAGAATGGTAACCAGCTGTAGTGAACTGGAAACAGGGTACTGAGGAATTATTGGTCTAAAGTACATCTGTATTTAATAAATAAAAGGGCAACTTTGCCTCAGCTTTTTAAAAAAATTTTTTTATTTTTGCTTAATTGTAAGTGTTGTTTCTGAGGATTGTGGTAATCATACTTCTTTGCTTCTGTTAGGGATTGGTGAGAAGCGAGAGATGTTTGAATCCAGTTATTTGCCAGCGAGAGATGTGCTATATAATTAAGCTGTTGTTTTCACTGATAGGTTATTATCAGTAGGTAATAAGAAATTGTGCATCATTATAAATTGTCATATGGCGCATTTCATGCTACAACAGATGAGGTATGTGTTCCGTGGCAGCACCAAGCAATCATGTAGAGATTGGTGCTGTTATGGTGGTTATAAATCACAACATATACATTAATAGTTAAACAAGTATCTATAGAGGCAGAACTGGAAAACTGTTTAGTAATGATTGGCTTATTTTTATGATGAAGAATAATTTTTTATAGAGCTTTTTATATAAATACCTGAAGAAGGCAAAAGCAGAACATCATTTTTAGACACGTACTTAGGAACTTTTTGGTTTGGGGCTCATTTAACTTTAACTGAAAATATTTGAAGGGTCAGAAAGTCACCAAAATAGCTTCCCATGTATAATTTTAGAGTTTAAAATTATATATATTTCATATTCCAGTTATATGAAGATACTGCATAGTAGGACTAAAAAGGCCCACGCTGGCCACTACTAAATTCAAGTCTATCTGGTTTTCTCTTTCGGAAGCCACAAGTTAACAAGGGAATGTCTTGGCTTCTGGGATACAAGGAAAATATTGCTGTGTTCTTGAAAGGCTAAAGCTACAAGTCTTCTCTCCCATCTTTCTCTTTCCTTTCTCTTGGTATTATTCCTTTGTTATTCTTCTCCACTTCTCTTTCCTTCCTCATCATGATTTTTCTGTTCTTCAAAACTGAGCTCAAGTATACTCACTATAAAAATCTCATCTGGACTGACCCAGCTGTCTTTTCCCCTTCAATTCTTTTGTCTTAGATTTTGCCCTACTCATGGAAAAGTTTATCAGACTTCTCTGTGAGAATTTAAAAATCCTATCAAGGGGTTTATGTGTCCCCAACTAGACCACTGCAATCTAACGTATGAAAATGTTTGTTCCCAGAATTTGACCCAATAAAGAGCTTGCCCCAGAATGTAAATTCACCACATCATTAGCACATGTTTAGTTCATCCGACTAGTTCATCCGACATTTCTTTTTTCCTAGTAAGACTTTTCTGAAGAAGGAATTAGTGCAAGCTTTTTTTTTTGCTTTAAATTTATTTATTTATTTATTTATTTATTTTTGTTTGGCCACATTGCACAGCTTGCGGGATTGAACCTGGGGCCCCGGCAGTGAGAACGGAGTGCTAACGCTTGGACCACTAGGGAATTCCCAGTGCAAGCTTTCTTCATTGTAAACTGGCACTTGAATAACACTGAACTAGACTGTGAGGAAGTTACAGGCCACTTTGTCTCTTTCTAGTCCTATGGGAGGGGTGGAAAGCCTGATTGTGAGGAACGAGATGACTGGTTCTTGGTGAGGTGTTACATTCACAGTAGTGATGATGGCTGAGAAGTAACATTTTACGTGTTCACTGTGTCCTATGTAGTCTGCATGAAGGAGCTCATGTGAACCTCACAATGACCCAGTGAGGTAGGTATTCTTATTTTCCCTATTCTACAGATGAGGAAACTGAGGCTCTGAGAGATTAACTTTCCCTAAAACTTACCATTAGTAAGTGTCTAAGTTGGAATTCCACTCAGATATGTCTGAAACCAATTTCTGTACTATACCTAGGTCAGTGCTATCCAGAAGTTTCTGCAGTGATGAAAATGTTCTCTGTCTGCCGTGTCCAGTATGGTATCCACTAACCACGTGTGACTTTTGGGCACTTGAAATGTGGCCGTCTCAACTGAAGATGTCAATTTCTAGTTTTATTTTATTTTAATTGACTTACGTTTATTTTAATACAGCCACATATGGCTACTGGCTATTGTGTTGGACAGCATAGCTTCAGATACTTTTTAACTGTTTCTGGCTATAGGCTAATAAGGGGAAAACCAAACCAGGAAAATACATTAAGAGAAAGTGCAGTTCTTTCTCCATTTCTAGAGCTTCCCTGGATCCCACATTTTTTTAAAAAAATGTTGTTTTTAGGAGGAAAGGAAGGAAGGAAGGAAGGAGGCAAGGAAGGAAGGAAGGAGGGAAGGAGGGAGGGAGGGAGGGAGGAAGGAAGGAAGGGAGGAAGGAAGGGAGGAAGGGAGGAAGGGCTGTTTTAAATCTATTGCTGTTTAGAAGCAATAGGATTCAATTAAAAAGCAAACAAATGATTGGCTCCTCTGGTTCAGGCACTCTGCTAGGCTTCAGGCCTTATGAATAAATGAATAAGATATGGTTCCCATCTTGAAGGAGTTCACAGTCTCAGTAACTTTGTAGAGGATGTTATACATTTTTTTCCAGAGTTTCTTCATATATGATTAGACAAAATATTTAAATGTCTGCTGTTTATTACTTTACAGTGTTTTGCTTTTAATTTTTAATATGTTAATTTTTTGAAAAGGTTATCCATTTCTATCATTTAAAATTCAATGTGCTTTTAATTTCCTCCTGTAGAAACAACTACCACTATCATTTTCTAACATGTATCTTTACAAATATTTTGTGCACACACAAGAAAATGTACACATATATTTAATCCTTCCCCTTTTTAAAAACACTTACATACTACTGCCTAACCTTGCTGTTTGGACTTGAAAAATATACCTTGGATATTTTTTCATTCTAGTACTTAAAGAATTTCTCATTTTCTTTCTATGGATGCATAACATTTCATTAAACAGACATATCATAACTTAAACATTCCTCTATTGTTATTTCTGTTTCCTCTATTGTTTTTTATTGTTTATTGTTCCTCCATTGTTATTTCCATTCTTTTGCCATTACAGGAAATACTGACATGAGTAACTTTAACAATTATATTCTCATGTGAGCTAAAGTGAACTGCATTCATGTTTCCCAGAACATATTCCACAGAATACAAGTCTCAGAAGATGTTCAATATAAAAAGTGGCTTCTGAGGCTAAATAACTTCCGGTGATTCTGTATTCATTGGAGGTTCACAGTGCACATTGTCAAATTAAAGGGGGTCCCGCCATAATCTATGTCAGATTAATCCAAGTGTTTCTCAACCATACATTTTCTCAAGAAAGAGCATATACTCTTTTTGTAGGTTGGGTTCCCTGGGAAGCAGACTCTGAGATAGAAATGTACATGCAGGAGACTCAATGGGGCATGTTCTCAGGAACAACACTTGATGGAAGTGAGGGGGAATGGAAGTAAGTGGGTAGAGGGAGAAGTTGAACTGGGATGCAGTTGCAGCAGAAGCCTCAGCCAGTCAGTCCCACGGGGAGTGCTGTGAAGCAGTGATGACCCTTCAGGGGTATTCCAACTCCAGGGAAGGAGGCCAGGCCCCCAGGGAGAGGTTGTGACCTTGTGCTGGGCAGCTGTCTTCCACTGAGGTCATTTCTGCAGAGAGGCTCAGCTCTGAGCTCTCAGCTGGGGTAATGAGTGCCTCAGTGTTCACTACAACTCTGAACAGCATCTTTGCATCTTTTATGAAAATGTGTATCAATTCTTAGATACCCTTGCTGGTCAGAGAAAGGCATTTGGTCTCTTTGGGACCTTTTTTTTTTTTTCTCTATGAAATATGGATGCCTGGCTGGATGTTCTTTGGAGTATCTAACATTCTTTGCTTCTAATTCCATTTAATATGTACTAATTAAAGTCCAAGATAGATAAAAGACAATTTTCCCAAACATGTGGTTGGCCACATAGAGGCCAACAATCTGATTAAGTCAGCCTTAATCTGTTATCATGGCTGTGCAGTGATGGGGAACGAGCATGGTTATAGCACTTTCAAGAATTCTGTCACTTAACTTGAGGCAGATTATTAGGGCAAAATGGCAGCAGAGCTGAATTGAAGTTTTTTGTTTTTTAAATATTTTGGTTACCCCTTGTTAGGTGTTTCCTGAAGAAGCTAGACAGCTATCTTCCTAGAAATATTAACCCTTATTGCTAATAATTGAAAGATTAAACTACATAGGGTATGGAAGGCAAGAGTCCATCTAGCTTTAAACCACAGACTTAGGTGCTGGTATTCATCCTCCCTTTTGAAGCTCAGGGTAAACAGGTGTAGCCAAAAAGCCATAGCAGTTCTCAGAGTCTTTCTATTTGAGAATCAGATGGGTCTAAGTGCCCATCCTGTGCCTTTCAGGGTATTTGCTAATTTCATACTCATGCCTCCTGCAGAATTCATCAGTTGTGGTGGCTATTGAAAAAGCTTATTTCTTGGTTGAAGAGGAAAAATGTCCAAGGAAGAGCTCTCTCTTAGGTGTGCCTGATAGGGTTGATGAAGGTTTGTAGAGAGGATGGAAAAATATCCAAGAAAAATCTCAAAGAAAAAGTTCTTATGAGATAATAGAAGTGGGAAGTAAAACCAGGACTAAGGAGTTGGCTCTTATATGAATGTGATGCAGAGAAGAAAGCAAAAAAAGAAAAAAAGAAAAAAAAAAGCTAAGATTGATGGCTGTGTCTAAGATCAACTTTTAAACTGAATAAACATTTTTCTCAAAAACCTTAATCTTTTTTTCTTTCAACAAAAGGTTTCATAAGGATTCTTATTATTCTTCTCATTACTATATAATAGTAATGAATGAGGTGAGAGATTGTTAAAAAGAGAGTTTGAAAGGGAATAAACTAGAAAAGTCATTGCTAGAGAGTGGAGAAATGATGGAATAGGAATTTGCCTTAAATTGATCCAAAATGAGTTACTCTTTTCTGAACAATCATTGCCTCTTCCCTTTTCCTCTGTAACAGGTGGTATCAAAGACCTATTTGTGCTAACTCTTCAATGTTTCTGGAATGACTTCCCTCATAATCCATTTGTAATTATCCGTTTGCAAAATTGTCAGATCCTATAGCATTTTGGTCGCTTCAAATTATTGAATTGTCTAGTCCATTTAAAATTCCAGTCTCATCTCTGTATATTCCCTCAGCTCAAGTTGGGCCTGTGGGACCAGTTGGGGGAAGAGGGTGTGATCTATGTCTTCATGCTTTCTAACCTCCTTCTGATTTTAACTGCAGGAAGTTGGGGACTGAGAGGGTGGCATAGGGCAGACGGGCCAAATGACTCCTGACTGAACTAGGCTATCCTCTGTTGGTTAGTGCTTCTCTTCCTGGATAACAAGAATGAATCATTAAAAGCTTCTGTGTAGGAGGTTCCAAAGTTGGGCTCTCCTGTGGGCCATGTGTGTGAGTTCTTCCACACACCTGTAGTGGCCTCCATACCAGCCCTCTGTAGGTGATTAGGCTTAACCTCTTCCTACCCTCTCATCAGTTTCCCTTGGTGGTACAGCCCACCAGGTCTGATTTTGAGTCCCCTTGCAAGGAGGCCAGTCTTGATCCATGGGAAACTCACACAGTTTTGCTGGATCAAACCCTGGAAACAAAATTTGATACTTTTCTTCATTATTTTTTTCTTTAGTCATGTAGGTTTAAGAACAAATCAACCATCTCATGAGCTGATATGATGTCTAGTCAGGGGATGTGATGCCAGTCTGTATTATTCAGCTCAGACTGCCATAACAAAATAGCACACCTGGACTTCTGGAGGCTGGAAGGTACAAGATCAAGCTGCCAGATGATTGAGTTCTCTGGTGAGGACTCCCTTCCTAGCTTGCAGATGGCTCCCTTCTCACTGTGTCCTCATGTGGTGGAGAGAGAGAGGAAGGAAGCAAGCTCTCTGATGTCACTTATCATAATGGCACTAATCCCATCATGAGGGCTCCACCCTTATAACCTCATTTAAACCTAATTACCTCCCAAAGCCCCGTCTCCAAATACCATCACAATGGGGCTTAGGGCTTCAACATAAGAATTTGGGGGAGACATAATTCAGTTTATAGCACAGTCTCTTGTGTATAATCCCATAGCACTTTCCGTCATGTTCCTCGCTGATGATTCCAATCATTTCCTTTCCTTTCCCATACTGGTATTTTAGTCTTCTGTATATGGACTGGGAATGGGGTCTTGGGGTGGAGTTGATGGTTTGGAGGTAGTAGAAATAGTAAGGGTTTGCCTACCTCTGAGTTCTCCCTGGAGCAGGTGGCTGGACCTAGCTACAAAATTCTTTTTAGAATGTGGGAAACTTAATGCTTCTTTATCCCCAACATTTGGTTCTGGTCACCAGTTCCAGGGCAAGAGTAAAAAAATATTTATTTTAAATGATGTATGATACTTTCTTTTCCCAAAGGAAGCAGCTATAGTCAACATGGATGTGAGTTAAATTCTGAGGAAGACTGAAGACTTTAGGAAAAATTAATTTTAAAAAGTTTCTATTGACTTCTGAAGCTTTCTCCATATGAGTCTTCCTGTCTTTTCTAGCATCATCAGATGCAGAAGTAATAATAAATTCAAGGAAGTGAAGATGATTCAGTACATAATTTTTAATCTTTGTATCCTACCTTTGATTCCTACAGAATCCATTCCTACATATGGTCATGTGGTTCTTTAAAACAATGTCCCATCATGTGCTATGTTGGTGACATCACAGGAAGCAAAGAAGTCAGTGTTAGAAGATAGCAAACGTACAGGAGGTCATGTAAGTAAAGGTTTTAAGAATTACATCATACAGTATAGACCCGTTTATGTAATAATGTATAATTAATAATAATGAAGATCTGGCAAACCGGGGATGTTATATATATATATATCTGGAATTTTAAAAAATGAGCACCTTAGTTAAAAACAAAAATGCCATTTGTTATAGAATGTTGAAAACATTTTCTGAGGACAGAGAACACTGCACATAACAGAGGTGGGCAAATTTTTTCTGAAAAAAACAAGACAGACTTTGCCAGCCAAATGATTTCTGTTGCAACTACTAAACTCTGCCCTTATTGCTGTAGACATGGATGGGCATGGATTTGTCCCAACAAAACTTTATTTACAAAAACAAATGGCCGGTGAAGTTTGGCCTGTGGGTCGTAGTTTGCCAACACTTGGCATATTAGATGAAGACATTCTGCATCTCACTTTTTTCTATTATTAAGTTAATTTTAAAGGAACTGGGGTGCTTAAAATTAAATAATAAATGTAATGCAACTATCAAATTTCTGAATGATTTTACAAGTGTAAGGAAATTAGAGAATAATGTAGATTAGAGTTCTTGAATGACTATTTGAAACTTTTGAAAAATGTTTGAGAATGATGTAAAATCAAGTACAGTCTCAAGAACTAAACAAAATAAAGCTGCAGAAATGGAAATCCAAGGAACTGACTTCTTGATAAAGTGAACACATGCATTTAAATTTTACTTTCAGTTATAATATTTAACTCCTTTAGAAAAATTTCTGAATCATTTGTATAGATCAGGATAAGCAGTAGAGTAAATACAGGGGTTTATGAAAAGTGAAACTCTTTATAAGAATCCTAAGAGGAAAAAAGTAATTCCTCTCTTGTGCAATCATTTCTGGCATCAGAAAATAATGAAGTAAATATAAACTGGAAGAAAAAGTGCGAAGAAAATGTCCTCTGCTTATAATTGCCTACAAAGTAAAACATATCCTCTAACTTCATGTGCTTCTTTGAAATTGCTCTGTTTCCTAGATTTTTTATAGGGAATCCCCTAAACTCGAGAAACAACTTACTGACAGTCTTAGGGTTAAACACATTTTATGTATTTGCTACCACTGATGGCTCAAAGAAGAAGCAGGAGGGCATTTTTGATGTTGAGGAGTTTTTGTAATAGCAACATAGCAAATAGCAACATAGCTCTAAATCGTCTTGTCACTGTCTGTGAAAATAAATAAACATATTATTTTTAAAAATTCCATTATGATCAATTCTGGGGCAAAAGCCAGGGGAATTTTCTTTAAGTGAAATCATACTTGAAATGTGCAAGAAACTAAACAGGAATCTCCCCTCAGTTGTTTTGAAATCATAAAAAAGTGCTTTCTCTTTTTCAGAATTCTCCTTGATTCCTAGTTTTTTGAGTAGGTTGTTTCTTGAGTTTAGGGATTCTTAATAAAAATTCAGAGCAGCTTCCTTTGTGGTACTTAAAAACAGAAGCTTCCTTTTGGGTACTTAAGTAATTATATTATGTTGTGGTTATTTGTGGAGGCCTGTGATAGCTGTTCTTATCTGGTGTGAGGAAGGGTCTCAAGATTTTATTTTTATTTTTTTGTTTTATTTCTTATTATCTTTCTGATTATCAAAGTAACATGTGCTCACTATAGTATGAGTGAAAACTACAGAAAAGTATAAAGTGGGAAAAACATCACCAGTAATGCAATAACTAAGAGGCAGCTTATTACATGATTCTTTCCAGGGCTATTTTTTCTACATGGTTGATATAAAAATTATTGAAAATTTGCCTTGTACTTTTGTCTATTTAACAATAAACTGTGACATTTCCCTGTGATATTACATAAGTTAATATTATT
This sequence comes from Mesoplodon mirus, assembly GCF_964341445.2. Classification (NCBI taxonomy): domain Eukaryota; kingdom Metazoa; phylum Chordata; class Mammalia; order Artiodactyla; family Ziphiidae; genus Mesoplodon; species Mesoplodon mirus. The sequence goes on along the minus strand of NC_138977.1, from coordinate 12,304,565 downwards.
TTTAATGTTTATATAATACTCCAATTTAAAATATATCACAACCTATTATAATCTCATTAATTTGTGGTTATTAAAATAATACTTCAGTAAATATATTTTTGAATAAATCCCTGACCAGATTTCTGAAAATTTTATTAGGAAAATTTTCTAGGAGAATTAAAATGTTTAAAGTTGTAAATATTTTAATGGTGCTCAGAACATACTCCAGAAAATATGTACAAATTTATATCTTTGTCATCCCTTTGTGAGTCTTGGTGACATTGCATCCTCATCAGTGCTGACATTAACAGCTTTTTTTTTTTAACATCTTTATTGGAGTATAATTGCTTTACAATGGTGTGTTAGTTTCTGCTGTATAACAAAGTGAATCAACTCTACATAAACATATATTCCCATATCTCCTCCCTCTTGAGTCTCCCTCCCACTCTCCCTATCCCACCCCTCTAGGTGGACACAAAGCACGGAGCTGATCTCCCTGTGCTATGCGGCTGCTTCCCACTAGCTATCTATTTTACATTTGGTAGTGTATATATGTCCATGCCACTCTCTCACTTCATCCCAGCTTACACTTCCCCTTCCCTGTGTCCTCAAGTCCATTCTCTACATCTGTGTCTTTATTCCTGTCCTGCCCCTAGGTTCTTCAGAACCATATTTTTTTCTTTTTTTAGATTCCATATATATGTGTTAGCATACTGTATTTGTTTTTCTCTTTCTGACTTACTGCACTCTGTATGATAGGCTCTAGGTCCATCCATCTCACTACAAATAACTCAATTTCATTTCTTTTTATGGCTGAGTAATATTCCATTGTATATATGTGCCACATCTTCTTTATCCATTCATCTGACGATGGACAAAACAATCCTTCCTGGTTCCATAATGAGCAGTGGATTGGACCAAATGTAATTCTCTTGGAAATCATGTAGAATGGGATTGTGGAAAGACCCACAAACTAAGTCTAAAGCAAAACTCAGAGATAGTGAAAAGCTCTAAAATCCAAACCATGTGGAGTATAGGCAAAAGCAACTGAGGCTAGAGAATTTGCACAGGAAGTTCCACAGGAGGGACAGAGAGGAATGGAAGTATGGAGGGGGCCCAGTGATGACAGCTGTCAACAATCACCAACAAGAAGGAAAGAGCCCAGTTCTGAGTGGGGACTAAGGTTGAACAGGGATTCATTGCTGGGAGAAATGGAGAAAAATTCTTTGTGCCCATAGGTGGAAGATCTCAGAAAGCACACCTTTCTAAAAGGAGGGAAATACGTTGGTAGGAAGGGGCTGTGTCCCTCAGTGGTAGCTTCCAGTGACAAAGCTGGAAGAGGTCAGAACTGGTGCGTAGCAGCTTCTTGTAATCTCTAATGGATTCCACAGGGTACATCCTGACAAGTGGGGTGGGTGCACTTGCTCAGATCCTGAGTTTCCTGCCCAAGGTTTCCTCCTGACATGGAAATGTGGACAAGTTAACGGGCTGTCTGGCTAATCTTTGACCAATGGGATGCAGGAATTAGTAACACATTCTCACCCCTTCCTCTGTCTGGGGGTGACTCTTCTGTAGCTCTGTGCACATAGAAATGGCAAGCCCCATGACACGTTCTTCTATGGGTTTCACCCCTTTCCTGCTGCTTTCCCATTTTCACCTTCTCTTGCTTTCCCGGAATTGCACTATTTAATAGAATCCTTTTTCTGTGCCTAATGATGATTTCATATCTTTATTGTTTGCCTGAATTCCATTGGAATTTCTTCTCTGATTCCTGAGTTATTCAAAAAGTGTATCGCTTATTTTTCAGACAATTGAGAATTTCACACAATTGAGAATTGAGAAAATAAATTGAGTTAATTTTTTGGTATTGATTTTACAGCCAGAATTCTGTCAGATAATAAACACTGAATAATTTTAGTCCTTTAACTGTAATGACTTGCTTTTTGGTCCTTCCATTTACTTTCAGCCTGTCTTTGTCCTTATGTTACAAGTGTGCCTTCAAAAACCACAGGTTTTACATTTTTGTTTTTAATTTAATCTGGCAATCTTAGTCTTTTACATAGAGCATTTAAACCATTTTCATTTAATATAATTACTCATATAGCTGTGTTTATATCTACCAGTCTACTCTTTGTTTCCAGTTGACCCATCTCTTTACGTAGTTTTGTTCTTCCTTTCTTGCCTTAATTCAGATTAATCGACTTTTTACTATCCCCGTTTCCTCTACTAATTCATTAATTAATATTATTTTACTCTTTGTATTTGTTACCTTAAATATTACATGTATCTTTAAAATTGTAACTCAAGATACAACTCAAGATTAGGTGTTACCTAGATATTACAATATGCATCATTTGCAAGTTACATCCTATCCAATGATTCTTTTTTCAAGAAGAGATTATTTCAGTGTGATTTAAACCCTTCCAGAGGAATACAAACTCAAATTATTTTAATGAAGGGAGACAATCACTGGCACCTAAACTTGGTCAAAATTTCACAAGAAGAAAACTATTCCCAGTTTTATTTAAGAATATCAATGAAAAACTCTTCAGAAAATTATTAGCAGCAGCTCATTAAAGGGGTTATATATCATGATGAAGTAGGGTTCATTCCAAGGATGAAAGATTATGAATTCTTTTAAAATAATTCATCATAATAGTTGACCTAAGGGGAAAAATGCCGTGTTAATTTCTACTCATTTGACAAAATTCAACAGCCATTCTGGACGTTTCAAAAAAGAGAGACAGCTCAATAATGAAAGAGCTAAACATTTTATAAGCATGGCAGACTGACAGACCGTGTGTTCACACATACACACGCGTAAACTCAGCCCAGTGATAGCATTGTAAATAATGACCAAACTCTAGAGACACTTCTGCTACTTCTGCTCAAAGTACAAACAAGATGTGTGTCCACCTCTCTCACCCCTGCTGGTGATGCTGTACCAGTGTTGTTAGTTAACAAAGCCAGATGAGAGAAAGAAATTTGAGGTATGAAACTTAGAAAGGTGGAAGTAAAACTGTTATTTGTAAATGACTTAATACTTAGAAAATCCAAAAGAATCTAGCTGAAAATTTTCTATTACTCAATTCCACCATCTAAAGGAGAAAGAGAGAGATAAAAAGATAAATCTGACTCATTAAAAAAAAATCCTTTTGCTGGCAAAAACCAAACCAAACCAAAACAAAAACTCTGGGGAAATGCTAAAGGAGAATAATAAGCTGGGAAAAAATATCTGCCTCTCAAATCACCAGGAATTTTCTCTCTAAATATATTTTAGGAATTGTGGGAGTGTGGAGAAATACAAAGCAACAGAACAGTGGGCAAAGATGAATGAACAGTTTGCATAAGAAAATACAAATAGTATTTTGATTCATAAAAAATATTTAACCTCATGTAAAATGCTAGTTGTTATTTAATTTTATTTAAGGAATGTGGGAATATAAGTATATATTTCTAAATTTGCTTGCATTTCATAAGGAAACTTTTAAGCATTCGCAAGAACTAAAAATGGTTGCCTAAATCAAGAGAGGAGGTGGAGGGAAAAATAGGTTAAAAGGGACAAGAATCAGGGTACAATTTCTAAATGAATACCTTTTCCTATTGTTTTGTTTTTCAACGGTGTAAATACATTACCTTTACAAAAAATATAATAAACTATTTTTGATTATGTTTCCACTGTACAACGTTATAATTTGACATAGAGATCACCCCCAAAAGTCAATAAAATGTAATTTTTCCCCAAATTTGAAAAGTGAGAAATGCATTTCATTTTAATTTGCTTTCTTGATTACTGTAGGTATTGGATTCCTTAAAGTGTTCATCTGTTGTTTGCATTTTCACTGAAATTATTTGTTTGTTATTTATATTTAGATATATTTTTGTTTTTCTTAACTAAATTTTATAATCCTTTCATATATAAGGAACAAGTACATTTTAACATATTTATTTCACTTTTTTCACTCTGTTCACCCTATCATTTTATTATACTTTAACCTATAGAACATATTAATTTTTATTTTGTCAAATTTGTCAATTTATTTTGTTGATTTTTTAAAAATTGCTTTAAAGCCTATCCAGAAATCAGATTCTTACTTATATTTTTTTTTCAGATGTCTTTTTTTTGCACCATATGAATTTGTCGTATGGTGAGATGAGAATATAATTTTTCTCCTAAATCGCTAACCAATGCCTTCATAGAAATTTTGTTAAATAATAACTCTTTCCTCACCTGCTGCTTTAAGATTCAGTGTTACGATATTTCATTGAGTCAGCTATCAGTATTTCAGTAAGAAACTTATTTTCATTTTGTGATAAATTTTAACATCCACTAGGTCTAGTTCCTCTTTATTACTTTTCTATTTCAAAATTATTCTCGCTATTTTCACCAGTGGATTTTCCCAGATGAACTTAAAGATTGTAATGTCAATTTCACCTCCGCTTTCATTTCTTATGAAATAATTTGGAAAAAATGATATCTCTGTAATACACAGTGTTTCTATCCAGAAATAAAGTATACTTCTCAAATTATTTGTCCTTTTTTGCTTTTTAATTTCGTTTTATTGATTTTCATATAGCTCTAGTATATTCCTTAACATATTTATTCCTAAGTGATTTAGATAATTTCCTTTATATATTGCTAAGATATAGAATGATGAATATGAAAATTATTGGTTATTCAACTTTTATTTATCGTTTATTTTGTTCCAAACCATCTCAAAGAACTTACCATTTCAGTTCTCATGGTGTCTTAGGTACTATGCTTAGTTTTTTTGTTTTTTTTTTTCCTTTTTTTTTTTTTTTTTTGCGGTACACGGGCCTCTCACTGTTGTGGCCTCTCCCGTTGCGGAGCACAGGCTCCAGACGCGCAGGCTCAGCGGCCATGGCTCATGGGCCCAGCTGCTCCGCGGCATGTGGGATCTTCCCGGACCGGGGCACGAACCCGTGTCCCCTGCATCGGCAGGCGGACTCTCAACCACTGCACCACCAGGGAAGCCCCAACTGAGGTTCTTTTCACGTGAAGTGAGATCTCTTTCCAGTTCTAGTCTCTGCTGTGCTGTATTTTCCAGAAATTCCTTGAAGTGGAATGTGAATGATACCTTCTCTTAGTTTCTAGCACTAATAATTTACATCTATTTTATATGCTTAGTTTTGTTAAGCAGTTGTACAGTTTATAAGTAATCGTCTTATCATTTTGAATGGTTATAACTAGAGTTTCTTATTTTTCTGCTTTATGTTATTAATCAGAAATTCCAGAAAGTTCCAAAGAAAAGCCACCAGGGTATCTTATTCTTTCTCCTGAATACAACAGGGACACTTACAGTGATTTATTAGTAGGTCTGAAGTTGGTATTAGTTTAAAGAAGATTTGATTATGTTAAGAAATAATTATTCTATTCCTTTTATTAAGATTTTTTTTTTTTTTTTTTAGAGAATGGATGCTGAATTTTGTGAAATGCACTGTGAAACACTGTTGGTGCAGTGTTTAAGAGATTGGGCTGGGGGCTTCCCTGGTGGCGCAGTGGTTGAGAGTCTGCCTGCTGATGCAGGGGACACGGGTTCGTGCCTTGGTCCGGGAAAAAAAAAAAAAAAAGAGAGATTGGGCTGGCTGGAATTTGAAGCCCAGCTCTACCACTTAGGAACATTGTATTTAACTCAGGCTAGCTACTGATGTTCTCAGTTTCGTCATTTGCAAAATGGAGACAGCAGATGTTGGAGCACCTCTGGTTTAATTCACACCCTATTTTTTTTTTCAGCGTGCCACTCTCAGTATGTCATGCACCTTCAAAAAAAAATGTATTTGCTTCGTCCAGTCAGCATGATTAAGGAACAAGTTTGTCTTCTGCTTTTCAAGGCTCTGTTTATTCAGGAAGGAAAGGTGGAGTTGAGTTAACTACTAATTAAAAAAAATTTTTTTTTAGTTCTCATAATAGGTGATAATGTGGAGCGTGTTTATTTTTGTCTTGGTGTCCTAATGTGCATAATATTCAAAGAGTTGTCAAAATGCTTTGATTGGTTAGTCATATGCACATATATACTGAGGGCTAGTCATGATGCATATAAGCATGAACTTCATTACCATCACCTACCATTAGTAAGCTTACTTATTTAATCCTCTATCTTATCTTAATTTTAATTTTCTGACACAGTAGTTTATTTTAATTTTCTGTGGAAACCTAACCTTACATTGTTCACATTTTTATGGGACAATTGAGCTTTCTCTGTCACTGTTATGTAAAGCTCATGCTACAGGACTATAATTTGTGCATTAAAAAAGTATACAGAAAGGATATATACCTTTTAATACATATTAAAACACTTTGTGGTTTTATTAAAATTTGTTAAATGATTGATTTTGTAATAGAGATAATGCTTAGTGCTAAATATGCCAGAAAAATATATGCACATCCTTGTTAAGAGGTATTTTCTTTAGAGTGGAGGACATTTTGAAAAACAGATACTGCAGGTCCTCTGAGCCTCAGTCTACCTATCCAGCCCATGCTTTTAAGCTATCTCTGCTGTACTTGGATCATCTGCCTTTATGCCACCTCACCACTACCTCTCCCCTGCAGGTCTGGCTCTCCTTAGCCATCCTCTATGTTCTCGTGTGGATTTTGGCAGAAACTTCCGGGTTCCTTCCAGTGAGGAGGCTTGGGTGTGTTATGTCAATCCTTCTCTCTGCCTAATTAATCCTCACCTTTATTTTTCTCTCACATTTGGCTGCCTGTGGAGTGGGGCTACCCTTCCTGTTGGTATCCATCAGGAATTCCAAAGTTGGGGCACAGGACTAAGCCTTGCCACCAAATGCACTCTCAACCCATTCCACTACGGGCACCAACCCCTCAAGGGAGAATTTGTTGCACACCTGTCTTCTTCTACCTGTTTCTCTTAGCTTTCCCACCCTCCTGGCTGAAACATTTACTTACATCACATCTTTCTGATCCTGAGGGCAACCTGTTGCCTACCCTTCATAGACAGGTAGTGTTTTCACTCTCTACTGTAGAAGAAACTGTAGACCAACTTTCATTTTCAAGGAGCCTCAGGAAAGCCAGGCAGTAGGAGTTTTCCAAACAGGAGGTCACACTGGTTTAATTCTGAAAAGAGTAAAGTACAGTGCTAAAAACATGGAAATAAGCCAGGCTGCCTGGTTTCCTGCCCTGGTATTGCCACTCAGTAGCTGTATAACTTTGGCCCAAGAATCTCTGTTCCTCAGATTTCTCATATTTAGAATGATGATAATAACAGTCCCTTCCTTATAAAGTTGTTGTAACAAAAAATTGGTTAATACTATGTAAATAGCTCAGAACAGTAACTAAGTAGTCAGTACTTGATATTTGTTAGTAATTATTCTTTTACTATGATTATTAGTAATAGTAAAAAAAATCCTTTTATATATTTGAAGATGTAGAATGTTAGTAGAATACAATAAAGTGATGGGTCTAACTGCAGGGAGATAAGTAACTTCTAATTGGCAACCATTTAAATGGAAAATAAAGTTGGAAATGCATGTGCCTGATTAAGTAGGACTTTGAAAATGCCATATAATTTAGACATACAATAGTAAGCAATAGGAAAACTTGATAAAATTTAAGGGATTTATGATGAGAATAAAGTTGTTGTTTTAAATTAACCCATGAGGAGCACAGACAGAATCAAAGAGTGAAATAGAGATTGTAGTTATGGGAATTCAGCCTTAAGGTGATGCAAACCTAGATTAAATTGTGGCAAATGGCAGTGGTGACACAGAAAATCATAGAAATAGTTGTCAGGGCTCAGACAGAGACTCTGGCCATGGTTATTTCTGACCCAAAGGTCGTGGTTTAATTCAGTTGAATTTAAGAGAAATGGAGAGTTAGAAGAGGGTGTTGTCTGGGCAGAAAAACTTTGATTTTAGATTAATTAAGTTTGAGATAGTGATAGGCTATTCAGGTGGAAATATCCATTGATCAGGGATGGGCAAACTTTTTCGTGTAAAAGGTCAGATAGTAAATATTTTAGTCTTTGTGGGCTAGATATGGTCTCTGTTACATATTCTTTAAAAAATTTCTTCTTTTACGAATTTTAATTTTTTTAAGTAAAAATGCAGAACAAAAGCTGCAACCTGATTTGCCCCATCAAGCCATAGTTTGCAAACCCCTGCTAGAATTTATTGTCAAGGAACAGAACCATGGCAGAGATGTCTGGGCTAGAGATCTAGAATTCTTAATCTTTAACATATATATGTTTTGAAAAGTCATTGCTGAATATGGATACTATATGTAGTATTCTAATTAAAATCAAATTGTATGGTGAAAATAAAATGACATAAATATTTAAATTAAAAGTTTTTCTCCCAGAAACAGATTTTATAAAATCATGTCCTACTTCTCGTGAGCCCTGTAAAGTTACTTTCTAAGGACTTCTAGCGACTAAATACAAAAGTAATTTCAATAAAATTAATATAGATATGTTTTTTAAAATATTGGTTAGAATTTAGCATAATAGTTTCTGAAAATTCCTAATTTCATAATTCTAAGGAAATTAATGCAAATAAAGTTTCACTGGGTGTCACAGAAACAAAAAGTGCTACTTTTTTTTTATGAGAGCATCATGATAAATGATAGAACAAAACAGCACATAACTGTAGCCAACTGCACTTGGCATCAAGGAATAGGGATTATTTATGTTTTAACTATGGGATTAGAGGGTGTTATATTCTTTTAAAACTGACCTAAATAAATGCATTATAGAAAGAATTTAGTAAAACAACTTGAGTTCTTTAATTCTATCTAATTTAACCAAAATCAATGGCATAATTTAAAGAAGCCTCTTAAACTAGCTAAAATTAATGAGTCCATTTATTTCCCTCAATTCAAGTAGATCACTGGAGAGTAATTATATTTTCTTGACTGAATTTTTTTGATCTTAAGTTTAGCCGAGGCATTTTGCTTCTTACAACAGATTTCTAGAGAGATATAATCTTTCCCCATTAGAACTAAGACATTATTTTATTTGTTTTCTTAAGATGATACCTTATTTCAGATAAACTTTTGGTATCTATGAAGAGTATTACTTTCTTATAGATGCAGAGTTCAGATTACAGAAAGTAGTTTTAAATTCAATATTGTGTTTAGTTTTAGGTACTAAATTTTGAGAAAAACATTGATGAATTAGGTTTTACTTAAAAGAAGACAACCAGGAATATAAACTATCTATGTACTAACTTAAGTGAAAAATAGCCAAAACAACTAGCATCGAAAAGAAAGACTTTGGAGGGGCTGGACATGGGGGTGGGCTACATGTATATCAGTTTTCTTAAATATTTAAAATAATAGAGGAAACAACAGGTTTATTCATCCGTCCATTTATCCATCCATCCACCCACCCATCCATCCATCCATCCAACCTTTTCAAAATTGACTTTCTGTTTGTCGTCTTGCATGTGCTTAAGATACAAAGATGAGTAAGACATCCCCCCCCCCAAAGTAGCTCACAGACTAATGAGGATACTCACAGTTTTGTGGGCAGTTATTAGCTAGGTAAACTAATCAGCCTTGGTTTTCTTCTCTATAAGTCTGGATAATAGTAATAACTAGCTCATAAAATTATGGTTAGGGAAAAAATGAGGTTGTGAAAAGTACTGCAAAGTGCTATAGAAAGTTAGATGATTTCATATTACAGACTGAGGGATATATTGGCAAGAGATTACTAACTCATATTTTCTAAATCTTGTGATTTAGAAATTTATATATGGTGAATCAGTTATGTATTGCTGGGTAACAAACCATCCAAACTGTATTGACTTAAAGCCACAGTGCTTTATTCTTATGATTCTGTTTGTTGACTGGTCAGTTTCTCTGCTGGTCTTGTCTGGGCTTATTCAAGATTCCTTACTCACATATCTGGGACCTTGGGGCTGGCTGTGGTCTGAGTTTTTCTCTCTGTGTAGTTTTTTCATTTAGCAGTCTAGCTGGATTTTCTTTCAAGACAGCAGAAGCATTCAAAAGATGGAGAAAACAGGGAGGCAAGGCCTCTTACAACCTAGCCTTGGAAGTTGCATTTTATTTTTGTCACATCCTCTCAGTCACAGCAAGTTATAGGGACAGGGCCAGCCCAGGTTAATGGGAGGGAAAATAGACTTCACCTTTCTATGGAAGGAGTGGTGATGTCATACTGTACAAGGGCACAGGGATGGAGGGATTGTTGTGGCCATCTTTGCAACGTGGTGAGTTTTCATTTCACATTTAGCAGAATATAAGTCTTTATACAATGGCTGGCAATTGCATTTTCTTTTTTGTATTTCAGTGATCATTAATAGCAAATAATAATATGAAGTAAGATAAAGGAAATATTGCAGCATCTTCTAACTGATGCATTATGAGTAAAGGTTCTGTCTGTATCTATGAGGAAAAAATCTACTAATTTGAGAGTTTTGAAGTCTCATTAGTTGATCTTCAGTGGTTCAGCAATAGAAGTAAATCTTGCCTATTACTAGCTATCACTTTTATTCCTTCATGACAAAAAGATAAATATATTTGAATTCAATTTTTCTTTTATTTCAGTGCATAGCTGAGGCTTAGAGAGCACAGAGTGGTGATGGGGAACAATTTTGTTTTATTTTTTTGTTCTAATCTAGTAGTTTCAATGTCATTTCTAACTGGTTAGTCTCCTTACTTTTTAAATGACATAACAAAATATCATTTTATTGCATTCATCTATCTTTGTTGTTTTGTGGTCTCAGTGACTTTATAATTTATATACCTCATCTTGAGGGTATGTATGACAAAAGAGAATCAAATTTCTCCATTTTGCTAAAAACAAAGATTTCAAACATTTGGAAGTGGCAATAATTTTTCTGAAAAGTATTAACAGGATACAGATTGAACAAAAGACTCAATATATAAAAGCAGGAGCGCTCCTAACCATTTCTGGTTTGGTGCTGCCCAGTTTAAAAAAAAAAAAACACATAAAAGCAGTGATAACAAAGTAAAAATATTCCAGTTTACAGGCAATTATATATGTCGATTATAGTCTCTCGTTCTAGGGAAAGTCTTTCATTTTCTTGAAAATGCAATACAATTTCTTATCTTTGGGCCTTTAAAATATTCTACTGCTTTTGGAGAGAATGTTTTATATATGTCTGTTAGGTCAGATGGCTGACCTAACATGTAGTTTAAGTCAAGTGTTTCCTTATTGATTTTCTGTCTGGATGGTCTATCCATTGATATAATTGGGGTGTTAAAGTTCTCTACTATTACTGTATTTCTTTCCTTTTCTCCCCTTAGGTATATTAATATTTGCTTTATATATTTAGGTGCTCCTATGTTGGGTGCATAAATATTTACAAATGTATCCTCTTGTTGGATTGACCCCTTTATCATTATGTAATGACCTTTCCTTTCCTTAACTCAAGTCCATTTAGCTCATGTATATAAAATACTTTGCTGTCATCCTGACAGCAGTCTCATATATTCACTCTCTTTTCAATTTTATTATATGGTTTATCCTCTTTCAAAGTACTCTAGTTTCTTATCCCATTCCTAATATTTCAACATAATTAATTTTCTGCCCTTTTCTCTCAATCCACATTTCCACTTTCATAGGTATGCATTATTTTGACCAAACAATGTAAGCAAATTGAACATTCACAAAGTACTTAATCTTTCCTGTTTGGATCCTAAAATTTAGAGAGTTTTGCTGAAGTTGATATTAGATTTGCACAGGTTTAGGTAATTCTTCAGCTGTTCTTTATTGTAATAGAGAACTACAACCTAGAGCACTTCTGACTTATTTATCAGCATTCTAATCCTGTTTAAGGATATCTAGTTTGGTTTTTAAATTATTATTATTTTTTATGCTCAGCTGACATGGAGCATGTATAAGATGAAAATACAAATTAACCAAAATGATTTTCAAATATATTTTGTGAATCATCTGATTATTTTATTATGCGATCTCATATGAAACTTCATTTTAATTTCACAGACCTGTTAAGTCTGTTCAAGGTGTAGGGGACCTAGGCAGAAGTAATATCCAAACAATTTTGCAGAGGATTTCAGAAAGGCTGACTTACAAAATGTGTCAGATATCTTTGAAGTTTCATAAAATAAAGTATTTAAAAGTACAGTGATTGCATCTTAAATTCTTACTGCATGCCAAATACTGTGCTAGGCACATTGCACGCATCATCTCTTTACTCCTCATTACAACTTCTTATGACTTATATTATCATCTTTGTTTTTTACAAGCTTTGGAAGTTAAATAAATTGCCCTATGTATTAGTTTTCTATGCTGTGTAACAAATTGTTACAAACTTAGTGGCTTAAAATAATGTCCATTAATTATATCACAGTTATGTAGATCAGAAGTCCAGACAAGCTTTACTGGGTATTTTACTCAGGGTCTCACAAGGTAGAATCAAGATGTTTGCCAGGCTGGGCTTTTATGTGGAGGCTCTGAAAAAAATCCATTGCCAAGCATAATTCAGCATAATTCATTGTGAGCATAATTCAGTTCCTGTGGTTGTACGAGTGAGGTCCTTGTTTCCTTGATAGTTGTCAGCAGGGGCTACACACCACTCCTAGAAGCTACCAGTATTCCTTCTTACATGGCTCCCTTAATTGTGGGAGGCCAACAAAGGCATGTGTAGTCCTTCTCATGACTTGAGTCCCTTTGGCTTCCCTTTGTGCCACCAGCCAGAAAAAGTTCTCTGATTTTAAGGGCTCACATGACTAGATTAGTCATCCTCCCCGCCTCCCCCAACCCCCAGTATAATCTCCCTGTTAAGGTCAACTGTGCTGTATAACATCATATATCCACAGTGGTGATATCTCATCATCTGTGCATTTAAGGTGGTATTTTGTGGGGGTGAGGCATATAATTTTGCTTGCCATGCCTTATTGCTCAAAATAGTAATTGACTGAGTTGGAGCTCAAGCCTGGGTTTGGTTGAACTACAGAACTTGGTCCCTATACCACATTCATCAGAGGGCCTGATTTTATACATGGACATTATGGAAATGAGCCTTATTGCTACATAGCCAGACTGTGTTGGTACTACATACTGCTGTGAAAAGTACTGCATTAGAGGATGCCAGTACAAGCTTTACATGTACGCTGGTCCTGTAAAATAGGAGATCCAGATGGTCAAGAATCACATAAATTATGTTTTGTTATGCTCTGCATATTTCTGTGATTTGCACTTAACATCGGTTTTATTTCAAGCTTTGGTTTCTGCTTGTACCTTGTCTCCCCTCTGCTTATCTTATGAACATACTTTAAAGACTTGGTTATCTAAGTGTCAAGCTCATTTCAGTTTCTTTGTGAAATTTGAGTGAAATTGTCATTTTTCTCCTGTATTCATACCCTTTTCAGAGGTAGTTGAGTTGAGTGGCTATAATTCCTATAGCAATGTGCTAAGGGAACTGCAAAAAACATAAAGTCAATTAAGAAAAATCCCATTCTCGAGCATACCAAGCTACCATTAACTAGAAACCACATGGAATTTTATGAAGTAGAATATTTGATCTGGTACACACACACACACACACACGCCAGATAGTGTTATTTTGGTTATTTTAAATAACATAAGCGAATATATGGTATATATACCCCTAGGGATGTTGAGTGTAACTTTTTCTGAGAGAACTATTGAGTCCTTTGTTGACAACTTTTGAATATTCTTTTTTTCCCCCATTAAGACAATGAGAGAATCTGTTTTTCCCACCCATGATTTATAGGTCAGACAGAGCCTCACAGACTATAACCAGCTCAGCTGTATTACGAGCAATGTAGTTTATGAGTGAAACAGAGTCCAACCCTGGTTTACTCAATAATTAAGTAATTAGGAACAAGTCACTATATATCTCTGAACCTCATTGTCCCCAACTATTAAATGAGCAGTTCCAAAATTTTTTTTTCTTTTAAACACATTTGTGACATACTTTGGCCAGTTTCCAAGTTGCTAGAGATTTTTAATTTATTTTGGTTTTACTACCTAGAAATTTGTTTGTTAGATCTCAAAAAACATATAAAAAAATTACAGATGAATGTGTGTGACTAGTATAATAAAATTGATTGGAATGTGCGTGGGGCTTGCCATACTTAATCGAGTTACAGGATTGTTTTTCTTTCTTCACACAATGAAACTCTTTCTTGGCTTCCAATTTTGCACACTCTGCTCTTCTCAAGTGTTTCGTTTTCTCTTTCTTTTTTCTTTTCTTTTTTTGCTTTTTCTCTCATTTCACCAGAACTCTCTTTTATTTTGATTGTTATTTGGTCATGATCTAGACATGATTGTTTTTACTTTGATGAGATGTTCATATTTCTGCTATCTAAGAGAAATTACCAAAATATTAAAACACAGGAATCATGATAGCAGACCACGGCCAGAGTGGTTCTTACACATTGTCTTAGCAAAGTTGTTTTTGCTTCTTTTTGTGAAATATGTTGTATGAAACACCAGTATTGTCATTCTGATGGGTTCTCCCCCAAATTGATGGTCCAGTTGTGACAAGTCAAAGCATCCATAGGATGTTTTAAACTTTTCTTAAAAATTAAGTGAATGGTTAAACTAGAAATGGGCTCTGAGCTATAACTTCTCTCCCTAGAAGGGAGGATATTATGAGCTATATGCACCTAGGGAATGATTTTTCTGGTAATAAAGTTTGGAAAATTGCAATCCAAACAGAACAAAACTATTCATGCTGCCATTCAGTATGTAGGGAACAAAGAGTTTTCACTAGGCAAGAACCTTTACTACTATATGTTTGCAGTGATGCCTTAGTGCAAGGGGAAGCAGCTGTTTATCTCTTTTTCTTTTGGTTTTATTTTCTTTTTACACTGCCATTCTGTCAGTGCATGGCTTCATAAAGCTGTAGGATTCTGATAGGAAAACTACCAAGTCCATGTGCTTTGCAAGTCAATGTGTTGATTTTCTGGCTGGATAACAATATTTTATTGTAGCTGGAGGGAGCATGTGACTACATGTGTTAGAGGCAGGAAACCTAATGCCACCAATACCATGTCTAGAAGTGAGCTATCTCCTGTGTTTTATGTGCTTCCCTCTACTGAATGAATATTGTGTCACTGCTTTTATTTTTTGTTGTTGTTCTTTGACTATCGGAGACTTGTCAGATGGTTCTGTTTCTGTCGAACACTTGATGGAAAGTTTTGCTGTAAAGCTTCCTGCATGGAGATGGCTTTATATCTTGGCTATAAAGGAAAGTCCCATAAAAGTTGATCATAAATGGTCTTTATGAGTTGCTGCCCTGTGTGCTATTAAAAAGCTCAGAACCTGAGAGTTAGTTTTAACTCAGAGCTGTGTTTGCCCAGTGTATTTGGATGCATCCTTCATCTTACCACTTTCTTCCTACAGAACATATGTCCCACCAGCCTTTCTTCGGGGCTCAATAGTCTCATTCAGCTCATCCTTGCTGTACATTAGAACCAAGCTTTTGGGGTGTTTGCCTTGGCAATTTGCATTGTCAAGGACCAAACATCATTTATGTTCAGTAATTCACCTCTTTTATTACTCTAGGCATAGCTCCTAAGAAGTGTTTCATGCCAGGGAATCCCCATGAGTATTCATTGAACATTTGGGGGAGATTTTTAAAAATTGAAATGAGCATAATTTAATGCCAGTTTATTAAAACTTCTCATTCTCCACTTACATTTAGTGGTTATGTCAACTGGCTTTGTATCCTTACTGGCTGACATCTCTGATACTCAGCCTAGCCAGTGCACACCCATATTCTCCCTGTAATTCTGTGACTATAAGCGTTCCTGTTTTGCCTTAATTAAGCAGAGCCTGAGAGAGTGCCTGGTTCCATCATTGTACATTTTCCTTCTTTCCCCGGAGGACACCTTTTGATGCTTACTCTGAACGCTTACGTGAGATGCACTGTGAAACATGATACCTTTCCTTCCTTTATTTTCTTATGAGTTGGCATGTCTAAGTAACCCAAGTAAAAAGAAGAAGATTATTTTTTAAAAGGGTAATAAAAGTCATAGTAATCTTTTGCTTTGCCTGGAAACAGATTGCCCGGCATCCAAAGGGAATCTAAACAATACAGATATTTCTTGACTTTTCCTTTAAAAATATAAAGGGTAGGTGGCAGTCCAGACAGTCTATTTCCTTGTGCCTTAATGACACATGATAGCCCAGATGTTGAGATTTTCTAAGTGGGAAAAGAATTTTCTTTCATCTTCTTTTCTGCTAATGGTGTTTATTTGATGTAAATATTCAGTTCTAGCACGATAATGGGTGCCCAAAGGAATCAAAGTGAAATAACAAGATTCTTAACATATTTTTCATTCCCATATGATTTAAGTTTTATGTACTTCTGTTGGAAACTGAGAAAACATTTTTTTTTTCCAAAGGCCATTACTCTGCATGGCCTTTTACCCTATTATGAGGCTTTCCTTCTTTTCAGATAATAACCCACAGACTCTTCAGGTGCTTAAGTTAAGTTATTAATTGCTTGATATGAGATTGTTAGTTCAGAGAGCTTATTCTCTCCATTGGTTTTATATAACTCCCCAATATTAAGTGATCCATTTTGTTGTTTCTGAGGCCAAGAATCATTATTTTCTTTTGGCATCATACAGATTGTGTATTTCAATTGAATTCACAAATTTATAGCTCATGTTGAAGTAATTTCTGCTGAAGAGTGATTTTTCTAGACAGTTGTTCAAATTTTTTAATTAAGAGTCAACATTAGATATGTTTGATACATTTGAATGGGTATACTCTAAGGATTATTGATGTAAGACTCTGTTCTTTAAATGTACTTTTCTTCCTTCAGAAATAGTTTTTGCCATACTATGAGTTTTTTCTGAACACTTGTTAATGTTAACAACAAAGACAAGTTCAACAAAGACAAGTTCAATAATATAGATATTATCTTGCTATATGAGTGACTAACACAATAATATCTAGCTTTGTTCTCCTTATGAATACCTTCTTCTTAAATGCAGATCCATAAGAAAATGTGAACAACTAGAAAAACTTTACTTAATAATGACTCTAAATTTTCTCTGTCAAGTCTAACCTTGGAAAATATTGACAATTGAATGCCACAAAAATTTTAATTTTACCTAGTTACAAATTTTTCCCCATCAAACTTTTTAAAAATTTTAATCCTTAATTAATGATGCTTAATAATTCTATTAATTTATTAGATGTGTTTGTTTCTTTTTATTTTTATTTATTTATTTTTGGCTGTGTTGGGTCTTCGTTTCTGTGCGAGGGCGTTCTCTAATTGTGGCAAGTGGGGGCCACTCTTCATCGTGGTGCGCAGGCCTCTCACTATCGCGGCCTCTCTTGTTGCGGAGCACAGGCTCCAGACGCGCAGGCTCAGTAGTTGTGGCTCATGGGCCTAGTTGCTCCACGGCATGTGGGATCTTCCCAGACCAGGGCTCGAACCTGTGTCCCCTGCATTGGCAAGCAGATTCTCAACCACTGCACCACCAGGGAAGCCCCATCAAACTTTTGATCAAAACTATTTAAGGTATAAGATACTAGCTAGAATTTTCTTTCAGAAAGTCAGTGCTGGGACTTCCCGGGTGGTCCAGTGGTTAAGACTCCCCACTTCCATTGCAGGAGGCACAGGTTCTATCCCTGGTCGGGGAACTAAGATCCCCGCATGCCACGTGATGCAGTCCTCCCCGCCAAAAATAGTCAGCACTATTTATCTCTGCATGTCTACAGCACACTTCCACAATGTATAGTCAAACTAAAAAACATATAAGCTCTATAAGAGCAGAGATTTTATCACATTCTGTGCAACGGCAAAGATGAGTGTGTGCGTGTGTGTGTGTGCTCACACACACACATACACACACACAAACACACCCGCAATGGACAGCCAACATTGGGAAGTTCCCTGGACAGTTAGGGAATGGTGAGAGACACTGTGATGTAATAGAAGCAGTGTGGGAACCTGGCACAAATTGTTTGATAACTTCTGGCTCACTTTTATCTTATCTATATATTAGGACAATATTCCCAAGTTGACTTTCACATTCAGTCATTGGAATAATAGCTGTTTGCAGGTGGAGAAGGTTATGCTGAAGGGGAAGAATAGGCTTTAGGCTGGAGGGGGTGGTACAAATTTTCTGGAAAAAAAACATTGCTTACTTTTCACTTTTATCAATAGTTAGAATTCTAAAGGGGATATAACCCAAACATACTGTGAACAGATTTGTAGAGAGATTGAGTAAAGACCAGCTTTAGTCGCCAGTCAAAATAGAGAAATACCATGAATATTATATAAAGCAAATAATATATATAATAATATATATAATATATATAAATATATATAATATATATAAAAATATATATATAATAATATATATATATTTAAGGAAGCAACAGTAACAAAATGGCCACAAGCCAGATGGAAGCTCTTATTGGGCATATGTCCTGGGGAGGCTGGGAAATTTTATCCTGGGATCTCAACTAATTATGACCCAATCCTCTGCTTATCCATCTAATAATTAACATGTGGGTGCAGCATGCAATCAACTACAAATTCTCACTCTTGAAGAATCAACAGTCTCTCCTTTCCTGTAAAAAAGAATGACTGTTACAAAAGACAACCCTCAGAATGGGAGAAAATATTTGCATATGAAACAACTGACAAAGGATTAAGCTCCAAAATTTACAAACAGCTCATGCAGCTCAATATCAAAATAAACAAACAACCCAATCCAAAAATGGGCAGAAGATCTAAATAGACATTTCTCCAAAGAAGATATACAGATCGCCAACAAACACATGAAAGGATGCTTAACATCACTAATCATTAGAGAAATGCAAATCAAAACTATAATGAGGTATCACCTCACACCGGTCAGGATGGCCATCATCAAAAAATCTACAAACAATAAATGCTGGAGAGGGTGTGGAGAAAAGGGAACCCTCATATACTGTTGGTGGGAATGTAAATTGATACAGCCACTATGGAGAACAGTATGGAGGTTCCTTTAAAAACTCAAAATAGAACTACCATACGACCTAGCAATCCCACTACTGGGCATATAACCTGAGAAAACCATAACTCAAAAAGAGTCATGTACCACAATGTTCATTGCAGCACTATTTACAATAGTCAGAACATGGAAGCAACCTAAGTGTCCATCAACAGATGAATGGATAAAGAAGATGTGGCACATATATACAATGGAATATTACTCAGCCGTAAAAAAATGAAATTGAGTTATTTGTAGTGAGGTGGATGGACCTAGAGTCTGTCATACAGAGTGAAGTAAGAAAGAGAAAAACAAATACTGTATGCTAACACATATATATGAAATCTAAAAAAAAATTAAACACTGGTCATGAAGAACCTAGGGGCAAGACAGGAATAAAGATGCAGACCTACTAGAGAATGGACCTGGGGACATGGGGAGGGGGAAGGGTAAGCTGGGACAAAGTGAGAGAGTGGTAGTTTATATATGGACATATACACACTACCAAATGTAAAATAGATAGCTAGTGGGAAGCAGTCGCATAGCACAGGGAGATCAGCTCGGTGCTTTGTGACCAGCTAGATGGGTGGGATAGGGAGGGTGGGAGGGAGGGAGACACAAGAGGGAAGAGATATGAGGATATGTGTATATGTATAACTGATTCACTTTTTTATCAAGCAGAAACTAACACACGATTGTAAAGCAATTATACTCCAATAAAAATGTTAAAAAAAAAAAGAATGTCTGTTGATGACTATAAACAAAACTCATTTATTAAAGTCGAAGGGCTGTCTCTCAGGTTAGGGTAACATTTTATCTAATAGGTAAACAACTGGCTGAGTGTCATAGTAGCTGATGTTAAAAAATGATATGTGAGGGCTTCCCTGGTGGCTCAGTGGTTGAGAGTCCGCCTGCCGATGCAGGGGACACGGGTTCGTGCCCCGGTCTGGGAAGATCCCACATGCCGCGGAGCGGCTGGGCCTGTGAGCCATGGCCACTGAGCCTGCGCGTCCGGAGCCTGTGCTCCGCAATGGGAGAGGCCACAACAGTGAGAGGCCCTCATACCGCAAAACAAACAAACAAACAAAATGATATGTGATTTGTTTCTCTTCAGTTATGGATTTAATTACTAATTCCTGTCAAGGACAATTGTTAGGTAACATCACTCTCTAAGAATCTAAAGTTGTATTCCACCTCCCAGAAAAAATATCTGATTCTTTACCTTGAATTTGAAGGTTAAATGCAGTACAGCTCCAACCCGCCTATTTAAATGTATTTTCTGTGACTTCCTTCAATACTTTCCAGTTGGTGGCTCCTCTTAAGTTTTCTCATCCTTGGATGGTATAATTTATGCTGGGTCTATATTAGCTGGAATAGCCTCCTTCTTCCTATTTCAGTTATATTCACTCTTCAGAACTAATCTCAATTGCCATGCCATCCAAAAGCCTTCTCCATTTGCAGCAGCCTTTATCCATTCTTATTTATTATTCATTTATTCATTTATTCATGTATTCACAATCACTCCACAAATATTTATTGAGTACTCTCTATGTTACAGGTGCTCTCCTCTCCTAAACGTGCATTTTTATTGCACGTATAGTCATATCCAAGCAGTTATACTGAGTTTGTTGTTTAATGTTTATTTTACCTCCACCATAAAACTGAACCCACAATGGCAATAATTAGGTCTTTTTTTAAAAAAAGTAAAGCATGAAATAGTGTAAGACATGACCAGGCATAAAATTATGAGGATGGTTCTGTGTCTCCTGTTGGCTACTACCTAGTTCTTGGGTAATTCAAATCAGTGAACATTTATTAAACTTCTATTGTGTTTATTGCAATGTTAGGCACTATAGGAGATAAACAAATGTATTTTCTGTATGTGTTATGGATATGCAGTAAAAAAATCATTTTATGAAGCCAACAATCTAGGAGAAAGGGATCCTGAGACCTCTAGAGGATTTAATGTTTTAGCTTCAGATGATTTCATCTAAATTTTTGGATATGTGTTTATGTGCATTTTCCTGAGGAGATAGTGCATAGCTTTTAGATGTTAAAAGTGTCACTGATCATTAAAAAAAAAGGTTAAAGAGCTCATGTTTTCAGTTTGTATAAAACAAGCTCCCAAATAAAGAACAAGAGCCACCGAAGAACAACAATATTCTAAGCTGGGTTTTTGTCTGCATACACTCAGATTTCCTCTTTCATATGGTAATGATTTTTAATATTTTCTATAGAGAGAATAGAAGGAAAAGTTATTCATTTCTCTAGCAAAGTAGATTGAAATTTCTTTTTTATTATTGATGGTTTAGGAAATATTCATTTACCTTCAGAACACATTACTGGAAGTACCACTTTTCTAACTTCCTCCAGGGCTTCATGCTCAGGCAGTCCCTCTTGTTTGGAGGGAAGCCTCAGAGAAGTCCAGCTTTGGGGTTTCACTTGGCCTGATCTCAGATGGGCCAGTGCCTCTGCAGTTGGTCCAGCCTGACCACCTCCTCACTGTTCCTCTTGCCTCTCCATTCCCACCCCTGTGGGCAGATCCAACTGTGAGAGGAGGGAAACGCTCATCAGCACATATCTAAATAAAGTAAAGTAGCTGAGAGCCTGAGACATAGTGGCCTTGAAGCATCAAGGCATCAGGCTTGGTATTCATGTCCTTAGAGTAACAGATAAGGTCCAGATTCTCCAGGAGGTCTGCTGGGGTTAGATTGTCATTGGAGTCCAGATAGATTGAGGGGAGTGCTGGCAGCCTGCCTGCTAATAGGACCTGCTGCAAACCCAGGATGACAACTAGAAGGTAGAACGTGACTACCAGGCTGGGGCCACCCTCCATGCCCCCACTACAGGGCTGCGGCTGTTGCTTCCTCACTAAAGGCAATGTAGGATAGAAGCATTAGAGCATAAGCACCACTAATTTCATGGTAAATCTGACTCATTCTCAGTGCTCAGTATGTTAGCACTTAACCATTATTATTTAGTCTTTCATTGTCAAATAATTTTTCAGTAAATCCTTAGGAATTTTGCAGTGAATGCCTTTGTGTGTGTGTGTGTGTGTGTGTGTGTGGTACGCGGGCCTCTCACTGTTGTGGCCTCTCCCGTTGCAGAGCACAGGCTCCAGACGCGCAGGCTCAGCGGCCATGTCTCATGGGCCCAGCCGCTCCGCGGCATGTGGGATCTTCCCAGACCGGGGCACGAACCCGTGTCCCCTGCATCGACAGGCAGACTCTCAACCACTGCGCCACCAGGGAAGCCCTGAATGCCTTTTTTGATCTTACATAATTTTTAAAATTTTCCAGAGTAGTTCTCCTTCTCCACTTTATGCCAAACAGGGTAGGACTCCAGATGCCCTAAGCTTTTACTAAAACAGATTTTGAAATGGGTTGTTCCAGGGAATACTTACGTGTAATACTTCATGACCATATTAAGATCAAATCACATTGAGATACAAATGCTGTATTTCCTTTATTCATAAATATCATTTGCAGTAGATGCCATGCTATGGCCATATTCTCCTTCAGGAATGACAAATTTGCTACCCCGACGGCTTGGAGTGCTACTTGCTAGGGTCTTCATCTGACAGTCCTCTCTGGGAGAACCTCTCCTTGTCCAAGGTCACACCCACTCCCAGGGCAGTGTGCATCCAGAGTTCTTTGCAGGGAGCGGAGTGTTACCAAGGCCCTCTTTTCTCCAACTTGGACAACAACAAGGGCCATCCCAGCTTCAGAGCTCCACAGAGCCCAGAGAGTGACTGCATAATGAATGGCCTTACTTCTCCTTCCTTCCCCCAAAGGGAGCAATCTTGAAGGCACTTCCCAATATACACCCTGCACATAAATCTGTCTCAGGGTCTCCTTCCCAGAGAACTTACCTTGAAACAGCATCATTTTCTTTAAGAAGCACAATCTTTTTACTAATAGCTTTTCTGGAGATGAGGATAGAGATCATTTATAAGATGCGACCCTATTTCAGAAATGTGCAAATTGAAAAAATGTGTTTTGTACATTCAAGGAGATTGTGCTGAGTCCACGAGGGGGCTGTAATTGCTTGCTGTATGATCATGTTAGCTGTGACCAATAACCCCAAGCAATTAGAAGCCTTTCACCGAAGCCATTATCTGAAGAAAGGTTGAAGATTGTTGTTCTTCCCTTTTCTCACTGCAGTTTTCTCTTTACATGCTCTCCTAGCTTGATGTTGTCTGAACTTACGGTTTTAAGCCCATGCGTTATATCTTCAGCCCTGCCATGTCTTGAGCTTCTAATTTGCATATTCATCTGTCAGACCATTTTCTTTGATATCCCACCAGCCTCCCAAACTTAACATGTCAAACGCTGGGTGAGTCATCTTCCCCACAGATCAGCCCTGTCTTGTGTCCAGGCTCAGTTAGTGGCCCCACTACCCTATTATTCAAAACCCAAAACCTGTGAGTCATTCTAGACTCTTCCCCCTCTTCACCCCGCCCCACTCTACATACCCAGACAGCCAACAAGACCTGCCAATTTTGCTGGAAAATATTGCTCCAATAAGTAATACTACTACTACTTCTCAATTCCTATTACTACTTCTTCAGTGTAGAGCCTTCTGTGAACTATGTAGTATAATAATGTTTGATTTGTTTTGCTACCTTCAGTCTTGCTTCCTTTATATATATTCTCTGCAGGGTGGTCAAGATGATGTAAATCAAATGCAACCTTGATTGTGCATTGCACTCATGAGCACAGTGAACAGCAAATTCTCCTGTCAAGTAGGGCTCTCCATGACAACCCATTTATCATTGACCATACTACTTTCACTCCCTTTCTCCAACTTGATGGGCTGATAAAATTGAAGTGCCTGGAGTCTACCTGAATGCTTCATAGTGTTTCTCCAACTTGATGGGCTGATAAAATTGAAGTGCCTGGAGTCTACCTGAATGCTTCATAGTGTTTCATGCCTCCATACCTTCGCCCATTATTTTCCCTCTGCCTGGAAAGCCCCTTTCTCCTTTCTTAGATTGGCTAACTTTAATTATCCTCTAAGGTAATCAATTTTTGTCATCTCCTCTAGGATGCTTTCTCTACCTACAAATCTGTGGCACCCAGATTGGTTTAGCATTTACAGTATTATAATGAAAGTATGTGTGTGTTTCTATAATTTCTTCTAGGACAGGGACTGCTTATTCACCTTTGTAACTCTAGTGCCAGGCACAGAGGATGCTCAATACATGTCTGGTGAACAGAGCTGGATAATGAAGACAATAGGTCTCTGGTTCCCTTTGCATTTACTTACTTATTGCTCATTTGGTATATTATCAACATTCCCATAATTATTTCTAGGATCTTTATCTTGAAATTCAGCTCTCTTCTCAACATCTTGATAAAATTGGATATCTAATAATCGTAAAATTTAATCTTTTCAAAACTGAACTCCTGACTTTTTCCTCAGATCATCTCCTCTCCCAGTCTCCCTCATTTTAATAAACAGTAACCCGGATCTCCCCATTTCGGGCCAAAACCTTCAACATCATCCTTGACACTTCTCTTTCTTTCATACCTAGCATCCAATTCATCAGAAAATCCTGTATCTTCAAAACATACACTTTTCTCCATCTCCATTACCATTATCCTGGATTATTGTAGCAGCTTCCCACTCATCTCCCTATACCCACACTTGCCCATGCAGTCTTTCTCAATATGGTAGCCAGAGCGTGGCTTTAAAAATTGAAGCCATGGGACTTCCCTGGAAGTCCAGTGGTTAAGACTCCGAGCTTCCATTGTAGGGGGCACGGGTTCAATCCCTGGTTGGGGAAGTAAGATCACACACACACACACAAAAATATATCAAAGTCAGTTTACACACTATCTGTGCTCAACATGCTCCAGATGGGTTTTCCAGTGAAAGCCTAAGTCCTTACCTGATGGCATACCTCCTGCCACTGTCCCCTATTCTCCTCTCGCCTCGCCTCCCGAATTTCTGGCTGAATTAGAGCCTCCTTGCTGTTCCCAGCATGCCTCTCCCACAAGGTCTTTGTATTCCTTGTTGCCTCTGCCTGGAAAACTGTTTCCTCAGACACCATTTTCTTATTCTCTTCCTTTAGATCTCTGCTTCCATTTATTTATTTATTTATTTTAACGTGTTTATTGGAGTATAATTGCTTTACAATGGTGTGTTAGTTTCTGCTTTATAACAAAGTGAATCAGTTATACATATACATATGTCCCCATATCTCTGCTTCCATTTAATGTCACCTTATTGGTGAGCTCTTTCTTGCCCATCCTTTGTAAAAAAGAGGTTAACTTCACAAGTACTGTATTTATTGTTCTCCACGGTAATTGAGTTCACTAACAGTCATGCTTTATAATTGCTCATTTACTTGTTTCCTAACTTCCTGTTTTGTTTTGTTTTGTTTTGTTTTCAGTGCTGTGTCCTTAGAAGAATGACTGACACATAATAAGGGCTCAATAAATATTTGATGAATTAGTGAATGAAAGAAGCAGGACTAAACTCCAGTCATGTTCCTTCTTATCATGTATAACGTTGGGCAAATTGCTTAACTTCTCTGAGTTTTACTCTCTTCATTTGTGAAATAAGGCTGATAATAATGACAACTGCCATATTTTTCTGAAGGATTGTTGATGGGATGCCCATGTAATATTAAAAGATGATGTTGTGAGTCCCTACCATGCCTCGTGCACAATATAAAATTTAATCTTTACCATAATCTTCACAGTAATCATAGGAGGTATGTTCTATGATCATCTTCATTTTGCTGATTTGGGGGGGAAAAAAAAGAACTAATGTATATGCATGTTTTGGAATCACCTAGAGAGTAAATGAGTGTCAGGATTAGGACCCATACAGTGTGACCACATCAGTGTTGACTGGCAGCCCTAAGTGTGCGTCTCCTCATTCTGTGCCTGTACTTAGTGAAAATAGGAATTTCCCAGATAGGAATCTTGCACGTTTGTAGTAGACACTCTTTATCAGTTGGAGAATGTTTCGATTTTTTTTTGCTTTAAGAATTTATGCTGAATTTTGTCAAATATTTTCCATCTACAAAGGCAACTGTATGACTTTTCTCTTTTAAGCTGTTAATGTAGTCAATACACTAATAAACTTCCTGATGTTGACCATCTTTTCAAGAATAAACCTGCTTATTTAATTTTATTCTGTTAACACTCTGCTTGGTGAATTTTGTTAATATTTTATTTTGGTTATTAGCATCTATGTTCATATAAGAGATTGCTATATAATTTTCTTTCCTGGGATATCATTACATAGTTTTGATATCAGATTTTGGTGCCCATGAATTAGAATAATCCTATATTACCTTAAGGATTTGTAAATTCCTTGAATGTTTGGCAAAAACCTTCATAATGAAATCAGAATCTTTTTATTACATATATTTTGACTAATCTTTAAGTTTTCCTTATCTTTGTGAGGCCATTTTTATATTTCTTAGAAAGTCAATGTTCAAATTGATTTGCATGAACATATAATTTATAAAAATTATACTAATAATGGCCTCTTTTGCTTTTTAATATATATGTGTATAATTTGACACTTTCTTTCCTTTTTAGTTTTGACCAGATTTCTTATTCAAAGATCCATCTCTTGGTTTTACTAACTACCATTTTCTACTTTATTAACTTCTGTTTTTATCTTTAGTAACACTTAACTCTCTTTTTAAAATTATTTTTATGGATTCTTGAGATTAATGCATAATAAAATATTTCAAACTAATTATTTTCTGTGAAAGTCTGTACAATTCTCTATGTTATACTTTTGCCATAATAATTTTTTTAATGAAGTTGCCGGAGTCCAGCTCCAGCGAGTCCAGGGATACCCGAGGGATGGATAGCGTCGGCAAAGGAAATAATTCTATTACACTTCTTAAAGTATCAGCATTGCATGTTTCTCTTTCTCATGTCTTTATTCTTCATTCTTCCTCTACTGTTTACAATCACAGGTTTATATATTGTAGTTGATTACATTACCAGGTACGTGGCCAAACAATCTTAACACAATCAAACCTCAAAATATTCTATAAAGATTTATTAAAACAAATATCCCCTAGTTTCTAGATGTCCTATTAAAATATTTCCCCAAGTTCCCATTAATCACAGGTTGTTTCTTAGTAACCAAGTCAAGCAGTTATATGATTATTTCAATTGTAAAAGTTAAAGCTACTTGTTCCTATTTTTCTTCTTGCACGAGCAACCTTTTACAATGGTTCCATGAAAATATTTACAATGTACCTGCATGCTCTCTCTCGTTGTTTTCTTCAACTGAGACAGTGTTTTCTCCCTATCCTGGCAACGAATTCTGCTCTAGTCATTTGTTTTTCTATAATTAATCTTCCTTTATAATAGAACCATAAATTTCCTATGTCGTCATCAGGAACTCTGGCCCATGGCCATAACTCCATACTAGAGGGTGTTTTTCATAAAAACATCCCCTTAGTTCCAGGCTCTTAATTCTTTACCTATTTCCCCGGGGCTGTAGCGGGTACTTCCCATTCTGTAGTAGTTTCAGGAGGGGGAGTCCTAGAGGAATTTTTCTTTCACGTGGAGCAACATCCCCCCAAAATTGCCCCTGTATGTAAAACATAACAACGGAGCTGTAGTCCACCTTCCTGGCACGGCGCTGCCTTGCAGTTTCGCCTTCCATTGCTTATGACTTTGTCATGGTGCAATGGCTCCAGGATGGCTTCCGACATGAAGTGTTATTTTCAAATTGATTTTCTCTTTTATAAACCAGCATTATTTAAAAGGATAATTTACAAGTGGATAGATTTTTTAAATTTTTCTATTTTTTATTATTGATTTTTAATTCAATATATTGATATTTTAATTCAATGTTATCAATTCAATCATCCAGTATTTTTTAATTAAGATTTATTTATTATTCATTTATTTCATTTATTTTTGGCTGCGTCGGGTCTTAGTTGTGGCACGTGGGATCTTTGTTGAGGCATGTGGGATCTTTCATTGCAGCACGCGGGCTTCTCTCATTGTGGCGTGCAGGTTTTCTCTTCTCTAGTTGTGGCACACAGGCTCCAGGGTGCGTGGGCTCTGTAGTTGTGGCACACGGGTTCCAGAGCCCATGGGCTCTGTAGTTTGTGGTACACAGGCTCTAGTTGAGGTGCACAAGCTCAGTAGTTGTGGCACACGGGCTTAGTTGCCCCGTGGCATGTGGGATCTTAGTTCCCCAACCAGGGATAGAACCCACGTCCCCTGCATTGTAAGGTGGATTCTCTACCACTGGACCACCACGGAAGTCCCAATCATCCAAGATTATTGATATTATTGATTTGTGATTACAAAATGTGGCAGGTGTGATTTCAGATTTTTGTAATTTTTTTGAGATGTTACTTTAGATTTAGCACATAACATTTTAGGTCTATGTCATAAACAACTTTTGATGAATGTTCTATGTGTTTATTTTCTATGTGCTATTTCTGTAAGGTAGAATATTTTCATCTAACTATAGTTAACCTAATATACATATATACTACATAAAGCATTGCTCATTGTGTTTTAAAATTTACCACAGGCAGTGGTGTGCTGGAGACAGCTGTAATTGGCTTGTGAGAGCCAGTGGTTAAATATGCAGGAATTTTGTGAACCAGTTGTTAAAATACTGTGGCTTGAAATCAGTAGGGTGGGGTGTTACACAACAGAAATTGGCAAATGCTACAAGGCAGTGTTGTTGTTGTTAATGTTGTTCTTGTTGTTTTCTGAGAACCAGCTAACTTGCATACCCAGACCATAGCCCTACTCATTTTTGTTTATGTTTAAATTTCTGAACAGTGTTTAATAACTACTTGTTTTTCTATTAGATTTTCCTCTATATAATTTGAAGCTATGTTATTAGAAGCATAAAGGTTCATGGTTGCTATATCCTTTTGTAGGTTGTAACTTTTATCCATGTGCATTATTGCTTAGAATTCTCATTGAATTTCTCTCTTGAATTCTAATTTTCTGGTATTATTATTATTACTATACTCATATTTGCTTAGCATATGTTTTAATGTACTTTTTTGTTTTCAAGCTTTTGGTAACATTTTATTTTTGTTCCATTTCTTATAAATAGCATATTTAAAATTTTATCTGTTTTTCTGCCTCTATTTTTTTAAACCCATTGTAAGTGTCTTTTAGTAAGCAAATGTAGTTTTTATCACATCTTTTCATGTGTGGGTGACTGTACTTGTATGTTTAGATTTACTTCTGCTCCATTACTTTTTATATATGAACTTTTTACTGTGATTTCTTTGTTTAATTTTCTCCTTTTATGCCTACCACTGCCTTCTGTTAGATTGCTTAAGTTTTCTTTGCCTTATTTTATTTTATTTTTTGGCTTAAAATTATGATATATCTAGGGTTTTATTTTCCTGTATTGAACTTTTCTCTTGATTTGTGCAATTAATCATCATGAGTGTGTTGCATGTTCACCAAATAAAATAATAATCTTAGCATGAGTTTACTTCCTTTCCTTCTTTTCTCACAATATTTACCACATGGAGCTTATCTGTGATTTTCCTTCCACATTGCCATTTGGAAAAGTACATATTAGGTCAGGAGTTGCCTGGTGTTGAGGTTGGGAATGGAGTGACTGTAAAGGTGCATGAGATAAATTTTTGTGATTATAAATGATTTGTTTTCTATCATTGTTGTAGGGATGATTTCATGGGTATATACAGTTGTCAAAACCTGCATATCATATACCTAAAATGGATGTACTTTATTACCTTGAAGTTATACCTCAATAAAATTGATTTTAACACCATAGTGGAGAATGTCAGAAATAACCAGAAATCATTAGCAAGATGTCGAGAAGGACCATTAAAGGCTGCATCTCAAAAAATTATAATGGCACTTTTTTTTCAGCAATACTTTTTAGCTTGGAATTGGAAATTGGCCAACTAAAAGTAGCAGAAAGATAAAATGTGGAGGAAACATAGGTGCTATTTAGGATGGTATTACAGTGGCCAACTGGGACACCTGCTGGACAGGGAGGCAAGTGCAGGTAAGAGGCTGATAGTGTGAGAATGAGGGCAATGTAGTTGTAAAGAAATGAAAAAATCCAACAAACATGTAATATGTGCTTGTTTTGTACCTAGTATGCTTTTATATTTTGGAGGTACAGTAATGAACAAGATAAACAAGGTTTCTAACCACAAGAATCTCACAGTTTTGCAAAAAAAATGAATGAATCATATTTAAAAGATGGACTTTTAAGAAATGTTGCCATTTGTTATTTATACCCAAGTATAAATATTATATGTTTTATTCTCCATAATTTCTTATATACACATCTTTCCTTTTCTTGGATAACTTTTTTATTTTCTTGGAATGCATTTTCACATCATTATTTCACAGACATTCTATGGATCTTAAATTTTCTAAGGTCTGGTATGAAAGGTATTTTTTAAATACTAAGAAACATCTTACTTAATCATTTATTTTTGTTGTTTCGATAAACTTTTGAGATTTATAGGCCCTAATAACATGTTGTGTGGTCTTATGAGAGAATTAAATACCAACATCAAATCATAGTTTTATATGAAGTAGTTTTAAAAAATCTCAGTAGTAACCGATGGTAACATAGTTCATATTGGATTTTTTTAGCCTTAATATTGAACACAGATTGTGTTTAATGAAATTTTTCATTTGGAAATTTCATAATATGGGTGTCAATTGAAAACAGTTTGAAAACAACTAGTGAAAAAATGCCAGTTCACTTAATGACAGGACAATTTAAGACATTAAAGATATCACTTTCTCAACTATACTCAAATTGGGACTGATTACTAAATGTTAGAGAATTAACACTGAACACTAAGAGATCAGTACAAAGTGTGATATTATTCCCAAGGTCTGAGGGCCTCATTAAAACAAAACAAAACAAAACAAAACAAACGTGTGTTGGGGTAATTCTGTCAAGAGAGAGGAATATATCACAGTCTGTTAGAAGGAGCCAAATGTAGGATTTTAGCCTGGAGAGACTTTACCTCCTCAGTCTCTAAAACACTGCTCTCCATCTGATTTAGAGCACAATTCTTATCGTTAAAAATGTCCGAGCATATCACCCCATTATATGTCTATGCATGTACTTCTACACTAATGTCTTCTGCACACTGTAAAACCTACCAAACAAATGAAAAATCGATATAGATATAACTCGATGTTCTGATGTTCTTTCCCACAGTCCAGTGGGGTGTCTGGCATGTTCCCCAGGGTGTACCCCTCACATGGAAGCCACAGTCCAGACAAGGAGGCACTGAGTGTGGCCAATCGTTTAATCAATTATCTACTTAATAAAATCAGAGCAAAAACTCAGGACACTAAATCTCTATTAAGCTTCCTGGTTGGTAATCATATATCGATGTGCCAGGAGGGTAGTGCACCTTAATTCTACAAGGCTCCGTGATTGGAACCTTAGGTGTCAGAGGCTGGCTTATAGGTCAAATCCACCAACGGTCTATCTTGATAAGTAAAGTTCTATTGGAATATAGCCATACCCATCCATTCATGCCTTGCCTATGGCTGTTTTCACATTATAATCACAGAGTTAAGTAATTGTAACAGAGACTACAAGATTTACAAAGGCTGACATTTACTATCTGGCCCCTTACGGAGAATGTTTACCAATTCCTGCTTTATACAATGGTGACAGTTTTGTCCATGTTACCTACCACTACTTTCACTGTTATCAAATGACTCTTTTCTCTAAATATACACAACCCTTGTTTGTATATGTTCTTGTTCAGGCTCTTTCCTGCAACTAGAATGTTGTTTCTTTCCTTTTACTCATATCTAAAATCTATCCATTCTTCAAGGTATGATTCCAATAACACTTCCTTTATGAAGCCCTATAATTAAAAAAAGAAACCTCTATTACCTAGACATATCTCCCTTACACTCCCTTACATATACTCTAAAATCCCTTGCCTTTCTCTTGGTTGTACTTGCTTGGCATACACAACTGTAATTAAATCCAGTTCTCTACCTATCCCAGGCCTAGCTATTCTTTGTATGTGGTAACATGGCTGTAGAAAACACACACAAGCATACTGAGTAATCTTACTTTCTGACCATTCATGACCAATAGGCTAGGCTTTTATAAAATACTTAACAGTCAGTCCATATGTCCTACCAACCTCCCAGAATCCTTCTCACTGGAATCCATCTGGCTGAGAAATGCACACTACCAGGAAGGACCCTGAGTCAGAATGATTGGCCAGAGACAACCTGGAAACTAATCCCATCACCATAAAACCCGAGACTGCGAACCATGTGGCAGAGAAGTTCTCTTAGATTCCCTTACCCTGCTGCTCTCTGCCCGGGCGCCCCTTCCCAATAAAGTTTCTTGCTTTGTCAGCATGTGTGTCTCCTCGCACAATTCATTTCCGAGTGTTAGACTAGAACCCACCTGTGGGCCCTGGAAGGGGTCCCCCTTCCTGCAACAAATTAACTGTCCTCCATACCTTGATAGCTATTTCATATATTCTCCTGTCCTCAACCCATAACACCTCCCCAGTCTCACGCTCTGCTGATGACTTTTTGTCCTAATTGAGAAAATCAAAACAATGTTGAGAACTTTCACCATCACATCTACCTCCCGCTCAGTCCATACATCTCAGCCTTCCTTACACTCAGCCTTCCTTGCCGAGATAATAGATGACGATTTTTCACCCCCCTTGTGTACGAAATACTCTTTTGGTGTTCTGAGCACTCAATTTCAATGTGAGGAGGGTGGATTTGCCCTACTACCAACAAGCAGTTCTCAGATACCAGCAGCGTGTCCAAGAATTCAACTCAGTTCAGACACTTTTTCCCCAGATAAAGAGTCAGATTCCACAGGTTGAGGGCTCAGTCCTCCAGACTGCCCTCCCACCCCACCAGCCTCCCACCACCTGCCTTCAGTTGCCTATTGAAAGTCCAGGTTGTTATCTATGCTTCTGACCAACTGGCTATAAATCAGAGCTTCCCAAGACCCTCAGTTTACTGGTTTATTATTAAAGGATATAACTCAGGAATAGGCAGATGGCATAGGGCAAGGTATGGGGGAAGGGCACCATGAGCTCCATGCCTTCTCCAAGTGTGCCTCTCTCCCAACACCTCCACGTGGTCCCCAAACCCGGAAGCTCTCTGAACCCTGAACTTTTGGGTTTTTATGGAGGTTTCATTACATAGGCATGATTGATTAAATAATTGATCATTGGTGATTGAACTCAATCTCCAGTTCCTCTCTCCACTCCCAAGGTGGGGGACAGATATAGGACTGAAAGTCCCAACGTTCTAATCACACAGTTGGTTTTCCCAACCACCAGCCCATATCCTTGGGTGGAGTCCAAAAGTTACCTTATTATCGTAATAAAAGACTTCATCACTCTCAAAGACTCTTGATCACTCGTGTCACTAGGAAATTCCTAGGGTTTTAGGAGCGATGGGCCAGAAATGAGGACGAAGACCAAATATATATTTTATTATAAATCACAATATCACACATATCATCCTCATCCTCAGCTTGCCTATTCAAGAACATCACTCTGGCAATTGTTCTTCTCTCTTACATCTTCAGTTTTTCCCTCAGCATACAAATGTGCTGTTATTTCCCTCACTTTCTACCATCTATTATCACCTTTTGGAGTGGTATTCTTCGAAACAGTCGGCACTAGTAATTTACAATCCTTTCCTCTCACTTTCTCTTCTGCCCATTTCAGGTAGACTTTTGCCTCCATTACCGCCCTCTAAGTGCTCTTTTCAGAGTCACCCATGACCTCCACGTTGCTAAGCCCACTGGTCATCATTCAGTCTGTGTCTTCCCTGACCCATCAGGGCATCTGACATGATCATCATTTCCTTTTCCTGGGTATACTTTTCTCACTTGATTTCTAGAACATCACACTCTCCTCATTTCTCCTTTTCTCACTTGTCTGTCATTTGGGTTTTTCTTTATGACTCTCTCTTTTTTTTCTCTCTCTGACTAATTACCCTGGCTCAGTCTTTGGTCCTTTTCTCTGCCTTTTCTCTAACTGTGTCTTGGTCATCCCAACCAGTGTCATGAATTCCTTACCTATTTCAGGCCCAACCACTTTCCTGAATTCAAGATTTACGTCTCCTACTGCCTATTTGACATTTCCATGTGTGTATCTAGTGGACCTCTCAAGCTCAACATATCCAACACTAAAACTCCTGATTGGCCCCCTCCCTTCAAAATATCTGCTCCACTCATAGCCTGCCCTGTTTCCGTTGATGGCAGCTCCATTTCTCAGGTGCTCAGGGTAAAAGACTTGAGTAATTCTTTCTCGTTTCACTCACAACCAGTCTGTCAGGAAATCCTTTTGCTTCTGTCATAAAAGTGTTTCCAGATTCTAACCATATGACCCTCTCCACTGCCACCCGCCTTGTTCAACATCACCATCTCTCACTTAAATTCTTAGAGCTGTATAATTCCCTGCTTCCATACTTGCCCACCCCTACATCCTATCCTTACACAGGAGCCAAGAAGGATTCTTACAAAGGTCACTCAGATGACATCAATTATCTGCTCAAAATGCTGCAGTGGTTTCTCACTTCAGATTCTTACAGTGCCTGCAAGGGTGTGACCTTATCCCCATTTCCCCCTACCTTTCTGACCGCACCTCAGACTGCTCTCTGCCTCGCTCTCTCCACTGGTGTCTTTTCTGATCCTCAGACTCATAGGTGTGCAGCTGCCTTTGGGGCTTTGCTCCAGCTGTATCCTCTGCTTCGAATGTTCTTCATTCAGATGTCCTTGAAGCTCATGCCCTCTCTGCTTTTAAGTCTTTGATCTAATTTCATCTTCACTGAACCCTGCCCTGAGTACCCTTCTTAAAGTTGCAAGCTCATCCTTTTTACTTTATTCTGTTTGCTTTTTCCTATATCATTTAACCACTTTCTAAAGAAATATATAATCAATTTATTTATGTATACTATATATGGTCTGTCTTTCTCCTGGAAACCAAGGTTCTTTGTCTCCTACATTCACTGATGTACTCCAAGGTCATACAGAAATGCTTAGCACATAGTGAGTACTCAACAAATATATTGGATCCAGGACAGCCATGCTATCTTACATTCTTTATATTCCACATAAGCAATCAACCTTGGCTTGCCCTCAATTTTAGTTTTTTTGAGTGATTAGATACATATGTTTACCAAATAAACCAATACTTATATCTCTTCTTTCCTTGCTACGTCTATTTAAGTTTATTTTAAATGTGTGACTAGGCAAGTAAATAATTAAACAGAATAAACAAAACAGTGGTGTGCCAGATTGTATTTCCTCACTGGGAAAAACTCTACTATTGGTATAGAACATAACGTTTACACTTATTTTCACATGTCATTCCAGAATTAAAGCTGCCACCCCACTGTGTGGATTGTCCTCTCTTCATGGTGTCTTACTCTTGGGCAGTGACATCAGGCTAAGATAAGAGTACTGCCATAAGATCAGTGGGTACCCTGCAATGAGACCCAGTCACAGGAGTCAAAAAAGTCCTGCTTAAACTCTGAGAGCTCCTTGAGGATAGGGTTGGGATTTGGTCTTTATTTTTCCTGGATCTAGGTACCAGGTGAATGAAGGACAAAACCAAAGATGCTGATGGTGAGGACCTTTCATGACTATATGCAAATTGTATGGCAGGGTTAAACACTGCTTCCATAATTCTTCAAAAATATGACATAAAAGGAAGTGGACAATTTATTTCATTCCTACACTTCTCAGAAAGTAATTAACCTGGTTTCAGCCACTTGTCTCTAACAGGTATTTTGTGGGAGTCAAATGAGATGATGTATGTGAAAGGACTCAAGTTCTGTTTCACGTCAGAACAGTTTGAAACACCTGTTTT
Organism: Mesoplodon mirus; assembly: GCF_964341445.2. Taxonomy (NCBI): domain Eukaryota; kingdom Metazoa; phylum Chordata; class Mammalia; order Artiodactyla; family Ziphiidae; genus Mesoplodon; species Mesoplodon mirus. Next base: position 12,268,782 of record NC_138977.1, on the reverse strand, counting down.
TTTTTTTATTTGAAGTATAGTTAATTTACAACATCATGTTAATTTCTGCTGCACAGCAAAGTAACTCAGTTATACACACACACACACACACACACACACACACACACACACACACATATATATATATATACACTCTTTTTTATATTCCTTTCCATTATGGTTTATCTCAGGATATTGAATATAGTTCCCTGTGCTCTACAGTAAGACCTTGTTGTTTATCCATTCTATGTATAATATTTTGCATCTACTAACCCCAAGTTCCACTCCATCCCTCCCCTAGCTGCCCGTCCCCTTGGCAACCACAAGTGAAAGACCTGTTTGTAAACTATCAGAGAGCAGTGGCTTTTCATGATTCACATGGGATGGGTCAGATGTTTCCTAGAGTAAGGGGCCTCCACTTCTCAACCATAAAGTTTGTAATATTCTTGCATCTCTCCTCCGCCTGTGCAACCTGGATTTTAAGGTAGAATTCTGATAGCGACACGTATGACATTTACCTGAAGCAAGTCACTTAATGTCTCAGAACCTCAATTTCTTCACTGTAAAATAAGAGTAGTATCTCTCACATAAAGATATTGCCAGGATGGAATGTGGTAATGTATGTGAGATAATTTTGTAAACCTAAAAGCACTCGGTAAACAATACTTATTCTAATTAATATTGCCATCATTAATGATATTATATTAAATGTTAACATTGAGTCCTGGTCAAAGAGAAAGTTATAGAGTATTTTACCTTTTCAGGTCTTCTTCACGTACATGGACTATACACACACATTCCTAGTAAAGTTTTTGATCCACAGAACTACATACAGTAAGTGTAGAAGGTTGAAAGCTTCCAAAGCTGTTATGAAAAATCAGTCTTTGCTGTCAGCCCAGAAGACTACGTCCGTTTTTTTGCCACATAACGATCAAAGCTGTAAAAATTTCCTTTCAGTTAACACTGGTTTCCATTATTGTTATTTGTTAGAAGTCTTTGAGGCCATTTCCTACTAATTCCACCATGCTTGTCATGGAGCATTCTGGCTAAAGCTCTTAGTTGTCCTTGACTGATTGTAGTTGGACAAGGCAGTGAAAGTCTCATTGGTAAGATTTTAACATCCTGCCTGTGTGGAGACTCACTGATGTAAAAGCCCAAGATTGAAATCCTCATTGTTTACACAAGCAGCTTCATGAGGCCTATTAACAATTATATCACCCTTTGTACTGCTTGGTCCCAAGTCAGAAATTTTGTTTTTTGAACAATGTGGAGTGGGGGGATCCTGCAACTAAAAAGGAGGTAGGGAATTTAAGAGACTTTGGGTGAAATTACAAAGATAATTTTAAAGTTTAGCAAAAAATTTGGAGTACTGAGATAACATAGACAAAGAAAATGATTATAAGATGAGAATAACAAAGAGAGGTTGCTTTAATTAAACTGATTAATGGATGGTTTAGATTGTACATAACAGGAGGATTAGACTTAATATTTGGTTGTGGAAAAAAGGGCAATTTTATTGGATATATTTTTACAGTATCTTTAATACCTAGCTAAATCCTAGTTTTTCTTTTAAAGAGTTATACATCATATATTATAATCATTTTTATATTTTAAAAACATCTGAAAAATAAAATAATTTTAGTCTACAGAACTTATTTTCAGTGAAAGCTTATGTCAGGAGATGTGGTGGATTTTGGTTTTTGAAGGGGAGGTCAACAAATACATACTATTTTAGAAGGATGGCAAAAATAATTATATTTTATATATTTTGGTTTAAAATTTTTCTTTAATAAAATGGAATTGAATATGGGAATGTGTAATCTTCACATTCTTCACCACTTTGAATTAAAGAAAACAAATTTTGTTACTTATGAAATTCTCAAGTGATGTTTCAATTAACAGTGATTTAAAGACTTGAAGACATCTATTCCATGTCTGTAGAAGTAGCTACTTCTGTTATAAATTACATTAACAGTCAGTAGCTTATATACATAAGATATTTGGCTGCTTCTGCTTTTCATTAATATGGTTTTGGAATTTAACCAATTCAGGAACATAATATAGTGGAAAGGCCTTGGGCTCTGTAATCAGACAGACCTGGTCTCAAATCCTGGCAGTCTTGTACTTGCTGTGGGACCTGGGCAGCTCACTCAAATGCTGCTAACCCTACACCATAGGATTGTTCTGAGGATTAAATGTGATACACATATCAAGTGACAAATAGAGTGCCCGTGGAAAAGTAGGTGCTCAGTAAATATTAATTCTCTTCCCTTCCTTTCCCCCCATTTGTCCACTTGTGTTTTTAATGGATCATCTTTACTCTGGGTTGTGTTGTAGGAAGTATTCTGGATGGATGGCTGCTGGAAACCCAATGCCTTAGCCAGCTCTTCTTCAATACTTAAGGATTTACTCTGGCATTGAGTAATGAGAATTTTGGTAAGAAAAATTAGATGAAGATAGTATATGGACTTTTCTTAAAAGATCACTTGTATCTCAGATACTTCATAGTAAGTTATATGGCTCTTCTCTAAATATTTTGGGAAGTCACAGAGGTACGTTCACATATGGATTGTTGTTGTCTTGAAAATAAGTAAAACAGGTTTTTAAAGTCTGTTAACACCCTGATGTGCCCTTCATGTTGTTGTAAATGTATTATTTCACTTATCTCACCCTGTTTTGTTCTTTAAGTGTCTATGTACTCAGTAAGTTGTATAGTCTTTAACAGTTCTGGGTGTTATTCATCCCTTCAGTGTAGACTACATGAAGCACAGATTCTTAGAGGTTAAGTGGTTAAGTCAACACTGCTGTCTGAAACTATAAAGGTTTTGACAATGTTAAAGAGGCAGGCAGAGGTATTGAAACTCTGAGAAGTTCTAAGATAAGTGATTTTCCTAAATCACCCAGAAAAATGATTATATATTGACTCTCAGGATGACATAGAGTATCTTTGGTTGGTTCCATTTCTATCCAATTTTTCTCCAAATGATATTAATTTTTAATTTCATCATCACATGAAATTAATATATAACTAGTACACCTATATTAGTAATTCATGTTACTAATTTGTGTTGTATGAAATATGTTGGACATATTAGGAAAGAAGGATGAAAAGGATGTTAAGGATAATAAAAACAAATTAAGTGGTAATATTAGCATATATGTAAATTAGTAAATATGTATATTTTCTTTAAATTATTGTCATTGAAATGCATCTGGAAAAATATGTATTGAAGAATTTTGCACATAGGAGACAGAGCTGAAGGTAGGGAGGAAAGCAAAAAAAGTAAACTCTAATTTCATTAATTCTGATAAGGAATTCTGAAATCTTGATATATTTACATTTTGGAACCTAAAAATATGATAATTTAAAAATTATTTTAAATCTCTTTTTAAAATTTTATTAATTTTTTATACAGCAGGTTATTATTAGTTATCCATTTTATACATATTAGTGTATATATGTCAATCCCAATCTCCCAGTTCATCGCACCACCACCACCACCACCCCCGCCACTTTCCCCCCTTGGTGTCCATACATTTGTTCTCTACATTTGTGTCTCTATTTCTGCCCTGCAAACCGGTTCATCTGTACCATTTTTCTAGATTCCACATATATGCGTTAATATACGATATTTGTTTTTCTCTTTCTGACTTACTTCACTCTTATGACAGTCTCTAGATACATCCATGTCTCTACAAATGACCCAATTTTGTTCCTTTTTAACTAAAAAATTTTTAACTAAAAAAGTTTAACTAAAAAGTTTAACCACTTTGTCTATGATTATATTTTTCAGAAACCGTATTTGAGAAGTACTTCCATCCAGTGCTACTTGTGTTTACTTCTGAACAGTCATTTTTTAACTGAGGCTGGCATTCATGTCTTCATTGTGGGGTAATTTTATCTTTCAGCATAAAATCATCATGTTAATAACCATGATCATTGTTCTTCAATATCTTCTCTATTAAATTGGTTTATGTTCAGTTTGCTTAAATCCTTAGGTACTCAGTATTTGGGGTATGATAGAGGACAGATTATGGGAGATTCAGAGGAGGTTTGGTAAACATCCTACAGAGCATTTCTATATTCTTGTAATATTCCAAATGAGTATTATATCCTGAAAATATATTGGACTTCTTGGTATCTAACTAAAATTGGAAGTACACTCTTTATTAATATCATGTGTGATTTTCACACCAGTAAAAAAAATTAGATATTGAGGGCTCACCCACATTACTTTTTTATCTGTCCCTGGCACTGACTTCTCCTATCCTTTGAGCCTTATGTTAGTTCAGTTTAAAACATTTCTTTCTTTATTGAGGCCTTTTATTTTTCTTCCTAATAAACTTTCATATTTTTCCATGCCTATTAACTTTTTCTTCTCTGTTAGATGCAACCAATACACTGCACTCACCCAACCTATAGTTATGAAATTTCTCAGTTCAGTTTTACTCTATAATGCCTTCATGCTGTGGGGAACCATAGATTTGTGCAGGTAATCCTCCTCTCAAAAGAAAAAAATAGTATTGGCTCTCATGCTTCTGTACAGGATCCATCAAGGAGAGACTATTTTTCCTGAAGCTCTAAGAATTATTCTACAGTTACTTGGTCAGTGTATGTGTCTTTTGTCCTGATATTAAGTTACTGTTTTACAAACAATAAGTAAGCTATATGATCTAGTTTTATGACTAGATTAGGCTAAAGTCCATAACGTTTATGGAGAAAGCTGCTACAAGGAGCATGCAAGGGGCATGTTTAACCTATTGTAAAGAATATTTACTGTCAAGATCATTACATGAAAAAGATAATTGCTTATTTTAAGAATTTTACCCATTTATTAGACATAAAAGTCTGATGGGACCTCTACTTAAAGAAAAGTAATAATTCATTCAAAAACATTACTGAGCACTGCCACACATCATGCACTGTTTTTATTTCATTGTGATAAATTGCACCAGGTTATTTATAAGTCACGCCTTCAAATTAGGCTTTTCTTTAATGCAGGTTGGTCATCAGGCTAGCCTAAAGCATCAGAGTTGTACTATATATTCAGTTTTTATATTCATCTACAAGGCTGTCGAATACACAAAGGCAAGGATAGCACTCATCTTTTCACTTTTTGGATTAAAAAAAGTCTTGATTGCTCTTTTGCCTAGAGTATTCATCAAGACAATATTATATTCATTCAAAATGCTTTGCTCTTTGGTTTTGCTTTCAGTTGTATCAGTGCAGGTCTTCCTAAAACAGAAGCAAACTGGCAGCATGTGATAAGTGATTTGAAAAGAATTGAAGATCTTATTCAAGTGAGTACTCATTTTTCCATAAAATATCTGGTATAATTGCTATGGAGTATGTTATTCCTTGTGTTTTGCTGTCAATCTTAGTGAAATCTCACTTGAAACAAAAATGTTTCTGTAGAATTGGTGAGCCTCGTAGCACCTCAAATGAACTCTTTTATTTAGAATTTTCAGACCCTAATTATCTTTAAAACTCAATATATGAGTGGCCCAGCATGAAGAGCTCTCCATCACCACCCGCTAGAGAGACTCCCTTTTCCTACCCAAGAAACCAGGCGGCTTTGTGGCCCTTGTGCGGGGAATGGCCTGACTCAGGGAAGGGCTGTCTGTTCCATGGGCTAGAGAATGCTTCTCCCACCTGGAGACACCAGCTGACCTGGCAGAACCTGTAGAGGGGAGAAATATGGGCTGTACTATTGTGTGGGTGATACAACAGGGACCAGTGAGAGTCCCGGGTCAGCAGGTGTACCAAACCTTTCAAATTAGCACCACAAAGATTCTGAAAACTGAACCGTCATTGGAATCACAGCATGCAAACATAAGACAGAACCTCTATGCTAAGCCTACACAGGGTGGCTGCATGTTAAAACAGAAGATTTAAATAGGACCAGGGTCTCCTGACATAATAGCCCAAATACCAGAATACAATTGAAAAATCACTTTTAATACCAAGAAGCAGGAAAAATCACAACTTGAAAGAGAAGAGACTCAGAAACAGACTCTGAAACTGAGATGGATTAGATGTTGGAATTATTTGACAAGGATTTTAAAGCAGGTATCATGAAGATGTGCCAGCAAGCAATTACGAATATCCTTGAAACAACTGAAAAAAAAAAAAAAGAAAGTCTTAGCAAAGAAATACAATATGTAAAATGCACCAAATGGAAATTACAGAACTAAGAAATACAACAAGTGGAATATGAAACAAACTGGAGAGGCTCATTAGCAGAATGAATTGACAGAGGAAAGACAGTCAACTTGAGGCTAGAATAATAGAAACAAAATAGACTGAAAAAAAAGCAAATAAAGCTTCAGGGATCTTTGGGACAGTAAAAGATCCAGCATTCCTAGCATTATCATCCTAGAAGGAGAGGAGAAAAAGAATACAAATAAAAGACAGAGATTGACCAAATTGATAACAAAAGACAAACCAACTTTATGCTGTCTATGAGGAATTCACTTCAAATATACATGTATATACAAATATATACATATTATATATGTGTATATATAATATATACATATATAATATATATATAATATATATAATATGTATATATAATATGTATATATAATATATATACAAATATAAACATATAATATGTATACATAATATATACACAAATACATACATATATAATATGTATATATGTAATATATATACAAATATATACATATATAATATGTGTGTGTATATATATATATATATATATATATATATATATATATATATATATATATAATGACATAGGTAGGTTGAAATTAAAAGAAGAGAAACCCATGCTGTAGTGGGTTGAATAATGTCCCTCCAAAATTCATGTCCACCTAGGACCTCAGAATGTATCCTTATTTGGAAATGGGATCTTTGCAAATATAATTAGTTAAGGTGAGGTTATAGTGGAGTGGGGTGGTCCCAAATCTAATGACTTTTGTCCTTATAAGAAGAGAACAGGATACATAGACACAGGGAAGAAGGCCGTATGAAAACCGAGGCAGCTACAAGCCAAAGGAGATTGGAATGATACAGATACTAACCAAGGAAGGCCAAGGATCGCCTGGAGCTGCAAAGGGTTTGAGAGCCATAAGGAAGGACAGTTCTTTAGAGCCTTCAGAGGGAACAGGCCCAATTGACTCCTTGGCTTTGAACTGTAAGTGAATGAATTGTTGTTTGAAGACACTTACTTTGGGACTTCCCTGGTGGCGCAGTGGTTGAGAGTCCGCCTGCCGATGCAGGGGACACGGGTTCGTGCCCCGGTCTGGGAAGATCCCACACGCCACGGAGCAGCTGGGCCCGTGAGCCATGGCCTCTGAGCCTGCGTGTCCGGAGCCTGTGCTCCGCAACAGGAGAGGCCACAACAGTGAGAGGCCCATGTACCGAAAAAAAAAAAAAAAGAAGACACTTACTTTGTGATACCTTGCTACAGCAGCTCTAGGAAACTGAGGCACATGCACATAATAATTCACACAATAATTTTAAAAATCAGAAGTGGCTATATTCATATCAGATAATGTAGACTTCACAGCAAATAAAATTACTAGAGTCACGAGAGATATTACATCATGGTAAAAGATGAGTCCACCAGGAAAACATAATGATCTTAAATGTGTACCTACCAAACAACAGAGCCTCAAAATGTAAGAAGCAAAAACTGATAATAGAACCGAAAGGTGAAGCAGACGAATCCATAAATATATTAATAGTTGACTTTAGTACCTCCTCAGTGACAAATAGAACTACTAGACAGAAAATCAGAAAGGATATAGAAGAACTGGATGGCACAGTCAACCAACAATAACTCATTTCCATAGAAAAACACTTCATCCAACCACAGTGAATAAACGTTTTTTTCAGGCAACACTCACCAAGACTGAACATATCCTGGACCATAAAACAAACTTTAGCACATTTATCAGAACTGAAATCATGCAGAATATGTTATCCAACCACAGTGGAATCAAGTAGAAGTCAATTACATAAATACAACAGGAAAATCTCCAAACACTTGGAAATTAAATGAGACACTTATAAACATTCCATGGGTCAAAGAGCAGGTCTCAAAGGATATTTAAAAATATAGAACTGAATGGAGACAAATATGCAACATAGGAAGTTTTGTGGGATTTAGCTAAAGCTTTACTTAGTGGGAAATTGATAAAACTAAATGATTACCTTAGAAAAGAGGAAAGATCTCAGTTCACCAATCTAAGTTACTGTCTCAAGAAACTGGGAAAAGAGCAAAATAAGCCCAACACGTGCAGAAGGAAGGAAGTAATAAAAAGGAAGGAAGGAAGGAATGAAATTGAAATCAGGAAAACAATAGACAAAAATCAACAAAACATAAAGCTCTTTACTTCGGGAAAAAAAATCAATAAAGTCGATAAACCTTTAGAAAACCTGACAAAGATAAAAGAGATGACACATACCATTAGTATCAGGACTGAAATTGGGGTCTTACTACAGAACCTACAACCATTAAAAGGATACTAAAGAAAAACTATGAACAACTTTATTCTCCTAAATTTGATAATTTGGAGGAAATGGACAATTTCCTCAAAAAGCACAAACTACCAAAATGTAACAAATGCAAGACCTATTCAGTATTCGAAAATCTATCAATGTAATCCACTATATGGGTAGACTAAAGTAGGAAATCATATGATCATATCAATTGATGCAGAAAAGACATTTAAAAACTGCAGCACCTCTTCAATGATAAACATGATAAACATTTCTCAGCAAACAAGGAATAAAGGAGAAGCTCCTTCAGTTTGTTATAGAGCATGTACAGAAAACCTAGAGCCAACGTTAGACTTAATGGGGACTGACTGCTTTTCCCCTAAAATTGGGAACAATGCAAGGATGTCTTTTCTTACCACTCTTATTCAACAAAGTATTGAAACTTTAGCTCAATTGGCAAGGCAAGAAAAAAAGAAATAAAAGGCTAAGGCAAGAAAAATAAATAATAAGTATGCGTATTAGAAAGGAAGAAATTATAAATCACCGTAAGTCTTTTTTGGAGAGAAAGTACCAATAAATGGCTGTATTTTATTTAGGGAATGCAAATTAAAGCCTCAATGACATGTCACCTATATGAATATTTAAAATAAAAAATATTGATAATACCAAATGCTGGCAAGGATGTGGAGAAACTGGATCATTTATATATTGCTGGTGAGAATGTAAAATTGTACAGCCACTCTAAAATAGTTTGGCTGTTTCTTATAAAACAAAACACGCATTTGCCATATGATCCAACAGTTACACTCAAACATTTATATCAGAGATATGAAAACATGCATTCACACAAAAACATGCATATGAATGTTAATAGAACTTTATTTATAATACCTAAAAACTGGAAAGAACCCAAATGTCCTTCAACAGGTCAACAGTTAAGCTTCGGTACATTATATCAAACAATGATAGTGAGCAATAATAAGGAACAAATTACTGATACAACAAATTGTGTGGATCTCCAGAGTATTATGCTGTGTGAAAAAAAGCCAGTGTGGTATACAAACTGTAGTTTGTCCATACAATGGAATATTACTCAGTGATAAAAAGAAATAAGCTGTTTAGCCATGAAAAGGTATGGAGGAACCTTAAAAGCATATTGCTAAGTGAAAGAAGCCAATCAAAACAGGCTACATACTATTTGATATGATACTATATGATTCCAACTATATGACACTCTGGAAAAGGTTGGATACAATACAACAGGGGATAAGGGAAAGGGAAGGATAAAAAGATGGAGCACAAATGATTTTTAGGGCAGCGGAACTATTTTGTATGATACTGTAATGATCAATGCACGTCATTATACATTTGTCAAGAACTATAGGTGTACAACACCAAGAGTGAACCCTAATGGACTCTATGGACTTTAGTTGAAAATGTATCAATATTGACTCATCAATTGTAATAGATGTACCACGCTAATGCGAGATGTTAATAATAGGGGAAACCTGGGAGGGGGCCAAGGGGCCATATGGGAACTTTCTGTACTTTCTGCTCATGTTCTGTAAACCTACGACTGCTTAAAAAATAAAGTCTATTAAGTTTTTTAATAAGCCTATTTCAAAAGGTTACATGCTGTATGACTCCATTTATATAACATTCTTGAAACGATGTCATAGGAATGGAGAGCAGAGAAGTGGTTGCTGGGGATTAGATGGATGGTAGAAGGTGGGAGGAGCATATCTGGAGGAAGTTGATTGTGGCTGTACAGCAGTAGCAGGAGGATTCTGTATCTTAACTGTGGTAGTGGTTACATGAATTGACACCTCTGATAAAATAGCATGGAACTACACGCACACGCACACACACACACTAGTGCACATAAAACTGGTGAAATCTGAACAAAGTGGGTGGATTGCATCCATGTCAATTTCCTGGTTGTGCTATTGTCCTGTATTATGCAGGACCTCAACACTGTAGGAAACAGTGAAGGCACACACAGGATTTGCCTGTATTTTCTCTTACAATTTCATATGAATCTAAGATTATCTCAAAATAAAGAATTTCATTGAAAAAAGTTTTAGTGTTTTCAGTAGGTTGTTCTCATTATATCTAAAGTGGGGATCGTTTTTCATATTACCGAATTTTGTTTCCATTTCAGTCTATACATATGGATGCCACTTTATATACTGAAAGCAATGCTCATGTGAGTATAGTTTGTTTTCAATATTGCTATATTTTCCAATTTTCAAAGGTCTAAGAAGTATATTTTCATAAAGTTACTGGACGGTGTATAGTTTTAAAATCTAACTTGTGGCATGTTCTTACGACATATGGTCAATGAATTTTATATGTAATTGCTGAGTTTATAGGACTTGGGGAGAAAGAGCTACATAGATGCTGTTTTCATTGTAGCATCATTGCCGAATCAAAACATAAACTTTTCCCATCAATGCCAAACAAAATATAGTATATATTTCTGTGATGCAATTAAATCATGATGCAGTTAAATTCAAGAATCAAGTTAACTCAGGCAATTTAAAAGTATCCAATATATCAGTTGTTTCCACTGCTGTAGCATATTATCACTTTTAATCATATTTTTTACAAATTATTTAAATACATTCATGCTCTACATTTTGCCCGAATCTCTACAGTTGTCAAAAAGGGATTCTGACTGGTTACTCTCTATGTCAGAAAAAAAAATAAACACAACCCACAAAGTCTATCAGAATTCAAAACTGATCTTGAACTTGTTTCATTAATATGCTGCTGACGTTGCCTTAGTCATATAGGATTTCAGCCGAGTTGCTAGTCTTTTCCCTCTGAATTGGCTACAAAAAACCAAGAAACAAATCCCTGACATCTTCACTTCGTGAAAAACAAACTGTGTTGTGTGCATTCAGAACAGTGAGTCCTCTCTCTATTATTCCTTAAGTAGAATTTCTCTGCAATAGAAGGTTTTCCTCTATCAAGACTTTCTAAGCATTGGAAAGAAGCCACAGCCAGAAACTAGAAAGAACAGATATCCATCATTCACTTGGATAGTGCTGCTGTGCTAGAAATTGTTTCCCTCTTTTGGCTTCAGCGTGTTTTCCACTTTACTTTGCATTTTCTTCAAAGTAGAAAGCAGTCAGTTAACCACCAGCACTCCGAATCCTGAGATTGCTTTTTTTGTAAGAAGATAACCTCGCAACCCGTGGGTTGTAGAAAGTAGTTGCGATTGGAATTTAAACCCTGACTCAGCCACTTGCAAGCTTTGTTACCTTGGAAGATACTAAATATTTCTGAACCTCAGTTTTATTATTTATTTTATTTTATTTATTATTTAGTTTCTTATCGACATGGTGACAGCATTTATTACCCTTTCAATCCGGAGAAGCTGCTGTGGGGGAATAAGGAATATGGCCAGTCCCAGGGGCGTGGCTCTCATCCTTCCTTCCTTCTTCCTTCCTTCCTTCCTTCCTTCCTTCCTTCCTTCCTTCCTTCCTTCCTTCCTTCCTTCCTTCTGTAAGCACCTGTTAAGTGCCTGCAGAGTCCCAGGCACTATACATGGCATTTAGAACAGGAAATCAGACACGTCGTGGTCAAATTCCCACATGCTCATTAAATGCTTCTTTTATTTGAAGTTTAAGTTTTTGTTAAAGTAATACTCTTGGGAAATGTATTTTTGTGGGACCTGAAAGGTACCTTTCTGATATGGCCAGCCTGTGAATAGACCATACACCTGCTTTGATTTTTCTAAGAAATTTCTTGGAATCACGTCTGCCTCTGGAACTTTGGAACTTGCAGGAATAGTATGATTAGCAGCCACCACTGTTTAAAATGTTAACAATATGATCTGATTCTAAGAAATTCTTCCATATGCACCATCTCTTTTAATGTTCTGAGAGTCTTAGGTCAGTATTATCCGCCCTTTACACAGAGGAAATGTGCTTAGTGAGGAAAAAGTGGCCTATTATTTCCACGTTTTCTAGTTTTATCTTCTTTCTTCAATACAGTATCACCATCCTTCCTGTTTTGTTCTCAGTTTGTTTTGGTTTTGATTTCAAAGCCAAAAGAGAAGAAAAAAATCAAGCTGCTTCCTCTGTAAAACTTTTTAGGGGTATTGTGTTTCTTTATAAAATAGCTGGATTGACTTTTAAAAAAATCAAAATTACATCTGTGTGAAACTAATAATGGGAAAATAATTGTCTTTTTTTTTTCTTTTTCAAAATGGTTCTTTGTATCCCTTTTAGCCCAGTTGCAAAGTAACAGCGATGAAATGCTTTCTCCTGGAGTTACATGTTATTTTGCATGAGTCCAGAAATTCCGACATTAATGATACAGTCGAAAACCTTATCATCCTAGCAAACAGCAGTTTATCTTCCATTGAGGTGAGTTATCCAATAGTTATGCAGAGCTACATTGGATGCTCTTGGCTTGATTGGGAGAAATCATTAGCTGGATGGGATGTAATGGGCAAGGAGACCCTCTGAAGGGGCACTTGGGAAAGTGAGTTAATTCCAGTGGAGTGGCATCCAGAAGCAGCACCATCACTAGTGTGCACACACTCCTAAACTGTTTATTGATTTATTCATTCAACAAACATTGACTGCATGCTCTAGGCCGTGTACCTTAGTGCTGGAATGACAAGGGTGAACCAGACAGTCAGGTCACTGACCTCAAGGTGTTGATCATTAGGTGCAGTGGATAGACATTAATCTAATTACATAATTGATGAGCATCCATAGTAGTAATCCACATTTACTTGGCTTATTACTCTGTGCCAGATACTGTTCTTCAAGGGTTAGATGGTAATTTGTTGAATTCTCGCAATCAATCTGTGAGATAGTTATCACTATTTCTGTTTAAGGTTGAAGGAATTGGGGCTCTGGGGGCTTGAATCTCTTCCTCCAATTCACACAGCTAGTAAAATGGGGAGCCAGGAGTCCCTGAGCAGTTTCACTCCAGAGTCTGCCTTCTTATCTACTCAAAGAATAAATGCTGCAAAAGGATAATAATAAAAATATTAATAATTGGAGTATAATTTGGGCCATCCCAGGCAACAGGAGCAATATAGGCCTCCAGGAGAGCAAATACCAGGGACCCCCTGGGGCATTGGCTATGCAAAGGCCCTACAAAGGATTATGGCTTTCAGGGAAAAACACTAGTGGCCAAAGCAAAGTGATTAGAAAAAGTTTTATAAACCAAAAATGTATAATCATAATTTTTTCATTTCACAAATACTTTTTGGGCCCCATTGTAGGCCCTCAAGATAACAGAAGTGAAAAAACGCACATAGTTCCTGCTCTTACGGAAGGAAGAAGCATACAGAAATCAATCAATAAGCAAATGAATAATAAGTCAGGTGTTTATTAAGTGGAAGGGCAAAAAAAAAGAGGCAGGTAAGGCGACTGGGAATCTACTCTAGAGAAGGTTTACCTACTCAGCTGACATTTGGCAAAGGCGTGAGAGGGAAAGAGCTTTAAGGATGCCGGGGAAAGTATGTTCATGCAGAGGCAACTGAAAGAGCAGACGCCCTGAGCTAGTGTGGCTGGACACCTTGGATTTTCCCTAAAAGTGCCAGGTGCTTCAGTGTCACTGTGTCAGTGATGTTACCTCTTTATAACCGCAGCCACTCCCCCACCTCAGCATGCCCCACCCCCTTATCTGTATGTCCCTCTATCTTAAATACTACATATCTTACTTGATGGATATTGTCTGTTTTTTCCTACTAGAATGGCAGCTTCAGAGGGGGAGGGTTTTTTGTTTGTTTGTTTGTTTTCATGCTGTATCCCAACTCCCAGAACAATGCTTGGCATCTACTAGATTCTCGATCTATTTCTGAAATGAATATATTAATGTTTAAAATACTCTTGTGATACGTTATCTCTCTTTTATTGGTTGAAAAACTGACCCATGCAACACATAACTCACAGCAGTGTCAATGGGGAACACTTTAATGTGCATTTTTATAGTCACCCTCATCATGACATAGTGTGGCCGGACTGCACAGTCAGAAGACCTAAACGCAGAGCATTTCATTGATTATGTCAAATGAAATGAGTCATTTAATATCTCTACCTTCCTATCTGGCATAACTATTTTCAGGATCAAATAGGACAGCATTATATGGAATATGATAGCACCTAGCATAGAGTATGTGCTTGATAAACACTGGTGAATCTGAATTTTAAATGCTTCATGGATGGAAAATCTAATTTTGAATTTTGCTGGTACAGCTTTCATGGTTGAGATGATCCCTGAAAAGTTTAACTTTAATTGCTACATTTGCAATATTCTAGTTATTCATGAAACTTTATTTTTTTATTTCTTATTTTTTTAACATCTTTATTGGAGTATAATTGCTTTACAATGGTGTGTTAGTTTCTGCTTTATAACAAAGTGAATCAGCTATACATAAACATATATCTCCACATCTCCTCCCTCTTGCGTCTCCCTCCCATTCTCCCTATCCCACCCCTCTAGGTGGTCACAAAGTACCGAGCTGATCTCCCTGTGCTATGCAGCTGCTTCCCACTAGCTATCTATTTTACATTTGGCCACTCTCTCACTTCATCCCAGCTTACCCTTCCCACTCCCCGTGTCCTGAAGTCCATTCTCTACATCTGTGTCTTCATTCCTGCCCTGCCCCTAGGTTCTTCAGAACCTTTTTTTTTTTTTTAGATTCCATGTACATGTGTTAGCATACGGTATTTGTTTTTCTCTTTCTGACTTACTTCACTCTGTATGACAGACTCGAGGCCCATCTACCTCACTGCAAATAACTCAGTGTCATTTCTTTTTATGGCTGAGTAATATTGCATTGTATATGTGTGCCACATCTTCTTCATCCATTCATCTGTCGATGGACACTTAGGTTGCTTCCATGTCCTTTCTATTGTAAATAGTGCTGCAATGAACATTGAGGTACATGACTCTTTTTGAATTATGGTTTTCTCAGGGTATATGCCCAGTAGTGGGACTGCTGGGTCATATGGTACTTCTGTTTTTAAAGGAACTTCCATACTGTTCTACATAGCGGCTGTATCAATTTACATCCACACCAACTGTGCAAGAGGGTTCCATTTCTCCACACCCTCTCCAGCATTTATTGTTTGTAGATTTTTTGATGATGGGCATAATGACTGGTGTGAGGTGACACCTCATTGCAGTTTTGATTTGCATTTCTCTAAAGATTAGTGATATTGAGCATCCTTTCATGTGCTTGTTGGCAATCTGTACATTTTCTTTGGAGAAATGTCTATTTAGGTCTTCTGCCCATTTTTGGATTGGATTGATTGTCTTTTTGATATTGAACAGCATCAGCTGCTTGTAAATTTTGGAGATTAATCCTTTGTCAGTTGCTTCATTTGCAAATATTTTTCCCATTCTGAAGGTTGTCTTTTCATCTTGTTTATGTTTTCCTTTGCTGTGCAAAAGCTTTTAAGTTTCATTAGGTCCCATTTGTTTATTTTTGTTTTTATTCGCATTTCTCTAGGAGATGGGTCAAAAAGGATCTTGCTGTGATTTATGTCATAGAGTGTTATGCCTATGCTTTCCTCTAGCTCTCCAGTTTTCCCAGCACCACTTATTGAAGATAATGTCTTTTCTCCATTGTATATTCTTGCCTCCTTTATCAAAAATAGGGTGACCATATGTGTGGGTTTATCTCTGGGCTTTCTATCCTGTTCCATTGATCTATATTTCTGTTTTTGTGCAAGTACCATACTGTCTTGATTACTGTAGCTTTGTAGTATAGTCTGAAGTCTGGGAGCCTGATTCTTCCAGCTCTGTTTTTCTTTCTCTAGATTGCTTTGGCTATTCGGGATCTTTTGTGTTTCCAAACAAATTGGGAAATTTTTTGTTCTAGTTCTGTGAAAAATGCCATTGGTAGTTTGATAGGGATGGCATTGAATCTGTAGATTGCTTTGGGTAGTATAGTCATTTTCTCAATGTTGATTCTTCCAATCCAAGGACACGGTATATCTCTCCATCTATTTGTATCATGTTTAATTTCTTTCATCAGTGTCTTATAATTTTCTGCATACAGGTCTTTTGTCTCCTTAGGTAGGTTTATTCCTAGGTATTTTATTCTTTTTGTTGCAATGGTAAATGGGCATGTTTCCTTAATTTCTCTTTCAGATTATTCACCATTACTGTATAGGAATGCAAGAGATTTCTATGCATTAATTTTGTATCCTGCTACTTTACCAGATTCATTGATTAGCTCTCGTAGTTTTCTGGTAGCATCTTTAGGACTCTCTATGTATAGTATTATGTCATCTGCAAACAGTGAAATCTTTACTTCTCTCTTCTGATTTGGATTCCTTTTATTTTTTTTTCTTCTTGATTGCTGTGGCTAAAACTTCCAAAACTATGTTGAATAATAGTGATGAGAGTGGACAGCCTTGTCTTGTTCCTGATCTTAGAGGAAATGGTTTCAGTTTTTCACCATTAAGAACAATGTTGGCTGTAGGTTTGTCATAAATGGCCTTTATTATGTTGAGGTAACTTTGCTCTATGCCTGCTTTCTGGAGAGTTTTTATCATAAATGAGTGCTGAATTTTGTCAAAAGCTTTTTCTGCATCTATTGGGATGATCATATTGTTTTTCTCCTTCAATTTGTTATTATGGTTTATCACATTGATTGATTTGCATATATTGAAGAATGCTTGCATTCCAGGGATAAACCCCACTTGATCATGGTGTATGATCCTTTTTTTTTTTTTTTTTTGCGGTATGCGGGCCTCTCACTGCTGTGGCCTCTCCCGTTGCGGAGCACAGGCTCTGGACGCGCAGGCCCAGCGGCCATGGCTCACGGGCCCAGCCGCTCCGCGGCATATGGGATCCTCCCAGACCGGGGCACGAACCCGTATCCCCTGCATCGGCAGGCGGACTCTCAACCACTGCGCCACCAGGGAGGCCCTGTATGATCCTTTTAATGTGCTACTGGATTCTGTTTGCTAGTATCTGGTTGAGGATTTTTGCATGTATGTTCATCAGTGATATTAGCCTGTAGTTTTCTCTCTTTGTGACATCTTTGTCTGGTTTTGGTATCAGGGTGATGGTGGCCTCATAGAATGAGTTTGGGAGTGTTCCTCCCTCTGCTATATTTTGGAGGAGTTTGAGATGGATAGGTGTTAGCTCTTCTCTAAATGTTTGACAGAATTTGCCCATGAAGCCATCTGGTCCTGAGCTTTTGTTTTTTGGAAGATTTTTAATCACAGTTTCAATTTCAGTGCTTGGGATTGATCTGTTTATGTTTTCTATTTCTTACTGATTCAGTCTCAGAAGTTTGTGCTGTTCTAAGAATTTGTCCATTTCTTCCACATTGTCCATTTTGTTGGTACATAGTTGCTAGTAGTAATCTCTTATGACCCTTCATATTTCTGCAGTGTCAGCTGTTACTCCTCCTTTTTCATTTCTAATTCTATTTGTTTGAGTCTTATCCCTTTCTTTCTAGATGAGTCTGGCTAATGATTTATCAACTTTGTTTATCTCCTCAAAGAACCAACTTTTAGGTTTATTGATCTTTGCTATTATTTCCTTCATTTCTTTTTCATTTATTTCTGATCTGATTTTTATGATTTCTTTCCTTCTGCTAACTTTGGGTTTTTTTGTTCTTCTTTCTAATTGCTTTAAGTGTAAGGTTAGGTTGTTTATTTGAGATTTTTCTTGTTCTTTGAGGTAGGATTGTATTGCTATAAACTTCCCTCTTAGAGCTGCTTTTGCTGCATCCCATAAGTTTGGGTCATTGTGTTTTCATTGTCATTTGTTTCTAGGTATTTTTTGATTTCCTCTTTGAGTTCTACAGTGATCTTTTGGTTATTTAGTAGTGTATTGTTTAGCCTCCATTTTTTTGTATTTTTTACAGTTTTTTTCCTGTAGTTGACATCAAGTCTCACAGCATTGTAGTTGGAAAAGATACTTGATATGTTTTCCATTTTCTTAAATTTACCAAGGCTTGATTTATGACCCAAGATATGACATATCCTGGAGAATGTTCCATGAGCACTTGAGAAGAAAGTGTATTCTGTTGTTTTTGTATGAAATGTCCTATAAATATCAATTAAGTCCCTCTTGTTTAATGTATCATTTAAAGCTTGTGTTTCCTTATTTATTTTCATTTTGGATGATCTGTCCATTGGTGAAAGTGGGGTGTTAAAGTCTCCTACTATGAATGTGTTACTGTCAATTTCCCCTTTTATGGCTGTTAGTATTTCCCTTATGTATTGAGGTGCTCCTGTGTTGGGTGCATAAATATTTACAGTTGTTATATCTTCTTCTTGGATTGATCCCTTGATCATTATGTAGTGTCCTTCTTTGTCCCTTGTAATAATCTTTATTTTAAAGTCTATTTCATCTGATATGAGAATTGCTACTCCCTCTTTCTTTTGATTTCCATTTGCATGGAATATCTTTTTCCATCCCCTCACGTTCAATCTGTATGTGTCCCTAGGTCTGAAGTGGGTCTCTTGTACACAGCATATATATGGGTCTTGCTTTTGTATTCATTCAGCCAGTCTGTGTCTTTTGGTTGGAGCATTTAATCCATTTACATTTAAGGTAGTTATCAATATCTGTATTCCTATTACCATTTTCTTAATTGTTTTGAGTTTGTTATTGTAGGTCTTTTCCTTGTGTTTCCTGCCTAGAGAAGTTCTTTTAGCATTTGTTGTAAAGCTGGTTTCGTGGTGCTGAATTCTCTTAGCTTTTGCTTCTCTCTAAAGGTTTTAATTTCTCCATCGAATCTGAATGAGATCCTTGCTGCATAGATTAATCTTGGTTGTAAATTTTTCCCTTTCATCATTTTAAATATGTCCTGCCATTCCCTCCTAGCTTGCAGAGTTTCTGCTGAAACATCAGCTGTTAACCTTATGGGGATTCCCTTGTATGTTATTTGCCGTTTTTCCCTTGCTGCTTTTAATATTTTTTCTTTCTATTTAATTTTTGAAAGTTTTCTTAATATGTGTCTTGGCATGTTTCTCCTTGGATTTATCCTGTATGGGATTCTCTGTGCTTCTTGGACTTGATTAACTATTTCCTTTCCCATATTAGGGAAGTTTTCAACTATAATCTCTTCAAATATTTTCTCAGTCCCTGTCTTTTTCTCTTCTTCTTCTGGGACCCCTATAATTCGAATGTTGGTGCATTTAATACTGTCCCAGAGGTCTCTGACACTGTCCTCAATTCTTTTTATTCTTTTTTCTTTAGTCTGCTCTGTGGTAGTTATTTTCACTATTTTATCTTCCAGGTCACTTATCTGTTCTTCTGCCTCAGCTATTCTGCTATTGATTCCTTCTAGAGAATTTTTAATTTCATTTATTGTGTTGTTCATCATTGTTTGCTTTTTAGTTCTTCTAGGTCCTTGTTAAACATTTCTTGTATTTTCTCCATTCTGTTTCCAAGATTTTGGATCATCTTTACTCTCATTCATTACTCTAAATTCTTTTTCAGGTAGACTGCTTCTTTCCTCTTCATTTGTTTGGTCTGGTGGGTTTTTATCTTGCTCCTTCATCTGCTGTGTGTTTCTCTGTCTTCTCATTTTGCTTAACTTACTGTGTTTGGGGTCTTCTTTTCACAGGCTCCAGGTTTGTAGTTCCAGTTGTTTTTGGTGTCTGCTCCCAGTGCATAAGGTTGATTCAGTGGGTTTTGTAGACTTCCTGGTGGAGGGGACTGGTGCCTGTGTTCTGGTGGATGAGTCTGAATCTTGTCTTTCTGGTGGGCAGGACAGCACCTGGTGGTATGTTTTGGGGTGTCTGTGACCTTATTATTATTTTAGGCAGCCTCTCTGCTAATGGGTGGGATTGTGTTCCTGTCTTGCTACTTGTTTGGCATAGGGTGTCCATCACTCTAGTTTGCTGCTCATTGAGTGGAGCTGGGTCTTATTGTTGAGATGGAGATCTCTTGGAGAGTTTTCGCTGTTAGATACTACATGGAGCTCGGAGGTCTTTGGTGGACCAGTTCCCTGAACTCAGCCCTCCCACCTCAGAGGCACAGGCCTGACTCCTGGCTGGAGCATGAAGACCCTGTCAGCCACACGGCTCAGAAGAAGAGGGAGAAAAAAAGAGAGAAAGAAAGAAAGAAAAAGTAAAATAAACTAAAAAGTTATTAAAATAAAAAAAATTTTAATAAAACATTTGAAAACTAATTTAAAAAAGAAAGAAAGAAAGAAGAGAGGTTCCAAACCAAAAAACAAATCCACCAATGAAAACAAGCACTAAAAACTATTCTAAAAAGACCCCAAAACCAAAAGAAAATGGAGAGACAGAACTCTAGGACAAATGGTAAAAGCAAAAATATACAGACAAAATCACACAAAAACACATACACACTCACAAAAAGAGAAAAACAAAAAAAAGTATATATATTAAAAAAAAGGAAGAGAGCAAACAAATCAATAAACAAATCTACCAGTGATAATAAACTCTAAATACTAAACTAAGATAAACGTAAAACTAGAAACAAATTAGATGCAGAAAGCAAACCACAGGTCTACAGTTGCCCAACGTCCACCACCTCAATTTTGGGATGATTCGTTGTCTATTCAGGTATTCCAGAGATGCAGCATACATCAAGGTGATTGTGGAGGTTTAATCCGCTGCTCCTGAGGCTGCTGGGAGAGATTTCCCTTTCTCTTCTTTGTTTGCACAGCTCCTGGGGTTCAGCTTTGGACTTGGCTCTGCCCCTTCCTACAGTCACCTGAGGGTGTCAGTTCTTTGCTCAGACAGGGTGGGGTTAAAGGAGCAGCTGATTAGTGGGCTCTGGCTCACTCAGGCCGAGGGGAGGGAGGGGTACAGAATGCGGGGCGAGCCTGCGGTGGCAGAGGCCTACGTGACATTGTAACAGCCTGAGGTGGGCCATGTGTTCTCCCGGGGAAGTTGTCCCTGGATGACGGGACCCTGGCAGTGGCGGGCTGCACAGGCTCCCAGGAAGGGAGGTGTGGATAGTGACTTGTGCTTGTACACAGGCTTCTTGGTGGCTGCAGGAGAAGCCTTAACATCTCATGCCTGTCTCTAGTGTCCACACTGATAGCCGTGGCTCGCACCCATCTCTGGAGCTCGTTTAGACAGTGCTCTGAATCCCCTCTCCTCACACACCCCAAAACAATGGTCTCTTGCCTCTTTGGCAGTTCCAGACATTTTCCCAGACTCCCTCCCAGCTAGCTGTGGTGCACTAGCCCCCTTCAGGCTGTGTTCACGCAGCCAACCCCAATCCTCGCCCTGGGGTCTGACCTCCGATGCTGGAGCCTCAGCTCCCAGCCCCCACCTGCCCTGGCAGGTGAGCAGACAAGCCTCTCGGGCTGGTGAGTGCTGGTCAGCACCGATCCTCTGTGCAGGAATCTCTCTGCTTTGCCCTCTGCACCCCTGTTGCTGTGCTGTCCTCCTTGGCTCCAATGCTTACCCCCTGCATCCCCCCATTTCCGCCAGTAAGGGACTTCTTAGTGTTTGGAAACTTTTTCTCCTTCAGAGCTCCTTCCCAGAGGTGCAGGTCCCATCCTATTCTTTTGTCTCTGTTTTTTCTTTTGCCCTACCCACGTATGTGGGGAGTTTCTTGCCTTTTGGGAAGTCTGAGGTCTTCTGCCAGAGTTCAGTTGGTGTTCTGTAGGATCTGTTCCACATGTAGATGTATTTCTGATGTATTTGTGGGGAGGAAGGTGATCTCCATGTGTTACTCCTCAACCATCTTGAAGGTCTCTCTGAAACTGTTTAAATTACTATAATTTGTGGTATTCATCGAAATAGTTGAATTCAACCAATAATAATTGGGTGAATATTATGTGCCAGGCCCTATGCTAAATGCTAGGGGAGCAAAAATACATAGCCTTGCCTTCCTGGAAAAACCTGGAGAATAGTGGTATGAGAAGCATAAAGCTCCATAATATCAATATAATACATGATGTGATATAAGAGAGAGTCTAAACAAGAGGCTCTGAGAATGTAGAGAAGGGACATTTAGTGCAGCCCCAGGAGCTCCCAGGTTCAGAAAAGCCTTCCTAATGGAAACAGTGCCTGAATGATCTTAAGTGTGAGTGGTAGTAGCTAAAATAGAAGTGTGGAACAGGCAGAGAGAAAAGCAAAGACAGCGAGGCACCTAATAGCCTGATGTATGTATGGGAGCTAAAGGTGTGAGCCCAGTGTTCCTAGGGCATATCTTTGAGCTGTGGAAAACATGAAAGAAATAGGTAAGGAACCGCTCAAGGAGGGCCTGCATGCCATGCAGGGAAGCATGGACTTCATGCTGGGGTAGATGACCAGAAACTTTTGAAGGACTCTAAGCAGAAGTTCATGGTTCAATAGTTTTTTTTTTTCAAATTTTTTTCATTGTCCTTAATTCACTCTAGGAAAAATCAGCCCTTATCAAATCTCCCATAGTTCTTCCTAATATGGTAATTAATCTACCAACGAATTTATGTCTCAAGACTTCATCATATGGTTCAAATGATATGATATTTGCAGGAAAGGCATATTTTAGACTTTCCAATCTAATCCTTTCTTTTTATTTGCAGTATAAAACTGAATCGGGATGCAAAGAATGTGAGGAGCTGGAGGAAAAAAATATTAAAGAATTTTTGAAGAGTTTTGTACATATTGTGCAAATGTTCATCAACCCTTCTTGATTGCAACTAATCCTTTTCAGCATTTCTATTATTAACAAACAGCTCCCCACTGCTTAGAGGCAACAACGAAACACTCAGCATTTCAAATATGCTGCCAAAATAAATTCTTCTGGCAAGAGGATGATCAGGATCTTTGATCAGATGAACTCACAGAAATGAAGGCCGAACAATGGCATTGAGTACCATGGTGTCTATGAATGAAGGACTTATTTTATTCATTTATTTTTAATTTATTATTGAGATTGTACATATTTGTAGCATAATGTAAATTTTGAATAAAATTGTGTACATATTTTATCTTTTGAAATTGCACTGATATTTTATGTCATAAGAAAATAGAGGGTGTTTGGTTCAAGGGTGATAGTCAAATTATTTAACAACCACTGGGGCTGGGCACCACTGCTGTAGGTAAAGAGGATGCCCCAACCAATGTGGAAATTGACTACCAGCCTTCCTTTGCTTCTCCTCTAGGTGTAGCACTTGGAGGGAGAATTGACTACCAACGAGAAAGGAGGAACTAGATGTGAAACCAGTAATTTCGTTATTGATATATAACGTGCTTGTTATGAGAGAGAGAATTTGCAAGTACCCAGCATGGAATGCACATCAGTCCATCTCAGGTGGGGATGGCAATAATAAACCTTCACTGATGGGTGGAACTGTGTATCAAAAACTAATGATTGCACTGGTGTTTATATTTCATGCTTCCCCAAGTACAGGTATTTTATTTTTCCACATTGTATTTGCCATGTTTGTATAATAAAAAACTGCTCATGAGTTAAAGTCAACATGATCTGGCATAAAATAATTGTTTCTATTATTTTTTAGTATACTGTCTAAAATTTTCAAAATCTTTTCAAATGGAACTGACTGAAATGAAATATTCTCATTTCATCACAAATTTCTTTCCCCCAGTTCACTTCTGGCAGTCTTTACTGAGAGACTAAATGGCAGGAATTGATCTCCTAAGAACTGGATTTCTTTCCATTTCACAGTACAAACCATTTCTCTATTGAAACATTCTTTTGGAGTCCAGTGCCCCATCCAGGCTCATGTATCTCATTCTTTTAGTCAATGTATGCTTGAAATTTTCTTTCAAGATAGTTTTAGAGAAATCTGTATTCCATTTCACTTCCAGAATCCTGTGTTAGCTTTCAGTTCATTCCCTGATCTCAGTCCAGACAAATAGTATTTGGCAGCCATTGGGATTGTACCAGTTTATTAAATTTCATTTGAAATGGATTTTTTTGACAATGCAGTTGTTTTGTTTATTGTATCAGAAGGTACTAAGCAGAAATTTTAAAAGTTAAAATACAGATTTTTTGGATAATTATTCAATTAGAGGTCAAATTATTGTAATATGTCAAGAGAATTTTCCTATGTTCATTAAACCCAAATACATTACAGGAATTCTGTTTTTAGTTTAATCTTTCTAGATGCAAATAATAATGTCTAAAACATGACAATATATTTCTCTGAGATAAAAATAGTCTAGATGGAATGATGGTATTTGTAAAACACAGTCATGATCATGCTTCTACTCTTTTATTTTGGTTCTTGTGGTACAACATTTTGGTCTGTGACTTGGATAAAGATAGAAGGTGTGCTTATCAAATTTATGGAATATGTAAATTATGTAACAGAATGAAAATTTACAATTCCCTCAGACTAGAAGGAAGTGCCAGTGTAACAAGATGAAAATTAACAAGGATATACAAAGAGTTCTGTACTTGGCCACAATAATGAACTGCAAGAGAAAGAATAAGGAAGATGCAGCTGGATTCAGCAAAAAAAGATTTTAGGGATTTTATGCACTAGTAAATCAGTGTAAGTTGACAGTTTGATATGACTATTAAAAAGGCAATTGCAGGGCCTCCCTGGTGGCGCAGTGGTTGAGAGTCCGCCTGCCGATGCAGGGGATACGGGTTCGTGCCCCGGTCTGGGAGGATCCCATATGCCGCGGAGCGGCTGGGCCCGTGAGCCATGGCCGCTGGGCCTGCGCATCCGGAGCCTGTGCTCCGCAACGGGGGAGGCCACAACAGTGGGAGGCCCGCATACCGCAAAAAAAAATAAATAAATAAATTAAAAAAAAAAAGGCAATTGCAATTGTTGGCTACTTTCATATAAATATATTACTTAGGTCAGTATTTTTGAAGTTGACCAATGGCATCAAAATCACCTGGAAGCTTTTATGTTTGTTTGTTTTTTGTCTTTTACAGTATTGAGAAATAATTGGCATACATCACTATATACACTTAAGATGTAGAGCATGAGGTTTGATTTACATATATTGTGAAATGATTAACAAAATAGGCTTAGCTAATGTCATCTTCTCATATAGATACAATATAAAGAAAAGAAAGAAAAAAGAAAACAGGAAAAAAAATTTCTCCTTGAGATGAGAACTTAAAGAATTTACTCTCTGGGACTTCCCTGGTGGTACAGTGGTTAAGAATCTGCCTGCCAATGCAGGGGACACAGGTTCGAGCCCTGGTCCAGGAAAATCCCACATGCCATGCAGCAACTAAGCCCATACACCTCAACTACTGAGCCTGCGCTCTAGAGCCCATGAGCCACCACTACTGAGCCTGCGTGCCTAGCACCTGTGCTCTGCAACAAGAGAAGCCACCACAATGAGAAGCCTGCACACTGCAACAAAGTCGCCCACACTCACCGCAACTAGAGAAAGACCGCATGCAGCAACGAAGACCCGATGCAGCCAAAAATTAATAAATAAATTTATTTTTAAAATAAATTTACTCTCTTAACAACTTTCCTATAAATCATAGGTCAGTGTTAGCTAGAGTCATCATGTTGTACATTACATCCCTAGTACTCATTTATCTTGTCACTAGAAGTTTGTACCTTTTGACCATCTTCCTCTCTTTTTTTAAAATGAGTTGTTGTGTTTAAGATTTCACATAAAAGTGAGATCATACAGTATTTGTCTTTCTCTGATTTATTTCACTTAGCATAATGCCTTTAGGTTCCATCCATGTGGTCACAAATGGTGAAATGTCTTCATTTTTTTATGGCTAAATAATATTCCATGGGATACGTATGTGTGTGTGTGTATAATACACATAAATATATATGCCTCAACTTCTTTATCCATTAATCCATAGATGAACACTTAGGTTGTTTCCATATCTTGGATGTTGTAAATAATGCTTCTGTGAACCTAGGGGTACAGATATATTTTCAAGTTACTGTTTCTGTTTCCTTTGTATATAGTCCCAGAAGCAGAATTGCTGGATCATATATATGGTAGTTCTATTTTTAATTTTTTGAGGAACTTCCATACTGTTCTCCATAGTGGCTGCACCATCTTACAATCCCATCATCTGTACACAGGGCCCCCTTTTCTCCATATCCTCACCAACACTTGATATTTGTTGTCTTTTTGACACTAGTCATTCTAAGAGGTGTGGGATAACTTCTCATGGTGTTAATTTGCGTACCCCTGATGGTTAGTGATGTTGAGCATCTTTCCATATATCTGTTGGTTTTGTACATCTTCTTTGGAGAAATGTTTATCAGGTCCTTTGCCCATTTATTAATTTTTTTTAATTGAATTGTATGAGTTATTTGTTTATTTTGGATATCCACCCTGTTTCAGAAATATAGCTTGCAAATAATTTTTCCCATTCTATAGGTTGCCTTTTCAGTTTGTTGGTGAATTCTTTTGTTGTGCAGATGCTTTTTAGTTTGGTGTAGTCCCACGTATTTATTTTTGATTTTTGTTGCTTGTGCATTAGATGTCATGTCCAAAAAATCATTATCAAGGCCCATGTAAAGGATTTTTATTCCTATGTTTCCTTCTAGAAGTTTCATGATTTCAGATCTTACATTTAAGTCTTTAATTCATTTTATTTAATTTTTGTGTGTGGTGTTAAGATATGGGTCCAATTTCATTCTTTTACATGTGAATATCCAGCTATCTCAGCACAATTTATTGAAAAGAACTTCTTTTCTCCATTAAGTATTCTCAGCTCCCTTGTCAAATATTAGTTGGCTATATATGCTTGGTCTTATTTCTGGGCTCTCAATTCTGTTTCTTTTGTCTATTGTCTGTTTTTATGCCAGTACTATACTGTTTTGATAACTATAGCTTTATAGTTTAGCTTGCCTCCTTATTTGTCCTTCTTTCTCTGTATTTCTTTGGCTGTTTGGCGTATTTTGTGGTTCCATATAAATTTCAGGAGTGCTTTTTCTACCTCTGTAAAAAAAGGCCATTGAAATCTTGATAGGGATTTTGTTGAATCTGTAGATGGCTTTTGGTAGTATTGACATTTTAACAATATTTATTCTTCCAATCCATGAATATGGGATACTTTTCCATTATTTGTTTTTTCTTCAATTTCTTTCATCAATATCTAATAGTTTATAGAGTACTTTAACCTCTTTAGTTAAATTTATTCCTAAGTATTTTACTGTTTTTGCTGCTATTGTAAATGAGATTGATTTCCTTATTACTTTTTCAGAAATTTAGTGTATAGAAATGCTACTGACTTATTAAGTCTATTCTTTATTGATATATTAAAAATTCAATGTATGCTGTTCAGCTTAATAAACTGGATTAGTTATATTTCCCAAACAGTTTAAAAAGAATTCTCTACATACAGAAAAAGAAAAATTTTCAATTCAGATATAAACTACTATCCTAAAATTAAAATTAAGTAGAATTTAGATGTGAACATGAAGAGAAATGGTACCAAAAATATGTGAAAAAAACATTTTTATGATATTAAACTAATGTTTTCTCTTCAAAAATTTCCATTGAAAATAAGGAAGGGTGAGCTTGTGTCTTTTGTAGAAACTTACATGATTTATTAAATTATATTAAGCTCCTGCAAGAAATGACACATATGAGATGACTTTTTATTTGAATTTTTTCGGGTTTTTTTTAACATCTTTATTGGAGTATAACTGGTTTACAATGGTGTGTTAGTTTCTGCTTTATAACAAAATGAATCAGTTATACATGTACATATATCCCCATATCTCTTCCCTCTTGCATCTCCCTCCCTTCCATCCTCCCTATCCCACCCCTCTAGGTGGTCACAAAGCACCGAGCTAATCTCCCTGTGCTATGTGGTTGCTTCTCACTAGCTACCTATTTTACATTTGGTAGTGTATATATGTCCATGCCACTCTCTCACTTTGTGCCAGCTTACACTTTCCCCTCTCCATATCCTCAAACCCATTCTCTAGTAGGTCTGCATCTTTATTCCTGTCTTGCCCCTAAGTTCTACATAATCATTTGTTGTTGTTTAGATTCCATATATATGTGTTAGCATACGGTATTTGCTTTTCTCTTTCTGACTTACTTCACTCTGTATGACAGACTCTAGGTCCACCCACCTCACTACAAATAACTCAATTTAGTTTCTTTTTATGGCTGAGGAATATTCCATTGTATATATGTGCCACATCTTTTTTATCCATTCATCTGTTGATGGACACTTAGGTTGCTTCCATGTCCTGGCTATTGTAAATAGAGCTGCAGTGAACACTGTGATACATGACTCTCTTTGAATTTTGTTTTTCTCAGAGTAAATGCACAGTAGTGGGATTGCTGCCTCGTATGGTAGTTCTATTTTGAGTTTTTTAAGGAACCTCCATACTCTTCTCCATAGTGGCTGTATCAACTTACATTGCCACCAACAGTGCAGGAGGGTTCCCTTTTCTCCACACCTTCTCCAGCATTTATTGTTTGTAGATTTTTTGATGATGGTTGTAGGTTTTTTTCCCCTTCATCACTTTAAATATGTCCTGCCACTCCCTTCTGGCTTGCAGAGTTTCTGCTGAAAGATCAACTGTTAACCTTATAGGGATTCCCTTGTGTATTATTTGTTGTTTTTCCCTGGCTGCTTTTAATATGTTTTCTTTGTATTTAATTTTTGATAGTTTGATTAATATGTGTCTTGGCGTGTTTCTCCTTGGATTTTTCCTGTATGGGACTCTCTGTGCTTCCTGGACTTGATTAACTATTTCCTTTCCCATATTAGGGAAGTTTTCAACTATAATCTCTTCAAATATTTTCTCAGTCACTTTCTTTTTCTCTTCTTCTTTTGGGACCCCTATAAATCGAATGTTGGTGCAGTTAATGTTGTCCCAGAGGTCTCTGAGACTGTCCTCAGTTCTTTCCATTCTTTTTCTTTATTCTGCTCTGCAGTAGTTATTTCCACTATTTTATCTTCCAGGTCACTTATCCGTTCTTCTGCCTCAGTTATTCTGCTATGGATCCCTTCTAGAGAATTTTTACTTTCATTTATTGTGTTGTTCTTCATTGTTTGTTTGCTCTTTAGTTCTTCTAGGTCCTTGTTAAACATTTCTTGTATTTTCTCCATTCTGTTTCCAAGATTTTGGATCATCTTTACTCTCATTACTCTGAATTCTTTTTCAGGTAGACTGCCTATTTCCTCTTCATTTGTTTAGTCTGGTGGGTTTTCACCTTGCTCCTTCATCTGCTGTGTGCTTCTCTTCTTCTCATTTTGCTTAACTTACTGTGTTTGGGGTCTCTTTTTCGCAGGCTTCAGGTTCGTAGTTCCCATTGTTTTTGGTGTCTGTCCCTAGTGGCTAAGGTTGGTTCAGTGGGTTGTGTAGGCTTCCTGGTGGAGAAGACTAGTGCCTGTGTTCTGGTGGATGAGGCTGGATCTTGTCTTTCTGGTGGGTAGGTCCACATCTGGTGGTGTGTTTTGGGGTGTCTGTGGTCTTTTTATGATTCTAGGCAGCCTCTCTGCTAATGGGTGGGGCTGTGTTCCTGTCTTGCTAGTTGTTTGGTATAGGGTGTCCACCACTGTAGCTTGCTGGTCGTTGAGTGGAGCTGGATCTTGGCGTTCAGATGGAGATCTCTGGGAGATTTTCACTGTGTGATATTACGTGGAGCTGGGAGGTCTCTTGTGGACCAATGTCCTGAACTTGGCTCTTCCACCTCAGAGGCACAGCCCTGATGCCTGGCTGGAGCACCAAGAGCCTGTCATACACATGGCTCAGAATAAAAGGGGAAGAGGGCTTCCCTGGTGGTGCAGTGGTTGAGAGTCCACCTGCTGATGCAGGGGATACGGGTTCGTGCCCCGGTCTGGGAAGATCCCACATGCCGCGGAGCGGATGGGCCTGTGAGCTATGGCTGCTGAGCCTGCGCGTCTGGAGCCTGTGCTCCACAATGGGAGAGACCACAACAGTGAGAGGCCCGCGTACCGAAAAAAAAAAAAAAAAAAGAATAAAAGGGGAAGAAAGAAAGAAAGAAAGAAAGAAGATAATGTTAAATTAGATTAAATTAAATGTTATTAAAATAAAAAATAATTATTAAAAAATTTTTGAAATTTAATTAAAAAAAATGAAAAGAAGAACAAAAGAAAGTAGAGAGCAACCAAACCAAAAAACTAATCCACCAATGATAACAAGCACTAAAAACTATACTTAAAAAAGAAAAGAAAAAAACGGGCAGACAGAACCCTTGGACAAATGTTAAAGCAAAGCTATAGAGACAAAATCACATGTGGAAGCATACACAACACAGACACAAAAAGAGAAAAAGGGAAAAATACAGATATACCGTTGCTCCCAAAGTCCTCCTCCTCAATTTAGGGTTACTCATTGTGTCTTCAAGTATTCCACAGATGCAGGGTACATCAAGTTGATTGTGGAGATTTAATCCACTGCTCCTGAGGCTGCATGGAGAGACTTCCCTTTCTCTTTTTTGTTCGCACAGTTCCTGGGGTTCAGCTTTGGATTTGGCCCCGCCTCTGTGTGTAAGTCGCCTGAGGGCGTCTATTCTTCTCTCAGACAGGACGGGGTTAAAGAAGCAGCTGATTCGGGGGCTCTGGCTCACTCAAGCTGGGGGGGAGGTATGGATACGGAATGCGGGGGAGCCTGCGTTGGCAGAGGCCAGCATGACATTGCAACAGCCTGAGGTGTGCCATGTGTTCTCCCGGGGAAGTTGTCCCTGGATGACGGGACTGTGGCAGTGGCGGGCTGCACAGTCTCCCGGGAGGGGAGGTGTGGATAGTGACCTGTGCTTGCACACAGGCTTCTTGATGGCTGCAGCAGCAGCCTTAGCATCTCATGCCCGTATCTGGTGTCCACTCTGATACCACGGCTTGCGCCTGTCTCTGGAGCTACTTTAAGCTGCGCTCTTAATCCCCTCTCCTCGCGCACCAGGAAACAAAGAGGCAAGAAAAAGTCTGGTGCTTCTTCGGCAGCTCCAGACTTTTTCCGGGACTCCTTCCCGGCCAGCTGTGGCGCACTAGCCCCCTTCAGGCTGTGTTCACGCAGCCAACCCGGTCCTCTCCATGGGATCTGACCTCTGAAGCCGGAGCCTCAGCTCCCAGCCTGCATCTGACCCGGCCCGTGAGCAGACAAGCCTCTCAGGCTGGTGAGTGCTGGTTGGCACCGATCCTTTGTGTGGGAATCTCTCCGCTTTGCCCTCTGCACTCCTGTTGCTGCGCTCTCCTCCGTGGCTCCGAGGCTTCCCCCCTCCGCCACCCACAGTCTACCCCCGCTAAAGGGCTTCCTAGTGTGTGGAAACCTTTCCTTCTTCACGGCTCCCTCCAGGAGTTGCAGGTCCCGTCCCTATTCTTTTGTCTGTGTTTTTTCTTTTTTCTTTTGCCCTACCCAGGTACGTGGGGAGTTTCTTGCCTTTTGGGAAGTCTGAGGTCTTCTGCCAGCGTTCAGTAGGTGTTCTGTAGCAGTTGTTCCACATGTAGATGTATTTCTGATGTATTTGTGGGGAGGAAGGTGACCTCCACGTCTTACTCCTCTGCCATCTTGAAGCTCCCTCTGAATTTTTTCTTATGCTAAGGTTCATCAAGCTGTTTCATACTTATTGTTATAGTTAATGATATATCAAAATTCTATTTCTGGTACCAATTTATGCTGTGTTGGCAACTGGAGAATGAAACAGCAATGTAGACAACAGGCAAAATGGATTTTTATCCATCTTCTTTGAATTCCAGTAAATGTTTGCCAAATGTGTTTTTCTGTTTCAACCAAACTAAATATTATAGTCTTATTTCTCTCAACTATTAATTATTTTACTTCTGAGAGTCAAGAATTTCTTAAAGCACAGCAGTGCTTTTCATTTGTTAATTTTGTACCCTGCAACTTTGCTGAATTCATTGATTTAGTTATACTTATACGTGTATCTATTCTTTTGAAATTCTTTTCCCCTTTAGTTTGTTACATAATATTGAACCCACAGTTTAGTTTTTGTATTTTTCAACTTAGGATTTCGGTCTGTATTTTTTTTTATTGGAGTATAATTGCTTTACAATGTTTTGTTTGTTTCTGCTGTACAATGAAGTGAATCAGCTATATGTATACATATATCCCCTCCCCCTTGGACCTCCCTCCCATCCCCCCACCCATCACGACTATTTCCTTGTGTAAATGAGAAATGTTTTGTTCCTGCACTGTTTTCCTACTTTCATTTATTTGCCTGTCTCTAAACTTCCTTAAGAGGATTATTCTGAATTCTTTGTCTGATAGTTCATAGATCTTCATTTCTTTAGGCTTTATTGAAGCTTCAGTAGTTTCCTTTGGAGGTGTCATATTTACCTGATTTTTCATTGTCTTTGATTCCTTAATTTAGCATCTGTGCATTTGAGTAATCTTTCTCCTTTTCCAGATTGTACAGGTTGCTTTGGCAGAGACAGTGCTTCACCAGTCATCTCAGTTTGGGTTTCTGGGTGTGTCTGCTGGTCACGTCCTTAAGCAGGTGGGACCTGTTATTATGGTCTGTTTGGGGTCAAGGCAACTGAGCTTTGAGGATGGGGCTTGATGGGAGGTGCCACTGGCTGAGAACAGTTGGATAGGACTACTCACTGGTTTCCTACCCAGGTGAGGCTGTAGGATGGACTCTGCAGTTGCCTGAATTCTCTGGTCAGCCTTACTAGTAGGTCAGGAATGGGTACTATTTTCAATAATTGATGGGGCTCTGAATTAGCTTCACTGCCCTAGTAGGGCAGCAGGATGGGACCCAGGGCATGTATAGCTCATTGTTTAGGGACCCAAATCAGGCCAAAATGTGCACTGAATTACCTAGTCAGGTGAGGCCACTGGCTTTGCTCTGCAGATAGGGGAAGCCAGCGGTTGTGCTGTCTGTTCCAGTGCCACTGTACATAGGCTACTGAATGGTCTCTGCACCTTCCTATGTGCTCTGGTTAGGTTCCCTGGTAGGACAGGCTGAAGGGCCATGAATTAGACTCCTTGCCAGGACGCAGTGGGAGAAGCAGCTCTAAAGCTAGTAAAGCTCTTCATTTGTTGTCTTAACTCAAGCCAACTAACACCCCAAGTTTCCTGACAGAGCAGGGCCATTGGCTTTGTTCTGTGAAGCCAGCTCTGCCCACCTGCCTCTTGGCTCAAGTGCCAGTGGGTTGCACAACTTCCAGGAGTTGTCTCCAGCTCTTCTGGTCAGGTGGGATCAGAAGACACTCCCCACAGTGGGTGGAGCTATATCTCAGCTCCCTTGCCTGGGTGGGAGGGGGAGGCTATTCTCAATAAAATGAAAAATTTTAAAGCTTTTATTTTATTTTTTTCCCTAGCTTTTCTACTGATGGAGAATAGAAAAAGATGTCACAAAGAAAGAAAACTACAGGCCAATATCACTGATGATCATAGATGCAAAAATCCTCAACAAAATACAAACAAACAGGATCCAACACCATGATCAAGTGGGGTTTATCCCAGGAATGCAAGGATTTTTCAGTATATGCAAATCAATCAATGTGATAAACCATATTAACAAACTGAAGGAGAAAAACCATATGATCATCTCAATAGATGCGGAAAAAGCTTTTGACAAAATTCAACACCTATTTATGATAAAAACCCTCCAGAAAGTAGGCATAGAGGGAACTCACCTCAACATAATAAAGGCCATATATGACAAACCCACAGCCAACATTGTTCTCAATGGTGAAAAACTGAAACCATTTCCTCTAAGATCAAGAACAAAACAAGGTTTTCTACTCTCACCACTATTATTCAACATAGTTTTGGAAGTTTTAGCCACAGCAATCAGAGAAGAAAAAAAATAAAAGGAGTCCACAAATTGGAAAAGAAGTAAAGCTGTCACTGTTTGCAGATGGCATGATACTATACATAGAGAATCCTAAAGGTGTTACTAAAAAACTACTAGAGCTAGTCAATGAATTTGGTGAAGTAGCAGGATACCAAATTAATGCACAGAAATCTCTTGCATCCCTATATGCTAATGAAAAATTCACCATTTTTAACTGGAAGTTTCCAATCCAGTCCTTAGACAACAGTTAGCCTCCCAGCAGTGCTTGTTGGGATGGAGGAAGGAAAGCCATAATGGCTGTCACATTATCAAGAACCATAATTATCATATTATATAACCAATACTGTCACATTGTCAATAACCATAAGTATCACATTACATAACCAATATTATCACATTACCAAGAACCATTTATAGTGACTGGTAATCTATTCTGGTTATATAAGCACAGAGTGGGTTTAAAATTTGGTATTTTCCAATGCTCAAAATTAGAATTCCTCCCACATTAGTTACTTAATATGGATAACTTCAGTTGATCTTATGAAACTCAAGGCATAGATGTGCAACTTCTTAAAGCATTCTTAGCTAACTTAAGAAAAAAGTAATCACACAAAACAATCTAAATTTTATTTTTTATGCTTGTATTCTTAACAAATTAGCCTTTCATTTGTGTTTCAAAATTTTCCCATCTTGAACTGTTCTTAATTAACCAGCTCAGTGTTATTTGCCTAGACTGGTATGCTGTGTTTATGTCTCACCTGCCCTAAATGCTGAAGGTATTTGTCTTATGTTACATATAATAAAGAAAGCACTAATTCATAGACCTAGGACCTCAAATAGTAAAAGCAAGCCTAATAAAAATCAGGTTTACAGCCCAATGTCATACTGATGAATTATATTCTTACCTTTTCTTAATTTCAGATAAAGAAGATGTATGAGAGACTATTATTTGTACACTCTCCCTGACAATAAGCAGAAAGGACTAGAAGGCAGAGGACATGGAAATACAAAGAGAGCCAATACATACACATGATTTGTGAGCCCAGAGATTTTAAAACCCAACCACAAGCCTAGTTTTATAGACTCTCATTCTTCGTCTTAGAACAGAGAATCAATGAGATTATTTTATTTTGCTGCTGTTGCTGTTGTTGTGAGAGGGGCCTTATATGTTTTGATGTGTTACTGTTTCTATCCATCAAAGTCAATGTTCCCTAGATTCAAACTGACATATGATATACAAATCAAGGAATGTGATTGATCCCTCTCCTCCTCCCACCCACACAAATACTGAGAATGCATTTTTTTCTCTTTCATTTGTGTTATATCAGGCTTAGTGTAAGCTCTCTGCATTCATATGTGAGTCCTGGTTAACATATGCATTCATGTAGAAATATTTTGCCCAGAAGAAATCCCATTTCCATAGAGATTTGGTTCAATGCTTCTGAATGTGTCTGATGACTAAAGTTCATCTTCACTGAATAATTTATTATGAAAGGTAAACTTTAGCTTTATTGAAAAGTACCCTAATTGTATAATCTACCTGAGGCAACATAGAAGAAAAGTTAATGAATCACAAATAAGGAGTCCTGATTTTGTCCTATATTTTATTTCTTTAATCCTGGATTTCAAAGTAAGTTAACTATTAGAAAAATTAAAGACGAAATTGTTACACAAGCAGAATTGAAAATTATACCTTTAGATTTTACAAACTGTGTCAACATTCCCAGAATGTTATCATCAGAGAATCCAGGGTCACCCTCTAGCTGGCTTGTTTTCATCATCATCATCATTAGGGAATTCCCTCCATCAATCATATTGTAACCTCATTTGTTGAAAACATACTGTGTGTGAACATTATGCTAGGTTCTGCAGTTATGGCTGTGAATAGATAGCCATAATCTCAGCCCTCATGGAGTTTACATTCCAGCAGGAAAGTCATGTTATCAAATTAATCACTTGAGTGCTTATTCAGGTATTTTCAGTTTTATGAAGGGTACCAGGCAAGCACATGAAGAGAAGAACTGATGCGTTTAAGATGTCAGAGAGCTTCTTTGAGACAGTGATATCTGAGCTCTGCTATGAATTATAAAGAGTCAATCAGATAGATAGCCTGACAAACCTTCAGTCAGGAAGGATGACGGCCAGTTCAAAGAGCAGAAGGAAAGCCAGAGTGTCTAAAGTGGGAGAAAGCCCTGAAAGAAGTTGGTAAGGTAAGTACCAACTGGTCTCATAGGCTCTGATAAAGATTTTTCTTTATACTCCAAAAAAAAAGGGACTCTTATTCTCACATGTGTAAAAAAATATGGGTGGCATTGCTTCTGCCGTTGAGACAAGAGTTGTAGTCAACATCTCCTTACCACTAAATGCCAGCATAATAAAATTATTTCTAATAATATCATCTTACATGGGCCTAATGATTGCAGTCATTTAATGAATTCCTTACAACACCTAATAGAAATAAACTTTAGCAAGTAATTCTTTGTTCACTGCCAAAAACAAGAAACCTGTTTGCAGTACCTATGACTTGAGAGGCCAACATCATGAGGATTAACATATATGTCCAGAATTGGGATCTGAGGACAGTCAGAACTGACCTGTAGTCCAAATTTGAACAGTGGGAAGGACTTTCTAAATCACTCTTTAATGAGAACTATTTGATAAAAGGGAGGTCATTCTCATTAAGAAAAATGGGGTAGAGAAAAGCACAAGGATGTAATGATAGTGTGACAGGGCACAGTTAAAACGGGAAGTGGAAAGAGGCAAGATAAGCATGACCAGGTGGAGAGAGAGAAAGCTTCAAAAGCACAATTTCACTAACGTAATAAGGGACTTATGGGATCAGGCTATACAATGGCTTAGAAGAGATAAAAGCTGACTTTTTTTTAAGGAGATGATAAGAAAGAAGCAACATTTCTGAATCTTAGTGACAACTAAGAGCTAAAGGTGAGACAAGAACATCAGTACAGTGACAAGTACCACCTTTTCAAGGGTTTTAAAGATCATGGTCATCAGCCAGGTTCACTTTCCTGAGTTGATTTAATAAAGTCAAAGCCCCCTACAATGTGTCAATGGATTCTGCTCTCTTAAGGGCACATGGAGGCTGATGCAAGTAATAATGATCCTCTTACACTTTCATGGTTCTTAAACGTTCACAAAGCACTTTTATCTATATTATTTTTTTTGATAAGCATTTCCATCCCTCATAGGTATAGATGAAAAGAGGCAGAACCTATTTGCTTATGTTTCTGATATGTAAGAAACCAAAAAGAAACAAAGAAATCAGCTGAAAAGGTTGTCCACATTCAGCTGTGTATTTTTCTATGCCGTATTGTCTTTAGATTTCCTTTCAAAGAATCATGAGCATAATACTTGGGGTGGAAAATTATTTGTTGTTAAGAAAATCAAAACAGAGTTTAAGCAGGTATTTTTATTCCATATTTTGATTATTTTTTCTTCACACAATTTTATTCTGGTGTTTTGTTTGCTTTGCCCAGATGGCAAATGTGCCATTAAAATTATTCAGCCTAAATTAATTATCTTTTTATAGTAAAAGAAAATCCCCTCCTTTTGACAAGTAAGATGTTTGTGCTGTATTTATGAATAAATAGAGGCAGCTGTTATAAGCAACATTATTAATAGCATTGCTTTAAACACCTCATCGGAAAAGAAATCCACTCTTCAATATAATGTAAGCTCTTGGTGTCCCAGAGTTTATTAAAGAGTGAAAACCACAGACCTGTTATCCACACCACAGCATAATAAGAAAAATATCACACTTTCTATAAAAGAGGCACTCAACTCAAACTGCAGACATAAGGCAGTACTCTTTTAAGTGGTTATTGTCTTTGCTGGTCACTTGGGCCTGATTTTTCAGTGCTTCACACGTTAAGAGTGTGGGGATCACCAAAGCGGCTTACCTTGGAAACAGAAAGTTAACAGCAGCCACAGACTTCACTTAAATGGTCACAATGATGCTATTTCCTGCTTTTCAGTTGAATGGCTTTTTGATGGGTGATATGGTCATTGTAGAAAGGATTTTTCCCTTCTACAATGACCATTTACAATTTTTCCCTTCTACTCAGTAAGACTGAGTAGTTTTGCAAAGCATAAGAACCCTTTCTCCTCACAGGTCTTCTGAGTTCTATGCCAGAAAAGGTAAGACAAAGTATAACCCTTTATCACCACAATGAGATCATAATTCTCCAAGGCATCTGATTGGGCTTTAGAATTTCCCTATTTGAAGGAACTTGCTTTCCCAGGAGGCCATACTTTTTTCTCAGCAGAGCCAACTTTTCCCTAAGGATTCATTTCATTTCTTAGTCAACAAACATAACATATGTTGTCATTTCTTAGTCAACAAACATGTTTGTTGTTCTTCAACAACAAATATAAACTGTGCTCAAGGGAATGAATATTTGCAAACAGTGTACTGAGGACCACGTATAGAAGCCCCAGGTGTAGGCCTCAAGTGGGTGCATTGTCTTTAGAGAACTGAAAAACAATAATAGAACTGAAAGTCTGTCTGCCTTTATGATCAGGATGTGCAAGTGATTCTAAACAATGCCAGTGGTAGAATACCCTTCCCTGAAAAAATTTTTTTGGAAATCTATGTCTTAAACAATTGCTTAGGTTATAATTTTTAATACTATGTATGTAATCTTCAAATTAGCTCATATTTACTACTTATCCTTTAATAAGCATTGTATTTTTTTATTAGTTTCTGCTTTATAACAAAGTGAATCAGTCATACATATACATCTGTTCCCACATCTCTTCCCTCTTGCATCTCCCTCCCTCCCACCCTCCCTATCCCACCCCTCCAGGCGGTCACAAAGCCCCGAGCTGATCTCCCTGTGCTATGCGGCTGCTTCCCACTATCTATCTACCTTACATTTGATACTGTATATATGTCCGTGCCTCTCTTTTGCTTTGTCACAGCTTACCCTTCCCCCTCCCCATATCCTCAAGTCCATTCTCAAGTAGGTCTGTGTCTTTATTCCTGTTTTACCCCTAGGTTCTTCATGACATTTTTTTTTCTTAAATTCCATATATATGTGTTAGCATACGGTATTTGTCTTTCTCTTTCTGACTTACTTCACTCTGTATGACAGACTCTAGGTCTATCCACCTCATTACAAATAGCTCAGTTTCGTTTCTTTTTATGGCTGAGTAATATGTCATTGTATATATGTGCCACATCTTCTTTATCCATTCATCCGATGATGGACACTTAGGTTGTTTCCATCTCCAGGCTATTGTGAATAGAGCTGCAATGAACATTTTGGTACATGTCTCTTTTTGAATTATGGTTTTCTCAGGGTATATAAGCATTGTATTTTACATGGAAGTTAGTTTGAAGACCTCAGTTACATGTTTGGCTGCCAACCCTAGTGGATTCAGTTGACCCTGACTTCTAAAGAGTTCAGCCTTTTTCACACAGTTGGTGTTTTTACTGCTCTGGCCTTGCATGCATATTCTTTAAATAGATTGAAATAAATAATGATAACACAGTGACTGGAAAGATTAAGAAACCATATCTTAACTCAATTTTGATTTGTGTCTAACATTTAAAACTAAAAAAGAGAGCAAACCATGAGATGTAATAGTTTAGCAAATTCAGATTTTAGTTCATTCATGAAACTTTACTGAATGCGACTAATATCTTAACTTTGAAATGTTCTTTTTTTGAGTTGCTAATTATTTGATCTAAAAGTAAAGAAAAAGGGCTTCCCTGGTGGCACAGTGGTTGAGAGTCCGCCTACCGATGCAGGGGACACGGGTTTGTGCACCGGTCCGGGAAGATCCCACATGACACGGAGCGGCTGGGCCCGTGAGCCATGGCCGCTGAGCCTGCGCGTCCGGAGCCTGTGCTCTGCAACAGGAGAGGCCACAATAGTGAGAGGCCCGCGTACCACAAAAAAAGAAAAAAAAAAGAAAAAGTGAAGAAAATAAAATGCTCCATCTGTGCTTTGATTTATTTGCTGTCTAAATTGTCTCTTTTGCAGATGTTTCTGTGTTATTAAAATTTAATTATTAGTTACTAGTCAGTTACTTATGTGAAAATAAAGAAAACATCATTTAAAATGGAGTCAGGGAGCTCTGAAGAAGGGGCTCTCATGCATTACCTTTCAGACCCCAAACAGGGGGAAGCTTACTTTATGTGCCTCAGCAGGAGAAAGGAAGAATCTCTCCTTGCCCAGCAATAGCCCCGCCAATGAGAAACTGCCACACTCAGCCAGTGAGAAACGGTAATCACCCTGAACTCTTTGAAACAGCCTCTCCCAACTTCCTCCTTCTCCCTTAGAAAAGCAACCCCCTTTCCTCTGTTCCTCAAACTTACCTATGGTTCACCATACTTTGCTTGTCCCAAATTGCAATTCCTCTGCTATTCCCAAATAAACCCATTTTTCTGGAAAAATACTTGGCTTTTTTGTTTTTTAAGGTCAACATTACATCAAATTTTGCTGGAAAAATACTTAGCTCTTTTGTTTTTTAAGGTCAACATTACATCAAATTTTGCTGGAAAAATACTTGGCTCTTTTGTTTTTTAAGGTCAACATTTACATAGCAATTTTATAAAATTGTTACTAAAGAATCAAATTCTAAACTGTTGTGTAGATTTAAACTAATTAAATAGTTGTAGTTTTTTTCTCCAGACTCTTAGAGGTACTTAAAATTATTTATAGTATTTTTGTGAAAATAGCAACTGGTTCATAACTATTCTGAATTTTGTAAAGAAATTTATGTGAGCAATCCATACCAACATGAAGTTACCTTGACAGTGAATCCTCTTCTAGGGGCACTGGTGGTGAGAAAGAGAGAAAACTATTAGCAAAATTCAAAACCAACAAGAATTTTTTTTAACAGTGAAGAGAAAGGCACCAGTAAAAGCAAAGTAAGACTAGACAAAGGCACTAATAAAGACTTGGGCAAGACCAAAACTGTATTAAAGAAGAGAGGAGGGATGATAAAATTTTTTTTTTTTTTTTTTTTTTTTTTTTGCAGTACACGGGCCTCTCACTGTTGTGGCCTCTCCCGCTGCAGAGCACAGGCTCCGGACATGCAGGCTCAGTGGCCATGGCTCACGGACCCAGCTGCTCCGTGGCATGTGGGATCTTCCCAGACCGGGGCACGAACCAGCGTCCCCTGAATCGGCAGGCAGACTCCCAACCACTGCGCCACCAGGGAAGCCCGATAAACAATTTTTATATCATTACTTGTCCAGAATTGGTTCTGTATGACTTGAGAGTTACTCTGGTTAAGAAAGAAGTGGATCTCTTCAGAATAAAAACAAACTTTTCTTTGAAGTCCAAGGAAAAGGCAAAAAGGACAAAGGATTGAGTCAACACTTGATGACTTTATGGCTTTAGAAATATTTACAAAATCGTGAAAAAGTATTGAGAACTTGGACAGCTTATTCAAACTAAAAAAATGATTTGTTTTCTTTTTGCTGCTGACTTACAGTTAATAAGACAAAAGCTGAAATATCCAGCTTTATAACCAGTTAGAGGATTACAAAGTTATTGAAATTTAGTTTTTGAAAACATAATTGAAATTATCTCCAAAAGTCTAAGAATGAGGTATCTGAACACCATTGTAGAAAAGCATGTTTATCAATATGGAAAATCTTGACTTTGGGACTGAAACTCCAAATAACTATGGATAAGGTTCATTGAGAAGAAATGAGTAATGAGAGAAATAAGTGGAGACAAAATATCTAGGAAAATCCATTGTGTCCATGTTAAATGAGTTAAAGAAAATGTTCTGCCAATTTCTAGGAATGTGTATATGGCTCAATTTATGTAATTATATTGTTGCTAATTGAAAGACTAGACTTTTTTTCTTCTGCCATGGTTTTTCATTTTCAAACTCATTATCCTGCTTTGATTTCTTTATTACCTTAAATGCCTCTCAAAGTCATTTTTAACTTGAAGTCCACAGATAACTGGTTTGTCCCTTAGTGAGTTTCCAGTGATCTCTAACCCTCAGAAAATAAATCTAGATGTGTATCAGTGTGCAATACTGTTTTTCAGGAGAGGGTCCATAGTTTTCATCAGAATTAGTAGAGTGTTCCATGAATCAAAAGGTTTTAAGACTGCCTCTCCAGGAATCCCTTTTTCTCCCTATCAAGTCAAAGGGTCAGGCAGTGTTGTATCTTGTAAAACTTGGATTTGTACTTCAATGTACATCTCAGGATCTTGTTAAAATGCAAATTCTGACTCGTTAGCTCCCAGGTGATGTGATGCTGTTGGTTCATGGATCATACTTTGAGAAACAAGGGTTTGACATCAGAGAGGTTTTGCCTCTGAGCTGTTCCAGAGACCACGGCCATTACTGAATGGACACGACCCAGAGAGACATGGAACCAGGTGTGGTCTCAGTCATCTGAGCCCAGGTAAGCTGCCTAACCATGCTGTGTCTATTTTCTTGTCTCTCAAAAGGCAATAATGATATTATTAGACTACCAGGATGGTTGTGAGTTAAATTAGATGCTGACTGCAGTTCTTGCTACAGAGTAGATACGAAATAACTTTATTCTCTTCCCCCTTCCCCCAACACTTTGTAGTTTCCTTTTACTCTAGTGAGGTGATTATTTAAGAGTTATCATCAACAAATCTGAGGATAGCCGCAGGGTGAAAATAGGTACAGTATTCCAGAATTTCCTTGAAAGAGTTCTATTTCAATACCCCAAGTCTCAAGCAGAATTAGAATTCTGGTTTTTTCTACCTATCAAATTTCAGCAGTAAACGGCCAAAACAAATTGTCTATTTGTTGTTGTTTTGGCTTAGCAACAGGTTGCCCTGGGGAATGCTGCCTTTAAGCCAGTTTGACCACTGCCTTCTCCCCTTATTTCAACTTCAACACTATTTGCATCAGTTATATTGGTTACTTGTCACTTATTACAGCGAATACTGTAATATTCTCAAATTCTTATCATTTCTCTTACTCATTTTCAAGCTATTCTATCTTCTAGATTTCACCTATCTCACTGCTACTGAATGTAATCACTTACATTATTTATACTAATTATTGATTTAATGTACGACCTCGGTTACTCATCTTATTTTCTGTCCTTCTCAGGTTGTCAAGAATCAAATATATCTAAGTTGCATTGTATCACAACTCCCAAGAGTCAGGTGAAACTGGGGCTTAAATGCTTTGGAATAGGTCAAGGTTATGCTTTTTTGTAGTTAATTCACTGCCCTTGCTAATGAATGATTTCATGCTGTCATCATTAAGCTACAAAGGCAGGACAATTTGGTAACTATTTTTTTATTAGCAAAGTAACAAGGTTGTGATTAACATGAAACACATTAATTTGACTTACTATCAAATTCCTACCATTGATAAAGTCTCTGAGATGGTAGTGAACAAAAGTGGTAGAAAACAAAGAATCTAATCTATAAAATTTCAATTCTTTAAGTTGCCACATGAAAAGAAACCACAGTATAAAAAATGGAGAGAAAGACTGTTGTGTTATTCTTGAAGACTATTAGGCTCAAGGTTACCAGCCAAACATAATTCTTGTTAAATTCTTCCATTACCATCTAATCCTGTTTATGTCAAGAACACCTTTAATAGAATGTCACTTCAAATCACTGAAATACAAAGACAAGCACTGTGATTTAAATTAACTACAAAATGAATACCCTTTCCACAGGGACCCCTGAGCTAGCAAGTTCATAAGTGACAAAGCATGTTGCCTCTGAGATCTCCCTAGAAGCCACAGCCATTAACTTGATGGATACCATCCCCCCAAAAACTCCCTTCTTTTTTTCTGGGACATAGGCCGGAGTGTTCTCCTCCTTTCTGAAGGAGGTTTTGGGTACTTATCCAGGAAAAAAAATTGTGGTTTCTAGCTATTTCTAGCTATTGTTTAATTTTAGTCTCTGTCTTAAAAGGGAGGATTTGACTTATATATGCAATTCCTGACTGTTAGTTCTGCGGTGCAGGTATTTTGATGTTCCCAAGGGACTTTGGCTATCTTCAGTGAGTAGTGTAATTCCATGAGAGGAACTTTCCAAATACTTGACTGCCCAGAGGTAATTGAAGAGATCTGTACTAGCTTCTTTAATACTGCACTGGTCGTAATATATATATGTATGGTCTTGTATGTGGTTGGCCATTGACAGTTAGAGACAAAGAAATACAACAGAGTAAAATTCATCGATAGGTCCTCAAAGAAACAATGTGAAGAATAAATCTCTAAAAATGAAACCCCTTATGGGAATATCATATGATTTTTCAGTAAGTCAATTATCACATTGATAAAGCAAGGATATAAATTGTTGACTATGCCCTTTGATGACAAGAACAAACCCAATGATTGCTCTTAGCAATAAACTGGGACAGTGGAATAGTCTTTGATTCTAGAAATAATTGACATTTATGGAAACCATTGTTAGGATGGCTAATAGAATTTATTTCATGGCCAACAAATTCCCATGGCAAATTTAGCATCTGATAGGTAACTGACCATCAGATGTACTTTGCAAACGCAAAACCACAACAGCATTTTCCCTTGGTCTCCATCATGTGTAATACAGAACTTTGAGTGTCATAACTTAGTGTTCCACCTTCCAGAACTACCCGGACATCAAAGAGGATGAGATGGGAAAAGAG
Source organism: Mesoplodon mirus (assembly GCF_964341445.2). Classification (NCBI taxonomy): domain Eukaryota; kingdom Metazoa; phylum Chordata; class Mammalia; order Artiodactyla; family Ziphiidae; genus Mesoplodon; species Mesoplodon mirus. Next base: position 12,224,076 of record NC_138977.1, on the reverse strand, counting down.
GATGCAGAGTCACATTTCCACCTATCTCTAAAACAATAGAGTACTGAATGGAAGTGCACTGTAAGACATATTCTTTTCTTTTAATTTGCTCAAATTTCTTATTTTGAAAAGTTTCAAATATACAGAGTCATTACAAGAATATTACAATGAATATTCACACCCATCACCTAGATTCTCTAATTTTTTCACATTGTCATATTTGCTACATTCTCTTTTTTGTTTTTGATTTCTCCTTTTTATTCTTTCTGAGTCTTAGTTGCTGATATATAACTCTTTACCCCGAAATACTTCAGCGTGTATCTCTTTTGTTCCCCCATTTTTTAAAACATCTTTATTGGAGTATAATTGCTTTACATTGTTGTGTTAGTTTCTGCTGTATAACAAAGTGAATCAGCTATACGTATACATATATCCCCATACCACTCCCTCTTGCATCTCCCTCCCACCCACCCTATCCCACCCCTCTAGGTGGTCACAAAGCACCAAGATGATCTCCCTGTGCTATGCGACTGCTTCCCACTAGCTATCTATTTTACGTTTGGTAGTGTATATATGTCCATGCCACTCTCTCACTTCTTCCCAGCTTACCCTTCCCCCTCCCCATGGCCACAAGTCCATTCTCTAGTAGGTCTGTGTCTTTATTCCTGCCCTGCCCCTAGGTTCTTCAGAATTTTTTTTTTTTAGATTCCATATATATGTGTTAACATATGGTATTTGTTTTTTTCCTTCTGACTTACTTAACTCTGTATGACAGATTCTGTGTCCGTCCACCTCATTGCAAATAACTCAGTTTCATTTATTTTTATGGTTGTGTGATATTCCATTGTATATATGTGCCAAATCTTTTTTATCCATTCATCTGTTGAGGGACACTTAGGTTGCTTCCATGTCCTGGCTATTGTAAATAGTGCTGCAGTGAACATTGTGGTACATGACTCTTTTTGAATTATGGTTTTCTCTGGGTATATGCCCTGTAGTGGGATTGCTGGGTCATATGGTAGTTTTATTTGTAGTTTTTTAAGCAACCTCCATACTGTTCTCCATAGTGCCTGTATCAATCTACATTCCCACCAACAGTGCAAGAGGGTTCCCTTTGCTCCACACCCTCTCTAGCATTTATTGTTTGTAGATATTTTGATGATGGCCATTCTGAACAGTGTGAGGCAATACCTAATTGTAGTTTTGATTTGCATTTCTCTAATGATTAGTGATGTTGAGCATCCTTTCATGTGTTTGTTGGCAATCTGTATATCTTCTTTGGAGAAGTGTGTATTTATGTCTTCTGCCCATTTTTGGATTGGGTTATTTGTTTTATGATATTGAGCAGCATGAACTGCTTATAAATTTTGGAGATTAATCCTTTGTCAGTTACTTCATTTGCAAATATTATTTCCCATTCTAATGGTTGTCTTTTCGTTGTGTTTATGGTTTCCTTTGCTGTGCAAAAGCTTTTAAGTTTCATTAGGTCCCATTTGTTTATTTTTGTTTTTATTTCCATTTCTCTAGGAGGTAGGTCAAAAAGTATCTTGCTGTGATTTATGTCATAGAGTGTTCTGCCTATGTTTTCCTCTAAGGGTTTTATAGTGTCTAGCCTTATATTTAGGTCTTTAATCTATTTTGAGTTTATTTTTGTGTATGGTATTAGGGAGTGTTCTAATTTCATTCTTTTAACATAGCTGTCCAGTTTTCCCAGCACAACTTATTAAAGAGGCTGTCTTTTCTCCACTGTATATTCTTGCCTCTTTATCAAATAAAGGGTGATCACATGTGCATGGGTTTATCTCTGGGCTATCTATCTTGTTCCATTGATCTATATTTCTGTTTTTGTGCCAGTACCATACTGTCTTGATTACTGTAGCTTTGTAATATAGTCTGAAGTCTGGGAGCCTGATTCCTCCAGCTCAGTTTTTCTTTCTCTAGATTGCTTTGGCTACTCGGGGTCTTTTGTGTTTCCATACAAATTGTGCAATTTTTTTTTCTATTTCTGTGAAAAATGCCAGTGGTAGTTTGATAGGGATTGCATTGAATCTGTAGATTGCTTTGGGTAGTGCAGTCATTTTCAAAATGTTGATTCTTCCAATCCAAGAACATGGTATATCTCTCCATCTGTTTGCATCATCTTTAATTTCTTTCATCAGTGTCTTATATCTTTTCTGCATACAGGTCTTTTGTCTCCTTAGGTAGGTTTATTCCTAGGTATTTTATTCTTTTTGTTGCAGTGGTAAATGGGACTGTTTCCTTAACTTCTCTTTCAGATATTTCATTATTAGTGTACAGGAGTGCAAGAGATTTCTGTGCATTAATTTTGTATCCTGCTACTTTACCAAATTCATTAATTAGCTCTAGTAGTTTTCTGATAGCGTCTTTAGCATTCTCTGTGTATAGTATCATGTCATCTCTAAACAATGACAGTTTTTTTTCTTCTTTTCCAATTTGGATTCCTTTTGTTTCTTTTTTGTCTCTGATTGCTGTGGCTAAAACTTCCAAAACTATGTTGAATAATAGTGGTGAGAGTGGGCAAACTTGTTTTGTTCCTGATCTTAGTGGAATTGGTTTCAGTTTTTCACCACTGAGAATGATGTTGGCTGTGGGTTTGTCATATATGGCCTTTATTATGTTGAGGTAAGTTCCCTCTGTGAATACTTTCTGGGGAGTTTTTATCATAAATGGGTGTTGAATTTTGTTGAAAGCTTTTTCTGCATCTATTGAGATTATCATATGGTTTTTATCCTTCACTTTGTTAACATGGTGTATGTAAGATACATTCTTGGGAGTGTTATAGGAACTCAAGAGTCTTGAAAGGAGGCTGATGGAGGTTAAAGCATCTCCTGAAGGAAGTAACATCAAAAATTTAAAGGATGAGTAGACGTTAGCAAAAAAAGGTGGTTGAAGAAGGACATTCCAATACCTTTACCCTGACCTCAGGATTTTTTTTTGTTGTTACTTTGCCCTCCTTGCTTTCTCTCAGGTACTTTCTTCCTGCCCCTATTACTGTTTCAATCTTCCTCACTCCTACAGAAGAGTGGACAAAGGCAAGCACCCTGTTCAGTGCATACATCTGTCATTCCAGACTCATACTGGAGTAAAGTTTTTTTGATCTTTTGACTTTAAAAGTGCTGTACAGGGCTTCCCTGGTGGTGCAGTGGTTGAGAGTCTGCCTGCCGATGCAGGGGACGCGGGTTCGTGCCCCGGTCCGGGAGGATCCCGCGTGCCACGGGGCGGCTGGGCCCGTGAGCCATGGCTGCTGGGCCTGCGTGTCCGGAGCCTGTGCTCTGCGGCGGGAGAGGCCACGGCGGTGAAAGGCCCACGTACCGCAATAAATAAATAAATAAAGCATAATATCAGCAGTCTCATATTAGCATTTAAGTTTGGATCAGGCTTTATGTCATTATTAAAGTAGACCACAGCTTGATAGCACTCACAATAGATGGTTATTTAAGCAGGAAAAATAAATAGTTGTGTAACCTCATTTAAATAAATAAATAAACAAACAAATAAAACGTATTCCCCCTGCCCCAAAGATTTTAGGGATTTAAATAATTCACGTTCACAGATATGAACCCAATTTTAAAATGAACTAAGCATACTTAATGAGAGAAGATCATTCACTAGCCAAGTGTAAAGCAGCTGTACAGTGGGGAAGTGTCTGAGAATTACAAGAACCCTGACTAATGGATTCATTATCACACAGAGCATGATTTTATAGTGTTTCAAACATGTTAAATTTTTCAAGCCAGGGGACAATTTCTATTTTGCTGTGATGCCTTCAACAATGGATAATTCTAAAATATTTAGGCAACATATATTTACTAAGACTCACAGAGGACATAGCCCTACCCAGAGCTGCTTTGCAAATATCAATATAGTGCTGAGATAAATTTGCTAACAAACATATCAATCTCATTTATCTAATTCAGAGCTGTCCTTGTAAGTCCTTGGATCTAGGTCCTCATTTAAATGATACACTTTTTGATTAAAACCTTAAGGACTAATTGTTAAAATCACATGAAAAATATTTATTACAGATTTTGAAAATTGGCTTAATCATATTCTTTATTCAAATATAGTTCCAAATTATACTTGATTATTATCTTTAAAAATTCTATCCTTAAAAGACGGTAATTTTGTAATAACCTATAAGTGAAAAGAATTTGAAAAAGAATATATATATATCACTTTACTGCACACCTGAAACTAACACAACATTGTAAATCAACTATACTTCAATAAAAAAAATTTATCCTCAAAATATGGTAATTTGATACCACTGAGAACATGTAGGAGCTCCATTTGTAGGTCCTGGTGTTATTTCTAAGAACTGAATCTTTAGCTGAAACATATTAAAGAAGTAGTTTCAAGGTAATTGGCACTAAAATGGGTGATAAGAATATAATATGAAAAATACACAACTTCCACCTATTCCTGCTCCAGCTCCCAAGAGACTGAGAACCAGCCCATGATAATGCCATCTTATAAGTCCATGACAGAGTTACAGAAAATTTGCTATGCCATCCTGGAAGGAGTAAAGAACTTTGGTAGGAAAACAAGGAAGTGGAAAGTGTCTCCAATAGAAAGAACAGCATGATGATGGCATAAATCACAGAGCCGAGACGGATATGCTATATTTAGAGATTTGCAGATTCTCCTATATGTCTGAAGCACAGAGGCCCAGAACAGTAGTTAGGGTATCAGATGATGAGAAGTAGTTCTTATAGGACAAGTTCAGAGTTTCAGTTTTATCCTACATGAGAACAGAAGTCAAAGATTCTTAAGCAGGGAACTAATATGTCCATATTTGTGTTTTAGAAAGGTTCATCTGCTGCCAGTGACCAAGAAGGCCTTAATATTCCCCTTTGCTTGACTAAACTCTAGACACATTTCTTCTGGTCTTTAGGGCCCTGACTTCCCTTTTTTAGAGCATTTTTTAAGAAAACTTGTAATTGCAAATTCTTTCTCTGTTTCTTTGAAATGTCTGTAAATCTTCTTAAAAACCTCTTTCCAGTTTTACAACCCAAGGAATGCCTTTCTCAAGGACCTGGGAGCCACCTGTTTGGAATGTAATCATCAAGGAAGATAGTTCCTCTATCTCCCAGCCTCTGAGGGAGGGTAGGAACCTAACTTCCATGGGCTACTTGTTCCAAAACTACCTCTTGTAATGAAGATAGGAGAAACTTAACTTTTCCATTGGGTAAGGCTAATTAGCAAGTTCTGAACGGTAGGCAGGTTGTCCTACAATTCCTCCCACCCTAGCTCTTCAAAACTCACCAGGCTTTTGTTTCAGTGGAGTTGAGTTCAGTCTCTTGCCCCTATTGCAATAGTCTTGAATAAAGCCTTCCTTGCTTATTAAATTTCCTCCAGTGTAATTTTTCACTTTGACACCAGTTTGGATAGTGGTTTTATAGGTAATGGGTAAGAGGAAGAGGACACTGATGCAGGTGATTAGTTATGAAGCCATTACCATAAATGGGCAGAGCTATTGAGACTTCATTAAGAAATTACACAAAGAAGAGAATGAAGTAAGAAATATTATATTTAGAGGGTAGAGTCTATAGGACTTGGTGACCATGGATTTTTAAAGATATGAATGGAGAATGAACTCTCAAGTTTTTGACAAGAATGAAACCTTTTGGTCTAGTGAACCATGCTAAAACTCACTAATGAAGCACATTTTTAAAAATTCATGTATGGAAATGGAGATGGGTAATTGAATTTGTCTCACTGCAACTCCCTGGGTTGCCATCAGGAGACCTGTACAAGCTACATATGTCAAAGTCCCCCTGCAGATCTTGAAGGCATAGGCCATAAGGATAAGAATATGGCAGTAGGCAATGTTGGCAGACCTCATTTTGAGAAATGGAAGTCCTTTCACAGAGTTCTTCCTTTCTGTGCCAACCAGGAGTTCTTGTAAATATGTTGCTGGTTGCTGAGGAGTACTGGGGATAAGCATCTTGCATCTGACCTCTATACTGGTCAAGGCAATACCATCGCAGCTACCATTTGGTTAGATTTAATGTTGGAAGCAAGAGTCCATTTGAGAGATATTGGCAAAAAATAGCATTGAACAGATTCAGATATTCTGCGTATTTTCAACCAGAGCATAAAACTCTGTGTCTCCCGGGCCATTCTCTATATTTCATCAACAGACGGTGTCACAGTCGATTGCTGTGCTCTTGCACCAGCATATAAAATCTAAAGCAGCTATCCAAGGGTGCATTAAGCATAAAACGCCTGAGTCATTCTGTTTTAATGGAAACATATGGGAATCTTTGCTTCCTAATAAAGAAAACAATGGGGGTGGAGGCAGTCACCATGGGATTAATCTGAATCACAAAGCTTCCAGAGTCAGCAAACAGCTTGAAACGTGCAACAGTTTAGGTTGTTAACTTTCAAGTAAAATGGAATTTTGGAGGGAGAGTATTCATTTCCCCCAAATTTCCAAAAAACTCAATTCCTCATTGGCCCCAAAAACCCAGATGACCTCCTCAGCTTAATATTAAGCTTCTTTAGACAATATTTTATTAATCTTGCTCAGTGCACACTTTGTTTCTCACTTTTGTTTCTGAAGACTAAGCCCAGTTTACTCCCAAATTTTAGCCAACCTCCCACCAAAGAAAGGTCCAGAATGAAGGTGCTTGATTTCATCTTCCCATGTGAAACGTTTTAAGAGTCAGTCTGAGGGGAATGAGGCCATTTGGCTCCATCACTGAACTAAACTGTATTTGGAATGGGGGACAGAAATGCAAGAACAAAGAGCAAGTGCTTTGAAATTGGGATGATTCTTAAATTCTGGAGGTTCTTTGCTTGCCTTAGAGACAATGGAACCTGTGGCATCATGTTCATGGAACTCTATTTGAGCAGTTGCATGATGAGCTACACTCTTTCTACTTGGAGAAGTGTGGAGAATGGAAAGAATACTTTCGCCTTCAGAGATGTAAACTTATGGAAGTTTATCTTCTGTGAATTTATGCAAGCTCAATTTTAAAACCATAGTTTAGAGAATGGAGCTGATTTGTACATGTTGACCTCTCTCCCTCCCTCTTTTTCTTCCCTCCCTTTCTCCTTTTGTCTGTCCTTCCTTCTATCCTTCCTTCTGTATTGATTAAAGACCGCTAAGATGTCCTACTGCTGCTTGATGCTGTTGGCAAATCATTGAGATCTTCAAACAGTTCCAGTCTAATGGTCCAAAATTCCATTCGTCACTAAAACCAAAATAAAACTTTAGGGCTTCTAGTCCAAATCGCCTATCTTTGAAGGTCTAGACATAAATCTCATTGATGGTATTATTTACTATGTTCTAGTCCTAAGTATTGAGAAGCAGTTTATTTTCACAGCAGTAGTCATATAATCAGTGCCCTCGAATGAAATAGAAAAATTTTATTCTTTCCTTCAATCTTCATAATTCAAAATAACGAACTCCAAACAATTGGACCTCAGGAACACATTTAGTCAGAAAGAAAGTGCAATTCTAAGTTGGAGTATGGAAAATGTAGGCTGAAATTGAAAAGATTATTTAACTATCATAAATATTATTTAACTATTACAAATATTATTTAACTATCACAAATCCTTAGGAACTGACTTATAGCAGCTAGTTTTTTTTTTTTTTTTTTTCCTGCGGTATGCGGGCCTCTCACTGTTGTGGCCTCTCCCGTTTAGGAGCACAGGCTCCAGACGCGCAGGCTCAGCGGCCATGGCTCACGGGCCCAGCCGCTCCGCGGCCTGTGGGATCTTCGAGGACTGGGGCACGAACCCATGTCCCCTGCATCGGCAGGCGGACTCTCAACCACTGCGCCACCAGGGAAGCCCCATAGCAGATAGTTTTATTTTTCCTGAAGGCATATACTCCTTATTCTACGCACTCATCAACTACCTGCATTTTCTAGGCCATCCATGCCCATCCTTGATGGCAATACTAACATTGCTCAGTTCCGTTTATGAGAATTCAATGGATGGCAGCACAAGTTCAAGCTATAAACAATGGAAAGAAGAGAACAGAAGATACAGAAGATAATGCAGATAATGGGCTTTCATGGTATGGCTCTGATGCATATTTTGACCCAACAAATAGTTTTCTTTCATGCATTTGAGGTTTACATTCCAATTACCAAAAGGCTGGTCTTTCTCCATTTCAGGTGGGTAAATGCCAAGGTCCCCTCTTTTTTTTTGGCGGTACGCGGGCCTCTCACTGTTGTGGCCTCTCCCGTTGCGGAGCACAGGCTCCAGACGCGCAGGCTCAGCGGCTATGGCTCACGGGCCCAGCCACTCCATGGCATGTGGGATCTTCCTGGACTGGGGCATGAACCCGTGTCCCCTGCATCGGCAGGCAGACTCTCAACCACTGCGCCACCAGGGAAGCCCCAAGGCCCGCCTCTTGAAATAAGATATATAAACCATCAGTTTCTTGTGAATGACTTTAAGGGAGTGAAATGAATGTTTTACAGCCTTCTTGGGCAGGTTAACCATCAAATGAATAAATTGACTGAACAGTTTTTGGACTTTGACAAAGTGCTCGGTCTGTCTGCTTGATGGTCAGACATGTGTGCTCTGGAATGAAGAGTATAATTATTTATATCTAAATTAATGTTATGATAAGGTACTTTCATTGTTTACAGTATAAATTAATCACAAACAAATCCTTAATGATGACATGTGCATCTCTGTTAGCATAAGAAGCTTAAAAATTGCCAAGGCATCTTCTCTCAGAGATTTTTGTTTTTCAAGGTACAGAAAATTCCAATAGATTATAAATCTCAAAGAAAGAAATAGTATTCATAATTCTTGATTTTCATTCACATTTGGTCCCATGTGTGTAAGTCATATTTTTCTGGAAAGGAGATTGAAATAAAGAGGGACAATATGCTAATCAGTAGCTCCAAGATAGTTTTTGTGTGTTTGAATTCCTACAAAGCTGTAAATGTTTCATTTGCATAAAAAATATGCTATGTTAAAAAAATTTTTAACTTCTAAATGTAGATGGCCCAATCATTGTTGAAAGCTTCAAAGAACTTGTATAATACTCTAACATTATCAATGTAAATTATGCAGATATTACTATGTGTAGGAAAGGCAGTGTTTTCTATTTAAAAAGGTATGTCTCATTCAAATGTGTACTTTAAGGTCATGCTCTAATATTGCTGAGATCTTTTAAATTCCTAAGTTCTTAAGAAATTAGTCTAGGTCAAAAGGGAGACTATGAAAGTTTCAAAGTACTAGCAATGTTCTCAAGGGAAGAACTAATGTGTAAAGCTAAGCGTGATATGATAAATCAGGGCAATAACTCTAAGTAGAAGATAGAAAAGAGACCTCAGGAACAATGCAAAAGACAGCTAGTCTGTAGGAAGGATAAAATAGGAAATTATGATAATGTAACTGGAAAAGTTATCTAGTTTGTTCACACTGTAGATATGTAGACATGTTACATGGTAAGGATCTTTTCCTGCTTCTTACTGTGGATAAGAAAAACAAGGGAAAGTATTAATGAAGACATGTATAGAATGAGGCATGTTCCTTTCTATATTATATAAAAGGGTTAAAACAGATATAATGGAAAGTCCCCAATTTTTCCTTTGTCTCTTTTCTTTCTTTATCCCTTCCTTTCTTGTTTTTTGCTACCTCCATAAACTATGCCTCATATTTTGCTCAACCAGAGAACTAAAAGGCTTGCAAAAACGGCTCTGGTAGAGTCCACTATGACAGGTTTCAGGATGGAATTCCACGAACAGTCCTGAGCAGAAGCATAAAACTCAGAAAGCTTCCAACTGCAAGTTTCACAGCAGTTAAAAGACAAAACTGCCACCAGAGCCAAACCACAGGGACAGGTGTCCCAAGCTTGTCCTCACCTTCTAAAACTCCAACCTGCTTCCACTTGGGGAGTTACCTGTCTTCAGGTGTTCCTTGATACTTATCATCTGAATAAAGCCTTTAATCTTGGTCTGAGTCACATTTTTTTTTCCTAAAGAATAGTCTATTTATGTCGCTGATAAATGGAAGTCAATGAAAAAATATAAAAACACTACTTAAAAGGAATTCAATACCAGGACTGCTGTGAAGAATCAAAGAAATGTGTAAGATACCTATGCCTTAAGAAGGTTTTAGCTACAAACTAAAAGATTTAAGGAGTGTGGTTTTCCTCAAGCCTGGGGATATAAATTGAATACATCAGCTCCCTAATTATGAATAAGCACACCCTAACAATCATGTTTGGCCTAATGCAAATAGTATTAAGCAAAAGGTTGTACTTATATAAAGGAAACCATCAGTGAGTGGAAATAACAGTATTCTCCTTTACTCAGGTAAACATCCCTGGGGGGGAGCTAACCCAGCTAAAACAGTTCCTTTCAATATCTGCCAGATAACTCTATTTAGAGACAACAAACCTACCAAGAGATAGAGAGTGTTATCAAACTATATAAATATTTTTCTTCACTGTTGCTTGGTTAGACCATCATTTAGATCTCTTCATTACAAAATCCTTTAAAGTTTTTAAAAAATACATATGATTCTTTAGATTCAAGGCACCATAATATTGGCATATTTATACCCTTGTGACCCTCATTCCAGGGCTTCATGAAGCTCACGAGTTTCTAAAGAGCTTGGAAGCCTCTAGGGTAAATATTGTGTTAGAAATAAATTCTTACTTCTCATAAAAACATGTGTCTGTATACTTTAGGCATGTAGGTCTATTTCTAACCAGTTTAACTCATATTCTCTAGAGAAATCAAAAGGAAGATTCCATGATACACTGAGATATACATACTTAGGAATTCATTTGGAAAGTAATTATGAGAATAAGGTTTGTCTATGCGTTCTGTTGTAAGTCAGCATTGATTAAGCAATTCCACATGGCTACTTATAATTAAGGGTTCCAGTTTGGCTGTATCCTAAGAGGCCCTGGAGAGTAAGTAGGAAATGAAAGAACATTTAAATGAAATATATTTTATTAAGGTATGGATTTTTTTTTCCATTTGTAGGTTTACACTTCATTTGTTTTAGAAAATTAAAGTTTTAACCTAATTTAGGTGAGATAGTGAACTATAATGAACTAATAAAGATAGATTTCTGCTTCACCTCTAATTTTGGAAAAGTATTGGTGGCGTTGATTCTATATCAAACTACACCAGGACATCATGAATGAAGAAATGCTTCTCTCCTTATTTTACTGTGGTAATTTTGGTCTTGGCTGACATTATGGCAGCCTCCAAAGTTGTAAGAGGGAGGGAACACATACTGAGGGACTGTTTTGTGCCACGTACAATTTAAGGGATGTTTTTCTATAATCCTGAAACAGCATTAAGAAGTAGGCATTATAATCTTGAAAACATGATGCTCAGAAAGGCTAAATAACTCATCCCAGGGAAGAAAACTTACAGATATAAAAATCAACACTGTAAACTAAGCCTTTTTTATTTAGGCACTAGTTTGACAATGACAAGATTAAGTCTCTTGAAATGTGTATTCTGGATTTCCTTTTGTTTTAGCTCTCATTTATTTGATGCATATATGTATAATTGTAATTATAGTAATATGTGCAGTTATAATTATACCATATAGTTATAGGAGTATACATATTAAACTTATAACTTCCCCTAAATGATAGAAAATTATTTCTCATGTCAAATCCATAACAGGTAGTCCGATTGTCAGGTAGGTCTTCTAGTGATGATCCCATCAGGCTTCTTCCTTCCATCTTACTGCTCTACCATCCTTAACACTTGCCTTCCGAGATTTCCCTGTTAGCTGCTTCAAGATGGCAGGAGGGGAAGGAGCAAGAGAGGCGTTTTCTCTTTATAAAGTTGGTCCACTTTTTTTTTTTTTTTTTTTTTTTTGCAGTACGTGGGCCTCTCACTGTTGCGGTTTCTCCCGTTGTGGAGCACAGGCTCCAGACGCGCAGGCTCAGCGGCCATGGCTCACGGGCCCAGCCACTCCACGGCACGTGGGATCTTCCTGGACCGGGGCACGAACCCGTGTCCCCTGCATCGGCAGGTGGACTCTCAACCACTGTGCCACCAGGGAAACCCTGGTCCAATTTTTATTAGCCATTTAAGTGTGCAATTCACTGGCATTGATTATATTCACAATGTTGTGAAATCCTCACCATTTCCAAATTTAAAAAAAAATATTTTTAAAGGGTTGTAAAAACACCAAAAAGAATATGCAACAGACTATACGTTGCTCTCTAAGGCTAAAATATCTACTACCCGGGGCTTTACATAAAAAGTTTGTTAATATTTGCTCTAGACTCAAGGAGCTGTCAAAAACAAATGCCCTTGGGACCAAAAGATCTCAAATATCTGATCCACCTCTCACTTCTGTGTACCCTGGGTAGTGTTTGTTTATTTGTTTTAGAAAAGGCTATTTTTTTAAGAGCGGTTATATATTCCCAGCAGAAATGAGAGAGTGGTACAGAGATTTCCCCTATACCCCCTCTCTCCGCAAGTGCATAACCTCCTGCCTTATTAACATCTCCCAGCAGAGTAGTACATTTGTTAGGATTGTTGGACCTACATCAACACTTCGTAATCACCCCAAATCCATAATTTACCCTAGGGTTCACTCTTGGTATTGCACATTCTATGGGTTTGGACAAACGTATAATGACATGTATCCATCATTATGTTATAGTATCACACAGAGTATTTAAAATTCACTACATATCAAAACCGGTAGGTGCCGCCAAAAGAGCACTCAGAGAAAGAATCATACACCTAAATGCATTCACTAGGAAATAAAACCTTGAGAATAGTACACTCTGTTTTAGTTTCAGAACACAAGAAAAGGAGCAGAAAAATCACCGTCCTTTTCTGAGTAGAATGGTACAATTGATAATGATAAAAGCAGAGGACTTTCAATTAAGGTAGTGGAAAACAAAGTTATTCAGACAAACCTCATACTGCTTACAGCTAAAAAAGCTGCATAAATTACTTTATGAATCTTCTTGAAAAGTATAAAATAATTGACACCTAGTAAGAAATTATCAGAAAAAAAGTGGAAGGGAAAACAAAGTAGGGATTCCAGAAATAAAGGCAGAACCCAGAAGTTTTTTTGCTTTATGAATGTTTGCCATTTCTAAAAATTTAAACTTTGTGTTTAGGTCCATGAAGTTTCAAGGAGGCAAAATAGACTTCAAAGCCCAGGGTCTGCATAAGATGGGGAGTGTAATGTATATTTTAGGGTAGACTTTCCCCATAATAAATTGTTACACAGTAAAAAACAAGACAGACCTCTTAAGTAAGCCAGCGTTTATAGTCTGGGGAGAATGGGAAACTCAAGCCTTGAACTTGGTGTAAAACTGTCCTGCCTAGTAACACCTTCAGGGAACTTTGTAAAACATTTGTAAATTCTCTTCACATAAAGCCTCCTTTTCCTAGAACTCAAATCATTTCTCCAAATAATTTTTAAGTACAATGAGAGATACAAAGTTAGAGATATCTCAGCATTTCAGAGCACAAGATTTTATGAGCAAGAACCAACTGACAAAAATAGAACAGAAGGTATTTGTAGCATACAGAATAGAAAATAAATTAAGGTTTGGAATATCAGAATTTACAAATCAATAAGGAAAAGATTGCTTTTTAAAGAAAGAAAAATACAAATAAGCCATTCACAAAAAAATACCAAATTGCCAATATAAGCACATAAAAAATATTTAACATATTTAATTACAAAAATGCAAATGGAAACACAATATTCTTTTCTTCATTAGCTTGGGGAGAGTTTTAAAATATTGATAATAGATTGGTGAAGTGTTGGGAAAATTAGCATTCTCAGACACTATTGGTGATGCCGAATATTGCTATTTTAAACGTGCATTTGCCAATACCTATTAGAATTTAAAATGTATGTATGGCACAAGAATTTCACTTCTGAAATTTTTTTCTCTATATATTCACACCAAAGTATGCCAAGGTGATTATATATTATTTGAGCTATTGTATATAAAAGACAAAACTAGAACCACCCAGATGTTCATCATAAGAGAGATCAGCTATATCATTTTACGCCTGTTCAATAGTATTCTAAAGAAGCCATAAGAAAGGAGGAGGTAGACCTGGATGTCTTAATATTCAAGGAAATCAAAGCTTCTTTAATATGAAAAAACAAGCAAGGAGCCAAACAGAGATTAATTATTGTATGAAACAAAAATTTGTATACATTTTTAACCTGTAGTATATCTATTTTGTAGATGAGTACATGAAAAATGTTAACTGTGGTCACCTTTGGGGAGAAGAACTAGGAGTCTGAGTGAGAAGGAAGACTTTTACTTATTGTTTTATGGTTCTGTTTGGTTTTCTTTCATATATGTGTATGTATATATACATATATATACATATATGTTTTATTTTAAATAATTAAAACATTTAAACAATTGTTTTAAAATTTAATTCTTAAATTAATAGTTTAATAACATAATTTAAAAATAAAATTTAAAATACATTTATTTATGTAAAACAATTTATTTAAAACAGTTAAAACCCTAATAAGATCATGATTAAGTGAGAATTTTTCTTTCACACCATCTTCCTGACCTTTCCCCACCTCCCCTCACTCTTTGAGGTGCTCCTCCCTTTCTCCCTGACTGCTTTCCCTGCAGCAGCTCCCAGAAAGGAGGTCAGGCTCCCTGCTACGCAGCTCTGTGGAGATAAACCCAAGCAAGTGTCTCTCCATCCTTCAGGCTCTTTGTGCTCTTTGGGGACAGAAATACAAGAGCTCGGAGTCTGTAATAGTGCTTGAAATTCCTTTTTTCAATGCAAACCTGTGATCAGGTTTACAGTGAAATATTTACAGAAATCTCAGGTGAGCAAATGCTTAATGTTTTTCTTCAGGAAACAAGAGTAGAGTTTTTTAATTGTCCAGTCAATGGAAAGTAAACATTCTGCTTATTCAAAATTTTTATATTCTCCCCAATGACTAGGCTTTCAATCTGCTCTCTGTTAATTTTTATTGGTACCTAATTTGAATTTTATCTCAGTTTTTTTAAGGTTATATTTTCACTTCTTTTAATCAAGAAAACTATACAAATGTTCCTAGGATGAGTTAGAAATTAACTTTGTGATTTTTGAAAAATTATTTAGGTATTGTCTCCTTTTAGATTTTCTTTGTTTTTAATGTGAGGATTTTTCCCTCTAAAATCTACTTTTGCAAAACCAGGGTTTATCTCTTTTCTGTCTGAGTGAAATCATATGGTGACTATAATTTAATTCTGGTAAGCAAGAAAAAGATTACCATACACTCAAATCAGCAATCTGGTCCTGTCCTACAGCCCTCCCCGTAAATAACTCCCTTTTCAGCCTTATGCCTGTGGGTGTGGTATTCTGATTTCCACTGTTACCACTTACAGCATTGGGCTCCAGTGGTGCAAAAACAGTTTCCCAAATGATTTCCAAACTCAATCCATCCTTCAGTAATTACATTTGTAGATAATGGAAAAGAAATCATTAACTGAGAGGGCTTTTAAATCATAATTAATTGCACATGCAAATGCACTGCTAAATTTGGATGCTCAATTAGATAGCTAATTGCATTGAAAATGAAAGTGTGCCCTTAAGTTGAGGACCATAGGCCCTGGCCCACCTGTGTGCATCCTCGCTCTTAAACAGGTCTCCTTCCTTGATACAATTGTCTGTATGGAAAGGGGGAAAAAAAAGTACCACCTGCAGAAAGTGGAAGATGTAACCAATCATAGCTTTCACATAATTTACATCTGTAATACAGTCTATTTTAAGCCAGATCCTCTGAGATGAAGCACCATGGGCATTCCAGGAGTTTTAGGGCTCTCTAAAAACATTTTACACATAAAGGAAATGTCGTGTTTATCCAATAGTTCCTTCTTTGAAAACACAGGAGACATTTTCTCATGAGCCTTTAACTCCTATAACATTTAGTATCTTGAAGCTCTGAGTTAAGAAACTAGTGGTTAAATTGGAACATTTAAATTATTACTACTTTAATAGACATGCTGTCTTATACTTGTATAGCAATGACAATATGATATGTTACATATATTTGCTCATCCTATCATAACTGCATGAGATAAGTAGGAAATGTACAACTATCCACATGTCATGCACAGGAAAATATGATTCAGAGAAGTGAAGTGATTTTTTCCCCAGAAAGTCAATAACAGGAAAGAAACTGCTCTATCTCAAGACAGTCTGGTGGTCTTTCATGAAAATAGTAGTGAGTGCTAAAAATACACTTGGTGAAATAAACGAGCCTAAAATCTCTAGCACTCTAAGATAAGTTTGAAACTTTTGAGATGACTTTGTAAATTAAATCATAGGCAACCTTAGGAGTAAAAGTAGTGTGTTAGGCAGAATAATGCCCCCCCGCAAGATACGCATGTGAAACCCCTGAACCTGTGAATATGTCGGGTTATCTTGAAAAGGGGAATTAAGGTTGCTAATCAGCTGATCTTTAAACAGGACCTGAAATATAATAGGTCCTGGATTATATAATGGGCCCAGTGTAATCATATAAGTCCTTAAAAATGGAAGACGGAGATGAAAGAGGAGAGTCAGAGACAGATATGACTATGGCAGAAAGGCACAGGCAGATGAAATACTGGCGGCTTTGAAGATGGAGAAGGAAACTGTGAACCAGGGAATGTAGGTGACCTCTAGGAGAGAGAAGAGGCAAGGGCATCCATTCTCCCCTCAAGCCACCAGAAAGCAACACAGCCCTGCTGACACCTTGATGTTTGCCCAGTGATATCTGTGCCAGACTCTGATCTCCGGAATTGTAAGATACAAATTTGTGTTGTTTTAAGCCAGTTACCTTGTGGTAATTCATTATGGCAGCAAATAGAAAATGAATACAAATTGTGTCTAAAATGTACACAGCTGAACTGCAAATGCTTGTAGAATAAATGAAAGATGTCTCCTAAGTGTTGTGACTCTACCAGGGTGACATAACTACACATGGCATTTGCCTCTCCACCCATCTCACTCCATTAGTTCTCAGAAAACATTCCTGACCTTTTTCTGAGCATTTACTCTCATTTATTGAAATCGCTGGTTAGAGGAGATTCACAAGCTCTTGGTTTGCAAAGACAATTGTTTCTATTTTTCATTTATCCAAATAAGCCTTGTCAGACTCTGTCAGTGGAGGTCCGCAGCATGTTGAAATAAACTATTTTGATGGCTGACTCTCTAACCCTCTTTTAAACATCAAATGTAGTATTTTGAAGTGATTTCTCACTTATTCTTGAGAGACACTAAACATAATGTAACATAAAATTTGCTTGAGGATATGATAAGTGGGGTGAAAGAGGTGTGATTTGGTTTTAGTTAGATTGAATAGCACCTTGAAATTAATGGCTGTGTTCCGGCAATCATTGTTGGAGTAAAACTTGGACAAAAATAGAATTTCATTGATTCTAAGACAGGTTTTCATATTTCAACATATTAGAAACCAACATTCACCATAGAATCAATGGTATCTTACCATTATTCCCAGCCAGGTAGGTGTGCACAACTTGGTCATAACTGTTCTTTTTTGTCATCACTTCCATTAACTTACTGATATGTACATTGTATCCTACTGCAGGTGAAGTATAATTGGTATTGAATGGAAAGTTGGTATGTAAGCAGAAAGAGACAGAAACAGTACAGCAGGACATAAATTTTCCCTTAGTGACACAAATATTCATTGCTGGTGGAATAACTAAATTATAGATTTTTTTTTTTGCAGAGCAACAACCAAGGATTTAAAATATAAAATACTGACAAATAGTGAAGCTGTATTATATTTTCCTAATGAGATATGTGCAAAAGGATTTTCTATTAGATTCTAAGCAATGTAACTGAAGTTGGAAGAAATTGACAAGTCCCTCAGAAGAGATGAAAGAAATTTCGAGGCAATGAGAGTCTAGTGTGACTAATTCATGAATTGTGCAGGACATTCATTAAAGCAGTTTTTCATTATTTTATCAGCAGCATTATTTTTCCCTAGTAGTACAATCACTGATATTTCAAATCAGGTAAAAAATAACAAGCACAGAAATGAAGGAACAAGATGGGTAATTTATTTTATATTTTGCTCTTGCAGCACAATACAGAGGCAATTTAGAAAAATAGAATATGGAAAAGAAATATGTAACTTTTCTGAACCTTTATCTTGATCTATAAAACGAGATAGTAACATTCACTGAGAACTGTGATGCAAGGATTAAATTAGTTTTTCACCTACTTCTCTTTCCCTATAGCCAAAGGGAATGTTTATAGGTCAATTGTGGGAGAACTTCCAAGGATTTAGAGTCAAAAGACAGGAATTCAATTTCTGGCTCTGCCTCTCACAGTGTGATCTTACACTTGTAAGCTAAATTCTCACTTCCTGTGGTAGTCAGCCTCCAAGATGACCCTCAGTGAGCACTTGTGTAATCCCCTCCCTCACTGAACCAGGTTTCGTCTGTGTGACCAATGGTGTATGGCAGTAATGATGTTAGATCACTTTCAAGATTAGATTATAAAGACAGTGGCTTCTGCCTTAGGCAGTGAGTGCTTTGGGAGAAATCTTCTTCCTTGTTTTGAGGATACTCAGACAATCCTGTGGAGAAGCCTACATGGCAAGAAACTTTGACTTCCAGACAATAGCCACCAGGGATCGGAGGGCTCCTGCCAATAGCCATTAGAGTGAGTCTTCTCCAAAGTAGATCCTGGAATTCCAGTCAAAGCTTTACAGCACAGTGCAGCCTCAGGTGATTGAAACCTTGTGGAAGATCCTGAGTCAGAATCATCCAGCTAAGCCTCTGTGGGATTCCTGACTCTCAGAAATAGTGAGATAATACTTGTTTGTTGTTTCAATACAATAAGTTTTGAGGTAATTTTTTATACAGTAATGAATAACTAGTACAGTCTTTTATCTAAAAAAAATGAGGATAATACCCACTTCTTAGAGTTTTGGGTAGATCAAAAGAGAGCATGCTGTAAACTATAAATTATCAATACAATGCTAATTACTGTGATTATTTCACATGTCCATTTACCACACTTTGGGTAACCTGGATGCTCTTGTTTCCCCCTAATTCTAAATAAGCCACTAAGAAGTATTGTGTTGGGGGTCCCGGTCTACCCTCAGGTTCAGTGATTTGCTAGAAGGACTCAGAGAGCTCAGATGTTGTTATACTCAAAGTTATAGTTTATTATAGTGAAAGCATACAGATTAAAAGGAGCAAAGGTAGAAGGTGTATAAGGCAGTCTAGCAGAGCCAGCATGACTAAGCACAAGCAACAGAGCTCAAGGGTCACAGCCAAAGGAATAAATCCAATATGGGGTCAGGTTTGTTCTTCTCTGTTACAATTTCCAGATGCCTCTTTCTCGGTCTGCTGACAAGCCCGTGTGCCTGATGTCTGTGAGATTCTCATTGCATATGAGTAAATGAGGATTTTGATTTACACCAAACTATAGAGGGACCTGACCTTATATCTTGAGACAATCAACTTTGTATTTGAAGGTTTATTTCCTCTGTCTCCATTTATTTCCTCTGACGTCTCCTGCCCTTAGGCTGGTATCTGTGAAGGATTTTATATTAGGGTGAGGAAACTGGCTTACAGCCAGAGGCCCTACATTGCCCCCGCATAAAAGTTATTTATAAAGGAGAATCACTGTCCACCTTCTGGATTCCTGTTCCACAAGCATAGCCTTTATATCACACCTTTCTGCCTCTAGCCACAAAAATCCCTTTTATGAACTACACAAAGAACACAAGGTTATCCCCATAAGCCACGTTTATATATGGATGTAGAAGGAGGTGAGGTAGAGACGGATTGGTGCAGCTCCTGTCCAGCCTGCATGAAACCTCCCAAGCAGCCACATCACTCATAGGTCTGGAGATGGACGGGCTGCCTGCCTGTAGGAGAAGTTCAATGTCCATGGTGCTGCGTGCCCGTCAGAGGTCCACCGTCTCCTTGTCTGGGCAGAGGGGGAATCCCTTCCAGTGTTTTTTGTTCACGAAAATTTAAAACAACTGCAGTGGTTTTGATAGATGAGCAATCACAATACAAGGGTCTTCAGATGGCTTAAAGTGAAACATATAATCTGTTGGAAAGATGTGGCCACTTTGAATTTCTAGCATGCCCTTGAGTATCCAATTTTAAGAGCTCAGCTCATCTTCCCTAGCTGCATGCTTTATCTGAAGTTGTTCACTTAGCTACTGGGTCACTGTTTCAGACACAGGTATGCTTTCCTCTCCCTGATAATATACCCTCTCTGATACTCCCAAAGTTCTCAGGAGAACAATTCTTAAAATTCCAAGTGATTCAATGCTTGATCTGAGTTACAGCACGGAAGCAAGATACTGGGATGAATTGACTTTACTCCTCACCTCATCTTAGCAGAATACAATGCCCAGAAATACATGGCAAAACTCAATCAGCAAAGCTGTAAAGGAAAGCTCTGATACTTGAGAAGGAAGAAAACAGTTGACAGAAAGATGGCTAAGAGGCTTGGTTGGAGTCAGCACATGTCCTGGTTATAAACAGATCCTTCTGTCTATAACTATGGCCTTGGAATGATTATTAAAAGCACCTTTTTTAGTCTAAAAAGTATCCTGGTTTGGATGATAAATTATATGGTGACCCTTAGCTTAACTGGCAGGTGGCCCCTCATGGTCACCCTCAGAGAACTGGAAAGCAGGTGGAGGGCTCCAAGGAGAAGCAGAGCTGTGTGATCCAGAAGTCCCCTGAATGCTCCGGGAGGGGGTATAGGCAAGCGCATTCAAAACTGCAGAAAGAATAAGAATTCTGACAAAGACACTATTAAATGGAGAAATTAGGAGGTCACTGGTGACTTCCAGGGAGCAGCTTTTGAGCAAAGCAGTGGCAGAGATTGCAATTTCAATGGAAAGAGAAGTGAGTCAGAGGTTCTACACTGGCCACTTACTCTTTAGCAAAATGTGATAGTTACATGAAGGAAAGGAATAAAAAATGGGGCAATTATATGAATGAACTGATCCTAAAAAAAGAGCAAGGGAAATGCAAAAGGCTCTTAAACACATGAAAAAATGCTTAACATAAAAAGGTAATTGAGAAATTGGGACGGGGGAAGATGGCGGAAGAGTAAGACGCGGAGATCACCTTCCTCCCCACAGATACACCAGAAATTCATCTGTACGTGGAACAACTCCTACAGAACACCTACTGAACGCTGGCAGAAGACCTCAGACCCCCCAAAAGGCAAGAAACTCCCCCACGTACCTGGGTAGGGCAAAAGAAAAAAGAATAAACAGAGACAAAAGCATAGGGACAGGACCTGCACCAGTGGGAGGGAGCCGTGAAGGAGGAAAGGTTTCCACACGCTAGAAGCCCCTTCGCAGGCGGAGTCTGCGGGTGGCGGAGGGGGAAGCTTCGGAGCCACGGAGGAGAGCGCAGCCACAGGGGTGCGGAGGGCAAAGCGGAGAGATTCCCGCACAGAGGATCGGTGCCGAGCGGCACTCACCAGCCCGAGAGGCTTGTCTGCTCAGCCGCCAGGGCGGGTGGGGGCTGGGAGCTGAGGCTCGGGTTTCGGTTGGAGCGCAGGGAGAGGACTGGGCTTGGCGGCGTGAACACAGCCTGAAGGGGTTAGTGCGCCACGGCTAGCCGGGAGGGAGTCCAGGAAAAAGGCTGGAGCTGCCGAAGAGAAAAGGGACTTTTTCTTCCCTCTTTGTTTCCTGGTGCGCGAGGAGAGGGGATTAAGAGCGCTGCTTAAAGAGCTCCAGAGACGGGTGCGAGCCGCGGCTAAAGGCGCAGACCCAGGAGACGGGTGTGGGACGCTGGGGCTGCTGCTGCCGCCGCCAAAAGGCCTGTGTGCGAGCGCAGGTCACTGTCCACGCCCCACTTCCGGGGAGCCTGTGCAGCCCGCCACTGCCGGGGTCCCGGGATCCAGAGACGGCTTCCCCGGGAGAGCGCACGGCACGCCTCGGGCTGGTGCAACATCATGCCGGCCTCTGCCGCCGCAGGCTCGCCCCGCACTCCCTCCCCCAGGCCTGAGTGAGCCAGAGTCGCCGAAGCAGCTGCTCCTTTAACCCCGTCCTGTCTGAGCGAAGAACAGACGCCTTCCGGTGACCTACACGCAGAGGCGGGGCCAAATCCAAAGCTGAGACCCGGGAGCTGTGAGAACAAAGAAGAGAAAGGGAAATCTCTCCCAGCAGGCTCAGAGCAGCGGATTAAAACTCCACAGTCAACTTGATGTACCCGGAACTTCCGGGGAAGATGGAGGAAGAGTAAGACGCGAAGATCACCTTCCTCCCCACAGATACACCAGAAATTCATCTACACATGGAACAACTCCTACAGAACACCTTCTGAACACTGGCAGAAGACCTCAGACCCCCCAAAAGGCAAGAAACTCCCCACGTACCTGGGTAGGGCAAAAGAAAAAAGAATAAACAGAGACAAAAGGATAGGGATGGGACCTGCACCAGTGGGAGGGAGCCATGAAGGAGGAAAGGTTTCCACACACTAGGAGCCCCTTAGCGGGCAGAGACTGCGGGTGGCGGAGGGTGAAACCTTCCTTGTCGCGGAGGAGGGCACAGCAGCAGGGGTGTGGAGGGCAAAGCGGAGAGATTCCCGCACAGAGGATCGGTGCCGACCGGCACCCACCAGCCCGAGAGGCTTGTCTGCTAGGCCGCCAGGACGGGCGGGGCTGGGAGCTGAGGCTCGGGCTTCGGTCAGAGCGCAGGGAGAGGACTGGGGTTGGTGGCGTGAACATAGCCTGAAGGGGTTAGTGCGCCACGGCTAGGCGGGAGGGAGTCCGGGAAAAAGTCTGGAGCTGCCGAAGAGGCAAGAGACGTTTTCTTCCCTCTTTGTTTCCTGGTGTGCAAGGAGAGGGGATTAAGAGCACTGCTTAAAGGAGCTCCAGAGTCGGGCGTGAGTCGCGGTTGAAAGTGCGGACCGCAGAGATGGGCGTGGGACGCTGGGGCTGCTGCTGCCGCCGCCAAGAGGCCTGTGTGCGAGTGCAGGTCACTGTCCACGTCCCCCTTCGGGGAGCCTGTGCAACCCGCCACTGCCGGGGTCCCGGGATCCAGGGATGGCTTCCCCGGGAGAGTGCACGGCTCGCCTCGGGCTGGTGCAACGTCACGCTGGCTTCTGCCGCCACAGGCTCGCCCCACACTCCGTGCCTCTCCCCCCCCACCGGCCTGAGTGAGCCAGAGTCCCCGAAGTGGCTGCTCCTTTAACCCTGTCCTGTCTGAGCAAAGAACAGACGCCCTCCGGCGACCTACATGCAGAAGCGGGGCCAAATCCAAAGCTGAGACCCGGAAGCTGTGAGAACAAAGAAGAGAAAGGGAAATCTCTCCCAGCAGCCTCAGAAGCAGCGGATTAAAGCTCCACAATCAACTTGATGTACCCTGCATCTGTGGAATACATTAATAAACAACGAATCATCCCAAATTGAGGAGCCGTGTGGATGAAAGGTTCTTGGTGCTGCAGCCAGGAGTCAGTGCAGTGCCTCTGAGGTGGGAGAGCCAACTTCAGGACACTGGTCCACAAGAGAACTCCCAGCTCCACATAATAACAAATGGCGAAAATATTCCAGAGATCTCCACCTCAACACCAGCACCCAGCTTCACTCAACGACCAGCAAGCTACAGTGCTGGACACCCTATGCCAAACAACTAGCAAGACAGGAGCACAACGCCACCCATTAGCAGAGAGGCTGCCTAAAATCATAAAAAGTTCACAGACACCCCAAAACACACCACCAGACGTGGACCTGTCCACCAGAAAGACAAGATCCAGCCTCATCCACCAGAACACAGGCACTAGTCCCCTCCACCAGGAAGCCTACACAACCCACTGAACCAACCTTAGACACTGGGGACAGACACCAAATACAACGGGAACTATGAACCTGCAGCCTGCAAAAAGGAGACCCCAAACACAGTAAGATAAGCAAAATGAGAAGACAGAAACACACAGCAGGAGAAGGAGCAAGATAAAAACCCACCAGACCTAACAAATGAAGAGGAAATAGTCTACCTGAAAAAGAATTCAGAATAATGATAGTAAAGATGATCCAAAATCTTGGAAATAGAATAGACAAAATGCAAGAAACAGTTAACAAGGACCTAGAAGAACTAAAGATGAATCAAGCAACGATTAGAAACACAATGAATGAAATGAAAAATACTCTAGATGGGATCAATAGCAGAATAACTGAGGCAGAAGAACGGATAAGTGACGTGGAAGATAAAATAGTGGAAATAACTACTGCAGAGCAGAAGAAAGAAAAAAGAATGAAAAGAACAGAGGACAGTCTCAGAGACCTCTGGGACAACATTAAACTCACCAACATTCGAATTATAGGGGTTCCAGAAGAAGAAGAGAAAAAGAAAGGGACTGAGAAAATATTTGAAGAGATTAGAGTTGAAAACTTCCCTAATATGGGCAAGGAAATAGTTAATCAAGTCCAGGAGGCACAGAGAGTCCCATACAGGATAAATCCAAGGAAAAATATGCCAAGACACATATTAATCAAACTGTCAAAGATTAAATATGAAGAAAACATATTAAAAGCAACAAGGGAAAAACAACAAGTAACACACATGGGAATACCCATCAGGTTAACAGCAGATCTTTCAGCAGAAACTCTGAAAGCCAGAAGGGACTGGCAGGACATATTTAAAGTGATGAAGGGGAAAAGACTGCAACCAAGATTACTCTACCCAGCAAAGATCTGATTCAGATTTGATGGAGAAATTAAAACGTTTACAGACAAGCAAAAGCTGAGAGAGTTCAGCACCACCAAACCAGCTTTACAACAAATGCTAAAGGAACTTCTCTAGGCAAGAAACACAACAGAATGAAAAGACCTACACTAACGAACCAAAAACAGTGAAGAAAATGGGAATAGGAACATACATATCGATAATTACCTTAAATGTAAATGGACTAAATGCTCCCACCAAAAGACACAGATTGGCTGAATGAATACAAAAATAAGACCCATATATATGCTGTCTACAAGAGACCCACTTCAGACCTAGAGACACATACAGACTGAAAGTAAGGGGATGGAAAAAGATATTCCATGCAAATGGAAACCAAAAGAAAGCTGGAGTAGCAATTCTCATATCAGACAAAATAAACTTTAAAATAAAGACTATTATAAGAGACAGAGAAGGACACTACATAATGATAAAGGGATCGATCCAAGAAGAAGATATAACAATTGTAAATATTTATGCACCCAACATAGGAGCACCTCAATACCTAAGGCAAATACTAACAGCCATAAAAGGGGAAATCGACAGTAACACACTCATAGTAGGGGACTGTAACACCCCACTTTCACCAATGGACAGATCATCCAAAATGAAAATAAGTAAGGAAACACAAGCTTTAAATGATACATTAAACAAGATGGACTTAATTAATATTTATAGGACATTCCATCCAAAAACAACAGAATACGCATTTTTCTCAAGTGCTCATGGAACATTCTCCAGGATAGATCATATCTTGGGTCACAAATCAAGCCTTGGTAAATTTAAGAAAATTGAAATTGTATCAAGTATCTTTTCCGACCACAATGCTATGAGACTAGACATCAATTACAGGAAAAGATCTGTAAAAAATACAAACACATGGAGGCTAAACAATACACTACTCAATAATGAAGTGATCACTGAAGAAATCAAAGAGGAAATAAAAAAAATACCTAGAAACAAATGACAAAGGAGACACGACGACCCAAAACCTATGGGACGCAGCAAAAGCAGTTCTAAGGGGGAAGTTTATAGCAATACAATCCCACCTTAAGAAACAGGAAACATCTCGAGTAAACAACCTGACCCTGCACCTAAAGCAATTAGAGAAAGAAGAACAAAAAACCCCCAAAGTTAGCAGAAGGAAAGAAATCATAAAGATCAGATCAGAAATAAATGAAAAAGAAATGAAGGAAACGATAGCAAAGATTAATAAAACTAAAAGCTGGTTCTTTGAGAAGATAAACAAAATTGATAAACCATTAGCCAGACTCATCAAGAAAAAAAGGGAGAAGACTCAAATCATAGAATTAGAAATGAAAAAGGAGAAGTAACAACTGACACTGCAGAAATACAAAAGATCATGAGAGATTACTACAAGCAACTCTATGCCAATAAAATGGACAACCTGGAAGAAATGGACAAATTCTTAGAAATGCACAACCTGCCAAGACTGAATCAGGAAGAAATAGAAAATATGAAAAGACCAATCACAAGCACTGAAATTGAAACTGTGATAAAAAATCTTCCAACAAACAAAAGCCCAGGACCAGATGGCTTCACAGGCGAATTCTATCAAACATTTAGAGAAGAGCTAACACCTATCCTTCTCAAACTCTTCCAAAATATAGCAGAGGGAGGAGCACTCCCAAACTCATTCTACGAGGCCACCATCACCTTGACACCAAAACCAGACAAGGATGTCACAAAGAAAGAAAACTACAGGCCAATATCACTGATGAACATAGATGCAAAAATCCTCAACAAAATACTAGCAAACAGAACCCAATAGCACATTAAAAGGATCATACACCATGATCAAGTGGGGTTTATTCCAGGAATGCAAGGATTCTTCATTATACGGAAATCAATCAACGTGATACACCATATTAACAAATTGAAGGAGAAAAACCATATGATCATCTCAATAGATGCAGAGAAAGCTTTTGACAAAATTCAACACCCATTTATGATAAAAACCCTGCAGAAAGTAGGCATAGAGGGAATTTTTCTCAACATAATAAGGGCCATATATGACAAACCCACAGCCAGCATCGTCCTCAATGGTGAAAAACTGAAACCATTTCCACTAAGATCAGGAACAAGACAAGGTTGCCCACTCTCACCACTCTTATTCAACATAGTTTTGGAAGTTTTAGCCACAGCAATCAGAGAAGAAAAGGAAATAAAAGGAATCCAAATCGGAAAAGAAGAAGTAAAGCTGTCACTGTTTGCAGATGACATGATACTATACATAGAGAATCCTAAAGATGCTACCAGAAAACTACTAGAGCTAATCAATGAATTTGGTAAAGTAGCAGGATACAAAATTAATGCACAGAAATCTCTGGTATTCCTATATACTAATGATGAAAAATCTGAAAGTGAAATCAAGAAAACACTCCCATTTACCACTGCAACAAAAAGAATAAAATATCTAGGAATAAACCTACCTAAAGAGGCAAAAGACCTGTATGCAGAAAATTATAAGACACTGATGAAAGAAATTAAAGATGATAGAAATAAATGGAGAGTTATACCATGTTCTTGGTTTGGAAGAATCAATATTGTGAAAATGACTCTACTACCCAAAGCAATCTACAGATTCAATGCAATCCCTATCAAACTACCACTGGCATTTTTCACAGAACTAGAACAAAAAATTTCACAATTTGTATGGAAACACAAAAGACCCCGAATAGCCAAAACAATCTTGAGTACGAAAAATGGAGCTGGCGGAATCAGGCTCCCTGACTTCGGACTATATTACAAAGCTACATTAATCAAGACAGTATGGTACTGGCACAAAAACAGAAAGATAGATCAATGGAACAGGATAGAAAGCCCAGAGATAAACCCACACACATATGGTCACCTTATCTTTGATAAAGAAGGCAGGAATGTACAGTGGAGAAAGGAGAGCCTCTTCAGTAAGTGGTGCTGGGAAAACTGACAGGGACATATAAAAGTATGAGATTAGATCACTCCATAACACCATACACAAAAATAAGCTCAAAATGGATTAAAGACCTAAATGTAAGGCCAGAAACTATCAAAATCTTAGAGGAAACCATAGGCAGAACACTCTATGACATAAATCACAGCAAGATCCTTTTGGACCCACCTCCTAGAGAAATGGAAATAAAAACAAAAATAAACAAATGGGACCTAATGAAACTTCAAAGCTTTTGCACAGCAAAGGAAACCATAAACAAGACCAAAAGACAACCCTCAGAATGGGAGAAAATATTTGCAAATGAAGCAACTGACAAAGGATTAATCTCCAAAATTTACAAGCAGCTCATGCAGCTCAATAGCAAAAAAACAAACAACCCAATCCAAAAATGGGCAGAAGACTTAAATAGACAATTCTCCAAAGAAGATATACAGACTGCCAACAAACACATGAAAGAATGCTCAACATCATTAATCATTAGAGAAATGCAAATCAAAACTACAATGAGATATCATCTCACACCAGTCAGAATGGCCATCATTAAAAATCTAGAAACAATAAATGCTGGAGAGGGTGTGGAGAAAAGGGAACACTCTTGCACTGCTGGTGGGAATGTGAATTGGTACAGCCACTATGGAGAACAGTATGGAGGTTCCTTAAAAAACTATAAATAGAACTACCATATGACCCAGCAATCCCACTACTGGGCATATACCCTGAGAAAACCATAATTCAAAAAGAGACATGTACCAAAATGTTCATTGCAGCTCTATTCACAGTAGCCCAGAGATGGAAACAACCTAAGTGTCCATCATCGGATGAATGGATATGGAAGATGTATCACATGTATACAATGGAATATTACTCAGCCATAAAATGAAACGAAATTGAGCTATTTGTAATGAGGTGGATAGACCTAGAGTCTGTCATACAGAGTGAAGTAAGTCAGAAAGAGAAAGACAAATACCATATGCTAACACATATATATGGAATTTAAGAAAAAAAAATGTCATGAAGAACCTAGGGGTAAAACAGGAATAAAGACACAGACCTACTTGAGAATGGACTTGAGGATATGGGGAGGGGGAAGGGTAAGCTGTGACAAAGCGAGAGAGAGGCATGGACATATATACACTACCAAACTTAAGGTAGATAGGTAGTGGGTAGCAGCCGCATAGCACAGGGAGATCAGCTCGGTGCTTTGTGATTGCCTGGAGGGGTGGGATAGGGAGGGTGGGAGGGAGGGAGACACAAGAGGGAAGGGATTTGGGAACAGATGTATATGTATAAGTGATTCACTTTGTTATAAAGCAGAAACTAATAAAAAAAATAAAATAAAGGTAATTGAAGTTACAATTATGTTGCAATATCATTTTTTAACCGTCACATTGGCAATGGTGAGAGGAAAGAGGCATATCACTGGGGGTAGAGAATAAATTATTATAGTCTTTATGGAGGGTGGCTTGACAATATGTAGGAATATATAAAATGAATGTTCCATTTGACCTAGAAATTTCTACTTTCAGAAATGATCCTACCGATATTCTTGCATAAGTACAGAATGACTTTATATGATGATACTTATTATAGATTTATTTATAACATCAAAATATTGGAAATAACCTAATGACTTTCAATAGGGAAAGGGATATATATATAACAGAAAAATGCTGAGTGCTTACAATCTGACACCATTTTAAGTGTTTTATTTGTATTTTATTTCCTCTCAGTAAAGCTGTGAGCTCAGATGACTACTATCCTCCTTTTATAGATGAAGAAACTGAGGCACAGAGAGGTAAGTAACTTGCTCAGGGTAATACAGCTAGTAAATGGTAGATCTGGGATTTGAACTTAGAGCTTAGTCTCAGAACCACTATTATAGATGTACCTTGGTCTATAAAAGAATGAGGTCTTTTCCCTGAGTCCTGCCAGAGTGATCTGGGATCAGACCCTGCTTGGGTCAGAGGCCAAGGCTGTCCTTGAGATTTCTGGATAAGGAAAACCAGGAGACACAAGGTCATTTGAGATATAGGTCAGTGTCCACAGAGAAAGGCATCTAAATAGTTATTTCTTCTGTTTCACACTATCCATAATCACATTTGCTGTTAACAATAGAGGGGAAGGTGGCTGTGAGTGTAAGAGGCTGAAAGAATAAAGAATAATTGCAGTATTTTTCTCATGATTCCTTATTTATGAAAGGATATGGTTCATGTCTCTGAGGACAGTTTGAAGAAATTTTTTTCCTATTCTCTCATATCAAACCTGGTGCAAAGTGTGGCTATTTCAGTAGAATAAAAATGTTTCATTCAAAAAATAAAAATAAGAAAAGAATGAGGTCCTTTAATGTTGGTCTTTAACAAAATGAGATAGACCTATATAAAATAAGCTCCAAAGCAAGGTTTTAAATAAAAAGAGGATGGTGCAAAACACTGTTTAATATGTTATCATTAGTCCGGAAAAATATATTTATGCTTGTCTATACATAGACTCCTTCTGGAAGAGTGTACAAGAAACAGGGGGTTGTCTCTGAGAAGACAGTTGGTGGCTGAAAGACAGAGGACAGAGGCAGGAGAAGACTTAGGTTTTACTGTATACTCTTGTATCTTTTGGATTTTATGCCATGTGTTTCTATTACTTCTTCTAATTAATATTTAGAAGTGAAAAGGAAATAAAGGTGATACAAAAACAATAAAATAAAATATGGGTAATAATGACAAAATGTAGGGGATAATTGATAAAACCTGGGCTGGAAGGTGGTAAAAAGGCTTAAATTGTTTTGTTTAGGAAAAGGACAAGGGCTTAAAGAAAGGGAATACATTGGGGCAACATCAGGCTTTATAGAAATGCCACTACATTTTAAAAACTGGGTAAAAAACACCTAACATGAGCTCTCCCCTCTTAACAAATGTTTAAGTATACTGTATAATGTTGTTAACTACATGCACATTTTGGTACAGTAGATTTCTAGAACTTGTTCATCTTGCACGACTGAAACTCTACCCCCATTTGTATTAATCAGTTCAGGCTTCTGAAACAAAAATACATTCACCTGGATGGCTTGAACAGCAGACATTTATTTTCTCATAGTTGTAGAGGCTGGGAGTCCAAGAACAGGGAGCAAAGCATTGTGGGTTTCTGGTGAGGACTTCATTCCTGGCTTATAGGTGGCTGCCATCTTGCTCTGTGCTCATATGACTTCTTTTTCTCGGGGGAAGGGCAGAGAGAGACAGAGACAGAGACAGAGCAAACTCTCTGGTGTCTCTTCTTAGAGGGCACTAATCCCATCGGATTAGGGCTGTACTCTAATGTCCTCATTTAACCTTAATCACCTGCTTAAAAGTCCTACTTCTAATACAGTCACATGGGGATTAGGGCTTCACCACATGAATTTGGGGGGGGGGATGAAATTCAGTCCATAACACCACTGAACAGTAACTCTCCATTTCTCCCTCCCCTCAGCACCTGGCAACCACCATTCTACTTTCTTCTTCTATGAGTTTGACTATCATAGATAGTACCTCATATAAGTGGAATCATGCAGTATCTGTCTGTGACTGGCTTATTTCACTTAGTAAAATGTTCTCGAGTTTCACCATGTTGTATTACATGACAAGATTTCTTTCTTTCTTCTTGAGGCCAAATAATACTCCAGTGTTTGTCTATGCAATGTTTTGTTTGTCCATTCATCTCTCTATGGACATGTAGGTTGTTTCCATATCTTGGCTATTGTGAATAATGCTGCAGTGAAAATGGATGTGTTTCCTCTGGACTTGTGCATGTAAATTTCCAGTTTGAGGGGTTTGCTGATTTCTTTTTCAGGAGCTCATAATCTCTTGCTCCCTCTGGTGTCTGTCTACAGTATTACAGTTACAGTAGTACAATATTCTATATTTGTCTATACATTTACCTTTAATGCAGATTTTCTGGAGCTGCTACAAGCTGTCCAGCTTTTTGTTCTCAGTGGTCCCTAGGCTTCTACAGTATGCCAGGTCCCATCAATTCTTTGAACTGGGAGAGACAGAAATTAGTCCCTTGGGCAGTCCCCCCCAAAAGTCAGAACACATGTTCTAACTCTTTCTCTCCAGGGAGAAGCTGGGAGTTTTTTTTTTTTTTTTTTCCCCTAATCTTCCACAGTGAACCAGGGGCAGGAGCTATAGTGAGTGAGTGGGTGTTAGTCGATACCTTTGTTCTTAGCTTCCCAGCCTGACACCCTTTCCTTTCAGCTCTTAGATTCAGGCAAGACAGAAACCAGCTCCTTGGGTGGCCCCCTGAAAAGTCTGCATGTTGGATGTATGTTTTAGTCTTGTTTCCTTCCCCATGGAGAAACCAGGAGCTGAGAGTTTTTTTCCCAAAAATGCTGCGCTGAGCTTGTGGGAGGGACTATGGTAAATGGGGGACATGAATTTTCCTGCTGGAATTGATGTGGCTTGTTTCACACTCACCTGGGATGCAGGTGCCTCTTAACTGTTTTCTGGATTTCTCACAAAGGGAATTGGTCTGTGTGTTGTTATTGGATCGGTGTATCTGTGGAAGGATCTGGGGCTTCCTACTCTGCCATCTGGCTAATGTCATCCTCAAATATCTCCATATTTTGATTAATGGGTAAAAGTTGTGCTGAAATGAATCTACATCTTAACGTGTGACACAGAACTTTGAACAGCTCAGTCCAGGAGACCTGCTGCAAAAAAATAGTTTGGAAAAGTCCAAGTGTGACATCAGATGGTCACCAATGAAAGATCTTGTTTTCTGGAAAATTTTACAACTTTGCCTTATTATCTTATGAAGAGGAAAATAACTGAGCCTGGGAATAAACCCTTCTATTCCAACAATAATACGGTTCTGAAGGGTGATCCAGTAACTGGGCCATTAGCAGTGGATGCATTTATAAAGACTGGAAATGCTGTGGTACTGTGGTGGTGATTGTTTGTAATACATGTTTTCTTTTAAATGTTGTTTGGATCTCATAATTCCTTTTTAAATTTGCTGCCAGAAATTCTCAGAAGAAGAATGAAATAAATACAAAATGTTGAGAAGGAATGAATGTCCTAGTCCTGGCTTTTGCACAAGGAGAATCCTTAATAGTGATAAGGATACTTTAAAGTTGAAGAGAAAAGTTGTAAGTCAAAGGAAGCAAAACAAACAACTGGAAATAGCAAGTGGGAAGAAGGGCCATATCCCTTAATTTTTTTGATGCATCAGAACTGAGGGTGGGGAGAATGTTCATTTCAAAAATTATTCGAAGTTAGGGAGAAATGAGTTTCCCAAATCTTTTTCAAATAAATGTGTTCCAGTAGCATAGGGGCTCCAGAGAGCAGAGGGCAAGTGGTCCTGAAGTGTACTTAAAAGAGCAAGGGATAAATTGATGTGAAAATAAGGAAGTGGTGATAGGGATGAGATCACCAAATGTAAAAGCAAAGTGGAAAAACTAGCTACTTGGGGCTGATAACTGTGGACCATGAGTTGGTAGAGGATAAAGGCTGGGTGAAGCTAAATAGATAGAATTGCTGAGTAGTTGAAGATTTTTTAAAGCTGTGTGTTTGAACTTAACTAATCCCAAGGTACCCATCTGAAATATTGCTGCTCAAAGATTTACAACTCAGGTGCTCACTTCTTAGTACTTACGACTTCTTGGGCTTTCATAATGGTGATGGTGATGGGGCAAGCTGACAGAAACTTGATTTTTTTCTTTCTTTTTTTTTTTCCAAAAGTAGAAATAATATTGAGAACTCTTCTGACCGGTCTACCTGTTTCAGGATTAAACCTGGACCTCACCCTCAGCCTTCTCAGTTAAGGCTGCCTCCCAGCCACCTTGATATTGAAGCTCCCTCCACGATAGCCACCTCCAAAGCTGTAAAGGGAGTTCAGAGAAGAGAGCTTTCTCTTTTCACCATCCCAGGCTTCCAGGCCTCAAAGAATGATGATGAGGTGCTTGGTAAAATTTTTACTCATAAAAAGAATATAACTACATTATAGAACTTCTGAAAAACAGAGGAAACAATACCTCTGATTCAGCTATAATCTACCAGCTTAAGAGAATCAGTGATGTAATTTTGGTATATTTTTTCTGGACATTCATAATCTTAAATATTTTGATCATACAATGAATTTAGTCTGTGCTTGGCTTTTTAATGTAGTAACTTATGGCTATCATTTTCCACGATTGCATAAAATTACCTTTATTTACAGTCTTTAACAGTTCTCTAGCAATTAACGCACTTTTGCGGGTTTTTTACTTCTGTTAATATTACCACTGAATGTCTTTGTACGAAACACTTTTCTATATGTTAGGTTATTTCTCTAGGGCAGTATCTCATATGTGGATTATTGTGCTTAAAAAAGTATAAAACAGTGTCATTTAAAAATCTTATTAGTGGGACTTCCCTGGTGGTGCAGTGGTTAAGAATCCACCTGCTAATGCAGGGGACATAGGTTCGAGCCCTGGTCATGGAAGATCCCACATGCCGCAGAGCAACTAAGCCCGTGTGCCACAACTACTGAGCCTGCATTCTAGAGCCCATGCGCCACAACTACTGAGCCTGTGTGCCACAACTACTGAAGCCCACATGCCTAGAGCCTGTGCTCTGCAACAAGAGAAGCCACTGCAGTGAGAAGCCTGTGCACCACAACAAAGAGTAGCCCCTGCTCAACACAACTAGAGAAAGACCACGCGCAGCAACGAAGAACCAATACAGCCATAAATAAATAAATAAATTTATTTAAAAAAAATCTTATTGGTGACTTTGTAAGCACTTTAGGCAGTTAAAAAAAAAAATCACTCTCGGGGCTTCCCTAGTGGCGCAGTGGTTGAGAATCTGCCTGCCAATGCAGGGGATGTGGGTTCGAGCCCTGGTCTGGGAAGATTCCACGTGCCGCGGAGCAACTAGCCCTGTGAGCCACAATTACTGAGCCTGCGCGTCTGGAGCCTGTGCTCTGCAACGAGAGGCCGCGATAGTGAGAGGCCCGCGCACCGCGATGAGGAGTGGCCCCTGCTTGCCACAACTAGAGAAAGCCCTCGCACAGAAATGAAGACCCAACACAGCCAAAAATAAGTAAGTAAGTACGTAAATAAATAAATAAATAAATAAATAAATAAATAAATAAAATCGAAAAATCCCGTTGTGGAGCACAGGCTCCGGACGCACAGGCTCAGTGGCCATGGCTCACGGGCGGCATGTGGGATCTTCCCGGACCGGGGCACGAACCCGGGTCCCCTGCATCAGCAGGCGGACTCAACCACTGCGCCACCAGGGAAGCCCTGAGGTTGGCATTTTAATGCCATTTATGGATAGGGAATCTTAAGCTTAGAGAGGGGAACCAACTTACTCAAGATCATACACTGGCAGATGGATGAAACTGGGTATGAACCCAAAACGGAGAACCAGGAATGAGGAGTTAAAACCTTGTACAAGTTGCAACCCAGTAAAGAAGGTGAGCGTCGAGTTTGCTGTTGAGATCTGCAGTTTCAATTCTCTGTGAAGTAAATAGCAGCCCTTTGACTGTAGGGCCATTCTGTTTTGTACGGGGAACCTAATAGATTCTATATGACTCTAATAGCAAAAAAATCATATCAAAGCATTCATTTTACCATTCATTCCTTTAGACTAAGGAAAGATTGTGCATGATATTGATAGCTGAAATAGACACTTTATGCTTTTAGGTAGCTTTCATTATTGGTTTAATGGATGACCATATATTTCCATATATTTCAAACCAAAAGCTTTAAGGACTGCATCTCAGACTTACTTAATTTGCTGATATCCTTTTTAATCATACATATCCTAGAGATGTATTTCCCTGTAGAATTAAACTTCTGCTGATAAATTGAACTAAATAATAAGTATAGATTTTCACAATTGAATTCAACTAGCTTAAAAATTAAATTGTCTCATGGTCAAATTAAGTAAAAATGTTCAAAAATTGTGTGACCTAAAAAATGATGTATCTACCCTTAAATGGAGGCCTCATCAAATGAATATGGATAGATAAATCAAAATTCCAGGAGTGCGTTATAGATAGAGAACAAAACTACCCGTTTTTTTTTTCTATAGAAACTGTTATCTGTGTTTTAATTACAAAGCAAAGTCAACTCTTACCCAGGAATCTGTCTGATCCTTTTAATTTCTAACCAGTATTCTTTACATTAGTGATGAGTCCCAAAATATGATCTGAAACCAAGCTTATAGAGGTTCATTATTTTCTGATTTCTTAGATGGATTCACCAGAAGCAGATTCAAATTCAATCCTATGAAAAGCATTTCAGAAGTATCTGCAGTGAACTGAAATAATATGGGAGGAATCAAAAAAAAATTCATTCACTAGAAAAAGAAAGAAGAGGCTTTTAAAATCCTAACAGGAAAATATCCTGCTGTTACCTAAGAAATGGATCATTAAGCTGTCTCACTAGAAGGTGAAGTTATTCCTTCATCTTTCTATAACACGTGTGCCTAAGTTAGACATTTTTTCTTTAGCAGATCTGAAGTAATCTGTTGAAATTTAGAAGAGACTAAGATTTCTCTCTTGATACTGTTTGCTAGCTTTTTTCTCAGGGTGCCTCTCCTTCAGTATCCTTGCTTGAGAGTTTTATAAGACTGTAAACACCAAGGAACAAAGTGTAAAGAGAAGGAATCCATAATACTCATGAATATTTAGATTAAAATATATATCCTATATCAAATACAGTGAAAAGTCTTTGCTATTTAAAGTGGGTATATAGACAGTGTCCCTTTATAAAATCAGTGTATTCTGCAAAAGAACTTTGCCAATACCTTGAACTCATAGTTAACAGAATTGACTGAACACAATGGGTTTGACTTTGTCATTTCAGAGCTACGCTTGTATATACAGAAATAGAGCTGGTGGTGTAATCAGAACAGATCACATAGGTTTGTATTGTTGGAGTGAGAGGCAAGACCTGCAGGTTCTTGAAGGAAGGGTGGGAATCAAGCTGACTATAGGCCAAGCACAAGAAGACATATCACAGCAGGA
The DNA here is from genome assembly GCF_964341445.2 of Mesoplodon mirus. Taxonomy (NCBI): domain Eukaryota; kingdom Metazoa; phylum Chordata; class Mammalia; order Artiodactyla; family Ziphiidae; genus Mesoplodon; species Mesoplodon mirus. The sequence continues at coordinate 12,187,457 of NC_138977.1, read as the reverse complement.
AAAATAATCCTAGTGGGAAATTCTCTTCCATCTCTAGCCAGTAATGGAGATAAATATAAGGTCAGTAATGGAGAAGTGTGAGCATGGAAAATAAAGAAGAAATGACAGCTTCTGTGCTATCCACTGAGTTAATATTAACTTGTCTATTTGGAGTTGATTAGACTTGTTGACCCAATGTTGATTTTTAGTGATTACATGATTATAAGAACTAGGTTTATATAATATATATTCAGGTATAAATCATGCTAAAAAATACATGACACTTTATCAGATTCAAAACCGAGGCCCCCTAAGCCAACAAGAGATACAGAAATCATTTCTGTCACAATAAATACAGGTAAAATTCCAAGCTTAATGTCAGGAACTAACTGAGAGTGAAAGATAGATCCTGTTTCCTTTTTCTGCACTCAGTCTAATCATTGAAGAAGCTTCACCAATCACAAACAATCAGGTTGGGTAAAATGTACACAGATCCATTGTCCTTAAGCCCAAAGCCATCCCACACTATTGGACTATTAGTGGTGTGCACTGATGAAGCATTATTGCTTGAGCACATAGTTTTGTTTGTTTCCATGAAAGTTTTGTATAGAGGAGCCTCTGTGTTAAACTATACATCAATTGATATCAATATTACTTAAATTTTATTGAAATGGAGAAGGGAGGAAGGGAATAAATTTTACACTTAGCTACTCGGCCAAGTGTAGGGTTAATTTTTATCCCAAGTGTGTCAATTCTTGTTTTCTGAGGATAAGATGCTGTAGACAGAATTAGAAGTGCAGGATATCAATTGGGACAATTCCTGTGAAGGCTGAAGGGGAGAGAGAGGAGAGAGAGAGACAGAAGTAGGCAGAGAGAGCACTCGGATGACACTCTGGTATGATGCTTGTCAAAGGAGGAAGAAAAGGAAGGATTGGGTAAGAAGACTCTCAGACTGCAGTGCATCTCCAAGAAAGTCTAGGCTAGGCCAATGAGGAGCCTCAGGGCAATGTTTGTTGCTTAGAAGAGTCCCATATCAAGTAGAAAGTATCTGGCTGTACCCCAGCCATGCTCAATCATTAGCTGGGAGAAGCCAGGTAACTCAGGACCTAAGTGAGAACATTTCAGTGAATCCCAAAGGTGTGGCCACTGGATCACTCTTGAAGGGAAATCATATACCTCCAGGATCACCACACCCCTTCCATCTGCCCTGAACTATGAATCCATCCCCTTCCATCTATTTCCCTGAACTTGGTTAAGTCCAGAACACAGATGAAAAATTTATAGTAAAGCTTTCCCTGTGTGCCATGAGAGACATCACTAATCAATCAGTGTAATCTTTCCTGATGATCTCAGACACAGACATAATTCTTCTTAACACAGCTCCCCTGGAAGCCACTATAATAGATTTGACATGTGAGATAAAACCTAACTACTACTTCCAGTTAGGTCTCTGATCTTTCTCTATAGATAGAAGCAAGGATATAAGGATAGGAGCAGCATGAAATGGTACAAAAGTGAAATTTGGGTTTCACATGTGGATGCTCTGCTGGACATCTGCACATTTTCAGTAACTCTCTTTTTTGAAATATTTATTGAAGTATAGTTGATTTACAATATTGCATTAGTTTCAAGTGCACAGCAAAGTGGTTCAATTATATATATATACATACATACATATATATAAATATATATATATATATATATTTTTTCAGATTCTTTTCCATTATAGGTTATTGGAAGATAGCCTATAATGATAGGGATATCATGATAGGGATAATTCCCTGTGCTACACAGTAGGTCCTTGTTAGTTATTTATTTTATGTATAGCGGTATGTATATGTTAATCCCAAACTCCTAGTTTGTCCACCCCCCTTCCCCTTTAGTAACCATAAAATAAGTCTGTTTTCTATGTCTGCAAGTCTATTTACTTTTTCAGTAACTCTCTATTTGACTTCTCTCAAAAAATATACACACTACACTGAAAAATATATACATGTATATATATATATATGCACATATATACATGCAATATACATATATTTTTTTCGATCAAGGAAGCTAAATTAATGATTATTTCATACTTTTAGTATACCCACACACTTTTGCTAGACAAAGTCTTCAACTTCTAAACTACATTTTTTCTCACATATATAAGTGGTTTCTGTATTTTTGAGGTGGGACAAAGCTGCCTACTTTTCCAAACTGCCAACCCCAAAGCTTTGCTGACACTGCACTTCTTGGAGTATCTGTGTGCGTGGTTCCAAGCACAATTGGAAACAAGTCAGCGATGACTGCCTCAAGGTTTGCAGCCTTCTATAGAGGACTTGGCATAATCTTGACATTATGGATATTATTCTTTAATGCAAAAATGGTATAATACCATTACAGTGAAGATCAAATTGGATTTTGCCCATCCACTTCTAACATCTCTTTGAAAATTTTCATTTCCTCAAGCTCCCACTGGTTGGGGGAAAAAAAAATTCCCTGGAGCCGGAGCTCTCTAAAGAGTTATGCTTATGTATTAAGTTCTTGCCACTGGGCAAATCTCCTGACCCAGAAAGATTTACTCTAAAACTTTTATAAATAATCCCCATCCCTTTTATTATACTTCTCTCTGCATTCTAATTACATTTTTAAGAAAGGCGAGCACAAATTTGATTGCCAGTATTCTTATGAGATGAAGCTGGTTTAATCTGATCTGAGAAAAGCTCCCATTGCCCTGCTCAGTATTGTTTCCCTAAAATCTTTATCAGTGTGTCAAGTCGAATTTATAAGTCCTGATTTGACTGGATTTTTGAAAGGAAGAGGGGTTGACAATACTGAATTACTCATTTATGACTCAGTGTGGGGTTATTCTGAAACACTCTGAGGTTCAAGCAGAGCCAGGGATGTGGGCTGAACACCAATTTCAGTTGGTTTATTTGAGACGTGAATTTGCCTCCTGGTCACGGCAATGAGAGGCACTTAATTGAGCTATTTGTAATGAGGTGGATAGACCTAGAGTCTGTCATACAGAGTGAAGTAAGTCAGAAAGAGCAAGACAAATACCGTATGCTAACACATATATATGGAATTTAAGGGGAAAAAAATGTCATGAAGAACCTAGGGGTAAGACAGGAATAAAGACACAGACCTACTTGAGAATGGACTTGAGGATATGGGGAGGGGGAAGGGTAAGCTGTGACAAAGTGAGAGAGTGGCATGGGCATACATACACTACCAAACGTAAAATAGATCGCTAGTGGGAAGCAGCCGCATAGCACAGGGAGATCAGATCGGTGCTTTGTGACCACCTAGAGGCGTGGGATAGGGAGGGTGGGAGGGAGGGAGACGCAAGAGGGAAGGGATATGGGAACAGATGTCTATGTATAACTGATTCACTTTGTTATACAGCAGAAACTAACACACCATTGTGAAGCAATTATACTCCAATAAAGTTGTAAAAAAATTTGCATGTGAATGTATATGTTGAATCCTTAACAAATTAAGGCCTAAGTAATTAGGCAGAAAAGAGGGAGTGGAAAAGGATTTATATCCTTGATAGGAGAGAGTGGAAAGGCTGGGCTGAAGCACGACTCCTTGGCACAAAGATACTGACAAAACAGAATCAGGGCAATATTTGCTTTAGTCATTGCATGCAAACCGATTAGGTTCCTGTGTCTCACCAGCAAGTTTGCTGTAGAGGTGCCAGATTTGTGTCAAATCTTCTTGTGTGGCATATCTAGGAGTGCAGGGGAGAGTGGGGAGGCGGCAGCTGTCTGTTGAGAGGAGTTAATCCCTGAGGTCTTCAATAATCCTGCTCTGTGGTCTGCCCCCTTCCCTGTGTATCCACTTGGCATTTGTGAATTACATAGAAGGTGGAGAGGCTCCTACAATGAGAAAAGGACAAAGATCTGGATTTTGTTTTAAACTAGGCTTGAAACATACAGACACACGTTCAATGTTTGGTTAAGTGGCTTTCTTATTCGATAACAACCAGATTACAGAAGAGGCCTTGGAGGACTCTGAGAAAGAGATCTCCATAGTGGAGAAGGAAATTTTACACGCAGAGCCAGACCCTATGACAAACCTTAAACTGTTGGAAGATTGGTTTCAGATATGTGTCCAGATACTGTATAAACAGGGGTGTGCAGTCTGTACAGACACAAAAGGACCCACCCTCAGGAGAACCCCGCACTTGGTTTAGGGGTCTGCCGTCACTGTTTTAAAATGCTTAACACTTTTGAACAAGATGCTCTGTGTTTTCATTTTGCACTGAGCCTCACAAATTATGTAGTAGTTCTGAGGGCAGTCCTTCCCCTAGGTCCCTCCCCAGTTCCCATCTATTTGAAATAGGCCTTCACTTAATGGGTTTCTCCGATGCAAATACTGTAGGATTAGAGGTTGACCCTTACTGGCTTATTTCTTTCTAAAACCCAGTCAGAAAAAGGCTAATTGCCCAGGGGTCAGGGGAAGAAGTGATTGAATTACTATTGGATTACCTTCTTGATCTTTCATAAGAAAAATGACATAATTAAAACTAATAACAATTTTCTTGCTAGGTTGCATTGATCAGTACAGAATGAACCACTTTTCATTTTAAATTAAGGAACATGATTCAATTCTCTCAAGAACGCTTGCTGACATAAGAACTTTTTCTGTCTTACACTGAGCCTAAACTTGCCAGTATCTTTGACTTTCATTTCTAAGAGGAGAAAAATGTAATAATCTGCCAATACAGAGTAAGAAAGTAGGTTCGAGAATCTTGGATTGAGCCTAAGTTTGGACAAAGTATGAAACAAAATCAAATCTTTAGATACCCAGTAGGAGGCATGGCTGGTAAAAGAATGTCTAGAGAGCTGGCACTTCACAAACATTTTCAACCTGAAGATTTAGCTTCTATAGATATAGTCTGATCCAGACTTAGTTCATGTCTGGTCAAAGTCTGTACATAATGCTTTAGTTTGCACTGTCACCCAGCTGTCTGTCTTGGTTTTTCAATATTCTTTGTTTAGCTGTTCTAAAACTAGGGCTGTCTAAATCGCTTAGTTTCGTACACGCGTTTCAATGCCACGAATTAACCTGAAGTAACCCGAATCCATATTTCTCCTCACCTCCAGCTTTACTTTTGGCATTGACAGGAACAGTTATAAAATGAATAATTATATAAATCTTGAATCAAATTGAAAATACTTTTTTATTATGTCTTTGTAAAAATTAAGCCAGGTGAAAATGTTTTTCTTAGATTTTTCAGTGGAATGATGTTACACATCAAGGGTACCTAGTGCAGTCACCAGTTATGAAATATTTCTTTTGAAGGAGAGACATTATTGAGAACATGAAAGTAAGGCTATGGGAAGCACCCACAATGGTGTCAGGATCAGAAGAAAAATTGCAGCAGCTGTGAAATGAGAAGCACCTGCATAGTCATGTGGATAACGATCCTTTGCACGAATTCCATCTTTAAAATCATAAAATAATGTAAACATAAAATTCCTCTAACATTGTTTAATGAACAAACACTCCTTTAATATTTTAGACTTTAGATGAATAGATGACCATGCAAATTTTGGATATTGTGTTAGAGCTTTGTACAATATTATGTTTATTTTTTTTATTGCTTGAGATGAAAGACAAAGAAAGCAAGGGATGTTGAATGTAAATCAGAATCTTATTTAAAAGAGCAAGGTTAAAGTCTCTATAAAGTATTTGAGAAACTGTCTACAAATGTGCGTTTCCATTTTCCCCAAATTATCTTCTGCTTTTTTCAAAGCCTATAAGGTAAGAATGGAGATTATAAGAACAGTTTGCAGAAATTCACTCTTAAATCCTTTCTCTTGCCTTCTTAGGCTCCCTAGGGAGAAGTTCTTGTGTTGGAGAGAGTATTTCCAAGAATTTAATTGTGTTCCTTAGCATAAAATCAGACCCTTCTGAAACACTTCAGGACAATTAGCAAATTGTCATCCATTTTCTTCTTCTGCACTGGCCTCCAGGGAAAAATGGAGAACTGTCACAGTGGTAATTGCAGGCATTCTTTTGCCTTTACCTTTTCCCACTGATTCCTAATCCAAGCTTCATGCAAATACAGTTTTAGTGTTTATAGAAAAAGAGCAAAATTTAACTTCAAAGAGCCAAACTTATTTTCTGGTTCCATGGTTTCCTCCCTCTTGGTATTTTACACAGGAACTGATTTCCATTTCATATCCCTGAGAAGGAGTATTATCATATCATCATGAAGAGCCAAATTAGCTCATATTATCTCTAAGCCGAGAGTCTGTGGTTGGCCAATTGGAATTTATCCTTGTTGATCTAAGAGCTTGAGCTGCCCCGGAACAGTGAAGCCAGGCAACAAACCAAGAGTCACCTAGTGTCTCTCCTGAGGACTGAAAAGATGACCATCATTCAGGTCCTAATTAACAGAAGGGTGATTTCATGCCAAATGACATTAGCACGGTGGTCTGAATCTTTTATAGTTAATTATTACTTCCAAGCACAAATGCACTTGAGAAAGGTCAGTGTCCCTCACTTTTCAGCTGTCATCATTAGGTATAGCTCTAGTTGTAAAGGCCTTGTGAAGTGGCAGTAGCTTACTGGGGGCTCAAGCCTCTCCCTGGGGAAGTAGCACAGTAATTATCACCTCCAGATGTTCCTTTGAGAAGCCTGTTTGTCTTCTCCCTTCTTTCCAAACAAATTTCAGTTTCTCTGTCTAGATTCTGTTTGGGCCAGTGAGTGAGTCACAGGAGCCGGAAGTAGCGTTACTTTCAAGCCAGCAAGGTGTGCAGAAACAGTAAACACAGCAGGTCCGAGACTGCTACTATCTTTAAACAGGATGGCAAGTTAGACCAACTTGCAAGGTTGGCCCTTGGCATACCTGAGACTTTGGATTTGGGGAGGATTTCCCACCATTCCCAGAACTGTGCCTGAAATGTTTATATAAATAATGTGGATTATGCTGGACACCTGCTTTGTTTTCGGGCATCTGAAATTTTGGCATGTGCTAGACAAAGGGTGCCTAGGTGACTAGCCCCCAATGAAAGCCTTGGGTACTGAGTCTCTAATGAGCTACACAACAGTAGACACAACAGTAGACTGGATTTACAAAAAAATGTTAAAAGGACTTTTCTAAGCAGAAATGAAAAGGCCACAACTAGAAATATAAAATTGGTTAACAAAGTGGCAATAAATACATACCTATCAATAATTAATTACTTTAAATATAAATGGGATAATTATGCCAGTTGAAAGGTTTATATGTTCCTATATATGCTCTTGCAAGAGACTCACTTGAGATCTCAAGACACAGATTGATAGTGAGGGAACAGGAAAAGGTATTTGATGCAAATGGCAATGAAAAGAAGCTGGGGTAACAATACTTATATCAGACAAAATAGATTTAGAACAAAAATGGTTATGAGACAAAGAAGGACATTATATAATGATAAAAGGATCACTCCAACAAATGCTATAACCCAACAAAGGGGCACCTAAATACATAAAACAAATATTAACATATATAAATGGAGAAATTGACAGTAATACATAATAGTAGGGAACTTTAACACCCCGCTTACATCAATGAACAGATCACCCAGGCAGAAAATCAATAAAAAAACACTGGATTTAGGACTTCCCTGGTGGCACAGTGGTTAAGAATCCACCTGCCAATGTAGGGCACACCCATTTGAGCCCTGGTCTAGGAAGATCCCACATGCCACGGAACAACTAAGCCCATGCACCACAACTACTGAGCCTGTGCTCTAGAGCCCACGAGCCACACTACTGAGCCCACATGCTACAACTACGGAAGCCCATGCACATAGAGCCTGTGCTGCACAACAAGAGAAGCCACCACAATGAGAAGCCCATGCACTGCAATGAAGAATGGCCCCTGCTTGCCACAACTAGAGAAAGCCCACATGCAGCAACGAAGACCCAATGCATCCAAAAATAAATAAATAAATTTATATTAAAAAAAAAAGAAAACACTGGACTTAAATGACTCATTAGACCAAATGGATATATATATATATATATATATATATATATATATATATATATATATATATAGAGAGAGAGAGAGAGAGAGAGAGAGAGAGAGAGAGAGAGAGAGAGAGAGAGAGAGAACATTGTATCCAAAAGCTGCAGAACACATTCTTTTCAGGTGCACATGGAACATTCTCCAGGATAGATCATGTGCTAAGCCACAAAACAAGTCTCAGTAAATTTAAGAAGATTGAAATCATAGTAAGCATCTTTTCCTATCACAACTCTATGAGACTAGAAATCAACTACAAGGAAATAAAGCAAACAACACAAACACATAGAGGCCAAACAACATGATACTAAACAACAAATGGGTCATTGAAGAATCAAAGAGGAAATCCAAAAATACCTGGGGACAATGAAAACGGAAACACAATGATCCGAAAGCTATGGGACACAGCAAAAGCAGCTCTAGGAGGGAACTTTATATTGATACAAGTCTAGATTAGGAAACAAAAAATACAGCTAATGAAACTAGAAAAAGAAAAACAAAACCTAAAGTTAGTAGAGGAAAGAAATAATAAAGATCAGAGTGGAAATAAATAAAATAGAGACTAAAATAACAATAGAAATGATCCATAAAACTAAGAGCCGGTTCTCTGAAAAAATAAAGTTGATAAACCTTTAGCCACATTCATCAAAAGAGAGAGAGAGAAAGAGAGAGAGAGAAAGAGGGAGAGGGGGGCTCAAATAAATCAAACCAGAAATGAAAAAAGTTACAACTGACACCACAGAAATACAAATTGATCATAAGAAATTATTATGATCAATTATACACCAATAAAACAGACAAACTAGAAGAAATGTATAAATTATAGAGATGTACAATTTCCCAAAACTGAATCAGGAAGAAATAGAAACTATGAACAGACTGATTACCAGTAATCAACTTGAATAAGTAATAAAAAATAAAATTCCTAGCAAACAAAACCCAGTACCAGAAGGCTTCACAGGTGAATTCTACCAAACATTTCAAGAAGAGTTAACACCTATCCTTCTCAAACTATTCCAAAACTTTTCGAACTCATTCCACAAAGCCAGCACCATCCTGACACCAAACCAGACAAATTGTACCATAAAAAAAAGAAAATTTTAAGCGAATATCACTGAGGAATTTAGATGCAAAAATCCTCAATAAAATGCTAGCAAACTGAATTCAACAATAAATTAAAAGTATTATACACCATGATCAAATGGGATTTATTCCAGAGCTACAAGTGTTGTTCAGTACCTGAAAATCAATGTGATACACCATATTAATTAATATAAAGAATTGAAAAGAATAAAAATCATATGATTATTTCAATAGATGCAGAAAAAACATTTGACAAAATTCAACATTCAGTTATGAAAAAAACTCTCAATAAAGTGGGTATAGAGGAAACATATCTTAACATAATAAAAGCCATATATGACAAACAAAGCTAACATCATACTAAATGGTGAAAAGCTGAGAGCATTTCCTCTAAGATTAGGAACAAAACAAAAATATCTACTCTCACCACTTTTATTCAACATAGTATTAGAAGTCCTAGCCACAACAATCAGATGGAAAACAAATAAATAAAAGGAATCCAAATTAGAAAGGATGAAGTAAAATTGGCTCTGATTGCAGATGACTTGATACTATATTTAGAAAATCTGTAGACTCCACCAAAATAGTATTAGAACTCATCCATGAATTCAGTGAAGTTACAGAACACAGAAATCTGTTTTATTTCTATAAACTAATAATGATCTATTAGAGATATAAATTAAGAAAGCAATCCCTTTTACAAGTGCATCAAAAAGAAAAAAAGTACCTAGGAACAAATCAAAGTAAGGAAGTGAAAGACTCATACTCTGAAAACTATTAAGACATTGATGAGATAAATTGAAGATGACACAAACAAATGGAAAGACATACAGTGCTTATGGATTGAAGAATTAATATTGTTTAAAAATGAACATACTACCCAATGCAATGTACAGATTCAATGTAATCCCTATCAAAATACTAATGGTAGTTTTCACAGAACTAAAACAAATAATTCTAAAATTTATATGGAAACACAAAAGAACCCAAATAGCCAAGGCAATCTTGACAAAGAAGAGCAAAGCTGGAAGTGTGATGCTCCCTGATTTCAAAGTATACTACAAAGTTACAGTAATCAAAATAGTATGCTACTGGCAGACAGAAAGACATATAGATCAATGGAACAGAATTTCTTTAAAATAAAGTTTATTTTAAGAAAAAAATTAACTTTGGGGCAATATCTATCTGCTTAGGGACAGTAGAGACTCCAGGCACAATCTCTCGTCCATAGAACAGCCCCACTATTTAAGAAATGGATGTTTAAACAACTATAAGAGAGAAATAAGTAGCCAATGAATCAAATGAACATTACTGCTGTGATATAAGTTCAAAGAAGAGGGATTTTGTGTGCTCATATGAGAAAAAAAGTTATGTAAGACAGCATCTGAATCGTCTGACCTTATCAAGTTCCTGATCTCCTTTGCTTTAGTTTCCTCATCTGTAAAATGGGAATAAATAATAACACTGCTCTCATGTGAGTGTTAGGAGGACTAATGGGTTAATACTGAAGAGTACTTAGAACGTTGTCTAGCACAGACAATTCATCACCATCATTAAATTAGTTGTGAAATGCAAATATGAACGTGTGAGTTATTATATGTGGAATCTTCCCTGGTGTCTTTAAGTGAGATTGCTTCACTAAAACCCTCGAGCTTCCATTGGGCAGAAGCTTTTGACATCCAAGACCTGTGTATAATCCTGTGAGGAACAAGCAAAAATGGGGGTGTTTGGGGTGTTGTGATATCCTATGTTCCTCTATGCAGTTGCTACTATGTTTTTTGATTTTTTTTCTGCTTTTGCTTTGGGATATGTTATTTCCAAGAGGAAGAAGAAAACCAAATACAATACAAATAAGCTTCAGGTTGGGTTAAACTATCAAGGGACAAAAGTATCCCTCTGACAGTAATACAAGGAGATGTGAATTTTTTATCGAATTTTTTCTCTCTGCTCTCAGAAGGGGACAAAGCTTAAAAGGACATCTTTTATTCAGGGCATGATAGCTGTTCTCCAAAGTTGAGCTATTCGTGTGACATCTCTTTCCAATTGTCACTTTCCTTTGTGTCAGCTCGGCATAAGCTGACAGAATCACTTAAACCATCTAATAAAAACATTCACACATTGAATTAGGTAACTTTAAGGTGTCTTCCAATTCTAAGAGTCTATGATTTTAGCCAATGAAGGTAATGTTGAGAAAAAGTCTATTAAGTTTTATGTTCCTGTGATAGTAACTGGGGTCATTTTTCAGACAATTACAATTAGTGTCATAATTAGGAAAACAAATCCTTATATCCATTAATGCTGAGATCTAATATTCTGAGGAATCACTTAACATTTTCTTTTTGTTTTAATGCCTTTTCTTTTTTTTAACATCTTTATTGGAGTATAATTGCTCTACAATGGTGTGTTACTTTCTGCTTTATAACAAACTGAATCAGCTATACATATCCCCATATCTCTTTTGTCTTGCATCTCCCTCCCTCCCACCCTCCCTTTCCCACCTCTCTAGGTGGTCAAAAGCACCAAGCTGATCTCCCTGTGCTATGCGGCTGATTCCCACTAGCTATATATTTTACATTTGGTAGTGTATATATGTCAGTGTCACTCCCTCACTTTGTCCCAGCTTGCCCTTCCCCCTCCCCATGTCCTCAAGTCCATTCTCTAGTAGTTCTGCGTCTTTCTTCCCATCCTGCCCCTAGGTTCTTCATGACCATTTTTTTTTTAGATTCCATATATATGTGTTAGTGTACAGTATTTGTTTTTCTCTTTCTGACTTATTTCACTGTGTATGACAGACTCTAGGTCCATCCACCTCACTACAAATAACTCAAATTCGTTTCTTTTTATGGCTGAGTAATATTCCATTGTATATATGTGCCATATCTTCTTTACCCATTCATCTGTCGATGGACACTTAGGTTGTTTCCATGTCCTGCATATTATGAATAGAGCTGCAATGAACATTGGGTACATGACTCTTTTTGAATTATGGTTTTCTCAGGGTACATGCCCAGTAGTGGGATTGCTGGGTCATATGGTAGCTCTATTTTTAGTTTTTTAAGGAACCTCCATAATGTTCTCCATAATGCCTGTATCAATTTACATTCCAACCAACAGTGCAAGAGGGTTCCCTTTTTGTGAGGATTAAAGGAAATAATATATATAAGGCACTTGACAGATGTCAAGTGACAAATGGATGTTGACTGCTGCACTTGGTTAAATAAGAGCTAAAAACTGCTCTCATGGGCTTCCCTGGTGGCGCAGTGGTGGAGAGTCCGCCTGCAAATGCAGGGGACACAGGTTCGTGCCCTGGTCCAGGAAGATCCCATATGCCACGGAGCAGCTGTGCCCGTGAGCCATGGCCACTGAGCCTGCACGTCCAGAGCCTGTGCTCCTCAACAGGAGAGGCCACAGCAGTGAGAGGCCTGCGTACCGCCAAAAAAAAAAAAAAAAAAAAAAGCATCAAAGAGATTTATATAGTCAACTTAGAATGGCATGTTGAAATAACTTGAAGTTAGACATAAAACTGGTTAATGTCTTACAGGGCAATAAAATAGTAACCTTTTCTATCAGATAACAATTCTTTGCATCTCTAACAGACAACTCTCTGAGAACAAACAGACAAAATCTCAGGTTAAAACCTTGTTAGAGTAAACATATGATTGCACAGGCCTAATCATGGGTTAAGTAGTGAATAAACTTAAGAATATAGAGAAATAATTTGGGGGTGGGTCTATTAGGCAATCCTCCAGTGTGACATTGAAAAGGCATGCAGTCACCCTTTTCCCTTATTTACAAATAATATTAGGGTAGGTTTTTTTTTAACAGACTTTCCTTGTGATCATAAATAATCATCAGAGATTATACTGTTTATCACAAAAGGTTGGTCTAATGTTTCATCTATATAGATTTGGCAAGAAGCTTTAAGTAACATATGTACATAAATGGTCTTCTAATCTAGAGTTATATAAAGTTGGAAGACTACTAAATCCACAGAATTTAACTGTGTGGAGATTTCATTAAAAATATAAGAATGAACTTTTAAAAGCTTCCAGTGTTTAACTTTCTTTTTCAAGTTATGAACCAAACACAAGAGGTTCATCTCCACAAAGTTTTGCTTGCAGTACAGGTAATGTTGATGAATTTCTTTCTCCTTGAGATCTTCAGAATCTGCTGAGGTTCCTGAACTGTCAGGAAATGACCTGCCTTAATATCTGTAAGGCAAGGACCCTATTTTTAGACCAGTATCCTCGAGGGGCTATGTAGACATTGATCATATGAAAGGTACAACCCCTTTTCCTTAATTGTGGGCTTTTTAATGTGTGAATAAATAAGATTTAGTCTCAAATATGACACTCTAGCCATATCTTTGATTGTACAACTGATTTGCTTAATTATACTCTGGTTAAAAATAAAAGAACAGAATCTTAGTAGATCTATGTAAATAATTATATTGTCATGAAAAGTAGAGATTCAGTATCTGCTCCTGTCCACTGATAGGTAGATCAGTGAGAAAAAGATAGCATTTTTTAAAAGTATCATTTCAATTTGCAAAAAAATTAATAGAAATTACTTGCTCATATAGCTATCAGAAAATAGTACATTGAAAAATATTACCAACAATATTCCAAAGTGAAAAACCACAATGAAATTTTCCTCATCAGTTCATTCAGTCCTACTTAGTCAATTATTTTTCCATTGGATCTTGGTCAGCAGTCTGGTTTCATGAAGTTGTATGCTTCTTGATTAAAAAGAGCTCTTGATATTTTTAATCAGTCTCCTGTCTAAATGATGTTGGCTTAGAAGCCTTTACTCAAAATCCTTTCCCTCGAAGTATCAGTGAGTAGTACAGTCTTTCTCTGATGCCCTAAGAACATGCTTCTTTACTGAGGACCACATTTCTAGACTGTAGCTTATAATGAGCCTTTGGGCAAACATGAGAGAAAAGTATAAACCATCTGTTGATGATAAGACTAAATGACAGTGATTAATTTATTAGAGTAGAACATTATGAGATTTAATGGGAATAATATTCTCTGTTGGGTCATAATATATAATGATATCTTAAGGATGGATTTGATTCAGGTTTCCCCTGTGGGTCAAACATACTATGAACTATAAGGGCATTGCCACATCCTGGAGCCTTCCAATTCTTTCTGTAATGTGGATAAGCCCTGAAACAAATTTGTATTAATAGTATTTTCCTGTACGAAACTAACTTAGGGAAGGTATAGTTTTTCCTGATTTGACACCTATTCCCAACAGCTCTTACAATAGTGTTAAGCTAATTAAGAAATGCTGAGCACATCAAACAACCTAATTATTACTAGTATTCCTCGTTTAATAAGATGAAAGAAGAATCTAGGGACCTCTGGAAACCCCCACGCATTATTTACGTATTAAAGGTATCTTGAAAAAAATTTTTTTCTGAATATAGGATCTGATTTTATAAGGGTGAAATCAAAAGAATCATTACAGGAGATTAGACACTGGGTTAAGAGAGGAACATAAGTGTCTTAAAAAATGGTTATAGCCTGGCTACCTAGTAAACACAATGTCAAAAAAAGTATTTTAAAACAGATATAGCAAAAGGTAACATAATTAACCTAATTTTAAGGTAACCTAATTAATCTAGTTGTAAGATCCCTTCCCTCTTTCAGAAGTAATTTTTGTTCTTTGTTTTTTTAAAAAATAATAATCAAGGGCATTACAAAGACAGCAGAACAAAAAATTATTCTGATGAGCTACAGGGTCTCTGCTGTCTGAAAATTATATAAAAGCTAAAGAGTAACCTTTTATTATTTCTTAAGAGGAACTGAATACTTCAAGATCAATTTTAGCACAGAGAAAATCCGAATTCTGGTATTGCATTAATATAAAATTAAAAGCTGGTTATTTGAGAATATAAACAAAATTGATAAAACCCTTAGCCAGACCCATCAAGAAGAAAAGGCAGAGGACACAAACCAATAAAATTAGAAATGAAAAAGGAGAAATCACAACTGACACCGCAGAAATACAAAAGATTATAAGAGACTACTACAAACAACTATATGCCAATAAAATGGACAACCTGGAAGAAATGGACAAATTCTTGGAAAGATACAATTTTCCAAGACTGAACCAGGGAGAATTAGAAAATATAAAAAGACCTATCACAAGTAAGGAAATTGAAACTGAAATTAAAAATCTTCCAACAAACAAAAGTCCAGGACCAAATGGCTTCACAGGCGAATTCTATCAAATGTTTAGAGAGAAAAGCTAACACCAATCCTTCTCAAACTCTTCCAAAATATTGCAGAAGGAGGAACATTCCTAAATTCATTACACAAAGCCACCATCACCTTGATACCAAAACCAGAAAAAGATATCACAAAAAAAGAAAATTATAGACCAATATCACTGATGAACATAGATGCAAAATCCTCAACAAAATACTAGCAAACAGAATCCAACAACATATTAAAAGGATCATACACCATGATCAAGTGGGATTTATCCCAAGGATGCAAGGGTTCCTCAATATATGCAAATCAATCAATGTGATACATCATATCAACAAATTAAGGAATAAAATCATCTCAATAGATGCAGGAAAAGCTTTTGACAAAATTCAACACCCATTTATGATAAAAACTCTCAGAAAGTGGTCATAGAGGGAACCTACCTCAACATAATAAAGGCCATATATGACAAACCCGCAGCAAACATCATTCTCAATGGTGGAAAACTGAAAGCATTTCCTCAAAGATCAGGAACAAGACAAGGATGTCCACTCTCACCACTATTATTCAACATAGTTTTGGAAGTCCTAGCCATGACAATCAGAGAAGAAAAAGAAATAAAAGGAATACAAATTGGAAAAGAAGAAGTAAAACTGTCACTGTTTGCAGATGACATGATACTATATATAGAAAATACTAAGGATGCCACCAGAAAACTACTAGAACTAATCAATGAATTTGGTAAAGTAGCAGAATACAAAATTAATGCACAGAAATCTCTGGCATTCCTATACACTAACAATGAAAAATCAGAAAGAGAAATTAAGGAAACAATCCCATTTACCATTGCAACAAAAAGAATAAAATACCGAGGAATAAACCTACCTAAGGAGGCAAAAGACTTGTACTCAGAAATCTATAAGACGCTGATGAAAGAAATCAAAGATGACATAAACAGATGGAGAAATATACCATGTTCTTGGATTGGAAGAATCAACATTGTGAAAATGACTATAATACCCAAAGCAGTCTACAGATTCAATGCATTCCCTATCAAACTACCAATGGCATTCTTCACAGAATTAGAACAAAAAGTATTACAGTTCATATGGAAACACAAAAGACCTCAAATAGCCAAAGCAATCTTGAGAAAGAAAAACAGAGCTGGAGGAATCAGGCTCCCCAACTTCAAACTATACTACAAAGCTACAGTAATCAAGACAGTATGGTACTTGCACATAACAGAAATATAGATCAGTGGTATGGGATAGAAAGCCCAGAGATAAGCCCACCCATATATGGTCACCTAATCTATGAAAAAGGAGGCAAGAACATACAATGGAGAAAAGACTCTTCAATAGGTGGTGCTGGGAAAACTGGGCAGCTATCTGTAAAAGAATGAAATTAGAACTACTGAACACTATACACAAAAATAAACTCAAAATGGATTAAAGACCTAAATGTAAGACTGGACACTATAAAATTCTTAGAGAAAAACATAGGAAAAACACTCTTTGACATAAACCACAGCAAAATCTTTTTTGACCCACCTCCTAGAGTTATGGAAATAAAAAGAAAAATAAACAAATGGGACCTAATGAAACTTAAAACCTTTTGCACAGCAAAGGAAAACATAAACAAGATGAAAAGACAGCTCTCAGAATGGGAGAAAATATTTGCAAATGAAACAATGGACAAAGGATTAATCTCCAAAATATACAAGCAGCTCATGGAGCTCAATATCAAAAAAACAAACAATTCAATTAAAAAATGGGCAGAAGACCTAAATAGACATTTCACCAAAGAAGACATACAGATGGACAAGAGATGCATGAAAAGATGCTCAACATCACTAATTATTAGAGAAATGCAAATAAAAACTACAATGAGGTATCACCTCACACTGGTCAGAATGGCCATTATCAAAAAATCTAAAAACGTTAAATCCTGGAAAGAGTGTGGTGAAAAAGGTACCCTCCTGCACTGTTGGTGGGAATGTAAGTTGATACAACCACTATGGAGAACAATATGGAAGTTCCTTAAAAAACCAAAAATAGAACAACCATATGACCCAGAATCCCACTACTGGGCATACACCCTGAGAAAACAATAATCCTAAAAGAGACATGTACCACAATATTCATTGCAGCACTATTTACAATAGCCAGTACATGGAAGCAACCTAAATGTCCATCAACAGGGGAATGGATAAAGAAGATGTGGCACATATATATAATGGAATATTACTCAGCCATAAAAAGAAACAAAATTGAGTTATTTGTAGTGAGGGGGATGGACGTAGAGTCTGCCATACAGAGTGAAGTAAGGCAGAAAGAGAAAAACAAATACCATATGCTAACACATATACATGGAATCTAAAAAAAAAATGGTACTGAAGAACCTAGTGGCAGGGCCAGAATAAAGACGTAGACATAGAGAATGGACTTGAGGACACAGAGGGGAGGGGGAAGCTGGGGTGAAGTGAGATTAGCATTGACGTATATACACTACCAAATGTAAAAGAGTTAGCTAGTGGGAAGCAGTAGCAGAGCACAGGGAGATCAGCTTGGTGCTTTGTGATGACCTAGAGACGTGGGATAGGGAGGGTGGGAGGGAGGCTCAAGAGGGAGGGGATATGGGGATATATGTAGGCATATGACTGATTCACTTTGTTGTACAACAGAAACAGAGTATTGTGAAGCAATTATACTCCAAAAAAGATCTATTTAAAAAATGTGATATTTGGTCTTCCCCAGCACATAGATCTAATGAATAACCAGTTCCATAATTAACCTGGAACATTTGTAAAGTAGAACAACTCTTAACTCTGTGGAGAATATAGTTATCCTCATTTTATGATGACAAGATGAAGCTTAAGAGAAGTGATTTAACTCAGCTAGTAAATGACAAGCCCATCCTTATAACCTCCACACTAGACTACTGCTTTTTCAAATAGACCCTTCCTACCAACCCTGATTCCTGTGGTATTAAGGTAAATCACTAATGGGAGGAATCCATATGGAACTTACTCATCTGGTCCATAACCAACTTCTCTCCTTAGCACCAGTGACTGGAGAAATTTAGCACTGTGTATGAGGTCTTCATAGTTTAGCTAGTATTATTTATCCAATCACTCCTACACCCTTACCCTTTGGTACCTAGTGTACCAAACCACTTTCATCGTGCTTTTTCTCTGCTCTGTGCCTCAGCCTGACATTTATTCTACAGAGAATGTGCTCTCCCTCCCAGTGCAAGTGGCAAGTTCCTACTCACCCTTCACATCTCAATTCAAATATTTTATTTACTTTATTGCGTGTGAGATAATATACTTTAAATAAAAGTAAGCTGTGATGACAAATTGAAATTATAATGGACTAATAATGGTTCAGGCATACAAAAAAGGAGTTGGGCAGCCATTAAGGATCTGATCTCAGACACATCTGCACCAAATCCAAGGACACTCACAGCTGTATTCAGAACGACACATGCCAACTACAACCCGATGGTCTCAATGTCTCCTCTTGTAACTATGTAACCATTTCAGACCCCCACCAATTTTTACTTAACAATCACCCTTGCTTCTTGCCAGCTCCAATTATAGTTCTTGATAAACAACTCATGTAACTAACCTTGCAATTTTTGTGTTTATAAGTATCCCCCACCTTTTGTAGTCTGGTGGAACACAATTCAAGTGCTTCTTGAATCTGTGTCTCCTGGGCTGCAGTCCTAACAAACCCAAGATAAGCACCTTTTTAGTTCAATCAGGTCTTGATTTCTAAAATTTTGGTTAACAGATGCATGTGTTCATCCAAGTTGTCTTTAATCAATACCATATGGGTGGTTAGTTAGCATCTTAAAGTGTCCTAATAAATAATTGACACTACAGAGTTAGATATTTAACACTTCATATATTGTTGTTTGAATCTATACCAGAGAGTTTGTAAATCAGCATAAAGGATGGTCAAAAAAAATTCTTTTCATGAAATCAGTGCATCTCAACATAGGTGGTGAGTTATGACAATTTCAAAAGGCCACACTGTAGTATAGGATTAAAAAACTGGCACTTCTGTTGACTAAAGTACTATCATTGGTGGATCATTTAAATTCTAGAGACCATTGGTCTCATATCCCTCTACATTTTGGGAGCTGGCTAGTCCTGCTAACAGAAGATGTATGTTTCTACCTTCAAAGTGGAACTTTCATCCTATGTCAAGGGCAGAGAGTGTTACTTGCCTAAGCCCTAAGAACAAGCTGTATTATTCTTTTGTCCCTACTTGTCAATAAATGTTCCCACATTCAACAGAATTTAGTCTAAGATTTGTTTTCATCCTAATATGCTATCTGGTAGGATAATAGAGGGAGGGAGGAATTATAGGCCCTACTTATCCCTAATCAATCAAAGGCTACTAGCTATTTACCCAAAGAACCAAACTTCACTTATGGGCAAAATTGACTGAGGTGAGTTTGTAACATCATCTTAGTTGGACCCTTCCCTGAGTATCCCAAATGATGCACTCTATTTCTACTCCAATTTCTATCTTGTTTTGAATCCCATTAGATGAATAATTATAACTTGTCTTACATTACAACAATCTTTCTTGACCTTTTAACACTTATAACCTATCAATACCATGAGGATTTTGTTGAACTTGCTAAAAAATAGATTTAAAAAAAATTTACGAATATAATGGAATGCAACATTACATATGCTTTTTTAAACCTCTACCAGTTATTACTATTCCCAACACATTTACTTATTACATTAGATATCTTCAATCTAACTTTAGAATCCCTGCTAGATTTACACACACACACACACACACACACACACACACACACATTTCCTGAAAAATTCTGAGCCTCTGTAGAATATCTTATTCATGCATGTACAGCAAGTAGCTAGAAATAGGTCTTATATATACAAGATGAGCAATAAATATCTGTTCAATGAGTAACTGACAGAAATAACATGTGAGAATATATTTGTGTCATTGGACTCTTCCAGTCATTATCAAGAAACAAAGAGTTGGTTCATACTGAAGACATTTTCAGAAGACTCAATGAACCAACTTGTAGGTTGGTTCATTGAACCAACATGTCCGTGAGTCATCATTCTTTTCTTCCTTTGGTTTTCTTTGAGGCCATTGGGATCTTTGCAAAATAGTTTACATGCTTTCTTTTTAGCAAAACTTCTGGCTGTATTCACCTAAGCTTTGCAGTATTATGTGTGTTTTGTAAACCAAAATCCTAGCTAAAGCTGAGGTGGACTTCCTATTGCAAGTTGATTTTACCAGAGTAGTAAATGCTGTACAATCAATTAGTTTGCCAAATGTATGTTATTCAGGTGACTAGGTCTAGTGCAGGCAATCAGCAGATAAATTAAAGCAACTGATGCCACAGACTTTTAACACAGAAGGTTGTAGTGAGTATGAAAAAGAAGGGGAAAGGGGGAGGAGAATAGTGGGCTGAAATTAGACTGTAGTATGTTAATTGAATGATTAATATCTTGAAATATCTCAAATGAGCAACATGAGTGAAATCAGTTAATCAGAGAGTTGCTATACTTGCAGTGGTTTTCAAGCTTAGCTACTTTGAAAAGACCTGATATTCCCACTGCATCCTAGAATATTATATCAGAACCTCAGCAACCCAGGCACTGGTATTATTTTTTAACTCTCCAGATGATTCCAAGGTACAGCAAAAGTTTCAACTACTACTGTTATTGAAATTGACCTAAATGGCAAAACCCTGGACTTGGAGAAAAGCATATGGTGGTGGTGAGCATATACACTGAGCAACATATAGAATGGCTTTGATATCATTCCTCAAAAGGTTGAAATCTCTCATGTGTGGGTTATGACAGGAGCTGAATTTTCAAACCCTATTAATGGTAAACTGTTTATATGAGAGAGTTTATCTGGTTTACGATGAAAAAAAGAAAATGATCTGGTTTAGGGTTCAAAGAGGGAAAGCATAGAAGCTGAGTTAGATATCTCAAAGGACGCAAGAGTCCCCTTCCCCTTCCGGAGGAAGCAGAGTGACTTTTTTTCCAGACAGCCAGGTATAAGAGAAAACACAGCAGATGTAGTTTGCATTGAATAAAGATCACACAACGTCCTTAATCACCACCTTTCCTTTTTATGGAGTAAGTGTAAGTTATTGTCAGTTTCATCATTTGTAATCAGAGCCTGAAACAGATGCTAAAGGTTTAGTTTAAGATGCTATATGTATCTTATAACAACTTCCAATATGCTCTCCAAGGACTATTTACTTTCCACATTCCACAAACTCAGTACAAGGGAATTTATTCTTAAAAGCCTTTGAGGTAAATTAAACACAATGAATGCCACTTTTTTTAGAGATAACATTTAGCGGAGTTATTACAGGGCTCCCTGTGTCTGCTTTCAGTGGGCATTGGCCTTAATGGCTTTGTTTAACCAGCTTCCATTTCCTTGCTTATATGATTTAAAGTGCTCTTACAACTGTTTTGTGCTTAGGAGTTTTGCTACCAATATATGGCAGTCACAATTGGGCTTTCTTTCTTGCTATCTCGCTCTTTTTAAATTTTTTCAAAACAAAATTAGTATCTAAGAGAAAAATATTTATAGTTTCAATACCAAGGGTAATGGTAAAATTCTTGAGATTGTTGTGTATACTAAACATTCTTTTTTGTCTGAAGGTAGGAGTTAGGGATTAGAATCAGGAATCTGTAATATAAAATCCCCCCATCCACATACAAGTCACTCAGTTTACCATGTGAGGTGTCCAGATCATAGGAGCCAGTCCTCAGGAAATGATGGTTATGTACGTGAATAAGTAAGTGTACACAATGAACAGAGGGAGGAACATACACACTGCATCCTCTAGATGAATCAGAGAACAACACATATTCAGAAGGCATAACACTGTGGGTTCCTTTGGGGAAAGGGAGCCAGAAACAAAATCTGTGTGGGGATTCAAAGACAATTTTAGTCTGATCTGTAATTCTTTGGATTTTTACAAGGAAATGAGGTATTTGTATTTGTACACATGTATTTGTGTAACTAAAGATGGGTTTTACAACAAGGAGAAGACCAAAAGGAAATAACATTAAAAAAAGAAATAAAAAGAAAAAGGCAACAGAGAACTTAGAATCCATCTGCAAATGACTAAATTATAGTCTTCAATAACAGATAAGGACATGAGAACCAAAGGAATCTCAAGAATTAATCAACAAGAGGCAGAATTCAACAAAATAAACTAAAAGGAATTTTTGAAAGGACAATCTAATTTCACTACAAAAAATAAACAAAATACTGGGTAACAGGAATTTTGATTCAAACACCAATTTTAAACTTTTTACTTAATTATTTTTATTTATTTATTTTTGTACAATGGAACAGTCAGTCTGTGATACTTCATGGGTGCTTCATCGGTCTCTAATCAGAATCAGCTCTTGGTGCTTGAGATTTTCCCTTAAAGTTAAGACATGCTATTCAGAATATTGGTGAAATTTTCATTAATTTTTCAAGCTCTACATATACTTTTCACACCATAAGTTATATGAGGTATATACACTTCTGCTTTCCTTGACTTTTGAAAAGAAATTGAATGACCAGATTATCTCCCCAAAGTGGATAGCTTTATTATTTTATATTGAAATCATTCTTTTACTAACATTTTATCCAAATGTATCCCAACATTAAAGAAAATAGTGACTCTGATTTATTTAATAAAGCAACATTTACTGGATTTATAGGAAGTATGGGGTGTTATGGACTCAGTTATGTCCCCCCAAAATTAATTTGTTAACACCTGAACCCTCAAAGTGACTGTATTTGAAGATAGGGTATATAGGAGCTAATTAAGGTTAGATGAGTCCATAAGGGTAGGGTTCTAACCTGATAGGATTGGTGACCTTAAAGAGGAGGAAGGGAGAGAGATCTGTGGATGCCCAAAGGAGATGTCATGTGAGGAAAAAGGGAGAAAGCAGCCACTTACAAGCCAAGAGTAGGGGTCTTATCTTGAAATCTACTCTACCAGCATCTTGATCTTGGACTTTCCAGCCTCCAGAACTCTGAGAAAAAAATGTCTGTTGTTTAAGCCACCCAGTGTATGGTATTTTGTACAGCAGCTCGAGGAGACTAATGCATGAAGATTCTACTCTTTTCTGTCACTAGGAAAAAGATATATCTGGTCTTTGCCAAAACTCATTTCTCTCCATGTAGTGGCTTGAATGGTGACCACCTTCCCCACCTCTGCCAAGATATGTTCATACCCTAATCCTTAGAGCCTATAAGTATTACCTTATATGACAAAAGAGTAAATATTATCTTATATGGTCACAAGTGTGATTAAGTTAAGGATCTTGGAGGAGAAGATTATCTGGACCTATCTGGTTGGGCCCTAAATACCATCAGAAATGTCCTTATAGGAAAGAGGCAAGGGAGATAAGATAGACAGAAGAGGAGAAGGCAGGGTGACCATGGAGACAGAGACTGGGGTGACATAGTCACAGGTCAAGTCCTACAGCTAGCCACCAGAAGCTGGAAGAGGCAAAGAACTACCTGGCAGCCTCCAAAGGGAGTGAGGCTTTGCCAGTTCCCTGATTTTGGACTTCCCCTAAACTGTAGGAGATTAGATGTCTGTTTTCAGCCACCCAGTTAGTGGTAATTTGTGATAACAGCCACAAGAAACTAGTGCACCCCACTTCAGTTTGTGGATCCATCTTCAGTGAACCAACAGTCACTCTCTAGGACTAATGCCAAATTTGGTGGGGGGGGGTACATTTAAAACTCTCAGGTTAAACAGTGTGTATGTGCATGTGTATGTGTGTGACATACACACACATAGGTCTTAAAACATTTCTGAAGTCTTTATCAACTTTCCTTTACATAGAAATTAGTGTTTACCATTCTAATGATGTACTGTTAGAGATATTCTCATTAAAATCAAGAATAAGACAAGGATTCTAGGTATAACCTCCATTTCTAAGATTTTTCTAAAACTTATCTGAAATACATGAAAATAAAATAAGAATAAAAAATAAGAGGTTACCTATTGAATAGGAGGAGGAAAATAATTGTATGCAAATGATACGACTTGTTCACTTAAAATTTTAAGTGAAAAATTTAAAAAGGAGGCAATTAAGAATATATTTAAACATATCAACTATCAGCAATTAAAATCAAATTGTAAGTCACAATAAAATGTTGACAAAAATATGAAATATTTAGAATAACCATTATAAGAACTATATAACACACATGAAAAAGAACTACAACTTTATTGAATATGTAGAGAGAGACACCATATTTCTTGATGACAAAACAATATTTTAAAGAAATAAATTCCTCCCAAATTAACGTTTGGGTTAAATGTAATTCTAATCAAACCTAGCTAGATTTATTTAGACTTTAACACCATATCCATTTTAAAGAATAAAAAAGAAAGGTTAATATAAAAAAGAAAGACCAGTATTAGAAAGATTGAAAATCAAACCTGAATAATACTGCTAAAAATCAACATATCAATAGTACAAAATAGATTACCATATAATTCATAATAATTTTGTTTGTGATAAAGGAAACATCAACAGGAGGACTAGTCATCAAATGGTGGAAGGACTAGTCATCAAATAGTCGGTGGACAATAGATGGTTATTTATAAAATTATAACATTTGGTTTTTAGTTCATACCATATATCAAAATGAATTTTATATGTTTATATCAAAAATAATATTATAAAATGCTATACATATTTATATGAATATTCTTCTGACCTCTGAATAGAGGAAGAATAGAATACAGGAGGGCTTCCCAAACATACAAGGTATTTTTAAAAAAATAATAAAGGAAAATCTTCATATTTTACTACATAAAAATAAAAGGTTTGTTCATAATAACATCGATGAAAATGAAAAGGCAATTTTAGGACAATATTTATTATAAACATGACAGGTACAGCTTTTATCCTTAATTATGTGATGGAGTTGTTATTTTTGCCCTTGTTAATTCCTATTTCCAATTAGTGGCACTGCACCTACATACTCAGCCATGAATCTTGAAGTCCTAGAGGGTAAAGGGAGATATTCTATAGAGAGAGAATATGTGCACCCCTTCTGGCTCAAGGCATTATGAGAATGACAAAGAAAGTACAAGTAGAGAAGGAAGGTAGACTTGTTAATGATTGATCACTTTCTCCCACCCTCTCCCCAGATCCCTTGAGTCTACTTCTTGGAGAGCTAATTTTAAACATTCAAAAAGTTAAGGAGTAGACCATATGAAGAGAGGCTTGCCTCCCCATATACCACTAGGGGTCCTGTAACTGCAGTACCCCGGGAGAGGACTTACACATGGCTGCTTCCACCATTATACTGGAACGATGGCTCAGAACTGCCATTTGACAGTGACAAAGAGCCTCAGGAAGTGCTTCTGGTTCCCACCACCCTATGCATGTGAAGCAAGGGACACAGGGGTGCCCATATGCCTGTTGAAAGGTCAGAGAGTTACCTGGATCTGGTCAACGAGGCTATGGTAGGCAAGGATTTGGAAACCAGGAGCAAATGGCCAGAATCAGGGACTCCTGTGAAGGATGCCAGCACATGAAGCACAAACTGCTTAATGGGAACCCAACTGCACTCAGCAGGCACTGGTCCCAGGAAGAAACAGCCTCACCACTTTTAAGTGGAGACTGGAGGAAGCTGGGAAGTCAGGGCCAGTCTGAGGACTCCATCCCCTCTGATGCTGTGAGATGATAGAAGATAGAGTTGGGAAAGAACACAGAAGGGAAAATGACTTGTGAAGATCACAGTACTTGTAGGTAACATAAGGGGCTTATGATCTCTTTCAGTATCTGTAATGTGAACACATTTCTGGCCTAATTACATGGCCTAAACACATGTGTATTTCTAAAGACAAAAGCATTTCTCTCCTGGAAAGTGAATCACTGAGGGTTTGGAGTGAGAGATAGACCCCTTGCGATTACCTTCTTCCTATTTTACTGCTCTGACCCCTCTTTTCCTCATGTCTCTTGTCCAGAAGGGAAGACTCTTTCATCCTCTTTGTCATAGTCTCCTGTGCTATGGCAACAAGCTTCCTGGATTAGCTCCCATATAAAGGACAAAGATGGGAATTCTCTCCAAAATCCATGGAATAAACATTTGGTTCTACATCCTCCAGGTGTATTTAACTGGGAAACTTGGGGTGTGATTTGAAAAACAATAGGGATCTCTGAGAATGAAAATAATTTGACTTACTAGCTTCTAAATATTATCTCTATTAAAAATAGACTCAGAGAACTCAAGCCAATGGATAAGAATCCCCTCAAAAATCAGAAAAAGCTGAGCAAGAAATTCTCAAAGGAAGAAGTAAACCTATTAAATAACATTTAAGTTCACAAGTAATCAAAGGTGTACACATTTAAAAGCACGAAAACATTAAATTTGCAATTAAAAGAAGATAGTTCCCAATGTGGGAGAAAATGCTCTGGAAGTATTTTTATGTAATACTGCTGGTAACAATAATTTGTTCATAATTTTCACAAAACAATTTAGCAGTAACTTCTTGTATTCTCCATCTCCTTAGATCGTGTGTTTTTTATCTTAAGGTCATAAATATGCTTTTAAACAAAGCTAAGTAACTCTGCCTGGCATCAATCGCTGTTGACCATGGTTGCCTTTGTGGGGTTAGTGAATCTTCCA
Organism: Mesoplodon mirus; assembly: GCF_964341445.2. Lineage (NCBI taxonomy): Eukaryota > Metazoa > Chordata > Mammalia > Artiodactyla > Ziphiidae > Mesoplodon > Mesoplodon mirus. Next base: position 12,160,479 of record NC_138977.1, on the reverse strand, counting down.
CCTGGCATTTCATATTGTCCTTATCTGCATCCAACAGACATTTATATCAGTAGCCAAAGACAGGCAGCCAAAGTGACAGGGGTGTTGTGCTAGGCCTTTTAAGTAACTCTAATTTTTCTGCTTTGACTAAAATTCTGTGTAGTTCTATTTCAAATATATGTGAATTGCCAAACACAAAACAAATGAAAACACTGAGTTAAAAATAAGAATAGTAAAATTATTTTTCAAAGAAAATTTCAAGTTAGCAAGTGAACAAACAGTAACAAATGGACAAAATCTTTCCTTAAAGATACAGCAATGTGCAGCACATATAAAAGTTCATGAAGCCACTTTGTAAAAGAACCTAACAATAACAGTGACATGAAAAATTAGCAAAATGAAGATAAAATCCCAGATTAAGGTGGCAAATGTTCAAGTGAATCACTGTCTCCTTTGACAGGTGACTTCCTAGGGACTGCATTAGTGTCTCAGAAAAGCAAACAGACCTCCCTTCTTTCTTCAATTCCATGGTGCGTTTTTCACCAGGGAATTGGTACAAAGTTATCCTCACACAAATAAAGAATAAAGGATTCAGGACTATCTTCATACCTTTAACTTTTTCCCATAAAAGTTGAGCTCTCTCTCTCCATATATATATGTATATAATAATTAAAATTAATTAAAATTCAAAAAATATGTTTTCCCTGGGCTCTTAATTGAAACTAATGAAAGGGGCCCTATAAAAAGAAGTGCTTTGTAAAATATGACCAAGAGAACTCTTGTTCCAAAGCTTTTACTTTACTTTAAATGAAGAAGTATTTTTTATTTTCAGTTCTATGTTTTTCTATAAATCATTAAAATCTTTGCTTCTTTAGTGTAGGATTTTACTAAAGAAGAGAGTGAGACTGATAAAATATTTTCTTGTCAAACTTGAGAAATATTTGCCGTGAATCTGTAACGTACAGGATTAGTAGCAGAGGATACTGGCAATCATGTCAACGCCTTTATTTTACCAGTGAGAGCTCAGAGGCTCAGGAAGCACAGCCACTCTTTGGAGGTCTCACAGTCAGTCAATGCCAAGACAAGATCTGACCAGAGCTTGTCACTAACTCATTCAATTGCATCACTAGTCTAGGGATATCTACTATGCAGCTAGGACAATGTCTTCCCTTTCATTTTTCAGATCATCAGGCAATGATGTGCGTATTACACATGACTTTAAGATAAGTGTACTAAAAGGGAGGTTAAAGGGCATGGGTAGTGTTCCAAGCCATATGGTCCTCTTTGGTTTCTCCATTTCTCTGTCCTAAGACCACTGATTTGTCGTGATGCCTATTACTTGAAGAATCTGATGCTGTTTGTAACTTTATATCTTATACAAGCTTGTCATGTAATTCCACAGAATGAAAAAACATTTCAAGTAAACTCAGATCTTTCTGTGGCTTTTTCTCAGCTCACATCACTTAACACCTTTTACCTGAGATAATACATATAAAAGGGCTTAACTCCATGCCCACTGAACAGATATAAATCCAGCTGATTGATGAGAATGTGCATTTATTTTATAAATCTGATTCTTCTTCCAGTAGTCCTGGGACTTTGGAATCTTCCATGGTGTTTATAATCCAGACCAGGAAATTCTTACAATATAACTCTTAAAATTCCAGAAGGGAGGGAAAATTATTTTATTTTTACTGACACATCCCAAGCGCCTACAACAGTCCCAGGCACAGTGTGGACTCTCAAAATATAATTCCAAATGAACCAATAGATGAGTGTAAGCAGAGGAGCTATGCATATGTAAACAATGAGTATAGCTCTGATGCTTGAAGTCCAAGTTCACAGATGAAGCAGCTGTCCAGGGTGGGGAAGATGGAACTTATTGCTTAGCAGCCAGAAGTCTGATTAAGAAACACAGTTTGTGAGAGATGTTTCCTTTTAGTGTTAGGGGAATATAGGAAGATGAGAAATGTTAGGAAGGATTTCTATGATATTGCTTCAATTATGAGAATTTTTCAGATTAATTCCTATTCCAGTCAAGATGATGTGTCAAATTTGGGGCTGAATTTTTAATGGATATTATTTTAAGAAGAATTGAATAACACTGGCCTCAAAACCAACAATACATTTGCTACAGGTTCATTGACTTGAGCTCCCATGGATCTTGGACAATTTCTCTATCAGCTGGACCATTTTTTTCTTTTCTTTCCTTTTCTTTTTTTCTTTAAAGGAATTCCTTAAGGAACAGAGATATCATCTTTTTCTTTTTTAATGGTATTTAATTTACCAATGTGAGTCAGATTTTTTAGAAATTAACTTTAATGAGTAATAGTTCCAGATCCTTGCCTTAAGATAATTTAAAAAGTAATGACTATATTTACTAAGCTAATGTGAATTACTTGAGTTAATTAGAAGCCTTATTAGCAGATATTATTAGGGAGAAATTTCTAATTTCAATAAAGGTTTCTAAGCACTAATTTTGGTTTTGGCCAAACCTTTTGAGATTTTAATGATGAGAATACGACCTGTGTTTTGGATCTTTGTAAAAGTAATGTTTTGGGGCTTCCCTGGTGGTGCAGTGGTTAAGAATCTGCCTGCCAGTGCAAGGGACACGGGTTCGAGCTCTGGTCCAGGAAGATCACACATGCCACGGAGCAACTAAGCCCATGTGCCACAAATACTGAGCCTGAGCTCTAGAAACCGCAAGCCACAACTACTGAGCCCACATGCCAGAACTACTGAAGCCTGCACGCCTAGAGCCCATGCTCCGCAACAAGAGAAGCCACGACAATGAGAAGCCCACGCGCCTCAACAAAGAGTAGCCCCCACTCACCGCAACTAAGGAAAGCTTGTGCGCAGCAATGAAGACCCAACACAGCCAAAAATAAATAAATAAATTTATATATATATAAAAAGTAATGTATAGATCAAGGCTGCCCATGGAAATAGAATGTGGGCTATAGAAACCATCACATAATTTTAAATTTTCTAGTAGCCACATTAAAAAAAGATGAAATGGATTTTAATAATGTATTTTATTTAACCCAAATACCTAAATTATTATTATTTCAATAGGTAATCAATATAAAAACTATTTCTATTTGTTCAGGTTATTATAACAAAATACCACAGACTGGTGGCTTATAAACAATAGGAATGTATTTCTCACCATTCTGGAGGCTGAACTCTGATATCAGGTTGCCAGCATGGTTGAGTGAGGGCCTTCTTCCAGGTCTTTGTATCCTCACATGATGGAACGGGTGAGGAAGCTCTATGGAGTCTCTTTAATAAAGGCACTAATCCCATTTATGAGGACTCCACCCTCCACATACCATTACATTGGGTGTTAGCATTACAACATAGGAATCTGGGGAGTACACATTCAGACCATAACTCTATTAATGAAATATTTTATAATTTTTAGTTCTAAGTCTTTAAAATCTCCCTTTGGACAAGTCACAAAAGCCACATAAGGCTGGTGGTGACAATTGTGGGCAGCAGTGGTCAAGAGGTTGAAAGATTTTGGAGTCTGACAGTTCTGGATATAAATCCTGGTTCAATCATTTATTAACTATGAGTCATTGAAAACATTTAAACATTCCAAGTGCCAGTTCTAGCAACTATAAAATGGGAGCAATTTACAGCTCGACTATTTTTGTGAAGATTAGAAATGATATATAAAAAGCATCTACTACAGTGCTGGGAACTCAGGAGCTATTACTTCCTGAAGAAGCTGAAGTTTCAATGCTTCGAACATAATTTCTATTAAATGAAGCTGCTATTACCGTCATCACTTTTTCCCTTGGAAATTGCAGAAAAATTCTCTTAGCTTAACTTTCTTCACCAAGAAGCCAGTTTTGCACTGATACGTGGAATGAAGGTCCTGACTATGGACCATCTGGAAGGTGACCTTATTAGCACACAATATGAGAGATAATACTGTTGTCACTTACTGTTCACGTGCATTTATCATGAGGAAGCTCACCTTCATTACAGATCAGGAGGTATATTCATTTTGGGGGTGCTATCTCTATCAAAAGGCAAACAATACCTTGGTAAAATAATACAGTTCATTCTGGAATATATTAAAACATTTCTATTGCTCTGAAAATTCATTTCCTCTTGTTCCAATTCACATCCATACCTCAATTATTTCAGTCTAGATAGATAAGCCTGATTCTTCTGGCCATTACTCTTAAGGATATCCTCAAGGAGACCAATTCTGGGTTTCTTTGGAAAAAGACAGTGAATTTACATTTCTAGAAATGGTGGGAGAAGACTGGAGACAAAGAGGCTGAAGATTTAGTTTGAAAACATAATGGCAAAAGAAAGCACATTTTCTAGTCATACTCGAACACCTGTTGACTTGGTCTACATTATAGAATGCTAACACAGTCAATAAAATTGAATATTTTATAATACCTTTTAAAGCTTGCAAAGTGTTCTCATGCTAATAATTAGGAACTTTCTCTTAGGAGAAAATAGAATAATAGAATCATAAGATTAATTGGAAATCTGAGCTATCCTATCGTCGTCACTTTATAGGTAAGATCCAGAGAAATGGAGTGACTGATCCAGAAGCAAAGTGTTAGCTGGGGACAGAGAGAGAGTGTAAACCCGAGTAGTCTGACTCTTAATCCAGGACTCCTGTTAGGGTTCAGGGCAAGTCGCCCCCAAATATGCCAAAGTGGCATATTGATTATTTAGAACTAAAGTTTCTTAAGAAACAGACAGTGCAAGAAAACTCTGACTCTCCTTTGTCCCCAGAAAGCAGGACATAAAACCTCCCATGTGAAAAATACCTCCCCTGCACCAGGAGGGTACAGAGACATCCTTATTACCAGAGACAGGGAATTCAGGGCCCAGAAGGTTGAGTAAACAAACTCTGCTTAGATTCTTCACTTATTAAGCACCCAAACCTAAGTTTCCTTGCCTTGTCAATTCCTTACAAATGTATTGTTTCTTTGTCTAAAAAAGTATAAAAGCTACCTGTCTTGGTCACTGCTTAGGTCCTATATCTATGGGACCTCCGTATGTACAAAATTAAATTCGATTTTCTCCTGTTAATCTTTCTTGTGTCAATTTAACTATCAGACCAGCAAAAAAAACCCCAAAAGCATAGGGGGAAATTTTCCCTCCCCCAACACCTCTAAGGAAAATGATACACAAGCTGGGGTGGGAGATAGTTGAGTAGAATAAAAAGGGTGTTTCTTGACACTTTATCCCTTTGGCTGAATGTGTTCACATATAATGAAGTAAAGAAAATAATTAAGTTACACTTTATTCTCCAGTACTAGAAAGCTTCAAACTGAGCTATGGAAATTATGGGCATTTTGAGGGGGAGGGGTGTGATTTATTCAAATAATTATTTCAATGCTGTGCTTTATTTTGACTAGAGATGCCACTGTCATATTTTCAGTGTGACTTTTATTTTCAATTGTTTTGTTATTCATGGATCATGGGCAGAGAAAAAGACAAGTTGTTATTACTGAAGCATCTCTAGGAAATTCTTCTGGGCAATTAAGCAACCATTTCCTCCCTCGTGAATTGCTGTAAAGCCACAATGCTTAGCAAATGGATTAGATGAACACTGGTTAAGAAAATAACCAGCTGGCATTTTGGATGTCTCACAAGGAACATGCCCTTCTCTATATTGTTACTTTATTCTGGGATTCACAGATTTATGAGTGACCTGTGAAGTGGTTGCAGAAGCCAGTTCACACCTTGCTCTGAGATGAAGGTATTGCTTGGTCTGGCTATAGGGATGCCCCTGTTGTCCCTCTGCCTGGGGTCCCATTGTGCTTCTTGTATACGAGGGTCATTTTAAGTTATAGAAATTTATTTTTCCAAAGCAAATGACAAGTGACTGTAGAAGAGTTTCAATTCCTTAACGTTAAGAAGTGGAGTACATTTTTAAAAAAATTAAGATGCATATATGCTTTATTTTGTAATAACCTATAAGTGAAGAGAACCTGAAAAGGAAAAAAATAGATAGATAGATAGATAGATAGATAGATATCTGAATCCCTATGATGTACACTTGAAATTAACATGATATTGTAAATCAACTATACTTCAATTAAAAAAAATTTTTAAAAACAAAATAATTTTTAGGGGCTTCCCTGGTGGCGCAGTGGTTGAGAGTCCACCTGCCGATGCAGGGAACACGGGTTCGTGCCCCGGTCTGGGAAGGTCCCACATGCTGCGGAGCGGCTGCGTCCGTGAGCCATGGCCACTGAGCCTGCGTGTGCAGAGCCTGTGCTCCGCAATGGGAGAGGCCACAAAAGTGAGAGGCCCGCAAACCGCAAAAAAATAATAATAATAATAATAATTTTTTAAATAAAATAAAAATAAAATGTATATATGCTAAAAAGTACAAAAGGGAACAGTTATATAGAGAAAACTCTTATTTAACTCTTAAGGCTGATAGAATGAAATGGAAGATTAAGTCTAATGTCAGTGGTGGCTTTTTATCCTGCTGGTAGCAAAATCAAGGCCGACGTGGGTAGTCAAAGTAAAATAAATGCCCATAGGTCAACCAGCATTGCATGTCTTCACTAGGAAAATTAATGAGGTGGAAAAATGTTAAGGTTTCAGAAGAAATTTCTTCTTAGTTCCATAGGCACTCACCAAATTTCAATTTTCTTATGCAATGGGATTGTCTCTATGAGCAGCTATTTTTTTCATTATTGTTGACAGTATCTCTCAGCCATATTCTCTATTTCATATCAATACTTTGGCAGTGCTTATTTGATCCCTTTTTGGGTTCTCTAGGTCATCTGCCAATCATATCCTCTTGATTAGTAGAATTAGAGTCGGTCAGAATTAGATTTTGTAGATGCACTCTCCCTCCATAGCATTACTTTGTCTTTTTAAGCTATAAGACTGGATCACTAAGCCTCCTTGTTGATTTAGCCCTTCCCAAGATTCTAGGGCTCTTCTTGCCTGTAGAGAAAGAGGAAACATAAGAATATCAATGTCAAGAGCCCTTTAGGGTCCGTACCAAGCCTCTCTGATTCTTTCACTAATTCTACATCCTGAGTGTGGCAAAGACTGGCTAACCTCTCAACAAAGCCCTGTTTTCCTCCTCCTGGACCCACAGCTAGATCACGTTCCCCATTATCTCTGGCTGGTGTTCTCTTTCCCAGCTGGCTTTGGCCATGCCACCGAGTTATGTGTGATTGGAGTTTTGTGTGTCCCTTCCATCCCTGTCCCATGAAAGTCTCTTACTCATGATCCCTTCATTCAATTTCTCATTCCTTGACTGCCTATGCAGAAAGGCATGACAACCTTGAAATCTTCATGATAAAACTGACAGTCTTAAGATGGAAAGAGTATCTGTTTCTGAATCATTGTTTGAAGGAGAGACACTCCTCAGTCAGTAACATTCATTTAAAACTTAAGTGAAAAATAAAGTTCCATGATGAAAAACCACTAATATGTGGTGCTTTATATATTACAGTGGCTATAATTGCCTTATATAAAACTGTGACATCCATACTCCTGCAATAAATTCCAGTCTTAATAGCATGGTTCCTGTCTTGCCCTTGTTTACTGACCCTAAATCTCAGTTGCTCTTTTGTGCCCCGCCTTCCTTCTCAGTCCTTCCAGAGAAGCTGAGCTGTGCTCTGGAAACATTTCCATGTAACAGGTATTGGATAGACCTGCTGGTGTTAGAATCAGCTAGAACTAGGTGTCGTCTTCTCACCCAGACACACGCTTCTGGAGCGCTATCAGCTCATTCAAGATTCTACTGTACACTCTGCCCTCTGAGTTCTTTTTTCTACATGCCCAACTCTAGAGACTGTTATAGCATCCCCAGCTCCAGGGATGACCATCTTCTCGTGGCCATGTAAGCATTTTACATTTTTAAGATTTTCTTGCTGTGGAAGAAATAGATTCATGTTGTGCTTTAAAATTAAGCTGGCAGAATTAATTATTTTAACTAAAAAATAACATACACACGTAAGTCTTTCATATAGTTTTCAAAATGGAAAAAAAATTAAAATCTTTTAAGTGATGGAATAGATTATGATACATTGAATGAAATCAATAATACATTAATTTCAACAATACATTGAATTAAATAATCGGCATTTAATCACCATAAGATTAGTGAGATTTCAGCTTCCTAAAACAAACGATTACAAAATTAAGTGAACGAACACAATTCTCTCTAATAAACATCATAATAAATAAAGTTTCATATAACAAACATTTATGTTTCCAACATTACAGTTTGTGGCTAAGCCCCCATGTCTGTGTACAAAGGCTCCTGGAACTGGTACCCTTGCTAGTCCAGATACATTGAATCTGGACTGACCTCATGAACGCTATAGAATGCAGCAGAAATGATGCTTCATAACTTCCAAGTCTATCTAGGTCATAAGGAGCCTTACAAAATCTGCCTTGTTTTCTTGAAACACATGTGCTAGGAGAGGCCAATCACAAAGTAAGAAGTCTAACTACCAGGAGACCCTCTCTTCCTCTTATGTGAGGAAGGCCTTACCTGGCCATGTATAAGGGCCAGTGGAGCAAGACAGCCAATCTTGGATCTCAGCTGAGGTGCCAGGCTTGTAAGTCATGGTGGACATCCAGCCCCAGCCATCCTCTGACTGCAACCACATGAGAAATGTGAGGCAAGGACTGCCCAACTGAGCCCAGTCAATGCAAAGAATCATGACGAATAATATAAACTGCTTCAGGCCACTGAGCTTCGAGGTGGTTTGGTTACACAGAATACAGGACGATGGTTCTTTTAAATTATGAAAGCAAACTTACAAATATAACACAGTTCTTTACTTTTTTCAGTACATGCTAGTGTATGTATTCCTTCTCTCTACGTGAGTTCAGGATAAATTGGAAAAAGAAAAAATAAAGCAGCAAATGGAGGCCAGTATATCACCATCAATATTCACAAAGCCAAAGGTGGAGGTTCTGTGGGAGCCAAATGAATTTCGTGACACTTAACAGCTAAACAGTTGAACTACGTACCCTTCCATGAGCAACTGGACCCAGGCAACTATCTCCACCTGGAGGGGAATTCCTGGGTAAGATTCACAGCACAAAAAAAAAGAAGCTAACTTGTGGGTAGTTTCACTTCCAAGGAGAACAAAGGGCATTTGTTCTTCCCAAGTTACCAGTCAGATAAATCACTTAACTCATCTAAGGTGAGGTCAGTAAAAGAGCAAAGAGCGTCCAAGAGTTGCACCAATTTACTCACCTCCACATGGGAAGGTATACTAGGAGGGGAAGAATGTTTCCCTTGATCAGAAGACAGATTTGACAAAAACAGGCTATGAAATAAGCATAGATATACCTGAAATTTTTGACATAAAAGTATGTGAATACTTTCTCATTGTCTCTATTTTCCCTTTAAGCAGAATAACGGCTAAATCAGTGCTTTACACTCTCAAAATCACCTGTGACAATTTCTTCATTGAAATTTTCTAGTTAAATACCTTTGAACTGTGCGCCTATGATTTTATTTATAATTTTATCCAATGCCACACCCAAGATCTGGGGCTCATCAATTTTGCTTGGAAAATCAGATTTTCCTAGGGCAAGGAGAATGTAAAATTTAACTAGGTGGTCCCTGGAATGGCACGAGTACAGATGATTTACTAGAGTCATTTAAGAAATTGAGACTCGGTATATATTTGTTCCCTAGATTGTAAGCTTCAAAAAATTATGTGAAATTAAAATTTTGTGTCATTGACAACGGATCCAAATACAAATTGAACCTTACCCAACAGTAAGTACACATCCATCTTTGTGGAGGAAGAAAGATAAGAATGATAAAAGCTTCTCAAGGATACCCATAGCCTTGAAGATAGGACTAGGGCAGTTTCCATGTTACATATGCCCATGATTGATATGCATTTAAAGGAAGGGTACTGTCTCTGCTCTCAAACTCTTTGCATGGCAATTTTGTCCTTGATGTTCATCCTTACCACAGCTTTGATCAGCTCTTTACATTAACTAGCAAACTTCTTTCAAGCTGTAGTTTTATTTAACACACTGTAGGTTTATTTAACTTCCCATAGCTGTCTTTTACTCAACAATATAGTTATATTTCATCACATAAATGACTACTCTGATAGATCTCTCATTCCCTTATCGCGTACAGGAAATGTAACATTACTGACACGGTTTGAAGTTAGAAAGGATAGTTAAGGACCAACTACTTACAGCTTGAGTATAACTTTTACTGCTCCCAGGCTAAGCATAAAAATGGATCAGTGAAAGCTTCTTCAGTGGTAGTTTAAAAAAAAAAAAAAAAGACTGAGTCGTGATGCCTGAACAGCTCTGGGATCTGGGAACAGGGATGAGAATGACTTTCTGGACCCTGGTACCACCATGGGCCAGATTATATGGTGATAAATGTCTTAGAAATGGTGAGACGGACAAATCAAACTACTGCCATGTGCAGACACATTGAACAGTAACCCAAGTCTTTGGGCAATGAACCCTGGAGGAGACACAGATTTATTGTAAAAAGTCCATGAATTCTCACGTGTACTAAACACTTTCTGTATGCTAAATAGTTAGAATGACATGCATGTATTTAACTTTAAAAAATGTAGCTTCCTACTTGATTAATAAATACATTTATACCTTTTTACAGTTTTTAACATGTATAATACCTTTTATATTATACTTTTTCTCAATCAAGGAATTCTAAAATCCAGCTGTGACAGGTAAGAATCTAGGAAACCATTTAATGTGAGGCAGGAAAAACAGTCCTCATACTTAAAAGTATTTACATTTTTCTTCCTAACTTTTAGCATACTGTTTATCCCCAACTCTTTCACATCCATAGAACAGGTTAACACTCTGTGCAACAAAAGCACATTTTTCTTCAGAGGGAAAATTGTGTGACTCAGCACCATTAAACTAGAAATGAAGGCTTTAAGGTAAAAAAGTTATCTTTACAATTCCAGGCCAACCAGGAACCAACCTGTGTGATTTCACTTGAGTCTGCAGGAAGGACGTGTGTCTATTTGGGACAATCTGTAGGTAGAGGGGAAAAAAAAATTCATTAAGACTTCCAAGAGACCCTCAAGAATTGATCGCACTCTTGGCTGCATCTTAGAATCACCTGGGGAGTTTTTAAAACTCTGGACACTCAGGCTGCACATGCGGTCAATTACATAGGAAGCCAGGGGTGGGGGGCTGAGAGAAGACAAAGAACCAGGCATCAGTCATTTTTACAGCTTCTGCGTGATTTCAGTGTGCTCCCAGGGCTGGCGTTGGCGGCTCTGAGGGTCCTAAGGAGATTTCATCAGCTCCTCACATTCCGTGATGCCCGACAGGCTCCTCAAACAGAAGCCAAGCTTAAAGATTTCACAACTGCAGCCTGTTACTCAACCATCTAGTCTCTCAAGAGACAGGATAACAGGATTTGTTGATTTGGCAAGAGGAGTTGTCATGGTCTCTGAGGACACATTAAGCACCTCTCACCATGTTTCCATAATCACTCTGCCTAGGCTTGATTTCAAACATGTTCCCATTATTTTACCTTGAATCAGATATGGTGCACCTGATCTAAATCAGATTTAGAGCCTGATCTAAATCTGCTGCTACATGGACCATGGTTTTATTTTTAAGCCTTCTCTAACAAACTCATTGAACTATTGCATGACAATTGCCTGGAATTACCTCATTGTGTGTGTCTGGGGGAATTGCTTTTCTCCTGTTTCCAGCAATTATTTCATTGGAGTACAACCCAATTGCCTGGAAATGGGGTAGAATCAAATTTCAATAAGTATTTAATGAGTACTCACTGTATGCAAGGCGTACTGTTATATGCACAGGAGAAAATGCATACTGTTATAGGCATTGAATTACAATGACGGAACTCTTCCTCTTGAGGAAGTCCCACTGTATTCAGGGTGACCAAAGAGCAAAATGTATAAGTCAGGTAAAGTAAAATACATTGAAATGCGTTCTCATTCGGTTTTTTGGGGGGTTTTGTAAAATTATTATTTATTTATTTATTTTTGGCTGTATTGGCTCTTCGTTGCTGCACGCGGGCTTTCTCTAGTTGCGGCGAGCGGGGGCTACTCTTCATTGCGGTGCGTGGGCTTCCCATTGCAGTGGCTTCTCCTGCTGAGGAGCACGGGCTCTAGGCACGTGGGTTTCAGTAGTTGCGGCGCACGGGCTTAGTTGCTCCGCGGCATGTGGGACCTTCCTGCACCAGGGCTCGAACCCATTTCCCCTGCATTGGCAGGCGGATTCTTAACCACTGCAGCCACCAGGGAAGCCTCTCTCATTCGTTTAATAAAGACATTTTGTGAAAAGAAAAGGGTAACTTCTGTGGAAAGGAGGAAGAAACAGGACACAAGTTATGGTGACAACTGAACTTAGTCATTTAAACACTGTAAGGTCTGATTTATGAATATACATTGAAAAAAGTTGGAAATATAGAAGGTGTAAAGAAGATAAATAAAATATTACTAGTAATCCCACAATCCAGATAAAACAGATATATTTAATCTATATACATGAATATGTATATACATATGTGTGAGTGTACATTATGTTATATATATGTTTACATATCATATATGAAGGTATATATACATTACACATTGGTATATGTTTATATATATATATATATATATGTGTCCATATATATAGTATATTTGAATGCATACTTTTTGTGTGTTATATATACATATATACTCATTTATATATGTACCTAAATATTGATGCATTGCACATTCATATACACTACAGCCGTATTTGAGAGGAGCGGAATAATGACACCCCTCTTCCTTGCCCAGGTCCTTAAATCAGTTGAGAAATAAAGAACAGAAGGTGAGTGTTATAATAATTCTACTGCTGATAAAGACTAAGTCAGAGAACATAGCTTTGCGTGAAAAACCAAAGGGCCACTTACCCACTCGACCACAGGAAATTTTGGACCTGGGGAGACCAAGTTCCACTAGTGGATGCCTTGGCCCTTGAGGAGCAGAGTAGAATTTAAATCCCTGTAAGCAGGCTGGCGCTCCAAAAGGAGAAAAGTATGAGCCAAGTTTAGTCTTTATAAATGTACCAATATATGTAATTATTATGAAATATATATGTAATGACATTACATATACTCTTCTGTAACATATGTGTAATTACAACTGTATATGATGCAGAGGTTCAACCTAGTACAAAATACATTCTCAAGAAGTTAGCCATTATTATTCTAATTTTCAAGCCAAATTATGTCTAGCTATGTTGTCCTATACGGGTTATCAGAAGTTTTGCAATGAGATTAGATGGTAACAGTATAATACTCCAATAATAAAATGCATAAAGACCTATTCATAAAATTCCAACAATAAAGATGCCTTAACTTTACCCCTAGGCCCTCTGCCAATATTAAACTTCTAGGGAGAAATTAAAGTTCAAAGAATAAATATTCTTGCAAGTTAAATCCAAAGGAAATAAGACTCAAAATCAAATCCCTTTGGCTTAAAAAAATAAAAACTCCAAAAGTCATCCTTCCCAATCTATAATTCTGCTCAGTTCTGTCAGAGGAGTTTACCACAAATGAGCAGAGTTGGTTTTTGTTTTGTTTTATTTTGTTTTTCTCATCAGCTACAACCTGGGAAGGGTGTGGATCTTTTAGGGCCTCAGAAATTCTTAGCTCAATGTCAAGACACATCATTCTCACTCTAATAGGATCCTTTAAAATATGACTTAAAAAGTAACCCTAATCCTACACCCACTAAATTTACAATATAAGCCAAACCCTCACCCCTAGAGCAGTGATCCATGGTAACAATCCTGTTCCCTAAACTCAGTACTCCCTAAACTTGTCAAAGGCCATCACACTGGTATCTGAGGAAGAAAGGTAGATAGATGGTAGATGGTAACCATCTTGGCTTCAGCTTGCCTGCATTGCTGGCCAGCCTACTCTTCTGGAATCCACACCCTGTGAATGTAATTGGTAGGAATCACCCAGCAAATGATTAATTCTGTCACTATGAATTTATCATATGTGGGGCGGGGGACATTCCAGAAGCTAACATCTCCTTAGGAGGGTGGCCTTGAGACGATGCTGCCATCTTTGTTTGCAATGGCAGCAGCCCTCCGCACAAATGAGGTATTATCTGAGAATCTTTTCTTTCTCACCCAATGTATTCAAACCCTCTTAACTTCCTTTTCCCTTTAAGCATTTCAGTCCTGAGGATGAGCCTTATTGTTAGTACTGACTCCTAGGTCTTCTGTGAGGAATTTTGTGCCTGTGTATAGTGGCACCCTTCCTTTGCCTCTTTTTTTTTAAAAAAAATAATAAATGTGAATCATTTATTCATTCAACAAACATTTACTGAGTACCTTTGCCTCTTGGAATGGAATTAATTTGGCTTAAAAAAAAAACCCTGCCTCTTAGAAAAGGATTTCACCTTAGAGCCACATTTGTTTCAGCTGAAGAAGCACCCTCAAAATTTCTCAACTGAAGCTGCTATTGAGGCTGTTGTGAGGCAGGTGCCCTGAGGTCCCAGTGGGGGCAGGTGCCCCAGCCATATGGTCGTCTGATGTCCAGACAATCTCCTGCTTCTTTTCCATCCCATAAATCCCCTGGCTGCTGTGATACCCACATGCTCAGCTACAATAATTATTTTGAAACTTGCCCAAACATCCTTTTCTATTTTCATTTTCTGTATTGAGCTTTTGGACCAGACACACAATTAAAGGTCAAGTGCTCCACAGTCTCAACCTGTACCGTGAAGGCAGAATGGAGCACTACCTCCTGCCACTTAAGCCTCAGCCATGTGATATTTTAATGTTTTCTAGCTAGAAGCTCCCTAGAGTTCTGAGTCTCACATGTAACTTTGCTGACTGGCCATGTATATGCAGGTAACAGTCCACTTTAGCCTGGCCAATGATGGCAGGCCAAGCTGTGTCTGCACCACTATCAACTACAGCCGCCTGCAGTCTGAGGCCTTGGCCCCTGCTGAAGGCATAGCTTTTGAGGCCCTCACGTTGCACTACAAGTTTAAGGTCAAACTGTACTCTGAGGCCATCTGTGCTGGCTAAAGGCCCATGCCTTTGGCCCTATCTCCACAGAAATTCTTTTAGAGTCAGAACCACAACAAGTTGCAGGCACCTGGCAAAGCCCAAAATACCTAGTGACTAATGCTTCTGGACTCTTAGCTGCTGTCAGCAGTTCAAAGTTAACTTTGCAAGGTAAAAACCTACCTCTGGCCTAGTATAAACTCTACCAACCAGCAATGTCAAAATTCCCTGCCTCCTAGACATTAAAGACTAAGGTCGCATCAGAAGTTTCTTCCACAGGAAATTTGCTTTCCAAACTCTTCTTATCTGCTTTCTCAATGTTCTCAGTCATCGAATATGGGGTTCAAATAAATATATATAAAGTTTAAATATATACATATATTTAAATATATACCTATATCACAGAATACACATTTCTCACAGTATGAGCTACAATTAGTAACATAAATAAAATAAAAGAAATATCTGATATATATATGTTTTTCTTTTATATGTCTTATATTTTATTTATTAAACTTTATTAAATTGAATATATATAATACCCAATTTAGTAAAATACATACAATACATATATGTTTAACTCAATATTTTAATAAATAAAACAAATACCTGATATATATTTAAAAGACATATATATATATATATATATATATATCAGGTATTTATTTTATTTATTTTACAAAATTGAGATCATACTATATAGAGAATTATGTACTCTGTGTTCAGACATGAAAAGTACTTTAAAAAGTCTTTCCTAATATCATTATTTCAGTGAAAAAAATCAAAATATTTTAGATCACAATACCCCATGAACGTGGTGAAAACACCAAATAATATAGTAAAGCTCGATGAAAGGGTACAGGCTCTTCCCCAGCCTCCAGTATGGCTATATACAGGCAACCATGTTTAATTCTTTCAGCTATTTCTTTTAGTTATTTTTAATTGAGATATAATTGATATATAATATTATATTAGTTTTAGTTATACCTGATTGGCTATTCATATATATTGTGAAATGATCACCACAAGAAGTCTAGTTAACATCTGTCACCTCACATAGTTACAATTTTTTTTCTTATGATAAGAAGCTTTAATTAGCAATTTAATTAAATTGCTAATCTCTTAGCAATTTTCAAATATACAATACAGTATTATTAACTATAGTCACCATGCTATACATTACATCCAGGACTTATTTGTTTTATAACTGGAAGTTTGTGACTTTTGATTCTTAGCTGATTCTTTCTGTTTTTTTCCATATCTCTGAATGCTGTCTTGTACTGCTATTATTCAATTATTCAATTTTAGAAATTATTTATTTACTCTTTTGTCTCTTAAACCACCAACTTCCTAGTATAGTTAAATCACTATATTTAATTAAATCAATAAACTATGTAAATGTAGCTTACTTGAAAGCCAAATAGTTTATTCTTTGGCAGCTTTTTCATTTATCAAGAGTTTCTAATTTCCTTTTTTACTCACTATGTCTCTTTATGCAAACATTGTATTTAAACTGTTTAGCTTATCAGACATTCTACAGAGTGTTTGTTTTACTGACTTTCCCCTGGGACACTCTTTCCCTTACGTGTCATCTGGACAAGTCACTTTTTAGGGTAGCTTTGAGGTGGTCATCCTGGAATTTCATCTTGGGAAGGAGATCTTTCCTGGAGCTTATCTTTGCCTTTCTTGAATTACTTAGTTGTCTTGACTTAGTTGTCTTGTGTGGGAAGTGATATTTCTGAAAACTTGTGTCTACAAATGTGCTTATTCCAAACATTTGACTAAATATTTGCCTAGACATAGAATTCTCATCCTGCATCTGCCTCTTTCAGATCTCTGAAAGCTTTGCTCCATGACTATCTTGCATCAGTGTTATTGCTGAGAAGGCTGGTACCAATTTGATCACTCCCCTGTTGATGACATATCTATTTCCCTCTGGAAATTATTAGGACCTTGTCTTTTTTCTTCCTTTGGTACCAAAATTACACAAATAGTTGTCTAGAAAACAGACTTCTTCATACATTTATTTGGCATTTAGAAGGTGGTTTCAATCTGGAGACTTATGTCCTTCAACTCCAGCAAATTCTCTTGAATTGATTCTGTGATATTCTATAACCTTCTCTTTCTTCTCTCATTATAAATTGCTATCAATCAAATCAATATTGATTCTTTGTTATTTAATAAACAGTTTAAAAAATGAGGTGCAGTTGCTTGGTTTGGATTCTCAATCACCTTGGGTCTCATAGAAATAAACTCCTACCTGTTCCTTGAGGGTTGAATTTTCAGACCTTCTCTTAGGCAAGATCACAGAACCAGCAGCTGGATTTCTTCGAGAGATCATGTGGAGACCAACCCCTTTATTTTTTGGGTGTAGACATCTGGATAAATAGGTATGTTTTCCAAGATCTTACAGCCAGTTAGTGGCAGAGCCTGGATTAGACCAAATGATTCTCATTTCCTAGCTGGGTTCTTTTTCCATTGCATAATATTTTTCTTGACTGTCACAACTCAGTGGCTTGAGGCAGAAATTCACATATCTTAATTTCAAACATGATGTGTATGGTTTCCAAAGGAAATTCTAGGGACTGTAATAAAAACTTACAAAGAAAAAGTGGAGAAGGGCTACTGAGATGGCAAAAACTGAAGATATCCCTCAGAGAAGTGAGTTTTCACCTACCCTCCTGCCATTGGTTACTGCTGACCAGACCTTCTGCAACTGCTGATGAAGCCATTTGCTAAGATACACAGTGGTCATGGTATGTATTTAATATTTAAACATAACATTGCTTTCTTAGAAATGATTATCAAAGAAGTATTTAAATTATGTAAAATTTTTAATGCACGTCAAAAATTTGTCATAGAACAAGGGCCTTAGAATAAGCATGAAGACTGAATTGTGGTGTTAAAGAAAACCCAAAATGGAGCCACAGTCTGAGTATCCAACCACCCACTGCCTTGTGACCCAAACTTAAACTGTCCTGATTTCCCTGAGATGCTGACTCTGATCTCGACCAAAACTCAAGCTTGCTTTCAAGGAGCTTTCTAGACAATCAGCTACAAACAAGCTTATACAGTGCTACTACCCTAAAAGGAATGTGAGCTTCTAGTAACCAATCACAATAGAAAACAATGTACTTCCTCATTCACGCTTTGTAAACTGAGCTGTAATGGCTGAGAGCATAGCACTTTTGGTTTTGAAGCCTCCCTGTTTGCAGTTTGTTTCTTATTCAATAAAATATTCATATCAACTAAAGCTCTCCAAATTTTCTTTTGACAGTTTCTACTCTACCCACTAGGTATGCCACTACGGACAAGTCAGTTAAACTCTGCGAGTTTCCTCATTAGTAAAATGTAGAATTGATGTTAAGATTTATTAGAATATTCTAAACACTGGGCAAAATTATGCATAAAAATGAACTAGCATAGTGACTGGTACATGGAACACACTCATAAAAATTTGTTAAATCAATGAATGTTAGCTCATGTTGTTTGTCATACGAACTTCCCATAAGATTTCTTGTGCATATAATTATTTGATAAATATGTCCAGTAAATGTTAAAGGGTCTGGGGAACTTTGTTTTCATGCAAAGTTGCTGACAAGTAGTATTACTTCAGTTGACTTGCTTATAAGCTAGTAAGAAAAAAGTTGCAAATGACTAATTCAAACTGAGAGAATAATTTAGGATATATGTCATTTTTGATATTGTAAGGTTAGAACATTTTGCACTAAGCTAGAGTGGTGTCTTCACTGAATAAAAATGATTTTTTCTCCAATTATATATTCACAAGATTGTGGAGTGTATATATACTCAAAACATACTGTAATAAATGTTCATCAGTGATAAAGACAAGTGTTTAAATGTATGATGTAGGTGCTGCTCAATATTCATTCAAAACATTCATTCAACTGATCATTCGTTCAACTCATTTGTTCATTTACTGATTGTATTTTATTGAGTTTCCAATCAGTAATTCTGAGACTCTGAAGAGAAAGTCATTGCCCCGATGCTAGCAGTCTTACCTCCATTACCTAATTCATTTGGAAAAATAGGGAAGAGTACAGGAAATTAGAACAGAAGGAGGTGAATGTTCCTTGTTGTTGCTGTGTACTTAGATTAGTCCCTCTGCTTCTAAGAACTATAGCAAGGATATAAACCAGCACTGTCCAATAGAAATAAAATACAAACCATGTGTGTAATTTCAAATGTGCTAGTAGCCACATTAAAACAAGTAAAAAGAAATAGGTGAAATTAATTTTAACAATATATCTTAACCTCATCTTTTCAAAATATTACCATTTCAACATGTAATTGATACTAAGGTTATTAATGAGATTATTTATATTCTTTTTTTTACACCAAGTCTTTGATATCTGATGTGTATTTTGCACTTACGATGTACCTCAATTTGCATATTTCAAGTGCTCGGCAGGCTCATGTGAGTAGTGGCTACCATATTAGTGCAGATTATAGACAGGGTTTGGGATGTGGACATATCTTCTTGGAGGTCATCATTTCAACCCACTACATTGCCTTAGAGCCTCTAGAAGGAATGCAGCTCCACTAACACCTTGATTTTAACCCAGTGATACCCATTTTGAACTTCTGACCTCCAATATTGATACTGTAAGATAGTAAATTTGGCTTATTTTGAGTAAGTCTGTGGTAATGTGGTAATATGTGTAGCCATGTGAAACTACTAGAATTTATCTCAAATCGTGTTTCCTCCAGCCCGTGGTCTTTTATTGAAACCACTGAGTGAGAAGCACATTAATAATCTACTAGTAGGAAAGACGTGAAGGTATCCTCCTGATGAATGACATTCTGGTTTGGAGCTAGAGAACAAAGTGAGAGTTCTAAAATCAAGTAATTGATTCAGAAATGATAATAATCCTGGACACTTGCAGTAAAAGTTGCAGCATAGTCTGGACTAAAGGTCGGTTAGTCAGTATATTGTGTCTTCTGATAGATTTCTGTATCCAGCCATTATTGTGCTAAGGCAGAAAATAGCCCAAGTCTGAGGCTTTCTGAAGAACGGCACCAATGAATTTGATTAATTAGGGGAATTACATGGGAAAGAAAGGAAGGGAGAAAAGGAGGAAGGGAGGGAGGAAGGAAGGAAGGAAGAGAAGCTGGATCTGTGAAAATTCAGAATTCATCAGAATAGTAACCCAAAGATCAAGTAGCTATGTCACATGACCCCAAGCCTGCTAGATAATGAGAAGCAATGTGGACCTGGGATCATATGATATCAAACTTTTAAGCCTATAAAACAGCATTAAAATAAAGAACATGTAGGTGGTACTTTCTAGAAAAGTAAGCTAGGCCTCATTTGTAGTGTTTTTAATATCAGTATCAGATGGGTTGCTTAATTCATTTTTGTTGAAAATAGTGTAACAAAACCCCTTGGGATACACATTTTCTGGGTGCTTTCTGTGTTGATACATTTCCTAGTATCGATTGCTACGGAAAGTATATTAAAATAATAGAGTTTAAGATATAATTAAGAATTTGCAATAGGAATCTAAGACAATTAATAAGACCCTAGAACTCATTATTAAACAAAATATCTACTCTTTTGCAGACTGTGGGGAGCATTAGGTTAGAGACAACAGATAAGAAAGAACTTGGTGTTCCTATTGTCACTTGGTAATTGTTGAGAGTTACCAAGCAAGAGAGCAGAAAGGACATCATCAGATGGGGCAAGCCAATGGGCCACTCTAAGGGGAGGCCAAATAAACAGAAAGAGATTCAAATGAATTTATTGTCAATACATCTCTAATAATCCATAAAATGATAAGCAAAGAAACAAAATTGTGGACAGGATTACCATTAATATATATAGTATTGTTTTAAGGGAATAAAATATTTTAAGTTAGAATGAAATTAATTTGTGCATCTTGAAAATACCATTTTTACTATATAAAACATAAAGAAATGAACATAAGTTTTCTCTAATAAGCTTCTTTCTAAAGTGGAAAAAAAATTGGATTAAGATTTTTACCTTATGAAATGTTTAAAGACAAAGTGTTTACATAGTGATATTCATTGGCTACTCCCCAAAATACTCTTTAAAAGCTTCCTAAGATAAAGATTAGAATGTCCAACTCTGTCTTTCCTGACTTTGATTACCAAAGATATATAAGTTTGCTATATAGCAGTGACAATTTTTACAACCTAAGTATATTTCAATCAGAAGCACAGAGTGTTAAATGAAGAAAGCTTTAGTCCCATTTATTGTGATGCAAATAAACAAACCATTGGATACAAGCAAGGTTTATAAGAAGATGTTGTAATAGCACATACTTTCTGGTTTATTTTGTTGCACAAGCATCAGTATTCTTCAGATGTGATTTGGGGAGATGTTTTCAAATTTGTCAGAGCATCCTAAATTTGTCTCTTGGTAAGACTGATCCAACAACAGTCTGTTTCTGCCACAACTCGGCTCTTTATTGCAAAGACAAATCCATTCAATTTATTTATGCAAGTGTCAGCATGGGCACATAGAAGGCAGAAATGGAAAATTCCATCTCTCATTCATTGTAGCAACAAAAGCTGTGGACTATTCACCTTTCTTTCTTTTCTTTTTTTTTTTTTTTGCGGGCCTCTCACTTTTGCGGCCTCTCCCGTTGCGGAGCACAGGCTCCGGACGCGCAGGCTCAGCGGCCACGGCTTACGGGCCCAGCCGCTCCGCAGGCTCCGGCCGCGCAGGCTCCGGCCGCGCAGGCTCCGGCCGCGCAGGCTCCGCGGCCATGGCTCACGGGCCCAGCCGCTCCGCGGTATGTGGGATTTTCCCGGACCGGGGCACGAACCCGAGTGCCCTGCATTGGTAGGCGGACTCTCAACCACTGCGCCATCAGGCAAGCCCTCACCTTTTTAATTTTTTTTCCGGTACGCGGGCCTCTCACTGTTGTGGCCTCTCCCGTTGCAGAGCACAGGCTCCAGACGCGCAGGCTCAGCGGCCATGGCTCACGGGCCCAGCCGCTCCGCGGCATGTGGGATCTTCCCAGACCGGGGCACAAACCCGTGTCCCCTGCATCGGCAGGCGGACTCCCAACCACTGCGCCAGCAGGGAAGCCCTCACCTTTTTATATCAAGGTAAATACATATTTTTCTGTTTTATTTTCTTCCAGTATTCTTAGAATTTTACCACATTTTCCACTTCTAAAGCCAGAAATTTATTTTAAGTCTTGGTATTTCCCTAATTGAAATATTTATGCCAACATATGCATAGTTTCTTCATTTCTTCTATAAATATCAGTTCATTTAGTTTTCAGCTGATTGACTGAGGTGGATAGCATAATGGCTACTGACACAGGTTTAGACAGAGATAAGTAAATTGCCTGAAGTAGCAGGCAGGAATTTCAGGATTTAAATCTGTATCTGGTTAACTCCAAAGCCATCTACTTTCTATTAAATGACGATGAGTTTACCTCCATTGCAATTGTCCTTCGTTTCTTACAATCATTGAAGTTTAGATGAAAATCTTTGTTTATTGAAGAAATTTACTTTCACCTCAAATATTTAAAAATTCCTGAGTGTAATATACACTACAGTTATATTTTATAGTTCTTATAGTCTTGCGTAGTGCCTACGATTAAACTCAACACGTTATCTTTTTCTTCTAGCCAGTGGGAACTGAGAATGTCCATAACATTGAGAAAAAGAGTATTTAAACTGTGGTAAGAATGGACTATATTTTCATCATTTTGTAACTTTCATTAAATCAGAAATATGGAAATGCTTGCATACGATATCATGTCTACTGAAGCCAATTATCTTGGTCTTCAAAATAAGTTATGACAATGTCAATACTTAAGGCATTTTCAAAATTATTATTGTTTATTCATCTCCTTCCATCATTTTTTGACTGTCCATAAATTGTGACAGGCTGCCTTCTCAACTCTTTTGATTTAAATGCTCGCTAACTTATGTGGGAAAATTAAAATGTTTCCAATAAGAAAGGCAGTTTATTAGGCAAAGCATGCCATCTTGTTTTTGAAATTCCACAAAAATGGGAACACTAATTACAACTTAATCCATTTTGGCCTTAACAGAAGAGAGTATTTTCTGTCAAAGAAAACTGTTTCCCAGTCACTACGGGAATTCAGTCTTCTACCCTAAATTTGTCTCTACTATTTAATGTTTTGCCCTCTGAGCAATGTGTTGGAACAAATAGCAGAAGAGGTGATTTTTGTTCAGATACTTTCAGGAAAATGATTAAGCATAATTTGGAAAGGAAAGAAACGAATCTATGCTGTTGAAAAGGGCGAGGTTGCTTTTGCACAATTATATAGTCTGAGCAATTTAAATGGAGAGACCACTTGTCAAAAACATTCAGCATGCTTAAACATTTCCTATTAAGTCTGGTTAACCCTATTAACTACTTCAATAGAAATAAAAACCACCTGTGTTCACATGAAGCCAAGAAACGTGAGAGTCATTCTACATAAAAGGTCCTTTGAATGCATTGGTGCCTTAAACCTTTTACATAATTGAAAATAATCAGGCCTGCCTGAGAAGTCATTGTCATAAAACAAATTTGGCTGGAAGCTAATGAAACCAGCTGTGCATTGTATAACTATTTAACTTATTTTTTACTTGATTAATTGACAAATCAAACAAATTACAGAGATGAGAAAATTGACTTTAAAATTTTACATTAACATGTGCCCTGAAGTCTTTCTTAAGAGTCCATTATAGTGTAAAATATATCTGTTGAAATGAAAGATATTAAGTAGACAACGTATCCTTCACAGTGGCTGCTGCTTCCCTAAAAAACAAAAACAGAAATGTGTGACTTAGAACTGAATGTCCGATCCACAAATCCAGAGGGATTATCAGGTGAGAGGCATTTCTGATTTTAAAGATGGTATTATTATAAATAAGTCACAAGCATATATTTTAGCAAATAAATTATCTCACACACTAAATGGCAACCCCAATTTAAGGTGCTGAGGATAAGGGTGAAGTCCTCTATAGCATGAGCCTTATAGTGCTGCTTAATTAAAACAATCAATGAATTGGAATCGATACCTGCTGTAATATGTGGATTGACTAAACTGGGCTGCAGGTTAATCAATGCAACTGAAGACATCCTGGAGTGATTATTTGAATACATGTACAACAAAGAAATCTGGTCGAATGTCAATAGGTGCATAGGCAGTATGGTGCTATTTTAAAAGCAAGCAAAGTAATAGGCTGGATGTCACAGGATACAGTCCATAGGTGATTTACCTGGCTTGGGAAAGGAGTAACACAGAAGTCCAGCTAATAAGGTAGAAGAAATTATAGGGTTACATGATTGTCATTTTGCAACCCTTAATGATATTACTGATCCAGGTACGGATGATCATCTAAAACAATGGGGTGAGTGGTTGATGGGGAACATGAAAAATTGCAAATATAACCCTTTTGTGAATATCTCTGGCTTGCAAAGGGGGAAATTACTTTACAACAAAACAATCAATCTGTCAGTCCCTCAGTCCAATGTTTAATCTTAGCAACACCCGTGGCTGCTCAACCAGAAAATAAGTTTTCTGCTGTGATACAATGTAGTATTCAGCATCACTTATTATGTATACTTACCCCCAAAATAGTTCTAATTTCTGGTTTGTAGGAATTACAGGGGATGGAGAAAGAAGCTAGACAATGAGAGAGTTTAGAAAACTGTCATTGTGAAAGTCTGGGCAGGATATGGCAGTGCTTTCATCTTTGCTTCTGGAAAATTTTCGGAAAAAACAAACAGTGAGGTTTTGAAGATATTGACATTACAGAACCATTTAATCTGAAGTAAAGAGTTTCTCCAAGACCTATCTTACCTCAACTCCCTCATTTTACAGACAAGCAAAGCTAAGTTCAAAGGTCACCGAAGCTAGTAATAACCAATCAGCATTAGCATTATACCTAAGCCTAGTGCTCTTTGCACAGCCTCATGTGATTCTCCAGGGAGTGGTGGTACCTCACCAAGTACTATGTTCCCCACCACTACAGAGGTTGCAGATAAAGCTGAAGGAAAATTTGCAAATAATGCTACAGAGAAAATTAAGCAGCAAACTTGTGCCTGCATTAGGTGAACATCTATAAGGTCTTCTCTGAGAGTGCATAGTTTTGTGAGTAATTCACAGTTGGATCTAGCAAAGTTTAGAAGAGTAATTTAGGAATCCCATCCCCATGTGTACTCTTACTCTTAGGAGTAATTTTTGCACAGGGAGTAATTTTAAGAAGTGGCTGACCACCATGAACAGTTTCATGAAATGGGGAACTTCTTTTAGCTCCTTGGGAATGGATAAAGAAAGCATTACTATTGTTTATTTTTCATTATCTTCTGATAATAGTCACATAGAAAAATGCATTTCTATTCTGCTGTCAAACTCAACTGTGTAATCACTTCACCTGAACTTTTTTATGAAGAAAAAGAAATCACATTCAGAATATTTGCAATTAATCTATAACACAGCAGCTACACATCGTGCTTAGGTAAAAGGGCAAAACGGATATTAGTAATCATTGCACTCACTTCTGCAATGACCTTTGTAACTGCTTTGTACTAATGCATGCTGGGTAGCTCTCGTTCCCAAACGGAGTTAAAACAAAAGGTCCCAGGTCAACATATTCCTCATCAGGCTAATGAGAATCAGTAGCAAAGCTGTGTCGTGTGTGGTTTTAAATTGTTAAAAATGGTTTTAACAGATTAGGTCTTGAGTTTCCTCATGAGAAGATTATAGCCTTTTAAAGCAAACTGTTGTAAGACATGGCCTTTTAAACCATGCTGGTAAATCAATAGCCCAACAATTTTATTCTCTGTCTTTCACTCCAAGTGTATTGAAGATCTGTCCTCAAGAAAGGACTCTGAGAACTGGTTCTTATACCCATGGAATAGAGGAGTGTAGTATTGATCTGTTTATTAAGAGAAAGAATAAAGCCTAAGAAATTTGGATATAGGCCTACATTTCATTTTCTTCACCCAGCAAAATGGAACAGAGTAAGCTAAATAAAACCACAAACCACAGCCACAATAAAAACTTATTTTCAACATTAACTATATTCCTCTCATTTTATGTTATGCTATAATTGTGATACAGTTCCCATAGGTGAGATTCTATTAAACAATAACATTTTTTCTAAAAAAGGCAACCAGGGCAGGAAAAAAGAAAGCCAAAAACATGAGTACTCTACAGTCAGAGATTGAATAGATTTCTTCCCACTTCCCTTTACAAACCCAGTACAGTAAATGCGCCACACTCAGAACAAAGAACAATATTGGAGGTTAAGTCTTTTGAATTGTAGATCCTACGCTGCCACTTATTTAAAATGAGACTACTAGCAATTTGTTGTTTTTATTTTCAAAGTCATCCTGGTCATACATATAATGAGAATTCCTATTTAATATCTATCTCTAATGTGCCAAGAACATGTTGTTTGTTATTCCATTTAATTCTCACTACTACTCCACGACATAGAAATTATCTTCGTTTAACAGATGAGGAATCTGAGATCTTGCTTTGGCAAAGTATCCTTGTTCACACAGTGGGAAAGTGGAAAATCGGGATTTGACTTCAAGACTATCTGACTCCAAAGTTTATGTTATTTTTTCTATACCACAGTCTTATTTCCTTAAGAAATTAGATGAGGAGTAGTAAATAAATGGGCTAGATTCTACTTTATTTTAACTCTTAAGAAAGTGTCAATATTGTTTGTAAAATTTGTATTTTAAGATCTTAGTATTATATAAATTAATACCTTAGACTATATTTGAAATACAGTGAGAAAGAACTTACTAAATAGGTTGTATGGAATTTTAAATAAACAAAACATCTTCTCCAAGTCTTTGATATTCAGTTATACTATAAAAATATTCTTCCATCACAGTAATGTTAGCCTAAGTCTATACCCTAGGTGTAGTCAAGTGCTCTAATCAGTACTCACTCCAGGGAAGGTTAGCTAGTATTTCATCAAAAGGATGTATTCCAGATGTGGCCAACACAAGGTTCAGCTCTATTTATGAATGTTCAGTATCGCAATTTTCTTAAGTTGTGGAACAGATGTTAGAGATGATGTTTCTTTGGTGAAATGAATGGTGTTGAGGAACTGTGGATAGGCTGAAACACCGCAGAGGAAGGTGCGTGGATAAGATACAAGAATCTAGACTAGCCTTCATCCCTGACCCAGAGAATTGACTACCTTGATCTCACTCCTTAATGGTCCTGTGTTTAGCCAGTAGATTTTTGATCATGTGACTCAGATTAATACGGTTAGCTGGAATATGGTCACATTTGCCTTGAGGTAAACTTTTTATGCCAAGTTTTTGTCAGGACCCCCAAGGGACTCTTTAGGCATACAAAAGGACTCGTGCCCTTGTTTCATACCTGCTGGCAACTAAATATCTGTATGTGTGACAGAAGTCAGTCTGAGACTTGCTTTTATTTTAACGATGCAGGGGAAGGAAAGATATATTTTGTCACCCACCTCTAACTATTAGAAGTCACTAATATTTATCAAAAGGAATCTAATAGTTGTAGGTGGGCAATTTGGCTTAGATCAGTTCAAGACAAATATTATTCATCTCCAGGTATTATATGAGAATCAACTCTCCCGTTACCTGGAATGATTGTTATTCCTTCACCATTATCACCTTCCTACCACCAAAAGGGAATGCTAGAGGTCAGGCAGCGTGCTCTTGTATCATTTCAAAACTTGTTTTTGGGTGCACTTGGACTTTGCACAGGTCTCTGGAGAGATTGAAAAGTTCCTTGGCTGCCTGAAGACATTTCTGTCTACATAACATAGAACCAGGCCTCCACATGGTCCAACAAATTCTTATTCTCTTAAAACAAGGGCTCAATCCAGAGCCAAAGACCAGAATAAATAAATATAAATAAATATCCTAAGATTCAGGAGCTACTCCTTCAAAGTATTCAAGGTTGGTGGCAATATCTCATAAAAATTGGCAGGTATGTTCTCTCAGTAATCCTTGAACATGGCTTTCTAAGACAGTGTGTGGTCATTAAATCCAGAAAAAATTACCCTCCCCATTTCCTACCTCATGGTGGTAGAGAAAAGAAGAAAATCACCGTGGCCTCTTGTGATAGGAAATTTAGTTAGGTTGATAGATAGGCCTGGTATTGAGATGGGGCTTCTGAGCTCCATGGAAAGAAATAATATGAGCAGTTTTACCATAACAAGGCTTACAGCAGATGAAATCTAACATGATAGAAAATAGTATTTAGTAAGTGTGTACTTAAACCACTATTTTACAAATAGGATTCCTACCTAAAATTTCTGATCTGGATGACATTTGACAAACGAATGAATCTAGGACACATTCTTTATTTGGAATGATATACATTTTTATTGTTTCTTATTTTCAAATCTCTAAATTTAAATGACTTCCCTCCTAAAGGCAGATATTTCCCTGGTGGTACAGGGGCCAAGACAGTATATCAGTTCTTAAGTCACAGTGAGTTAAGCAGCTTTTAGTAATGAATCCCAATTCATGTGCAGAGAGAAGGTTTGTAAAAGGTTATTTAAATGGAAAATCTCTGTAACTTTCCAGTTTCTCTCTCTCATATACTGTCTGAGATGGACGACTCACTTCTGAGGTTGCTCATAACTAGGTTACTTCCAACGGGTTAGGAAATTTGGGAGGAGGCTGTAGAGTAGCTGGGAACAAAACACGTTCTGGACTCAGACTTGGGGGCGACTCTCATATTTATCTCTCACTAATATAATAACAATATCTACCTCATACTCTTACCAACCAGGGTTCTTGACCTCCTTAATCAATAGAAATTGATCAGAGGCCAGACAAGAAATTCAGGCAAGGCTTTATGGGGGCCCCTGCGGCAGCAGGGTGGGGAGCGAGAGCAAACAACAGGTTTCCTTACTTGCTCGCTCGCTGGGGCCAAGGGGAGGTTGTTCTTTATATGGGGTGAGGGTAGGGGTGTGTCCGGGATCAGGTTGGAGTGGTGGCTTAGGTGTTTTGCCCACCCCTTAGGTGTATTGTGTTCAGGGGGCACACACAGTACCCTGCTTTTGCTCCTGGCTCTTCAAAAGTGGTAGTTAGGTTTTTGGTCTCTTTGTATCTTTTGTCCAGAATTTGTCCCAACTGCTCATGCAGGCAGTTATTTAGTCCCATATAGTTTCTTTGTATTTTGTTGCTTGAGGAGAGGTGTGTCCAGGTGCTAGCACTGCAGCACTGCAGCAAAGGGTCCCAGGTCCCAGCCTGTCTCAATACAGTTTGAGGATTGATGATCATTGCCATAAAGCATGTAGCTCAATGCCTGGCATGTAGTAGGCAATCTGTGTTTACAATAAACAGATATCCAGATTTCTTTTTTTTTTGTGCTACGCGGGCCTCTCACTGTTGTGGCCTCTCCTGTTGCGGAGCACAGGCTCCGGACGCGCAGGCTCAGTGGCCATGGCTCACGGGCCCAGCCGCTCCGTGGCACGTGGGATCTTCCCGGACCGGGCCACGAACCCCTGTCCCCTGCATCAGCAGGCGGACTCTCAACCACTGCGCCACCAGGGAAGCCCCCAGATTTCTTATTCAAATTCCTTTAAAAACAAATATCTCCTAGTTTTTCTATCTCATCAACTTGGATTTTCACAAAATTTGTGTGTGTGTGTGTGGTTACTGCTAAATCACATTATGGTCACTAACCCTCCATGGTGTGTGATTTTGTTGAAAGCCTCAGTGAGTCAGGTGGAGTACAAAGAGCACTGGCTTGGAGTCAGAAATCCTGGTCTAAATTCTAGCTATGTGACTGGCAACAGACTGCTTCACTTTTCTAAGCTTTATTTCCTCACCTTACAGTGTTGTTCTGAAAGTTAAATGAAGTAAAGTATAACAAAGTGTCTGTCACAGAGCCAGCATATAACAGATGCTCAACAAATAAGAATTGATTCTCCCCATCTAAGGTATATATTCTGGAGCAGTAAGAAATATGATATGGATTTCTCCTTATCCATATGTAGCTCATGGATCGGCACATCCTTGGTGTCTACCTAATTATTAAATATTCCCAGATTTCATGAGTAAAATATATATCCAACTATATTTCACTGTGTGATAAAAGACCTGAGTACGTGAATTTGATTGTTTTGTCACTGAAATGTCTGAAATGCCCTTCTGTACTTAGGAGGATGCTATTTTCTTTGTTAATGATGTCCAAACAAATACAATGTTAAAAATAAATTGCAGGGGGCTTCCCTGGTGGCGCAGTGGTTGAGAGTCCACCTGCCGATGCAGGGGACACGGGTTCGTGCCCCAGTCCGGGACGATCCCACATTCTGTGGAGCCGCTGGGCCTGTGAGCCATGGCCGCTGAGCCTGTGCGTCCGGAGCCTGTGCTCTGAAATGGGAGAGGCCACAGCAGTGAGAGGCCCGCGTACTGCAAATAAATAAATAAAAATAAATAAATAAATAAATAAATTGCAGGGAAGCACAGTGGGAAATGAAATTTACCAGGTGGAAGATCAAGAGGAATTAAGTGCCAAAGCTCTAGCCCATATGTCTGTAAAATTGATTTGACTTAATAAGTTTAATGCAAATAGAGCTGTATTCTTTGGGATGTGTGAATACACACATACACACTCACACACACACACACATTTTTTAACAGTATGAGCCCATCTTGCTCCTGTCCTTTTGGAATTCTCATGAATAAAAAAATATAAATAGGTTGTTTTCATTTTTAAAAATCAGCTTTTTATCTGAAATTTAAAACTGAGCATAAATGAATATATGAACACATAGACTTTAAAGAACATGATAAATTGGGGCATGCCCAAAGACAGCTCATGGTTGCCATATTCTTCTTGGTAAAAGAAGTAGAGTATCTCTTATCTCATCTTCTTGATTAAACCTGTTTATTTTTTACCGTTCCTGTAAATCATTTTGTTGCAACCACTGCTAGATTTAAAGCATGGAGCTGCTAGTAATCACGCCAATTTTTCACTCCAAAGCTTTGCTGGCTGATTTGGTGTAAAATGTTTTAGTCTGTTCTCCTAGCTAACCCTGTATATATTTCAGGATTCAACTTCGGTATCCTCCAGCAAGCTTTCCTTTATTTTTTCTTCCTCTTCAGGACAAACCAAATGTCCTTCCCTTGTACTCTTAAATCACTCCATATAATTAAAAAATTGTAGCTTTCTTGTCTGTCTTATCCACTACATTGTGAAACCTTGTTTATTCTTCAATCCAATCCCCTGCCACAATGCCCAGCACATAAGAAATTCTCAATAGATACTTGTTCAACTGAAGTGAATCAATTAATGGACCAGTTTGTGTAAATAAGGTTAATCCAAAGTGATTGATTGCCAAGTGGCCACTAGTCTGAGAAGAATGCTTCTTCATGTACAGTTTCCTGGAGGAAGCATTGGTATTAAGAAAGTAAATTCTGACTTGCGTTGCAGTGGTAGTTTTCCATCTTCTCACTCTGATATCTGGGAGAATGATACGTTTACTTAACTCATGAAAATTGTAACATGCAATTCCCAGAGGGTTGAGTTCAGGGATGAGAGCTCTTTAGGCACATGATGAGTTCCACTCAGTGTTTCTGGTTTTCTGCTTTGCAAAATAAAAATAATGATTATGCCTTCCTTCCTCACAGAAGGGACCAGGATACTTGCCCTGCCCAATCAGACAAATAAAAGATGATTTCTAAATTGATTATAGCTCATCCTCTCTCAGAGGGTCTTTTACTCTCCTGATGGTCCCAATTATCAATATGGTAAATCTATAAAACAAAGGTGGAAATAACAGATGATTTTAGAACTGTGATTTGGTAATAATGTATAAAATGTGGTTAAGAGGAAAGAAGAATGCTAGCACAGGTAAAAATAAAGCTCCTAGTTAGTAGAAGTTCAATATACAATAGGATTTCATTCATTTAGGGTAGCAGACATCTTAAGGACATTTGTAGTTATCTTGTAGAGCTAAAATAAGAGGATATGTTTTTATTCTTTTTTAAGACACTGAAAAATCAGAAAACAATTTTACTTGCTCAAATTAACATAGATTACATCTTTTAAAAACAGCATGCAAAAAGGAATTCACAATTCAACTAATAATATCTTACTCATAAATGATACCCAAGATCCAAGGGATCCAGATCTTTAAAAATACTATATTCTTTCAAGAAAACAAATCATTCCTTTCTGTGTGTTTTGGATTAAAAAAGGAGGAAACTAAACAAGAGAGACAGAACATTTTCTGACATAAGAACACTAGTAAGCCAATAGGAGAATTAACCTACTTCATAGTTTTACTACTTTTATATCTGAGAGTCACTCTCTAAAATGTTTATTTTAAAATTACACTCAGAACAAAGAGCAGTTAAAGCAAGAATGGATTCCATTTTTGATGGACCATTATCTTTTCAGATACAACAACACACACATCATTTTAGGCAGATGGCTCTCTGTCCAAGACCAAACAAACAAGCAGACCAAAAAACCCCCCAAAACTAGGAAAAATATTCTATCAACCCCTATATTGAAAATAACTTTACATAGAGATGCAGTACTATAAACAGTACTCAGCAGAAAAAGATGTAGCAATGTTAAAAACAATATGACAGTCCCCAATGGAGTCACTTATGCTAAGCCCCACATTGCTAAACCGGGATTCAACTTAATCACAGTTTTGGCTCCCCCAGAAATGAAATCTTACACCAATTAATCAGGAATCGACTGATCAGTCCTAGTGAGGTCATTTGCCTGATAGACTCCCGTGAACTCCAAAAGGAAAGTAACCTTGCAACAAGCAACAGGCTTTTTGCCTAGAGTAACTTCCTTGTTTCTGCTCTTGTCTGCCTATGAGTCTTTCATTTTGTACAGCTCCTTTCTATCTGCCAGGTTGGATGCTGCCTGATTCATAAATCACTGAACAAAGCTAATAAGATCTTTAAAATTTACTCAATTGAATTTTGTCTTTTAATAGTTTTTTTGTCGCCTTTATCTCGTTTAAGAAGAAATATATTTTATTTGATGCCTTAGTACTGACGCAGCCTTCTCTGATCAAAGGTCAACTCAACTCATTAAGCAGTTATTGAATGCCTATAATGTATTAAAATTGATATTGAAGTCCGTGTTGAGCTTTCTAGGTAGTTAAAATTGTATTATGTAAGTGAATAACCTCTCTTTGCTAATCTCACTGACTCCATATTTAATGGCACAGCAGCAGGTGCTTTTTAGCTTTCTTGATGATTTAATCTATTGTCTTCCAATCTTTTTTCTAGTGCACCATCTGTGAGCAAAATCAATTGCACATTCCAAGCAGTTTTCTTTTTTTCTCTTCTTTAGAATTCATTTTACGTCTTAATATATTAAAAAAGGTTTTTTGGTAGTCTCTTATTGGTTTCTGGTTCCAAGGTATTAAGAGTCAGATAATGTGTTCACTTGCTTACATTTATCTATGTGCTTTTCCCCCTTGCCCAGAACATTTTTAGCATTTGGTCTAAGCTGATCTAAAGATTTTAAACTATTATATATGTAACATGGGTGAAATTTGAATTAATTTATACAGAAGAGCTTTTTACGGACCTCTCAGTTGTAAATGTTAGATGCTTATATTCTTTAAATGGAAAAAATATTCACGCTAAAAAAGATATTAGTGTAGAAACAATGTAAAGACAGAAAAACCGAATGTGTGTTTTTCTTAAACACATAGAGTTAAAATCTAATTTCTACTGTCATCCCTCAGGTATAGAACAAAACATTTAATATCCTTTCAGTTTTCTCCCTCAGAAGAATATTCTAGGAAGTAATAATTTCAAGAAATGCCTCAAAATATTTTCTTTTATTATTTTTATGAGAACAGTAAATTGTTCTCATAAGCCATATTTTTACATTAAGAATTTGAAAAAGCATATTTAAACTATTTGTTTTCTCTCAGGCATTTGTATCTGATCTCTTGCATCAGCCTCTCCCTAAAATACTTTGAAAATATATTTACTAAAAAGATTTACTGAAGAGAGAGATAATTCAAGTAAAATTCTCACACATAATCTTCTTAGATGTTCTGTTTTAAAAAACATGAGTGATAAAGGTTGTGCTAGAAAACAAAATCACTTAATCTATTATCCATTATCACATTACACAGTTTTAAACTAATAATTCCAATATTTTTAAGGGAGATTTTTGGGAATTAATATAGTATCTCCTTTTCCTGTCCACGTTCTGAACAAATTAGGAGGTAGACAATGAGTAAGGTGTCAGAGATAAAGAGAGAAGCATTGATTATTTTTTCTAAATTTTGAGGTAATTTTAGACTTACAGAAGAGTTGTTAAGACAGTACAGAATTCCCATACAACCTCCACTTAACTCCTCCTACTGTTAATATCTTACACAACCATTGGTACAATATTATTAACTAAGCTTGGACTTTATTTATATTTCCCAGTTTCTGTTCCAGGATCCAATCCAGGATCCCACACTGCATTTAGTCATCACGTCTAGTCACCTCCTCTGTCACAGTCCTCAGTGTTTGTAACTCATGACTTTGACAGTTTGAAAAGTACTGGCTAGGTATTTTGTGATTATCTGTTAATTTGGGTCTGCCTGATAGATTTTCATTATTAGACTGAGTTTATGGATTTTGGGAGTACCAGAGAGGCAATGTGCTCATACAACAGATTGTACATGATATTGATATATTTTATTACTAGTGACCGTGAGAGTAACTGTTAATGGTGACTTTCTACTACTCCCTTCTACATCCATCAGTTGAAATTCTCTAGAAGGCTAAGTTGCCTCTTCTCCCTCATTTATTTATTGATGCAATCATTTATTTTTATCCCATGCTTATTTTATTCTGTGGCTTATAATCCAATATTATCATTATTTATTTTGTGTTTTTAATTGTTCCAACTGTGGCCATTGGGGGTTTGTTCAGGTTGGCCTTTGTGTTCTTTTGATATCTTCCCATTGTGTTTTGTTTTGACTTTTGTTCTTTTTTAAAAAAAATTTATTTTGTCTTTACTTTCTGACACCTCAAGATGATCTAGATTCAGCTGTACTTTCTCTGCCCCTACCTTGGAATAAACCATCTATTCAAGTAATCTTGGTTCCTTTTATTGCAAAATGGAAGTTTGAAACCAATATCTAGGTGCTAGGTGTGCTCATTGCTACTGGTGTGTGACTTCTTGTAGGTCCTCTTAGTGTATAGAGCTAAGAAATGTATGTATGCATACCTTTCCAGGTATATACACAAATCTGTATTTCTGTATCCACCTATCTCTGTGTGTGTATATGTGTTTATATGCATATGTCTATATGTTGATAAAGATATATACATAAAACATGAATTTATATTGATCTTTCTGATTCCAATCTATCACCACAGGGGGATTTATTTTATCCTTCCACTTTCCTTATTTGTAACTATCTTCTCAGGGAGAAACCTGGCTCTCACCATCTACAAAATAATTATTTATTTGTTCAACCACAGTTTTGTGGATACTTCAGGGATGGCTTTATTGCCACCAGAGGGTTCTTAAATGAGTCAGAACGGAATACTAAATAACTCCAAGCTGTCTATATTTCACTCTCAATTTTATTTTCCAAGTTAGATCTATCCATATTGCCCAAAATGGCATGAGATTCTGTAATAAGAATAAAAAACAATGTAAAAGTGAGCCAATATAAAATGGCGACAAATAAAGATGCCAACATTTATTTCCATGATTAAATTCCAGGGGAGATTTAAAATCTGCAAACTAAATCCTCTTGTAAAGTTACAATACTAAGACGTCAAAATCTAGAGGAATTTTAAGGTGAAAATTCAAATTATCTTGTCCCTGTGAGTTACAAATACAGGGCAATTCAGGACTTCACCAATTCATTATATTCTCAGTTTCAGCCTGAGGGGTTTTTGCATCTGGGAAGAATTGCAGTTTCTTCAGCAGCTGCAGTCTAAACTGTTCTGGCACCGGCATATTTCTTTCATAGCTCCAGAAGTTGTATGAGTTTAATGCCAGATCTCTTAGAGCCTCAATTTTAAAGCATCCAAAGAACTAATAGCAGATACATATACAGTTCTCAGTGGCCTGCCCTTGATTGAAAAGCAAGCTAACTCCCTGGCCCTAAGTCAGAATTCAGTACTCAGTGTTGCCAAAGACCATACAGAAACTCAAATGGCACTTAAAGAAGAAAAGATAGATGGTGAAAATCTAGATTTTAGTCCAACCAGCCTGCCCATCTGGAGTTCATGATCTACAAAGTTAAACTCAATTAGAGGTATTCTTCCTTTAGAGAGTAGTTAACCAGATCTTCATACAAAATGACTACATCTGGGCAAAAATTTACTGCTGTATCCTTTCTCCTCTCTCAGAGAATAATGTTTGAGACATTGCTCTAGTTTCGCAATTGTATTTACTTTTTTTTTTACAACTTTATTGGAGTATAATTGCTTCACAATGGTGTATTAGTTTCTGCTTTATAACAAAGTGAATCAGTTATACATAGACTTTAAGTTTTAGAGCAGTTTTAGATTCATGGCAACATTGAGGGGTGGTTACAGAGATTTCCCAGATACCTCCTGGCCCCCACACATGCACAGCCTTTCCCACTATAGACATCCTTCGCCATAGTGGTCCATTTAAAGGTACACTGACACATCATTAGCACTCCAAGACCATGATTCATGTTAACGTTCACCCTTGGTGTTGTACATTTTGAGCATTGTGACATATGTACAGTGGCATGTATCCATCATTACTCTATCACTCAGAATAGTTTCAGTGTCCCCAAATCCTCTGTGCTCTCAACTTCCTCCCTAATTCCTGGCAGCCACTTATCTTTTAACTATATCCATAGTTTTGCGTTTTCCAGAATATCATAGAGCTGAAAGCATACAGCATGTACCCTTTTCAGATTGGCTTCTTTCACTTAGTAATACGCATTATTCCAAGTTTTTATTTGGCTTGATGGCTCATTTCTCTTTAGTGTTACAAATTTTAAAAATAATTATAATGTTTTCTCCATTTTGTATAGATTATGGATTTTGACCAATGCATAGAGTACTCATATATTACCACAATCAACATGTAGTATAGTTCAATCACCTCCAAAAATTTCCTCATGCTGTCTTTTGCAGTCAAGCCCTCTTCTCACACTCAATTCTTGGCAACCACTGACCTGTTCCCTCTTCCTGTACTTTGCCAAAATGCCTTGAACCGTAAAGGATGTGATCTTTTGGGTCTGACTCTTTTTTACTTAGCACGATGAATTTGAGATTCATCAATATTGCTGTGCAGGGAAATAGTGCAGTATTTTTGTGTTGTTGAGTAGTGTTACAATGTATGGATGTGCCATAGTTTCTTTATTGGTTCAGTGGTTGAAGGACATTTGAATTGTATCCAGGTTTTTCAATTATAAAGTTTCTATAAACTTTGTATACAGGTTTCTATGTGAACA
Source organism: Mesoplodon mirus (assembly GCF_964341445.2). Classification (NCBI taxonomy): domain Eukaryota; kingdom Metazoa; phylum Chordata; class Mammalia; order Artiodactyla; family Ziphiidae; genus Mesoplodon; species Mesoplodon mirus. Next base: position 12,123,063 of record NC_138977.1, on the reverse strand, counting down.
TACATTTTATTTATCTTGGGTAAATGCCTAAGAATGAGGTAGTTGGATTATGTAGTAAACTTACGTTAACCTTATAGGAAACTGTCAAACTGTTTTCCAAAGAGGTCATACCATTTTGTATTCCCACCAGCAGCAATATGAGAGTATTCCAGTTGTTCCACATACTCAAGTATCTCATGGTGGTCTTAATTTGCATTTCTCTAGTGATTAATAATGTTGAGCATCTTTTTGTGTGATTATATGCCATCATGTATCTCCTTGGTAAGTCGCTTATTCAAATCTTTTGCTCATGATTTTTTAAATTGAGTAGTTTGTTTTCTTATTGTTGCATATTAAGAGTTACTTATATTTTTAAGTAGCAATCCTTTGTTAGATATATGATGTACACATATTTTCCCTCAGTCTGTGTCTAGGCTTTTCCTTCTCTTAACAATGTTAAGTGCAGAGCAAAAGTTTCTAATCAATAAAATTCAATTTATCAATATTTTTAATTTAATGATTTGTTTTTGTGGTGTAATATATGAGAACTCTTTGCTTAACCCAAAGTCAAAAATATTGGGCTTCCTTGGTGGCGCAATGGTTGGGAGTCTGCCTGCCGATGCTAGGGGATGCGGGTTCGTGCCCCGGTCTGGGAGGATCCCACATGCCGCAGAGCAGCTGGGCCCGTGAGCCATGGCTGCTGGGCCTGCGCGTCCGGAGCCTGTGCTCCGTAGCGGGAGAGGCCACAACAGTGAGAGGCCTGCGTACCGCAAAAAAGAAAAAAAAAATTTTCCCCTATATTTTATCTAGAAGTTTAATAATATTATGTGTTACATTTACATTTTGAGTGAATTGTTGTATAAAGTTTAAAGTATTCATGAAAGTTTACTTTTTGTCTGAACATCCAATTGTTCCAACACCATTTGTTGAAAAAAATCTTGTATTAATTAACTTGACTTTGTACCTTTGTAAATGGTAATTTTATTGCATTTAAATTGAGTGTTGACATACAATTAATTTTTGTACATTGACCCTCTGTTCTACAACCTTGTTAAACTCATTTTTTACTTCTAGTTTTTATATAGATTCCACTGGATTTTTTTCTTTTTTCTTTTTTTTTTTTTTTGCGGTACGCGGGCCTCTCACTGTTGTGGCCTCTTCCGTTGCGGACCACAGGCTCCGGACGCGCAGGCTCAGCGGCCATGGCTCACGGGCCCAGCCGCTCCGCGGCAAGTGGGATCTTCCCGGACCGGGGCACGAATCCGTGTCCCCTGCATCGGCAGGCAGACTCTCAACCACTGCGCCACCAGGGAAGCCCTGGATTTTCTACATAGTTGATCGCGCTGCTTGCAAGTAAAGATGGTTTAACACTTTCTTTCATAATTGGGTGACTTTATTTTTCTTGCCTTATTGATCTGCTAGAAACTTAAGTAAAATATTCAGAAGTGGTGAGAGCAGACATCTTTGCCTTGTTCCTGATCTCAGAGGAAAAGAATTCAACCTTTTACCATTAAGTGAAATGTTCACTGTAGATTTTGTGTAGATGCTCTTTATCAGTAGAGGAGTTTCCCTTGTACTCCTGGTTTTCCAATAGCTTTATTTTTTAGGGATGAATTATGGATTCTGTCAAATGATATATGAGATGATCATATAGTTTTTCTTTTCTAAGTTTGTTAACGTGATGAATTATACAGGTTCATTTTCGAATGTTAAACCAGGTTATTCCTGTGATAAATCCCAGTTGTTGAATTTGGTTTGCTAAAATTCTGTTTAGAACTTTTCTATCACTTTACGAGTGATATTGGTCAGCAGTTGTTTTTCTTTGTAATGTTGTTGTCTGGTTTTGATATCAGAATAATATTGGCCTCATGAAATGAGTTGGGAAATACTCCCTCCTATTCAATTTTCTAAAAGAAAATGTCATATCTAAAGGTATGTAAATATCAGAAAAGAAGAAAGATAGAGGCTAACCTATGCATATCCACACACACCAATCAAAAAATCACTGCGTGAATAACAATTTGTGCAATGTGTAATGAAAGACCACAAATATTTTCCTAGAGGATGTTGCTCACTGAAAAACGTGAAACAAAAGTGAAAGGAGGTTTAGCCCTCTATTTTATTTCTCTTTAAAGGCAAATCAGCTCAAGCCCATACTTCTCTTTAGGAGTAAGTCAGGGACCTCTGAAATAAAAACATATTCCAAAGGCAATGGGTTCACTTCGCTTTCAGGTGGGTGTCCTCCTTGTTCATTAAGCTAACAAGGGAAAGGCATAGAGAGAGTTATGCTATCTTCTGTTTCCATGGGGGGAAATGGAAAATAACCATGAACTGATTCACTCAGGGTTAATGGCAAATCCAGACCCCATTAGACTTCTTGCCTCTCACCTTAGTGTTATAGTTGTTTCTTCAGTTATATTTATTTCAGTGAAATTGCTTTTCATTTTTATCTTACTAGTGACCTTAGAATCTATCTCCAAAATAAAATGCAATTTTACAGTAAAGTAATTCTTATCAAAAGCAGGCTGCTTTTACTATAACCCAACCTCTTAATGTTAAAGCTCCTGAAGGCTTGGTCTCAGGCTTTTTTCTCACCACACTCACTCCCCAGACGAAATGGAGGTCCATTTCTCCCCCACCCCATCTCTTTTCCTCTTGGGAATTGATCTTTCCCAATGCCATATAAAGGGGTGGAGCTGCCATTCAAAGTGCCATAGAGGTGGAGAGGGGCCCAGATGAGTCCCTCAGAGTCTTCACCCAGGACACAGTGACTGAGGAGGGTCCTTTTGGGAACTGATATGATTGCTGAGAGACAAAGGGTCTCTGTGAGACATAAGCTGAACATACCACATAAGCCTGAGCTGGCAGGGACTTTCTGGAAAATTAAGACAGAGGAAAACAGTCAAAAAAGAAAAATCCATGGTTGGGGGTGGGTAGAGAAAGAGATAGAGAGATAGAGATGAGAAAGAGAGAAAGAGAGAGAGAGACAGATTGAGAGAGAATTGGAATCATCACTTAAAGATTTAAACATCAGACAGCAGATGTGCCTATAACTCAACTCCTGTTCTTTTTCAGTTTGAGTCAAGAAATTGCCTTTTCGTTTAAGCTAGTTTTTTGTCACTTTCAGCCAACAAGTGCTGACTACTATTCTGAGTGTTTCTATTCATTTACTCTTGCTGACAGCTTACACTGCTCTTCTAGTCCCACTTTAGACTCTTCTCTGAACCCTAGATTCACCTCCATGAATTCCATACTTGAATTTTGGCTTTGATTGGAGGATTTCGGTGGCTGAACTTACCATGTACAAAGCCAAACAATTGGTTTCCCTCAATCCTACTCTCATCTCCTTCTTCTGCCTTCTTGCCTCTCAGTGTGTTACCACCACTTTTCAGTGGCTCAAGGAAGAAATGAAACTTACCTTAATTACTTGATTCCCCTCGCTTTCCTCAACTGCGAACCCCTCAGCAAGACCTGCCATTCTTACTCCCTAAATGCTACAGGAGTCACTCTCTCTACTTTTAATTTTTACTCCCTCATCCCAGTCCAACACCATCTCTCAATGTATTGCAGTATCCTTCCAACTATCTCACACGCTCAGCTTTGCTTTCCTATAATCCAGCCTCTGCACAGCACCTGGAGTGAGCCTTTAAAAATACAAACTAAGTCACTTTGATCCCCTGCATGGAACCTTGTAATTGCTTCTAATTAAACATAAAATAAAATTTAAATCCTTTCTCCTGGTCTAAAAAACTTTTGATAACTTTAATCTCATCTCTCGCCAAGCCCCATACTCTGTGTTCCTGGCACTGGCTTCACCCACACTGTCCCTGTTTGTCCCTTACCTTCTTTTGGTTGGACAATTATCTTCCTTTACAGCTTGACCACCTTGTCAAAATCACCATGATTCTCTGCCAAAAACCTTAGATCGTTTACTTCATACCATACCAGATAACTAATAATTAGTTGTTATTTAGTTGGCTTTATTTTTGTCTGTCTCCACAACTAGCCTGGACTGTGAACTTCATGAATTTAAGAACCATACCTCTGGTCTACCACTAAACACCTGGTATCTAACTGCCTGCCAGTTACACAGACAAAGTATCTTTTGAATGAATGAAAGAATAAAAGAAATATACAAATGAATGAATGAATGACACAGGGTATACTACGGAAGAATTAGAATAGTGGAGACTAATTCCATTTAGAGTTATATGGGAAGATTGCTTTGGAATAAGAAGCAAATGGGTTCAACTTTGAGCAATAACTTTGGGAGTGGTGGGAAGAAAGGAAATAGCCTCAGAGAAAACTTGGAAGAAAATCTGTGTATGAGTGTGTGCGTGTGTGTGTTTAAGGGACATACAAGTATGCAAACTCCTAGTGTGTGTATGTATGGAGGATAGAACTAGAGGAGATAGAAAATAAGCTGTGAAAGAGAAGATAAGGCCAAATGGTGGATTTCACTTAGTTTAGAACCATAGTTATGAGGGTAATGAAGAATGCATGTGAAGAAAATAGCTGTGGCAATGAAAGCGCAAAGTAACAGATCTGAGGGATATGAAGGTAATACTGACAGACCTTAGTGACAAATGGAATATTGTATGTCGACAGAGATAGGAGAGTTAAAGCTGATTCAAGCTTGTGAACCTGTGTGACTAGGGCATGGCTTCTGTTAGCAGAGATAGGAATCCTAGGAGGGCTGTGTGTAAATTCCTAGGAGGGCTGTGTGTAAATTGGGAGGAGGGCAATGAAATTATGAATATCTTAAAACATATAGAGAAATAGCCAGAGATACTTGGGAAGGTGGTGCTGGGTCCCAGCTGAAAAAGTCAAAGATAAATAAGTTAATCAGCAACAACTACCACAAAGAAATAGATTGAATATGTCCTATAGGCTGAGGTATCAGCCAGAGTTCAGTGCAGAAAATGGAACCCAGTCATTTTTAGCAGAAAATAATTTAGTACATATAATATGGGAATTTGGTGTTCATACAAGCATTAGAAAGGATAGAGGAACTTCATGTCAGAAGTGGACTCTTACCAGGCTTCTGACCTCAAGCTCCTGTGACCAGTTTTCAGGAACTACTATTGCTGCCCCCAGGTTAAGAAAATGCTGCTGCTATGGCTTCCACCGTGCTGAAGTCACAGCCACCACCATTAGCAAGCTGCAGAATTGACAATGAGTGTGGAAATCCAACTGCTGCTTACCCTCTACTTGGATTATGCCTGTGTGCCCACTTGGGTGCACAAGGGGGTAAACACTTCCTGCCCTTTGCCGTCTTCCTCCTGCCTTCCAAATATGGCGTAGGTGCGTCTCATTGGCAGAACCTATAGGACATCCTGAACTCTTGTGGTAAGAGTGCTGAGGAAATGTAGTTTTTAGTCATCCAGCCCTTATGTGCCAGGGAGTGGGACTGCAGGAGCCTTAACCACAGTGGGAACGGAGGCTGAGGGCCAACAGAGAGGAACCAGCACAATGGGCATGGGGCAAAGGGCCGAACATACATTTTCTCACTCACTTTTATCAAGAAATATTGTCATATTATTACCCTCATTTTACAGATAAGAATGTGAGGACATGGAAACATTGAGTAACTTGACATATGTCCACATCTAATGCAGTGAGGGAATCAGATTTGCATCCAGACATTATGACTCAGAAGCCCACATTCTTTGGCCCTGGAGTTTTCTCCTTAGAAATAACAGTTGAAGACCTCAAAAGACAGTATATTGAATGAGAAAAGTAGAATACTGAGTCTAGAGTTTTGGGTAATTCCTAAATGTAAGAAGCAAGCAAAGGAAGCAGAAACAGTAGTTAAGTGCAGCACACTCAAATTCAAAAGAGGTGAATTATCACCAAGGAGGTGGTGGTTTATGGTCAACTGGTTTGAAAACTGAGAAGTCATCACCTTAGGAAAGAAGCATCTGCTTCTCATCTGATCTCATCATCCTCTTTGCTATTGTTTAATTCTGAAATGAAGGGCTATAGTAATAAACTCATGGCTTAGGATAGAAGGGAGCTTTTAGTAGCTGAGTATCACATTCTTGGTATTCTACCCAAGTGTGCTTTCCTTTCTCATTTTACCTTTTAGGTAAAGGTTATTTAAAAATCTGTTCTTGGGTCACCCTTATTCATCAGGATCTTTGAGAGAACAGAGAACTCAGTTTCTGCTGTTATAGGGAGCCACAGACTCATGCCCATGTGGTGGCTACTTTGGCTTGACATGCTCCAACTATATCCATCCACCCTCTCGATTCCCCTCTCTGGAGAGATCAAAGTATAGCTCTGCAACAAAGTTTCTGAGTCCCTTGTACTCTGACTTTGTGTGCGTATGTCACTTACGACACTCAAGAAACTTTTGCATGGATGTTTAAGACAGAAGGGTACTCTTACCTCACTCAGGCTACTATATTGCTTAATGGCAGGCAGCATTTTGCTATAATTCACTATGCATTGTTTCCCCATGGGGATACCTCCAGCATTGTTCCTGCTCAGATGTAGCAAGATACATTAGTATGAACATATACTGATGATGATGACGTTACAGAAGAGTTTCTTGCTGCAGGATCAGATATGGTTTTTTTTTTTTTACATCTTTATTGGAGTATAATTGCTTTACAATGGTGTGTTAGTTTCTGCTTTATAACAAAGTGAATCAGTTATACGTATACATATATCCCCATATCTCCTCCCTCTTGTGTCTCCCTCCCACCCTCCCTATCCCACCCCTCTAGGTGGTCACAAAGCACCAAGCTGATCTCCCTGTGCTATGTGGCTGCTTCCCACTAGCTATCTGTTTTACGTTTGGTAGTGTATATATGTCCATGCCACTCTCTCACTTTGTCACAGCTTACCCTTCCCCCTCCCTATATCCTCAAGTCCATTCTCTAGTAGGTCTGTGTCTTTATTCCTGTCTTACCCCTAGGTTCTTCATGACATTTTTTTTCTTAAATTCCATATATATGTGTTATCATACGGTATTTATCTTTCTCTTTCTGACTTACTTCACTCTGTATGACAGACTCTAGGTCTATCCACCTCATTACAAATAGCCCAATTTCATTTCTTTTTATGGCTGAGTAATATTCCATTGTATATATGTGCCACATCTTCTTTATCCATTCATCCGATGATGGACACTTAGGTTGTTTCCATCTCCGGGCTATTGTAAATGGAGCTGCAATGAACATTTTGATACATAACTCTTTTTGAATTATGGTTCTCTCAGGGTATATGCCCAGTAGTGGGATTGCTGGGTCATATGGTAGTTCTATTTGTAGTTTTTTAAGGAACCTCCATACTGTTCTCCATAGTGGCTGTACCAATTCACATTCCCACCAGCAGTGCAAGAGTGTTCCCTTTTCTCCACACCCTCTCCAGCATTTATTGTTTCTAGATTTTTTTTTTTTTTTTTCTTTTTGCGGTACGCGGGCCTCTCACTGTTGTGGCCTCTCCCGTTGCGGAGCACAGGCTCCGGATGCGCAGGCCCAGCGGCCATGGCTCACGGGCCCAGCCGCTCCGCGGCATATGGGGTCCTCCCAGACCGGGGCACGAACCCGTATCCCCTGCATCGGCAGGCGGACTCTCAACCACTGCGCCACCAGGGAGGCCCTGTTTCTAGATTTTTAATGATGGCCATTCTGACTGGTGTGAGATGATATCTCATTGTAGTTTTGATTTGCATTTCTCTAATGATTAATAATGTTGAGCATTCTTTCATGTGTTTGTTGGCAGTCTGTATATCTTCTTTGGAGAAATGTCTATTTAGGTCTTCTGCCCATTTTGGATTGGGTTGTTATCACTCCCTAACACCATACACAAAAATAAGCTCAAAATGGATTAAAGACCTAAATGTAAGGCCAGAAACTATCAAACTCTTAGAGGAAAACATAGGTAGAACACTATGACATAAATCACAGCAAGATCCTTTTTGACCCACCTCCTAGAGAAATGGAAATAAAAACAAAAATAAACAAATGGGACCTAGTGAAACTTCAAAGCTTTTGCACAGCAAAGGAAACCATAAACAAGACCAAAAGACAACCCTCAGAATGGGAAAAAATATTTGCAAATGAAGCAACTGACAAAGGATTAATCTCCAAAATTTATAAGCAGCTCATGCAGCTCAATAACAAAAAAACAGATATGTTCTTGAAATTCTCCAGATGGCAAAACTTCTTTCTTTCTTTACATGCAATCAAGAGCCTCATTTGGTTAATTTTTTTTTTTTTTTTTTTTTTTTTTTGCTACAAGATCAAATTAAAACTCCTTGGATTTACCTTCTACTATCAACTACTATAATGAATTATAATTGATCAGATCCAAAGAGCCAATAAGGAAAAGTTATCTTATGTGCTCAAATGACTAATATAATCAGGATTACAAAGATTAGTGATTTGCCCAGAGTTGAAGCATTGACATCTGGTTCTTGCATCTTTTAAAATTATGGTTGACTTTGGTCCCACAGAATAGCAACCCTGAAAGATGCATTCTGCTAGTAAACATGAGACTAATCTACCATCAATGTAAAATTTGCACTGTAATTGTAGTTCATCGGAAAATTAGTCTACTCTCTTTGAGATATTGTTTAGGCTATCCTGTTATTTTAATTAATTTTTAGATATTCCTACATGGACAAAAATGAAAAAAATGTAGAATTTGACATTTGAAATGAAAAAGACAGAAACATAAAAAATAAAAATCACATTTATTTAAACGAAAATATACACACAATGTACAATGAACATGGTTTACACAGAACAATAAAACAAAATGATATTTCTTCAAATACCAATATAAAATGATCTAACCTATTTGTGCCTCATTTCCTGGGACTATACATTATTGGTTGATCTAGAATATACATTTAACATTAAAACAAATGCCAATGTTTCAGATAAGTACCGCAAGAATCTGAAAATCAGATATTAGGTTAAATAAAATAATAAAATCTTCATATGAATATATGTGTACAAAGGATTGCACATGTGCCATAAAATGGGAGTGTCTATACATTTACAGACACTTGGAGCCTGCCTTTTAAAAGTTTGAAAGCTCTTTGACATGAAATGGTTTTTAATATTGATAGCGATATAAAAGCATCAGAAGAACTATATAGATAATAGAGCAACTTTGCCAATATTTGAGTCAATATTGCCTGCTAGTCAATAAAACCGCACCAAGTCATCATTAAAGATGTACTGCTGAGTTGTGGCCTTTTATGGCCTTGGAGTAATTTTGATGATTTTAGGAAGATTGTGATTGTATTCATACCGTGTGTGAAAGTGCAACATCTTAAAAGAATGGTTTATCAGGCAACATCACTTGTATTACGTCTTCTCTCTTTTAATGTTCAGTCTCTCTGGGTACTATACTTAACTGTGAGTATTGTTTTCCTCTTCAAATTTAAAATTCTAAATATTCATGCAATCTATAAAAGTTCAAGCTCAGGAGAGTTGATGGCATGTATATTTTTAAAGTTAATATGACTTTACAATTTTTTCCTACCTCCTTGTTACTAATAGCCTGATATGATTTCTTTGATATCAGAAATGTTTTAGACTTCCCCTTACTTGCTTAGAAATAAAATTTCTATTTTTCTATTTTTCTGTTCTTAAAGACAGTCTTTACTAGAGATAGCACCTGTTTGGTAAGTTCTAACTTAAATCTTCCAAAGAAACAAAAGATCTAATACATCAGTACTTTGTTTATAAAGCAATGAAACATAAATATGGGGGGAAAAAAGCATAGCTCTTGCCGATTACAGCTGGGCTAAATGAATGTGAATCTGTGAATTCACCTGAAATTGTCAAGCCACTATACAACTCTCAGCAAATCATTCTCTTCAGCAGCACATAATTTGTGAAGCCTCCAGCTATTTGGGATGCCTTGTGTTCAATATGTTTGCTTCCCTCTGCAACTGCTGATCAGTTTTTTTCTCAGACCACTTTCTTAAATGGTGATAAAAGTTAATTTATTTCCCAAAAGATTACAAAAGGTGCCCTGTATATTGAACTAAACCATTGATAGACCATCCTGTTTGGAAATCAAACACCTAAAACATCTGTGTGATTTAGTATGTTGCCAGAGTTTAATTTGTTTAATCTAACAGTTTGGCTTTCAATTGAGCTATATTTATTAGCATCTGGGCATGGTAATATGTTACCATTTTTCTTCTTTTAGCTAATGCTAAAATGATAAACTTAAAAATGGATACTGAAGCACATTTTTAGTGATACTCTAATTAGGCTAACATTTCCCTGAATTTAGCCTGAAGTTGTTATTACGTACACTAAAGCTGCATTGCTGAGGTTTCTCTTGCAGAACATCATAGAGAGAGATGTTTTTAAAACACATCGTTATGATTAAATGATTTAATTATGAATAAAATACAAATATCTAATATTACTTATAGTGTAATAGGAGCATTTAAAGAGGGTAAAAACCAAATCAAAATTGTAGCCATCTGAAGATGAGTGATTGCATTTTATATGATTCTAGTAATTTAATACTGCTTCCCATTATTGGTTATTTTCTGGAGAAAAAGTGATGGCGGTATTCAGTTATGTGCTGGTAATTGTTTGACAACTGGCTTTCCAGGAGTTTAAAGTATGGGTTGAAAAAAAAAAAAGTATGGGTTGGTAGCATTTGGAAGTTTCTGTGGTGTAACTCCCACTGTGGTCAATTTCAAGCTATGGATGTGATGTTACTGAATGTGGGGTCGGGAAGAGAGAGAGGCACAGTTAGCACGTTATAATACTGTGTTTCCACTGGATAGATACAATTGACATAAACAACCTCAGCAGAGGTCAATAGTAAAATGTACTAAAACAATTAGGAATTGGTAAGTTTTGATTATTACCTTTGTTTTTAATAAAATCTATTCAACTGTATTTTATAGTTTAATATTTAATGATGGCTGTGTTTTCACAACTGGCTTACAGAGTTTAGTGATCAGCTATCATGAGCCAGCATGAGCCACTTTCCAGCACACCACTGTTATCCTCCTCTTGGCACGTATCAAACTTGACATAGGAGGGGGTTTGATTTGCTTGGGAAGAAAAGCATGGCTCTACACAAATCTTTTTCTTTTCCACCATCTTATTCTGTGCAAAATACTATACTTAGATGAGAGAAAAAAAAGGGAAGTATCCTTCATCCAGATGCTAGCTTTTAAGACTTCACAGTTCCTCAGAAGAAGAGCTGTTAGTCTTATAAAGTAAGGACTAGAGGTTAGTTACCTGGGCTCCTGCTCTAACTGGGCAGTTTTTGGTCATTTCAGTACAATTTGTAAGTAGGACCAGATGGTTGCTCTGACTCACTGGGTTATTGGATTGACCAAACTATTTACATCAAAGGATTGTTTGGGCAGAGTGTAGAGAAAACCCAAGGCAATATTTACAAGAAAGAAACAACCACACAAGAAATAAATGAATGGGTGCATCTAAAATGTGGGTCTGCTTCAATAAAATATTTCAAGCTTTAATGTTCAGCTGTTTTGTAGAACATTTTCAGGCTCTGGATCTTTGGTCACTGGGTCAAACATAATTAGGATTCCACCTTCCCTTGTTTTTAAATATGTTTTCTATAGGACTTTGTAAATGGCAAATACAGAATTTTTATCTACTTTTGAGGATATCAGAGGGCAAACATGTTTTTGAACCAAAAAAATTATCTTGTTTGGAAATGTTGCTTTCTTGGTTCAGTTTCTGACTCAACATGATCCTTTAAAATAGAATGATTGGTGCATCTTTTAAATGAAAATGAAGATAGAAAAGCATGACTGAGCCTGTGTTTGTACAAAAGAGATTTTAAAACTTTTTGTTTAATATTTTTCCTTTGATTTAGAAAGCATTAATAATTTAAGAAATAATGAAGTAGTTTTCCAAGGATACTTGGAATATCTCTCAGGAAAGGAGCAACACTGTTGTCAATATGAAACAAAAATTTTCTGGATGAAATCCACTTTTAGAAGTGTGCACAAATATAAGCTTCCAATAGGGAAATGCAGATGATTATGCTAATAATAAATGAGAACTTACATGCATTTGTATTACAGTCAGCTCTACTCTTTTAGAACTTTTATATTAGTACTTAATAAAAAAGAAAAAGGTCTTTGAAATGTCTTCCCAAAATAGAAAACTCTACTGTTGGCTTTGTAGTTAATATTTTTTTTTCCATATTTGAGTCAAGAGGTTTCATTTTTAAAAATACAAACAAAAAACTATTGTTTATAAGAATATTTACAAGATGATAAATCACCTAAGTTATCTTGGAACTCAGACTACCATTTGATATACTGAATGAGGCTTCATAGTTATTCAAGGAAACCTCTGTCATCCCAACCTCTGTATGTTAAATCCAGTGGGATAATGAAAATAATCACAAATGCTACCATTTTCAAATGAAATTGAACAATTCAAAGATTATATTTACTCAGTGAAATGAAGAATGAGGCATAAAGGAGAACACCAAGATAACCTGTCCATGAATAGATCCACGGGACACAGCATCTTTTTATGAAAAAGGCAGTAAATAGTTTGACACCTGCCTCAAGTATAATGCCCACAAGTCCTTAACTAAAATAATAGATTGATAATACTGGCATTAAAAGCCCCAAAGTGTTATCTAAAATGCAGTAATTTGAAAAACCTAATATGAGCCTAGAGATATGTTTGGAATCCTTATTTCAACAGGCATCTTCGTGGAGGAGCTATTACGTCAGCTCTGGAAAGCCCCTAAGATCATCCACTGAATGTGGTCACAGCTAAGAAGTGTCAGTGTAACAGGCCTCTGGCATTTCCAAGGGAGATTTATGTTCTGGATGGCATGCTCCTCTGATGAGAAAGGAAAAAGAATAGATTCTTAAAATTTGGAGGAAAAAAATCTCATTTGTTCAGTCCCTTACACTCCAAGCTTCAATTCCAGCAATAAATGCCAATTTCTATTTAACTAACTAACATTCTTCCCAAATTTTCATGTATATATTTAGTGTGGCAATTTAGAGAACAGACAAGCCACAAGCTAAGAAGATAAGAAGAGATTGTAACCAGGGTTCTAAAATTATCTAGCTGGGTAATTGGGGGTATATCTTCCTTGTGCTTTAATTTAGCCATTTATAATGGTGTTATACATGATGATCTCTAAGGCAACTTCTGATTTGGAGTTTTGGAAAACTTTCAGTGTTATTTCACTAAGTAAGGGCAAATGTGAAATTCCATTTAAGAGAAATAATTGTTTTGGTGTATCATTAGTTATGGTGGCTTAAAAGGTTTATTCAAGTATACTAATCTATGCTAGACAACGCATACTGACACCATCTACATTCTATACCAAGATGACTGCTAGAAAACATCTCAAAGATATTTTACAGTTTTTCATGAACTTGACTACATAAAGTTCAGGCTGATGGGGCCATCGAACCTAAGTCAGAGTTTTGAGACGATACTATGCTTTTAAAAAGTACTTTTACTGCTTTACTACCACTGTCCATCTATGTGTTTAGGAGGACCTGTCACACCTCCACTGGATGACAAAAGTCCTTACAAGCAAGCACACATAAACTGCTTCTGTAGTCAAAATCATGAGTTAACTCTCCCTAGTTTCAAGTAACTAAAAAAGTATTTTTTATAGCCCAAAAATGGGCTCTCAGGTTATTTGTGAGAAAGGCTATGGAATAGTATCTCAAAGTCTCTCTTCCCTTTACACTCTATCATAGCTTTGGAGTGGAGAAGGCCACTCTCTGAATCACCCCCAGGTCCCCTGTAGCGACCTAGCTTTTCTCAGAATGTCTTTCATTAAAATACCCCATGAATGAAATGTACACTTTCTGAGCTGATCTCAACCAGCGAGAATCAATACAAGCTTAGAACTAGAAATGCGATATGATTTAAGGTTTGTTTAATGGATTTCTTTCAGAGTCATATGCTGATAACTAATTCAAGTAATTCCTAGACTTGGGCAAATATCCCTGATCACCTCCCTCCACAAATTCATGACAATGAAAACGTAAAAAAAGGTAGAGATTATCCAGCGGAAGCATATTTGTGTTCCTGTTTATTTACATGTTGGTAAACTTAGGTGTCAGCTTTTCCATAAGTCCCCTCTGGAGGTCTGTAGTACTTGGGGAAAGCCATCAGCTGTAGCATGTTGAAAGCATACTTCCTGCATTTGATATTCTTCAGTACATTTTCTATGCGGCAGCCTTCTCTGGTGAAAGGGGAAAAAGGACAACTTCATGAAACACAGAATAAATAAATATGCTTTATTTGTCCAATGCAGAGTTGCAGCAACAGTCCAAGTAAAAATAACAAAGATTCAACTCTACATTTTTTTTTTTTTCACAAATGATGATACATCTTACAAAATTAAATCCTAGGCCAGGCCCAATACCATTATTGCCCTCAGAAAAAAGATGAGTAGAGTCCCTTTGCTCTTAACATATATTTAAGGTTTAATAAACTCTTTAAATATAATTTGTTCCACAATACAACTTCATTTTCGTTTCATAAATATATCTGCCTTTTTATAACTTTTCCACAAATGAATTTCTCAGTCTCTTTAAAACACATGAACATCTATACATAGCCCTAAGGATGTAGGTTCTAGGAATAAGGCATTTAATTTATTAAGTCTGGCCATATAGATTTTTAAAGGAAAGTTTCATCTCTATTTGACTGCATTATTTTAGCTGTGCAACGAAGAGGAAAATGGCTTTCCAGACAGCCTGGTCCAAGTCTCAGCTTTATCAAGAGGAGTGCTTGTGTACAGACAGTACAAAAGTCACAGGTGCTGAAAATGGGGCATCGAGACACAAACAAGACTTTGTTAAAAAGAATAGAAAAGTACTCTGAGAGCCAAATCAACCCAAACCATGGTTACAAACGGGTTCATTTAATTACAAAACATAAATAGCCATTCTCTCCAGAAAGTTACTTGACAGAAAAGGGTTAATTGCAGGAAAGAAATCACAGAAGTAACAGGTTAAGATATCAAACAGAAGATTCTATCAGCTGATGGTGACAGTGAGATTGGCACAGTGGAAATCAAGTCTGGAACCTCCCACATCTCTAGGACTTGTCTCAGGGTTTCAGGGTTTGTGCAAATTCAGTCTCAATTTCTTTAAATAAATTTAATGGGAAGAGGAAGAGGAGATGCAGAACGTAAAGCTTTCAGGATTCTGTTCTTTGTCTTATGCCAAAGACAGGAATTTAAAATTTCTTCTTGAGCTAGTTAACAGAGGGAAACACTTCTCCATAAACAAAAGAGCAAAATAATTCACTTAATGCATAGTACTTCTTTTTTTTTTAGATTCTAGGAAAAACACATAAAACACTTACAATTCAAACATTTGTTTTTTTTTAATTCTGTGACTCTGAAAATGTAGAAATTACAGCATTGTCCCCATAATTTAAAGTCCATTGTCAGTTGTAGAAAAGGAAGGAGTACAACATAAAACTTATTGGTATTTGGCTAAAAGTAATGCAAGACTTAAAATAAGCCACACAACTAGCAGGTGTGAGCTGACAAGCAGCAAGGCGACGGGATAGAAGTGTCGAGAAGTTGGCTTGTTATCAGTTAGACAGCCTGTTTCAGGATCATCAGATTCATTCAGTGCTCCCTGGGTTTGTCTGCTGTTAAACGGGGGTGGGGGTGGGGGGTGGGGGGTGGGGAGTTAGGGGAGAAAAGAAAATAGTATAGCGTTCACACAGTAAAGAAACTTAAATATCCTGAAATACAACACATTATCTTATATAATACAGCAGTTTCAGATGAAGTTTTTATGCTAAATAGCCCCAAATGCATCCTGCGTCGTTTTTCTAACTGGGCTTTTGTGCAGAAAGGAAGAGAGAAATGCTATGATGATATTCACATGGGTTGAATATGTACATGCACAAGAAAGAATCAGAGAAGCATAACGGGGCCAGTAGACAAGGCTACATGAATAAAACTAAAATATGGATCAGCCCATAAAAATAAACCGATAAGTACATCTTTGGAAAATGAAATGAGAAACACAGTATGTAGTGAAGGAAATGGATGTGTCTGGCACATTTAAACACACTGTCTATTGCTACTGTACCTATATAATGTATTTAAAGTTATAAAAATGATTTATGGAAATGGCTTGGTATTTAAAATGAATGAAATATCTGACATGTCATCCTTGCCAGCCATAAGACTAGTTTAACAAAACCCGACTCAGCACCCTTTCATCGGTTCAGCTCATAAATTATGTTGGCCTGCTCATCTTCCTAAAATGAAGCCAAATCTATCTCCTATGGACTCCAGGTCTGAAAAGAGATCCATATTTACAGAGTACATGTTGAAAAATAAAAGATTCTAAATTTCCAGGTTGTGTATTTTCTGTAAAAGTGAAAAATAAGCATTTGTAATTGGGCTTAAAAGCAGTTCCAATTACGGCACATCTGAAATATGCCATACTGATGTAAGTTGAAAATACAAATTCTTTTCTGTGGTATAGTTCATCAGTATTCAGAATTTCAGTCACTCTCAGTTGTCAAGGAGTTTTTGATCTCTGTCAGCTCCTCCGGGTTTTGAGGCAGAAAACCAGCTGTTGTTTGGTCTATGAACAGGGCTGTATATGCAAAGGTACCTTCTACACAAGCCCCTTAGCATCCGTGACCCCCTTTCAACCAGTTGCAGCTTCTGAAAACCTCCTACACAGAGATTTTTGACCTGGTGTCGATCACATCCAGTGGCCACATGTGGACAAACAGCAGTTGTAATTACTTCAAACAGCGATCTTAGTTTAAAACACCAAATCAATCACGCTGGGCTGGGCTCTGGTGCTTCCTTGTTGTTTGCTAAAGACCTAAGGACTATGGAGCCAGTGCCAAAGTGAAATAAAATATTATCTGGAAAATGAGTGGTTTATTGAGTGAAAGGGAGGGCTGCATAATTCCTATTGTCAGTTGTACTTGGTTACTTGTTTAACTTTCTACTGCTCACTAGGTAGGAAACATGCAGTAGATTTTAAAGTATGGATACCTTTGAATGTGACTAAGAAAAGCTTCTTTGTCCAATATTATTTCTCTAATATCATCTTCACTAACGTTCCCTCCTGTCCATTATTAAGATGAAGGTTATCTGTAGCAAATCTTAAGTTTGTTAAAACCTTGGATCCTTTCCTTGTTAAGAGAGAAGTACAGACTCTCCTATATCATCTATCTATCTATCTATCTATCATAATATAAATATTACATTCTGATTACAAATTTAGGTTAAATATTAACCACAATCTATCAATAATAGTATAGAATACTCTTTCTTTCCCAGTGGGGCCACCTGTAGACAGGCTCTGGCTGAGAAACAGACAACTGGCCGACCAGTAAGTTGAAAGGATCTTGTAACCGTCCTTACTCCAAATACAGGGGACTCATTCATACCAAATGGCTTTTTTTCCCTACAACTGCCAGAGCACATTTAATATTTTCCAAGTCTGCTTGTTGAATATGCCTTCCAAGTGAAAGTGCTACATTAAAAGATTTTTTTTGAGGGGCAGTTTTATAATTGAATTAATTTGTTGCTTACTGACTGCAATCTCTGGAGATTAGAATAATATATTAAAAATGCCTCTGACATAGTCATTCTATTATTCAGCTGAAATTTGAAAGCAACGTAGCCTACAAGCCTGCCACAGCACATAGAGCTTGAGGCCCTGACTATGTCACCAAGGGGACACAGGTGCTCTTGGGGCTGCTTCCTTGCTTCCTGCTAAGAACAGCACAAATGGTTACTTCTTCAGGGCCATAAATGAATTTTTCAGCACTCTGCTAGTGTAAATGCAAAGGATGTACTAAGTAATAATATTAGTAATTTCCTCCCTGGTAAATCACCATGGAAGCAAATCACAATGTTGTCTCCACTGAAAATGTGACATGATCTGACATTTAAGGGCAGTTACTGAATCTGCAGGATAGAACATGATTTTTTTTTTTTCCTTCAAAGACCGGTCAAAGCAATCGCTTAAAATAGAAACAAGTAAAAGGAAATGCCTCACTCTTAAACACATCACTGCCTGCACAAGGAGACATTTCCTTAAATAAAACCCAGCGTGCGTGACTTGATGATATTTGCTTATTTCCCCCTCTTTTCTGTCAGCAACTATTGCTGTATCCTAGATCACAAGTCCCCCACTATAGGTATCCTCTCAAATCATTCAGACCTCTAAAGATAAAAGTTAGAATCCTCCTATCTCCCCCTGCTGGGTAATTATTCATGAATAGTATTGTTATTTGATAGTTTATTCCTTTAACCACTACAGCTCTTCAAGCTCCCCCAAAGGAAAATTACCAGTTAAAACTGAATTGAAAAATCTTTCCTTCTGACGAGAAAGCTGATTTCCTTTCATGCTAAAATGAGACTGTTTCACGTTTCATTACATCCAAGTTTGGAGCTATAGGCTTACCATCTTGAAATGCTGAGCCAAGATTTTAGAGCCAGTATCTTACAGAACTTTATTTGAGTCTACATTCATCTGATAAATCGATCTTAATAGAGCATCATGTTTCAGGCTCTAGAATGTTGGATTGTGTCAGGTTTTAAACTGGCAGATCTGTGTAAAAATGAATATAATGTCGGTCTTTATCAAGAAGAGCTTTGAGAGTGGTACCTACATCATAAAATCAGAGATTCTTCAGATGTAGAGTGACTTTAAAAAGTCTTCAAGTTGAATTACACATTTCATAGATGAGAAAACAAATTTAAAGGCCTTGCCTGGGCTTCTACAACAGCAAGTTGCAAAAAAGGATCCTGAATATGTAGTTTGCCTGGTTCACAGTTTGCTTAAATGATAAGAAATAAGAGAAGAATTTTTTGTTTTCAGTTTAGATCAAGGTCCAGTGTGAAATTTAATGACTCAAAATACTCTTAGATGTCAAATTATCTACCAAAACTTTCCAAAATTTTAATTTATAATTAGAATATTGAAAGTATATTTCCAGGACTTTTGGAAAAAACTGCACAGCTGTTTAAACAGAGGGGAAATTTTAATAAAAGAATATCAAGGTTGGGATAATTTCCACTGGCTTAGAATCAAGATTAGCCTTGGTGGCTACTGAATCACCAGCAACATTTAAAATGATTTCTTCATTCTAACTGAATTTCAGAATCTAATTCAAAATACATTAGGTCAACCACAGGAAAAGCCCCTAAATTAAGAAATTACTTAGAAGACATAAGACTATGTCACTGCTTTGAATGTCCAGGTCAAGTTTGCTACAAAAGAAAGAGCAGTATTATGCAAAATCGCACTCAGAGGAAGGAGTCCTCCCTGTAGGGCACTGCATGCACTTCTGGACATGACAGTCTAAGGGGAGGGCTACTGTGAACTAGAGGATACCAGAGCATGGTCACCAGGAAGATGATAGTGGGCTTGGGAACCTGGCAAATCAGAAAAGACTGAAGGCTACAGGAATGAGAAGAATTCCATTGGCTTAGAGCACAGGAACATTTATAGTTAAGTGGTTGTTGATTTCAGATAGTCAAAGATTCAGTAGTTTAAAGTCTGGGCAACTTGCAAATCATGGAAGTGTTTGAAGTAAAGAAAGAGATCTCTCATGTACCATATCCAATCATGTGATAGCTGCTTTATAGATATTATCTATTCATTCCTTGCAAACAGTCCAACTGGTTAGAATTATTATCTCCACAGGCGAAAAAGGATTATAAAACCTGTGCAAGTAGCAGACAGGGAATTTTTATCTTTGTCAAATGGAAAAACCACATTCCTTCTACTTTATGATTGTGATCCTTTGAGCACAGATTTCTCGCTACCTCTCAGAAACTGGCAGGTGTGATTTCTTGCTAGTTGCTTGATTAGATTAAGCAATTTCTAAAATTACTTTCATCTCTACCTTCCTGTGATTCTTTGATTCTGTTAAAAACATAACTGCACACTCTAGAGATGCATATTTTTTCTACTAATAGAATAGGTGACAGTTCAATAAGAAATAGGGTATGGGGCAAAAATCAAAGAAGGCAAAGCACGTTGACACTGTATTTAATCTCTAAAGTGGTTCTTGCTCATTCTTATCTATTTTCAGAATTAAAAAAAAACAAAAGTGACATATTTCATTGTTTAATTCTCCCCGGTATCACTTTTTACATTCTTCTTCCAATTTCACTCTCTTAGTTTTACAAAGTGCCTGGAAAATAGGAATATCTTCTTGTCAGAAAAAGCAAGGCTCCAAGTAGTGACACTTTCAGATAATATTTAACATTGCTTTGAAAAGAAAGTGCAGATGCTCAGAAAAACAACTCAAGAAAAGTTTGATGAAAGTGTCTTATAAACAACTTTAAAAAGGGAAAAAGAGAGAGAAAGAGAGAATGAATTTGAAGTATAATTGCTTCCATCAGACCATTTTCAGAGAATTGATTCCAATTTTGATCTTTGAATTTTAACAAGGAGAATACTTGGATGAGGTCCAGAAAGAAATATCATAAATGATTAAAGGGCTAAAGAAAAATGCTTAAGAAAAATGTTTAAGGTTAGTTTTGTTTCAATAAAAGAAGGCTAAATGAGATGTGACTGCTATGTTTAAATGTATGTAAGACAGTGGTAAAATAATTTTGGAGGTATTACATTGTGTTTTGCTCTCATATTTTAGGCTGTAGCATAAAGCATGTGCCTCAGGGATTTTAGCAATGCTGAAAGCAAGCGCTGTCTGAACTAAATAGATTTGCTGTTCTTTAATCTTCTGACAGAGAATATGAGGTGTCCATTGAGGGGGCAAGAGGATCTTTGAGGGTTGAAAGAGAAAAGAGCGGGAAAGGGAGGGAGGGAGGGACAGAAATGGAGAGGGGGAGGGAGGGAGGGAGGGAGAGAGAGAGAGAGAGAGAGAGAGAGAGAGAGGGAGGGAGAGGAAGAGGGAGAGGGAGAGGGAAACAGTGGGGAGAAGACAAAGGGACAAAAGTTGGTGCCCCGGAGGGTGAATCCCTGTGCGTTGTTCTGTGTCTGTGCCTGGGGAGGGGTGGGGAGGTGCGCAGTATGGCAGGGCAGAAGATGCATCTAAGGAGGCTCTCCCTAAGTCACTGGTCCACCTTGCCAACGGTTCCCTTGTCTTGAGCTTGGCTTGGATGTAAGGAAATGAAGGGGCTTAAAGATACCATAATGAATAGGAAATGGGCACATCAGCAGCTGATGACAGATATCGACAAGGCTTCCAGAAGTTTCAGTGCAAGATAAGACCCGTGGCAAGAGGAGAGCTCAAAATAATAGAGACTGACTTTCCACCAGCCTGGTTGGACAGGAGCTGAAATGTGGAATGAAGTTTGTTTAAGGAAATTATTTTAAAAGTAAACAAAACCAAACCATATACCTTAGTTCGTAAACAGGTAAATAGGGTGCTTCTACAAAGAAATAAGTACTTAGATGTGGATATACACCTAAAACTCATTTTCTATTTCCCATGCAGTGTTATTCGCCTTTCTTTGTACAAGAGCTCATACAGGATGACTTAGTTTTGATGGCTTCAAAATAACAGTCAGAGAGAAGACACCAGACTAGTCACTAAAACACTCTGTAAATGCGTTTGTGGCTAAAAAGTACTTAAAAATATAAACAACCCTTGTCTCACTGCTCTAGTTTGTCACTCTCCTGGATTGGGGAGAACTTTTATACCCCAGTGAAGAGGAAAGTAACAAGCAAAAATATAAGACTTCTGATTCCATTCTTGATAAGTACCAGGCAGAGGATAATGAGGTAAATCCATTGAGAGCCAGATTTCCTGGTGGGGCTGTCCTTAGCTCCCAAATAAAAATAAAAGTCCATATATGCTCATGTTATTATGAAAGTAGCTTGGGAAAGTAGCGGGTATCAGTAACAACAGATACCCGTTTGGAATGTGTTAACAGGAAAGAACATCAGCCCAGCTTCCCAACATCTGTTTGATTAAGTTTCAGTCTTCCCTTTTAATGGGAGAATGTTAAGATCTACCCAATAGGATTATTGAGAGATAATGTAAAGGCACCTGCACCTACCACATTCCCAACAATAGATATAAGTAAATAGGTAAATTAAAAAATTCCCTCTCTAGCCCTCCTTTTGTTAAATCTCAGTTTCCGTGTGGACAAGGAGTACCTTGACGAGATGTGCAGCTGCTCAGTCCCAGCTCTTTCTCCTCTAGTTCTCTCTAATGCTGAAGTGCCCCCAGGATTTAGGACAGCACACTTTACCTTCCTGTACTATATATACTGCCCTTAGGCAGTGTCAACCAGTCCCATGACTTAACTATCATTGTATGATGATGAATCTTAAATTTCTCTCTCTACTGTACACCTCTTCTCTGAATTACACACACATATATTGCATCTTCACTTGGATGCCTAATAGACATTTTAAGGTAATGAAGCATGGCAGAATATGCCACCCCCAAATATGCCACATTGGCATGAGGACTATTTTGAGCTAAAGGCACTTGAAAGAAACAGCAGGTGCAGGAAGAGTGCTCTGACCTCCCCTTTTCTTCCTGAAAGCAAGAGATAAAATTCCTGCGTGAAAGATGCCCTCTCTCTACCAGCAGGAAAGAAACATTCTTATCACCAGATATGGGGAGTCAATGCTGAGAGAATTCTATACAACAGACCTAGATGAAAGAATTCTTGTCTTCCTTCAGCACCACACCCCGTGGCCCCATATATTTCAGTTATTTTTCCACAATTGCTTTTCTTTCTTCAACCTAGTATAAAAGTATTTAGGTTTTGACACTTCTTTGGGTCTTCATTTTCTGGTGAGAATTGCCATGTATATGTAAAATGTGTATGCTTTTCTCCCATTAATTTGTCTTAGGGCAGTTTAATTCTCAGACCCAGCCAGAGACCCTAAGGGGGCAGAGGAAAAGTTTTACCTTCAGTCCAGTTTCAAGGTCACATCTTAACTTGAGTCCGCCTCCTCTGCCACCATCCCACATCAGCTCCTTCCTTCTTTCGCATCACAGAAAATGACACTCACCACTCTCAGACATTCATGTTAAGCGCCTCAGTTCTCCCTGATTCTTCTGCCCTCTTTACACCTCACAGCCAGCCAGCCAGCCAGCCATCCATCCATCCATCCATCCATCCACCAATCGGACCACTTGGCAGCATCTCTACTGCTGCGACCTGCCTGTGCCCCTCCGTCATCTTGCTTGTACTAACAGAAACCGTTTTCCTGCCTTCACCACTCTTGCTCCTCTATTAAGTTTCAGTAAATCCTGATGTACCCATTTAGACAAATGGCAAAGCCACCAATGCACTCTTCTGGTCGTATCCTGAAACCATTTCCCAAAGAGCTTTTACAGAATGAAAATCCAGCTGCATCTCCGTCTCCCATAGGGAGCCAGGCTTGTCAAAATAGCAGCGGTGCTTATCCATCCGCAAGGAGATGGAAATATTTTCAACTGCTCAGCACTGAGACGAAGCTCCTGAATCAAAGAAGTTCAGCTATATCTTCTTTTGCCACAATCTCTTGGGTTTCTCAGGTTTTTCAATCCCCTCCCATCCCTGCCATTTCTATGGGATTCCAGTCAGTGAGGTAAATCTGCCAACCTTTTTCAGTGGTGAACTCCTGTTCTGGGTTATCCTTGTTGCATCTGAAATGGATGGAGTTGAGTACGGACCAGTACCAACATCACCACCGCAGTATCAGTATTATTACACATTCATTTCCACCCCATCTTGGAATTGGACACGCCAAAAGAATCAGTTTAGAGTTTTTGCCCCTGGAATTGTCATTATCTTCTCTAGGAGGATAGGGTCTCTCTCTTTCTCCCCCTTTCAACCTTTTCCCATTTCTATCCCCAGCTCTCCCTTTATTCCCACCATCCCAAGCAAATAGCACATTGCTACAATTTATTTTATCAACTTCTGGAAGTTAAGGCTTATGAAAATCGTTGGGAAAGAGAATAAAAGACATTCAAGAATCTTAGAGTGTAGTTTTTGGATACAACAAGTGCATGGCTTAAAAACAACAGTTACACAACTGTTACACAATGACAGACTATAAAATATAAAATCCACCAAGGAGGAAGGACCCCAAGGTGTAACTCAAAGTGCTTTTTACATATATTATCACTAATATCTGCTGCAAGGATTCAAAGATCAGGGAAGGCATCTTAGAGAAATAAACTTTTTTTACGGATGATGAAGGCCGAATAGAATTTCAGTAGTTAGAAATTGGATGGGTTTGGGGGGATGTAAATAACATGGAAAGGCATGGAAACGGGAGAATGTCAGATGCACTTGGGAATGACCCACAGTCTGCTTTGGTTGTAATGGGGCAGCAGGAAATAGCAAAAGCAGGAATATTAAAATTAGGATACTTTATATTTTTGTAGCTTATCTAGTTTAGACATTTTCTAAAATAAACATATTTTGTGATAAGAAATGCAACTACATTGTTTTAAAATGATAGGGGGCTATGTGGCAAACGTTTGTGTCATCGGTAAAAACTTAGAATTCTCTAAATGATGGGTGGACAAGCACTGAGGATTCGTGAGCAGTGGAGTGGTGTGATTAGCTGTGTACAGTGCCTAGCCGCAGTAGGCAGGATGGCTTGAGCCAGGACTGCGGCAGGGCTGGAATAAACCAGAGACATGGAGACCAGTTAGGAGGCTATTAAAATTGTCAAGGCAAGGAATGATCAGAGCTTGAACTTGGAGTGCAGGAGAAGGGTGAGGAAGTTACAGGTTCTAAAACAGAAGTAATTTGAAAAGTAGACTATATATTAAGAGTTTAGGTAGGGGAAGATCAGGGAGAGAAAGTAAAAAAAAAAAAAGTTCAGGTTTTAGGGGGAAATGCATTCTGTTCAAATATGCTGTTTTTTAAATTTTTATTTTTATTTTTTTATTGAATGAAAGATTCTTTAAGTTCTATAGTGCTTTATAGTTTTCAAAAGCTTCACACACAGATTTCATTTAATCCTGTAATAACCTTTTTTCCCCTCTACCCCTATATTGCCCCTCCCTCCTTCCCTCTCCCACTGGTAACTGCTAGTGTGTTCTCTATATCTGTGAATCTGCTGTGACTCTGCTTCTTTTTTTGTTTTAATCACTAGTTGGTGTTATTTTTTAGATTCCACATATAAGTGATATCACACAGTATTTGTCTTCCTCTGTCTGACTTATTTCATGAAGCATAATGCCCTCCAAGTCCATCCATGTTGTTGCAAATGGCAGAATTTCATACTGCTTTATGGTTGAGTAATATTCCATTGTGTGTATATGTATATATACCTAATACATATACACACATACCACATCTTCTTTATGTATTTGTCTGTTGATGGACACTTAGGTTGCTTCCATGCCTTGGAAATTGTAAATAATGCTGCTTAACTATACCGTTGTTTGATGCAAGACTTTTAGTTAGACATTTATAATACAAGGTAGGTCTAGACAGGATCTATACCATACATTTGGAATTTTCTGGCAAAAAGTGGGCTAATTAGATGAAGTCACCCATGTAGAGAGTATATGATGAGCAGAGATGAGGGCTGAGGGTAAAACTCTGGGGAATGCCTGCATTTGTAAGGCCTCTAAGGAAGGAGCAATGTAAGAAAACAGGCACAGATTCAAAGAAAGAGGATGTAACCAATGTGTCCTCTGGAGCACGGAGGTTGCAAAGTAACTAAAGGTCACTGGACTCCATAATTATGTGACTTGTAGCCTTTGACTTTCAGTAGAATTTTAGAAAGAGAAATTCGTTTATAATCAACTGATAAATGAGCAGCAAAGAATGGAAGGCATTTTATTCTATTTTAACTACTGTGCCCAGAGCCCTGATGGTGAAAGGAAGGAAGAAGAAAGACAGCACAGAGCCTCGAAGAGTCAAAAGGACTAATGAAACTGTTTTGGGATATGTGAAGTGAATATGCTTGGAGGGACAGAGGAAAGAGAATATGGGGAAGATTCAAGAATATGGGATAGTTGGTCATCTCTTTGTTTTTCAGGAAAAAATAGATATTTACGGGTTGAGGACTAGCTACAAAATAGAGAGCTTTCAATGTTTATCGAAAAGTCCTTACTAGGTAGGAATCTTCAAATCAAAGCATTTCCTGACTCATCTGAACATGGAATGGAAGGTAAACATAACCTAATTAGAAGCTTCATCTCTTTCCCCTTTGTGACACAATCAGAACTTTTCACAATATATCATCAGTGCTTTAGTAAACAAATAAAGCCAAGATTGACTTTCTGATCACCTAACCATTCATGCCACAATAACGAATGCCACAACTAGAACATCTACGCTTCTGGCAGTGTGGTTGGAGTAACATCTTTGCATACAGTTTTGAAGCCCAATGTCATGTAAGTCCCAAGAGTTTACACTTTACATTCACATACAAATTTCAATGTATATTTCTCCTGAACTGATGCCTTTTCATATGGCTCTTTGGAATGAAGCCTTCCCATGATCATATAAACATAAAAATTAGAAGCATTTTATCAACATATGACTATCAGATTGACTATACTAGTATGCATTGTTCTGCTTCCTTTTTAATTTCTAATACTGCTAATGACCTGTAATTATCCATCACTTGATTTTGTAGCCAACATGTTATTTTCTGATTATGGCCACTGGGAAAAGCCTTACAACTGGCTTATCAGAACTTCAGTACCTCCCGGGAGCTAATACATGATATTAAAAGACATCCAGCTATCTTCTACTGATACAGATGGATGCTTCCTCTTGTTTTTCTGTTCAATTCTGGGTATTTCTTTTCCTTTTTAAAATTGGTTTGGTACTAATCTAAGTTATAAGCAATTGGCCATGGATCTTGATTAATTTCCCTTTGTGACCTATACCTCTCAAGCCCCTCTAAGGATATAGAATACAATGCCATGAGAATAATATTTCCTAAAATATTTGTGATGAAATGAGTTGGGAAAATGCTGAGTTAAAAACTCAAACAGGACTCTTTATTTACATAATTATCCAGGGAATATTTTTTGAGTACCAGCTTTGTGCCTTGAATAGTTTGAACTGACTACAATCTAAGAATAAAAAGAAAGAGGAAGGGGCAGTGATATAGAAAAAGCTGATGGATCCTGAAATGACAGAGACCCCAAAATTCCTGGCTAAAGAAATTGAACATTACTCTCTACGTAGTGGGAGTCACATGACTGAAGTTGAACTTCAGGAAAAACTCTTTGGGAGGAATGTGTAAAATAGATTAGAAGGTGAGGGACTAGAGAAAAGAGCAATTAAGAGCCTACTGCAGTGGTCCAGGTAAAAAGTAATAAAGGTCTGGAGTAAAGCAAAATAAATACAAATGAATGAGAGGCTATATGTATGATAGATGGGGAGGTGGGGTGAATCAACATCTTGAACCTGCCCTATAAGAATGATAGACAGAGGTAGCAATTATAAATCATAAGACCCAGGAGAGAGTATTTTATCTCAGATACATTTTTTTCCTTCTCTGTCTGCTTTTGTAACTACACTGATGCAGATAATCAAACTGAGTCTAACAGAGCCATTATTTCTGTCACTTGCAACCATTTTCTGCAATAATTCTTGAAATGGCTGTGCTGTTTGCCAAACAGATGGCTATCGGGGAGAGTACAAAATATCACTCCGAGCCAACCATAGTAATGGCTCCGAGTCAAATTTCTGATTAAAATAAAAAATGTGTCAGTAATTTCATTCCAGTAGAACCAAAAGAATTCTAAGGGCACCACAATTTCCTTTTCCATCCATTTGGTTTGTGCTTTGTTCCACATCCGTCAGAAATCGTATTCTGTATCGACTCTCTTCTGTTCAATTGAGTAAGACACAGAGACACAGAGCTTAGAAAAAAGGGTCTTTTTTCCTACTTTCCTCTTGTTTAGGCTCCCTCTGAATTGCTTAAAGCTTTTCTTCAACTCAGATCGTTGGAGCTAGAAGGGAACCTTAAAGATCACCTTGTCCAACCCGTTCATTTTTCAGATGAGGAAGCAGAGGCCTCCAGAGGAGGACCAGGAACTCATAAGTCATCCACAGGGTGCAGAGCTGGGATTGTGTGCAGAACAATTAGATTAATGATATTCTTCAGTTCTCACACAATGAAACAGAACCTCCTCTCACACCCTATCCCTAACAGAGAGGAAGGAGCCCTTTTCTCATTCCTTAGGATTTATACACTGTGAGGACAAGGTGTCTGGTACCTTGTTTTGGGGAAATGCCCCCGGGCTTGGGAAGGAGCAGAGCTGGAGACTGTCCATATATGACTCACTGTGATCTCACTGTTCCTCAGAAATCCCTATGGTACTTTGGTTCCTTTTTCTAGATAATTATGGCATAAAATTAGCCTTTCTGAACCTGTCACTGTGGCAGCTGCTGTTCCAACTTAGAAACCACTGAGAATTCCAGGAAGGAAGAAAACTAATGGATGGATTCCTGTAACACTCATTCATAAAGCATCAACTAAGCTCACAGAGAGTTAATAATAAAGGGGACCACTTATTGAGTGCTGACTCTTTCACGAATGCCAATCACTTAACCCTAATGATCTCCTTTAACCTTTACACCACTTCTGTGAGGTAGGTACAGAGATTCATTTTGCAAATGGGACAACTTAAGAGACACTAGGTAGAATATCCAAACTTACACTGGTAATAGAGGTAGAGCTAGAATTTGAATCTGGTTCCTTCTGACTCCTAAGTCTGTGCTCTTAATACTGTGATATACTTTCCTTTTCTACATTCTGCATTGTGCCAGAAACTATGTAGATTATAGTACCTGTATACATGGCCTTACAGTCTACCCAGGGCAGCCCAGCATACCCAGAATTATTAGAGAAAAACATGTAGTATTGCCATACATGAAATAAAGGTTTTTTAAAAATTTTTTTACCAGTTTATTATAAATGATAATAAAATGATAACATAATATAGGATATTTCACATGCTACAATATGAATGAAATGATACTGAAGATGATAATCTGATGAAGAGGTAATAGGGTGAGGTCCACAGGGTCCCCCAGCACAGGAGTTTTTGTCCCTCATGGAACTGGGGTGTGTCACCTTCCCAGCATTTGGATGTGTTCACCAATCTGGAAGTTGATCAAATCTCTTTGTTCAAGAGTTTTTATAGAGCTTAATTTCCAGCCCCTCCCCCTTCCAATCCTCTATTCTGTTGGTCTTTCTGATGGCCAACCCCATCTTGATGTTATTTAGAGGCTCCAGTCTCAGAAATCTCATTAGCATAAACACCTATGTGCTCAAAAGGGATTTCTTTTTCTGTTTTTAAACTTTTTATTTTATATTATATAGAATTTGAAGAAGAATAGATACATGTATATGTACAACTGAATCACTTTGTTGTACACCTGAAACTAATACAACATTGTTAGTCGACTATACTCCAATATAAAATGAAATAAAGGTTTTGAATCTAAAGAGTTCTCAGTGTGGGCTTAGGCTTAGGGTGACCACACATCCCAGTGTGCCTGGGGTAGCCCTAGTGTATGCCGCCTGAGTGAGATGGAGGGAAGGAGAGAGGACTTCTAGGTATTAACAAAGAAAAAAAGGAAAAAAGAGGCAAGGATTTGTGGTGTTTGTTATGTTTGTTACATGTTTGCTGAATGAGAGTGTAGGGACGTGTATTTATGTAAAAACATGGTGAAAAGATGAGGGAGAGAAACAGGGCATGGTCCAGCAAAGAGATGAGGAGATGAAATGACACTACAAGATTATATGTTTCTACACGCTATACTTGGGTTTTAGAAAAATTAGTTTGAAAATACTATGCAGGGTAGATTGAAGTAGAGAGATTGGAAGCAGAAAAACCAAGAAAGAGCATATTGAAATAATCAAGGTGTGAGGCAAATAAGAAAAGACCAGGGTGGCAGAGAGAACCTGTCAAAGCCAAAGACATGTTGAAGGGAAGAAATGGCAGACATTCAGTCAACAAACAAGTAATTAAGCCTTACATCACTGCTGATGATTATATTGGTCCCAACTTCTACATGCCATCATCATGGGCAGTGAGAGAACAATGCAGAATTGCCTAGTGCACTCATGATGCTTTGGGTCTAAGGGGCAGCAAGTTGAAATAACAGCACATGCTACCCAAAGTTTTTATACTCGTTTAAAAAAATAAGCGATGGGAGAATCGTATCATATAGCACAGAAAGTATAGGCAAACTGAACTGCTTTCACGTGCAATTTAACTTCAGCAAAACAGTATCATGTCATAGGAAAGGAATTATGCTAACTCAAATTTTGTTGGTTTTGTTCTGTGTAATTTGTGTATTTGTTTTTGGCTTTCTAGTTGTATAAGTGCTAAAGGCATGAGGAGTTCATACCTGGTTTTATGTTTGGCTGTATGTTAGTAACATACTAAAAATAGTTTATGTCAGAAAGGAAAGTATATAATAATTCTTCTTAAAGAGGTCAACACATGACTCAAGTTTGAGACATAGATCTAATACAAATATGATTGTTATTTACATCTCTGGCTTTGACAAGGAAGTAGTTATCAGTGATGTTCAACTGAACAGTTTAAGTGGCCTGATGGATGGGAGTCAAATGACAATGGGCTAGGAAGAAAATGTGGGATTAAAAAGCAACAGCAGCAGTTGAGACCACATCAAGAAGTGTATATTATGTATGACAGGTTCTGAAGGAAAACCATAAACTAAAGCAATACAAGCAGTAAAACCAACTATATAAGCTATGATTGATACTCAAGACTTAGTAAAGTGTTGCACTTAGCTAAAATATGAGTTTTGTGGTTATGTGGTGAACATTAAATATATTTCTTTCCAGAAAGGTGAATATATCAATAGGCAGGAATTAATTTTATGGTCAAATTAATAAATGACAATTTGAAAGATTCATTAAAAGGTAAAGTCTTAAGAAATATGGAAGACAATCCAGGTGATGTATCTAATTACCCCAAGTCACAAATCATTTAACAAAATGTCCATGGATCATATCCATGTGCCATTGATTTAGGAGCTGATTTTATGACTTTTGGTCACGTTGTTGAGCTCCAGAGCCACATGGCTAAAATACTGACTTTCATTCTTTTAATTCCTTCCTCTAAATAAAAGCAAATAATTCATTGAAAGGCAGTTGCCAAGAAATTGGTTAGGGGATCATGGACACCTGACTTTCTTATAGAGAAACAAGAAGCTAAAATTTATCAGGACGCTTATCCTTCGGTTTTAGAGAACTGTATCCTAATGGATTACATTTTAGTAAAACAGGAATTAGCTGTCGCTCTCCTTACTTCCCATTGGAGAAAGATTAATAAAAAGTAAACAGCTGATTGAAAGCCAGAATACAGATTATTAGCCTATGGATTCCTATTTCTATAAATTATTAGGTCTTTAAAAAAATTCCCAGTAGATAGCACCGATCATATTATATAGTGATTCTATATTTCTTTATAGCACTCTGCTCATATACTGGTAAGACGATCCTGGGTTTGAATCTGTCTTTGCCTCTTGCTACCTCTGTTACTTGGACAAGCTACTTAATTTTGCTAAACTTTAGTTCTCTCATCTTGAAAATGAAGATGATAATAATATTGTCACATACAGGTTAATATGAAAGTTAAATACACACATATACATAAACAAACACATACACATATAGTATATTTAGCATACCAAACATATTATGTGCTCAATAAATGGTAGATATAATTATTGGTGTCCTTATATATTGCTAATTATTTATTGAATAAATGGCAATGAAATAATCTACAAGATCTTTTACTAATGGCTAATGAAAAACATACAATGTAACAAAGAATCATCTCTATGAAAGTTGCAGTGCACAGTAATGATTTTAAGAAGAGAATATTTAAGAATTATTTCAAATAATACTTTGTTCTAATGATTTATACATTCTAACAATGCATATTGTATTACTCTCTAAATATTTTTCTAAACTTTACAAATACAAATTTGAAGGGCTGTTGGACAGTTTGATTCTTTTGAACCAAAAGATATTTTATTTGTAGAATATTGCTTGCTTTTATTATTACACATGTTATGGTGTTTATTTCTCATGTTTCTAGTCCATGTTTAATTTAACCATATATAACAAAAGAACTGAGTCGCTCAATCTTATAATTCATTGTAGTCTACCTGAAATAACCATTTAATTCTGATGATTTTTTTTAACATCTTTATTGGAGTATAATTGCTTTACAATGGTGTGTTAGTTTCTGCTTTATAACAAAGTGAATCAGCTATTCATTTTCCTCTTTCTGACTTACTTCACTCTGTATGACTAGGTCCACCTCACTACAAATAACTCACTACAAATAATGTTTTGCTATCATACTTTCAATCGAAAATCATTAATATATATTTGGATTTTTGTTCAAATATTTATACCTTGAATAATTATAAGTATTCAATTTAGATAACAATAATTAGAGAGGTTGGATGCATACTAAGTTATTAAAATGCATAATGGTTTCTAAAGAGAAATTATGTTGCTCTTTTATTATTAAACTAGTTCATTTATTCCCTAGGAATTACTTATTTAAAATTTGTTTCTCCAGAAATTGCTACCTGATTACTTAAGTATAACCCATGTTCTTCTATGTTAATAAATATAAACTAAAGCAATCGCATATAGGTATAAATTAAACACAGAGGTTTCTTTTTCTTCTCTCTACTTCTCCTTTAAAAGGTACATATTTATAAAATAACATTAATTCTCTGAAAACTCCTGCAGTCAAAGAAAGAATACATTGAATACTTTCATTAAATATCATTTTGAAAATAATGCCTTTATCTTATCTACTGGCCAAAATTTATAGTGCTTAAATTGCCTAGTTTCCTAAGACAGAATTTCCCATAGTGTGTCCCATGAGTTTCGGTGGATGGATGTGTAGCACTGGGTTAACAAAAGTCAAGCTTCTTTATAGTGGAGTTTTCCTAGGACTTCAATATATAAATGTGTTGGGGGCTTTTGGGAGCCAGAAACATGCTAGTTCTTGGACTTGAGCAGGTGTTTCTCAGGAGGTCACTTTGTAATTTTTTGTTAAAGTGTGTGCTAAGGACAGAGTGCTTCAAGGACCCAGGGGTTGGGAGGAAAAGGGCTGTGGAGAAGGAAAAGGCCAGGAAATGAGTGATCACGTGACAGGTCACTGACATGTTCTTAAGCACGTAGGAGGGGACTGATCAGATGTGTGTTTCAACATAAATATTAATTCTACACAGAGGATGAGTTTCTAGAAGGCATTCTGGGGAGAGAAGTTTGTGAGAAATGGTAATGCCTGATCCAAAGCAGATGCTAAGTAGATGCCAACATTCTGTGTTATTAACAGAAAGGGAATCTGTGTGTTTCTAGACACTGGTGATAGTAGTGCCAACGTTGGTATCTGATTAAGAAATATGAGAGATCCTGACTCATGTTCTTTGTCCCAGTGGCGGGCCACCACATTCTCATCTCAAGAAAAGTTAAAATTGTACCTGTAGTCATGGGCCAGCTTCTCAAAAAATACTTTAGACATGCTTGAATGTTTAACTCAGAATCTACCCACAACTTTCAATCTCTAAGAAATCATGGAGAAGATAACCTACATGTAGAAAATTGTGGGATGATAGTTACTCATTAGCAATCTCTCTACCAGAGAGTAAAAATGATACAATAAGAACCCCAACCCAGGTCTTTCTTGTGTCGATTTTTTTTTTTTACCCGGTGACATAAACTCCAGCAACCATTCCCTCATCTAGTGGAGGCTTAACTTATTCCTACTTGAATTCTGGCTTATTAAATGCATAAGTAGGCACAATCATTCATCCATGTTCGCAAAATGTAATTCACTGCTTTAGTAATAAAATACTAAATGATGCCTATGACAGCCAAAGGAATGAATGTGTCTTCCTAAAAGCCTAAATGGTGTTAGGGAACTATTTGGACACTGAGGAGATCTGTTCTTTTTTTTAAGAAATATTTTATAATTCTAATCAACGTATTGCTAAATGCACTTAGCGATATACATCATCAACCTTTGCCTTCATGTGTTTTCTTCAGATAACATTTGCTGACATTTTATGCATTAATTTAGAAACTTCTGATGGAAATGTAGCTCTACAGGTCATTTAAAAAAATACTCTGATCATGCTATCATGCTGTTCTGTCATCCTGTTATATAGAAAGTAAAATACAACAAAACCTGCTGGCTGCCCTGTGGTCAGTGTAATAATTTGGGGAGCCCAACACTCCATTTTTCATCTGTTTCTGCAAAAGTGAATGCCTTCAGTGTAGTATCTGGAAACACTGCTACCGTATCTGAACGCTTTTATATGCACATATGAGATAATCACTGTTGCAAGTTCAAGTTCATTGCAGTCTCATTTCAAGTTCCAGCTGGGAATTAAACCAAAATTGAGACTGAAATGGGTTTTGTTATCCTTATTGTGCCGCTTAGAGGAAGATAGTTCATGATGATAGAGTGATTGCCTCTGGGTCTGAAAACACAGAGTTTGACATCGTTCACTATATAAACATACACACAATAAACTAAAAATCAGATTATTCCACTGATAGTCCAGAGAGTCCCTTTGTTTTTTTCTTTTATTGAGAACTAACTTAATTGTGGGTGTCTGCTTGCCTGTATTAAGGATCTGCAACATTTATTTTAATATTTTTCCAATCTATTACTAAAACTAGTGCTGTGATTATAGGAGGCTGGGTAGTCACAAAGGATTCCTAAATCATGCTTAAATATATACACAGACAGATAACGACATTGTCGAGTATTAAGTATTTAGGAAATGGAGATAACAACATACATAAGTGACAATCTTTATTACACACTGTCTGTAAAATAGGAATAGATGAAGGTCTTTATATCTGTGTTATTTATTCAGAATGATCTGCTATACTGAATTTGCATGCATGCTTCACAATCATCTAATTTTAACTATAATCACTAGCTGAAGACTGCTTACTAAGCATTTTGTGACATAAGAGTGACCAAGTATATACATGTGTGTATAAGATCCTATTCACTAGTTTGAACTTTTTAGATTATTGACTTAGCCTCATTATTTCAATTAATATTGCTTGTGGACCCACTCTGTGCATCTGTAATTCCAAAGTCACAGGAACCATGGAGCTAACTATTATGTATCCATTTTCAATAGCACAGTGCATTAACGTTGGATTGATAGTTAAATAGACCACTATTAATACTGACAATCACAGATTTCTAAGAAGTACCTAAAAAAGATTTAAACTCTGCATTCCTTCTTGGCATTTATAATGATACACACAACTCTGAGGTACAAATGAACTCTGGACTTTTCATATGGAAGAGGCTATGGTAAATACAACCATCAACCCCAAATTCATAAAGTAAAGCAGGTCTTTGTCAAATAGGGAAGTTATTTTCTATCTTTTATCTGATTCTCATATATACTTTAAAGCTGATGAGATAATGCCTATTAAATTCTTGAAAATAGTACAAGTAAATAGCAGAAAGGAGGCAATTAATCTACCCACCTGTGTCCCATTCACAAACGATTTTAAAATGAACATTACTCTGTCACTGAGCTATTACTTCTCAGATCGTGCTTTTTAATTTTTTTTCCTTAAACATCTTTGAGGAAGCTATTTTAGGTCCAATTTGCTCTCTATTCCAGCAGCCTACAATAGTTCAAGAGACTAGCTACTTTCTAGTCCAATAATATGTTTAAAGCACTGCAGAATTCATATACCACTCTCGCCTAACAATTATGAATGAGACATTCAAGAGCAAGAAGGGTTTGATGGGCTTCCCTGGTGGCGCAGTTGTTGGGAGTCCGCCTGCCGATGCAGGGGACGTGGGTTCGTGCCCCGGTCCGGGAAGATCCCACATGCCGCGGAGCGGCTGGGCCCGTGAGCTATGGCCGCTGAGCCTGCGCATCCGGAGCCTGTGCTCCACAACGGGAGAGGCCACAACAGTGAGGGGCCCGCGTACCGCAAAAAAAAAAAAAAAAAAAAAAAGAAGGGTTTGAGATTTTAAAAAAGAGAATAGAAAAACTAAAATGAAATTCTATTTTGCAGAATATTTTTAATAAAATTGAAAAAACTTAGTCTAGTGTTACAACAAATGGGGAGGGTTCTTGCACAAAAATTCAATTATGATTATCTATTGCAAGCTGTCTGGCTCTAACACAAGCTTCTTCTCATTCTTGGCATAAAGGATGGAGGTGAATTTGAGTAGTAATGATGTTTACAAGAATTGAAAGGAGGTCATCTAAAACTGAATCTAATGGGAGAAATTAGGTTTTGGTTTGTATCACAGATTTCTAGCCCAGATATACTGTCTTGGCTGCCTCAGTCTGATGAAGCCACTTTTTTTTTTTTTTTTTTTAGATGTTGGGGGTAGGAGTTTATTGATTTATTTTTTGCTGTGTTGGGTCTTCGTTTCTGTGTGAGGGCTTTCTCTAGTTGTGGCAAGCGGGGGCCACTCTTCATCGCGGTGCATGGGCCTCTCACTATCGCGGCCTCTCTTGTTGCGGAGCACAGGCTCCAGACGCGCAGGCTCAGTAGTTGTGTCTCACGGGCCCAGTTGCTCCGCGGCACGTGGGATCATCCCAGACCAGGGTTCGAACCCGTGTCGCCTGCATTAGCAGGCAGATTCTCAACCACTGCGCCACCAGGGAAGCCCTGATGAAGCCACTTATAAAGGGGGAAGGTGCAGGCGGGTTAAAAATCATGGAGAAAACCTATGTATTTGCAGAGGGATAGGGGCTCCTAAACCTGGATACTTATAAAACTCATATTTCTAGTTTTTCTAAGGTCATTGCTTTCTCAGAAGTCATAGCTTGATAAAGTAATCTACTTTTATATTTACTGTCAATACGTGCCAATCTTAGGTCTCTAGTAAAACATGCTGAAAACTCGAGAGTACTCAATAGTTTTTTTTACTTAAGAAACATCAATGTCTCTTGTGGGTGAAATATGTTCTTTCTTAATTTACCTGTCTCATAATAATGCCGAGGTCACCTTCTCTCTGAAGCCCCGACAGTATCCCACACTCCCCTCCCCTCACCTCTCTGGGAATTAACTGCTCCCTTAACTATGTTTCCAAAAGCAGTTTATATACAATATCATAAAAACTTAATCCGCCATTATTTATTTGCATGTGATTCTCTCCCAAAAGGCTTTGAAGATTTTCGAGGACAAGAAACACATCATATTCATATATATCTCTATATATCTATATATCTATATATATCTTTAACATGAAGCATTATGCTCAGTAAATAATATACACTCAAAAATTGCTTTCTTCTTTGATATAAGAGAGTACTCAGAACCATCAATTCCTTATAGTTAATGGCTTCTGCCATAGTGGAATAATGACCTGGAATAAAATGAAATACTTTGGTAGGAACAATGAATAGAGTTCTGGTAAACCAAGAACAGCCTATGTAGACCCTGTGCTGCAGAAAGAAACAGAGCAAAGAAGTAGGTCATCATCAGGCTGTCAATTTGCCTTTTGTGGTGGTAAACAGACCTTAAGGGAGACGTGGCTCCAGCCCACCAACGGCACAAAATTGAGCTAGCTCAGGGGTCTGATTGTCCACTTCACTTTCCCCGCTTCGTACTTTGGGTGGGCTTTTATGAGAAAAAGGAACAATGCAGGTCCCTTGTAACTGCAACTCCTCACTGATATCCTGTTCTCTTTGACATCATTGCCCTGCTTGTTCAGTGGGGAACTGAAATGAACTTGAACCAAGTCCAAATTGTCTATTTCACTACCTTGCAAACTTGGTTAAGACTTTGTGGTCTGGTTAGGCAAACAATCAACCACAAATTGGTTCCAGAGTCATTACATGCTATGCACACATGACGAAGTTTTGGTTTTGTACCTTGCACGAGTTTTCAATGTAGGTGTTTCACTGTGCCCAAAGAGACTTGTCTCCATGAAATTTCTCTTTTAAATATTCATTTGTTTACTTATTTACATAGATGTTTGGTTAAAGAGCCCTTAAATTACCTATTAATTAGATATCATTGTTTAGAAATATGTTCTATTATAAAACTCAGCCCCATTTCTTAAAGCATAGAAAACATATAATGTGGCCACCATACTTATTTGGGCCACCATACTTATCTCATGGGTAAGGTTGACAAGAATAAAAATATATACATTTAAATTTCATCACAAAATATCAATGATCCCAGTAGAGCTTGGGAGAAAGCTTGTTAGACAGCAGTATATATTACAAAGGACTACATGTTTCAATTATGCAGTGAGACAAAATTCTTTTATAAAGGTCATGAAGTTTATGGGTCCAGGAACAAAGAGCTAAATATAGATCAAGAGAGACAGCCTAGGCTCTTAGAAGCACCGGCCTGGAGTCAGATGGCCTCATACCGCATGCTAGCTGTGAGGCATTGAACAAGTCACTTAGCCCCTCTGGTGCTGTTTCCTCATTTTTAGACTTAATCCTTAGGTTTAAAATAAGGTTTGGGGAAGTCAGTATTTGTCAAGTGCTTAGAAAAGTGCCTGGTACCTAGTCAGCATTATATAAAGGAAGGAAGAAAGAAGGAAGGAAGGGAAGGAGGGAGGGAGGGAGAGAGGGATATGCAGACCTTTGTCCTATTTTACTCTGTGTTCATATTACGTTTAGAACATGGTGTTTAATTCTGTTTGTAGTTATTTATGAAGGGCATAAAAACAAAGAATGCATTGAGAGATGGTGGCAGTCTATTTTAGGACGAGCAGAAGGAGTGGCATATAATTTTACATCTTAAAGGGATTGAAACAATTAAGCAGAACATGGCAACCATCTTCAAATACTTGAGGGTTGACAAAAGGAAGGAGATACTGACTTACTCTATGTTGATCTAGGCAGATGAGTGGATTAATGACCGGAAGTTCTAGGGTGACAGAGTTCTGCTTCACATGAAGGTAACTTTTATGAAATGTATAGCTGTCCGACTATGGAATGGGTTGACACACAAAGTGACAACCTCCCTCCTATTGGAAATGCACAAGTAAAGGTTTGCTGATAATCTGTCAGGGATGCTGTATAAAGAATTCCTGCCTTGGCTGGCAGAGTCACTAGGTAATCTCTAAATTCCTTTCCAAATGTTTCAGTCTTGAAATATCATTAATATGAAAAGTTACAAGTGCACAGAAATGGAGGTGGTTTGAAAACTGACTTTTAGGAGAATAACAATCAAGGCTTGAAAAATAACATTTTATTCTGTACCAAAAGCTTGTGGTCCTTCACCAACCCATGAAAGTAATGAGCAAAGTAAGTACTCTGGCATATTTGGGGGAAGTTGACGTGTCAACATATGGTTAGTTTCCTTTTCTCAATTTGTCTTATTTTGACAAGACAACACGATGGAATTTTTTTTTTTTTACTTAATATTAAACATAGTTGTTGAAAGAGTAGTGTAAGAATGGGTATATCACAAGTCAATGATTGGGTCATCTGAATCAAGGTGTAATTTACACATAAGATCAAATTAGGTCTACGAAGCAAATATTAAATAATTTATATACATATATATACACTTATATATTGCTCAATATCTATATCTTTGGCCTTAAAAGCAAGTCAAAGAGTAATATTAAAAAAGTTCATTGTGGGCTTCCCTGGTGGCGCAGTGGTTGAGAGTCCGCCTGCCGATGCAGGGGACACGGGTTCGTGCCCCGGTCCGGGAAGATCCCACATGCCGCGGAGCGGCTGGGCCCGTGAGCCATGACCACTGAGCCTGCACGTCCGGAGCCTGTGCTCCACAATGGGAGAGGCCACAACAGTGAGAGGCCCGCGTACTGCAAAAAAAAAAAAAGTTCATTGCAATTTACTTTTTCGTTTTAGTTATTTTATTTGGGTCATAAGTCTTACAAGGGTGCCAAATTCATTTTGAAAAAAAAAAAAGTGGTTTTATTCTCTGAAGTGGATTTAGACTATTTCCTCAAACACAGGGATCTAACCTTGCCCCAGTCATTTCTGTTTAAATTCTCACTGTTGCTCAGAGAAGCACATCTTCTCACAGTGGAATCAGTTCAGGCTCAAGAAAGGAATGTCCTGTTTTACTCCAGCATGCCTGCTCTTGCAAACCATCACGTTACATTCAAGTACAGAACCTTCCACTGAAGAACCTTCCACTGAAAAACCTTCCACCAAACTTAATTAAAGGGCTGGTATAGACTTAAGTACAATATCTAGATTAAGAAATAATTACTTTATTAGCCTATATTCACCTACCTAAGATATTGCCAAGTTTTGGACTAGAAGATACCTAGCTTCCCTTTCCACATGGCTTCAACAGAAAAACATCCTAGACCTCAGGTATACGTCTTGATATATGGAAAAAACAATGTTGACGATACTTGTTCAGATTCTTCAATAAATTTTTTTTTTTTTTTTTTTTTTTTTGCAGTACACAGGCCTCTCACTGTTGTGGCCTCTCCCATTGCGGAGCACAGGCTCCGGACGCACAGGCTCAGCGGCCATGGCTCACCGGCCCAGCCGCTCTGCAGCATGTGGGATCTTCCCGGACCGGGACACGAACCCGTGTCCCCTGCATCGGCAGGCGGACTCTCAACCACTGCGCCACCAGGGAAGCCCTCTTCAATAAAATTTTTGACCTAAGTTGAAATACTATATTTTGCTCTTAGGTATCTTGGTACTAATAGCGATATAAGGCCACACGAGGATAATGGCACAAAAGCTTTCTTTTATATGTGAATAAGAATGCTGCCTCAGTAGTCATTTATTTATTTTTTGGAAGGCCTTGGCCAGAATATCAGATTGCCAAGCATTTTCCTTTGGAGGAGAGGTCAACGTCTATGGGGAGTACAGACTATCTTCCTTGTAGCAACTTTTCTTTTAGCTGCGGAGGAAAATATTGAGTCCAGATGATCTAGCAAGCAGAAGGCCTGCCTCTGTAGGGGAGAGAAAGCTCTTCCTGCCTGGAAGACCCCCTACCGTCCACCCTGGCCAAGGGGTCCATGAGACATGAAAGTTGACATAAGCCTTTACTTCACTGAACCTTACATAAATCAGAAAGCTTCTTTTTTCCCCTGTCTATCTTCCACATACACAGGTCCAGATTCTTTCAAGGTCTTTTAGTTTTGCTTTTTCTTGATTGTGATAAAATGAATTAAATCAAAATTTTGCTTCCATTACTAATCAAACTCCAGGAGGAAATTAGCAGAGTTCAGCAACATACTAGCAAAATGTGCTAATACCATTTTAACATTTAGTTGGAGATAAGCCTATTCAAAGGGCAATTACTAACTTTTAAATTATACTCAAAATTTAAAAAATACACACACATAAATTCATTTTTCATTAGCACTAATATATCAACAGCCCCAAATTCTTAAAGCTTTTTAAAATATGGGATATTTCTCATTTTCCTTTCATCCCAGAGTCCATACCAAGATTGTTAGTGTTTCCTTCTTTTGTTATTCAAGGGATGTGAGTGAAGGTGGCAAAAGACACATAGACACATTTATCATAAAACTATATAAAGCAGATTGCAAAAAAAAAATGCCTTTCTTTTACCTTGCCATAAATAGAAGAAACAAAATAGTTTCCATTTTCCATTATGATCTGAAACTGTAACCTCAGTAACATAAGGTTTTAATTTATAAAGTAACGTCAAGGATTGCCCTTTGGGGAGGTTATAACAGACTACATGAATATCAAATAGTATTACTTTCTAAAAATAGATTTATTTAGCCCCCAAATAAAGCTTCATGATTTAGAATTAATTTCCAATTACGTAGGGCATCTATACTCTTGTTCAGGAACCACACAATTTATTAGCGACTTTAAAATTATTAACATGGGCAATAAAATCATACTTATGGTAAAAGTATGAGATTAGATCATTCCCTAACAAACACCATACACAAAAATAAGCTCAAAATGGATTAAAGACCTAAATGTAAGGCCAGAAACTATCAAACTCTTAGAGGAAAACATAGGCAGAACACTCTATGTCATAAATCACAGCAAGATCCTTTTGGACCCACCTCCTAGAGAAATGGAAATAAAAACAAAGATAAACAAATGGGACCTAATGAAACTTCAAAGCTTTTGCACAGCAAAGGAAACCATAAACAAGACCAAAAGACAACCCTCAGAATGGGAAAAAATATTTGCAAATGAAGCAACTGACAAAGGATTAATCTCCAAAATTTATAAGCAGCTCATGCAGCTCAATAACAAAAAACCAAACAACCCAATCCAAAAATGGGCAGAAGACCTATATAGACATTTCTCCACAGAAGATATACAGACTGCCAACAAACACATGAAAGGATGCTCAACATCTTTACTCATTAGAGAAATGCAAATCAAAACTACAATGAGATATCATCTCACACCAGTCAGAATGGCCATCATCAAAAAATCTAGAAACAATAAATGCTGGAGAGGGTGTGGAGAAAAGGGAACACTCTTGCACTGCTGGTGGGAATGTGAATTGGTACAGCCACTATGGAGAACGGTATGGAGGTTCCTTAAAAAACTACAAATAGAACTACCATATGACCCAGCAATCCCACTACTGGGCATATACCCTGAGAAAACCATAATTCAAAAAGAGACATGTACCAAAATGTTCATAGCAGCCCTATTTACAATAGCCCGGAGATGGAAACAACCTAAGTGTCCATCATCGGATGAATGGATAAAGAAGATGTGGCACATATATACAATGGAATATTACTCAGCCATAAAAAGAAATGAAATTGAGCTATTTGTAATGAGGTGGATGGACCTAGAGTCTGTCATACAGAGTGAAGTAAGTCAGAAAGAGAAAGACAAATACCGTATGCTAACACATATATATGGAATTTAAGGGGAAAAAAATGTCATGAAGAACCTAGGGGTAAAACAGGAATAAAGACACAGACCTACTTGAGAATGGACTTGAGGATATGGGGAGGGGGAAGGGTAAGCAGTGACAAAGCGAAAGAGAGGCATGGACATATATACAGTACCAAACGTAAGGTAGATAGATAGTGGGAAGCAGCCGCATAGCACAGGGAGATCAGCTCGACCACCTAGAGGGGTGGGATAGGGAGGGTGGGAGGGAGGGAGACACAAGAGGGAAGGGATGTGGGAACAGATGACTGATTCACTTTGTTATAAGGCAGAAACTACTAAAAAAAAAATCATACTTATGTAATCCAACCGCAGAGGAAAAAGATTAAACTCAGCAAATGCTTGTTGGAATTTGGGCTTTCCACACACTTCTCATGTGGTCAAGCTGAACCCATGGCAAGTCTACACAGCTGCCTCAGTTGCCTTTTGACTTTATGACCATGTAATATTTGATCACATGGACTTTGCATATATGTATGTGAGATTTTTGTTTTCTTATAGAAAAAAATGGTTTTCCCTTTTTTATAGGTATTG
Organism: Mesoplodon mirus; assembly: GCF_964341445.2. NCBI lineage: Eukaryota > Metazoa > Chordata > Mammalia > Artiodactyla > Ziphiidae > Mesoplodon > Mesoplodon mirus. Next base: position 12,079,743 of record NC_138977.1, on the reverse strand, counting down.
GAGATCAGTAGGAGTTTTCAATAAATGTATCTATTTCAAGAGCAGCTGCTGTAAAATCAATTCATTCTTGTGAAGAGGAAGGCATTTGCCCCCTCCTTTTCTGGAAAAAATAATCTCTTGACAGCTCTAATAAGCTTTTTTCTCACTTTTGTTCTAGTCTTTCCAAGAGAAAAAAAATCTTTATCACAAAATCAAAAAAAACCTATCTGTTACAAAGAGTCCATCTCTGAATTTGTTATAAAATTAAATTAGGGAACAGAAACTGAACAACAGATGATATCTATTGTATTCTATTTTCTAGAGCAAGACAGCAGTCAAGGTGATTTTCAAACTCTGAAGCATACAAAAATATCATGCCATTATTTTCTCAAATAGTTGAGAAGACAGACATCACTTTGAAAACACATAAATTCAGTTCTTATGTGTAAGAGCCTAGATTTTTTTTTTCTGCTGTTAGAAAGAACTCCAAATCAGTATTATTCAACTTGGTTTGATGAGTGCTAAGAGCAGATTTAGGAAAAGCCTTAAGCCTAGCAGGTAGGGAATGCTTTATGTGATTTTATGCTTAAGTATTCACATCCCGCCTTGTCTTAAAAGGAATTTAAGACAGTCTAAATGGATACATAAAATTTAGTAAGATATCAAGAATGGATTGTGAGAAAGAGTTATATCAGGGCAAGGGTTATGTCATAAAACTGAACTAGGAATGAGGCCACTCTATTAATAAAGAAAAAGCTTATTAAAGAATGCTATACATTTGAAGTGCTCAGAACACTTACGTTACTCATTTTCAGTTGAAAATATCATAAGTCAAAAATGCGTTTAATACATCTAACCTACAGATCATTATAGCTTAGCCTAGACTACCTTAAACACACTCAGAACACTTACATAAACCTACAGTTGCACAAAAATCATCTAACACAGAGCTTATTTTATACAGCCTTGAATATCTCCTATAAGTTATTAAATACTGTACTGAAAAACAGAATGGCTCTAAGTGTGTCGGTGGTTTCCCCTCATGATCCCGTGGCTGCCCTGCCAGCATCACGAGAGAGTATCTGCACTGCACGTCACTAGCTCTGGGAAAAGAGCAAAATTCCACGTACAGTTTCTACTCAATGTGTATTCCTTTTGCACCATTGTAAAGTCCCCAAATCCTAAGACAATCTTAAGCCAGGGACTGTCTGTACTTACTTCACCTGACATCCTGCTCTCCACTCAGCTGTCTCGATGGTTAGATTTTGGAGGATTCAGTGCAGTGAAATCCCCCAAACAATGCTGTGATACTTGAGAAATATCACATGTGACTTGTTACTACTAATCAGCTACCAATTTTGTAAATGATATGTTTTATAAATTACACCCTTGATCCCTATAAAGATGTCATTCACATTCACATAAATTCTGATGGGCTCAATGAATGGAAGAGAATGCGGGGTAATTGCATAATATATTTTGCCCATAGAACTTGAGATCATTATCCTCGGGTGTAAATGTATTACACTGGGCATTTGAACTTCTTTGTCGTCTGTGATCTTCTGATCAGGAGAAAAGTTTGCAGTATTTTGGCTGCTTTTTCATAAACTCTATTGCCTCTCACTCCAGTTTTCATTAGACAGTAGTCTGTGAAGACTTTCAGTTTGTTACCCTGGGCTAGAGACTAGAGCACTACAACCAAAATTCAGGTTAGGAGCCCTCAGTTAATAAGTTGAGGAACTGAGAGAAGTGACTTTTTTGGAAAGGTGTGTCTAAAGCTTGTAACGGCTCTGAATGATAAGCTCCATATTTATAGGGTCTCAAGTCACTAGTACTTGAAAACAAAATTAAATACCAAACAAATTAGGGAAAAGAAACATCTCAAAACTACTACTTTTTAGTAGCAAAATAATCTGACACACATAAATGTATGAAGAAGATAGCCTAAAATTAGCACATACATTTTGTTCAGGAAGTTGAAGGTTTTTTTGTAGGTCATTCTTTGATTTCTCTAGTAAGAGCAATTCTTTTGTGGTGGTTTATCTGTGGATATCCTGTTAAGAGATATTTGCTCTAACATGATTTCTATAGAAGTGTACTCTCTGCAGCATCTTTCGCCTTACCAGCAGCTGAAGCAACAACATCCTAAGTGGGGTAAGTTTTCACGTAATTATTAGCATGCCTAAGAAGACAGTGACTTCATCTGGGCTTATTACTGTTACTTGTCTCAGATACGGACTGAAATAATACAGCAAACACACCACTGAAACTCTCAAGGGAAGAGATAAGACTAAGTGATAATGGAGAAACAGCTCCTGCTCGGGCTGTTCTACATAAACACATCCCTTTCCAGCAGTCAAGAGACAACTGAAAGCTTCAATTACCTATGTCTGCAATGCTTCTTATTCACTTCAATATTTGAAATAAGTGATAATATGCAATAATGGGAGCTCTTCTATGACTAGTACAATCAAAAGTAAAAAAAAAAAAAAAAAAAAAAAAAAAAGCCAAAGTGGAAACAAGACTAAGGAAAGAAGGAAGACATGTTTCTATTTGAACACAAATGACCTTTGTGACTCAAAAGCAAATCCCACAAAAGGATACTTAAAGGAGTAAGTCATGAGAAATAAAACCTATACTGACATCAGTTGATTAAGGTCACTTATTTATAAAGCAGAAATTTCATAAGTTACACTCCCCGACACATAAACTTCATGTTGGGAATATGACATTCAGCAGGATAATAAAAATAAGGCTGATGGGCTTTTTAATTCCTCTCTTGTGAATTAAATATTTACTAAAATAGAATGATTAAAGCCCTGTATCTTAAGGGTAGTAAATAGGTTTTATGCTGAAGCATACCCTGATTTGTCTTACTAATGACATACCAACTATCTTAACTTTAAAGAGCCATTATAGAATGACAGATTGAAGAATAATGTAACATAAGGAAAATAAAAGTTACAGACAGACAACTAAGCAATATGGTGTCACTCTGCTACACTGTATATACACAAAATCCTAGAGTTCCTCTTAAGGGAAAATAACAGTGCACTGGCATTTTCATTTTCATTTACTTTTTAGTGGCAATTAAATTTCCTGACACAATTATTTTTTGATAAAACATGACATGTTATAATCCAGTCAAATTTTATTATTTTTCAACCCAATCCCAATCACCTATTAATCAAATATAAGTTTGAAAGGCCCTACTAAATATGCTTTTTGCAAACGCATTATGACAAGGTGGCTCTTAGCATTCAATGGTGATTCCATAAGAAACAACTGAGTGCTGATACTGAATGCATCCTCCCTTTCTTTTTAAAACTAAAAATCTGCCGATTATTCAGCCACCATTTCATAAATTCCTGCCACAGATGATCAAGGGAGAATTTGGCGATACACATACACTTCAAAACTCAAAGAAAGGCTAGTTATACCAGGCTTAGAGTCATACCACAAAGCCATTAAAGTCAATTCCTGAATGGTGGCTGGTTTAAATGAGGCAGACTTTAGTCAAGCAGTTCTCGACCCCGGCTCTATCCCAGAACCTAGTCTGTGGCGGGTCTCCTGTGAGAATCATTGTTTTGGTCTCATAACATAGGTAACCACTAAGAGTTTCTTACAGAGTCAGACCTACCCACTCCTTGCCAACTTCCTAATCTGAAGAGGATCTTTTGCTATTTCAGTCAAACAGACTGTAACTAGGAGCACGTGTCAGAAGTGTGAAGCTATAAGTAATACTGGATATGTAAGAAAAGAGAGAGTCTGAAATTTTAAAAAACTGTACAGAGGGTATAATGACAAGTTGAAATTATGATAGAGTAATCATGGTTCAGGCATATAAAAATGCAGTCGGGCGGCCATTGAGGACCTTGTCTCTGACAAGTCTCTGCATCACTGGGAACCTGAACTTCCACTGAGCTGTACCAGACCCAAGGACACCCCTAGCCGTGTTCAGAACAATACCTGCCAGCTGCAACCTATGGTCTCAAGGTCTTCCATTGTCACTATGCAACCATTTGGGATTCCAACCAATCCTCACTTAACAAGCACCCTGACTCTTGCCAGCTCCAATTATAATTCTTGATAAACAACTCACGTAACTAACTGTAACCTTGTGGGTTTTTGCCTTTATAAGCCTCCCCCATTTTGTAGTCTGGTAGAACACAATTCAAATGCTTGTTGAATCTGCGTCTCCGGGGCTGCAGCCCTAAATAAACACCTTTTTATTTCATGTCTGTTTCTAAAATTTTGGTTGACAGATTCAGACTGTGCGTTAAGGTGGATTGTTTGTGGCCTGTTTGTTTTTGAATTTGAGTTGAAAGCTCTCCAAAACTTCCACTTTCATCTTCTGGAACTTTTGCTTATAAATATGTCACAACTGAGCAATAATTTCATTTGCTTATTTCCAAATGCCCATGTATGTACAAAACTTCCTTATAGGACTTGAACATTTTAGAAACCTATGTTATTCATTCACTCACTCATTGACTATTTATTGAGAGAGAACCTACTATAACTAGGCATTATTCTAGGTACTGATAATTTTTTTATCATTTTTTTATTAGTTTCTGCTTTATAACAAAGTGAATCACTCATACATATACATCTGTTCCCACATCCCTTCCCTCCTGCATCTCCCTCCCTCCCACCCTCCCTATCCCACCCCTCCAGGCGGTCACAAAGCACCGAGCTGATCTCCCTGTGCTATGCGGCTGCTTTCCACTATCTATCTACCTTATGTTTGGTAGTGTATATATGTCCATGCCTCTCTTTCGCTTTGTCACAGCTTACCCTTCCCCTTCCCATATCCTCAAGTCCATTCCCAAGTAGATCTGTGTCTTTATTCCTGTTTTACCCCTAGGTTCTTCATGACATTTTTTTTTAATTCCATATATATGTGTTAGCATACGGTATTTGTTTCTCTTTCTGACTTACTTCACTCTGTATGACAGACTCTAGGTCTATCCACCTCATTACAAATAGCTCAGTTTCATTTCTTTTTATGGCTGAGTAATATTCCATTGTATATATGTGGCACATCGGGGCTTCCCTGGTGGCACAGTGGTTGAGAGTCCGCCTGCCGCTGCAGGGGACACGGGTTCGTGCCCCGGTCCGGGAGGATCCCACATGCCGCGGAGCGGCTGGGCCCGTGAGCCATGGCCGCTGGGCCTGTGCATCCGGAGCCTGTGCTCCGCAACGGGAGAGGCCACAACAGTGAGAGGCCCTAGTACTGCAAAAAAAAAAAAAAAAAAAAAATTATGTGCCACATCTTCTTTATCCATTCATCCGATGATGGACACTTAGGTTGTTTCCATCTCCGGGCTATTGTGAATAGAGCTGCAATGAACATTTTGGTACATGACTCTTTTTGAATTATGGTTTTCTCAGGGTATATGCCCAGTAGTGGGATTGCTGGGTCATATGGTAGTTCTATTTGTAGTTTTTTAAGGAACCTCCATACCGTTCTCCATAGTGGCTGTACCAATTCACATTCCCACCAGCAGTGCAAGAGTGTTCCCTTTTCTCCACACCCTCTCCAGCATTTATTGTTTCTAGATTTCTTGATGATGGCCATTCTGACTGGTGTGAGATGATATCTCATTGTAGTTTTGATTTGCATTTCTCTAATGATTCATGATGTTGAGCATTCTTTCATGTGTTTGTTGGCAGTCTGTATATCTTCTTTGGAGAAATGCCTATTTAAGTCTTCTGCCCATTTTTGGATTGGGTTGTTTGTTTTTTTGCTATTGAGCTGCATGAGCTGTTTATAAATTTTGGAGATTAATCCTTTGTCAGTTGCTTCATCTGCAAATATTTTTTCCCATTCTGAGGGTTGTCTTTTGGTCTTGTTTATGGTTTCCTTTGCTGTGCAAAAGCTTTGAAGTTTCATTAGGTCCCATTTGTTTATCTTTGTTTTTATTTCCATTTCTCTAGGAGGTGGGTCCAAAAGGATCTTGCTGTGATTTATGTCATAGAGTGTTCTGCCTATGTTTTCCTCTAAGAGTTTGGTAGTTTATGGCCTTACATTTAGGTCTTTAAGCCATTTTGAGCTTATTTTTGTGTATGGTGTTAGGGAATGATCTAAACTCCTACTTTTACATGTCCCTGTCCAGTTTTCCCAGCACCACTTATTGAAGAGGCTGTCCTTTCTCCACTGTACATTCCTGCCTCCTTTATCAAAGATAAGTTGACCATATGTGCGTGGGTTTATCTCTGGGCTTTCTATCCTGTTCCATTGATCTATCTTTCTGTTTTTGTGCCAGTAGGTACTGATAATTAAAATATAGGAGTGAACAAGATAACAAAAGTCCCCACTCTCATGAACCTTATCTGGTGAGGTGACTTCTGAACAAGCAGGTAGATGAAGCTTCATTTCTTTTTATCCATAACATTTCTCTCATCCATAAATAATTTGAAAATTTAACAGATATAAGCACTATACAGTAGAAAAGTTTAATATAGATAAGGAAAAAACTAAAACTACAAAAACAACATTGATATTATAACCCCAGTGAACTTTTAAAAATATCCAGAGTAAATAGCCTGAAAGGTGGTTAGAATAATTCAAAGATAAAATAAACTGCAACTGATGTCAAATAAAATAAAAAACTTTAATACATTAAAAACATAAAAATCAAACTCCTTTAAAACACTAGCTTTTTTAAAAAATCCAGTGTGTTTCCTGGAATATTTGTAAAGTTCTTAAAAATTCTGGATCCCTGGATCCACCTCAGTGATAAACTGCACAGGGTCCAAATATACATAGTTTTTTAATGTCCCAGAAGCAGCTACTGTCTGGAGGCTGGGACCATCCATCAGATGGCAGAGCAAAGAGCTCTGCAAACCCTCTTCCTCCTCCCAAAACCATGACACTGAAAAATATTGTCAAAACCAACCATTTCAGGACCCTAATATAAGCCAAAGACAAGCAACAAGTGGAAAAGGGTTGCTTCTTGGAAAACTGCTGACTGGCAAGTAAGAAGAGGGCAAGTCTGTGGTCTTTCTGCCTGGGGCTGCTCCCAACCCGCCCCTCTCAGCTAAACCTCTACCAGGGAGAGGCTGCCATGGAAACTGGCAACTTTGCTGCCCCAGGGTCTGAGTGCATTGGAAGTGAAGAGTAGAAAAGCCTACTCCCAGGCACTGTCTGAAGCATTAGCTTCCTTGGAGGCAAACAAATGCTGACTGCCAACCTCACAGCTGGCCTGAGCCTGCACTCCCACTTGGGCCACTCCCCAGACCAGTGGACTAGCCATGAATGTAATGGGAAATGAGATCCTGGACATGAGAGAACCATGGAGGGCTTTGATCAATTTCCACACATCCTGGTTTGACCAGTAGGATCTAATAGGGCCTGGTGGAAAGAAAAGGCAGGATGGATGTGAAAACTCCTGAATTTGAACATGTTTCCCAGTCCATACACAGATATATCAGCAGAGGTTGAAAGCCTTACTGGATTGAACTGTTTGAGCACAACTTCTGGCTAATCACTGACTGATCACTGAACTACAGAGACCCAAGTGCAACCCTAGGAAACAAGGCTTAGACATAAAAGTAAGAACTGAACTACTATCTCAGAACATAATTGAAAATACAATTTTAAAAACAGATGAAAAATTTGCTACACGGTTCTGAAAAACAGAAGGCAGCAGAATGAATTCCTATTTGGACTGTTCTTTGTTTATTCAACCACTATTTATATTTATTTCAATCTGGACCAGACACTGTGCTCAGATGCCCAGATACAATAGTGAACGTGATAGATAAGGTAGAAATTAAAGAGTTAACATTCTAGAACTAGAGTTTGTTCTTCAAGGTCTCAGGATTTGGGCAGACCACTCTGGTCTTGCACACAGTCTCCAATTTCGAAAAGTACATGGTTCTTATGACTCATATGACTTACATAATATTTTAACTAACAGATGTAGTCAAATACATAACCAAATAATTATGGGATTGACATATATACATATATACACTAATATGTATAAAACAGATAACTAATAAGAAACTGTTGTATAAAAAATAAATAACATCTATTAAAAAAAAACAAAAAAAACAACTAAGGAAAACAACAAGGTCCTACTGTAAAGCACAGGATAAAAAAATGTAACTAAGGCATCTGTGTTTTAGTGTTGGCTCTAGTATTTTCTGAGTAGTCTTTGCTGAAACACTCTGTAGAGCTCAGTTTCATTATTCATAAGGTGAAGCAGATTTGACTAAATTTTTAAGGTGACTCCTTGATCTCAAATTCTATGATTATTTGTAAGGGCATACAATAATACACATTAACATAAAAAATACTTATAAGAAACCTATCCAGGCTTACTTTAATGAATACAATCCATCCATAATTAGCACAGCATTTGTAAACACACGCACAGTTTCAAAGTGGTATTTAAAGAGCTTATTTTCTTAAATAGATAAAACATTGCATTTGAAAGCTTATTTACAAGATTTTAATATATGGTATTGGAGTCAAACTGTATGTCATAATATATTAAAAAAAAAAACGAGGCTCATAATTGCCTAGACTTGATTGTCTCAGGAACACCATGACCTTTGATATTTATTTTCTTAACAAATATTGTAGAGTGATCACTGTGTCTCAAACGTTGATCTAATCACTTTACACATATCAATTCATTTAATCCTGGAGACATTCCTAAGAAGGGCTACTATTATTAGCATGTCTATTTTTACACAAGAGAAGACTGAGGCACCAAGAGGTTGACTAACTAGCCTCAGACACTAAGAGGCAGGATGAGATTAACTTCCTCTTGGCTGCTAAGTGGCACGTGGCCTGGATTCAAACTCAGGTCAGCTGGCTCCGAAGCCGCATCCTCTCATCTACTCTGCCCTATGGCCAGAGCTTACAAACCTATGGGCTTGTGATGTAAGACAGTACCCAAAGAGGGAAAGGACATCAGTTATTTAAGACAATAACACATCTATTTCCCTTAAACACATGCATGCACAAACACACACACACATGCATACACACACATGGACAAGCCCTCACACTCTCATGCAGCCCTCACATAGACACAAAACCAAAGGATAAATTTGGCAGATTTGAAATTTCACTAGAGTAGTGGGGATATGGAAGTTAAGATCTTTACTATTTTTGGATTAAATTTCTAGTGCCTTACTTTTATTTCACAATCCCAAACTAAATCCTCATAAATGTTATGTCATTAGCAAATGTGTTGTATATATAATGTCAGGTCCATACAACCTTTATGCTATTCCAAAATATGTAGTTTTATAGTTCAACATATATATGACAGATATGCCCTTTATTTACGGATTGGAAAAAATTACCTTTCTAATTTAAGGGTCCTCTCTTACCCCTACCTTAAATAAACAAGTAACAGTTTCACCTTCCAGATACTTTATGCTGGTTGAACCATTTTAGCCCTCTAGGGTTTCTGGCCTGTAACATCATGTGCTCTGCCCTCCTCACCTGGCATCTTTGTTCCATCCATAGTGACATCTGTGCGTTTTAAATGCACATTAGAAGATTTTATACTCAGATTCTGAACCTTCCCTGTGAGTGTTGAGAGATTATTATTGAAAAAAGCCTTTTATGACAACCAAACATGTTTCGTATGGCTGAGATGCTCATGTCAGGTCTTGAAGATATCCTCATACATTTATCCAAAAATTATGGTAGAACTCCACTGAACAACGAAAATGCCAAGAGACATGAAATGGGGTAAAAGAGAAGACTTCACAACCCTCTCATTAGCGGGGAAAACATACAGCATAGAAGGAGCGCAAGCAAGCATCACCCTCGCCATGGAAAGACTGTAGCAGTTAAAAGAAAAATGGAGCTAATGACATGCCAGATAAGAAGCAGCCCTCTCAGAGCATCACATGACATTCTTTTCTGGGATCAGGGAGGCTGTCCCATGTTTCCTGTTGTGCTTCTGAGTCGGTCTTTGTGGCAAAGAGACAAGTTTGCTAAAGTTTTTAATTAACATATGTCCTTGCTGACAGATGTTGTGAATGAGGCACTTTTTCCTTCCCATTATGGCTTAGACTTTAGATTTAATTACTGTGGAAATGAATCAAGAAACATGACTTCAGGCAGAATATTTTAAATGTCAGCAGAGTAACCATATTAATTCTCAATCTTAAAGGATCCGTGTAATCCCATCTTTATTATGAGTGATGTGAAAATAATTTTAGGAAGGAGGTTAAAGGTAGGAAGACCCTGCAAGCCATGGGAAGATCACCTGTTAGTTGCCATTTTTTGGATAGTTGCTTTGTTTGCATAACGACTTAGTTTTATTTTGTGCATACCCATAACGACTTGTATGAAAAGGGACTGTGCTCTTCAAGTGTTATATGTGAAAGGACCGGAGCCCTTCAACTTAGGTCTAAATGTATTAATGAAATATATCCTCTATTCAGATGATCAAAATCTGGCCACATTTTTTTATTGCCTAAAATGAGTATTCACTTAAAATTATGTTATCTCTCATGTCATCAGCTCTAAGCCATGGAAATGCAGTGAAGTAACTAAATGTTTAGTCCTCCAGTAAAATACATATTTGGAAAAAAAAAAAAAACCCAAACCTTAAAATGACCTAAAAGAAACAATGAGGTCCTATTATATAGCACAGGGAACTATATGCAATATCCCGTGATAAACGATAATGAAAAGGAATATAAAAAAGAATATATATGTATGACTAAATCACTTTGCTGTACAGCAGAAATTAACAAATATTGTAAATAAACTATACTTCAATAAAATTTTTTTAAAAAAAGTTGAAGACATATGGGTACCTTCTCATACAATCCAGTGCTCGGATAAAGAAGTCCTTGTGTAACTGGTGCTCATCCCTCAAGATTGAGCATTGTTCAAGCGTCACGGACATCGACGTCCTGTCTTTGGCACTTTTACAACAGGTGAAACGGATGCCATTTAGTTTGCGACAAATCTGTAACAGACATATACACAGTTTATTGTTTATTTGCAGATTACTCTAAAATGTCAGAGTCCTCTAGACACTTCTAGTCTAAACCCACCAAATTTATGTTAATTTATGAAAGTTAACTGGTTCAATCTGCCTATGGAATGGAAAAATATTACCTTTTCATTTCAAAAGCTGGTGGAATAGATTTAATTTATTTAGCTCTTTGTACATGAGGTGTGGGGCTGTTGAAGGCATATAAGATGGTAAATATCCAGCAGAGGCAGCAATCCTCTCTGAGAGGGGATCTAAGCTGAAGGGGATAATGATAATCACAGCTCAGAAGCAATATCTTAATAGTGAAGGGGAAAAAATAATCTGTATTTCCTGGATCAGCCACTTGATTTGAATCTTACATAGCTAATAACTTCTTACTATATATTTAAAATAACCTTTACTAATCTCTGCTGGATGTTACGAGATTTCAAACATCCACATGGTGCCAAGTGAAACCGATAAGGAAACCACTCATCAATGCAACTAATAAGAATAAGGACACCAAAAATGGCCACTGTAATTGCATATCTACTGTGCACCAGGTACAATGCTAATAAATTTCATATAGATTTGCTCTGTTAACTGCACATGAACCCTGGAGAAAGGTATATTAATCTCATTTTACAGATGAGGAAATTGAGGTGTAGATAGGTAAGGTGACTTATGCACAACAGAGCAGAGCCGGGATGCTGATATAAGTCTACCTAACAAGGACCAAGTCTTTGACTTCTGTCCTGTTCTGTTCCTCTCTATAATTCTTTCTTGTTGTTATTCTGATGTAAGCCAGGAGAAGAATCTGTAAGTAGCAATAATTTATGGTCTCATTGCTTTATGGTTAACAGGTGAATCACTCCATTCTTTTCTCTTCCCTAGTCCATGGTAATGCATCAACAATGTTCGTCAACATGCACTTAAGATACATCTACTCTGATGAAATACAGGCCTGCTTTATTATCTGCCATTGAGGAGGCCTTAACAGTTGCCTGCTTTGAAGAGAGGATATAATAATACAGTTTATCAAGGGTTTTTATCATGAATTAATTGTGATTCTGATACTTAGCTTAGGATTTACAAGTCCTTATTAGCCCTTAGGTACTTTCTCACTATCTCCAATGTAAGTGACTAGAGAAATGTGAGAGCATGATTTCAACATGTAATCTTTTTTTTTTCTTGTAGAAAACACTAATGCATTTAAATAAATAGTATTTCAAAAATTTTAATATAAAATAACAAAGGCCTTGACTATATTTACAGTAACAAAATACAGACCTCAATGGTCACTTATGAGAGGTGATTTTTTAAAAGAATGAATATTCTTTAAAATGCATTATCACAATTGTATGCAACTATCCTACTAAGGATATTTCATGTTACAAATTTAAAATCAAGAGGAATCTGGGCGGGCTTCCCTGGTGTCACAGTGGTTAAGAATCCGCCTGCCAATGCAGGGGACACGGGTTCAATCCCTGGTCCGGGAAGATCCCACATGCCGCAGAGCAACTAAGCCTGTGTGCCACAACTACTGAGCCTGTGCTCTAGAGCTCACGAGCCACAACTACTGAGCCCACGTGCCACAACTATTGAAGCCTACGCACCTAGAGCCTGTGCTCCGCAACAAGAGAAGCCACCACAATGAGAAGCCCGCGCACCACAACGAAGAGTAGCCCCCACTTGCCGCAACCAGAGAAAAGCCCACGCGCAGCAATGAAGACCCAACGCAGCCAAAAATAAAATAAAATAATAAACTAAATAAATTTATTTTAAAAAAAGAAGCTGGGGCAATTCCAAAGCAGACACGTTGGGTCTTGATTTCTGTATTTCACAACTCTTCTGAACTATATGAGCTTAATTTAACATTAGCTTAATTTGGTATTTGGTCTTTTTAAATTCTCATTTTCATCTTTTAAAATTCATTCAGGGTAAAATCAAATAGCTTTACATTTTTCAATTAGAAAGTAAAACATTAACAAAAGCAGTATTTCATTAATCGTTTTAAAGAAGAGAGGATAATAAAACAGAGACAGAAATAAAATCTTTTTGGAAAATGTCAAAGGGAATTTCTATATTTCTTCAAGAGTAATACCAAGATCCCTGGTTTACAAAGAGGATATTGAAACTCATGTATCACCCTATAGACATGCTATTAATAATAAAGTCAATATTCCTACAGAATGCCAAATTTGCACACTATGGGTGCTGTATATTTATCAAGGCAAGTAATCACCCATTCATGAATTCAATGGTAAGTTGTGACTAAGCCATATATGGTTGGTATATACATTTCAAAAAAAATTCAGGAACGTAGGATTTATGGGAATTTTAAAAATATATTCAAATGAGAAAACTACATGTACTAGAGAAAATATACACTTGTGGTTCTACCTGTGCATCCTTCATTTGTCAACTTACATGACTGCACGATATGTGTATAATGACATGTGTATATGTTCCTAAGTTGTCAGATGGCCTTGGGAAATGATCAAACTACTTTTGTGCTATCATGTCATTAGTAGTATAGCAAAAATAACTTACGTCTTTGTGAAATTTTCATGAGAATTAGCAACCATTGTAGTCTTTGAAGGTATATAGAGAAGACACAGGAGAAAGAACTATTAAAAACAACCTTCAGGTAATGTAGTATGATGCTAAATGGGACCAGTGTAAATGAGATGCCTGAAAGCAACGTTTCATATTGTTACCTTTGATGTTCTTCCCTGGGGCTCCAAGAGGGCATGAAGGGAAACTAAAGCAGCTTTCCTCTGCCTTGCTCTTGGTAAATTACTTTATGTAGACTCATGGTAAATTATCCATTCTTTTTTCCCAGAAGAGAGTAAGTAATATTAGATTATAATTGAAGCACTGGCAGTAGGGGGAAAGGCTTTGTTTCAAATGCTATTGATAGAGAATGAATAGCACACGTGAGAAGATCTGTTACACTCAACTCCAAATTACACGAGCAATCCTGTGCAGTAAGTTCAAACATGGCATTCATCAAAAAGATCTCCAATGTGTGCCTTTCCTGATGAAAAGATCCCTTCCTAGTGAAAGGATCTCTGGGTCTGAATGTTTAACAAAACTCATATGAGCTATACCTGAACGGTTGCCAGATAAGAGCTTAAAAATTATAGGCATGATTTTCTCCTTCAACCTTGTAGAAACCTGGGGGCGGTGGGGAAGCAGGCAGATCTTCTACCCTGAGGGTGCCATTAAATGAGAAAGAAGCATACAAAATATAGCTCATTACCCTAAGAGCAATACATCAGTAATAAATTCTATGCCGATATCTAAATTGACAATCACATTTACAATCTCATTAACAAAACAATATGTCCAGGAGCCTTTCTGAGGCTGTGAGTCAGAGATCTGATAACCACTTTCTATTGAAACCATATGTCCCTAGAGCAGCACTTCAAAACCCTGACTGACATGGGCTATCGACATTGCAACATGCAATATCAAGAAAATCACAGACACTTGATTTTAACCTCAAACACATCCCGAATTTATAAGAAAAGCCAATGAGTGAGATTCTTTCTCGTTGAATACATCATCTTCTATCTTGTGTTCTAGTTTATTGATAGACTAGATGCCTAATCTCCTGGATAATGGAGAATGACATCTAGTAGCCCAAAGTGCAGAGGTTGGACACTACATAGCAGATACCCGATAATGCTTGCTGATCACCACGGTGACAGGGAATACCATTTGACAGGAGAGTGCCTACCGTTGCAGCCAGCCACATGATTTCTACATTCTTTCTCTTTTTGGCTTGAATATTTTGATGGAGATTTTCTAGTAATCCTTTTAAATCATTTTGTTCTTGAAAATGTGAAATGTCTGAAAAGCAAAAAAGGAGGGGAAAAAAAGGAAACCGTATTAGTATTAAGCTGCCCACGGAGTTTTCCTTAATATATTTGCAAATGTAATTTCCATAACAACAAATGCCATTTGGAACAGAGAGTATCTGAGGATAATCATACTTATTAATCCTTCCGGTTTTATTCTTTACTTAGAAATATGCCTCAGTTTCCCTCATTCCCTATTGTGTGTAATTGGGGTAATGTCAATGGGTGATATAACACTCACCAAGAAGGGAACTGTTTTTAATAACAAAGGCCGCCTCACTTCAACCAAGTAGAGGATGTGGATGAAACATGAGATACAACCTTCCATTTTCGGCTCCTGAGCAGCTAGTCTGAATCATGAGACTATATCAAACTGAACATCTCAGAGGTGGAATTGGAAAGTTCAACCAAAACACATGAAGTCAGTTTCTACACAGCAAGATTCCTCAAACTAGGCAATATTGACATTTTGGACTGGCTAACACTTGGTTGTAGGGAGTGGGACTATATTCTGCATTGTGGGATGTTAAGCAGCATCCCTGACCTCTACCATTTAGAAGCCAGTAGTATCCTTCCCATTGTGACAATCAAAAAATATCTCCAGGGCTTCCCTGGTGGCGCAGTGGTTGAGAGTCTGCCTGCCGATGCAGGGGACGTGGGTTCGTGCCCCGGTCCGGGAGGATCCCACATGCTGCGGAGCGGCTGGGCCCGTAAGCCATGACCGCTGAACCTGCACGTCCGGAGCCTGTGCTCCGCAACAGGAGAGGCCACAACAGTGAGAGGCCCGCGTACCGCAAAAAAAAAAAAAAAAAAAAAAAACTCCAGATATTGCCAAATGTTCCTTGGGGGCAAAGTCTATCCTGTTTGAGAACAAGTGCTATTAAGGAGCACAGGTATGGATGGAAAGAGGAACAACGCAAGAGGCGATAGTTAATTATATGAGATAATTGGGAAGGGAGCAAGAAGTGATTGATTGCTCAGATCTCTACACACTCATAACTAGAGCATGGGTAATCGATGGCATATGGTTTATATTAAAACCTAAGGCAATGCACACTATGACACCAGTATTCCTGAGACTCAGTGAGATAGGATTCAAGATTAGAATATAGAGATGGAAACAAAAAGTCTAAGAGAGTGGTTGGGTTAGTACCGTAGAGTATGAAAATACACTGTACTGTGGAAGCCACAAAGTGACGGATGAAGAACTCCTGAGAGCTTTAATTGAGGCTAAAAACAGAAGAAAATACATAAGAACAACATGGACTATACGTAGGCTATCCAGTTACATTGAAGAAATAGATGATCTGTTCCTGAATCAGATCACACACACACACAGAAATGACACAAATAAGCTTTAATCATAATAAAGCTTGGCACTTTCCAAAATTGTACCAGATGTTTCATTTTATTAGAATAATATATCTGAGTAGCTCTTAACTTTAGCTCCAGAGAGTAGAGGAAATACCCTAATGAACTGTACTAGCAATCTATATCTACCAAAGAATGGAAGTGGTTGGTAAAATGGAACTGAGCATTGAAAACAATTATATATCATCTTGAATTTCCTGTCCACAGAATAGAGGAAGGTCAGGTACAATCCAGATTTATACCTTGTTTTAGGGAGGTGAGATTCAAAATATTAATATAAATATATGCATGATTCTACTTTATTAGTTCCTAAATGGGAAAACTGTTAAATGTCAAATTTTTACCGTGTAACTAGAGACGATTTTTTTTTAAATTTTTTGGCCACACTGCACACCATGTAGGATCTTAGTTCCCCAACCAGGGATCGAACCCATGCCCCCTCCATTGGAAGCATGGAGCCTTAACCACTTGACTACCAGGGAAGTCCCAATGATTCTCTTAAGAAAGAGAAGCTTTCCCTAAAGACATTGCCTTGCTAGGTAGGAGACTCTGATACACAGAGATTTTAACAGGACACAGCCCAAGGATAAAGGGAAGGAGGCATAATGTAGAATGCCTTGAAGAGAGTTGCAAAGCCAGCTCAGGACTCTAGAACTAACTGAAGAAAGTAAGGACAATAATGGTGCCTTCTAATTGATACTTTTAGCACACAAGGAATAAGTCAGATCTGCCATCACTGCCCTTAATGTTGATAAATGGCAACCAAAACAAAACCCAAAACAATCCATGACTTAGAACAAGCAGCAATTTAAAATTGTGTACAGGTATATCATTGACAGAGAAAGTGTCCTTGACATTGTTGAAAGGAAAAACTGGTCATATTAATAAATGAATTTATTGGTGTAACATTGCGTGTGTGTGCCTGCACTTGTGTGCATGCTTACCTCTCTCTCTATGTGAATGCAGGCAGAGCAAGACATCGGTTTAGATGCTAACGGTGCTCCTCTTCGGGTTATGGGATTTAGGGTGATTTTTCAACTGCCTTTTAAATAATTTTTTATTTAATATTGGAGTATAGTTGATTAACAATGTCGTGTTGGTTTCAGGTATACAGCAAAGTAATGCAGTTATACATATATGTGTATCTATTCTTTTTCAAATTCTTTTCCTATTTAGGTATTACAAAATACTGAGCAGAGTTCCCTGTGCTATACAGTAGGTCCTTGTTGGTTATCTATTTTAAATATAACAGTGTGTACACGTCAATCCCAAACTCCCGATCTATACCTTCCTCAACTGAGTTTTTATGTCATTTGAGACACAATAAATATGTATTGTTTTAAAATAATAGTTATTTTAAGAGCAAGGGAGAACAGAGTACATATGTATAAGAAAAGGAAAAAAAACCCAAATTCTTATGATACAAAGATGTGACCTCCAAATTTCCATGGTCTGGTAGGGTGGGATAGAGTTTTTACACCATTATTAACTGCAGTCAAGTGTACCGTGGGCTATGACACAAGACAGTAAAAATGATAATAGGGACCTAAGAAAAGGAGTGGTCAATTCAATGAAGAATAGTTGAGTATAGAAAGGTTTCTAGTAAAGGTAATGCTTTGTGTCTACAGAGAGTATTTGAGGCCAAGAGAAAAATGTCAACAAAGGCATGGACATATGAGGCAGTACTATGGAAACAGGAAGCTTGTAGTTCACCATGTCCTTGGAGGGCACAGTCCTAGAGGCAAGAATTATGAAGAGTCTATTCTGCTATTTTGGGATATCTGGGCTTCCTCCTAAAAACGGGAGCACCTGGTGAATTTTAATTATGGACATAACCATATCTGAGAGGTCCCCGAGACTGTTTTTTAAATCACCTGGTAAAGGTGACTTTCAAATATTTTTAAAAGCAATACAGAAGAATTTCACTTTATACAATGTCCCATAGCAGTTATGCACACTCATCCCTTCGTAACAAAAATTTTATGAAATAATATTTACCCTTAGTGCATTCACTGCACCCTGAATATATTTTGTTCTATTCCATGTTGCTTGCTTTTGAATGTTGGCCCCAGCCCACTAAATTGATTTAACACCTATATAGGGTCAACATAAAAAACTTGCAAAGCACTGATTTAGGGCAACCCCATGTCCAAGATGCTTAGGTGACTTTTTCACAAGGTTCATAGTCAGACGGTCAAGTTAAAATCCAGTCTCCCAAGTCCTATGCCAGTAAATTCCCTCAAATCTGTATTAGTGTCTTCACAGTTGGCTGCTGATCCAAAACATAATTCCAGTATTAACACAATGGACCAGCTTCTTCAGAATTCTGAGGATTCAGAACAAAGCATAATAATTTTTCAGAATAATTTAGTTTCATAGTTGACATGGAGATTTTTAAATCAGCCATTTTAAACACACTACAATGTTCCTAAAATAAGTCAAACAAATGGCCATCCTTTGCTCATTTTTATCTACATAAAGATAGTGCTTTCAGATACACAGAAATGATGTCCCATAGAAATTTCACCCCTCCTCCCCATGGCATGCTTTTTAGAAGGAAGTCAATTGATGTTCTTAAAATTTTCAAGCCACTGTTTCTATTTCTGTAATGATAAAACTTCGTTTATTCAGTCCATCACTATGATTGCTGCCATTTTTTTTCAGCCTGACAAAAATCCTGCAGGCCACAGAAATTCAGGTCTGGTTCTGGAAAGAAGTAGCATTAGTAATGACTAAATAGGTGAGATTTCAAGATATAATGATAGATCCTGATATAGCAACTGTAAATCATGGTATACACAGAACATGGATTGGTTTTGTTACTGAACCAAACTTGGGTCTTCCCACCCATGAGCACTAAAGCTAATCTACTGACACCGGGTTGTAGAGAAGGAAAGTGCAGTGTTTACTGAAGGGCAACAAGCAAGGAGTCCTGGTTACCTAGTGCTCAAAAAGCCCAAACTCCCTGATGGACTTCAGCAAAGCATTTTTAAAGACAAGGTGAGGGAGTGGAGTCCCAGGGTATGTGATCAGCTCGTGCACAATTCTCTGATTGGCTGATGGTGATGTAACAGGGCAGTGTCCCAGGGGTTAACATTATCAACCCTTAGGTGCTGGTAGGTCTGGGGGCTACATGCTCATGGTCATCAAGTAGGTAACTTCTTCCATTTGGTGGTGGCTTTAGCATTTGTAAAACAACTCAGGAAATGTGCATCAGATACTGTTATCTGGGTACTTCAGAGAGGAGCTAAAGCAGAGGATATGGGGGAGGGGTCTCTTGGGAAGGCCCCGTAGGGTTCTGCTCAGTAACCATTTTAGATTTAGAATGAGTTTCTTCAAATGTAAATATGGCAATAAGTCTTTCTTCTGGTACTCACTCCTGCATTACTCTAGGACCGAACTTAGAGCAATTGAATCTCTATGCTTATCTCCATAAAAGTATTCTTTTTTTCCAGTGGGGTTCATGAAAGTAATCAGAAGGCAAAAGGCAGAAGAATATACAGTGCATTATTGCTTATGATATTAAACAGCAGCAAAAATCTAAATGATGATAGAGATAATCTGTCATACATATGTATATATATTTATGACATGGAATATTATATAATAGGTAAAATGAATAAACATGCTAGATGTATGAGCATGGATATATACTAAAAACTATGTTGAGCAAAAAAAAATGATTCATACAAGATAACAGCAATAATATAAAGTTAAATGTGCAAACCTGTACCATATTTTTTATGGATACACACATACAGAGGAAAAATATGTATGAGAACGTAAAATACCAAATTCAGGATACTGATATTCTCAGAGAAGGGAAGGTGAGGGCTGGGAACCAAAAAGGGTACAAAGGGGGTTTCCACTATGTCTACAAATATTTGTTTCTCACAAAATTTCTGAGACTGGGTGATGGGTTCCAAAGTGCTTGTATTTTATGACCTGTTCTCTTTCTCCATTTGGAACTTTCATAATTCTTTGTAAAGAAAGCACTGAGCCAAGATTCCAGGAAAATGATTACTAATGCCAACTCCGTTCCTGCTTCGACATGTGGTCATAGCAAGCTGCTTAACCCTCTGTCCCTATTTTCTCAACAGCAAAGTGAGAACAATAACCCTGTCATGCTGCATGGACTTGCAGTGGAAAACCATGAATAAAAGTCTTGGCAGAAGAGTCTACATTATTCAGTTCTGTGTCAACTCTGAAAAACAGAGGAAGACATTCACAGCTCTTAAGAAGAGTTCATAGCCTCAGATAGAAAGCCTAATTTCTCAGGCAAATTCTGAATTTATCCAAAGTAAGAAATAGTCTTTCACACAGACACAGGTGCACACACATGATCCCAAACATTCAGAAAGCCAGTGACTGTTCTCCCACCACTCCTTGCTGGGAGAGAACAGCCAAGTTCGGAGTCACTTTGTAGTAGCTATTTTTTCCTTGTTTTGTCAAATGGGATTTCTTTAACAATGGCAGCTCTAAATATGACATTGGCTTGACTCAAAGGCAGGGTGCTGACCAGTGAACAGGAATGGGACCATGAACTCTCGGCTCATTGAACTATGATGCTAATGAGGCCAAGGCAATAGGTCCAGCACCTCATGGTTAAATGATTTTATGTTGTCAGAGAATGTTCCAAGATGAAATAGAAATTACAGCCGCCTTTCCATCACCTATTCTACCTATTTCCCAGTGGGGAGCAGGCACAACATTTACAGGGATCAATCACACCCCCATTATGAAGTCAAGTGGTATAATTCCATCCCCTTTGAAATCAGTACTAGTTCAGGGATGAGCATCTAAATCTAAGCCAATCAGAACTTGACTTTGACCTCAGAAATTGTTTCAGGGTTATGTAAGTGACCTATGCTGTTCCAGCTGAGTGAGGCTCAGGACTCTGTAAAGTAGAAGGGGAGGAACAGTTGAACATGGGAATAACTGCTCACGCCAGCAAGACTTTCTTCATGAAGGAACTAGATGTAGGATAAAGTCAACACTAAGAGTCATGAAATAAGGCAGAGAAGTGTCTTTTCATTATTTCTAAGCCACTAAACCAACCCTCTATTAACTGGTTGCCTGTCTTACTGCTGAAATTTTCAATTTTGTTAATTGATGCCAGTTTGAGCCAGGGTTTCTGTCACTTGCAACCAAAAGCATTCTAAGGTAAACACTTGGTTAAATAGGCATTTTAAACACTGATCAGCCATATTGCAAATGTGTACTGTTGCTTTAGAGGTGAGGAATCACAAATAAGGAAGAGTACTTATGGAAAGCATCCCATTAATCACTTCTTTTTTATGATTTTTTTACATCTTTGTTGGATTATAATTGTTTTACAATGTTGTGTTAGCTTCTGCTGTACACAGAATGAATCAACTATATGTATATATATATCCCCTCCCTCTAGAGCCTCCCTCTCACCCTCCCCATCCGATGCCTCTAGGTCATCACAAAGCACCGAGATGATCTCCCTGTGCTATACAGTGGCTTCCTACTAGCTATCTATTTTCCACATGGTAGTGTAGATATGTCAATGCTACTCTCTCAATTCGTCCCAGCCTCCGCTTCCCCTGCACCGTGTCTACAAGTCGATTCTACAGTGATGGTTTTAAAACATAGCCCCACGTTCTTTGACACTCCTTCTATAAAGAAGGTGGAGTCTTTGTACCTTCATCTGGAAGCTAGGTGGGCTTGTGACCATGTTGATTAATGGCAGACGTGATGCTACGTGACTTTGGATGCCAGGTCATAAATGACTGTGAAGCTTCTGCCTTATTGGAACTTTGCTGTCTGTATTCCCTCTTTTGGGATATTCCCTATAAGAACCCATGTACTATGCTCAGAGAAGCCCAAGTCACATGGAAGATCCTATTTAGGTACTCCGGTCAACAGTTTTAGCTGAGCCCAGCCTTTGAGTCATCCTAGCCTAGTGGTCAGAATGTGAGTGCAGAAGCCGGCAGATGACTCCAGTTCCCAGTCACTTAAGGGATACCAGCCATTCTTCTTTCCAGCTGAGGTCCCAGATATCTTAGAGTGGAGACAAACTTCCCCACCTTTCCTGTCTGAATAACTAACCCACAGAATCTGTGAGCATAAATAAAATGATTCTAATTTTATATCAGTAAACATGGGATAATTTGTTACCTAGCAATAAATTACCAGAACAACTACAGTAAAACAAACAAACAAACAAACAAAAAAAAACCGCAAAGGGCCTGTTCTTCTAAGTATGATAAAATGAACATATGAAGAACAAAGTTTTCACAGTCCACTCTGGTTAGTACTACATTCTGTAATATCAAATCTTTTCTATAATTAATTCTGAAACAATTATAGTTAAATGCACTAACAAACAAACAAATGCAATTAGGTGAAAGCCATTGAGATGTCTTAAAATTGGAAATTATGCTCTTTTAGAGGCTGTAAAATCTTGAAAATTATAAAAGAAAAAGCCCCACTGACACCAGCTTTACTTAAATCTGATTTACAATTTACGAAAAAGGCAGTATCAGAAATCAAATATCAAATTCCCAGCCTGATCAGAGCTGAAAAATATTTTTGGCCTGTACATTTTCACTGTTTCCTCTGAAATAAATTTCAAGGTTGCATCACCCATAGCAAAGGAAAAGATGAACTTCAAAACTAATTGTTAAAATATATTAAAAGTAATGTGTTAGCAATTTGTTTAGAACTTCCTCACTCACTATTGCACACTGAAGGCCATGGGACTTGGTGTGTAGGGAGAAGAGTAGAATTATAACCCATTAATATTTTTTCCTATTTTCATTTTTTTCAAAGAAATCATTCATTATTTAATTTCAGAATCTCCAAACAATTTAGAGTATGTCAAAGGTTGGGAGATGGATTGTAGGCAGATGACTCTCAAAAATTTAAGTTCTGCTCTCAAGATATTGAGATATTTTTATTAACAGAAAATAGAAAATTTGAATATGAAAGGGGCTTTATACAAATCCCCAGGTCAGTCTTCCTGTTAGCCTGGTTGCACTGCTTGGATTATTTTTTGCCTGCTTTTAAGTGGCCTGGGTCCTTAGCACTGAGGGGAGTTGGATGGTCCCCTTTTTTCCTTCCAGCTCCATTTCTAAGTCCTTGCATTTTAGAGCAACAGCAAGAAAATACCTGTTGAGAGCACACACTACACACAAAAGTCTGAGGACCAAAGCAAGAATAGATTTCTCAAAGCTTAGGACTGAGAAGGAAGCAGCTTTTGGGGTAATTCCAGCACCTTACCTCCTTGCCCATGTAAGAGCCAGGCAGCCCATGAAATATACCAAGGTCAAATGGCAGGCCAGAGAGGTAGACACATAATAACGCCTTCTCCAAAGAAGAAGGGTTCACCTCTTCCATGGCCCTCCTTTTTTTGATAATGCAGAAGGAACTGACTCCAAAACTGCCAGAATAATGGCCAAAGAAAAGGGGAGACAGTTGAGAAGAATGGGCTTTTCTCCAGTGGTCTCTGGATTACCTCTTTAGGCTCTTGGAGGCAAGTAAGAATGAGATCTTGAAACAGACTCACAGACTTAGAGAAAGAATTTATGGCTACCAGGGACTTCCCTGGCAGTCCAGTGGTTAAGACTTCGCCTTCCAGTGCAGGGGGTGTGGATTCAATCCCTGGTTGGGGAGCTAAGACCCCACATGCCTCGCGGCCAAAAAACCGAAACATAAAACAGAAGCAATATTGTAACAAATTCAATAAAAGACCGAAAAACTATGGTCCACATCAAAAAAAAAATCTTAAAAAAATAAAACTTATGGTTACCAGTGGGGGGTTGGGACAGATTGGGAGTTTGGGGCTGATATGTACATACTGCTGTATTTAAAACAGATAACCAACATGTTGCTCAATACTCTATAATAACCTAAATGGGAAAAGAATTTGAAAAAGAATAGATACATGTATATGTATAACTGAATCACTTTGCTGTACATTAACACAACTTTGTTAATCAACTATGCTCCAATACAAAATAAAAATTAAAAAAAGAATGAGATCTTTGATGCTTCATACTATATAGAATAACATAAATAACTCCTGAGGTATTTAAAAAGTTATAAATGAGGTAAAATAGAGGAAGATGATTATGGAACTAAAGCTGCTTCAGAAGACTCCAAAATGAAGAGAAAGGGGTATTAAGATTATATGGCCTACCTTTTTTTCCCATTCATATAGCTCCTTTTATAGGCTTTAAGTGACCTCCAGTTTGATAATCTAGGATTCTCATACATTTATAATTTGTTGATAGCAACAAAATGTATTAATCTATGTGTGTTGCCATATTTCCCTTTTCTGATGTGTCTGATAAAGATAATTTTATCTTTGTGTCTTCAATTTTTCCCCCTTACCTGACTTCAGAGAAGAGTTGTGCTTTATCTGGAGTTTTGTTCTACAGAAGTGGAAGCATGAAGAAAGAAAGGTGGGCGGGGAGGTGGACTGGAATGAAACAGAAGGCCTTGCACTCATGGTTTTGGGAAAGGCGGAATGGTAAGTAAATAGTGACTGTCTGGGAGAGTGATGTGCTCAATCGAGGAGTGACTTAAACATTTGGAAAAAAGGATTTAAAAAGTAAAATAATGAGTTGTCAGTTGTCTCTTCTTTGATGTTTAATTGAAAGTTGGAACTAATTTTTAGTTATTTTTAATTGTTGGGCTGTTTACTGGATGCGGTACTATCCTGAAACTGGATTCATTGGATACTGGTATTAATTCAGGTCAAATTTAGATATTTATTTCCAAAAGGGAAGATGAGTCCTAAGATTTCTAATATCCACCTCATTCCTCACTGTGCGGCCAGTTCCAAAGAGTGACGACTTTGTTAGGCAGGAGGTAGATGGGCTCCAGGCTGGGAATTTACAACTAGCCTCCTGTTTACATTTCTTGAGGAAGGAGGCAGGTGGGCTCTAGGCTAGATATTTACAACCAGTCTCCTGTTTGCACTTTGAGATAGAAATTACAACAGGAACAGCGTAAATAGCTGGACTTTGTTTCCTGTGGACACTTTAAGATAACAGTCATGGCAGGGACAGAGAGGGGCTAAACCCTGTTTGAGTAAAAGATGAAGAGGTCACGTGTTTCCCATCCTTGGGGCAAAGGGAGACACTGCACCTTGGAGGCTTCTTGGGGGTCAGTAACGAGGGGGCACCACCCCAAAATAGGTGATGCCAAGGCCCCCCATAGGCCTGTGGGCTGGAATCCATCTGTGAAAAAGTTGTGCACACGTGTTGGGGAGGTGTTGGGGAGGTCCTAGGGCAGGTCAGGTGTGGAAAAAGAAACCAGATAATTGGCCAAAGGTGAACAAAGACCCAGAAGAACTGCCCTATAGAAATGATTTAACCACCTCTTTACTGCATTCCTCATTAGGGGGGGATGCCCACAGCTTTTCTCTCCTGGTGTGTATCTCTGCCTCGCTTCTGTCTTAACTAAACAAACTGTTTCTCTGTGTGCTCTCCCACTTGTTGTACCATGTCTCTAATAATAAACTTTGTACCTGTTTCTACAGTTTTTGCCTCCTTGAGAAATGCATTTCTCAATGGGAGTAAGAGCTAGGGGAACCTTGTTTCTAGCCTCTAGCCCCTGGTGGACCAGCGGCTAGGATTCCTATTTTCCATCCAGGCTACCCAGGTCCAATTTCTGGGCAGGGAACTAAGATGTTGCTTCACGCCACCACTCTCTGCTGCCTATCCAATTTCAATTTCAGGAGCTCATCTCTATGTGGGTGTTCCAAAAAGAAAAATGTGCTGTTTTTGAAATATTATCAGAGAAGCAGTGACTATATTAAAAAAATCATTAAGATTAATATAGGTAGGTATTTGAAGGGTTACAGACAAGACTGAGAAGGAAAGAGGCTGTTGAATGGAGAAGAGAGGCAGGTTAGTTCAACTACAGAAAGAGCTTTATAGGACTTCCCTGGTGGTCCAGTGGTTAAGACTTCACTTTCCAATGCAGGGGGTGCAGGTTTGATCCCTGGTTGGGGAGCTAAGATCCCACATGCCTCGCGGGCAAAAAAACAAAACCTAAAGAAGTAGCAATATTGTAACAAATTCAATAAAGACTTTAAAAAAAAGAGTTTTACAATCAAATTTAACTGGATCAATGTGTGTATACAGGAGAAACAGAACTCTCTTGAGAAGCTCAAGGCACATACAGCCATTATCTTATCCATCTCGCTAATGTTCATAAGTGTGGTGTGACAACTTATCAGGAAACTGACACTGAAAATATTAACTTCCTTTCTCCAGTGAGATAATGGTAGATGAAGTACAGGTACATATATATTAATTATTCTCATTTAGCTGATAATGAAATGGAGGCACTCAGAGCATCAAATGATTCACCTAAGTGAACTTTCAATTGAATTCATATCTTTTGTTTTCATGCTATTCTGTGCATACTAACTAGATGGGTTCACTGGAAGTCTGGCCAATCTTCAGTGAGTGATGAAGTGTAAAGAAAGGAGAGCCCCAGTGAGAAGGAAAGAACATAGAAAAATGGAAGGATGACTAAAAGGCTGGAAATCTGAGTTTTTACCCACATAAACTTGAGAATAGGGTTGATATATCTAATTTGTGAGGGCCATGAAGTAACATAGAAGATGCAGAGATAAATGCTGAGTTGAACAGGGAGTTGGCCATTTGTATGTGTGTATGAGAGTATATGTGTCTACCTTTGTTACTTGTAGTGTTGTTTGGATTTGTTGCTGCGATTCAGAGTACAAGCTAATGGACGCTAAAAGTCTACGTCTGTGGTTTAACGTGCACCTAGAAAATTAAAATTCAGTATTGTTTAGTATCACTTTTCTTTTCAAAAAGACACAGGAGTGCTTCAAAAGACATACCAAATTAAAAAATTATCTTAATCTTTATCAACATTAAAATTTTCAACAGGTAAGTACGTCGGAGTTTCTCTGCAATGAGTTGAAAATAAATTTTAAATTTAGAAGATCAGAGTCCTTAGACAGCAATGGAAGAGTTGTGGCATAAAAGCGAAAAGAACACTTAACTGGGAGTCAGAAAATATAGAATTTATCCCTGGTCTCCCACTAGCTGCATGTGTGAATTTAACAAAATCTATCCTGGATCCCAAACCCCTCATAACAAATTATAGGGTTAAACTAGATCAGTGTGTCTTAAGCTATGCCCTGAGGAACACTTATTTAACAAGATGCTCATGAATATTTTATGGGGTTTTTTTGGTGGTCCTATAATGTAATAAAAATGCTATTTTAAACAAAATTAAAGTATAGGCAGTGTAGATTAGGGTTGGGAAACTATGGCTTGCAAACTAAACCCAGTCAATTCTGTGTTTTTATAAATACAGTTTCATTAGAATTCAGCCAAGTTCATTAATTTACATATTGTTAATGGCTTATTTTGCACTTCAGTAGCAGAGTCCAGAAGTTGTGACAGATCACATGGCCTGCAAAATCTGAATTATTTACTTTCTGATCCTTTACGTAAAACGATTGCTGGCTATGCTATAGATCTTCTCAAAACTTTCAGTGTGATAACGTGAATTCCAAAATCATTTGACTGAGAATTCTTTCATTGCCCAGCAATTATTAGCAGAAAGAGTGTTCTTTGGAATACTTTAGATTAGATTATTTCCAAGATCCAATTGTTCTCTGATTCTTCAAAACATCCAACTAAACAAATGACCCAATCTATCCCATTCATTCAACAAATATTTATGGAGTATAAGCTATGTGCCAGACAATGTTTTTGTTTATTGATAAATAAAGTCAACAAATAGACAGGAGACTTGTCCTCATGAAGCTTATATTCTGATCAGGAGTTATAACCAAGCAAGGTGCGTGATAGATGTTATGGAGAAAAATAAAGCGAGAAGGGGACCAGGGCACCGGAGATTGCAATTTTAAAGAGGGTGGTCAAGAAAGGCCTTGCTGAGAAAGTGACATTTGGAGAAAGACTTAAAGGAGGTAAGTGATCCTTATGGGGGGAAGCATTTAAGGCAGAGGAAACAGCCAATGAAAAAGTCCTAAGAAACAGCAAGAGGTCATTGTGGGACAGAGTGAAGCAAGGGAGGAAGGGAGGGACATGGAGAGGGAGAGACACAGAGGGAG
This sequence comes from Mesoplodon mirus, assembly GCF_964341445.2. Classification (NCBI taxonomy): domain Eukaryota; kingdom Metazoa; phylum Chordata; class Mammalia; order Artiodactyla; family Ziphiidae; genus Mesoplodon; species Mesoplodon mirus. Next base: position 12,051,469 of record NC_138977.1, on the reverse strand, counting down.
AGAGAGAAGAGAGTGGAGTCAAAAGAGCCCATTTTTTTTGACAGATTATGGGGACCCTTAGAGGCCATTGTAACAATTTAGATTGTTATTCGCAATTAAAAATAGGGGGTTATTGGAAGATTTTGAAGAGTGACATGATTCAATTTTCATTTTTAAAGTTCACTTTGGCTGTTGTGATCAAAAAAGACTACTGAATGAGGTTGAGAGAGGAAACAAAGAGACGGGGAGAAGGTTTTGCCATAATCTGGAAGCAAGAATAACAAGGATTTGCACAGAGTGGTAGCAATACAGGTGGACAGAGCTGATCATACATTTCGAAAATACAGCCAATGAAATCTTCTGATGGACTGAAAATGGGGTGTGAAAAACAGAGAAGAGTCAAGGGTGACTCCCATTTTTTTCTGAAACAACAAAAAGTTAGAAATGATAAAAACTGAAATGGGGAAGATAGTGGGAAGAATAAATTTTTAGGGGCACATCAGGAAGAGAGTTTGAGGTGTTGAGCAGGATATATAAATTTAGGGAAGAGAGATGGGCTGGTAATGCAGGTATGGAGGTGGATAATTAAAGGATGGTATTTAAAGCAATGAGGTCGTTCAACAAGGGAGCGGAGTAGACATCCATGGACTAAATCCTGGTAACCTCAGCATTTAGAGGTCAGAAAGATAATGTGGAGTCAGTCATGGAGGTTGAAACGCAGCAGCCAGGGGGGCAGGAGTAATCACAGAAGAGTAGGGTGATGGCCTGGAAGACCAGTGATGAAAGAGGGAAAAAATAACCATCTCAAACCTATTACTAGACCAAGTAGGATGAGGACAGAGAACTGAGCATTGGCTTTAACAGGTAGAAAACCTGACAAAACCAGTTTCAGTGAAGTATGTGGACCAAAGGCTGACTAGAGCAGCTGACTAGAAAAATGGGGGAGAAAAATTGAAGACAGTAACCTTCGAATTCCACTTTTGTCTGCTTTTTGGGGAACATTTCCAACTCAGGAAGTCCTGCATGATAACATATTTTTCCTGTGTACTGACAATCCCCTTTACTCATCTTTTTATATGTCTATGCAATGCCAAACATATGGGTAACATGTGAAAAATTCCTCAGCCATCTGAATGTTGCCAAATACACATCGTTTGAAACAAAATAAGCAAAATATTTGGATGACTAACAGGAGTTTTCATTTGTCTATCTGGATGTCTACATAGTATCAAAGTTGAGATGTCTGTAAAACAAATTATTACTAAATAAATTAAGTCATAGTTATTTATAGTTCCTGTTGGAAGGATTGGCATGTGTTAAGAAAATTCTTATATCTTCTGTCATTTTATATCCTTAAGATTGTTAAAAATACCAAAATAATCTACAGTATTCAGATTATTCTTTGTGCTTAGGAAACTTAGACACATGGATTTAGCTTGACATAATAAATTAAGGTAATCTCACATTGAACAGAATCATAATTACAGCTAGTTGCTTTATATACACATTTCGCTCAGGTCAATAAATGTTTGTTAAACAACAAATAAATAAAAGATAGTACAGTTTTACTATTCTGAAAAATTTTCACTTCCTTTTACATTCACATCTAGAGTACTAATGAAATGCAAAACACAGATTTACAATTTGATAGCTAAATCTATAACATCGTACAAATCTAAGCTAGTGGTTCTCAAATCTTATCGTGCAGCGAACTCCCTGGGAGGGGGCTTTTTTTGTTCTCAAATCTTATCGTGCAGCGAACTCCCTGGGAGGGGGCTTGTCAAAACACAGACTGCTGACCCCCACAACCAGATATGGATTTCTCTGAAATGACTCATATGGATAAAAAATGAGGAGAGGTGCTGAGTGGCAAAGGGGTAAATTGTGCTGGTCAACGCTGATTTGCTCTCATATCTACCTGAACCCTTCCCGATTCTGCTCTTGATCTCAGGTAGCCTCATTTCCCAGGCTACTTGCTGCCCTCTGATTTACAATTAAGTTCGGGCAATGAGGATTAAGAAGGAGATTAAATGCAAGCAAGAAGCCAGAAGCTAGTATATTTCTCTCTCAATCTCTGTTTCTTCCGCTGTCTCTGGAATTGGTTCTAGGGCAACTTCTCTGTCCACGGCCCCAGCTTCTGCTGGACAGTCCCCACCAAGAACCTAGATGGGGGCGGGGGAATGACAGCTTTTGTGCTGTGGTGCCACTACACCCAACTCAGGTCTCTTCTTGAACCTGGGTTAGTTACTGCTAGTTTCCTGCTATTTATTGCTAAACGCTGGGTGGCTACATCGCCCTGATTAATTTCTTCCAAATTTCTTCATGTTTATCTCCAATACTCTGCAGGAAATTCCTAGAATGCTCATTTGCATGACTGGGTTCTGACTACTATGGCTGCTAAGAATTTGGCATTATTTTTCAATTTACCACAGGACAGTCTAGGCTAGCATATCCTTTCTAATTCAGACACCCTGTCTCTACCCGATCCTATTGCAGGTTAATCATAGCCTGACCTCACCCCCAAAGTTTATAGACAGTAGAAAGGCAGCAGAGATAAAAGAGATATTGGGAAAAGGGAGACAAGTGATGGGGGAAGGCTTTAAGAGTGTTTTTTTGTAACCCACAGCTGAATCTCAATTGACAGAATAAAACCGTAGCCTCTGATGTCACTGTTCTGTGAATGTTGAGAGGCTGGCCTCATGTTAAGAAAGGGTCTCTCTATATAAATGTGAACCTTTCAGAGGAAATCTAGTATTATCACGTGTGGGTAGAAAGGTAATAATTTAGAAATTTACTTTGAAACCTGGGAAACAGTTAACCTGTATCAGAAAGTCCCTATGCTAATTAGAAACACTCAGATCGTCGACTTTTAGTAAGTTGCGCCTGCACGCGCATGCACGCGCGTGTGTGTCTGTGTGTGTGCAATCATATGTCTGCACATGTGTTTGTTTATGTCTTTTGAGATATTTGCCTTACCTCATTTCCTTACTTTATAAATTCAAGTCATTTCCAGAGCCTACTAAGGACTGGGGAGCCAGGCTCAGTTTAGGTGGTAGTGTAATGACAGAGGGCTCTGAAAAGCAGGGACAAGAAACACCCACCATAGCTTATTCTATGAAGTGAAAGCAACATGTTCAAACTCATGGTGGCAGCGAGCCACGCTGTGAGTGTCCACACACGTGGGCTCCAACTGTAGGTAAATAAGCAGTAAGTGATTGAATATTCAGAGGCAGCATTCGTTGTTTATGGAGCACTGCCCATCTATGCGGCACATGGAGCTGATGCTGTCAGTATTGGTTTCATCGCACACTTTCTGGTCTGCAACAGAGCTCATAAAATAACCACTAACTGAAGAGAATATCCATTTAAGTAGTCTTAATTTTCATTGATAAACAGAGCAAATGTGGTGCAATTCTTTTCTCTGATATACACTCAATATTCCAAGAACTGATTTACATGCTGCTCCTCGGTGATTTTACCCATTTGTAACACAAGATACCTGTTAGCATGTGACAGTGACTGCACGCCCACGCTCCCCGGCATCAAACAGTGTGGAAAGTCCAACAGTGTGATAGGTTAAAGACGTTTGCCAAGACCTAGGGCTGATTTCTTCCAGAACAAAATATGTGTTATAAACGTTGTTAACTAGTTCTTTCTCAGCAGTAGTCTGATGTGTATCAATTTGTAAATTCATTTCACATGAAGTACAATTATGAATGATATCTTGGTAGTTCCAGTCTTTTCATTCCTTCTAGAAACAAAATCCAATAACTTCATTCAGGGAAGTATTACCACATACTTGTTCTAGAAAGATTATCTTGATTTACTAGAGAGCTGTCTTAAGTTTGAAAAACTGGTTAAATTTTCAATGGCAATATTTTAAAAAGACAAAGTATTAGATATAAGGAATGAGTTGATCCATCCTCTGATCTAACAAAAGCCCATTTTAGATATTCAACATTGTATTCATAGTCAAGCTTTTCTTTTTCATCTATTTCTGGGCAATCCTCTCATTTGAAGGTTTTCCTTGTCCCAGTGGAGTCCTGTTAACTTTTTTTATATTTCACATTATTTTGAGTTTTAATATTTATTCTAATTTTCTTTCTAATTTTATCTTTAACTGCACCAGCTTTGCTCCTTTGGTCTATTTTTAAAAGAGAGATCAGATAAATCAAAATACTAAAAATAAAAACTGTTAACTGAAAATATAAATTCAAAGGGCACAAAAATAAATTGCACCCTGTTAACTAAAAGTGTGCTCAGCAAAAGTGTGCATCAGAGTGTATGCATGCAAAGCTTTTATGAATTACAGTTAAATAATTACATTAAAATAATTTGATAAGATATCAAGGAAAACCATGATTGATCTGATTTTGAAAGTTAGTATGGTGGATGTGAACAAAATCTTTCTTCAAGGCTTTTTCCTCTGAAGCCATCAAAGGACCATGGGAGACCTGACGACATTGGTGGACCAGAAGGGGTATGTAGACCAAGCCAGAACTACTCTTTGGACTCTTTTCAAACTTTTTATCCTCAGAACATCAATCTTAAAGAGTTAACTGTGACCTTTGGTTGGAATTCTTCAGGTGTTAAATGGCTTCAGCCAGGCAGTGCAGATTTCTTTTTCTAAAAGCCAGAATACTACCCTTTCCTTTTCAGCTAAGGTTCTGGCTCTGCATCATATGGGAGGCCTGTCCTCTGCTCTCTCTCGGGGCCTCTCACAGGCTTTCTGGCTAGTTCCAGGGGCCTCAGCATTGTACTCCTCTCCAGAACCTCTTGGCAGGGTCAAGGGTACGTGCTTAGCCCCTAGCCGCCATCTGGCAATTTCAATCTGTCTTTATAATTTCGCTCTCTCTTTGGAAACTAAACTAAAGAAAAACAAAGGGGAAAAACCTTCTTACATGATACTTGCTTTTAGCCTACTTTTTCACTTCTCTGTTTGTATTCACTTTAACTTTCTTAAGGGGTGGCTTTCACTCTGTTTCTCTACTTGTACAACACGAGTTCTCTCCTTGAATGCCTTTGATGTGGTTTCATCCCATGCTTTTATTAAAACTACTCCATCGAATGTCATCAAATAATCTTAAACACCAAATCTAAGAGCTTCTCTTTCATTCTCATGCTTCTTTCTTCATCAACACATTTGTTATTCTTGCTCACCTTCTCCTGGTTGGTATTCTTCTCATTTAGCTATAGTGATGTTCGATGACCCTCAATCTCTAATCATTTCTCCATTTTTTTGTGGGTTCCTTAGTCCTCCTTTCCCTATACTTATGGATAATCTCCCCCTATGATGTATTTTTTTCTCATTTCCTATGTGGAATACATGGAAAATTATTTAAACAATTCCTCTAAAATTAATTATCCATAAAATATTAGCTTCTTATCCTATTCTCTTATTTCTAAGAATGGAAAGAATGCATAGAAACTTTTCTTTTTCCCAGTGCAGAAGTGAAATCTGTGGCAATGCATCACCACACAATGAATGTCAAAAATGATCAAGAAGAAACTAACACTTTTTGAACAACAAAAGCAACAGAAACAAAACCAAATTATTCACAGAAAGGATCAATACTACGGAATAGCAACTAGTATTCCAGAAAGAGATTTAGAGTTAAAGTAGATTATTCCTTGATCACACTGAGTCATTGAAGTGTAAGCTATTAGAAGCAGAGACTGTATCTTATTCATCTTTCATCATCCATAGCAATGGGCACAGAGTTTTACACATAATACGATCTCTACCAATGTCTGCTAAATTGAATGGGAGACTTCCAGCAACAATGGCCAAAAAAAAAAAATGCTGGATGAAATATGACAAAAACATTTTACACCCTCATCACAAGCCTAAGATTTTTTCTAAAAAATATTTTGTGTGCGATTGTTATGCTACATTTGATGAAATATTATATGTAAGACAGGGATATCAAATATTGTGGAGATAGTTGATAACAGCTCACAAAAGGCTGCCTGATTTTCCTTCGTAGCTCACATGCTAGACAGCCCACCCTTATAGTACTCACATAGGAGCCAATAAACGGTAGCATTCCAATAGAACCATATGAAAATATCCTTCTCCTTTGTTTTGGAAAAAGGACAAGAGAAGGGCATTATTATCACAAAGAGAAATGAGAGATTGGAGATTATAAATTGACACTTGGTCAATTAAAGGGGAAAGAAAGAAGCATTTCATCCACCAAAGTCAGGAGCCCCGAATTATGTATGAGATGTGATGGTGACTCTAAACCATAGAGTAGTTTGCACTAGTGATTTACAGCAGTACTTTATTTGATTTTATTTTGCTAACTCAACACTGAAGTGTCTTAATGCTTTAGGTGAGTACAAAAGGGGCCTTGAAAGGTTTCTGAGATCATCAAACCCATCTGGAAGATCAGAGCCAGAAGAGAGAGAAACACTCATACCTGCCCCACGGGAGTTTTGCCCGTTGATCAAAGGGGCCAGTGAATATCACTGGCAGGGCCTGAGGGGAAGTAGCTCCTGATGATTTACTGTGCCTTACAGTCAGGGCAGCAAGAACGACTGTCTGAAAGCTGCATCACTAAGCCAAGAAGATGTGAAGGGAGAAATCCACAACACACAGTACTCAGACAGAGCAAACAGACCTCCCAGTCATCAATAGCTCTGTTTGATACCAATTTCAGACATTATATATTTCTTACTTCAGAAGAAGTTTCAGCAAAGATTTACAGGAAAGGGATCACCCATTCTTGAGTTCCTCCTCTGTAACAGGTACTTCTCAGCTCTAGGTCCCATGAATACTCCAAGAAAGGGAGAGAGAGAGAGAGGCCATCCCAACCTACCAAGCCTTCCACTAATGACCTTTCTGCAGATACAAGGAATATGGGGTTGGAGGATAGTAATACTTGAATTTGATTGAATATTTCTTCCAAATGAACTTGAGATTTTCAAATACATTTGTCTACAAATCAACAGACTATGTTGAACACACTGAAAGGAAATGAGGTACTGTTGTTTAGCAACTTTAAGTTTACTGCCCTCTCCATTACTAACTCCTAAGGGGTGAGTGCCCAGTAAAGCCGACAGAGGTATTAGATAAAAGGAGTCCATGTGTGTAGACTGCTGAATTGAGACTATCAATTGACTCTACTACATATTTAACAGAATTAGAGAATATATGGGGAAGAATAAATGTTTTAGACCATAAAATCTATGTATAAGAAGAATAAACAGAAAGATGATAACTATTTGATTGGGAGTGAATATATAGGCTAAAATGATTTACTCATTAAATCCTGGCATTGCAAAAGTAGGGGACATCCCTAAGTTTAAAAAAAATCTTTTGGGAAGAAAGGAAAATTTTTTATTTAAAACATGTAGAATTTGACTAGATCATAAATCATAAAAAAAACCAGGGTGAGTAAATTAATGGACAGGACATCCAAAATGGATGAATAAGTGAAAGTAATATATTTAGAGGGTTAACTTAGCCTTTTAACACTGCTACAAATTATCCCTTGATTTCACTGTGAAAGAAAAATTTGTAGATTATATGGATTATAAGTATGATCCCACATAGTAGTTTTTCCCTCCTTAACAAATAGCCTAACCCTTATTCCTACTCTTAATAAAGCTTTTAGGTACCTCCTTGAATGGAGTGCAACCCAGTGATGCTTTAGGTTACAATATTTCTGCATGAGGAAAAACCCTACATATGTTGGTATAATTTCATAGATACGGTTTGGACTTTTGTTATGGAAAATAACCACAGTCACATCATACCTTCATTCTGTGCCAAATCTATGATAGTGTTGTCTCAAAAATATGTTGGCATAATGGGAAACAAAATATCAGGAAGAATTCAGTCTGTTAAGAGAACTCATTTCAACTAATGATATAAAATTGATTTGATGCAAAAGTACATCCTGTTTTCAAGCATGAGATATATTTATATATTTCTAAAACAGCTATATTTAATTAGCAATAATTTATATGAGGTCTCATGTTCTTCCAATTTTTAAAACTTACACTCCCATGAAGAGTTTCAATGACTTGAATGTAGGGATTACTTTGTATTTCATATATCAGAAATACTTCAACAATTACTTATACATACTTCTTTTTAGGTGTATAATTGTTTATATGTAGTATTGAAATCCTTCATAGACTTTGCCAACAAACTACTTTTTAATATAATGTATGTTTTAAGTAAGGATGACACAGCATTGGTTCTCAAACATTAGTATGGGTCAGAAATCACCTGGAAGGCTTACTAAAACAGATTACAGGGCAAGTTCAATACACCTGCAGAGGGCCTTGAGAATGTGCATTGCTAACAGATTTCCAGGTGACACGGATGCTGCTGGTCCAGGGACCTCACTTTGAAAGGACCCATATAAAGAGAAATCAAGTTGTTTATAAAAATTATGGGAATTATTTCCAAATTACAAGTAACTGTAAGAAAATTATCCACCAACAAGTCACTGGGAGAGCCTTTCCCAGAAGCATGGAGTGACACTTTGTCTTCAGGAACAGGTGTTATTTTATTTTATTTTTTCTTGCCGTGGCTTGTGGGATCATAGTTCCCTGACCAGGGATCGAAGCTGTGCCCTTGGTAGTGAAAGCTCGGAGTCCTAACCACTGAACCACCAGGGAATTCCCAGGAAAAGAAGGATGGTGGGAAGCCTGGGGGAAGAAAAGAAGATGAACACAAGAACCAGATTCAAATTACCTGTACTCTTTGAAACTTATTAAGTGAAGCCAGAGTGAGGCCTTCACATAATGACATTGAACTGCCTGTTTTCTAAAAGGAAGACCAATAGAAAGATTAAAGAAAAAAATTCCTGTTTTCTACAGGTTCTTGGTGCTCTGGCCGGGTGTAAGGCCTGTGCCTCTGAGGTGGGAGAGCCGAGTTCAGGACGTTGGTGCACCAGAGACCTCCTGACTCCATGTAATATAAAACGGTGAAAGCTCTCCCAGAGATCTCCATCTCAATGCCAAGACCCAGCTTCACTCAACGACCAGCAAGCTACAGTGCTGGAAACCCTATGCCAAACAACTAACAAGACAGGAACACAACCCCACCCATTAGCAGAGAGGCTGCCTGAAATCATAATAAGGTCACAGACACCTCAAAACACACGACCAGGGCTTCCCTGGTGGCGCAGTGGTTGAGAGTCCGCCTGCCGATGCAGGGGATATGGGTTCGTGTCCCGGTCTGGGAAGATCCCACATGCCGTGGAGCAGCTGGGCCTGTGAGCCATGGCCACTGAGCCTGCGCATCCGGAGCCTGTGCTCCGCAACGGGAGAGGCCACAACAGTGAGAGGCCCGCGTACCGCAAAAAAACAAAACAAAACAAAACAAAACACGACCAGATGTGGTCCTGCCCACCAGAAAGAAAAGAATCAGCCTCATCCACCAGAATACAAGCACCAGTACCCTCCACCAGGAAGCCTACACAAGACACTGAACCAACCTTAGCCACTGGGGGCAGACACCAAAAGCAACTGAAACTTCAGCCTGTGAAAAGGAGACCCCAAACACAGAAAGTTAAGGAAAATGAGAAGAAAGAGAAACAGAGCAGATGTAGGAGCAAAGTAAAAACCCACCAGACCAAACAAATGAAGAGGAAATATGCAGTCTACCTGAAAAAGAATTCAGAATAATGATAGTAAAGATGATCCAAAATCTTGGAAATAGAATGGAGAAAATACAAGAATCGTTTGACAAGGACCTAGAAGAACTGAACAGCAAACAAACAATGATGAACAACACAATAAATGAAATTAAAAATTCTCTAGAAGGAATCAATAGCAGAATAACTGAGGCAGAAAAACGGATAAGTGACCTGGAAGATAAAATAGTGGATAAAACTACTGCAGAGCAGAATAAAGAAAAAAGAATGAAAAGAATTGAGGACAGCCTCAGAGCCCTCTGGGACAACATTAAATGCACCAACATTTGAATTATAGGGGTCCCAGAAGAAAAAGAGAAAAAGAAAGGGACTGAGAAAATATTTGAAGAGATTATAGTTGAAAACTTCCTTAATATGGGGAAGGAAATAACCAAGTCCAGGAAGCGCAGGGAGTCCCATACAGGATAAATCCAAGGAGAAACATGCCAAGACACATATTAATCAAACTATCAAAAATTAAATACAAAGAAAAAAATATTAAAAGCAGCAAGGGAAAAATAACAACTAACATACAAGGGAATCCCCATAAAGTTAACAGCTGATCTTTCAGCAGAAACTCTGCAAGCCAGAAGGGAGTGGCAGGACATATTTAAAGTGATGAAAGGGAAAACTGTACAACCAAGATTATTCTGCCCAGCAAGGATCTCATTCAGATTCAATGGAGAAATTAAAATCTTTACAGACAAGCAAAAGTTAAGAGAAATCAGCACCACGAAACCAGCTTTACAACAAATGCTAAAGAAACTTCTCTAGGCAAGAAACACAAAAGAAGGAAAAGACCTACAATAACAATCCCAAAACAATTAAAAAAATAGTAATAGGAACATACATATCGATAATTACCCTAAATGTAAATGGATTAAATACTCCAAACAAAAGACATAGACTGGCTGAATGGATACAAAAATAAAACCCATATATATATACTGTCTACAAGAGACCCACTTCAGACCTAGGCACACATACATACTGAAAGTGAGGGGATGGAAAAAGATATTCCATACAAATGGAAATCAAAAGAAAGCTGGAGTAGCAATTCTCATATCAGAAAAAATTGACCTAAAACTAAAGACTATTACAAGAAACAAAGAAGGACACTACATAATGATCAAGGGATCAATCCACGAAGAAGATATAACAGTTGTAAATATTTATGCACCCAACATAGGAGCACCTCAATACATAAGGGAAATGCTAACAGCCATAAAAGGGGAAATTGACAGTAACACAATCATAGTAGGGGACCTTAACACCCCAATTTCACCAATGGACAGATCATCCAAAGTGAAAATAAAAAAGGAAACACAAGCTGTAAATGACATGTTAAACAAGATGGACTTAATTGATATTTATAGGACAATCCATCCAAAAACAACAGAATACACTTTCTTCTCAAGTACTCATAGAACATTCTCCAGGATAGATCATATCTTGGGTCACAAATCAAGCCTTGATAAATTTAAGCAAATTGAAATCATATCAAGTATCTTTCCCAACCAAAACGTTATGAGACTAGATATCAATTACAAGAAAAAATTTGTAAAAAATAAAAAAATACATGGAGGCTAAACAATACTTAATAACCAAGAGATCACTGAAGAAATCAAAGAGGAAATAAAAAAATAACTAGAAACAAATGACAATGAAAACACGACGGCCCAAAACCAATGGGATGCAGCAAAAGCAGTTCTAAGAGGGAAGTTTATAGCAATACAATCCTACCTCAAGAAACAAGAAACATCTCAAATAAACAACCTAACCTTACACCTAAAGCAATTACAGAAAAAAGAACAAAAAACCCCAAAGTTGAGCTGAAGGAAAGAAATCATAAAAATCAGATCAGGAATAAATGAAAAAGAAATGAAGGACACGATAGCAAAGATCAATAAAACTAAAAGCTGGTTCTTTGAGAAGATAAGCAAAATTGATAAACCATTAGCCAGACTCATCAAGAAAGAAAGGGAGAAGACTCAAATCAACAGAATTAGAAATGAAAAAGGAGAAGTAACAACTGACACTGCAGAGATACAAAGGATCATGAGAGACTACTACAAGCAGCTATATGCCAATGAAATGGACAACCTGGAAGAAATGGACAAATTCTTAGAAAAACACAACTTTCCGAGACTGAACCAGGAAGAAATAGAAAATATGAACACACCAATCACAAGCACTCAAATTGAGACTGTGATTAAAAATCTTCCAACAAACAAAAGCCCAGGACCAGATGGCTTCACAGGCGAATTCTATCAAACATTTAGAGAAGAGCTAACACCTATCCTTCTTAAACTGTTCCAAAAAATAGCAGAGGGAGGAACACTCCCAAACTCATTCTACGAGGCCACCATGACCCTGATACCAAAACCAGACAAAGATGTCACAAAAAAAGAAACCTACAGGCTAATATCATTGATGAACATAGATGCAAAAATCCTCAACAAAATACTAGCAAACAGAACCCAATAGCACATTAAAAGGGTCATACACCATGATCAAGTGGGGTTTATCCCAGGAATGCAAGGATTCTTCACCACACGCAAATCAATCAATGTGATACACCATATTAACAAATTGAAGGATAAAAACAGTATGATAATCACAATAGATACAGAAAAAGCTTTCGACAAAATTCAACACCCATTTATGATAAAAACTGTCCAGAAGGTAGGCATAGAGGGAACCTACCTCAACATAATAAAGGCCGTATATGACAAACCCACAGCGAACATCATTCTCAATGGTGAAAAACTGAAAGCATTTCCACTAAGATCAGGAACTAAGGTCAAGATCAAGGTTGCCCACTCTTACCACTATTATTCAACATAGTTTTGGAAGTTTTATCCACAGCAATCAGAGAAGAAAAAGAAATAACAGGAATCCAAAGCAGAAAAGAAGAAGTAAAACTGTCACTGTTTGCAGATGACATGATACTATACATAGAGAATCCAAAAGATGCTACCAGAAAACTACTAGAACTAATCAATGAACTTGGTAAAATAGTAGGATACAAAATTAATGCACAGAAATCTCTTTCATTCCTATACACTAATTTTGAAGAATCCGAAAGAGAAATTAAGGAAACACTCCCATTTACCATTGCAACAAAAAGAATAAATACCTAGGAATAAACCTACCTAAGGAGACAAAACACCTGTATGCAGAAAACTATAAGACACTGATGAAAGAAATCAAAAATGATACAAAAAGATGGAGAGATATACCATGTTCTTGGGTGGGAAGAATCAACATTGTGAAAATGACTATACTACCCAAAGCAATCTACAGATTCAATGCAATCCCTATCAAACTACCACTGGCATTTTTCACAGAACTAGAACAAAAAATTTCACAATTTGCATGGAAACAGAAAAGACCCAGAATAGCCAAAGCAATCTTGAGAAAGTAAAAAGGAGCTGGAGGAATCAGGCTCCCTGACTTCAGATTATACTACAAAGCTACAGTAATCAAGACAGTATGGTACAGGCACAAAAACAGAAATACAGATCAATGAAACAGGATAGAAAGCCCAGAGATAAACCCACACACATATGGTCACCTTATTTTTGATAAAGGAGGCAAGAATATACAATGGAGAAAAGACAGCCTCTTCAATAAGTGGTCCTGGGAAAACTGGACAGCTACATGTAAAAGAATGAAATTAGAACACTCCCTAACCCCATCCCCAACAATAAAGTCAAAGTGGATTAAACAACTAAATGTAAGGCCAGACACTATCAAATTCTTAGAGGAAAACATAGGCAGAATACTCTGACATAAATCACACCAAGATCCTTTTTGACCCACCTACTAGAGAAATGAAAATAAAAATAAACAAATGGGACCTAATGAAACTTAAAACCCTTTGCACAGAAAAGGAAACCATAAACAAGACAAAAAGATGACCCTCAGAATGGGAGAAAATATTTGCAAATGAAGCAACTGACAAATGATTAATCTCCAAAATTTACAAACAGCTCATGCAGCTCAATATCAAAAAACAAACAACCCAAAAATGGGCAGACTTAAAAAGACACTTCTCCAAAGAAGATATACACATTACCAACAAACACATGGAAGGATGCTCAACATCACGAATCATTAGAGAAATGCAAATCAAAACTACAATGAGGTACACCTCACAACCAGTCAGAATGGCCATGATTAAATACCTACAAACAATAAATATTGGTGAGGGTGTGGAGAAAAGGGAACCCTCTTGCACTGCTGGTGGGAATGTAAATTGATACAGCCAGTATGGAGAACAGTATGGAGGTTCCTTAAAAAACCAAAAATAGAACTACCATATGACCCAGCATTCCCTTACTGGGCATATACCCTTAGAAAACCATATTTCAAAAAGAGTCATGTACCCCAATGTTCATTGCACCTCTATTTACAATAGCCAGGACAGGAAAGCAACCTAAGTGTCCATCAACAGATGAATGGATACAGAAGATATGGCACATATACACAATGGAATATTACTCAGCCATATAAAGACATGAAATTGAGTTATTTGCAGTGAGGTGGATGGACCTAGAATCTGTCATACAGAGTGAAGTAAGTCAGAAAGAGAAAAACAAATACTGTATGCTAACACATATATATGGAATCTAAAAAAAAAAAAACTGGTCATGAAGAACCTAGGGGCAGGACAGGAATAAAGATACAGATGTAGAGAATGGACTTGAGGACACAGGGAGGGGGAAGGGTAAGCTGGGACGATGTGAGAGAGTGGCATGGACATATATACACTGCTAAATGTAAAGTAGATAGCTAGTTGGAAGCAGCCACAAAGCACAGGGAGAGCAGCTCCGTGTTTTGTGACCACATAGAGGGGTTGGATAGTGAGGGTGGGAGGGAGATGCAAGAGGGAGGAGATATAGAGATATATGTATATGTATAGCTGATTCACTTTGTTATAAAGCAGAAACTAACACACCACTGTAAAGCAATTATACTCCAATAAAGATGTTTAAAAAATAATGAAAAAAAATGATCCACCAAAGTCCACGTTATAATAAACTTTTCCCATAATTACTAATGCAAAGTAGTTTTGTTTATAGTATTAACCTTCCGAGTAATTAACAAACTTAAAATTCATAAGTATGCTGGCTGCCAAAGAATCTCTCTGTACTTAATTTCATTTTGTCTTTAAAAGTATTTTATTTGAAATAAAATATAAAAGCGGCAGTAAAATTTTCTAACTATAAAAACACACGGACGTGTGCTTATGCCACTGTAATATTTTTAAGCAAGATAACTGTGTAATAAAAGACCTAAGTACTCTGCTACCTAAGATATTTCAAACTAAGTATCAGAATACAGATCAGTGAACAAATTGCTAGTGAACAGATGACAGGTAGAGTTTTATTACAGCTTTTGGTAACAAATATTAAGGTATTTCCTGCTTTATTAAAACCTAGTTTCTTATTGTGAATATCTAAGTATCTCAACTTATTTTTTTATAGTACTTATGGATGAGCTCCAAATACATTCTTTATTCTCTAATTTTCCACTGCTCAAATATGTGCTTAATTTTGTGGGAAAAAGGACGGCAGAACTGAACAATGGCACAAAACAAAACAAAAACAAAATGTAAAACACAGTTCTATAGGCTTATGCCCCAACATTTTCACATAAATATTGCAATAAGTATATTCAATAATTTGTTCCTTAATTTCTATCACTTTTTGTCACCTGTAAAATTTATATTCTATCTGACATATATATATATGCATAAATATAAAATATATAAATATATATACACACATACATATATATGTGAGAGATATATCTGATGTAGCTTATAAATCAGAAAACTAAATCTTTATTAAAGTCTTTTACATGGTTAAGAATTCTACAAAATTTCTGTTGGACTCAATTGAGATTTCTAATTATAAGTTCCTTATTTTTGACTTTTGGCATTTTCTCATGGCACTGAAATTAATGTCCTAGCATGAGCAGCAGGACATACTTGAGTGCAATCAGGGCAGCGAGGCAGGTGTCGGCCAGGCCACCTTGGCAATCAGTCTGCTTGGCACAGACAATCTCAAAATCACTCTCACATTCCCACACCGTGCTTTATTCTTCCATTGACCTCTATGTCTGACCTCTCCCGAAGAATTATAATCAAGAAATTATTATTTTTGCTTTTCTTTGTAACTTGCATACTTACAATCAGGAGGCATCTTTTCCATAAATACCGTGTAATATTCTTTTAGAAGTTCAAAATTTTCCTGATTAATACTTTCTTGCAAAGAGACATCTCCAAACCTAAACATAGAAAAAAGAGAACACTTATGGGTTATAAAATAGCACCCGAAAGTTACTTTTTTTAATCTTTCTTTTTTAAATAGGTGGCAATAGTTTTGTAAGGAAGGAGTCTCTGTGTTCTTAGCAACATTGCGCAAAAATGATTTCAACTATATTCTAGTCTCTACAGGCCCTGACTCCACCAATCCCTATTGACACATCAAAATATTCCCACAGTCATCCAATGTGAACCTGAATGAAATATGAAATCTAAAACACCAACCCCGTGCCTCTGCATAATCGATACTCAGTTAATGTTAGTCTCCCTACCTCTGCAGGGCTATATCTCTAAAGACCTAAAAACTCTTCCTTCTCTCTTTTTATCCCTCCGATATTCCTCTTCACCAATGACAGCTTGAGGAGAGGTCCAGAAGACCAGGACTGAACATTGGGCTGCATACAGTCTTAAACACACTGTCAACTGCTATAGGCACATGTAGAGTACTCCAATCTCCCAGGGACTGGTTCACTTCTGTGGCCCTTTCTTTCTGCCCACACCATGAAGGATGCCAGCCTCTGTACTAGTGCTCTTGTGCCACCTTCTTCAGGCAAAACTTTCTACCTGTATATCACTGACCTTGTGTTTTCCTTAAGCCCTTCTCGGGTTTAAACTTAAAATCCTCTTGTCTCTCTATAAAAGGATGCCATGCAAATGGCTTCCAATATATATCTTCATCCAAATGGCTTGCAATATGTAATCTCATCCAAATATCTCCATTCAAATCTGTATTTCTAGATGTCAACTGAAAATTTCAAAGTGAATTAACCCACACCACTTCAAATGCAACCTAACCAAAAGCTGAAACCACCTCCTCCTTTTGTTTAGAAATAAGCATGTTTCTAATATTCTGCCACTAATTCAGGTTCAAAATCTAGGCACCCTTTTGGATTTTCTTGGTTTTCCGCACTCCATCTACTATTCACTGATATATTCACAACTCTGGTATCCTTTCCTTCTTTTTCTTTACCACTGTCATTTTAGGTATTTAGTAATATTCAGTCTCGACTGGATATAAAGCCTCCCAAATATGAGAAGCGCTATGCCTCCAGGCTCCTTCCTTTCCAATCTATCCCTTACATCATGGTCAGATCATTCATTCATTCAACAAATATTTATTTAACATCAGCCATGTGCCAGATGCTGCATGGGCAATGAATGAAATGTTGGAGAAGTTAGTCTACCACCCGTTTCATCATATCCACTCACTAAACTTAACTGCATCTCCTCTCTGTGTAAGAACAAAGTCCAGTCTCTTTAGTTTAGCATCTAATGTCTCCACAAAGGCCTCTGAAACCCTTTGTTTGTGGGAATGGAATTACACTCTTCTACTTTACTAGCAGGATTTTGATGCCTTTGGGACTTTTCACATGCTATTCCTCCTCTGACTAGGAAGCCTTACCTTCCTTATCAGCTTGATTAATTCTGATTTGTCCTTCAAAGCCCTGTGGAAGGTGCATGTATACTATGAAACCTTCCAGATGAAATGTTCTCCCATCTGTGAATCACTTTCTTTCCTCCATGAATCCTGTCCCTTCTACATCTTTGTTTATTGTATGAGTCAAACTGTAGTGTATCATTTGTTGAACTGTCTTCCTTACTGGATGGTAGGTCCTTTCAGAATGGGGATCATGTCATTTCTTCTTGTTACACTGCCTGTTCCCTGTGTCCCACAGCTTGGCAGAGTAATGCGTGGTGCAGACTCAATGTTCAATAACTTTACTGAGTTAAACTTGGAGGACAGGAATACGAACCCAGGAAAATCTACAGGAGAGTTAGTCTGAACTCTGAAATACACTCTTCTACCTTTTTCAGACATTATAAACACCTGGTATTTAAAAAATGTTATCCTTGCTGGAGTAATACTAGTGTTACAGACTAAATGTTTGTGTCCCCCCAAAGATCATATGTTGAAGCTCTAACCCCCGGTGTGGCCGTGTTTGAAGATGGAAGCTCTGAAGAAGTCATTAAGATTATGAGGGTGGGGCCCTGAACCAGTAGGATTAGTGTCCTTGTGAAAAGAGACATCAAAGAGCTGGTTCTCTCTCTCTACACACACAAAAAAGAGGTCATGTGAGCACACAGCAAGAAAGCTGAAGACAATTCTCACCAGAAACCAAATTGGCCAGAATCTGGGACTTCTCAGCCTCTAAAACTGTGAGAAATAAATTTCTGTTGTTTAAGCTGCACAACCTGTGGTAGTTTGTTATGGTAGCCCAAGCAGACTAATTAGTACTTACTTATTTAAAAATGGATACACATTACATAAGTTTTGGCTATGGGTACATATATAGTAACATATTATACCTGGATTACATAGCATACCTAACATGTGAATGTTGATGGAAAAAAGCTCAAAATTCAGAATTAGAAAAATAAAGCTCATAGAACAAAGTGATTTGCTCAAAGTAGTAGTTGGTTGATATCAGAGGGCCAGCCTTCCTGCTTCCCTTTGTGTTTCTCTCTATTTTGCAGTTGTGTCTCCTTTTCAAATCCTATGTATCTTAAACAGCATCCAGGTATGAAAAAATACTTTTATTTATTTATTTATTTATTTATTTATTTTGCGGTACACAGGCCTCTCACTGTTGTGGCCTCTCCCATTGTGGAGCACAGGCTCTGGACACGCAGGTTCAGCAGCCATGGCTCACGGGCCCAGGTGCTCCGCAGCATGTGGGATATTCCCGGACTGGGGCATGAACCCATGTCCCCTGCATCGCAGGCGGACTCTCAACCACTGCGCCACCAGGGAAGCCCGAAAAAATACATTTTTATAGGCAAGACACATGAGAGAGAAGGGAAGGGGCAATTAAAAAAAATAAAGTGACTAACATCTAAAATAGTAACAATGACATGTAAATTAATCTAATCTAGAAGGCTTGAAAATACAATGCTAACTATTCCTTTACAGAAAAGTCTGTAAATGGAGAGTCTCACATCTCTCTCAAGACTGCACTCACAGGCCTTAACTTAGTAATTTAAATTCCAAACACTCTGTACTCTAGAGTACAAAAGAAGAGACAATTAATTTAGAGTGCTGTTTTGCCCCCCAATTGTTCATAAATATCATTTACCTCCCAAATTGTATAATTTATGTTCATAAATATCATTCTCCTCAACCTGTGAACTTGCTGTGAGACAACATATAAAGATGACTGGAATATAATCTGATCTTACATAATTATTTGCAAAAGTACTTAATTATTGAAGAATCAACTTTTTGTACAATACAGTGAAAAAAAATTATATTCTGATTTAAGCATACTATAACACAAGAGACTAATAGCTTCCACACAGTTTGAGATTAAACATGCAATACAAAACTGGCATGGAATTTTGTAACTGGCAAGTGAGAATTATGAAAATCTATGTTGTCCAGTAAATCTTTTGGATGAAAGGGAGAGATGGAGAAATCGTTGAAAATAGTAGCTAAAAACAGGCACCTTCACCATCATTGAAATTCAAGATGGCTATAAATGTGGTGGTAGTTTTAGTTCAGTAAAAAACATTAATAAAGGATTAAAACATACTTATCAAGTCATGGCAAAGAATATGCCAGCTACCTATGGGGGAAGGAAACATTTAGAGAGTGAATTATTGACAAGGGAGCATTTTAAAATACTCTTCAAAAGTTTTGCTTTGGGGGAAATTTTCCAGCTAGGCTTTACAGCAAGACACTAACTTCTTTCTCTGAGAAGTTTTAGAGAATCTTTTAAAAATGTGTTCTGTGAATCTTAACTCTTATCCACGTTTTCGATAATCTCTACATGGGAATCATGTAAGATGCAAAAGTAATTCCTTTGTCTGCTCAAAGCTTTTTTTTGACAGTTGCTTGTGCTATCACATACAATCATCTGTCATTTAACTGAGAAAATTATTATGAAAAGACGTGTTGTCATCCTCCAATAACAATTATTTTAGTAAATAAATTTTTAAAATTATTTAAATAAAAAAAATTAAAAATTAAAGTTTTTTGAATAAATAAAAAAATTATTTTAGTAAATAAAACAAAAGGATAAAATAGCATGTTTTATTAGGTCCAGAAAATTTGGACACAATTAGCAGAGTTTACAATGTTGAAATACATATAAGCACAAAAAATTCTAAAATTAGATACACACATGTAGGTATTTGGAAATATGAAGAAAGTTAATCCATGTGAATATTTTGGTATTGACACCAATATTTTCCTTGTTATTTTGCCATATTTAAATTTGATGTGGGCCAGGAATCCTTAAATATGAATAATTCTGCTTGCCATATCAAATAACTTTGTACTGATACAAAGGAAAATGTTACCCATGAATCTAATTTCTATGTGCAGGAACACGTGGAATTATTTAGCATATCCATAACAATTAAACAAAAAAATCAAGTACCGGCCTTTTATCTGAAGCTTACCTCTCAGCAAGAGTTTGCTGTTCATTGATTCCAACATTAAAAAGTACTGGATACACATGAAGCAACTGTCCTTCTTTAATCTGTAGAGGCAGGGACTCAAACATTCTGCCTGGAAGCTTCACCTCCACCACATAGTGTTCACTGGAGAAAGAGGAGGGCAAAGAGAAGCAGCTTGCTTTATTTCATTCAATTTTATGTTACTTTAGATTCATAGGAAAGAAACAATAAAACAGTTGGAATATAGCAGTGATTTAGGTTTTTGGCTTACATCTGCTTATTTTCTTTTACTAATTCATTTGATAATCATTTCATTCACTTCACTATTAAATTACTTGGCATAAAGAGTCATTTACATTTATCTCCATTACTCTGAGGTTTTTTTTAGGAAAGGAAGAATATTTAGTGCATCTTCGTGTAAAAGGGCCATGTGCATAAGAGCTTCAATATTTGTTTTCTTGAGTTAATTATTTAAAAACCCAGTCTCAAGAATAAGAAAAGCAATTTAATGATGGATTTTTTAATATAGTGAAACTAATGAACCAAATCATTTATACATTTTTTAGCATGGCCTAATTGTTATTACTGATGAACCTCTGTTTGTGATGACCTGATGGAAATGTAATGGTTTCATTATTTAAGATGTAACCTTTTGGCTTTCCTGATCATTTTGCAACATTAACATATCACCAGAGCATTTTTTCTTTGGAAATTTCCATTAAAAATTACCCTTAATGTTTAGTGTTGAAAATTTAAATTAGGATTCACAAAATAGGGTCAATAAGAATAGCTGCTTGTAGATTCTGAAACTTGATATCTTCTGATCCAGTGTGACTTGATTAAAGAAATGTCAAGTTTCACCTGGAATTTAGGAAAATCCATGTGTTTCCTGAACTATATAGAGTGCTGGTGTATGTGTATGGGGCAACGAAGAACAGGACAATTAGAGAGTCTCTGTGAAAATCTTTTCAGTTTCTCTAGTATAATAATACTGATATGTACTCTGGATACTTGACAGTGAGACTTGTTTCTTACCTCAGCTTTGAACTAGAGAATCTGGAAATACCATCAACCCAGCAAGCAGGGATGTTAGCACTACCCTCAGAAGATGGACACTTTATTTTTCTTTTCTAAATTGCTCTGTGTCCTTTACAATAGCCTGGCTAACAGAAGGCTGATGTTTATTTCAAAATTTTCAGGAATATGAGAAGATTCAATGAGCCAAGCCTGCATTTAAAGATTTCTCTGAAGGTAAAACATTATACACATTCTTTATGATAACTTTTTTTTTAATTGAAGTATAGCTGATATACAATGCTGTGTTTCAGGTGTACAGCAAAGTGATTATTCTTTTTCAGATTTTTTCCATTATAGGTTATTACAAGATACTGAATAGTTCCCTGTGCTATACAGTAGGTCAATGTTATTTATTTTTTATATAGTAGTGTGTATCTGTTAATTCCATACTCCCAATTTACCCCCCACCCTTTTCCCATTTGGTAATCATAAGTTTGTTTTCTATGTCTGTGAGTCTATTTCTGTTTTGAAAATAAGTTCATCTGTATCATTTTTTTTGATTCCACATATAAGTGATATCATGTGATATTTGTCTTTGTCTGACTTACTTCACTTAGTATGATCATTTCTACGTCCATCCATGTTACTGCAAATAGCATTATTTCATTCTTTTTTATGGCTAATATTCCATTGTATATATGTACCACATCTTCCTTATTCATTCATTTATCAATGGGCATTTAGGTTGCTTCCATGTCTTGGTTGTTGTAAATAGTGCTGCTATGAACATTGGGGTGCATGTGTCTTTCTGAATTATGGTTTCTCTTTGTAGTCATATAGCAATTTTAAGTTTAACTTTTTAAGTAACTGCCCAACTGTTTCCAAAGTGGCAGCACCACAAGTAATAAAGGAGGATTCCACATTTTCCATATCCTTGCCAACACTTGTTACTGTCTGACTTTTTGATTATGATTATTCTACTGTGAGTGAAGTGGTGTCTAATTCTGGTTTTAATTTGTAGTCTCCTAATGACTAATTATTTGAGTATGTTTTCATGTGCATATAAGCCATTCATATATCTTATTTGGCAAAATATTTATTCAAATTCTCTGCCCATTTTTAAATTAGATTTTTTTCTTTCATTATTGAGTTGTAAGATTTCTTTTTATACTCTGAATACAAGTCTTTTATCAGATATATGATTTGCATATATTTTCTCCCAATCTGTGGCTTGTCTATTCATTACTTAATGGTATTTTTGATGCTTAAAAGTTTATAATTTTTATTAAATCTTATTTATCAAATCATTTATTTTATGAATCTAGATTTTTGAGTCATATCTAAGAGCTCTTTGCCTAAATTAACTTACAAAAATTTTCTCCTAGAAGTTTCATAGTTTTAGCTCTTATATTTAGACCTATGATCCATTGTGAGTTAATTTTTGTGTACGATCTAAATTGATGTTCTAAATTCTTTCTTCATATAGATAATCTATTGTCAAAGCAACATTTTTTGAAGAGACTCTCCATTCTCCATTGAATTGCTTTGGCACCTTTGTTGAAAAGCCATTAAACTTAAAGATAATAGTTTATATCTGGACTTTAAATTTTGTTCCATTGATCTACATATATATGTATGTATATATATATATCTCTACTTATATATAAGTAGATATATATATATATATATATATATATATATATATATATATATATATATACTTATGCCAGTACTATACAGTCTCGATTATTGTAGTTTTATATTAACTTTTTAAATTAATAAGTAAAATTCTCCAACTTTGTTCTTCTTTCATAGAATTGTTTTTTGGTATTCTGGATCCTTTGCAGTTTCATATCAATTTTAGGTTTAGCTTGCCAATTTCTGCCAAGCTTTAGATGGTGATTGCATTGAATCTATAGATCAATTCGTGGAGAACTGCCATCTAAACAATATTGAGCATTCTAATCTGTGAACATGTACTGTCTTTCCATTTACTGGATCTTATTAATGTCTCTAAGATTATTTTATGTGTTCTGTGTACAACTGTTAGAAAGCTTTGCTAAACTTAGTCTGATGTAATTATTACTTTTGATGCTATTGTGAATGGAATTGTTATCTAAACACCACTGTTTCTAACAAGTTTTCAGGAGTATGCTTTTTTCTCTTCTCTGGTGCAAATCAAGTCAACCCCCTCTGGTAGGAGACTGTTGGTTTTCATGGCCTGCTTTGCCCTAGTGAAACTATGCTGACAGAGCTGGGGGTGATGGGAGCAACTCCTGGCAAAAACACCACACACTCCAACTGACTTATCCAATATTCACTAGTTTTTCACGAATAATTACTTCTAAATTTGTGTGTGTGCAAATTAAGTCCTTAGTCATAAGCTGGTTGTTTTAGAAAATTCTATCCAATGGTAATGTTGCTTTCTGGAAAGAAGATTTTCCAAGCTGCTCACTTTGCTACTCCAGAAGTCTCACTCCCAACTGTATGATAGCTTTTGAATTTAGATACAGCCTAAAGAACTCCCTCAGAAAAAGCATCCGTACTCTGTCTATATCAAATGGCCTGGTAAGCTTCCCTTATAAATTGTGATAAAAGTATCAGTTTTCCACTTTTTATAATAATCTTCACAGTAATACAAAGTGGTACTATTTTCTAGGTGTGTGTATGAGCAATTTTATTCCTCTTTCTTCCAATGAATGGCAAATTAAGCATTAGTCTACAGATGAAATATTTAGTTTTACGAGGATGTGTTTTTTCTTTACGTATAAGAAACAGTTACCTTTCATTCAACCATATGTTTCTGGGCATCCTTCACACAAAATTTTAAGTAATTATATGTTTACTATAGATAAGAAAACAAGTTTATTGTGAACTTTTATACTTAAGTCTCTTCTCCATCTCTCTTCATGTTTTTTCACTGTGATCTGAGACTGTTTCAAATTTCAAATATCCTCATGCAGTGCTTAAAAGTGTTAATGCCAGAATGGTTTAAAATTTGGAGGACTTCTGATTAAAATAATTTGCCCATAGGATGTAATTCTTCTATTAGAGGTCTATTCTACATGCCATCATTTTTCTTAATTATTTCTAATATTTTGCCCGTTATACACTGACCTTCAAAACTATTTATTTAGGGCTTCCCTGGTGGCGCAGTGGTTGAGAGTCCACCTGCCGATGCAGGGGACACGGGTTTGTGCCCTGGCCCGGGAAGATCCCACATGCCGCGGAGCGGCTGGGTCCGTGAGCCATGGCCGCTGAGCCTGCACGTCCGGAGCCTGTGCTCCGCAACGGGAGAGGCCACAACAGTGAGAGGCCCGCGTACCGCAAAAAAAAAAAAAAATTAAGAAAAATTGTGGTATGTGCCCCTGACACAGGAATATACCTTTTCTAAAATGTTGCTGCTTTTAATACCAAGAATTTAATACCAAGTCATCTCAAGAATTATGACAATATTAACCAAATGATTCCAGCAAAAGTAAAAACATCCAGAGCTTTAGATTAGATAGTAATAAAGAGAAAAATGTTCTTCTCATGCCTGCTATTTTGAATTTCTCATATTTCATGGGGGAGCCTTACCCTACTTACCTCATTTTAGTACAATTTATGAACATTCATGAGACTTTTATGAGTTTTTCAAGATCTTCCCCTGTCATGTCACCTACATTTATTTTTCACCAAAAAGGAAAAGAGAACAAAAGAAACATTTCCAAACCAAACCTTAATTCTCCTTGGCTCTTTTGTCAGGGGTTAATTAAAAATATCTAACAAAGCTTGGTCTTAGGAAATGAACAACACTTACCGCCTTCCTGTTATAACTGGCAAGACATCATTGGATGTGGCTTCAGTTATTTTAAAAGCGACTTTCTTCAAATCTGAAATACCAACGGCCATGTCCTCCAGCATTCCAATTTCCTCACCTAAACAAGGGCAAAGGAGCCTAGTTACAAACATACTATTTGAAGAAAGTCACTGTGTACTCCACCTCCCTGCTGGAATTTGTTCTAACAGTTTAGTGAATGAGTTTCTGAAGACAGTGAATCCATTCTCAATACGTTTTCCTGAGTCTGAAGGTTTTCATCAGTGAAACAAGAACCATTTAAATAGACTCCAGCTGTCCACATGCCCTTTGAGGGAAGGAAAGAGGAATGCCTTTGCTGGAAGGTTAGAGAGAAGTTTTAATCCTTTTATGGCACAAAGTATCATGCAGATCTCTTTCCCTTGGCAGGACTGACATTTGATTTCTAGAAGTAATAGAGATGGCTGAATTGAAGGTCACTGACCCAAGCTCATGCTAGTTTTATATCTTAATACACTGACAAATAAAACCTAAGAAGGAGGTAATTAAATAAGATTCTAGATCAGTCCTGCACAACAGAAATATAACGTGAACCACATATATAATTTTAAATTTCCTGGTAATCATCTTTTTAAAGAGTAAAATTTTAAAAGGTGAAATTAACTTTAATAATGTTTTCCTTTAGCCTGATAGTTCCAAAATAACATTTCAGCTGTAAATCAATATACTATGATTAATTATTCATTAATTATTAATATAAAACTCTTTTTTCACTAGTCTTTGAAACCTGGTGTGCACGTTGAGTACTTATTGATTTGGACTAGATACATTTCAAGTGCTCAATTGCCACACCAACCTATGTATTGAACAGGGCAGCTCTAGACATTACAGAGTTGGGACTTTAAAAATCCAGTCATTGAAACTAGGTTGGCAAAAGCCTTTATTTAAAAAGCCAGATGGCTGCTCAGGACTCTACTGTGAAATAATCTATAATTCCATTTTCAAAACATAATGAGAGTAAAAGCACAGTGACAAGGAAAATGAATACAAAAAACTAAAAATTACATTCTTTCTCTAATGCTTGATGCAAGAAAGGTTTACTACTCATTTTTATATTTAACTGAAGGATCTATGGATCACATATCTTTATGAACAGGAATATTATTTTAACATGGACTAAAGCAATACTTACTATATGTACTTAGCAGCCCTTCATATTGTACTATCAATCCCACCGTGTGAAGTTGCTCAAGAAAGCCAGGGTCATACAAACTTGTGTGCAATTTGATGATAAAACCACAGACCAATCCAGCAAGCTAAAAAAAAAAAAAAAAAAAGTCATTGAAGAAATTACTGGGGTCAGCAAACTTTAATTTAAAAATATATAAGTCTTTGAGACATTGCAGACATAATTAGAAATTTTCAAGTATATGTAACAAAATTATAACTATTTATATATCCATTTTGAAATGCGTTGACTGCATTTACTCTAGTATGGCTTGGGGAAGGCAGCATTGTGAAATGGGAAAGACCATGGATTCAGAATCTGCAAATCCTGTCCCTCCCATTTCTAAGCAGTAAAACCATAAAAAGTTATTTAACAGTTCCAAATCTTTCTGTTCTTATTTTTTTGCACACGGAAAATAGAGATAATAGTCCTCATTTTGCAGAGTCGTTGAAAGGACACAATGGAGAAATATGTATAAGGCAGAGCATAATGCCTGACACTTAGCTCCGTTTGCTACTGGGTCATGCATGAAATAGGGGGGACAAGAGATATTTTGGGTAAAACATTCCGTTTGTCTGGAAGGTTTAGAAGGAGAGGCTTCTGTCTCTTTCCTTCCACGTGTCTGTCTATAAAACTCAATCATGGTGGTGGAGGCAGGAGGGGAGAAGGAGCACAGCCATTGTGATGGAGGCCAACCTTGGTGTCATGGGCTAGGGTTGGGTGTAGGCAAAGGAGGTGGTCCTGTCAAACCTCCCATTCAAGACTATGGCCTGGTGAACTTATTTTATAAACACCAAAAAAGAGATCATTATGAATTCCTGTCCTGGGATTCATGAGGGAGCTGTATAAATAAGGGGTTGCAAATAGATCCCTTTTGCCAGTCCTGGCTGCCATCCACACTGTGCATGGTGTGGAGAGCCCTGGGCATAATATGAGGACAGGGCGGGGGACCCTTTCCTTCACAGACTCTCTGCCCTGTGAAACAGCATGGACATATCAGAGACTTGGCCACCTCTTTGCTGAAATAAATACTTCAGGTCTCAGACAGTGTTTCCATTCGGCTTGTATTTATTATGAGTAAGAAAACCTGGGTACTAAACTTTAAGAAAAGAATCCCTTTAAGAAGAAAACTGCCAAAGGACCTACTGTATAGCACAGGAAACTCTGCTCAAAATTATGTAACAACCTCAATGGGAAAAGAATTTGCAAAAGAATAGATATATGTGTATGTATAACTGAATCACTTTGCTGTACACCTGAAACTATCACAACATTGTTTATCAACTATATGCCAATATAAAATAAAAAGATTAAAAAAAAAAGAAAACTGTCAAAAAAAAGACATCTATCTTCACCAAGGATACTATTTGACAACCATCACTGTGCTGGGCTCACAAGATCAAGAGGCACCTACTGCTTGGCTGAAGACGACGTCTCTTCTTAGCGTCAGCATCAAACATTGGGGAAGGCTGTAGGCAAGCTCCTGAAGGAGCACGAACGTCAGGGACTGCTTGGCTCGATTCACCACTTCTCCCATGCAGTCCTTCAGGGTAAGGATGAGGGGATACAACTGTTCATACCAGTCCTCTGCGGGGTGGATGGGGCATAAGAACAGCGGGATAGATGAAGGAAGGTCTTGGAAGATAGAACCAATTTATTTATTTTCTCAGTGAAGTTCTACACATTATTAAGGAGTCACAAAGATTAGATTTAAAGATCTCCGATTCCAATCTCTCCTCTGAACTCCAGGTGTCTATTACCAGCCACCCACTTGGGTGTATCTAACTCATCTATAGTAGAAGTCTTCTCTTCTCTACTCATCTCTAATCTGTGCATTGCCTGTATCTTAGTGGATGGTGCCACCAAACTCTTCCTATGCTGGAAACAATTTCTTGGACTTCTCTACAGTCTCCACATTTACTGGGTCATTAAATCAGTTCTACCACCATAGTAAGCCATCAAACACTCATCTTCCCCCTTGCCCTCTCCCATCATCATTTATCCATCTCCTTCGGACCACTTTCTATTCCGCTCCATAACTGACCCCTCTTCCTCCAATCATATTCTACTCGAATCCTTTCTCAACAGAGTTGCTAGAGGGGGCTTTCTAATCAGTTTGAATCCCATCACTCACTCTTTCACTTCCTTAACTCAAACTATTTTAAACACACCAAAACATTCAGAACAAAGTCCCAAAGCATGACAGACCCTGCATTATCTGACCCCTGCCTACGTGTTCAGTCTTATCTCTCAGAACTTTTTCACTTGCAGCCTTGAGTCCCAGGTGAGCTGAACAACACAGATTTCCCCAAACCTGTTCTCTCTCATCTCAGTGTCTTTGCAAATCCTATCTCCAATCCTGGAGCACCTTCCCCCTACATATCTTCATGACAAACACTTTATCTTCTCTGCAGACTCAATTCAGGGTTTCTCTCTTCCAGGAAGTCTTCTTGATTTTCCCCTTAATCCCTTCCTCCCCCCATCCCTGTTTACTAAAGGTTTGCATCACAGCTCCTTGCTCTTACTGTTCTAGAGCAATCCATGCTGTTCTGCAAGAAAGGGAGCTCACTGAGGGTGAGAAATTTCTGCTTTAATCACTGAATCTCCAGAAGCTAGCATAGCAGACATTCAGTTTTTAATTGAATGAGTAAAGTTAAAATAAATATGACAAAAGTCTTTTAAGATGTAGACATGTAAGAGAAAATCAAGTTTTTGACAATATTTGGAATTCGAATAGCTTTCCTTCAAATCAGGATACAAAATTGAAACCATCTGTGATTTTTGTATGTCTAGAAATTTAACATGTTTCAATTATATAATTATGACTTTGGCATGTGAAATAGAAACAAGTTATATTCTATTTCAGTTTATTTGGAAATCAAACCCCTGACAAATGTCAAACATTATAAATTCCAGACTGTGTGTTATTCCATTAATATATAAATAAATTAACAGTAGTGGGAAAAATACAAATATGATTTTAAAAAAATGAGCAAATTCTGAAAAATTAATTATGAATCAAGATCTAAAATGGTATGATCTTCTCAGTTTACAAAAGTGAATGATGTGAAAGGTCAATAATCAGTTAAAACCTTGGAAGAGTTATAGGTAGTGATGAAAAGAATTGTAATCACTACTGTGCCATATCTATTGTCACTTACTTATTTTAAGTTGTGGTGAAATAGATTAGATGAAATAAACCAAAATGGGTGAAAGGATAATTAATGGCCCCAACTCAATAAAAAGATGTGCTCCTGTTAATACTCCATGTAAATGTTTATGTGATGCTATAATGCAAAATACATTAGGAATATTAGGAGTTCTTATTTTAAAATATTGTAGAATTAAGTGTTATGATAGGAATAAAAAAACACTAGAGAAAGGGGAATTCAATGAAGGCCTATTAAATCTGTAATCATTTAATAAAGGAATCACTGTGGGCAGCCTAGGATGAGATATGAACCGTGGTTCAAGTAAAACAGGCATTCGGTGACTATTGATTTTTATGTCATTAGTAGCTGTAAAAAGGGCAAATGGAGGTACATTAGACTTATTTTCAGAATAAAAGACACATCAGTAGACACCAAGAAGGAATATTCGATATTCCTATTGTTTTCATATTTACATTCTTTTATCTCCCATTCTCTCCTACTCTCTAATTATTGTTCTCAATACGAATGCACACACACACACACAGAAAACAAATATCTCAATAAATTGACCCAGATGTAGATCTTAAAAGATAACAGACTGAAAACCTATTTTGTTTTGTGCTGAGGTCTGCAGAGATGAATTTCTACTGAAGAATTCTCCAACATAAAATAAAGCCTGTGCGCAGTAGGTGGCGCTGTTTTATCAGGCTGAAGTAGAACTACTTGGTCACTTACTCCATTCAGGTAACTGATTTATATAGTCTTTTATATATTTGCATAGTTCCCAAACAGCAGGTCCATGTTGTATGGGCACTTTGCATCTTACTCTCCTGTGTCAAGTGGTCAATAACCTGGCCAAAAGTGTAATAGGCTCTTTCTATTAGAAAATGGAAAATTAACTTAAATTTTTTCCCTTGGAAGATACTGACAGCTCAACTTAAATATAGCTGATGGTTTTCTTGAAGATCTTTAAAAGAGGAATCTTCACAGATTTCTTCATTAGCATCAAGATAATTTCTTTACTCACTTCTAAACCTACCTTCACACTTATCTAACCATTTGACTCAATCAGAAATTACAATGATATTAAAAAAGAGACAGACAGATCACCTGATTTCTAGTCCTTCTAGAATAAAACTGAAGACCTGGAAAAATAAATAAATACACTGAAATTCTAAATCTAGGGGTATTGTTAGGTATTTGTCTGACACTAGCAATATTCCAGTGTCTCTGTTTATTATAATTATATATACTTTTTTTATGGCTAAAAGTTAAGGAAATGGCAATATAAGAAAACATTAATGATGAATGAGAAAATTACAAGTTGGTGAGCAAGGTAGAATGGCTTAAAGATAGTAATAAGCTTCCTATAAAGAAGCATACTTGAGAAAGCTAAAAATACATTTTTTTTTCTAGAAAAAAAGCAATTTAAGTTCAGCAGATAAAGGAAAACCTCACTGGCAAATGCAAATTGTGATGGCTTCAGGTTTTGCTCCCTGTTAGTAGTCACTCAGTGTAAATCTCAGGTTCTGAAATAAACACAATGGAGTGTGACAGGCCAAAGAAAGGCCAAAGTAGTCAGTTCATAAACAGCCTTTTTGCTCCAATGAGCATTCCAAATCACTCTCACAAAGGCAAAAGAAATGCTTTAGTTTTCTCTTTAAAAATATTTTTGGGGGCTTCCCTGGTGGCGCAGCAGTTAAGAATCCACCTGCCAATGCAAGGGACACGGGTTCAAGCCCTAGTCTGGGAAGATCCCACATGCTGCGGAGCAACTAAGCCCGTGCGCCACAACTACTGAGCCTGCACTCTAGAGCCTACAAGCCACAACTACTGAAGACCACACGCCTAGAGCCTGTGCTCTGCAACAAGAGAAGCCACCACAATGAGAAGCCCGCGCACCACAACAAAGAGTAGCCCCTGCTCACTGCAACTAGAGAGAAAGCCCACGTGCAGCAATGAAGTCCCAATGCAGCCAAAAAAAAAAAAAATTAAAAAAATATATTTTGGGGGGAACAACAAAAAAAGCTGTAGCTCCTGATTGTCCTGAGACCACTGTCATATCCCTCTCAGCTTCCTGTCTCTCCATACTTACAACTTACATGGGGTTTATTTTGTCCCGATGGGAAAACCATTTTCTGGGAGGGATAAAGATGGTGTTCGTTCTGCATTTTCTAGTCCAAGGAAGAAATCTTGAAATGCACACATCCACTCTTCTGAGTTTAGTTTCCTCACGTTTCAACTGAGATTTTACACACACACACACACACACACACACACACTCCTGATATACCCAAGGATGCAGGGTAGTTAAGGGCTCACCACAATGTAGTCACCACACCTACACCTCTCACAGAAGCTAACTGGCCCAGCAGGCACTTAAGTGCCCACATCGTTGATTCTATCCCCTGGGCTCCTTTTAGTGACAGAGGAAAATATGAAGAGAATGTTTTAGTGTCTCTATAAAAACTTGCTGAAACTCCTTAACCCTGAGACCAAGAAGCAGAGTCTTTCCCCAGGAAAGCATAAAATGCGTGTAGCTTTGCTGAGCTTTTCCTGAGCTTTGTGAAGTGTGTTGGAAGGCATCCAAGCAGAGCCTGTTTTCCAGCTTCTGTAACGTATTCAAGTGAATTCACTGAAGGATTCAAAGAACGGCTGCCGGGCACCCCCCTCACCTCCTCTACACACCATCTATTTCCTGTACAGGGTGTTCACGTCCTCTGAGCTCAATGGCTCTTAGGTTGCTCAGGAGAAAAATAAAAGAGCCAAATACCAACCAATGGTAGCAGAGCATAATGCTTTCTTTCCAATTTCTGAGCCATTTTCTTCTCAGGTGTTTGGTCTCTTTCTCTCATTTAAGATATGAACTTCACTTCATGGAAGCTTGTAGCCATTGTTATTTTTGTTATCACCACTTTTTAGACGTGGGG
Source organism: Mesoplodon mirus (assembly GCF_964341445.2). Classification (NCBI taxonomy): domain Eukaryota; kingdom Metazoa; phylum Chordata; class Mammalia; order Artiodactyla; family Ziphiidae; genus Mesoplodon; species Mesoplodon mirus. Next base: position 12,018,979 of record NC_138977.1, on the reverse strand, counting down.
GTGGGGGGAAGACAAGCTCACAGCTTGCATGCCCATTAAACTTTATGCAAGGAGATAAGAGAAGAAATTAGCCTGGCTCTTAGGATTCGCCTAAGTTAAGAAGATGATGTACTGTGAAGTCAAGCAATTAGAATGGCCTTTAAGGAGGGTGATAAAATTTCCAAGGTTCTGAGAGGAACAGAGACCCATCCCACAGCTGACAGGGTTTTCATAGGATGCCCAAACCTCAGGTAGCACAGAACTGGCAGTGAGTTCAAGGTTGGGGGCTGGGAGTGGGTATATCTTATCCCTGCCCATAGAGTCCTTGTTGGTTTTGAAGAGCCTATGTCCTCTGTCAACCCAGAGATAGCTACCTTTGCGCCCCTCTGTCTTTTGGGTACAATTTTACAATGTGAACATCAGCACTCAGAAGGGTCAACTAATAATAAGTCTTCCTCTCCAGATACCTTCTAGCAGGACTCCTTTGTATACTACACATGGCCAACTTTGGTCATAGACTCTAAACACCCAGCCATACGAGGCCTCCAAATATCAGCCGTATCTCTGAGATAGAGGACACAGAAGTGAGGCTAATCCAGACAACAGATGAGTAATCAGGGAAAGAAAAGCACCTGCTGAGGCTGGGCTGCCTAGAATGACTTCCTTGGTCACTCAGAATGACCTCCTCCAAGTCTTCCTAACTCCTTACCCACCTTTACAATCTGGTCCAGGAATTAAAAAAAAAAAAAAAAAAAAAAACCTGTATTTATCTTTCTTTAAAAAATGCTAACCTGTCTTCCTTATGCCAATGTCCCCTCTTTTTTCACTGCCATTGTGAGAAAGACATTCGTCATTCAGTATCCATGGAGGATTGGTTCCAGGAACTCTTGCGAATACCAAAAACCAAGGATGCTCAAGTCCCTTCTATAAAATGGCATAGTACCATCATCCCTCTGTATCCACGGGTTCCACATCTGGGGATTCAACCAACTGTGGATGAGGAACCTGCAGATACAGAGGGCCGACTATAACCTTATTCCTTAGACAAATAGAGCCTCTTCAATGTGAGGTCCTATGGTCAATACTAATATTAAAACTCATGGCCCCTACCATCAAGGAGCTTAAAATACAGAACCCATAAACTAACTGGAGGAGGTCAGAAATGGGACTGGAGGGGAGCAGGGAAGGGACTGAGATGACTTTAAGGATGTGGAAAAGGCAGGAATAAAGGGGAAGTAAGTGTTGAACCTGAAACCATAGGAAAAAACAATGGAAAACCAGGTGGGCAGTCACCATGGTAGGCATAGGGAATGGAATAAGTAGGGGTGGGGAGAGAAAAAGGAAGGTGCAGGGTATGGGTGAGCAGAGAGCCAAAAGCTAAGAAGCAAGGCCAAACCTAGAAACAATGGGTATCAGGTAGGACAAGGTTAATGATAAGCCTGGGAGGAAGATCACATATAAATGTTGTACCTTCCTTTACATCTAATAGGAGCAGTCTTAAAGGCTCCAAGGGTATTCACACAAAAGACAAACGTGTATCTTCAAATGTTATCATTGTAGTGTCCAGTGAACTATGATCCAAGGTAAGTGACTGATCTTGGCACCTTCCAGTTGTATGAGAAATGAGTGGACTGCTCAACTCGACACACTGCTAGGAGAAGAACAAAGGCAACTTTTCTCATGTCAAGGGAACCTTATTTGTTTGAGTCCTGCCAGTCTGAGAACAATGTCATAAAACTTTCCAGTCTTGCTCTTAGAAAAACAGCAAAGGAAATGCATCAACTGATATCCTGCTTAAACTTCTCATTTCATAGCACAAAGTTGAAAGCCTTAAGTAAATTCTGCTAAGACAGTTTCCAAGAACTAAATCCATTAATCAAACAAATTCTGCATTGGTTGTAGCACAAAAGTTTTGAATCAGAGTTTACATTGGACCAGGAAGAGTCACATATTCACATTCCTTGAGCTTATTTTGCCTTTTGGCCTAAAAAAAATCTGTAACCTCAGGACTCTGACCTTCAAACACACTGAGCTTTTAAGAATAAGTGCATAGGTCATAGGTCATTGAGCAACCTAAAATCACCAATACATCTACATCAGACAGCTCTTGTCATTTAAATTTTGTCCAGTATCTAAGACTGAGAAAAGAGGGGTGGTCGATATTGGGTTGATGAAAGCCTGATTAGAGCACAGACCCCCAGAGGGGAAAGGGAGATACATTATCTACCCTGCAGCGAACTAGGTGAGTGTAGTAGTTCAAGGCCAGTAAAGTTCAAGGCCAGTGGAATACAATGCATCCTTTTAAAAATTATTTCTACAAATCCAACAAAGCCTCATGTAAACAGGTTTAACTTATAAGTGCTGAGTAAGTAGGCAAGTAACCAAACATAACATAAACAGTACCATTTCTCACTCTATTCCATAATTATATGCCCCACAGTTCCCACATGGGATATATGCATCTTTTTTCTTTGCCTATCCCAGTTTCTCTGTGGGAGTGAGTATCATCAGATTTATGAGAACGCTAAATAATATTTCAATTGTAATTATGAATACTTGGCAATTCTTAATTTCTGCATAAGGTACAATTCCATAGTAAATTTTTAAGAGATACCGATGGGATTGATTTTCATGAAGCTATCCCATAATACTGCTAATTTGTGTCTGATAAAACTTAACATTTTGTTCAAAGGGTGACAGCAAAAAATTATCTGTACAGAGTTAAGATTAGAGATGCTTTTTCCTGGAAAGAACAGCAGCAGTGCAGCACCGTGGTTGAGGGGACAGGTTCTCAACTCAGACCACCAGGGTTGGAATCCAGGCGCTGCCACTAGACTTGGCATGAAAGTGCACAGGTAACTTCAACTCTCTACTTCTTCATCCATTAAATGTGTGGAATTACTCCTATGAGTGTTGCAAGAGTGAAATAATAAAGGCAGTATCTTAAAAATAAGTTTTAGCACATATTAAGCCACCCCAAATTGTTAGCTACTATCTTTAAAAAAAATGGAAACAAATATAAAGTCATTTCGACATGTGACCCAATGTCTGTCCACTCACCAGCACTTATTTCTTATGCTCTTCCTTCTCTCCTATTTCTGAGGATGACTATTTGTTCTACAGCTGAGACCAGATCCTCTATCCGTACACCGGGTCTCACCCCCTCTTCACTACTGAAGAGTATCACTCAAGCAATTCTCTCCCCTGCCTCTAACATCATCAATATTTCCTTTGTTACTGGATCATTCCCATTAGCACACACATCTCCCCATCTTTAAAAAATAACCCTCTATTGACCCTACTTCATGCTATAGCTTCCACCCTATTTCCTCTGCTTCCTTTCACAGTGAAAGTCCTCAAAGAGTTGTCCATACATGCTGTCTCCAGTTCCTTTTCTTCCTTTTCCTCTTCACTGGGGCTTTAATCCCTATCTATTCTAGTAAAGCTACTCTCATCAATGTCACCAGTGACTTCCACGCTGCTAAAGCAGTCACTTCTCAGTCGTCATTTCACTTGACCTACCAGCAGCATTGGGCATGTTCATCACACCTTCATGGAACACTTTCTAACCCTGGATTTCAGGATATCATGCTTGGTGGTCACTCCTAAACCAGTGGCCACTCCTTATCCAGCTTTGATGCTGGCTCCTCACTTGTTAACATTGAGCTGTCCCCATTTGTAATCTGTAGGTCATTTCCCTTTTCTCTGAACACTCAATTCTTTGCTGACATTATTCGGTTTCATGGCTTTAAGTACCATCTATATGGTGGCAATTCCCAAATTTAGATCATTTATCTAAACGTCTCTCCTGAATTTCAGATTTTTTTAATCTAACTGCATACTTGATATTTCCATGTAAACTTAACATGTTCAAAGTGAACATGTTTCTGTTCCTGACCACAAAACTTGTTCTATCCAGAGTCCTCCCCAACCAGTCCACGGCCACCCATCCTTCCAGTTGCACAGGCCAAAAATTGTCCAGTGATTCTGGACTCCTCCCTTTTTTCTCAATCTCCCATCCAAACCATCAGAAAACTCTGTTGGCACCACCTTCAAAGCAAGTACAGAGCCCAGCTACCTTTCATCATCTCCACTGTGCTTTCTTATTAGTCCAGGCCACCATCATGTCTCACCTAGAGAATTATGTTCTAGGATTGGATTCTATTGGATTCTAACTATTGGATTCTAACTGGTCTATACCTGATTCTACTCTTTCCATCTACAGTCTAATCTCAACATAACAGCCTGGATGTTAAAATCTAAGTCAAATCAGTTTAATCCTCTGCTCAAAACCCTCCAATTAGCTCTTGATTTTCTCAGAGTAATAGCCAAAGTCAATACAAAGACCCTGCATAATCCTTCCCCCAACAAGTTACCTCTAAATTCATCTTCTACTCTCTCCTCTTCACCTTCTCTGTTCAAACCAAACCAGCTTCTTTGATGTTTCCTGATCATGGAAGGCATACTTATGCCTTAAGGTTTTTGCATTAGTTGTTTTCAATGCCTCAAATATCCTTACCCCAGGTGTCCACATGGCTCACTTCCTTACCTCCTTGTGTCTTTGTTCAAACATCAACTTCTCAGTGAAGCTTGTACTGACTACAAAACTTCAACAATATTCCAAAACCTTTTTACTTCGCTCTATATTTTTCTACAGCATTTGCCACTGTTAACATATTAGGTGATGTCCTTATTTCTTATGTTACTTTTTTATGTCGAGAGACGTAAATAGAATACAAACTTCAGGATGTCAGGTGTTTTGTATGTTTTGTTCTTTATTGTATCCCAGTGTCTAGAATAGTGCCTGTATAGTAGATGCTCAACTAAAATATGTTGAATGACTGAAAGGAAAGAAAAAAAATCACTTTAAAAATAATGTGACATCTTTATTATCGTAAAACTTCAGGACTGGAAGAGACCTTAAAAATTTGCAGATGATCTGTATTTTACCAACAAAGAAAGTGAGGTGCAGAGAATTTAGTCAATGTGCCAAAGGTCATGCAGCCAAATTAGTAAACTGTGGACTTGCCAAGTATCTTGGCTCTGGGTTAAGTATTGTTTTGTTACATCATAATTCACGGCACAATTTTTAAGGGAAACATTAATTTTCTGATAAGACTAAATGTTCAACAATGTCATAGGGTACAATTATTATTGGAATTCTAAGTTTATAATAAAAATCTCTGTGTCATCTTTTATTTTTTACCAAGTTTTAATTTTAACTTGTAAGTGTATTTTAAAAATTGTCTCACCTGCTGACCTGTGAGTTTAAAAAAGCCTCATTCATTGATGTTTCTTTCCCAATGGAATTCTAAACATTCATGTGTAGAAATTTATGGACTCCAGGAATATTAAGGAATGTTTAGTGCAAGTTCCGAGGATATAATGATTTTCAAGCATGTATGCATAAATATGCACGTACACTGAAGATAGTCAATAATACCAAGAAAACCTAAGCATTTCTTGTCTGGTAGCAGTTATGGATCAAGGTGACTACGCGTTGGACTCTACTTGCCAAGAATCATGTTAGGCTCTGGAGATTCAAGACCAAATCAAAAATACTTGGCACATTTTCTCACAGAGCCAAGACTAGTAGGGGCAATAACATTTAAAACAGCATTACCAATAAATCAGAGATACAGAGGCTGCAAACTAGTGGCCCATGAACAGCTTCATTTGGCCCTCAAATGTATTTTATTTGGCCTTCCTCACATTGCAATAATTTTAAAAAATCTATTATCAACCTTTAAAAAATTGGGATATTTTATATAAAAATTCAGAGTCACTTGAAAAATCAGAAGATGTGGTAAATAACTTTAGGTCCAGATCCCCCCATGGGAATGATTGGCTAGAGCTGTAGTGGTGGCCCTCTTTGTAGGGACATTTACTTCCTAGTTTGCTCCAGTGTCCATCAATTTCACCTGACTCATTCATGTTAACCTGCACGATGACTGTGGGCCTTTGTACTTACAACCCTTGTAGAAAGCATGATTCCATCATGTGCAGAATCCAGTGAAAAATAAAATTGTGAGACTTTTGTTCAAAAAGCAGTAAACTAGCTTTTTTTCTTTCTTCCTCAGTGGTATCTCTCTCGGCCTGTCATGGCGATTTCTATTTACTCTTTCATGTCATAGTCCTTTGGGTGTGGGGATGCTTGTGTGCAGAGCTTCAAAGGCACCCAGACTGACCCTGACTCTCCAGCACTCATGCCCAGGTCCCTTAGTAGGTGAGGGTGGGAATGGGAGATGGTCACTGGACTGGGACAAGGATGGGGAAGCTAGGCAGGCACTGGAGAACCAGGGAGACAGAACTGGAGATGAACCGAGTCTCCAAGTCCCAGGCATAGCCTTCTTTGCCCATTATTTATTTACAACACAAAGCTAACACTATTAAAAAAGGTAAGATGGTGACCATAGAGCATTAAACCCAGAGCAAAGGGTCCTGCTGACTGAGGAATTCTGTGTACTTGCAAGTGGTCCCCCACTTGTAACACCATCCCTGGTCTGAAAGATCAGAAAAGGTGCCCCAGAAGATGTGAAGACTGAGCCTGTGGACAGTAGAGGTGGGCAAACCTTTGAAAGCCTGGCATTGAAAAGCACAAGGTGAGCTCTCCAAAGAGTCCAGTGTGGCTGGATCAGGAAGGCTGAGGTAGGGTGACATGAAGAAGATGGCAAAGCACTTGAAGAGGCAAGTGGGAGTCTGGGAATTTAGGGCCTTGTAAGATAAGGAGAAAACATAACCAACAAGTGAAGCACTAGCTATGACTACCTGGGAAATCATTCATCAAGATATTAAGAGCAAACATAAAGGCAAGTAAACACACATGCAAAACTGCTCTTAAAATTTAAGCATTCCTTGTCCAACAGTTATTCTGCAGACCCAGTTCTTTTTGACTAATTCAATCAGGGATCACTCTGCCTGGAAGGCAGGCAGGGATGGAAAGCTTAGCAAAGTGCATGTCACAGAAATGCAAGTGCAGTCAGTTTTAAATATTAAGGTGACTATTTCCTCTCTTTTCCCTCATTTGGTCTCCAAGATGCATTTGATTTTCATCCCTTGGTGCTTCCTACTCCTCAGCTGAGGGCACTCTCCACACCCCAAGGCTCTGTATTAGGGATTGTGCTCATTTTTTCCTATTCTTTCTCTTTTCATTTTATCCAGTTTCATCTATCTATCTGCTGAAGATTCCCAAATGGATACTTCCTCTTCCACTTTCTTTATCTTGTAGATGCTGTCTTTGGAAAAATCTCTGTGTATCTCCTTTCAAATACAAGTTGCTCACCCACCAGACTGCAAGAATACGACAATGACTGAGTGTATTTCTAGATACAGTGCCTGGCACAGAATAGATGCTCAAATAATATCTGTCAATTGAATGAAAGGGTCTTCCTCTTTGTCTTCCAACTAACATCTATTTGGTATGTCTCTTCCATAAGGCTTAATGCCATGAACTGTTTTAGATATATTTAGATATAATTGTGTCAACTGATTAATTGTTCTATTCATTAATTATTTCAGGTGTATTAGGAAGATAGCTACTCTGGCCAACCAAAGATAAAGATAGGAAAAAAGATTTGCTAAAAAATGTGATTTGCTAAAACTTTGGATTTGTCCCTATTTGGAGTATGGGGGGGAATTTTTCAGACGACTGATCTTTGGCATTCACTAGTCATGGATAATTGGTGATAAATTACTGATAAATTCTTGGTAGTTACCAGACAATTGTGTTAACTGGAGGCAGGCAGCAATAAAGTAAAAGATGTGGGGGGAAAATAAATTCTCAGATCCCAAGGCATGTGCCTGCAAGTTAGAAGAAAATTATGAATTGGGGAAGAACGTGACAATCAAGGAACATGAAACTAACCAGTTGTACATGAACTAATTCTGTGATCTCCAGGGAGGTTTATCTCCTTTGTATGAGGCAGTGATGACTTGAAGCCAGCAATGGGCTCATTTGGGAAAATTATGGCACAGGAACTTCATCTCATTTTTTTTTTTTTTTTTTTTTCTTTTTGCGGTATGCGGGCCTCTCACTGTTGTGGCCTCTCCCGTTGCGGAGCACAGGCTCCGGATGCGCAGGCCCAGCGGCCATGGCTCACGGGCCCAGCCGCTCCGCGGCATATGGGATCCTCCCAGACCGGGGCATGAACCCGTATCCCCTGCATCGGCAGGCGGACTCTCAACCACTGCGCCACCAGGGAGGCCCTCATCTCATTTTTGATAGGGCTTACAGCTAGGGTAGATTAGAAAAACATATTCAATGACATAGGGTATTTGGCCCTTCACAGGGCACTTCATGACACCTGTGTGAAAAACAGAGACATACAGGCCATGCAATAACACAAATGGGTCAATACATAGCTGGATTAACAAACATCCCCAAAGAGTAGTGATTAACAAGTGTATTTCAATACATACAATTCTTTTTAGTAATATGCCTCAAGGATATATATTTATCTCTGTTTTCCCATCATTTTTATCTGTTACTTCTGCGAGTGGACAGGAAATGTTTCCAAGATGTGAATAAAATAAACCTGAGTAGGGCAGTAGATATGATGGATAAAAGAAACAGGTATTTATTAGCATGTACTCAAAAGTGTACTATATTACTGTTGTGGGTTTAGACACCAATCTCTTCAGGAGAATTGAGATAGACCGTGTCTTAGTCTCCTTGTGCTCCTAATATTTCACTCTAGCACAGAGTGGTGCTTAAATATTACTTGAATTTTGAGAAGCCTGAAGGATAGGTCCAATTTAGCATGGTTTATGGATTTCAATGAAGTTAATAGTAAGATACTATTGTCAAAATAGCAAATGTAAACTTAGATATCAATAATAGAATAGTATCTAAAAGTAGAGAAGTGGTCCTCCTGTGTTACTCTGCACTTGATGCTAAACCTTTGAAAAATGACCAAAACAGTGGCAATTCAAAAAATAACACGATGGTTGCTTTCAGATATGTTAGGCTATAATGTGCAAAAAGGAAAGTAAATTTGTTCCATTTGTTGCAAATGATTAGATCTGGGCTAGAGGGTAAAATTAAAGAAAACATATTTAGATCAACATCTGGAGTATGCCATTTTAGGACATAAAAAACGGTTTTCTATCAGTGGAGATGTGTATCACAGGCTAGGGGAAAATTGGCAGATACTACAGATAAGCATCTTAACATAATTTAGGAGGTTTAATTACATAATCCTTAAGGGCACATCAAAATCTAAGATTCTAAATTCACTGGTTTTATCGTTGAGTCCTCAATTTATTATGAAATTGAAAGCATGTGGTACTACACATACAGAAGATGCTTATAAGTATGTTTAAGTGTACAAAAAATAAAAGGACAATCTTGTTTATTAAGAAAATATATGAATATATATAAGCCATGGGAGTTTGGAACAGTTAATCTATTATTTGTGCTCAGAACAGTAGAGAAAGTTTTACTTCTCTCAGCACTAATTGTAGTAAGTCCAAAATTTATGAAGTAAGATATACTGCCAAATCCTGGATCTAAAACAAACAAAAATACCTTCAAAACTACAGGTTTAAAACATTATTAAATTGATACAGTATAAAAAGAAAAATCTGAAACTTGAAAAGAGAAATATCTGCAGGTTATAGAGGAACATAAAAAAGTGGATAAATGTAGCAACAATTCAGAAGACCATCTGTTTAACCAACAAAGAAACACCAATTATAATGTAAAAATAAAATGATGGTAAAGAAAGAAAAACTGACTGTCTAAAGGTTAATTATGAGATTTCAAAATGTATACCAGGGCTTCCCTGGTGACGCAGTGGTTGAGAATCCACTGCCAACGCAGGGGACACGGGTTCGAGCCCTGGTCCGGGAAGATCCCACATGCCGTGGAGCAACTAAGCCCGTGCACCACAGTTACTGAGCCTGTGCTCTAGAGCCCATGAGCCACAACTACTGAGCCTGTGTGCCACAACTACTGAAGCCCGTGCACCTAGAGCCCATGCCCTGCAACAAGAGAAGCCACTACAATGAGAAGCCCACACACTGCAACGAAGAGTAGCCCCCGCTCGCTGCAACTAGAGAAAGCCTGCGCGCAGCAGCAGAGACCCAATGCAGCAAAAAATTAATTAATTAATTAATTAATTAAAATTTAAAAAATGTATCCCAATATAAAACACAATAGTCAAAAGCACATGAACAAAATTTGACTGAATCCACTGATTAATTGATCAAAATTAGTGTATTGACTAAAATTGATTAAAAATATCTGCAGAACTTAATTATAAGGAAAGACTAATCAAATGTGAGGAAAATAATCACTAATAAATGATGTGACAACAAATCCCTATCAGTATTTAGCACCTTATATAGAACAATGAACTCTAGATGACTCAAATCACTCACTGAGTCAATTTATTAATTAACTATAAAAGGAAAAGAATGTAATGATTTTCCACCCCAGCTATGGGCTGGGGATAAATTTGGTGCTATTGAAGAAATGGATTTAATTACCAAAATAATTTTTTGAAATATAGTATTAAGTTATATAATGTTAAGTCAAAAATAATCAGAAATTACAATATGATTTTTTCACCCCAAATGGCATGAAATCAGTGAAAATATTTAAGGCTGGGAAGTTAAAAGAATGTTTACAGGTACTGCTGGTAAGAGTACCTATTGTTACAAAGAACCATCAGAATGTCCCTACCCACCCAAATGTTGGTTTCTAAATGCTATTCTCCAGTAAAAGAAACCAGGGTTCCTTGGAAAATAGCTGAACCTAGAGTTGGGGCAAATACAGATCAGACTAGAGTAAGTCCCTCATGATACCAGAGAATAAGGGAGTGAATAAAAAAGTAAGAAAGTAAGTAAGAAAGTATGTAGCCTGTAGCAGGAGAAGCTGTCAAAAGGCCACTGAGAGCTCCCAAAGCTAACTCTAGCACAACTGGAGCCCCAAATAAACAATAACACTATTGGTTTATAAACCAAAGAATAAAATTATTCACAAGTCCACACTGATATAAACAAGTAATTGTATAAATAACTACATTGGAGAGAAGGGGTAACTTTTCCTTACAAGATAATTCCACTTGTAGCAATCTAACTTAGGGGACAATTTCTGAGATGTAGTTAAAGATTTACATATTCAAAGATGTTTACATGTCAATTGCAGCATTATTATAATAATTAAATATCTAAAATAATGGTTTCTGCTCTGATGAATTAGTTTATAGTCATTATAATGTCATTACTTCCAGAGAATATTTATCAGGAAATACTCATAATGACATGCAGGATATCAAGAAGTACATCTGTATTTATATTGTGCACTCCAGTTTGGTTACTCTGTATGTGTGTGTGTGTATGTGTGTGTGTGTGTGTGTGTATAAACACAAGATATGTTCAAATGTCTGATGGAAATAAAATAAAAATCATATGCAATCCTATTTGTTTTCCTTCTCAAATTTTTAAAATTAATATTTCTATTAAAATTTTAAAATACAGGTAAATTGAGGCACATATCATTAGTGAATGTATAACTCAAATATCTTTGTCTGAAATAGTGTGGGGGGAGTAGTATAGGTAACTACGTGACTTTAGGTTGTTTGCTTTATATTAGTTTAGAAAGCCACTATGTATTAATTTCTTTACTGCATTGTTTTATGGGTAGAAGCTGAAAGTGATTTTTCCCTAACTTAAGAGGAAGATTAAAATAAGAATAATAACCATTCTTATTATTTAATAAAAACTTTTTATTAAATAACTGACTGAGCTAATCAATCCCACTCCAAATATGCAGTAACATCCATAATATATTTTAAGTATATTTGAGCACACATTCATTTGTAAGATGTCTATTTATCTTTGTTAAGCATCCTCTTTTAGGTACCACTATCCTTGCCAAAACATGCATACTATACACAATCGTCTAACACACAAAATGTTAACAAAAGATTTAACTTAGAATTATTTGATAATACTATATTGAATAATTTTCAGACCAAAGTATAGATTTTACTTTGCACATTTAAATAGTGTCTTGTCTCCTAAAAATGTTTCTAACACAAAAAAGAACGGATGAAATAAACATGGATAATAAAATAGAAATAATAAAATCAGTTACAGGGCACTGTGTTGTAATTTGACTCTAACCATCTACAAAGCTGATCAAGTTGTGAATTCTACTTTGGGAGCAAATTCCACCTGATTTTAGACTATATCCAAACAATGCTTTACATTCAAATGAAGGTGATTCGTCTAATTTTACAGATGATTTATCTACCAAATGTTTTTACTTTTAAACTGGAAACTTTGATCGCACAGATACAATCTTCTGATAAAATATAAGATATGAATAAATGCATAATTTCAAATACTTTGGAACTCCATTGTCATCAATGAGAAGTTTTGGGGAACATGAAAACAAAAAGATGTGGCAAAATTCAGTATCCCTTAATCTCTTAATCTTACTCGCTAAAAATTATTATGCCTTGAACATCCATCAATGGACAAAACAAGTCACTAATATGGATTCTGCTTCTTTACCTCATTTTCCAGAGCACAGCACCGTGTCAGGCTCATCACTGATGGTCAATAAATATTCAGTTAAAGAACATTGAAGTAGACTAGTTCCTTTTGACATAAGTTATGACAGGCTTTCATTTTGATTCATGTAAAGTTATGGACCTGGACTAGTTTCATTAATAAAACTGATATTATTTTTAAAACATTATAGAAAATCAGAAAAAAAACTGATATTATTTTTTTAATCCCCATATACAGTTAGATCAAGTGGAACATAAAGAACACCAGTGTAACTTTCCACCTACATAAACGTACTCTAGAGGATTAGGACCATCTACAGTAAGCGAACTTTAGAAAGCCATTGTTTACAAAAGTGATTTGGAAATGGTTCTACTGTTAATCAGGTGATGAAAGATTGATGTTTCCCGTAATTAAACTCCTGATGAAAATGTGAGTAATGAAAAATCAGGAAAACAAATTGAGAAAACAAATTTAATTTGATAAGCATCCATATTTTATTATGACTCATTTTCCTTAAGGAAAAGGAAAAGCAGATTTTGGAAGAAGAGGGTAGGGCAACACTTTTTCTTTCCAAACACTTAAGCACCTAGCTGGGACCACTCTAAGACCAGTTCTTACTATCATAGAGAAATGCAGGTATCTGTCTTAGTTTTTGTTGTCAAAATTAATTAAATTAATGAAAAATTTTAACAAAAGAAGCCATTTATAGGGATGCAACTGTAGTGAAAATTTTATCATGTTTGCTAGTCAATAAGCCATACATTTGAAAGTATCCCTCTCTCTATATACATATGTGTGTGTGTGTGTGTGTGCATATGTGTGTGTGTGTCTATCTACAGAGACATAGACACCCACATGTGTATGCATATGTATGCATCTGTGTGTGTGTGTACATATACATATATCCATGAAAATCTAGACCCTGTGAAAATATGTCTTTGGAATAACACACCAAAACATTCTTCTTATACAGAATTAAAACTTCTTATATGTCTTTGAAATAATTCACAAAATCACTCCTCAGAATAGGGCAAGGAACATTTTTATCATACTGACTTCTTTTCAGGAGCCATTTTGAGATACTGTGTCCTGAGATCCCTCAAAGTTTCTAAGCGTTTTCAGATGCTTGTTTTTCTTCCTAATACAATTTTGGAGGAATGTGTAAAAGTAGATTAAACTATGTCAGACTCTTTAAAAGAAAACATTGTTCTCCTTTCAAGAAGGCTTTTATGAAGCAAAAACAAAACAAAAACGAGCATTGCAAGCAGTTCTGAAGACACAACTGAGATGCAATTTGATAAATAGCCTTCCATCACCCCAGCCAGAGCAGTGGAAAAGCACTCTATCAGCACTTTCATCTAAGGCACTGTTGACTCCTCTTTTTCGGTCTCATTGTATCTTGGCTTCCTCATTTTGGTTACTCATCAATGACCAGAAAAAAATGATTCCTTACCGTGTGGATGAGTTATGACGGAGTCCCCTAGAGAATGGCCCTTTTCTCCATCTTTGTCGCTGCCATCATCTCCTTCACCGCTGCCGTCTCTTTCAATCAGTTTATCCACCATAGCAATAATGCAGTTCAGGCTCTTGCCCACGTGGGCCCACACCCTATCCTGAAAAGAGCATGAGTATCACTACACATTTTTATTGCAAAACCGAGATCAGGCAAAATCAGATGAATCCACCTGAGAGCAGCAGGTAGAGGAACAAATCAAAAGGATGCAGACTGAGCAGCTCTAATACTCCCATTAATTTGGCCAAATTATGGATAGACAAGAAATCTACTTTCTCCTAATAAAGAATAATTTAAGTGTTGTGAATCTTTTTATTTAGTCCATTATTTTCCCTCTGTCATAAAGCAATGATGAACTACCGTATGGCATGAATCCATAACTGAGCACCAATTATGACATTTTACTCTGGAGATGTCTATTTTCTTTATCAATACTTAGTAAGAAAGCAGAGATACACTAATATTTTTAAAGAATGACCGCCACTTGCACTCAAACTTCTTATTTTTCTTTTTATTGTGATAATATATACATAATGGCAAAGTTGACCATTTTAACCTTTTTTTTTTTTTTTTTTTTTTTTTTTTTTTGCGGCATGCGGGGCTCTCACTGTTGTGACCTCTCCCATTGCAGAGCACAGGCTCCGGATGCGCAGGCTCAGAGGCCATGGCTCACGGGCCCAGCTGCTCCGCGGCATGTGGGATCCTCCTGGACCGGGACACGAACCCGTGTCCCCTGCATCGGCAGGTGGACTCTCAACCACTGCGCCACCAGGGAAGCCCCATTTTAACCATTTTTAAGGGTACAGTTCAGCGGCATTAAGTACATTCACACTGTTGTGCAGCCATCACCACCATCCATCTCCAGGAATTTTTCATCTTCCCAAACTGAAATTTTGTACCGTGTAAACATGAACTTCCCATTCTTCCTTCTCCCCATCCCTGGCAACCACCATTCTACTTTCTGTCTCTAAGGATTTGACTGTTCTAGATATTAGAAGTTCTTAAACTGTGATCTTCAGATCACTTCTAACAGAATGACTTAGAGAATTAAAATGCAGATCCCTGGGTGCAACAAGTCAGTCAGAACAGTTTGGGATTAACATATACACACTACTATATATAAAATAAATAATCAACAAGGACCTACTGTATAGCACAGGGAACTCTATTCAATATTCTCTAATAACCTATATGGGAAAAGAATCTGAAAAAGAACAGATACATGTATATGTATAACTGAATCACTTTGCTGTACACCTGAAGCTAACACAACATTGTAAATCAACTAGACTCCAATATAAAATAAAAATTAAATTAAAAAAAAAGAACCACTGGGAACTCTAAATTGAAATTTCGAGAAGCTCTTCAGGTGCTTCTGACCACACTAAGTATGAGAATTTCTACTCAATATTATATGCTTCATCTACATAATAAGTCACTTTGGCTGATGTAAGCCTAAGAAGCAGCCCCTACCACTAGGGAGCCTCTCGGTCACTGGTCACTAATCTTCCTAAGTTCTGATTCGCAACCATTTCTGTCAAGGGCAACACATAACACACTGAATTTTTTGTCATAAAAATTTCTATGTTTAAGAATAAAAATTTTAATATAGTTATCATTGTGGCAGCCAATCATTCCTGGCTTCTCTTCTTGCTTCTCTTTCCACATCATTCAGATGGAGGCACTGACACCCTATCTGTGATGTTAATTTTATGAATCCATCTGACTGGGTCACAGGATACCCAGATATTTGGCCAAACGTTATTTACTTACTGCTGTGTCTGTGAGAGCATTTCCAGATAAAATTAGTATTTGAATTGGTGGACTCAGTAAAGCGTTTTGCCCCCTTCCCCCAAATGAGGGTGGGCATCATCTAATCCACTGACAGCCAGAATAGAACAAAAAGGTAGAGGAAAGAGAAATTTAACCCTTTCTGCTTAATTGTTTGATCTGGGACATCCATCTTCTGCCCTCGATGCTCTTGATTCTCAGGCTTTTAAGCCCGGACTGGAATCTACACCATTGGCTCCCCTGGTTCTCAGGACCTCAGATTCAGACTGAACTACACCTTCAGCTTTCCTGGGTCTCTAGCTTGCAGATGGCAGATCGTGGGACTTCTCAGTCTCCAAAATTGTGAGTTAATTCCTTATAATAAATCTTAATAAAACTCTTCATATAAATGTATATATATATAAATATATACTTATGTACATATATATAAATAATTTTCTATTGGTTCTGTTTTTCTGGAGAACCCTCTCTAATGCATCACCGCATATGAACCAAATGGAGTCTTAGTGCTTTTCCTGCATCTTGCCATAAAGGAATCTTTCAGTAGGTGTTTTCTCTGTAACAGAGCTATTTCAGGCATTTAGAATAGCGCTTAGTGCAAAGATAATATGCAATTATACTACTTTCTTAGAGGTTTATTTTTTTTTTTTACTGAAATGTATTTTTTAGCCAAATTAATTTTGTTAGTTTATAAACATATAAACTACTTTTGGGTAGGAGTAATCTAGGAAGAAAGAACTACATTTGAATTTAGATTATGTGATGGTTGTCTTGTAAAGACTGAGTTAAGTTGAATAATTCAACCACATTAAACCAAATATGGGCGTGTACAGATATGCATACTAAAGCTGAGGGGGAAAGAGGGTTTAGTAGAAAAACAGCACATCCAAAGTTAGAAAAGGTAAGTTTGAGGTCCACCTATGTGACATGCTACCTATGATACCTTGGGAAAACCACCTCATTTCTGGGGACCTACAGTGGGTTCACCTACAGTTTAGAATGATGATTCTTGCCCTGCTTACCTCACCATGCTACAGTGAGAGCCAAATGACATGGTAGCTATGAAAGTGCTTGGTAAAATTATTGCAGTTTGGCAAAATCACATCCTACTCTTGCTGGCTTTCCTAAATGAATCAAGCTTGCTTTTTATAACCCTGTAATCTTGAGTATAAAGTATGCTATTTATCACAAGTAATCATAACAATTTTTCCCTAAAGGAAGATCTCCTTTCCGCCAAAGAATTAAAAGCACATTTCCCCTGCTATTAATTAAAGCAATCATATCCATAAATTACATCATTCTCTGCCTATTGTCTGAGAAAATGAGGTAGAAACCTCTGACACCTATAAAGCTCATTACTTCCAGGAGGAAATGCTGGAGAATGGCAAGCAAGCTGAGGACGGGACATCACTTATTGGAATTTGGTAAGGAGCTTATATTCCAGACCATATAACCAAACTAACTGGCTCCCATTCTGAATATGCCTTAATCACCACCATCACCTGCATGTTTTAGGCTCCTAAATTGAAAAATGAAGCAACTCTCTAGCTAATACTGGGAATAAACTCTACTACTGAGGGGAAAAAGGGGAGAAGTTTTATCTTAATATTCCAGATTAGCTTTGTATAGGAGATAGGTTTTCAACTCTCTTCCTGTTGCCCACATTGAAAGGAACTTATTTTAATCAAAGACGAGTAGTATTGCATGCTGTATTTCTTGTGTAACGGCATATAAGGGATGGATCAACTGCTCTTAATCACATCTTTTTTTTTTTTTTTTTTTTTTTGCAGTACACGGGCCTCTCACAGCTGTGGCCTCTCCCGCTGTGGAGCACAGGCTCCAGACATGCAGGCTCAGCGGCCATGGCTCACGGGCCCAGCAGCTCTGCGGCACATGGGATCCTCCCAGACCGGCGCATGAATCCGTGTCCCCTGAATCGGTAGGCAGACTCTCAACCACTGTGCCACCAGGGAAGCCCCTTAATCACATCTTTGAAGAGTGTGAACATAAGGGTATATAAGAAGATGATTTTACATTCTACTCCTATACATTGTTCTTCTTCCTTCATAGATACCTCGGGTTACAGGATTCCACTGGGAGAAAAAGTAACCTTTGCAGTCAGTAGATGGATCTTTATTGGCATGAGGAACAAAGTCAAGCATGTTCACTGACCAAAACCAACAATCATATAGTAAAGGGTTATGTGGTAAATGGTAGCAAAACATTTAAGTCATGAAAATGCTTGGAGGACACATGAGCTGGGAGTATGTTTGTTGGGGGTGAGAAATAGAGCAGATTCTCGTGCAACACCAATACATGATTCATGCATAATCAAATACTCTATTGGAGGCACACACAGCAGCAGACCCCAAGCAGACCCATTCTGTTCTTTATCTTTTGGAGATCAGATCCTGCCCAGCTAGTGGTGAGAGAACACTGAGCTTTGCCAGACACTGCTTCCTTCTCTTTTATGGCATCAACAAAGTCAAGTCACTGATTTACTTTTCTGTCTCTCACATTAGACTACGACTTTTTTGAGAGCTGTGTCCTCACTACACTGCAGAAGGCCTAGAAGAAAGGCAGAGAGAGAGACAAAGAGGGAGCAAAGGATGGAGGAGGAGAGAGAGGACTCCAACCCAAAGGCAGATTGAGGGTTGCTATTTATATTCAACTGGTATATGAACATTAGCTAACTTAACTCTCAAAAACCATCACATAAGGTCAATATTATTAACTTAGTTTTTAGAGATGAGGAAACTTCAGGTAAGAGATGTTGAATAACATTCAATATTAAAATGGTAGATTAGAAATTCCATTTTGATTCCAAAGACTAGATTCTTCCCCTATAGTTTCCCACAGCATTCTGGTACCCAGTAGGAATTGCTCTTCATGAAATTACTAGAACTTTGGGGACAAGCCAGACAGAGGAAGCCTGGGGAGAGGGAGCCCAGGAAGGGCCAGGTATAGGTGTGTGTCACCTCACAGGAGTAAGATTAGGTTTTGGTTATCTGAGATTTGAAAACGAGCCCAATGGCAAATTCTGAACTAAGAGATTACTCTAGAAAAAGGACAGGCTGGTCCCATGTACCCTTAAGTCTGAAAACAACAGTATCATGTAATCACGGATGGAGCAATCACTTGGCTAATGGATCAGTCAGCTTGGGTCAAAGGACATAAGTGGCCAGTACTAATAGAGGACAGTGTTAGCATCAAGGCCCCAGATCCATTCATCAGCCTGGGATATAAAACAGGGAGTGCATTACAGGGAGGAAAGGTGATACTTCACTTTGTAGGAGATAATTATGAATTATTATTAATTCCAAGCAAGATAATTACTTTGGAGTTAGGATGCTAAAAATGGGTAGGCAAAGATTCTTGAAGATGTACCTTGAATATCTGACTTCTATCCTAAACAAGCCACTTTCTATAGTGTCTCTGTGAAAACATATGCACAGAGGAAAATAACCAGCAAAATTCCATTCTCATTCTGATGATTTTTTATTCATGAGGTCAGTGCATTTAGGAGATTCTTTTTGTTTAGATAGCTGGTATGGTTGGAACCTACTCAACTTTCTTCCCTACTAAAATCATGAGAGGAAAGGCTGCTTAGGGGGGAGAAGACAATCAAAGCATAAGAATGTGGCTGCACTACATGGTGCATCCAACCCCTCCCCTTTTCAGGCCAGGGAAGAATGATCAGTCTCCAGATTCTGTTTAACCCCTCAGCCACATGAAAGGTTTAGAAACAAAAACAAAACAACAACCAAATAAAACAACACAAAAACAACCTATCAGAAAAGAAGATTGCTGGGCTGTCCCCCTGCTCCCCCCACCCCCCAAATAGCAGTCATTAGCCTGCTATTGAAGGAAGTAATGGAAAATTGGTGGGTTAAAGTTTAACCTTTATTAAATGGAGCTTAATGTTGTCCTTGATCTTAATACAACCCAAATTCTTGAAGGTGAAGTCGCTGTCAACTTTGGCTCAGCAATGAGGGCAAAAGTCAGTGGGGGAATGAGCAGCAATATTTATTCCATTCTGAGTCAGGTGCTGATCTTGGTTCTTATTTATTTCTGGGTTAGGACCTAAGCTAACATGCAGGTCAAACCCAGTGGCAGTAGATGCACACATTTGATGGATGTAGCCAGGAGTAGCCAGGGGGCCATTACACCTGCCAGAGTGAGCCATGAGGGCAGGGAATATGGTGCTTACTCAGCATGTCACACATTTATGACCTTGGTGGCATCAAGAGACATCCGGACTGCTTTGGATCAGCAGTTAACTTTAAAAAAAAAAAAAAAAAGTTCAGCAATGCTTAGCTGATCAACTTTTCTAGGGACAACTTTTGATCAGCAAGAATGTAAAGGCTCAACCAGAGCTGATAGGAGGGCCCTGTTGTATCTTTATCTCCATGCACAATTTGTCACTTGTCATTACCAATTTCTGAACACTTTGATTAGAACCAGTTAGGAAATTAACAAGGCCAATCTCATCTTTAAAAAGAAGGTTCAGTCTGTCTTTGAGTTGATTGAGGGCAATCTGCGCTATACTGGCCTGGTTCCTCCACACTGCAAACCTTTGCTGTTTCCATAGCTTGATAGCTCTGCTCTCTGAATCCTAGCCTTACCCAGACTTTTAGGTGAAAGGAGTTGTACATAAAATACTTTATGGTACAAATTGGCACACATATGGCCCAAGCTGCATAATACACACATACCTGCACACACACACATATAAACATACACATACATCATGTCCACTAAAAATAGCCAGATATGTGGCATCCATAATTCAGTGAGATTCCCCAACCTTTGCTTCTTATTGATCCTGCTGCTTCATTTCACCCACCTACTCATGTAAAAATCCCTGACCTTGGCTTCCCAATGAACACACTGCTGGCCTCACCCTGAAATTCAGCACCTAGTTACACGAGTGGACTCAGATGGTCAGCCACTGTTTCTCCAGCCGTGACCTCTCCACAGTCCCTGGTTTGGATCTTGCCCAGACCTATACGATTAGCTCTCACATGATCAGGTCTACACTTTGTCTTCACTGATCATCAGGCTCATGCCATCTCTCCTCTGATCAAAAGCAGGCTTAGGACTGCAGCAAGTATTCACTCTTCTCTCAGCCTAGAGGCACCTCTGTCGTTGGGTCGACCTAGATAATTCTACATATTTCTCTTTAGTCTTCAAAATGAAAGCTTCATCCAGGTCAGTCTCCTTGCTGTCCTAGAAATATGCTGCTGATTAGCTCAACATATATTTTCTGGGCATCTGCTACCTGCCTGCTGAGTGCTAAACATCAAAGTTATGAAGAAAACCTTGGAGGAACTAATATTTCTAACTTGACATATATACTGCTTTTTAGGGTTCAAGTGCCTTCTCCCTTACCTTCCATCAATCCAAATTCTCACCCTTTCAAGTCTCACCATTTCCAAGAACTATTCATGCTACTCTCTCTTTGCTTAACTTTTATTTTCTTTCTAATAGACAGTGGGCTCTATGAGGGAAATGCCTATTATTTATTAATCCTTTTATCCTCAGGTCATAGTACTTACCAGGTGATAGTAAATAAAAGAATGAATAAAGGAATGAAGGAAGGAAGGAAGGAAGAAAAATAAAGGAAGGAAGAAATGGTTTTTTCATCTTCTTCAACCTTCACATAACTTCTCTCTTAATCCTTTTGACATTGTTAATGTGTATCACATAACCACCTCTGCTCTGGGAATACCTTTCAATAGCATCTCTGCTTGTTTTATGAGTGCTGGCCATTCACTTGAATTAGATGATATGGCTGTTGAGGTCAGGATCCATTTTTTATGCTTAATTTGTTTTCCCCCAAGTACCTATAGCACTGCTTCACATTATTGATGCTTAATTAACATTTGTTGGTTGACTTAATAGCCTGCTACTTAGGAGTAAAAATAAATTAAGATACAACTATAAGAAGTATTAGCACATGTATCTTCAAATTGAAGTTAGAATTAAGCTCATATTCTGAATGGTTGAGTTCACCCTAATATGTGTCACATCAAGCTAAAGCTTTCAATTCAGTGAAAATATGAAATAAAGCTTTTGTTTAATAATAAATAAAAATAAATCACTGATTGACTAAAGCTTTTAATTTTAAATTGGTAATTGTGTGTCAGCCACACACCATCAAATAGTCATACAACTGGTTGAATTATATGACGTTAATGAGCATGCTGCATGCAACCAATTTCCAGGATTGATTTTTTTTTTCACTGAATGTACCCTGATATAGCAAGACAATAGTCTGCCTGTATAGACCTCGATAATTCTTTTAACTATTCATTAAATTTGGTGTATTCAAAAATTTCTACTTAGAAATATCTCACTATTCACATCAGAATGTATTAAAGTTTAAGGGCACTTGATTTAAATGTAATCATAAATTTCTAAAGTGTGTGTATGCAAGTTTGCATAATCATTATATACAGGTATATCAAACTATCTGACACTGAACCAGGCATTGTAACAATCAGCAAAGTATCCAAGGGAGATGATGTGATCCATTATAAAACCACAGGAAAATCACCATTTCATGAATAAGAAGAAAATATCTCTGTTAAAAACACTAATTTGAGTTGGAAGATGAATTGCTGATTCAGCAAATACATCCGTTCACTTATTTGAATTCTGAAAAATATATTGAACTGGTATGTATAAAACACTGTATTAGGTGCCATAAAACAGGGGGCTGAAGGTGAATGTATTAATTGCATGTGGGAAAATCTAGAAATTGGTAGGATTTCATGAATACGCATGCCCATAAAGGTCTCCTTTGGCGTTTCTTCTCTTTATCTATTAAAAAAAATTTTTTTAACATCTTTATTGGAATAGAACATTTGTACATTTTGACAGTCGTGAACTCTGCCTAATCACCTTCTGTGGACTTTAATATCAGATAAGTATTCGGAGCACATTTCTCCTGGGTGAAATGGACTGGAGGAGGTCAGGAGGGTTTCCCATCCATCAGGAAAACAAATGCCAGAACACTTACCATTGCCATACAGAGAACAACTGGCCTAATTCTCCCTGGCCTTTCTGATGGGGAGAATGGATGCTTTCAATGTCCCCTCGTCATAGCAAGATTAACAAAACCAGGCAACCCTATTAGGCGTGACGTAGGAAGAAAAAAGAAAGAGCTGGGACAAGGGGAAAATAGTTGCTTCCAATTCATATTTGCCGGTAAACATCTGAAATTATTTCTGTGTAACCAGGCCCTTTGTAATCGGCACATGAATAATCAAATAAAATGAAAATCACCACCACTGGGTTTCTGGAAGCTGCTGGAAGCCTTAACTCCTCATGTGCTTAACCTTGGTCATGTCTGATGATGTTCTGTGTCCATCCTGAATTTTCACCACTTTCTATGTTTGAAGATAATTGTGAAGATGACTTGGAACAGTCACCTCAGAGTTGATTATGACTCTGGGAAATATCCACTAAGGAGAGAGGGGTTTAACTGAGTACTTTTGATTGGAAGAGAGAAAGAAAATCCTCCAAAAAATTCATGAATTCTAATGGAGGAAAAGGTACCTGACATGGCGCAGAGTTATATTAAATTTAATTGTTCCGTTTCCAGCCAAATAAGAAGTTAGACAAGAATAATAACTTGAGGGGAAATTTCAAAGTCATTAATTTATTCTACAGATGAACATTGGGTACCTTTTATGGGCAAGTGCTCTGGACATAAACACAAAAGTGAGCACCACACTGTCTTTGCCCTTTGGGAGTTTGTAAAGTTGATGAGCACATGGAAAAAACATATATAAACAACTGATTATAATTCAGCGTTCACGAGGCTGTGTGATCATGGGGTGCAAGAATAATGCTTTATTATACAAAATGTTTTGGAGTTGAATGCATACATATGTATATATACATACATCTCTATCTGTGTATCAATCACAGAAACTTTGGAAACAAATGGCCATATTTTAGTGGACATTTTACTGCTTCACGTAACTAAGTCGTAAGGTATTGCTTTAGAAAAGGTAAATCACAGATTAGTATCCAGTTGTCTATAAGAATTCATTATTTTTAAAAAATGAGAATGATTTATTTCCTTCTTATTAAGATCAGGTCAATGGTTTCACATAGCATAATTCTAGCCAGTCAGAGAAATGAACAGAATTGCTTTGGAATATAAATTTACATAGATACCTCTGCATTATGCAGGACCTTAACTATTTTCCCTAGAGGTAAGGTCTAAGATGGAGACAGAATCTGGCAAGAGAAGTTGAGAATACAGATCACTGCTGATTGTTTGTGGAGGAGGAAACTGGCTAGATAAGTTTTGTCCTTAACAGTTAGTAATATTTTGCAGCCATGTATACTCACTGCTACCAATGTTGACAATATAAATAGCTCTATCAATACTCCTGTCAAACTGAAACATTCATATTTGTTCTACGCATCATTAGAGAAAGGTGTAGTAGAAAATGAACTGTGGGAATTTGGTAAAGAACATACCAGAAAGATGTAAGTCTTATTCCAAAATTCAATCTTTGGGAATACTGAGTTACAGGGAAACCACAATTTTTTTCAGGCTGTACAGAGACTTTATTCAAAGGATGTGTGACATAAGTATTACTGAACTTGTGCTATTGTTTCTATAAACTATGAAATTACTGAAAACGTATATGAATTAATGCGAACCATCTATTGTGCTTATGTGACATAAACACATTTTGCCATAATAGTACATAGCAAATGTTCTCTTAGCTTAAGAATGGAAACTAATTTTAAATCTGATTTACACTTACAACATGAAGAAGGAAAATTAAGTGGCTAATCTGGATGCTGAATCATTGCCTGATATACAAATGTAGTTCAACTAAAAAATGGGTTTGGGATATGGCTAAATAATAACAACAGTTTTCTTAGTCCTGCACCTTGCTGGAATGGATCAAAATATAGAAGATCAGAAGTGTATCTTTTTTCTTTAACAATTACTGAATGAGGGTAGGCAGATTTAGCCCCAAACCCGTCAGTGTAGTAATGTTGAAGTTAAATCACAGTGTTCTAGAGAACAGCATAATTACTGGAAGCCACAAAAACTGGGTCAGTTTAATACTTGGTTGGTTGACATGCCTTCACATTTTGGACAAACTAATCTTGGAATCCCAGCTGTTGGAAGCATCTGTTGTAGAGATGTAGTGACAGAAAAGCAATATGTCATCTTTACCAGCTAAAAGATGAAGAATGCGATATTAGTCTATTTCTTTGCACAGATTTGTCATAAAATCCCAATATTCCTCTGGGGTTTAATTGTTTACTAACTTTTCACGAAAATAAACCTTTAAAGCTCTCAATTATTTAATAAGTAAAATTCAGCAAATAACAGACTTTTTTTTGGTCAGTGATCATTTTAGTTTCAATCTCTTCCTTATTGACTAGATAATTATTATCCAGATTCATATGTCATCAATTTTGCCAACAAACAAGCTGAACAGAGAAAGAACCTTCTCACACTGATAGTTAGCAGAGATTCTCCTGACCGCCAAAAGAAAGGTGTTTTATAGGCATCAGCTCAGTAGAACTCAAGAGTAATTTACTAACATGAACTTACTTTCCAAATATTTATTATTAGAAGCTAAATGCAGTTGTTCAAGTTAGGTAGTTGTTAAACCTGCAGTCCCTACCAGAAATTAAATAAAACAGATTTTGTAAAATGGAACTACTTTAATCTTATGTGCAAACCTAAATCAACCTACGTGACCAGAGAATATTTTTGTATGTCACAGAAACCCAATTAAATTAATTGTTTAAAACATTGAATTATTTCAGGAAGTTGACTAGACTTGTAATCAGTGCTGAAACTTTTCTAACACTTAATTAACTAAGAAAAGTGGTACACAAAATTATGTTTCCAATTTATTTAATAGCACAGTCTCTAAAGGCATTTCTAATTAGCCTTTGGATTTACTCAACTTTTCAAAGTTAGATAAAGATTTGAAAATAATGTTAAATGGTTATGACTTTGGTGAATTTTTTAAAATAAGGGATTTCCATCTCTCAACAAAGGTATATTTGTAATAGAAAGTGGTTGCTAAGGAACGTCAATAAAAATGTTATATAACAATCAAACTTGGTTATTGTTTGCAAATAGAGTAAAATTATATTAGGAGAAGAGAGTTAGAAGTAACTTTTCTGAGTGGGAAAGATTTTCCTTGTAATTGTGATAAATTTATCAGAGCATTTATATGCTTTCTAGAAATAGTAAGTTCTGGAAGAAATTCAGAAATTGTATGAAAGGAGGTAAAGAGGAAGATGCAGATCATTATTACCCTACCCTAACCAAAAAACCCTGGGAAACTGAGAAGGCACTCCTGCATCAACTGGAAAAAAAAATCAGGCAGACTTTTTCCTACCAAGGTATTCCCAAGTGAATGACTGAAGGTGAGCCAGCATCCATGCAGACTCCTACTGGAATATTGGCCGGCCCTCACAAGCACTAGAATTTCCTATTTTTTTCAAATGTTAATATCTAAAATACAAAAAGAACTCATATAACTCAATAGCCAAAAACAAAACAAAACACATAATTAAAAAAGAGGCGGAGGAACTGAACAGACATTTTTCCAAAGAAGACACAAAAAGGTGCTCGACATCATTAATCATCAGGGAAATGCAAATCAAAACCACAATGAGAGACACCCCACACCTGTTAGAACAGCTGTCATCAAACACATAGTAGATAACAAGTGCTGGCGAGGATGTGGAGAAAAGGGAACCCATGTGCACTGTTGGTAGGAATGTAAATTGGTGCAGCCATTATGGAAAACAGTATGAGGGTTCCTCCAAAAATTAAAAATAGAACCACCTTATAATCCAGCAATCCCACTTCTGGGTATATATTGGAAAGAAATAAAATCACTGTCTCAAAGAGATATCTGCACCACCATGTTCATTGCAGCATTATTTATAATACTTAAGATATGGAAACAACCTAAGTGTGCATCAACAAATGCATGAATAAAGAAAATGTGATGTATATATATATATATATATATATATATATATATATATATATATACATATATATGTGTGTGTGTATATATATATTATTCAGCCATAAAAAAGAAGGAAATTCTGCTGTTTGCACCAACATGGATGGGTCTTGAGGGCATTATGCTAAGTGAAATAAGTCAGACAAAGAAAGACAGATACCATGATCTCACTTACACACAGAATTTAAAAAATACAAACTCATAGAAACAGAGAGTAGATCGGTTGTTGCCAGAGGTAAAGAGGGGGAGACAAAATGGGTGAAGGTGGTCAAAAGGTACAAACTTCCAGTTATGAGATAAATAAGTCCTAGGGATCTAATGTACAACATGGTGACTATAGTCAACAACACTGTACTGTATATTTGAAAGTTGCCAAGAGAATGGGTCTCAAAGTTTTCATCCTAAGAAAAGAAAATTGTAATCCTATGAGGTGATGGATGTCTAAATATATTGTGGTGATTATATATATGTATAAAATCATTTTGTTGTACACCTGACACTAATGCAGTGTTATATGTCAGTTATAGCTCAGTAAACCTGGAGAAAAATATTTCAAGCCAAGAACAAAGAAGCCATCCAGGCCCACGCACCCTCACAAGAGTAAAATCCATTTTTACACCTTCCCTGCGGTCTCAGCTGAGGAGCACACTTCTGCCCAGGACTCATCCTCCACCTGCCTGCTTGAATTGATCATCTTCTCTTCTTTGCAAGGACCTTGTTCTATCAGTAATAGCCTCTCAGTTCCTAAGCCTCTTAGGTGGCTTTTGGAGTAATAAACACAGTCAATTTCATGACCTTTAAAACAAGTAAGCAACTAACACACACACACACACACACACAACCTATGTCAGCTAAAGTGTTCCTGTCTAAAGGGTCACCTCATCTTCTTTCTCATATTGTTAACTTATATTCACATTTAAATCTCAGGAATTACTTCTGGAGATCCCATCCTGACCACCAGACTCCCACTTCATCCTGTGTATAATCCTAAATTGCACTGGCATTGCCATTGATGTCTCTAGAGCCCTGAATAGGTCATGGAGCCCTCGCAGCCATGGGGTCACCTATGTTTCCCCAGCACGCGGCACAGTGACCCAAGCAGAACAAGGTCTCAGTAACACCCACTGCACCAAATCCTTCACCACAGACCTCAACTCGCCATGTTTCCTACTCTCTCCCTCTTTTCCCATCATAAAAAGGTTCTGTATTTAAAATGCTGATCTGAAATCACGTTAGCAGAGCCAACCTTTTTCCACCTGTCTCTCTCCATCCCTATCACAACATTTTAACTATTTATTAACATATTTTTATCTACCACTAGACTCTGAGCTCTAGGACCTAATGATCTGACTTATCTTCCCTTTCGGAGCACCTGTGGATATAGAAGTTCTCAAAAGTTATCTAAAAGGAGGGAGGGAAGGAGAGGCGATTGGAGCCACAGGAGGAGGGTGAGGTGTGGGAGTGGAAGGTGTGGGAGTGAGGTGTGGGAGTGTATTTGCATAACAAAATAAGGTGAAAATTATGAAAACAAAAGATACCCAGTTCCAAAACTCTCCCTCGACTTAATAAAAAATGGCAATCATTTGTCAGAAAGTTTACTGTAGGGCTTCCCTGGTGGTGCAGTGATTAAGAGTCCACCTGCCGATGCAGGGGACACGGGTTTGTGCCCCGGTCTGGTAAGATCCCACATGCCGCGGAGCGGCTAGGCCCATGAGCCATGGCCACTGAGCCTGCGTGTCCAGAGCCTGTGCTCCTCAACGGGAGAGGCCACAACAGTGAGAGGTCCATGTACCACAAAAAAAAAAAAAAAAAAAAAAAAAAAAAGTTTACTGTATGTTTATTTAAATGAAATACAAGTTCTATATCTACCCAAACTCTTTCAAATTCGCATTCCGAATTTATGATCTACCCCATTTCCCCATTTATCTCAAGGAGTAGTGTTGATCCTCATAATAAAATTATATAATTTACATATCTTATAAAAGAAAACATACAGCAATATTATTAAAGTAATACAATGCATTGGCCTGGGCTTTTCCAGGTCATGGGGCATTATCACACAGGTAAATCATTTATCTTAGGATCACACTAAGAGCTAAACAGAACAGGTGCTGTTATTTTCACTTTACAGTTGAAAAAAATTGAACTTCAGAAAGGTTAAGAGGTATGCACGCCTTGGAGCTATGAATAAATTGAAGAAGAAGGTGACAGTAAAAGGAAGAAATATTAGATTTGCTCTTTTGAAAATGATGCAGTGGGAGAAATGCAATCTTAAGCAGCAACAACAAATACTTATTCAGCATTTACCTCATGGAGCCCAGCTCTGTCTTTCCTGTGATAGAAATTTTATCAAAAGAAAGAGCAGGTACCACTTCACAGCGCTTCAGACAGCAATTTTTTTGAGAGGCTTGAGCCTTTCAAATAATTTACTACCCAAACACTTTTAAATTTAGGGTGGCAGGAAAAGTAATCGTTAACTATTTAACATCTAATACAGCTAGCATACTACAGCATTTTCTTGGTTTAACGTATGATACAGTAAAGCGTTTCCTTCTGTGTGTGTGTGTGTGTGTGTGTGTGTGATGTGCATAGACTTCAAAAGGTTCTTGGATAATGAATATGCATTGATTCAGGAAAAACACACTGTTCCCTCTCACCCAGAGAGAGAAACCTTGATTTTCTCCTGTCTAATTCTGCCCACCTACAGTTCCTATCACCATGTTGGCTTCTTCGGTTTATGTGTCTTTACTAGTTATTTTTTCAGATGCTTTTATGTGGCCATTCTCCTGCCAATTTTAGAGTCACCTGGAGCAACATCTTTTTTTAAAAAATAATAGAACCCATGAACAAGAAGGATTTAAGAGATCTTTGTGTCCACTGCCATATAAATGTTAACACTTTTTCAAGTGTGTCCAGAACTTACACGCTGGATTGCACCAATGAAAATACTTGTTGCATCTAAGGAGTAGATTATGGATGATTATTGACTCATCTAAACAACAATTTTAATGATTGGTTTATATTATCTTGGTAATAAATAAGGAAAAGTATTGATATTATAGAGTCTTGCAACTGTGGCATCCTTGCTTTGATGACATTTCTTGGAGATATTTATTCTTTGACTGTATTATATGTATATAAAATATATATAATGTATATGTTATATATAGAAGCTATTTGATAGTAAATAGGTTTTCACGTCAAGTAAATGTGATCAGGAATAAAACTTTCATTTTATCATTTGCCCCTGAGGAGAAATGTAACCTATTTATCCACAATCTGTATTATGACTGCTCTCCAACTTGTTTTCATGAAAAGCAGAGAGTTTTTTTTAAACATTCTTGCTCTACTTTTCAGGACTAGACACGGAGAGGCAGGCTGTGTAAAAAATAAAATAAAAAACTTACCCACTCTTCCTCATCGTAGTCTGAATGATGCGGTATGGAGTCCTGCCTTCTCATCGGCGGGGGTGGGTCCTGGGAACTGCTCTCCTCTGTGCTGTTCTTAGGAGAGGGCGGCTTCTTAAGGACACCTCCTGGCCTGGCAGTGTAAAGTGCTAAAAGGGCACTTCTGACCAGCTGATCCTTGAAGGCATGTACGAAAAGCTCTGTCTGGAAAGAAATTGACAGGGATTCAGCACAGAGCTTTGAAAAGGTCAGTGGCAGATCTGCTGACACTTAAGTGGTGTGGATGGTGGAAAAAGTGCAGGCAGCAGAGAGAGAAAATGATTCATACGTATCAATGGAAAATAGTTTGGTTTGGGTTTCCGCCAAGGCCTTGAGTCCTATTCTAAAGTTAATGCTGAGGTTCTGTATGCATTGTAAACACCATCTGTCTCCTCAGCCCACTCTCTTTTAGTTCCAGATCCTGTCTTTGGAGATGTATTTCATGGGGGATTATCATTTGAACACCATACCATCTCCCTGCTGTGCCTTTTAAGTAATTCCAAATACACCTTTAAAGAAAATGTGATCAGACTATGTTTATTTTGATTTTAAACAGAGTTAAAGGCTAAAGAATGACATATCTCTTCAAAAAAAAAATAGAGGCAGGAGACCTTTTTTTCTTTTTAGCATCATGGACAGATTTCAGCAGTAGAGGTGACATAGGCAGTCTTCTCCATGAAAACATTTGGCTTTTATTCCCCAATACTACCCTCTAAACTGTCTCCTCCACCAAATGGTTTCAGTAATGTTCAGTGTTAACGAGGTTACTAAGAAACTTGCCATGTGGGTTTTACAAGCTGGTGGTAAACACCTAGTAAGTACTATCGTAATGATGGCTTTCCAACAATAAAGAACTTTACAGCTGTACTCTGCAATTTCCTGATGAAATGTTTAATGGCTTCACCCTGTTATACACTGCAGGGTGCAGTAATTGATTTTCTGTATTATAGTACACTCAACACACACATGGCCTACCAATCTGTTCAAAGAGTAGAGAAGTAACTCAAGCACTGACCCACAATGTTAACATATTTATGCTTTGTAATCTGTTGGGAAGGGGCCCTTTAACCCATAGCATTATTCTGAATCACAGATCATTTACTGAGACACTCCTGGATATAATGCTGTCTTCACCAATGCTGTAACTCAAGGTAATCATTGATTGGTGCTCTCTCAATATGTAGTCAGCAGTGCCATGCTCAATCATTGTTACTAAATTGTCTCTGAATCTCCCTGTTGTGAGTGTGGACAATTACAGAAAACCAGTTAAACCAAGTGCAAAATAAGCACCTAATTAATAAGACCCTGTCGTATCTGCATAGTTATATCTTTGCAATGGATCATGAAATTCTAGATCTAGAAGGGAGTTGAGTGGACCTCTTCACTAACCAGATAAAAAAACTATGAAAAAAGTGTGATGATCTGTTCTAGGGCAGACTGCTGACTGGCAGCACAAGGGAACAGAGTCAAAGTTTTCTATCAAATTCAGTAGTATTTCCCCTCACTCCACACCATCCACCATGACCCTCAGCCTCGATCCTTCTCCCCTTCTTCTCTGACTCTGGCTCCCCATGTGTTCTGAACATCTACCAGCTCTCATAGTTAATTGTGTCTGCAATTGCTGATGTTAACTCTCTGTCCTGTGAATTTTTTTGTTGTTGTTGTTTGTTTGTTTGCGGTACGCAGGCCTCTCACTGTTGTGGCCTCTCCCATTGCGGAGCACAGGCTCTGGACGCGCAGGCTCA
Source organism: Mesoplodon mirus (assembly GCF_964341445.2). Lineage (NCBI taxonomy): Eukaryota > Metazoa > Chordata > Mammalia > Artiodactyla > Ziphiidae > Mesoplodon > Mesoplodon mirus. The sequence continues at coordinate 11,986,944 of NC_138977.1, read as the reverse complement.
GCAGCCATGGCTCATGGGCCCAGCCGCTCCACGGCATGTGGGATCTTCCCGGACCGGGGCACGAACCTGTATCCCCTGCATTGGCAGGCGGACTCTCAACCACTGCGCCACCAGGGAAGCCCTGCCCTGTGAAATTTTAAGGGATGTTTTAAACACTCTTTTAATCTGTTAGTCATATTGAAGGCACTTTGAAGGTAAGTAGACAAGAAATATGGTAAAAAGAGGCTATATTAGAATAAGAGGTTGGAAAATATTTTTTATAATAACTAAGAAAATAAAAATAAGGCAGAGCTTTTTAAATTAAAAGAATGGATGAAAAAGTTGGCTAGACAGTACAAGTCAGTATAGTTATGGCAAAATGGGGGAACATGCTGTTTACATAATTTTCCAGACAGCATGGATGTGTCTGTCAATGTGAATTTAAATATTAAAAATGTGAATTTACTTCCACTCAGCTTAACCTAACTATTTATTTCTTGATAGTTTCAATAAATTCTTTTGATTTATTTTTGGAGCAGAACAGCTTGACTTCTTTGACTTCCTGCTACTATAGCTCCAGTCTCCATAACACTCACTAATTACTATGTAGCTGAATATTATTCAAACCCAATGAAATTTCCTTTGGTTCTTGTAATCACCACTATTTCTTCCCATAGCAAGCACACACAGAGTTTCTTCTTAATTTACTCAAATCTCATTTGGGTTGATTTAGCACCAAAGACATGGGAGATAATACAGTAGATTCTTGCAGTTTTACAACCTAGAATTTTGAGGGAGGGTAGCTGAATATAATGCACAAAATCTTAAACAAACACAATAAAAGCTGATCTTCTACTTTGTGTGTATACTGAAACATGTATCTGACTCCTTGGAAACTCTCTGGATCACCCAGATCCTGTGCATAGAATCGTATTCTGTTGGAAAATAGCAAAATATTCCATTGCAATTTCCATCTGACCTGGAAAAAATCTTAATTTTCTTGACCGGTATTACTTGGTAAATGTAGACCAATATAGACCCAGGTGTTTTATCATCAAAATAAATCAGCTTGAAGAGATTAATATAGTCACACAATCCCAACACATCTGTATGTTGCTGTTCTTACAACTGAAATAATACCAGGGAAGTTAAGCATCAGGGAAGGAGGTGACCATGTCTCTCTGAGCTGCCTATTGACTCAGAGTTCTGAAAGCCTTTGTCCTTTTCTTACTTAGCTCCAACTATAATAAATGAAAGAAAAAAGGCTGACTAAATATTATTGTAAGGATAGGCAAAGCAATTAATTTAAAATATCAGTGTAAGATTATAGTAAAAAAGCATAAACTCTGAACCCAAGGCAGATCTATTTCATTTGTTCTATATTTTAAAAAGAAAAAGAAAAGAAAATGTTTTCTTGCCTTTCTGCCATTTGTCCAACTCATATGCTCATACAAGTATCCTTCAAAGTAACACACAGAATTATCTGCAAGTACAAAACTACTAAAAATTACTTCTCCTGGGGATACATTTCCTAGTTTCCTGAATACTAATGCCAGAGGAATAGTTAGAATATGTTCATTTAAAAACACTCTTTTAAACTAGAGAACTCAACAAATTAAGCAAAGTCCCATTCTATTAGAATTTCCTTAGAGTCACTGAAAAAATTCAAGGCCATGCCTAATCTCATCTGTAATACAAAATACCATAAACAAGTAATTATCATTTTAGTAGTCATGTATATGGCAAAAAAAGAATCCTGCTTATTTTAAAATTTGATATGCTTTAATTATTTCATAGTGTTATACTTGACATTAGTACATTGATATGTGTTTAACATTCCCTAAAGCAAAGAACATTGAACTTTCAGCCAGGAGAGTTACCTGACATCTGGGCAGCTTATATAAATTATCCACTTGACCTTGGCTAAATCACATAACAACTTTTCCTCAGTATGTACAAAATTACAATGCCTATCTGTGAAACCCTTATGGGAGTTCACTGAAAACTGTACTCTTCTATTTATGCTTCTCTTTCTTGACTGACCTTTTCAGTTTCTGCTGTTGACTCATAATCCCCTGCTCACTCAAAATGTGGTAAGTGGACCCCAAGGGGCGTTAAACCACATTCTTAAAAGCATTTTTCCATTGGTGATGTAACCCCTTCTTCCATAACTTCAAGTATCATTTTTTATTATGCCAAGGTCTTCAAAATCCATTTCTGCTTACCTCCTGAATCAGCATGGTCAAGGGTTTCCATCTGCAAGCTTTTTGAGAAGTCCCAGCCCCATCTCAAGTTTTTCTTTTTTTTTTTTTCTTTTTTTTGCGGTACGCGGGCCTCTCACTGTTGTGGCCTCTCCCATTGCAGAGCACAGGCTCCGGACGCGCAGGCTCAGCGGCCATGGCTCACGGGCCCAGCCGCTCCACGGCATGTGGGATCTTCCCGGACCGGGGCACAAACCCATGTCCCCTGTGTCGGCAGGCGGACTCTCAACCACTGTGCCACCAGGGAAGCCCTCAAGTTTTCCAAATAAATGTTTTCTTCCCTGTTTTCCATCTGAGTGGTATCATTACTACTCAGCAACTCTGAGTCCAAACGTCTGGATCATTTTCAGTAATACTTATTTTCTGGTTTAGTGATCAATTTCTAGTAGTTAGATATTTTCAATAATTTCAAAGATTGACCCTTATGTTATATCCCCACAGCTAATCCTAGGTTATATCCTTTCTGCATTCCATGTTGTTATTTCCATAGTCTTCTTACTGGTTGATATACTTTTCTTTAACTCTTCTTTTTTCAGGATGTTATCCAAGGTCGCCAACACTAAAATGTTGACTTCTGGGTCCCATCTTGGAGCTCCTGAATCAGAATTTGTATTTTATCAAGCTCCCCAAAAGCATTACTGATATTGTGATGCTCAATAATTCAAATCTCTCTGTCCTTACTCAGCCTAGTTATGGCTCTGAGGATGATCTTCACAAAGCAAACCTCCAGGCCTTCCGCCCTTAACAACCTTGTCAGTACCTACAGAACAGACCTTCTCTTGGGTAAATAACTAGGAGTGAGATGGATAGCTCATATATATATCTTTTAACTTTATGAGACACTGATGAACTGTTTTTCAAGCTGCCAACAATTGTGTACCCATTAGTGATAGATGAAAGTTCCAGTTATTCCATATCCTTCCTAACTTTTCCTATGCTCAGCCCTTTCGATTTTAGCTATGCCAGTGGGTGGTTAGTGGTACCTCATTTTAGTTTAAATTTGCATTTCCCTAATAACAAATAATGATGAGTATCTTTTCATGTGCTTATTTGCCATCTGTCTTTTTTGGTAAAATGTCTTTTCAATTCTTTTGCTCATTTTTAATTGTTTTATCATTCAGTTGTAAGAATATACATTCTGACACAAGTCCTTTGTCAGGTACCTATTTTACGCATATTTTCTCCTAGTCTATGACTTGCCTTTTCAATTTCTTAATAGTGTCTTCTGAAAACTTTAATGAAAGTTGTTAATTTTGAAAGTTTTTAATTTTGAAGAAGTCTTACATATCACTTTTTTTTTGGTTCATGCTTTTTGTGTTCTAAGAAGTCTTTGCCTACCCCAAGATGACAAAAATTTTCTCCTATGTTGTATTCTAGATGTTTATTTATTTATCTGTTTGTTTCTTTCTTTTAGCTTGTATATTAAGGTCTATGATCCATTTTTAATCAATTTTTATATAAGTGTGAGGTAAACATAAGGAAAGGTTTATTCTGCATATGGATATCCAATTGTTCCTGCCCTATATGTTAAAAAGATATCCTTTCCCCAATGAATTTCCTTTGCACTTTTGTCTAAATTTATTAAACACATATGTATGGGTCTATTTCTACATTCTGTATTCTATTCTGTTGATCTATATATCTGTGCTTACACTAATATGTTACAAACCATGAAATGAATATCATTTTTGTTTTAAAGAGTAAATATGTTTAAGTAAATTAAACTTTTGATTTTTAAAATTCTGTCCACATAATACCATTTCTGGCACTCTTTATTCTTTTGTGTAGATCCAAATTTTCCATGGTATCATTTCCTTCCACGGTATCATTTCCTTCCTCCCTAAAGGATTATTTCCTTTAAAATGTGCCATAGTACAAGTCTGGTATGAAATCTCACAGTTTTTGTCTAAAATGATCTTTATTTCACCTTTATTTTTGAGGGACATCTTCTCTAGATATGGAATTGTAACTTTTTATGTACATCAGTATTTTGAAGATGTTACTCCATTATCTTCTGGTTTGCATAGTGTCTAATAAGAAGTCTTTTACAATTCTCATTTGTGTTCCTCTGCACATGTGCCCTTTTTTTTCTTTTCTTTTTTTTTCTGGTTGCAGCTTGAATAGAAATGCAAAGTCAAGTATCCTGGAGTTCAATTCCAGTACACTCATTCGTAACCTCTGCATTCTGAGGACATCTTGAAATTTATTATGAGATACTTCCAATGAATATGCTCTTGAAGAAACTGACCAAAGACAATTTTCACGGTAATATTTTAGAATAAGATAACAGCGTAGTTCTTTGAGTCCCTGAAGAACAGATTCATAGAAACCTGAATACTATATCTGTATATATTTTTGACTCAGATATGTTAATTTATAATAATAATAATACCTTGCCCTTATTTAACATTTTAAAGTCTACATTTTCACATATTTTTTCTCATAGGATATAACCAGTATATATTTTCAGAAAAAAATAGCTAATATATATTCAGAAAGGTCAAGTGAATTGTCTAATAAATTAAAAAGTGAAAAATCAAACCCCAAGACTTCCAGTTCAAAATGCAACCTTCCTTCCATGCCAGAACAGGTATCTCCATCAAGAAAAGGGAGGAAAAAATTGACCCAAATTTTACAACTACCTATGTTGTCAAATATTTTGCTAGTGACTTAGGTTATTTCACTTAACCTTCAAACTGTGGGTCCATGTTATCTCCATTTCACAAAGCAAAAGATTGAAGCTCAGAGAAGTTTAAAAAATGTGCAAAGTCATGCATAAAGTCAACCCAGGATTCAAACAAAACTAGGGCTCAGACCCAGGTCTGGTTGACTCCAGAATGGAAACCCTTTCTGGTATCCTCCATGCAATATATGTTTTGATATTTCCTTTTTTAAAAATTAAAAAAAAATTTTTAGACAAACTTCTCAACAATACTTAAGTATTCTAATAGTCAATGAATATGTCTAATAGTCAATGAATATGTTATGGCTAAGAAAAAGGAAAAAAAAAAGAGGAGGGTGTTGCATACAGTAAAATAATAGAATTTCTTTTTGGTTCATTTCTTTTTTGGATTTGTAGGTGAGGTGAGGTTTTCCTGGGTTCACCTAAACAGAAGATTCTAGCAAATAGAACACCACTGTGGTGATTTCAGAGCAGTATTTATATTCTTCCTGTGCCTTGGACAGGGATTTGTCATTTCATACATCTTTCACATATTGCTGCAGTGATTTGGGAGCGTGGCAGGGCATGTATTTTCTCCTCCTTTAATTCAGCATTGCTCCAACTTTTTTCCCTATGTTTTTTGTTTGTTTGTTTGTTACTGAGTAGACAAGCTTCGTCTACTAAGAAATCTGTCAACACTCGAAATCACGAGCATTTTTTAAAGTTAAATTTGCAAGCCATGCATTTCTTTAAGAATTCATGCCCAGAATTTCAAAGAAGTATCTAAGTTAACAGTTTTGCAGAGTGTATGAAGACAGTTACTAGCTCATGGTTTAAAATAAACTATGATCCATGAATCTAGCATAAAAGATAAATCATTTTAGTGGCATCTTAAATTTTAGTGTAATTTAATATTAGCAAGATTTAACTTAAAATCATCTCATGTTTAAGATCAGGGACTTGCACACTGTGGATTAGAGAATAGGTCTTTTCTTCATTGATAGTCCCCTTGTTTCTTTTAATGAATCTGAACTGACATGTTTGGAAAATAAGTTCTTGAGTTGTTTTCTTAGGAACTCAACCATAGGACATAACTGAAATTTCACAATAAAATTTACTATAAATTTTTCATATCCTAATGTGTACAACCTCAATTAAGTTGTTCTGTTTTTTTAAAATAGTTCTTAAAAAAAGAATCTTCTGAAGGATAACTGGATTTGCTGCATATGTTTATGAAAATATTAAAGAATTATTTAATGTTATGATGTAGGTTTATAGAAAAAGACAAACTCCGACTTTACATAACTAATCCCAACAGAGAAAACAAAGCATAAGCCAAATTTTTAACATAAGATATGAAAGGTTAATAATAGAGTGGGATAAAAAAATGCATTTTCCTTTCTTCTAGACTAAAATTATACAATACTGTGACAAAAAAAAAGGAAAGAGAGAGAAAGAGAAAAGTAACGTAAAGAAATTCAAAATGAAAACGTAAGGACACAAATGTAGGCATGTATCTCATTACTCAGATATATGTGTGACATTAGTTTCAAATGCCCATCATAGTCTCCACTCCATAGAGATTGATAGACCTTGTTTAGAAAGTCATTATTATTATGCTCATCACAAAACAGTACTGAGCACCTAATTGTGTGTGGTATTGTACTCAATGCTGTATGACAAATACTACACAGTATTAATTTTACAGTCTAAGAAATTAAAAGCATGGACTATTTCACAATACGGCAGTTGTGAAATGGTAAACAACAACGAAAAAGGATTTGGTCACAAATATTAGAGGCTTTGCTCACAATATATTTGAGAAAACCCAACACCTTCCAATTCCTAGTATCTTTTCAACCTTAACATAGTATACCAAAGCATTCTGCTGTATTCAAAGAAAGAAACAAGCATTCCATTCTAAAACTTAACTCAGGATTTTCTTAAGAAATGTTCCGTTTTCCTTAATAACAATGCCAGAAAGTCAGTATGCTAAGAAGTTGAAGATATATATTATATACAGAACATTGACTATGTTGCTTACTTAGGTACTGAGAAGGAATTTCTTATTGTTTATTCACTTCCACTACTCTTTCTCAATCCCAAATTGAGTAGAAGAATTCAGTGAGTTTTCATTTGTTTTTTATAGCTGGTGAAAGTATGTGTCTACATATACACACATACATACATACTAAATTCTAAGGGAACTTGAAAGTAACTAGTGTAAATGAAGGTGAAATTTCAGGATTAGAACTTATGTTTCTCCTTTTCATAGTCTCCCTCATATGGTAAGTATTTAATTGGTGGAATAAATACTGTTATATAAAAACAAAACTGTGTTTATTAGAATATTAAAAACAAGGAAAATAAAGGTAAGAAAGTAAAATAATATTAAGAATGATACTTATACATAAAATACATGGAATTAGAACTTCTGTTTCTGGCCATGGTAGGGTAATATGGATCCTCTCAAATGACAAAAAGACAGCTAGACAAAATGTATAAAATAATGGTTTTTAGGCATTGGAAAATAGGCAGCATAGGAAGATGACAAACTATGTGACCTTATAATTGCCTAGTTTATTCCTAGAGGCAGTTCCAGGCTGCAGCACAAGGAGGGAGAAGCCAAACAGCAACTTCTCAAGTTGAGGAGACAGAAAGTGGAGTTCAGAAAAAGCCAAGATGGCTGAAATTTGCAGAGCAGAGTACCAAAAAGGAGGGAGCTGCATACAGAAAGAGCCTTGGACATCTGTAAATGGGTGCTTTAAAATCTTTACCTGAGTACTGATTTGCATACGCATGTGAATAAACTATCAAAATCCAGGGAGATAAGTGTGAGAAATAAGCATACAAAATAAGTCCTGGTGGTCATACAGGACTCGGAATGGTTTATCTCCTGACCAGCAGAGTGAGAAGACTTTGTCACACATAGAGCACTGCATAGAGCCCTCAGAAGGGCATGGTCCTAGTAGTGGGGCTAACTTAGTCCTAGATTAAAGGCTGCTCTTGATTCACTCTAAGAAGGCTTAAAAATAAGGTTTGAAATGATCTTACTGAGTCCTTCTGGTGTGAAGTAACTTAACTTCATACCAAAACAAAACCCAACATTTTTAAAAAGAATACAATAAAATATAGCAACAAGAATGTAAACTCAGAATGCCCCCGGCATTCAACAAGCATATACCAAGCATACAAAGAATCAGGAAAATATAACCTGTAACTAGAAGAAAAATTAAGCAATAGAAACAGACCCAGAAATGACAGAGATGATGCAGTTAGTAGATAAGAACCTTAACATGGCACTTATAAATATGCTCACATGGGCTTCCCTGGTGGCACAGAGGTCAAGAATCCGCCTGCCAATGCAGGGGACACAGGTTTGAGCCCTGGTCCGGGAAGATCCCACATGCCACGGAGCAACTAAGCCTGTGTGCCACAACTACTGAGCCTGCGCTCTGGAGCCTGCGAGCCACAACTACTGAAGCCCACGTGCCTAAAGCCTGTGCTCTGCAACAATAGAAGCCACCGCAATGAGAAGGCCACGCCCCGCAACGAAGAGCAGCCCCTGCTCACTGCAACTAGAGAAAGCCCGCGCACAGTAACGAAGACCCCATGCAGACAAAAATAAGTAAATAAAATAAATAAATTAAAAAATAATAATAATAAACAAATAAATATGCTCACTTACTTATCAAAGCAAAGAAACATATAAAAAGGATGAGGAGAAAAGAAAGGAAAATTAAAAAAAGAATCACATAGAACTCAAAGAAAGGTGAAATATAATTTCTGAAATAAAAATATGCACTGGGTGGAATTAGCAGATTGGTCACTTCAGAAGAATAGATAGTGAATTTGCAAACATAGTATTAGAAAATAATTAAATGAAGCACAAAGAGAAAAATAACTGAAAATGATAAAACAGAGCATGAATGACTTACAGAACTATACCAAGAAATCTAACATACATATAATTAGAGTCCTAGAATAAAAAGGGGACAGAAAAATATTTGCAGAAATGATGACCAAAATTTTCAAAATTTGATGAAACAATGAAACTACAGATCCAAGAGGCAAAATGTACTCCAGCAGAGTAAATATTAAAAAAAAAGAAAGAAACACAGGTATTAAATTGCTGAGAAACAGAGGTAAAGAGAAAATTGTGAACAATTTGACTTTTTCTATCTTGGTTCTCCATATCATTCAGATGCCTTAATTCATTATGGAAATTGATGCTGAGTATTTGCCCCATGCCAGACTACCATTCCTCTTTACATACACAAATGTAAGTCACCTTTGGAAAAATTAAGACCTAGGTCCTACTACATTTCAAACAATAACTAATACTTTTAGAAATTTTTAGAACCTTCTCCCAGTTGATAATGTTGCAGAAAGTAAACTGAGGCAGAGGAATTACCCTATTTCACTGATAAGGATCCACATCAAAGTTCTGCTCTCAAATGAAGTGACATTCTGACTGAAATATTTCATATGCATATTTCATACGCATAAAAATTAGGTGATCACCAGAGAAAATAATTTTCAAAATCTAATTTAACACAACCAGGAACCAAAGAAAATAAAAGGTGTCAAGGAAAAGAGAAAACATACCTCAACCAGAAATAGGTTTCATTTCCTACTAGGAAAAAAAAATTAATGTTCAGTAAAATTTGAAAAGAGAATGAGGCCAATTGATTTTGATCCTGTGGCAATACTTTGAAGCTTACTTTTTAACCTAGTCTATTTTACATTTCCAGATGTTATGAAAGGCAATGTATGCAGAAAGCAGTACCAAAGGGGATTGGGGTATTTCATTTTCCCCACTGCAGTGATGATTTGGATCTTACTTTTTCTGAAAGCATCTTTAAAGAATTCTTCAAGCTGTCTGGAGAATGCTGGCTTGCAGAATTAAGCAGTAGGTCTGCATGGGTTGCTATAAGAGGTTGTAGTTGATTGATGTTGCTGAGAACTTCTTTTGCTTTGGCTGTGTTTTCAGGTGAATAGTAAATAAACTGGTATCCAGTACTGCAACAACAAAGATAAAGGCAAGTTACACAATAAGCAGAAAGACTTTTCAGCACTTAGTACCAGATGGCAAATGATAAACAGAAGTCCAAATAGCATTACTTCCTACTGAACAGATAAGAACTATTCTAAGAGATTTTTATGATATCCAAAGAGTGATTAAAGTCAAATGACCAAGATATTTTGTAAGACTAGTTGAAATAAATCCAGTCCTTGCTCAATCACTAGGAAGATTCTTCATGATTACATATGTCAAGTATTAGTATTCAAAACAAATTAGTATTAATATTATTAATAATTATTAGTGAATTTGAGGTCACACAGTACAGAGAGAAAAGTATGAGCCTTTATATTTAGGCCAATATGAATATAGATCCTGGTTCTACCACTTACTAGCTGGGTGTTCTTGGGCAGCCTTTAGCTTCCTCATCAGGAAAATGGGAATAATTATGCAAAGAGTTCTAAGAGGTGGGTAAGATTGGTCATCATTCATGTGAAATGCCTGACACAGAGCAAGCATTTAATAATTACTGTGTATATTTTTCCCCATGATACTTAGGGCAGGGGGCATAAATTTTAATAGCTGAGAAATGGGGAGAATATAAATTAATGCCAGGTGGGCATATGGAGAATTTTATTGGATAGAAAAGGGACAGGACGGCATAAAAATTCCATTATGCTATCTTTTTCATCACCTTTTTTGTTGCCCTGTGGTTTCACATTTGACTTGTAAAAATACCTAAAATTGATTACAAATGAAAGAATGACTGACTTTTATAGTCATCATTTAGGAGTTGGTCAAGCATGTTACGGATGTAAGAATTCCACGGAATGAGGGAGTCTTTGGCCAGTTTTATTAGGAAAAACAAAGGAGGCATTCCAGCAGGGAAAGAAGTAAAACAGCAAAACATCAGCCAAAGAAAAAGAAGAGAGTGGCCATGGATGGTGCATTTACATAGTGGGTGCAACACTTGGTTCTATCCCTTTATATCCAATCATCAATGCTTTTTTCATAGTATCTTTGAAACCAAGTCTCCCAAAACAAAGGTCCCTTACCGAGAACTTTGTTTATGATTAATTATTAATCAATTATAATTTATGATTAAAGTCTCTATCCAAAACTTTATTCCCTTTCTTGTCTCCTCTGACCTCAATCTTGTGTTCATCGACCAGTCAGATGACTAAATTTGCTGTAGTTGATATCATCATTAACTTACAAACTCAGTTTGTTTCTCCAGGGTAGGATGAGCTAACAGGACCCCAAGCCATGGCCACCTGGTCTGAGAATCATAAGCCAGTTATCCTGACTCCCAAAACTATGATTAAGGATTAAGGACTATCACAAGAGGATGATTAATCCCGGCCCCCTTTTTTCCCCCCTTTAAAAAAATCTGCAACTCAAAGACCAAGTTGGAGTGGACCTGAGGCTTGCCTCCCCCTCCCTTGCTTGGTGCCCTGCAATAAATCTTCACTTTGCTGTCAGAGTTTGGCTTTCTGACCCGTGGGCACATAAGCCCTTTGCTGGGTTTCACCTTGCAACCTGTGATGAGTATTTACTGAATATTTTCTTTACATTTACCAGCTAAATTATTAACATTGTCATAATTCCATTTCTTATTTTGAAATATTAGCATCCAATAAGACACATTAATATCTAGAAAGCACTCTCCCCTTGCCTTGACACTAATGATTTTCAGGGCAAAGTACTGGTTTCTTCAGGGAGACAATATAATAAATATTTCTATTATTTTATGTATTTTTTCACAATTATTTTAAAAAATGACCTTGGTGCTTGGACTATTCAGGAGATAGGACAAGAAGTTGATGAATGAGGGATACAGGTGTCTAAAAGCTAAGAAACACATTGCTATCCTGTGACACTGATGGGAACTCACTCTTAATTCTGTACTTGTAGATTTTTTTAAATTTCAGAAGCGGGAGCTTAAAAATAAAACATACCACTTACTTTAAGGCAAACTGAAGCAAATGACAAGTAACAATGGTGAGGAGGAGAAAGAAAACAATACTCCAGGCCAATTATCTCTGTCTCTTCCTGGCTCATCTGATCTCCTGTGGGACTGTGCTGAGGCCTTTAACAAAAATCATGAACTGAGATGTCCCCCTAATCATCTGTGCTCAGACTGGATACAAAATCCAATCCACTGCAGTCTTTAGTAAATCAAACAACTCCATGTTATTTCCGCAAAGAAAATGATTATCTAAAGATACGGGCATATACACACTACTATATACAAAATAGATAATCAGCAAGGACCTATTGTATAGCACAGGGAACTATACTCAGTATTTTGTAATAACCTACAAGGGAAAAGAATATGAAAAAGAATATATGTGTGTGTGTGTGTGTAACTGAATCACTTTGCTGTACACCTGAAACTAACACAACATTGTAAATTAATTATACTTCAATAAAAAATAAATGAATAAAGATATTGATGTGTCACCAGGGTGGGGATGATATTTAATACCCAGTACTTTTTACAGCTGAGAATAGGACTTACTAAGGACTAGACATAGAAAGCAGCCTGTGAGGGCTGCTCTGTGGTCCCTTTTCACTGATCTGCTCTTCTGTTATTATAATTTGCTTTCTGGTTTCATCTTATGGGAATGGAGAGGCCTCCCATGGCTTAGCTCTGGGAAAGCTAGAGCTCTCAAGGCCAGTGTGGTCTTCCCTCCTTCTCTCCACAGATCTGTCCTCTTTCTGAGTGTGTCATTCCTGGCCTCTCACATGTTCACTCCTATGCCCTCTTTTTGACTCCTCTTTTTTACCTTCCTTCTGGATTCACATCGTACTTCCCTGGCAGTTCAGTGTTACTTTATTCCTGACAATTATCTATTTTCATTAATTTTTAATACATATTTCCTACTCTGCAAATTCCCTGAGTCTCCTCTCCATTGGAGGAAATATACTGCCAAGATTTATTTCTTACATCTTCTTTCCTTACACCCTAGTTCAGTGGTGCTCAAATTTTAATAGGCATAAGATTCACTCGGGGATGAAGTCAGGGCCTGGGTATTTTTAATAAAGACTGCAGGTGCTCTGGCAACACCAAGAGATTCTGCTGTAGTAGGTTGTAGTCTTCGTAACAAGCATCTCAGGAAATCCTGATGCAGGTGGACAGCTGAGCACTTTTAGAAATACCCTCTGCCACTGTTTTAACTGTGAGTTGCCCTCTACACCTCTGATCACACTATACAATGACTCCGATAAAGGTTCCTTATTCTAAGGTTCTTATTCTTAACTCATTCTCATTTTCATAATGCCTTCTATAAGGCTACTTTTGCACTCCGCCTTTTTTTTTTTTTTACAATTCTGTGCATTATTAGTCATCTATCTATTTATTTATTTAAATTGAAGTATAGTTGATCTACAATGTTGTGTTAATTTCTGCTGTACAGCAAAGTGATTCAGTTACACATATGTATATTCTTTTTCATACTCTTTTCCCTTATGGTTTATTACAGTATATTGAATATAGTTCCTGTGCTCTACAGTAGGACCTTGTTTTTTACCCATTCTATATATACTAATTTGCATCTGCTAACCCCAACCTCCCACTCCATCCCTCCCCCACCCCACTTCTGCCTTGGCAACTACAAGTCTGTTCTCTAGGTCTATGAGTCTGTTTCTGTTGTACCTCATCTTTATATTCAGCACAAATTGCTTTGGTTCACTTCTCATTACCAGTGTTGCCCCATCATCCTTTCATCTTTTCCCTCCCAATATACTCTCCACCCTCTTCTTCTCCTTCCCCAATACATTCTTCAATCACCATCATGGGACCTAAGCATAACTCCTGGCCCCCTGTTCCTGAGTCAGTTTCTATTTGAGAAGAGTTATGTAGCAGGCATTGGCTCTCCTGGTTAAGCCTTTTAATGATGAGCATCTTACCTACGGAGGCTGAAAGATTCATTTTCCACAATAAGAGACAATGTTGGTGTCCAGGATGAAACAGTATGGTATGGAAAAAAAAAAAAAACACCACCCACAAAATAATTTTAAGTATACATAAATTTCATCTGTGTATTCAGTGCCTTACTCTTTAAACATGTCATAAGTTTGAACAGTTAGAGCTTCTTAAATAGAAAGTTATGAGTATAATTTAATTATTGAGATAAAAAGAATATTGCTAAACTCTGTTTTATAGTGGTCTGAAATTTAAACTGAACCCAAACACTTGAATCAACTATCAATCAGGCAAAAGCAGAAGAAAGACAAAATATTTGCTTGGACAAAGAATATTTTTCACGCAGGCTCAGCGGCCATGGCTCACGGGCCTAGCCGCTCCGCAGCATGTGGGATCTTCCCTGACTGGGGCATGAACCCGTGTCCCCTGCATCGGCAGGCGGACTCTCAACCACTGTGCCACCAGGGAAGCCCCGACAAAGAATATTTTATAGGAGATAAATAATATAGCAAGTCACAGATAATAAAAATTGAAATTATTGTCATAATATTTTTATATTGATGGTGAATGAAAGTATATATGTATGTCTATATATACACTTTAATATATATGTATTTAAATTATTTAATATGCAGTTAATTAGCATATACACATAGCCATACTCATATGTTCATGTGCATATTGTTACTACTAGAGGTATCATTTTTGAGATATTTCACATAGTGAAATAATATTCATATTCATAAACTTTAATTGATAACCAAAATATGATTAAAACAATGATATATGTTCTTGTGTGTATATCCCACCTCAGTCACTTCTTGCTGGCCCTCCTTATTTCTCCTCTAGTGTTCCTTTCTTTTATTTACATGTCCTTCCTAAGTACTCTCATTTAATCTTGTGGTTTAAAAACCTCAGTTATGCTAATGATTTTCGAATTTCTTCATCTCCAGCCTAGACTTTTCCCTGAACTCCATTAAAAGCAAAAGCTCTCCTCTTGACAGTTCCAACTTATCTTGTTCCAAACTGAGCTCCTGATCTGCTCCCCATTCTCTACAACCAGCTCTCTCTACCCTCTTCCACATCATAGTTCACACCAAGGTCATTTGATGTGGCCAATGTCTCTTCTCTTCCTCTCCTAATTTTTGCCCAATTTTCAGAAAATTCTGCCTTTTTTTTCCAAACATATGCAGAATCCAACCACAGATTTCCACACTCACTGCAACCATGCTGGTGTAAGCCACCAACATCTACTGCCAGGATTATTACAGTAGCCTCAAACTGGTCTCCCACCTCCGCCCATACTCTGAGACATTGAAATCCTTGACTTGTGCTTAGTTGAATGGGGGTGGGAAGCAGGTAAGGAGAGAGAAATAAAGCAGTGCTTTCTTGGTCCCCTGCCCACACCCCAAATCCAAGGACTTGCTCCACCATTTATGTGTGACTTCTCCCAGGCCACTCCTTAACCCATTTGCTCAACCAAGCTACTATTTTGGCAAATGGAGTCATGGAAAAATACAGATGAGAGATGATGGGGAGGAAGGAGGGGAAAGGGAAAGAAAACAGAGGGAGATGGGACATGGGCAGATTAGGGTTGATGAGCTCAGGAAAAAATGCTATGGAGTGATGTGCCTCACTCCATAGCAGAAATAAACCTCTGGAAAAAAATCTAAGGACTATCTCCACTTCTTTTTTTTTTTCCCCTACTCAAGCACTACTTGTAAAAAAAAAATGATTTCTTGAATCCAGAGGGAGGGACAGATGTGCTTTCAGTTCTGAGAAGAAAACCATGTGGATAATAAATGAAAATTTACAGCTTCGTGCACTTGAATACACCCTTCTGGCTTCACAGGGTTTAACAATGTGCTTCATGAAATTGCAGAAGGTAAAAAAACATACAGCTCTGCTTTCCCCCATGTGTCCTCTCTTTTTTTTTTTTTTTTTTTTTTTTTGCTTAGAAGTGTGGCTTAGAAAAAATAACTTAAAGGAAACCAATATTTGTTTTGTTTACTTCCTATGGATTTCACTTGTATAAATTGAGTTAATTACTTAGTTAATTAATCTAAAATTAATTTATGTTTGTCTCAGAAACTACTCTTTCTAAAAATATTGGTTTCTTGGAAATTTTAGAATCAGCATTTTGAACAAAGCTTGACTCTCTTGTTTATTAGCTCTGTGACAGGTAATGCTAATTAAAGGGGAAAAACCTAAAATTCATTTCATTTCAGCTCAACTTTCCCTCAAAGGAAATTTCCCTATTGGCTCTGGTCACACTGTCTCCTATCATCATCCCACTTTTCAGTTTGAAAGTTCTTATCTGCGATTTTTTGACCTTTAGAACTAATATATATATATATATATATATATATATATATATATATATATATATATATATATGTATATATAAAATCCTTTCCTTCATCCTATTCTTGCTCTAACAAAAGGTTCCCAGACACTATTATATGACAAAGTCCAATTAGTTTTCACTTCCTTCCATGGCCTATTCCCATTTATCCTTGGTTTCACTTGCCCTGATTTCCTCTGCCATCTTCCAAGAATCTGGTAGATCTATTTCTGCCTAGTTTGGCTTCTGGTATTTTCATGCTCACTCCTCTGTGCAGATGTGATGGAGTAACACCCAAACCAGGTCCCCTGATTCCCTCCCATCCAAAAAATTTCTCAACTCTATCCTGGACCTTATTCATTCACACATCTAATTAAAGTACAGAGTAAGATAGGGTCTAAAAATAGAAACCATTCCCAAATACACTGCAAGGTAAATGTTCCCCTGACTGCAAATAGGCTTGAGGGATATTTTCAGAGGTGATGGAAATGTCCTAAAATTGGCTTGTGATGAGGATCACATAATTCTATAAATTAACTAACATTCACTGAACCATACACCTAAAAAAATAGGTCAATTGTACATTATTCTACACAAGTAGAGAGTAAAATGCTGGTTCCCAGGGTCTGGGGGCATGGGAAATGGGGAGATATTGGTCAAGAGGTACAAAGTTTCATTTACCCAAGATGTATATGTTCTGGAGATCTAATGTACAGCCTGGTGACTAACAATGACATATTAATGGTAACTATGTGAGATGATGGATAGGCTGATTAGCTTGGTTGTGATGCTTATTTCATAATGTATACATATATCTAAACATCAAGTTATACACCTTGAATATATAAAACTTTTATTTGTCAATTATACCTCAATAAAGCTGCAGGAAACAAGCAAGTGTTCCCAGCATTTGATATTGTAGTGCTGGTGATTATGATTCTGGGATAAGAATACAGGGAAACAGAAGGTATATTTAGGACCCATTTCATTTTTTTCCCTGTTAAATCTGATATTTTTATGGAGGGTCTCTATAAAAGCCAATAATTTATACTGTAGAATTTACACTAATAATCCAAGTCTCTCTCTCTCTCTCTCTCATTTTAATAGCTAATAATTATTGGATCTATAATATGGGCCTAGAATTATGCTAATTTATTTTCAGGGATTATTTTATTTAGTCATGTGAACAACTCTCTGAACAACAAATATTATTCCATTATATAGATTTAGGAGTTGAAGACTCAGTAGGTTAAGTAACTTGATCTAGAACATACAACTACTATAAATTGTAGAATCAGGATTCAAATGCAGGTCTTTATTAATACACAGTTTGAACTCTTAACTGTGTTTTACTATTTTATGAACATGGTATTGATCCATTTGAGATTTGAAAAAATTACAATCCCATAACTAACACAGGAAACATCTTTTATTTAGTAAAATAATGGTAGGTACAGCATATAAATATTAAAACAAAATATAATTGAAGAAGTTATCATCTTCTAATTAAAACAAAGCTCATTAGAGAAGATGTATGATTCTATTTTATAACACAGATTAGACATAAGAAAGAATTTGAAAATCATCTCACCATAAATTGCTTGCAACAAATATTTAACGACTGCTACTCAGTCAACACACGGAGAAAAGCAAAAGGCTGGAGTTAGCCAGCAAGATAATCACGGGATGAGTGTGATGATTCTTGTCCTCTAAATGCTACAGCCAGGGATGGTAGCAGAGAAGAAGAAAAAGGGGGATAAATAGCTGTTTCCCACAAGTCCTTGCAAATCTAAGGCTCTATATTGTTAATATATGCAAAAATCGCCCAGGTAGCCATAGTTCCAGGGTTTGGTTACTAACCACTCAGTACTATAGCTCTTTACATTCCCGAGAGCTCAGACCTTCATTTAAGAGCAATGTAAAAGGATGTCACATTGCATCCAAATTTCCTAGGCATTTTGTTGTGGGAGATTTTTTTTCATGATACCTAGTTTTCCATATTTTCTGGAAGTAGAAGGGGCAAAAGGGTTTTACAAAGACATTTCTATTATTCTACAACTAGGAGAGATAGAAAACCAAAAGGAAAGTCCTAAAGGAAATAGAACTCTGTATCTATCTCTACCACTCTAAGTTAACTTGTTATCCTTTCCAAAACATTCACCAATACCTGTCCTCTGTGTATACATAATTTCTTGTTTTGTTACAAGTACCTTTTTATACACACCTCTAGATACCTCATAATCCACATACTAATTAAAATGACTACATAGTGTTCCACTTTAGTGATGCACAATAAGCTTGCTTAATCATTCATTCAAGATGTTTCTAAAATTTTACCATTATGAATAGAATCTCTGAATACCTGAAATATTTTCTTTTTAAAAAATTATTTTTATTATATATAATTCCTAAATAAGTGGTTTTCCTGGGGTGTATTTAGGAAAGCTGTAGATAGAGAATCAATAAGGCTAGAGTCTTAAAAATATTTTACTGACTATTTTCTTTAGCAGATTAAAATAGTAACTGATCTGAGTGAAAATTACCACATCAATTCATTCATTCTTTTTTGTAGTACAGATAAAGTAATTTACTTTGAAAATTATATTCTCATAAAGGCCCAGAAAGGGTCAAATGCATCAACTTTTAAAAAATTTCTATCTGGTCGGTAGCAAAAATCAATTCTTAGAAAGGTTATCCGTAAACTAACATCATTCATTCATTAACAGCGTACACATTTCGTGTTTAAAATCTATTGATTGTATGAGGATGAATGCATATAGAAGACCTTGAGACTGGGCACTGAAGTCTGATTTTACAGCTCTGTTATTAGCTGTATGGGCCATTCAGTCTTTGAAACTCATTATTCTCATGGACAAAATAAATAGGGGAATTTGTAATCTGAGATTCCCTGTAAGTTCCAAGATCTAAACGATTCTTTAATGCAAAAAAAAAGGTAGACGCAAATAAATTTCTTGTTTCCCAAAACTTCTTTTCATATTAAATATAGACAACTGATCTTATTAAGTAAACATGGTAAACACATGGTGTATTTCCTGTATTCCTTTTCCTCGTGAATTTTCCATTTACCCAGTTATATTAACCAGAAACCTGAGTCCTTTAACCCTGCTCAGTCCCTCAAGTCCTCATCCAATTGGATTTAAATCCTGTAAAAATTTCCTTAAATCTTCTTCAACTCCATGCTCACCCATCTCCTCTCACCAGCACTATTATAATAGCCTAATTGTGTGCCCTTAGTTCTCTCCACATAGTAACTCAAAATGCGCCTCTGATCATGTTAATACCCAGATAAGAACCTGTCAATGAGGTCTCTTAGCCTAGCCTAGCCTATAGGATGAGAAGCCAGGACTTGACACAGCAAACAAGGGTCCTTCAGATTTGGTTCCCATCCTTTAACCCTTCTCTCTCTCTCTCTTATTCTGTCTGTCTGTCTATCTGTCCCTTCTGTCTCTCTGTCTCTCTCTCTGTCTCTCTGCCTCTCTCTCTTTCTCCCAGCCGCTCTATGTTGCTGGAGTTCCTAAGCCAAGGTGCAGTGAATGGCACCACCCTGCACAGGTGTGCTGCACAGAAGCCTGGGAGTCTTCCTAGACAGCTCTGGATCTTTACCTCCTACTCCAAACGGACACACAAAGTCCAAACAATTGCCAAGTCCTTTAAAATATCTCTGTAACCGATCCCCTTCTCTACCTCTGTGCTTAAACCACCCTAAGCCAACCCACCTTTCTTCAGCAGAAGCACTGCAATAACTACTTACTTACGCAAGCCTCTTGACAGGGAAGAGGACATTGGAATAGCTTAGGCAAGGTCCCATCTAATAAAGATTCTGCAATGACACTACTTTTTCTCATGTCACACAAGCTGATTGTGTGATTTTTCCACGACATAAATCCCATGTGTACACTTTTTTAAGTTAGTACTTTCACTATAATCTTGAAAGAATGAGATACTCTAGAGTTAGTTTCTAAAGCTCTGGAAAATACAGCACTTTTTAAATGTTCTGGCAATTTATTTGTAGATGACTTTCCTTTCTGCTGTTTGCTGCCTCTAGAATGATGGATATTAAATACCTAAGCTAATAGAGAGCTTTAAAGAACATGCTGAAAATTACTCAGCATTTAATCTGAGTACACAAGGTCTTCCTTGGATTAAAAGCATACTAGTTAAGATGACATAACTATGTCACGATTCCAAATATTTTTTTTAGTTTATAGTGAAGAAGAAATGCAACTCCTGATTTACAGAAAATAAGTCCTCAAACCATATATTTTTTTGTTTGTTTTTTTTGTTTGTTTGGTTTTTTGTGGTACGCGGGCCTCTCACTGCTGTGGCCTCTCCCGTTGCAGAGCACAGGCTCCGGACGCGCAGGCTCAGTGGCCATGGCTCACGGGCCCAGCCGCTCCACGGCATGTGGGATCTTCCTGGACTGGGGCACGAACCCGTGTCCCCTGCATCGGCAGGTGGACTCTCAACCACTGCACCACCAGGGAAGCCCCCTCAAACCATATATTCTTTTCATATTTAGTTTTTTAAGCAGAAAACAATGTTTCTATAGTTCGCTATAGATTCCACATTTTAACTCCTAATATTCCTATTGAGTAACTTCTTCTTCTGAGCTAAAACCAGAAGTCATATCTTAATAATTGTGTGAAACTAAAACATATAATTGTAAAGTCAAATTATCCAAATTATCTTCCTGAGAGTGATGATACATTTAATATGTCTTTCCTCAAAAATCTCAAGATTGTGACCATTCTTTCTAACAATCTAATGATTTCAACAGAAATCAGCCACATCCACAGTGCAGATAAGGAAACTAAAGGGTAAAAGCTCAGTGATTTTCTGACATCACACAGTTAAGATTATGTGTTTTATCATTTTCAGACAATGTTCTCTTTACTGAATTTATTATCACTCTAAATTCTAGGATCATTTAGCAAACTTGTTTTCATTTACAATTGAAGTCATTTTCTTTAAAGGAAAGATTCAATTTTTAAGAAGTTTGAACTGTTACACTTGACACAGTGCTTCTTGCTTTAGATTATACTCACTCTGCTTCACAAGCTTTTGGGTAGGTGATTGGAAGAATGTTGCCAACTTTTAAACGTCACCACTGCATTACTAATATTGAACCGGATTTTAGGTTGGCTGTTTTTATAAAAATCATCAGCTTTCCTCTTTCAGAACACATAAAAGTATATTTTCACTTTCTAGTGAGGTGCAAGCAAACACAAACATTCTAATAGCTGACAAATGGCTGTCTGAAAGCCTACAAGACATTTTCCACAAATGCCCCTATGTTTCTGTCACCTAATTACAACACAACAATCTCTTTAGGCAGAGCAATTTGTTCATCCTTTTACTCCTCTGACAGACAATGCTTTCACTTCTTTTATTTACTCCTTCATATACTTAGTCTTTCAAGGAGCACTTACCAAGTTAATTCCTGGGGATACAGACACAGTCCATGCCCCCAGAGTACACAGTCTAGAGGGGAAGAGAGGCAACTAGGTATGTTTGTACACGGGAGGCTAAAAGCAGATGTGGTTTTGCCAAGGAGTTGGAGAAGACTTTAGGAAAAAAAAAAAGACTTCAAGGCAGACCTGAAACTGAAGAACTTCGGTCTGGTTCACTGTGGAGGGTGGTATGAGAGGAGAAGATGATGGTGTGAGTGGAGAAAGATGAAGCTGGAGAAAAAGTCAGGGTCAGATGACACATGAATATCTTATGCACCTTGTGCTTTATTCTCCAGGCAAAAGGCAGCTATGAACTGTTTAACATGATGAAATCACGAGATTGCATTTGCCTTTTAAGAAATATTATTCCAACCAAGATGAGGAAAATGGATGAGATGAGAGCCAGCCTGGAGGATGAAGAGTGATTAAGAGATTTGGCAGTAGAATATTTAAAAAATGGTGATTCTATGGGTTAGGATTATCCTAAACCACAATTGATTATTGAAATGAATGACTTCCTGAGATATAAGGTGGAAGTGATGGAACTGATTTTTTTGTGTGTGTGTGGGAAGTGGAAGCAAGGGAAGAAAAGTAGTCAAGGATTTTCAAGCTTCAAAGTTGAACATCTAGATGGATGTGGTGTCTTAATTAAGAAAAACAATCCCCAAGAGAAGTTTGAGGATAAGGGGATGAGAGATGACTGAACATGTCAACTTTGAGGTGTTTGGATGATACCATTAACGTGAAGCTGTCTACTAAATGGTGGTAAACACATGTCTGAATCTCAAGAGCCATGCCTGGGCTTAGCACAGAGATGGTGTATGAAGCCTAGTACTTAAGAATATGTGGGCACAAGGACTTCCTGTATAGCACAGGGAGCTATATTCAATATCTTGTAATAACCTATAATGGAAAAGAATCTGAGAAAGAATATATATATCTATACATACATATATATGCATATATATGTATAACTGAATCACTTTGCTGTATATCTGAAACACTGTAAATCAGCTATATTTCAATAAAAAAATTTAAAAACAATAAGTGGGCAATTAGGCATATTATGCACATTAATACAACTTTTTTGGAAGGCAGTATGACAGCATCTCTAAAGTGTAACCACTTCAACTAAGAAATTCCACTTTTAGGAATTTTATCAAAAAGGAACACAAATCTGCAAAAACATAAGAATAAGGGTTTACCTTGCAAACACAGAGTTATAACAAATAATAGGAATTAAGTAAATTCCCATCAGTATTGTATTGGTTAGATAATTCTGCTACATTCAATCAATAAAACCCTACTTAGCTTTTAGGAAAAAAATGAGATCTAAATGTATTGAAATTAAAGGTTGTCAGAACATTTTTTGAGTAAAAAAATACTTGTTTACATATTTTATATAAATAATAGCTAATATCTATTAAGCCCTCATTATGTGCCAGGTACCATTATAAATGTTTGGTGTATATGAAGTCATAAAATCTTCAGAACAATCCTATGAGGTAAAGCAATATTATTTCTGTGTCACGAGTGAGGAAACTACAGTACAGAGAGGTGAGGTAATTTGACTAATGTCACAATGCCAGTAAGGGCCCAAACCAGGATTCAAATCCATACAAGGTATAGAATTATCTGAGATGAATTATGAATTCTATGAATAATTCTATGAATTATCTGAGATGAGAGTTTCTGCCTTGCCCCAGAATGGAGGCCAGAAAAAGTAAACTGAATTATAAGAAAGTCAAGAACATGACATTCCCATGACCTGAGTTTGTATGGACAAAGTGTCCTGATCACTGAAAACTCAAAGAGTTGGATAGCTAGAAAAAATTGCATAGGGAAATGCATTAAGCTGTTCAGATTGGTTTACTCTGGGGAAGGAGAATGGAAAAGGCAGACTTTTCACTTTATGTGCTTCTTAATTCTTTGAATTTGTGTGCTAGAAGCAAATATTGTTTTTTTGTATAGTTAAAAAGAGAATGAAGTAGGAGAAAAACTTCATTACAAATTCATTTAGGATCATATGCAACTTAGCAAGAATCCTTTCATTCCCTTATATTACATTTAGTTTAATGCTTTGCAAGTGTCATCATTTAATTTGTAAAGTATGTCCAAGACTCAGCAGGGCTATTTAATTCAAGTATTTTATTCTCTCCTGACTCCACGCTATAGATGTTGTAAGAGCTAAAACCCACCTATTCTTGAAAATTTGTTGTTGTGCAAAGGGGGCTGCACAGAGAAAAGTGCACATTGATGAGAAAAACCTGGTACACAGTTTTGGCAGACCTAGTATTGTATTTGCTCAAACATGAACCGAGATGAAATCTAAGAGTGGCCAAGGAGAAACTGACTCACCGGAAGAAGAAAACATACCTACAAGGAATCAAGTTATAATCAACACAAAAATTAAATTGCTATCTCCTTGGAAATGATATGTTGTCAACTACTGGACACAGTTCAAAAGAAAAAAAAAGGAATTAACAGGGCTTTTATTCACACTTCTTATTTCTACAGCGTATGATTTTATTATACTTTTAAAAATTTCTTTATTTTTTGGTGCTATAAAGTGTTTTTTCCAAAAAGGAAAAATGTATTTGAAAGTGAACAGGAGATGAACTTTAGCTATAACTTGTAAGACTGATATTATTAAATATAGTAGCTTTGTTGTATTGGGCATGACTTCCAAAAACCAAAAACACATAATGATTTTTAAATGGAGAGCACTCAATTTATATACTTTGAAGAATTAGTGATTTTAAGCCATTTTGAATTTTTTAATTTATAATAGAAAAAAACATAAGATGTAGATTACATGTGTAAAAACAGACTGGAAGAGACTGTACCAATATGATCCCAGTAACTCTCTTGTTGAGGAAGGAGATTATGGGTGATTTTAACCTCCTACTTTTGACTTTCCTACATTTGCCAATAAACATATTTACAAAATTTGAAAACTGTCAATAGAAAGCAATATATTAAAAATATATATCACTAAAAGATAAAAAATATTTCTATTTAAAAGATATAGGACATGAGACATGGATTTATACAGAGTTATGATCTCAGATTCTAAACTGCTCTACCAGTGAGTGACAAGATAAATTTCTGAGAAAAACCCAGAGATCAAGGTAGAGACATGTGGAAAGACCTCCAAGTAGGGGAAAAAATTGGCTCTCAAAATCATGGATGCAGTCTTATTGCTTTCAATGAATACATTTAAATCACTCATTCCCTTTCATAAAAGAAATGAAAATCTTTGTCTTAAGCATGAAAGTGAAGGGTTTGAAAACAAATATACTTGTAACTGCTTCCTAGTCTGCTCATATGTTACTGGAGAAAGTACATAAAAAGAAGAGTTGGAAAACTCTGACCATTTTGCTTAGATATCTCAGCTTTATAGCACTAATGAAAAATGTTAATTTATGTTTTAACGCCCCCCCCCCAATTAAGCAGTGGTTAGTGATACTGTCTGATGAATATATTTCAGAGGTAGTGGTGTGATTTTGTATCCAGTTCTCCCATTTCTGGTTTATTGGATTCTTGCTACACTATAGGCTACAGAGAACTTCCTTCCCTGATGTGGTATTTCTCCTCTTACTCAAGAAACTTCCTATTTATAATAGAGAATTGGGAAACTTCTATTCATATTTCTCCTTACAATAGGGGGACGGAGGAAGATGGCGGAAGAGTAAGACGTGGAGATCACCTTCCTCCCCACAGATACATCAGAAATTCATCTACACGTGGAACAACTCCTACAGAACACCTACTGAATGCTGACAGAAGACCTCAGACCCCCCAAAAGGCAAGAAACTCCCCACATACCTGGGTAGGGCAAAAGAAAAAAGCATAAACAGAGACAAAAGGATAGGAACGGGACCTGCACCAGTGGAAGGGAGCCGTGAAGTAGGAAAGGTTTCCACACACTAGAAGCCCCTTCGCGGGCAGAGACTGCGGGTGGCAGAGGGGGAAAGCTTTGGAGTAGCGGAGGAGAGCACAGCAACAGGGGTGCGGAGGGCAAAGCTGAGAGATTCCCGCACGGAGGGTCTGTGCCTCACCAGGCCGAGAGGCTTGTCTGCTCGGCCGCCGGGGCGGGCGGGGCTGGGAGCTGAGGCTCGGGTAAAGGGTTTCAGTCGGAGCGCAGGGAGAGGACTGGGGCTGGCGGCGGGAAGAGAGCCTGAAGGGGTTAGTGTGCCACGGCTGGCCGGGAGGGAGTCCGAGAAAAAGTCTGGAGCTGCCGAAGAGGCAAGAGACTTTTTCTTCCCTTTTGTTTCCTGGTGAGTGAGGAGAGGGCATTAAGAGCGCTGCTTAAAGAAGCTCCAGAGACGGGCGCGAGCCGCGGCTGAAGGTGCGGACCCTGGAGACGGGCGTGGGACGCTGGGGCTGCTGCTGCCGCTGCCACAAGGCCTGTGTGCGAGCACAGGTCACTGTCCACCCCCGCTTCTGGGGAGCCTGTGCAGCCCGCCACTGCCAGGATCCCGGGACCCATGGATGGCTTCCCTGGGAAAGTGCACGGAGCGCCTCGTGCTGGTGCAACGTCACGCCGGCCTCTGCCGCCGCAGGCCCGCCCCACTCTGCGCGCCCCTCCCTCCCCTCGGCCTGAGTGAGCCAGAGCCCCCGAATCAGCGGCTCCTTTAAACCCGGCCTGTCTGAGTGAAGAACGGACGCCCTCCGGCGACCTACGCGCAGAGGCGGGGCCAGGTCCAAGGCTGAGACCCGGGAGCTGTGAGAGCAGAGAAGAGACAGGGAAATCTCTCTGTGCAGCCTCGGAGGCAGCGGATTAAAGCTCCACGATCCACTTGATGTGCACTGCGTCTGTGGAGTGCATGAATGGACAGCGAATCATCCCAAATTGAGGAGGTGGACTTTGAGGACAAGATTTAAGATTTTTTCCCCTTATCCTCTTTTTACAACGAATTATCCCAAATTGAGGAGGTGGACTTTGAGAGCAAGATTTTCGATTTTTTTCCCCCTGTTCTCTTTTTCTGAATGTGTATGTGTATGCTTCTGTGTGAGATTTTCTCCGTATAGCTTTGCTTCCACCATAGGTCCCAGGGTTCTATCCATCCGTTGTTTTTTTTTTCCAATAATTACTTTTTTATTTTTACTAATGCTACTATATTTTATACTTTATTCTATTTTACTTTATCTTCTTTCTTTCTTTTTTCCTACCTTCCCTTCCTCACTCCCTCTGCCCCTTTCTTTCTTTCTTTCTTTCCTTCCTCCCTCCTGTCTTTCTTTCTTTCTTTCTTTCCTTCCTTCCTCCCTCCCTTCCTTCTTCCTTTCACTCTTTCTTTTTCTTTCCTTCCTCCCTCCCTCCTTCCTTTCTTTCTTTTCTTTCCATCCTTCCTCCCTCACTCCCTCCCTCCTTTCTTTCTTTCTTTCTTCCTTCCTTCCTTCCTTTCTTTCCTTCTTCCTTTCTTTCTCTCTCTCTTTCTTTCTTCTACTAATTCTTTCTTTCTACTTTTTCTCCCTTTTATTCTGAGCCGGGTAGATGAAAGGCTCTTGGTGCTGCAGTGAGGAGTCAGTGCTGTGCCTCTAAAGTGGGAGCACCAAATTCAGGACACGGGTCCACAAGAGACCTCCCAGCTCCACATAATATCAAGTGGCGAAAATCTCCCAGAGATCTCCATATCAACACAAGCATCCAGCTTCAGTCAACGACCAGCAAGCTAAAGTGCTGGTCACCCTATGCCAAGCAACTAGAAGACAGGAACACAACCCCACCCATTAGCAGAGAGGCTGCATAAAAACATAATAAGGCCACGGGCACCCCAAAACACACCACCAGACGTGGACATGTCCACCAGAAAGACAAGATCGAGCCTCAACCACCAGAACACATGCACTAGTCCCCCCAACCAGGAAGCCTACACAACCTACTGAAACAACGTTAGCCACTGGGGACAGACACCAAAAACAACGGGAACTACAAATCTGCAGCCTGCAAAAAGGAGACCCCAAACACAGTAACATAAGCAAAATGAGAAGACAGAAAAACACACAGCAGGTGAAGGAGCAAGATAAAAACCTACCAGACCTAACAAATGAAGAGGTAATAGGCAGTCTACCTGAAAAAGACTTCAGAATAATGATAGTAAAGATGATCCAAGATTCTATTTCCAAGATCCAAAATCTTGGAAATAGAATAGACAAAATGCAAGAAACAGTTAACAAGGACCTAGAAGAACTAAAGATGAATCAAGCATCGATTAAAAACACAATACATGAAATGAAAAATACCCTAGATGGGAACAATAGCAGAATAACTGAGGCAGAAGAACGGATAAGTGAGGTGGAAGATAAAATAGTGGAAATAACTGATGCAGAGCAAAATAAAGAAAAAAGAATGAAAAGAACAGAGGACAGTCTCAGAGACCTCTGGGACAACATTAAATGAACCAACATTCGAATTATAGGGGTTCCAGAAGAAGAAGAGAAAAAGAAAGGGACTGAGAAAATATTTGAAGAGATTATAGTTGAAAACTTCCCTAATATAGGAAAGGAAATAGTTAATCAAGTCCAGGAGGCACAGAGAGTCCCATACAGAATAAATCCAAGGAGAAATATGCCAAGACACATATTAACCAAACTGTCAAAAATTAAACACAAAGAAATCATATTAAAAGCAGCAAGGCAAAAACAACAAATAACACACAAGGGAATCCCCATCAGGATAACAGCTGATCTCTCAGCAGAAACTCTACAAGCCAGAAGGGAGTGGCAGGACATAACTAAAGTGATGAAGGAGAAAAACCTGCAACCAAGATTACTCTACCCAGCAAGGATCTCATTCGGATTTGATGGAGAAATTAAAACGTTTACAGACAAGCAAAAGCTGAGAGAGTTCAGCACCACCAAACCAGCTTTACAACAAATGCTAAAGGAACTTCTCTAGGCAAGAAACACAACAGAAGGAAAAGACCTACAATAAAGAACCCAAAACAATTAAGGAAATGAGAATAGGAACATACATATCAATAATTACCTTAAATGTAAATGGACTAAATGCTCCCACCAAAAGACACAGATTGGCTGAATGGATACAAAAACAAGACCCATATATATGCTGTCTACAAGAGACCCACTTCAGACCTAGAGACACATACAGATTGAAAGTAAGGGGATGGAAAAAGATATTCCATGCAAATGGAAATCAAAAGAAAGCTGGAGTAGCAATTCTTATATCAGACAAAATAGACTTTAAAATAAAGACTATTAGAAGAGACAAAGAAGGACACTACATAATAATAAAGGGATCGATCCAAGAAGAGGATATAACAATTGTAAATATTTATGCACCAAACATAGGAGCACCTCAATACATAAGGCAAATACTAACAGCCATAAAAGGGGAAATCGACAGTAACACACTCATAGTAGGGGACTGTAATACCCCACTTTCACCAATGGACAGATCATCCAAAATGAAAATAAATAAGGAAACACAAGCATTAAATGATACATTAAATAAGATGGACGTAATTGATATTTATAGGACATTCCATCCAAAAACAACAGAATACACATTTTTCTCAAGTGCTCATGGAACATTCTCCAGGATAGACCATATCTTGGGTCACAAATCAAGCCTTGGTAAATTTAAGAATATTGAAATTGTATCAAGTATCTTTTCCGACCACAATGCTATGAGACTAGACATCAATTACAGGAAAAGATCTGTAAAAAATACAAACACATGGAGGCTAAACAATACACTACTCAATAATGAAGTGATCACTGAATAAATCAAAGAGGAAATAAAAAAATACCTAGAAACAAATGACAATGGAGACACAACGACCCAAAACATATGGGACGCAGCGAAAGCAGTTCTAAGGGGGAAGTTTATAGCAATACAATCCCACCTTAAGAAACAGGAAACATCTCGAGTAAACAACCTGACCCTGCACCTAAAGCAATTAGAGAAAGAATAACAAAAACCCCCCAAAGTTAGCAGAAGGAAAGAAATCATAAAGATCAGATCAGAAATAAATGAAAAAGAAATGAAGGAAACGATAGCAAAGATTAATAAAACTAAAAGCTGGTTCTTTGAGAAGATAAACAAAACTGATAAACCATTAGCCAGACTCATCAAGAAAAAAAGGGAGAAGACTCAAATCAGTAGAATTAGAAATGAAAAAGGAGAAGTAACAACTGACACTGCAGAAATACAAAAGATCATGAGAGATTACTACAAGCAACTCTATGCCAATAAAATGGACAACCTGGAAGAAATGGACAAATTCTGAGAAATGCACAACCTGCCAAGACTGAATCAGGAAGAAATAGAAAATATGAATAGAACAATCACAAGCACTGAAGTTGAAATTGTGATAAAAAATCTTCCAACAAACAAAAGCCCAGGACCAGATGGCTTCACAGGCGAATTCTATCAAACATTTAGAGAAGAGCTAATACCTATCCTTCTCAAACTCTTCCAAAATATAGCAGAGGGAGGAGCACTCCCAAACTCATTCTACGAGGCCACCATCACCTTGATACCAAAACCAGGCAAGGATGTCACAAAGAAAGAAAACTACAGGCCAATACCACTGATCAACATAGATGCAAAAATCCTCAACAAAATACTAGCAAACAGAATCCAACAGCACATTAAAAGGATCATACACCATGATCAAGTGGGGTTTATTCCAGGAATGCAAGGATTCTTCAATATATGCAAATCAATCAATGTGATACATCATATTAACAAATTGAAGAAGAAAAACCATATGATCATCTCAATAGATGCAGAGAAAGCTTTCGACAAAATTCAACACCCATTTATGATAAAAACGC
Source organism: Mesoplodon mirus (assembly GCF_964341445.2). Lineage (NCBI taxonomy): Eukaryota > Metazoa > Chordata > Mammalia > Artiodactyla > Ziphiidae > Mesoplodon > Mesoplodon mirus. The sequence goes on along the minus strand of NC_138977.1, from coordinate 11,956,471 downwards.
TGCAGAGAGTAGTCATAGAGGGAACTTTCCTCAACATAATAAAGGCCATATATGACAAACCCACAGCCAACATCGTCCTCAGTGGTGAAAAACTGAAACCATTTCCACTAAGATCAGGAACAAGACAAGGCTGCCCACTCTCACCACTCTTATTCAACTTAGTTTTGGAAGTTTTAACCACAGCAATCAGAGAAGAAAAGGAAATAAAAGGAATCCAAATCGGAAAAGAAGAAGTAAAGCTGTCACTGTTTGCAGATGACATGATACTATACATAGAGAATCCTAAAGATGCTACCAGAACACTACTAGAGCTAATCAGTGAATTTGGTAAAGTAGCAGGATACAAAATTAATGCACAGAAATCTCTGACATTCCTGTACACTAATGATGAAAAATCTGAAAGTGAAATTAAGAAAACACTCCCATTTACCATTGCAACAAAAAGAATAAAATAGCTAGGAATAAACCTACCTAAGGAGACAAAAGACCTGTATGCAGACAATTATAAGACACTGATGAAAGAAATTAAAGATAATACAAATAGATGGAGAGATATGCCATGCTCCTGGATTGGAAGAATCAATATTGTGAAAATGACTCTACTACCCAAAGCAATCTACAGATTCAATGCAATCCCTATCAAACTACCACTGGCATTTTTCACAGAACTAGAACAAAAAAATTTCAAAATTTGTTTGGAAAAAGAAAAGACCCTGAATAGCCAAAGCAATCTTTAGAACGAAAAACGGAGCTGGAGGAATCAGGCTCCCTGACTTCAGACTATACTACAAAGCTGCAGTAATCAAGACAGTGTGGTAGTGGCACAAAAACAGAAAGATAGATCAATGGAACAGGATAGAAAGCTCAGAGATAAACCCACACACATATGGTCAACTTATCTTTGATAAAGGAGGCAGGAATGTACAGTGGAGAAAGGACAGCCTCTTCAATATTTGGTGCTGGGAAAACTGGACAGGGACATGTAAAAGTAGGAGTTTAGATCATTCCCTAACACCATACACAAAAATAAGCTCAAAATGGCTTAAAGACCTAAATGTAAGGCCAGAAACTATCAAACTCTTAGAGGAAAACATAGGCAGAACACTCTATGTCATAAATCACAGCAAGATCCTTTTGGACCCACCTCCTAGAGAAATGGAAATAAAAACAAAGATAAACAAATGGGACCTAATGAAACTTCAAAGCTTTTGCACAGCAAAGGAAACTGTAAACAAGACCAAAAGACAACCCTCAGAATGGGAGAAAATATTTGCAAATGAAGCAACTGACAAAGGATTAATCTCCAAAATTTATAGGCAGCTCATGCAGCTCAATAGCAAAAAAACAAACAACCCAATCCAAAAATGGGCAGAAGACTTAAATAGGCATTTCTCCAAAGAAGATATACAGACTGCCAACAAACACATGAAAGAATGCTCAACATCATTAATCATTAGAGAAATGCAAATCAAAACTACAATGAGATATCATCTCACACTAGTCAGAATGGCCATCATCAAGAAATCTAGAAACAATAAATGCTGGAGAGGGTGTGGAGAAAAGGGAACACTCTTGCACTGCTGGTGGGAATATGAATTGGTACAGCCACTATGGAGAACAGTATGGAGGTTCCTTAAAAAACTACAAATAGAACTACCATATGACCCAGCAATCCCACTACTAGGCATATACCCTGAGAAAACCATAATTCAAAAAGAGTCATGTACCAAAATGTTCATTGCAGCTCTATTCACAATAGCCCGGAGATGGAAACAACCTAAGTGTCCATCATCGGATGAATGGATAAAGAAGATGTGGCACATATATACAATGGACTATTACTCAGCCATAAAAAGAAACGAAACTGAGCTATTTGTAATGAGGTGGATAGACCTAGAGTGTGTCATACAGAGTGAAGTAAGTCAGAAAGAGAAAGACAAATACCATATGCTAACACATATATATGGAATTTAAGAAAAAAAATGTCATGAAGAACCTAGGGGTAAAACAGAAATAAAGACACAGACCTACTTGAGAATGGACTTGAGGGTATGGGGAGGGGGAAGGGTAAGCTGTGACAAAGCGAAAGAGAGGCATGGTCATATATACAGTACTAAACGTAAGGGAGATAGATAGTGGGAAGCAGCCGCATAGCACAGGCATATCAGCTCGGTGCTTTGTGACTGCCTGGAGGGGTGGGATAGGGAGGGTGGGAGGGAGGGAGACGCAAGAGGGAAGGGATGTGGGAACAGATGTATATGTATGAGTGATTCACTTTGTTATAAAGCAGAAACTAATAAATAAATAAATAAATAAATAAAAATGAGCAAGTGAGCAAATGAGCAACTATACTCCAATAAAAATTAATCAAAAATAATAAAAAATTTAAAAAAATAAAATAAAAAATAAAAATGAGCAAGTGAGCAAATGAGCAACTATACTCCAATAAAAATTAATAAAAAAAATAATAAATAAAAAAATAAAGATGAGCAAGTGATCAAATGAGCAACTATACTCCAATAAAAATTAATCAAAAATAATAAAATAATAATAATAATAATAATGAGCAAGTGAGCAAATGAGCAACTATACTCCAATAAAAATTAATCAAAAATAATTAAAAAAAATAATAATAAGGAAAATTTTCCTTAGAAATTGTATAACCATTGTGACTGTATAACCCTTGATCTCCTAAAAAGTAAGGCTGGTTTGTTTAACTCTTTGTATTGTTTTACTTTCCTTCAGAAAATTCCCCCAAATTCTAGTACGACTCAAGTGTTGTAAGCTCAAGGACCACCTAAAACACTTCTATTGGTAAATTTTAGTTTGTTTTCCTTATGATTTTTCCAAATGATTTTTTTCTCTCTTCCATTTGAAATTTGGGGTAGTCAATCTTGATTATGGGACCAGATTGAGGGGGTGGGAGGCATGGAGGGAAAACCATGGTAGATACTCAAGGCAGGCATTTGACACTAGGATCTCTTGCAGGGAGTCAGCTCTAAGTTCGTCCCTAATGAACAGGTAGATCATAAGGAATTAATATTCTCCAGGAGTGAACACTGCCCCTCACTTGGCGTTTTTTCTTCTTTACAAAGGCTCTTGGTTCTCATGAGGTGCCTCTCTATCTCAGTGAAAGGGTTGTGCTTTCAGGTCATGATCTTACTCAGTGAAAGTTCTGGCTTAATCTGAGGTTCCTGCTGAAATCACAAATAATCAAAGCCGGCAAAGTATGTGTTGTTGTGGTAGATTTTCCCTTTTTTTTTACGAAATACTGGAAGTAAAGAATTGATTCATATTTTGAGGGAGGAGTCCACAAGCTTTCAAATAGTGCCTAGGTAAATCACCGAATCCAGAAACACATAAGTGTTTGATGAATAAGTGAATACATGGGAAAAAGTATATATATGTGTGTAAAACTGAATCACTTTGCTGTACACCTGAAACTAATACAACATTGTAAATCAACTATACTCCAATAAAAAAATTTTAAATGATTAAAATGGTAAATTTATATGTTACATATATTTTACTACAGCAAAAAAAGCTTAAAAAAATAAAACAAACAAACAAAAAAACCCCAAATAATATATGACTAATTAGGGTTTTGGTTCTCCTAGAAAAGTCTCATGTCTAAAGCATGAAAAGCTCTATAACATTCTCGGTTTTATTCATCCACGTTACTCAGGCAGGCCCAAGTTTTCCCAAATCAAAACTCTTACAGCCTTATCCCCATCTTTGGTTCCATTTTGTAACAATTTAATGAGTTGGGGATTCTTTAAAGAAAAATTTCCAATAAGCAAGATGTAATGCTTTTCTTCTGTATTGCAACAAATATTCCTTAATGTAGATTTTCTTTCCTCCTGATAGATACTAATTGAGGTTCTATACATTTTTCAAGTTTAACTTATCTGTGTCACTATTCCAGGTTCTAGTCTCCACACCCTTCACCTGTCTTCTCCCAGCATTTTTCACTTACATCTGTATCAGTGGTTCTCAACCCTGGCCACACATCAGTCTCACCTGGGAAGTTTTAAAACTTACCAATGCCTGGGCTCCAATCCCAGAACTGACTTTATATGTCTGGGGTGATATCCTGGCATAGATAAAATATTTTAAAGATCCAAAGGTGATTCTAATGTGCAGCCAAGGTTGAGCCTGTATTCCACTCTTATTCTCATTTCAGTAAAGTGATGGCATCCCTTTCCCCTTGCGGTCTGTCACTGAACTGTTTTCCAACCTCCATGAATTACATAGAAGGTGCCTCTCCCCTCAGAGTCCCTAGTTGGAACTCTGACGTCCACTCCCGGTTGAAATAATGAGGCAAAAGAACCACTTTCTGCAGCCAAAGGGTCTGGGGGAAGGATGTGACAATTAAAGGATAACCTGAGGGAGTTTCTATGTGGTAATGGGACAGTTATTTATGATGATTATGGTGATGCTTACTCTAATCTACACCTGTGATACAATCTCATAGAACTATATACCGTGCCCACCAAAAAACCAAAACCAAAACTAAAAACAAAAAACTAGAGAAATCTTAATAAGGAGGTAGCTGAGTTAATAATATTGTATCAGTACCTAGACAACTTCTTTAAAACAAGAAAGACAAATATATATGTGCATTGCTAGTTTATATGTTTATATAACAGTATATCAGTTACACAATTCTAACTTTTTTTTTTTTTTTTTTTTGCAGTACGCGGGCCTCTCACTGCTGTGGCCTCTCCTGTTGCGTAGCACAGGCTCCGGACACTCAGGCTCAGCAGCCATGGCTCATGGGCCCAGCCGCTCCGCGGCATGTGGGATCTTCCCAGACCGGGGCACAAACCCGTGTCCCCTGCATCGGCAGGCGGACTCTCAACCACTGCGCCACCAGGGAAGCCCTCTAACTTATTTTTAATGCTTTCTTCCTGAATAGGCTGGAGATGTCAAGAACTATTCATTGTGATGGACCAAGCTTCTTTATCCTAACCTGGTATACGAACTTCCCCAAAGAGAAGGTAAATATCATTAATGTATCCTGTCATCACTTACTTTCTTCTTTCCGTTTCAAATCTATGGAGTAGTTTCCGAAGACCACCATTCTTAAATCCCTGAAAATGCGCAGCTGGGGCTCCCACAGTGATGACATCATAGAGAGCATCTGGAACAGGAATGGACAAGGAGATGAACGCTTTGCAAACATTTATCTCCAACATGCTGTTTGCATTGAAGCCTACACACTGTGGGAAGTTTGAGAAATTATTCTGTTTGATTTTGCAGGAATAAAAATGAACTCACATCTCAAGGGGGCAAAGAGGAGCTAATCAATCTTTCTAAAAGCCACCTGTGCACCTAAACAAGTTATAATATTTCCTTGATTTGTGACTACATCTTAATTACATGGTACTGTGTAGAACAGTATGTTCTCTCATTCTATATACTTACTGAGATAACACGTTAATTGGTCTTTTGTGTATTTTACTTTATTGAGTTTTGCATTATTTAATTTGCAATCATATTGAAATTCAACAATAATGAACAATCTTTCAACCAAAAGTTGCTGAGAAAATAACCAAAATATTAATGCATTTTGACTCAAGGGCAGAACAGTAATAGTGCATTTAAAAAATCTATACATAGTAGTTTCCTGCCTGTATATACTAAATCTTACACAATTTTGAATGCATGCAATTGAATTTTGCAATTTCCTTACGTGACATAGAAAGAATACACAAAATGTCTCTTGATCTATTTTCCAGTGAGATACTTTGTTTTTTTTTAAATAAAAAATCCACACATTTAAATTGAAACTCAATCCTTTGATCTTCAAAGCCATCAAGTTTGATACATATTAAATTTACCACTTCAAAACATGCCATCATTTTTACATTCTAATGAAAAGTACCCCCATAAGAAAGAAAACAAAGTGAATGCCCTCTTGTTAAACTACATTTTATTTGAGAAACCTAATTTCATAGTAGATCCTTTTCAAATTGATTTTGGTATTGACACCTTAGCTGTTTTTCTGATCTCATTTACAGGGAAAACATAAATTATTTTATTAGCTTCAGGTAAACAACATAACTTCTTCACAGTGGTTCAATCCAAATGCACCTGAAATAGTTTTTCTTTTTTTTTTTTTTTTGTGGTACGCGGGCGGGCCTCTCCCGTTGCGGAGCACAGGCTCCGGACGCGCAGGCTCCGGACGCACAGGCTCAGCGGCCATGGCTCACGGGCTCAGCCGCCCCGTAGCAAGTGGGATCCTCCCGGACTGGGGCATGAACCCACGTCCCCCGCATCGGCAGGCGGACCCTCAACCACTGCGCCACCAGGGAAGCCCTTCTTTTTTTGTTTTTTTTAAATAAAATATGTCTTAAATTGAAAAGACTTCAGCTGTACTCAGAGAACTCAAGGTCACAAAAAAAACAGAAATACAACCCAAACCAAATGGTTAGTAAGGCAGATACTGAACAATCACTTAATGGATTGCTGGAGTGGTGAGCTCTTATTCTTTTAAAAAGTCACTGATCAACTAGAAGTCATCTTTTCCTAAAATAGCAACACATTAGACTAGTGTGAAATTTTCAGATTTCCTAGTCCAGGGGATTTTAGCCTAGGGCTAAGAAGAGGGTTTTAAGGTGTCCAGGGATGGATGGTGAATTGTATTGGTGCATCTGTTTTACTTCATGGAAAGGGGTCACAGCTTTCTTGAACAGTCATGAGATCACCCAAAAGGGGCCAACTAAAGACTTGTCTACCTGCATTTATCTGACGAGAAACCTGAGGATCTTGAGAAGTTACCTGCTTTGTCTGAAGTCCCAAAGACGTTACACCCAGGGCCTTCTAACTTCTAACCCAGGGATGGAGAACCAGTGATTTAAGTTATTGACTGGACCCTGAGTCCCTGGCTCCAGATCCCAGCTCTGCCGTGTATAAGTTGTGCAGCATTGGGAAAACTACTAACCCTTTCTATGGCTCAGCTCCTCAGCTAGAAAATGGAGTGGAAAGTAGTAAAAAGAGGGTAGCTTTCAGTAAGTATTGTCTATGATTATTTTCCCCATAGGAAATAATCCTACCAATTAAACAAAGAAAGCTGATATTTTAACTTTTGCTTATTTCTCCATAAAAATAAACTTTTCAGTCTGAAAAGGAAAGTGATTCTGAGGCTCAGTCTTCTGAATAAGATCAGTTCCTGTGTTAATCTAAACTAAATACAAAAAAAAATCATCATGATGTTGTAATGAAATATGTTGCACTTCTGCTAAAACCTGGTGACCAGCAATACCAACAATATACCAAAGTGACTATAAACTGTATCTACATGTCCCATCAAGCCCAAATTAAATGCATTCCTAACTCAATTTTCAAAAAAAAGTTGTCTATGGACTTTCACTGGATCCAAAAAAACTTGTAGCCTCTCCAACACCATCCAGCAAGAAGGGAAGGATGAGGGAAGTGGAAATCTGAGTGGAGAAAGCAGTCTTAATTGATGGAGATGAAAATGACTTGATTATGCAAAATTTGCAAAACCATTTGTCTTTCTCTGTCTGGCTTAGTTCACTTAGTATGATAATCTCTAGGTCTGTCTATATTGCTGCAAATGGCATATTTCATTCTTTTTTATGGCTGTATAATATTCTATTGTTCTGACTTTTCCTGCTCTTCTTCTCTGGTTCCCTGTGACCCATGTAGACACTTTATTCCTTTAAGTCTTCCAGTGAAGTCCTCAAGACCTGAAGATCATTTCCAATTTCTCTCTTTCCTTCAACATTATATCTGATCAGTTCTAACAACTTCGCTACCAAAATTTTATTCTCTCTTATACATGTTAAACATCTTTACCTTAATTTTGATCTTCCTCATGTCTTGTCAAGATTCCTACTGCCTCTTCAGTCCTAGCCTCTCTGCATTCACAATGCAGTGGATTGCTTCTCCTATATGGGTGGCCATTCAATCACTCTGCCCAAAACACAGGCTTTGAGACTTATGCCCCTCCTCATATCTTGCAAATATAAATAGAAGAACATTCAAATGTCTCAGCATCATGCATGTTTTAAGTGCTCAATAAATGTCAACAAATAGATAAACAAATATTTTGAGGGAAAATTCAATTTGTCATGTTTGTCTTCAGATCATACATGGAATTACTATTCTTAGCTGAAGAATAAAAATTTTAGATACACTATCCAGAAACAAATATATTAGAATCTGGAATATATGTATATATATTCTCCAGGGTATGGGAATGAATATATTTCCATTCATGAATCACATTCTGTAGAATAACAGAGAGCTTACGATTATCACACGCAAAAGAATGAAATTAGACCCTTATAGCAAGCACAAAAAATCAACTCAAAAAGGAATAAAGATTTAAGCATAAGATGTAAAGCTGTAAAAGTCCTAGGGAAAAAACATAGGGAAAAGGTTTCATGAAATTGGTCTTAACAATGATTTCACAGAAATGACACAATAAGCACAAGCAATGAAAACAGAAATAAACAAGTGGGACAACATCAAACTAAAAAGCTTCTGCATGGCCAAGGAAACAATCAGTAGAGTGAAATGGAAAAACACAGAATTAGGAGAAAATATTTTTGAATCATATATCTGATGAGAGATTAATTTCCAAAATATGTAAGGAACTCCTACAACTCAATAGTAAAAAAAAATTAATAACCTGCTTAAAAAACAGGCTAATGACTTGAATAGACATTTTGCCAAGAAGACATAAAAATGGCGAACAGGTAAATGAAAAAATGGTAAATGTCATTAATCATCAGGAAAACACAAATCAAAACCACAATGACATATCACCTCACATTTATAAGATAGCTCTTATCAAAAAAAAAAAAAAGACAAGTGTTGGCCATGATGTGGAGAAATTGGAACCCTTGCACACTGTTGTTGGTGGGATGCAAAATGATGCAGCTTCCATGGAAAACAGTATGGAGGTTCCTCAAAAACTTAAACATACAACTATTATATGATCCAGCAGCCCCACTTCTGGGTATTTATACTAAAGAATTGAAATCAAGATCTTGAAGAGATATTAGCACTCCTGTGTTCATTGCAGCACTAATTATAATAGCCAAGACATGGAAACAGCCTAAATGTCCATCAACAGGTAAATGAATAAAGGAAATGTGCTGTATACATACAATGGAATACTATTCAGCCTTAAAAAAGAAGGAAATTCTGCAGTATGTGACAGCATATACAAACCTTGAGGATATTATGCTAAGAGAAATAAGCCAGGCACAGAAAGACAAATACTGCATGACTGCACTTATATGAGGTACCTAAAATAGTCAGTGCATGGTATCAGAAAGTATGTTGAGTTAATCTGTATTACTTGATGTTAACTGCAATTCATTGGTCAAGGTGATATCTGCCACTGCCTAGAGTTGATTCTTCACTGTAAAGCTACTAAGTATTTGAAGGGACATACTTTAAGATTATGCAAATCTCCTGTTTCTGTTTAAACTGGTACCCATTAATTTTAGCATCCACTGATGAACCTTGCCTGTGGCAATTATTACTGTTCAAATGGTAATTTTCCATTTCCCTCATTCTTGCCAAATTTATTAATTGGAATTCTTCTGGAAGGAATAGATGACCCTTCTTCTTCCTTCATTTGTTTATTCAGTTATTTATTAACATCAATATGAGTATTTTGTCCTTTGATTCATAATCCAACCCTAGCTTTATGTTTAAATTGTTCCAGCTTTGTCCACTGGGAGCCCCTTTGGAATGGCTCCTGTATTACTTTTTTTTACCTCTTCTGTTTTTTGTTTTGTCTTATTTTATTTTATTTTGGTTTTTGGACACTTCCTTACTTTCTAGAGCTACAAGATACTCCAGACTTATATTTTTCCTGCCGCAGCCTTGGAATCAACCAGGTTTCCAAGGAACCCTAGTTCTTTTTATTGGAGAATGGTGTTCAGAAATCAATTACTATGAGCAATTACACTCATTGCTACTGCTTTCAATCCCTTTCAGTAGCTAGAGCTAGAAAATATATGTATGTGTACTAACTTGTGCACACACATCTATATTTATCCATCTAACTATTGCTGTATCTATACTGTACTAACAACAAAAACCATGAGTCAATGCTGTTACCTTTTTTTTTTTTTTTTTTTGCTGTACGCGGGCCTCTCACTGCTGTGGCCTCTCCCGTTGCGGAGCACAGGCTCCGGACACACAGGCTCCGCGGCCATGGCTCGCGGGCCCAGCCGCTCCGCGGCATGTGGGATCTTCCGGGATCGGGGCACGAACCCGTGTCCCCTGCATCGGCAGGCGGACTCTCAACCACTGCGCCACCAGGGAAGCCCAATGCTGTTACCTTTGACTTCAATTTAGCCTCAAAAGATCCCTTCTAGCCTTCCTTCCTTATTTCTACCTTCTCTCCCTGACATTGAGAAACTTGACTCTCCCTATCCACATATTTAAATACATGGTCAATCCTAGTGAAAAATAAAACAGCTTCAGAATTATTAACCCTACCTCTGTAAGAAAAAAAATTACTAACAAATGTACAGTGTTTGTAGTGTTTGTTAATTTAGCCTTACAATATCTAGTCCTTTCCAAAGTTTACATAGGCCAGGTCCTTTCTTTCCCAATCTTTTCAGTAAATTATCATTTTTATAATTATCTTTACCATTAATTAGCATTTTAAACAAGATAACAAAAGTAAGTTAATAAAAGCAGGTTGGAAATATGAAATTCTATGGAAAACTTACACAATAATTAGTAGCACAGCAATCATGATTTGAAAAAAATAAGAATAGAAAGGGAGCCAAGGTGCAGGTACCAAGAAGTAAAATATAGAAGCATTCCCCAAATATTCTTCACTTTTGGACTTCATAGAACGCATGTCAAATAAGCAAGTAGAAAATAGTACTACTGTGGTTCAACAGAGCTAGAAGTGCAGCATCTTATCTATATTCCAGAAGGCATGTCTCCCATTTCTCAAGCCATAATATCCTCCCAAGCCAACCATAATATCCCATTAGTATCAAGAGGTCTTCTCTGCAGGGACATTAGAGTTTCTGTCTGGATACTGAAAGAGCAAATAAGTTCTCTCTTTTGCCTCTCTCACTTTTCTCTGTTGCCTTTTGATTTTACCCATCTTGATTAAACCATTTCTCAAAAAGCTGGGATCTTTATGTCCACATTTTACAGAGGTTCAAAGAGCTTAGGCTTAAATAGTATTTTCACATTTGAGGTTCAAAGAGTTGCTCCGAGGTATTAACTTTTAAACATTGATTACTGTGATACTGTGATTTATAATATGAAATAAATATTTGGTCTTCATCCCCTTTTCTGGCACAGAGTTCCCCAAACCCTGGGAATTTCCTAAGTGTTGAGAGCCACAAAGGTGTCTTCTGTTAGGTTAATGAGGTGACTTTTGGACTGCACCTAAGGATGGGGGCTGGTGGCCAGTGAAACCAACCATGAGATTAGAGGGCTGAAACTTTCAGCCCTTTCTCCCTTGACTCCCCTATGGAAGAGGGGCTGAAGATGAGTTCAATCCCAATGGCCAATTATTTTATCAATATTGCCTGTGTAATGAAGCCTCCATAAAAACCTAAGAGGACAGGGTTTGGAAAGCTTCCGGGTTGGTGAACACGTGGAGGTGCTGGGGGAACTCAGAGAGCGTGAAAGCTCCACGCCCTTTCTCCACACTTGCCCTATGCATCTGTTGCATCTGACTCTTCCTGAGTTCTCTCCTTTTATAATAAACAGTAATCTAGCAAGTAAAATGTTTTTTTCTGAGTTTTGTGAGTCTCTCTAGCGAATTAATCAAATCCAAGGAAGGGGTTGTGGGAGCCTCTGATTTATAGCCAGTTGGTCAGAAGTATGGGTAACTACCTGGAATTTCAATTGGCATATGAAGTAGAGGGCAGTCTTGTGGGGCTGAGCCTTTAACCTGTGGAATCTGATGCTGTCTCTGGGAAAATAATGTCAGAATTGAGTTGAATTGTAGGACACCTAGTTTGTGGCTCTGGAGAGTTGCACAAATGAGGGTGGGGGAAATTCCCTCCCCACAATCATAAATAACTAAAGAGTGGTTCTGAAGAAAACAATTAGAAAGTAGCTGCTGAACTCTAGTCTCAGAATTTATTTGATTTTAAGCAAAAGAAAACAGCTTTGTTCTTCAGCTATTAGGTATTTTTGGTTTATCATATAATCTGAAATAAGAACATACTGTGTACAGCTGTATAATATCTAATTTTAATTGAGACAGTTTCTGTCACAATTAACATTGATCACTAATATTTTTAAGTATCAGCATTCTTTATGGAAATCACAAAAATCACAAGACTCCAGGGAGTCTTAAAAGTTTGCAACTGTTATTTGATAATTATCAGTTACCAATACCACAGTACTGGAACAGCTAGGTTTATCTCTTTTGGCCCCTTCATCCTTGAATTTCACTTGCAATTACTACATAAATAGTAGACAGATCTATGTACACCAAGGGAATTATTTTTTGGTCTCTTAGTTTAGTTAATGAAGAATGGTATACACTTACCATACCATATTCATTCTTGGCTACAGCAGTCATACTCCTTAAAATTTAGTTAGAATTAACTGTAATTGACTGTTTTCCTCTAGAAGAAGTCAGATATACAAAAAAATCAATAAAAAATTAGAATTCTAAGACAACAATCTGATCAGTAATGTTTGTCTCATTTTAAAATTTCCTCATTTTATCCTGCTGTTTAAATTATGTATCTTTGGACATGAATTAACTTTCAGATTTTTGGTACTCAATTATAAAAATCTAAGTGGGCATTTTATTTTAAAGAAAAGTCAAGCAAAATAAGTGTAAAGTCTTTTTTCTCTTTTTAAAAAAAAATATAATATGCCTCTCTTCTTTCTTTGACATTTTATACTTCAAAAATTCCTTGGCTTGGTGAAAATTTCAGCATATACACCATATGAGGAAAGTGGAGTTCAAATTGTTGAGTCTTGTCAAACTAAAGATACAAGGTTGGTTTGAAATCTAATAGTAGGCATGCCTCAGAGCCTTTTAAAAGCCATTTAATAATAGAAATGAGATAGTAAGTCTATTTTTTCTCAGAAGATCTCTTTAAAATTCCTACAACTATAAAAAGAGTGCTGATGAAAAAAAATGTAGACATGCTGATCTCACTTCAAGGAAAAATTTAAGCATAATCCCTGACTTTAAAATGACCCACAAAATGACTTCGACATGAATCTCAAGACAAAAGGGAATTCTAAGGGAAATCTGTTTCAAAATAGTCCAAGCAAGTTGGCATGATGATTAAACACATCTAAAAGGTAATTGCACTTCACTGATGAGGTGATACACCTGAACTCTTGAGACACAGAAATCAGGGAGATCTAAATAGCTCCTCTTGTTTTCTCCTTCCTTCTGTGTAGAGATTAGAAGACTAAGGGGCAGAGAGGTTAGCTGACTCATCCATATCAAACAGTAAATCCTGGCCAGTCTCGCACTTGATTACAGCCACAGCTTTATGATATAATATAGTAGGTTCTTTCTTTTTTCTTTCCTTTCTTTCTTTCCCTCCTCCCTCCCTCCTTCCCTCCCTCCCTCCCTTCCTTCCTTCCCTTTTCTCTCTCTTTTCTATGTACTATATGTTATTATATATATATATATATATATATATATATATATATATATATATGTATGTATAAAACATACAAACTAACTTAAACATATAATAATATCATAAGAATCCATACTGTATAATATTCACAACTGTTTTTCTATGAAAGTAAAATATACTGGAGAGGGAAACTGTCTTCTTAATTTCAGGAATTTGTGTTATTGTTGTCACTGCTGCTAAGATCTCTATTGTGGTACGTATTCTATTTGTTGCATTTAAGTAATGGACAAGGATGAAAAATTAACTTAATGGGTCTGGGGGCACCTGAAGTTAAATGAAGGTTATTTCATTTGTCAGTATGAGACATGATGTCATAGTTCTGATCAGTTACTTGTTTCAAGAGCTGGACATTAGCCTTGTCTTTGGTGAATCTGCCTGCTACTGTTTGCAAAGCTACCTCTCCAAATATAAGAGACATATTAATCAAATGTGGATAGATGCAGTTTACTAATGGTAAGAATGAAAATAGATGTAGACTACATCCAAATAACTCACCAGTGAAATACCAAGGCTTGGCCAATCTTACTTGCATCATTACCTGGAAAAATGTTGTCTGTAATTCAGCTAAACATTCAAATCAGTAACCATGGATCTTAAATACATTTAACTTGATTCATTTAATCTGCTAAATATATGTTATATAAGCAAGTAGAAAATCAGATTGACTACCATCTAACTTTTAACCATTTTGTTTTTCAAGTAAAGAAAATCAAAGCTCAGAAAGGTATTAACTTGGTCAAAGCTCAGAAAGGTTATCAACTTGGTCAAAATAAAAAAAAAGTAAGGGGTAGAGCCCTCAAATTCAGTCAAGATTTTAATTTCTATTATAATACATAGTTGGTGATATAGTCTATAAACACCTACTTTAACTGAATTTCAATTTAAAATAACATTTAAACTTCTAAAAACTTAAATATTTTAAAAACATATATTTAATATTATACATAGGACATGCATATCATATATATATATATATGTGAGTAGTCTTGGGGAAAGAAACCAGCATGTAATATAATTAAGTACTTTCGAGTTAATTCTTGGCTCTTAGATTCTCTAGTCCTTTCCCCCATTTACTCCTTAAGTCTTCAAAGAAAGGAATCAGTCTTTCTGAAAACTATGTCAAAAACCCTCTAGTTGATGAGTTGTACCCTCGTTCCGTAACTTCAGAATATTGTTTTTCTCTTTATTGTTTGATATTTGTCATCACAAATAAGAAATTCTTTTATATATCCCATTATGGGTTGAATTGTGCCCCCACTCAAGAAAGATATCTTAGAATATGACCTTATTTGGAAATAAGGTTTTTACAGATGCGAACAAGTTGCAATAAGGTCATTTGTGCAGGTCCTAATCCAACATGACCTAATCCAAAATGTCCTTAATGGGGAAATTTGGACACAGAAACAGACACAGAGAAGATGGTGTAAAGGCATAAAGGGGAACGACATGCAAAGACAGAGGATCTGTGGGAGGCACCAACAAACCAAAGAAAACTAAAGACTGCAGGAATACCGCAAGAAGGTAGGTATGGGGCTTCCCTGGTGGCTCAGTGGTTGAGAGTCCGCCTGCTGATGCAGGGAACACGGGTTCGTGCCCCGGTCTGGTAAGATCCCACATGCCGCGGAGCGGCTGGGCCCGTGAGCCATGGCCGCTGAGCCTGCGCATCTGGAGCCTGTGCTCCGCAATGGGAGAGGCCACAACAGTGAGAGGCCCGCGTACCGCAAAAAAAAAAAACAAAACCCAAAACAGAAACTAGGTATGGAAGGAGGCAAGGAAGGAATCCCCTGTCAGTTTCAGAAGACGCACTCCTCTGCCAACACCTTGATTTTAGACTTCTAGCCTCCAGACTGTGAAGCATTGCATTTCTGTTGTTTATGACTCCCACCTGGTGATACTTTGTTATGGTGGCTCTAGGAAACTGATACATATCCCACTAAACTAATTAGAAGAAATTTTGTTTGCTTTTCTAATTATTTTTCTTTTAGTTGCCAGTTTCTTCCTTTTACATCGGAGAAACAAAAACTAAATGCCTTGTATCATTCCAGTTCACTCTAGTCTATTTTAAGAAATTACCTTAGAAAAAACAGCATAATGTAAATGGTTCTTTTGTTTTCAAGAAATTAGTATCAAGTAAAAGGCCACATAGATAATAATTTCTCTTTGTGTGGTGGATGTATTTTAAGGATTATCACCAAATATTTAAATGCACATTTAAAATATAAATTCCTATCAATTTGGCTTCAACAAACTATCTGGTTTGATGATACTGCTACCCATCCATGGCTGTAACCTGATTAGTCACAGTACTTGCATGTGATGATTTTTCCAAAATGCCTCTCTAAATCATCTTTTCTCTAAATCTGGCTACTTCTTTAGTTCAAGATTTCAATGTCTCTTAATAGGCTCTTAACTGATTACTTTCCTCCAATTTTAACAGTCCTGATAAAACTGACAGATCCGTTTTGTTCCAGTGATGGCAAATGCCACATGTATCATAAAAACTATTATTGTTCATTCTATGTGTTTTACATGGTCTAGTTCACTTAATCAGGAAGGAAAAGATGTGCTTAGAAAGATTAAATAACAGGCTTAAGGTCATATATAAAGTAGCAAAGCTGAAATTCTGTTCCACTCCAAAATATATAAACTTTTTACTATATCATAAAAGTCTCTTCATATAGGCCATTAGGAAAAAAAAAGTTATGCTGGTTGTCAGATAGCTTTTGAATGTTGCAGCTTCTTTATGACCTTGGTTTTGATGATTTTTTAAAAACCATTAGATATTGTTATGTTCAAACTATTAACAGACACGAGTATTCAGGGAAGAATTCCTGAAAGCCTTAGGCCAATCCATCTCATTTTTAATTCAGTTGACATAATTTTTGGTGAACAGGATGCAAGTTAAAATTTCAGATAGTTGATAAGGGTTACCAAAGATAATACAATCATGTATCAGAATCATTTTAACTACACTTGAACTTATACGTTAGCTAGTTGTGTATACACAACCAGTATGCACCAACTTGAAAAATTTGATTTTTCTGATTATAAAACTTCAGGTAATTTTAAAACAGAGATTTTATTTTAATTTTTTAAAACCTCTAACCTCTAACCTGTAGCCTCATCATGACAATGGCTACAAAATTAGGTGTTAGAATGCTTCTTTAGATGTATCTGTGTATGTCTGCATGTGCATGTTTGTATGTATATGTTGATAGACTCAGCATAAAGGATTTGATGATCTAAAGTAACTTTTAGCTTCCTAGGAAGATGAGTACTCACAGGATGACCATAGCATTTATGACTCAGAGAGACCTTTGAGATGGAAAGGATGTGGAGGGCATCACTAACAAAGATGCTGGACAAACAGGCATAGTATGGGACTTCTGCTGATAAATGGGGGCAGGTGGTCACCCTAAATATGCACAAAATTGATATAGCAATACATTAAAGAAAAGGGAGATGAGAAGAGTATTTAAAATATATTTTACTGAGAAATGGCAAGGAATTACTTGAGTGGCAATGAACTCAACCCCATATCGTTCACTCTAGAACTCTTCAGGTATGTTATGAAAATTTATGTGTATTTTCTTGAAAAATGTCTCTCACAACCAAGTATATCAAAATAGTGTAGCACCTTCTATCTGATAAACCCGCTTCTCATAGGGAAGTGGGTGATTCTGATGATAGCCACCACTAAGTCAGAGAAGCAGCATATGAGTCCATCTTTGGACTTTGGTTCCTCAGGATAGGCACAAAATGAACGAGTCTTGTTTTTCTTTTTCTCTAATTCAAACAGTAGCACAATGGGAAGCTATTAGGCATCGCTGATAATACTTAATAAAGCTAATACTCATTTTGCATAGTCACCTGTAACTCAATTCAGGTGGCATATTTACAAAGCATTGCCCAGAAACACAGCAACGAAAATGTAATGGTTTCTTTTGTAGTATCTAGGGTCATTATCAGCTTCAATTGTTTCATCTTCATCTTTATATAACTGCTAAAATTTCTAATTCTGCCAATAGTCAAGCCTTTTAAAGAAGTACACACTAACATAATTCGCCCATTTGAAAAAGAATACTATATACTACCTTTCAAGTGAGGGCTGTGTACGTGCATTCTTTGCAGATGTAGATTTATCGGAACAAATTCTAATGTTTTCTCTCCTTTGCTGCTGCTTGATTTGAAAGAGGACCCTAGGTGGAAAAAAAAATTAAACATCATTAGTAAATAAATAGTGTGTGTGTGTGTGTGTATGTGTGTGTGTGTTGAAAAGTACATTTGACATAGAAAGACGTTATAAGAATTTCAGAAAGAAAAACATATTCTGTATGAGTTGCTTTTCTTCTCAGAAATTTAATTAAAAAAAATTCTAAGTTATCCCTGTAATGATACCATGAGGTAAAATAGTGCAATTTTTTCTTCTTTGTTTTTCATGCCAAGATGGTAGAGTTGGAAATAAAAGTTTTCTGCTTTTTTTTTAAATTAAATCTTTCCTTTTCTATGTCCATAACAATAGTATTTATTATTGTTTTCACATAACATACATGAAATTCATTTCAGTTTGAATATGTAAAGTCATTGATTTCACACCTGTTTCCTTGCTGAGTTCTGTCAGAATGTCTTGGTACATATTCACCATTTGATCACAGTGAGTAAGGACATTTTTTCGTAGATTGTCCCAGTGTGGAGAAAGCTCACCAAGTTCTTTTAGCTCCTGGTTTCTGTTAAGAATGAAAAAGAAGAGAAAATATTTATTTTTGATCTTAAACCCACAGACACAAAATGCTTAATCAGGGTTGCCAAACTAACTGATTCACCATCCCTTTCAGGAAAGCTCTGTGCTTATTAGGAAAAAAAATAGCTTTAACACAAAGGAAGAAGTGACTAGGTTAGGCCACACAAACATTAAAAGTCCTGTATGTCAAAGAGCAAAAAAAAAAGTTGAAATTTATTGATAAAAATTTCACAAAGATGGCAAAGACTTATTATCCTTAATATAAATAGAGGCCATTCAGTTAAAAAAAACAAAACACTAAACCTCAATAGAGAGTTAGCTAAGTTCTAGGCTTTGACTATCCCAAATGAAATAATTTGGAAAGGGTTATCTGACTGTGAAGGAAACACAAGCTAATCACATAATCTAGTTTATATATAATATAGCTGTAATCTTTCTAAAGCCCATAAATAGTATGATCAGGTATGATTTTATTGGTCTCAATTTCTCCTGAGGACAATTTAAGTAAATACTGTATGCCTATATTTTGTCCCCTCTTTATCAAAAGAAGAGCTAATCTAGATCTAGGTTTTAATTATTAACTTTAATTCTCTACCCTTTAGCCATGTTAATTTAAGTCATCAGAATGCCTTTTTAAATTATATTGATAAATGGTTTAATATGCTTCTTGGTTAGATTTCTCATTCATTTCTATAACCTTTTACCAACAACATTTTCATGAGGCAGTTTAACCAGCAGTAATGAAATTTCTTTGCTATTTTGGCTGTGAAACATGTTAAATACCAAGCTAATAAATTCAGAAGATGTAGAATCTTTAACATCCTGTGAAATTCAAGAATAATGGATGGTGTGCAAAAATGTGACTTGCTTTCAAATGCTTGTAGCTGCCTTTGTTTGGTTTCAACGGGAATGCGATATAGTATTGCTGCATCTTCCATCTGAGGTCTTCACAATTTTTGTGAACATTGATCTCATTCTCAACTTTTCCATAGATTAACTTGCATCAGACAACATTAATCAATGGACAATGGGAGTAAAGGAAATTCATAACCAAAGGGGGGTTAGGAGAGAAGGCTGAAGAGTTGGGAAGTCAAGTTCTCTGTGTGGACACAGATGGCAGGGTATTCAAATTCAGGACAAAACAACAACAACCAAAACAAACAGATAATTCCAAAAGCTGGAGATATCAAGTCTAGAAGAATCTGGGCAATTAGGTCAAATCTGAGGTAGAGAGCAAATGTGATATGCCAACTTAATATGTAAGATTTTGGGTTTTACCTTCAATATGTGGTTATAATAGAAATCTTAACTAGGTATTACTGTTTAACACTAATAAATGCACCATGGGTTTACAATTTATGTTGTCTCTGAATTCCTATCAGAAATAATAATTATAAGGGAGGTGGCGATGGAGGGGATGGTAAGAGTGAAGCCCCTGACTACGGTGTGGAATATTGGGGTGGGGTACACCTCCCTGCCCAAGAGGGGTCCGACAAAGTGTGATCAGAAAATCTTAGCGCTCTGTAGGGAGTGACTTGAAGGAAGCAGGGAGGAATCTATAAACTGGGGTTTAAAATTCATTACACTCCTCCAATATGTCAAAACTTACATACAGGAATAACTAGACGAAACCTGGCATTCACTGCTTTTTTGTTCTAAGAGAGGACATTAAACAGATACACATTCTGAAAGGGACAAACAAACAACATAAGGTTTCTCCGCATTAAAAACGTTCAGGGATTTCCTTGGTGGTTCAGTGGTTAAAACTTTGCCTTCCAATGCAGGGGGTGCAGGTTCAATCCCTAGTCGGGGAGCTATGATCCCACATGCCTTTCAGCCAAAAAACCAAAGCATAAAACAGAAGGAATATTGTAACAAATTCAATAAAGACTTTAAAAATGGTCCACATCAAAAAAAAATCTTTTTAAAAAAAAGTTCAAATATAGGAGAACTATAGAATAAAGGTATAATAAACTAGAGTAATGAAAAAGTTGTAAAACAAAATGGAGCAGAGTAAGAAAGTTTTTAGAAAATGAAAGAAATTAATGACATTAATACATTAAAATAGAGAAGATAATTGGCTGCATCAAAATCAGTAAACTTTTCAATCAGGAAGGCTAGGGCTGCTTGTATGATATTTTGATTTGTCACTCAGTAAACAAAAACTTTAGCATCTAAGAGCCTTGTTTTATATCTCCATCCAGGTTCTCTGGAAGGCAGGGCCTGAGATCAAGCAATCCCAGGTCAGTCAGAGGGACGTAAGAAGGGAAGTGCTGAAGGGAAAAAGCGAAAACAGGCATAACATCGTTTGTTATCAAGCTGGGCAGAACTTCACAAGAAAACACAGCTGGTTAGGTGGCCATGTGGAATGACTCCAGAGAAGTCATACGGAATCTCTGCACCTTGGGACAGATTGTTAGATGGAGGAAAATGCAGTTATATGCCAGTTCCTTACCATCTACTCTATTTCACTGGTAAAGAGTCATCTGATGGGACTTTAGCTCCTCTGTACTTCTAGTTATGCAATCTGTCTCCTCCAGGCAGCCACTGGGGGTGCAATATTCCAGTGGAGACAGAACTTTCCTGGGTCTGGTAAAATATAGGTGCCAAATCCACTCTGGATATTTCCATGGCAGATGCCATTGGGTGTATGATAATGGCTGGTCTTCACCTTGAGGGAGACTGATAAGCTGGTGGCATCAGGAGATAAGGTGACAATGGTGGCACCAGTTGGGGTTCTCCATTGAGCAAGTGGTCAAAAGTTGAAGACACATTCCAGTTAAGCCAGCACAGAAAAGCACATAAACTGAGCCCAGGAGGGGCTCTCCATTGAGCAGGTGGTCAAAACCTGAAGACGTGTTGGGGGTGAGCGGGCATAGGAAAGCACAAAAACGGGGCCCGGGACAGGCAACTTCTTGCACAATTCCGATCCATTTATGAAATCCAGATAGCATATAAGACAACATTCTTCATCTTCTGCAAGAGGGAAGTTCAAGTACAATCCTTCAAAGTGATGGCCAGTTGCAACTTCCCAAAGATTTAAAGAGAAGCAGCGAACCAAGCACAATAGTCAATACTCCAGCTGATGTTGGGGGCCTTAACTGGTGATATTCATCATTCTACCACTCATTTCAAGTTTGCCTCATACTCCACTGGCATTTCTGGAGTGCTGCCTTGTGAGGTCACCTAGACCTTAATCTGAAGACATTAGGCTCTTAGCTTCCTTGCTTTTATGGAATTTTAGTTGTGGCAATTTCCCATGCACTTCTGGCCATGGAACACCTCTGAGTTCTAGATATATTTCTCTTTGCTCAGCAGCCCTATTTCCCCATGGTTCATGAGCACAGTATCTCTTACTATCTTTGCTGGTCCATTTAGTGAGGAATGTATGGTAGTCAGATCACACATGAAATCAACCACAACTTCCAGTTAAGTGGGACGCTTAATGGGTCCCCTGACAGAACGCCTCTCCCCATACTCCAAGAACCAGGATTCTAACTGGCAAAGTCTAAGGCTGTAGGGAAAGAAAGCACAGATCCCCAAAAGTGGGGCACTGTGATTGATTATAAGGGCTAACCCTTTCTTCTAGAGGTGGTTATTTTAGCTATAGCGGGCACAACATCCTACACCAGCTGTTGGTTTAGCATATAAACTTCATCCTGGAGGATAGTACCCCAACCCTAAGTTTTTTTACCCAAGCTGGTACCTTAGCTGAGTCTTTCATGGTTAATATTATTCCACTGTTCTATCAGGTCTATGGCTTTTGGGTGGAGGGGCATGCAGTGATTACAAACTCATGTTGCACCTCGTTTTATGTAGCACTTGTCCTTTGGTTGGAGCAATGTTATGTGGGACACCAGATCATTCTGTAAGCCATCAGATGGGGGTGCCAGCAGTGGCACTGTGAGCAGAAAAGGGAAACAGATATTCAGACTATGTTTCATGTCCCCAGGATAAACTGCTGCCCTTTCCAAGGTCAAAGGGATGCAACGTAATTGACCTGCCACCAAATAGCTGCTGGGTCTCCCCCAAGGAATGGTACCATATTTGTGTCCATTGCCAACCTATTTCTGGCATTTAACATTTAGCAGTGACAGTAGCTATATCAGCCTTGGAGAGGGAGGCCCCGCCTTTAGGTCCATGTATAACCTCTGTGTCTGCCACCAAGGCCATTCTCTTCATGGGTCTATTTCACAAACTCTGGAGTGTCCTAGAAAGGAGTCTGGCTAATCCATGGGCAGGTGATAATGTTCTCTGGTCATAAAGAGTATTTGCTTTCTAATGGGCATGGCTCAGGCATACTTGTGCTCACTCCTGTAAGCCCATCTACATACCCTTGCCCATACTCCTTGAATCCAATCTTCTAATCTTATTTCTTCCAGGCCCATGAAGCCATTCACTTTGCTAAACTTGATATATATCCATACCTCAGGCCATCTCTCCCTCTAAATGATTAACAATCATACTGTTTCTCAGATCTCCCCATTGGATGGATTTTCTTCATCATTGACCTTAAGGTCCACCTAACACATCAGGCTAACCCATCTTTTTAAAAGCTTGAGTGTTTTCTTCCTCCATGAGTTAATCAGAATGCGAGAGAAGCATCATAAGATAGAGGTACTAACATGAGGTCAGTAACATGAGACTCTGGAACAGCTCTTTATGATATATGCTCATACCTCCTGGATCTGCTTAAGCCCAGTTCTGAATGTATCACTCCCACCACACGATACATTACTTCTACATCATACAATGGGATCACAGTAGTACCCAGTTCACAATGGGCAGCTCTAGGCTTAGAGTCATTCTGTGTCCCATCATCTGGGGTTTAGTCTCTAACTAGGGCCCAGTATCACACTGGGATGATGCAGGAGCCACCGGTACATTTCAGAACCCTAAAGGTCTGCACTGAAACAATCCTACCTGAATTTGCTGAAGCCTCCACAGGGCAGCATTATTTCTCACCATGGATACGTTCAGGCCCATTGTTCAATCTCATGTACCCAAGGGCTGGCAACACAGTTAGGAACTTTGGAAATGTTCCTCTTCCTTGGGCTCTATTTGACACACTCTGCTTCTCCATTAATGGTTATATATATACATATATATATATATATATATATATATATATATATACACTATATTTTTGATAAATATGATATATATGACTTTCATATATATTTATGACATATATATGACTTTTATATACATAAAGTCTGAATGGTATATGCATCAGAAATATAGTTCAAATCACAGCAATTATTTATGTACATAGATGAAGAAGGTCTTTTTTGTGTATGTATATGTATGTGCTATAGTCATGATTTCCCCCATTATTTGTCATTGAACCAACATATGTTAGAGGTGGAGCAACCATATGTGCCAGTTTACACCTGTTACTCCATTGTAATTACCAGCACCTCTTTCATTGGCAAAATATCCCTTTAAATGACCCAAGTTTTAGGATATCAGAATTAATATATCCTTTTTGATATAGTAAAAGAAAAGAACAACTACAAACTCACAGAATGCCACGGCTGGAAGGAAATGTAGGAAACAATTTGAAACCTCTTGCTTCACAGATGGAAGCATCTAAATAAAACTGCTTGTTAATCTCAGAGTCACTAGAAAACTATAAGCCTTTTAGACTATAATTCTATACCAACTCTTTCCTCACCACATATGATTCTCCACTGTAAGAACAAAGAAATACAAAACAAATTAACAAAATTACAAACAATAAACACAGTGCCTTGTTTATGAAGGTACTCAATGAACATATATGAAGGGGTGTAGAATCTGGAGCTATTGACTTCTAGAATCACATTTATAAACTTTCATGTACTTTTAACATTAAACCTGAACAAAGGGTAAGTTATAAGTTGAGATTTTTTACTTCTGTATCTTTCAGTTCAAATGGCATGGCTACTAGGTATGCAGTAATAATCTCTAAAATATGTTCAAGTGCATAGTGGTGTCTAGTATTCTGAGACTCATAGATAATGGCCTCTGTGGTCCAGTCTGCATGTTGCCGCTTTTATCTAAACAGAAATCTGGCATCAACATTATAATTAAACAGTTACACATCTTTACTAAACCTTTGGTATGAATGGAAAAAGTGATGAGCTGTGTAAATGCATTTTTAATCCATAGAAAATATTTTTTAAAACACTCCGCTATCTATTAACATTATCATTTTACTCACAGTAACAACAGCTTCTGCTTTCAAAAGCTGTCTGCTTCAGTTGCTACCTTACAACAATGACAATGAATATTTCTTTCTGGAAAATCCACTGCCCTGCTAAACACACACAATCTCTTATGAATTCCCTACCTTACTCTCACTAAAGTTCTATTTTTAAAACAAATTTTCTACCTTGTCTCTAACTCTTTCCAATTCTCCAAGACTCCAATAGGTAGGCCCAGGAAGTTGAAAAAAAAAGACTGAATATTCAAATACTAGTAAGCTTAGGCCGCTTACACATTAAAGTTCTTTTGGCACTTACTGTCATCCATCCACTTTCACTTTGCTACCTACAAAAATAAAAGGCAAATCATATAAAATATGTCTCCAAAGGAGACAGGTGATTGCTAAGGCCTACTTGAGAAATACCTAATGCTCTATGGTTCTTGACATTTCAACTGTAAAGATTGACATTCTTGATACTTGATGAAATATTCATACAGATCTCTGAAAATAACCTGATGGTGCACTTTTTGCCTATATGGTTTGTTTCATCTTACCTTGTTTAAGTATTTCAAAAATATAGGCTTTTCTCTTTAGGAAAATTGCAAGTTCCTGGAGGTTTTATGACCCCCTGAACCTTCCATAATATGAAACACACTACTAAGTATAACATGTTTGAAACACAGACTATTAAATAACATGAAGAGAAAATGAGACAAAAAACAAACAAACAAAAAACCCAAATGACTCTTGAAGAGTAAAAAGAAATAACTGAACACAAAATGAGTCATAGAGAAACTGAAAGGGAAATAGCCAAAGCTGCTTTACAGCTTTCACATATAATGCATGAAACACTGGAAAGATTATTAAATTAAATAAATTAAATTAAATATTTTTTAAACTTTATTACTTACACCCCTGGGGCTGTCATGGCTAGAAGGACAGGGAGGGTGCTGGGAAACAGGGAAACCAAGTAAGCAAACTGGCATCTGGCCCTTTTCCTTACTCCAGCCATCCACCTGCTCTAACTGAATCTCCATAATTCATACTGGAATTCTCTGTACAGAGCTGTAAACAGTTTCTACTGCTGAAAAATAAAGCTAGGTTTAAGACTACCAAAATAGAACCTAGTTCAAAGAGGAAAAAGTTTAGCATCTACTTAAAGCCTCTATTTAAAAGTAGTTTCAAAGCCTGATGATGATGTATTCAAGGAGGGGAATTCCAACATGGGGAAAACTTTGCTCTGAGTCTGTGAGTTACAGAGACTTGTCTTGTTTATCGTCTTGTCCTACCACAGTCCTTTCTCCATAGAAAGTGTTCCATGTAGGCCTGTTAACTGAATGAAAGATTTGCTTGAAGACTGTAATTCTTAGATTTTCCTGAAATTCGAGATAAAGTCAAAATATAAGCTAACCCCAAAGTAGAATGCTGAGCTCTGCCCCAGTTAAAATGCATACATGCAATACACAAATGAGTCACTGATGAGACTTCTAACCTTATATGGTTGAGATCTGTCACCCTAGTTTGGTTATGTTTTCCTCAAGGATAGAGAAAGATTTGAAATGTACCTTCATATGGCATCTCTTACTGTGATGGTTAATTTTATGTGTCAACTTAGCTAGACCACAGGGTGTCAGATATTTGGTCCAATGTGATTGCTGGTGTTTCTATAAGGGTGTTTTGGATGAGATTAACATTTAAATCTATAGACTGAGTAAAGCAGATTGTCCTCCCTACTTTGGGTGGGCTTCATCCAATCAGTTGAAGGCCTGAATAGAGCAAAAAGGCTGACCATCTCCTGACCAAAAGAGAACTCCTCCTGCCAGGCTGACTTTGAGCTGGGACACTGGCTTTTCCTGGGTCTCAAGCCTGCTGGCCTTTGGACTAAAACTACACCATAATCTTTCCTAGGTCTCCAGCTTGCTGACTCACCCTGAAGATCTAAGGATGAGTACACACACACACACACACACACACACACACACATACACACACACACCTTACTAGTTCTGTTTCTCTAGAGAATCCTGAGTAATACACTAACTATGTAGAGATTCCATCAGAAAGCTTTCTTTCTGCTTGGTGTAAAAGAAGTTGGGGGTGGTGGTGAGATGGAAACATCTAGAATATAGTTTAAGCTCTTTCATGAACTTTTATCCCTCCCACTACATTTTACAAATACTCTGACATCTTCAAAAGGAAAATAACCACAGAAATGCTCAGCTTGTCTAAGGGACATACACAAGAAATCTCTAGTCTTGAGGCCAAAGTGCCACCTGTGAGCACCTATCTTATTAGAAGTGTAAACCCAGAATAATCAACTTTTAAAAATCTGGTTATGTGAATTTAAAAATTCCTGAAATTAGGAAAAGTAATTATTATAAGAAAGCTTGCCCAACAGTAACAGTTAATTCATTTACAAGAAGGAAGTAAGACCAAATAGCCTGATAAAAATTTATTTACCAAAGGATACAGACCAGTAAGAAAGACATTAAAATGTTATTTGAAATTGTTATTATCTAAGCAAATAGAAATATTTTCCTACAATGGGCTGTACAATACCATTTTGTAGAATAAAAATGGCTACACAATTTAAATAGAGTCTTTTGGTAGTTATCACACTCTAAAACTACATGTGGGTGTACATGGGTGGCAAGTTTAAGAGCCAAATGGCTTTCATTCATTAAGCAAAATTAGACCTTAAAACAAACCTGAAAGAAGCCATAAAAATTTATCCATTAGGAAAAACAATTAAATATGAAATAGTCAATGAAGTGTAGACTCCATAAATGACTGGTGGGTGGCTTCATTTCATAAAGTGGCTGGGTGACACCATAAAACTGAACAAAGTTCAACTACATGTCAAGTTTCACAGTATTTTCAACCTACAATTCAAACTGTCTGTGCTTTAACCCGTAGAGGGATAAAAACTGCATCCATAAATCACAGGCTTTTTTAAAATGCATTTTTGTAAATGACAACGTGGGTAATGTTGCGATCCACGAGCCACTATTTCACTGGAAAAAGTGACTGGATATTCTGAGTGGTCATTCACTCTGATTTTCATGTAACATTAAAATAAGCGGCTGTTGTACTATACACTCAAGGTTCCAAGTTTATATGCAAAGACTAAGCATTGGAACACGGTAACTACAGGAATTAGTTGTAATCACAGAATCTGTGTGTATCTGATAAACAGCCAGATTCTATAATTTAATTTTAGGTAACTGCGTTAGAAAAAAATGAGAAATGATAAGTATGTCTTATTCCATTCTGAGAGTCTATTTGCTGCTCCTGATAAAGGTGATTTGGTGTTTATTTACTTCCACATAACATCTTCTTTACCCTTCAAAGTTTGTCAAACATGGTCATTTATTGTTTTAATATGTTAAAGCTCAGTTTCATTTATGCTTAAAATGGTGGCGTGTTCATATGAAGTTTCTCCTAAATCCACATATACTAATATATGTCTTTTTATTTTGGGTAGCCATGAAAATTACTCACTGTACCTGAAAGGCTACTAAAGCAAGAACATATGCTCACACTGTTACCATTTTTCATTATTCATGCCCATACTTTTAGAAAGTACAAACGTTTGTGAGTATCACCCCTTTGAATTCTCACTCCTGCATCTGGAGTGCATATATCACCCAGTTCAGTTTCATAGGTAGACAGAATTCAAGAAGCTCTCAAAGTGCTGGCAGTAGAGCTCTTTGGGGAACACCGTAAGGCTTTCCAGGTATTCAAGGTTACTTTTGTATAGAATGTGTCTCTTTTCTTATTCTTAAAACACTCCTCAGATATAATTGTCCCAGAGCCCGACTAAACAAAATAAAAAATTCAGTCTCACTAGGCACATTTCAAGTGCTCGACAGTTACATGGCTATCAGAGTAGGCAGTGCAGTATAGAACATTTCCATCACTGTGGAAAGTTCTAGTGAACAACATTGCTCTGGACAAATGGGAAGAATATAAGTGAGAAGTAAAGTAACTTATTTGATGCCATATTGTTAGGAAGTGGCAGAATCAAGACATGTACCGAGGTCTTGTGAATGCAAATCTTGTTCTCTTTTTTATTTTAATTTCTGGTGAGTATGATTTCTCTTAAGCAAGTATCCTTCAATAGGAGGACAAGATTGGAATCTCCCATCTGAGGGACTCATCTGTATGTAAATTCCACCCAGGTCAACAAAGAGCCGGTGCAAATACTTTACTCAAGTGTGAACTTACCAGACAGACTTGGCTATCATAATTGCTGGAATCTCAAACAACAAAACAAAATTCTTATGTATTTTCTATTCCTTTAACAAATATTTAGTAGTGCTGATTATTTATTCATGCCAGGCGCTATAATAAGAACTTTATATTCATTCATTCTATATGCATAACAGCCCAAGGAAGTAGGTAGTATTATTATCATCCTTATTTTTTAAATGAGGAAACTGAGACTCAGGGAAGATAAGTAATTTACCCAAAGTTATCCAGATAGTGAGTAGCAGAGTTGGGATGAAGCCCAGGAGGTTTGTCTAGGGTGCCCATGCTTTAAACTACTATGCTAGATAGACTCTCCATTAGAAATACATCACAATCTCACTCTCACTAGAAATCACATCAAGAACATACATCTTGATACTATCAGCTTGAGGAAAAAACAAAATAAAACCCTTCTGTTTTTGCAGACAAGGGTAAAGCTTGATGTCAGCTTTCTTACTCTTTACATTAAATTCCAATGAGCAGGAAGAAAGGGGGATTTTATGTTACTAGAACTTTTTAAAATTAGAGATGCTACTGCTGTTTATCCTAGATCAGTGCTGTCCAATAGAACTCTCTGTGTAATGGTGATGTTCCAAAGCTGTGCTATTTAATTACAATGGTTACTAGCCATATGTGACTACTGCACACTTAAAATGTGACTAAGGTGATGGAGAAACTAAATTTTAAATTTCATTTCATTTTAACTTAAGTTTCAATAGCCACATGGAGCAAGCAGCATCTGTATTTAATAGCAAAGACCTCGATGGTTCAATTTAGAGCCAAAGAGGGCTCCTTTTTTTCTTCTAAACCTTGTGCTTGCCCACTATGTCCTACATCAAAGAATTATAACTTATCTTTTCAGTCATGCAGGTCAGAATGCTTAAGTTATTCTGCACACCTTACCTCCAGAGATAATCCATCACCAAACTCTGCTCGTCAAAAAAAATCCCAAATGTTTGTACATTTCACCATTTCCCCCCAACCACCATGGTCTAAGTCACCATCATTGTTAGCCCAGACAAACACAACATTCCCTAAATTGTTTTATCCCTCCACACTTGCTTCCCTTTTTCTAAGTGTAATCATGTCATTTTTTTCACGCAATTTCAGTTGTTCTTGGGAAAAGACTACATTCCTGAGTGCTTATTATATGCCAGGTATTATGCTAGATTCCAGGAATAGTACAATAAGAAAATTGACAAGTTCCTCCTTTTCTGTGTCCCAGAAGGTCCTAACTAATCTGAAGTCTGAAGCCTGACTATCATTCCAAAATCACTGTCTCAGCTCTAAATACACCAGCTTTGAGAGAGAAGTCCATTTTTCTGCCCACTGGGAATTTGTAGTACCATATAATAAACGCATCTATGAGGTATGCTAGGTTAGTAAACTAAAGGAGATTATAAATAAATTATAGGCTCGGTTTTCTGACTGAAACACTATCAACATTCAGCTAAGATGAAAAATAACAACAATAATAGTTTTGATACAATGGGTGTCTACTGTGTATATGATTCTTTACATAAGTGATAAGAGTGGTTTCCACACATTAAAGGCCTATGTACACGGGCTTCCCTGGTGGCGCAGTGGTTGAGAGTCCGCCTGCCGATGCAGGGGACACGGGTTCGTGCCCCGATCCCGGAAGATCCCACATGCCGCGGAGCGGCTGGGCCCGCGAGCCATGGCCGCGGAGCCTGTGTGTCCGGAGCCTGTGCTCCTCAACGGGAGAGGCCACAGCAGTGAGAGGCCCGCGTACAGCAAAAAAAAAAAAAAAAAAAAAAAAAAGGCCTATGTACATATGCACCAGGCATTTTTCAGTAGCTCATTTTAAACCTCACAATAACCTTGTGCATTTATTATTTAATCCTTTCTTTACAGTTGAGGAAACTGAATTATGGCAGTTAGTTAAATTGTGCCATGCCACATAGCTGTTAAGTAGACTTGGGAGAGCCAGGTTTCAAACCCAGAGCTGCACTTACATACACACACACCACAAATCCCATAGCCATAAGTACTAGAGTCTCCTGATTGTTCACTTAATTTCTACAGTAGCCCTGTAGGACAAATGATAATATTATTATCTAAAAAGTGAAAAAAAATTGAAAATTGAGAAATTGTATAATTTTTTAAAAATTATAAGTATGTATCAAATGGCAGATAAAGAGGTTTTGGATTCGGATTGATAATTATTCCAATTCCGTGTTTTTATCATCACAACATACACTCTCTCCTACTCAATCCATGTGAAATAAAGAATCCTGGCACAATGGACAAATATGCTTCTGAGTGAGCTTTGTCTTATTTGTTCCTGTGGGGCTATTGTAATAACCAAACAGCAAAATAAAACACATATTTCTATCGCCAGCTTGGTGATACTAAGCGCTCTCAGGACATCTCATTAAATGATACCAAGAATCTATAATGATGAACTTAATGGCACACAGCATCTGCCCTCAATACTAGGAGTTGGTAGGGCCAATGCGCTCTTTCCATGATAAATAATATACCACATGGTATTTCAACTGTGCATCAACGTTGCATGAAGAAAAATGAACAGAAGAAATAACACTTATCAGGTATGAGTCAACAGTAGAGTCCCAAAGGGATATTTTTTTATGCATCACTTTTGGATCTTTAGGACTTAAGATTTTCCTCAGAGAAAGCAAACAACAGAGACAGAAAGAAACACAAAGAGAAACAAAGTGGAAGAGATAGAACACTATAAAAAATATCTATGAAATTCATCAGTTTGAGGTTTATTCAGTATCTATGAGACCTAAACAGAATAGCTGACTCCTTATTACTTTTCCCACTAATCAATGTTTCTTTAAGGTCAGTAAAGATTTTCAGTGTGCTTTTATCTAAGTATGCAAATGTCAGTAGACATCTCAAAAGTCATGCACTTCAGCCAGGCCAAAATAAACAAGGTGTAAGATGAGGCTGGAGATGTAGGTAGACAGGAGCCCTTGTTTGTCTTGTAGGACGTGTGAAGGGGAAACCTCATCTGGTGATAAATTTTGAAAAGAAGATCTAACCACGTTCAATGGACAGGCTGGCTCACTATGTGGTAAAATCCTACTGTACAACTTTTTGTACAGTGAGGATATTTTTGAAATAGAATTTATATGAATATATTCTAGTTCTAGTTCATAATTCCTAGTATATACTTTTAACATTTTTTAAATGGCACTCCTGTAGCATTATTGGTTTGAAATAATATGAACCTTTTTGAATGTAATAGTCACAAAATGCTTTAAGATAAGGTGCAAGGTCAGAAAATTAACTATCTTCCTCATTTCTTTCAAACCAAGTATATTGCTTAGAAAACCCATTTAATAGTATATGATAATATTTAAGTCAGCATGTAGAACATGTCTCTGAAATGTAACTCTGCAGCAACTAGGCTTTCAACCTGGGATTTCAAAGTATCTTACTATTTTTTTGCATATATAAGAATATACTGCATTCAAGAAATAGTTTTCAGACTAGATAGATAAACAGATAGATACACTTATCATAGGTCTGTAATATAGCTCTAAAAATGAAGAATATAGAATATTTGAAATATATAGTATTGAACAAAACAGTGTCTTCATTGACATAAAATATTTTATCATCATGAATTTAGTATATGTATGATATTTACAAACACCAATATCTAAGAGGAAAGCATTCACATTCTCTAAAAGAAGTGCTAGCAAGACTTTTATTTAAACTTTCTATGTCCCAAATTCTATTACATTTTCCCTACTAAAGGGTTTGGTTCAGATGTTTATATTTTATTTACAAGATTGTTCCTCTGCCTGGTACACACAAATATTTATGTCTTATATAAAACCTAAGGACATCTTAAAGTTAATTGTTATAAATTATTCTTATCCTTTCTTTTAGACTCCCAAAATTATATTCAAGGAAGTTTCTCTCCTTCCTCACCCCTGGGACCAATGAAGAAAAATATATAGAGAGAAGAAATGAAGCAGGAGAAAAAGAGAATAATACATGATATAAATCAAACTAATTTTTTCCTGGGGAGTTTTATGGACCATGAGGTTCATTGTCACTGAAATACTTCATTTCTTTAAAACTTTTGTACCATAATAAGTTTTCAAACATCATATTATAATGTAGAAAAGTATATGTTTTGATAAAACCAAACACCCTATGGCCACCCAAGCCTCCCATCTAAACATATATGTGTGCACACCATCATTTAATATGGTATGTGTAGCTGCCATGGAGCTTCAACGCCACAAGTTCCATCATTTCTTCTATTAACTAGCATTTCAATGTTGACTAAGCAAAGCAAATTTATTTTTTTAACATCTTTATTGGAGTATAATTGCTTTACAACGGTGTGTTAGTTTCTGCTTTATAACAAAGTGAATCAGTTATACATATACATATATCCCCATATCACTTCCCTCTTGTGTCTCCCTCCCTCCCACCCTTCCTATCCCACCCCTCTAGGTGGTCACAAAGCACTGAGTTGATCTCCCTGTGCTATGCGGCTGCTTCCCACTAGCTATCTATTTTACATTTGGTAGTGTATATATGTCCATGCCACTCTCTCACTTTGTCCCAGCTTACCTTTCCCCCTCCCTATATCCTCAAGTCCATTCTCTAGTAGATCTGTGTCTTTATTCCCGTCTTGCCCCTAGGTGCTTCATGACCATTTTTGTTTGTTTGTTTTTTAGATTCCATATATATGTGTTAGCATACGGTATTTGTTTTTCTCTTTCTGACTTACTTCACTCTGTATGACAGACTCTAGGTCCATCCACCTCACTACAAATAACTCAATTTCATTTCTTTTTATGGCTGAGTAATATTCCATTGTATATATGTGTCACATCTTCTTTATCCATTCATCTGTTGATGGACACTTAGGTTGCTTCCATGTCCTGGCTATTGTAAATAGAGCTGCAATGAACATTGTGGTACATGACTCTTTTTGAATTATGGTTTTCTCAGAGTATATGCCCAGTAGTGGGCTTGCTGGGTCATATGGTAGTTCTATTTTTAGTTTTTTAAGGAACCTCCATACTGTTCTCCATAGTGGCTGAATCAATTTATATTCCCACCAACAGTGCAAGAGGGTTCCCTTTTCTCCACACCTTCTCCAGAATTTATTGTTTGTAGATTATTTGATCATGGCCATTCTGACCGGTGTGAGGTGATACCTCAGAATGGGAGAAAATATTTGCGAATGAAGCAACTGACAAAGGATTAATCTCCAAAACTTACAAGCAGCTCATGAAGCTCAATATCATAAAAACAACAACCCAATCCAAAAATGGACAGAAAACCTAAATAGACATTTCTCCAAAGAAGATATACAGATTGACAACAAACACATGAAAGAAAGCTCAACATCATTAATCATTAGAGAAATGCAAATCAAAACTACAAAGCAAACTTTTGAAGTAGTACAAAATCTGAATAAAATACTCAATGTAAACAAAATACGTGGCAACACTAAAACAAGCTATAAAAATTTTATAAGTGGTAGTTTGGCAAGACCTACATAACTTGCCTGCATGAAACCCAAGGTGAAGGACTGTAAAGCCTGTGGCATTATAAACACAGGCAAAAATACACACACACACACACACACACACACACACACACCTCTTCTATGTATTTAGGATCTCTGAGCTATCTTCAACATGTACTCTCCTTTTTCTCTCCATTGCACTAACTCTATAATAAACCAGTTGTCTTCCCCCCCCCATCCTTCAAGGAGGCTAGATCAAAGAACTGGGCTACTTTATAATACCACATCCCTTAGGTATCACGATTATAGAATCATTTAGTAAACTTCTCAGAAGCGAGGTGTTATACTGATACTTGGTAAGCAGGACCTCCCCGTCTTCCCTTCCCAACACATAATTCCAGCACAGCACTTAAGAGGTTATACATCAGTGCTGTCTCCTTGATACTCCTGCTGGAAATCTGCATACTTATAACATTTTTAATCAGATTATGTGAGTCTGCAATGTGAACCATGGATCTTTTTCTTTTTTCTTTATATTTTAATTGAAGAATTGTTAATTTATAATGTTGTGTTAATTTCTAGTGTACAGCAAAATGATGTAGTTATACATATATGTATATATTCTTTTTCAGATTCTTTTCCATTATAGGTTATTACAAGATATTGAGTATATTTCCCTGAGCTATACAGTAGGTCATTGTTGTTTACCTGTTTTATATATAGTAGTGTGTATCTGTTAATCCCAAACTCTCTGCTCTCCCTTCCCTCCGCTATCACCTTTGGTAACCATAAATTTGTTTCTTATGTCTGTGAGTTTATTTCTCCTTTGTAAATAAGTTCAATTGTATCATTTGTTCATAAAAAAGTGAACCATGGATTTTAAGGAAGCAAGGCCGTTGGCAGAAAAGCCGTTATAGACCAGTACACTATCACAGGCAAGAAATGATAGTGGGTGGGATTAGAATGGATAGAGTGAAAACATAAAAAATAAATGAATTTGAGAGAAATTGTGGAATTAGCATGATTAGAAACTGATACTTGCACTTGAATGTGGAATGTGTATAGGTTTGGTGAGACAAGACAAAAATACTTATGTTTTATGTTTCTGCATTGAACTGTTGAAGAGAGGGTGGCATTTACTGAGACAGGAATTATTTGAGGGAGAATAATGTAAATGTGATACCAGGGCATAGTAATCATGGGAACCAAAAGTCTGCTTTCCACAGTGAAGCTTATGAAGATGAGGGTAGATGTAGAAAATAAAGACACAGTATTTCTTCTGGGTGGTGGGTTTAGAGTGATATTTTTTTCTTTTTTATATTTTCACTATTTTCTATAGTGATCATATATTATTTTTACAGAAAAAAATTACCACACATTTTATATATTTTAAAAAATATGGCTTCAGGAGCAAAGAGGCAGAAAATTGCTAATATAAGCCTTTCTTCACAACAGTAAACATAAATTGTCATTTACAATTTTCTGCTTGTGAATTTTTTGGGCCTAAACCGTATTATAAAATTCAAAGTTTAGCATTGTGAAAACACGTCACAGCCAATGCAACAGATGTTATATATCTGAACTTGAACTCAGAAGGTATTAATGCTTAGGCCAATCAGAGGGAGCCCCCAAAGAATTTAAACTCTATCAGAGCCCTAAGACTTTGTGTATGTACAATCTCAAAGTTAATAAAAGTAGTTCACGTTGAGTCCAATGTCACACTAAGGGACTAATAGCAAGAGAGTTTTCAGATGGCAGCTGCAGGCAAGGACACTAGGTATGAGTGAGGGAAAGTAGCTGCTGCACCATTATGTCCCTGCCAACATTTACACTCCATATCATGACGGCTGAGAAGGACAACATTTTCCTCATTGATACATACAGGTATGCATTAGGCAAAGAGGCGTACCATGCACATACCTGGTCCCTGCCAACAGACTCACACTAACTTAGCCTGTCAAGTGTTTACCAATCCCAGACATGATAAAATTAATAATATACCTTCAAATGCATGAGTGGGATTTCATTCTTACTGAGTTAAATAGATTACAAAACTACTAATAATGCCTTGTCTTTAAGACACAGTTGTGACTAGACATATACCTAATATTCCC
Source organism: Mesoplodon mirus (assembly GCF_964341445.2). Lineage (NCBI taxonomy): Eukaryota > Metazoa > Chordata > Mammalia > Artiodactyla > Ziphiidae > Mesoplodon > Mesoplodon mirus. The sequence goes on along the minus strand of NC_138977.1, from coordinate 11,920,038 downwards.
TAAATTCCCTTTCTTACTTGCTATTTTCGTTCACAGTTAAATCCATACTCAAACTTAGGAAATCTCTACCTGTGAGTTTATGAGGCTGATGTCAATCATAGCAGTCTTTTCAGAAATTTTTCCATTTTCTACTCCCTTGGTAAAGGAGGGAAGTTATGTAACAAAATATTCAAATAATACCCTAATTACCCCTATAGGGAGATGACAACACACCAACACAGAGAAGTTGTAGAAGAGTTTACATCTGGGGTGAAAAGTGAGACTGAAAGAATCAGTGGCTCATGAAAGAAAGTGTAGGATTTTCAAAATCCAGACTTCACAGAAGTCTGATCATGTTTGCAAATTCATCATCTGGGTAATTGAGAGGAAACATCGTACTTTTGTAAAATATTTTGTAAAATATTTACTATTTGGTCCTTAAGGAAAAGTTTTTGTAACCCCTGTTATACAGCTAGATTCATACTGTGCTTACTGACTTTCCTAAGGAAAAAAAAAGAAAGAAAGAAAAGGAAAGAAAGACTGTATATCTATGTCTGTGTGTCTGTCTATCTCTCTGTCTATCCATCTATAACTATCTCCATTCATCCACAGGTCCTATGAATAGGGACTTAATGGCAGCTTTTATCTACTGCTCTTCACCAACTAAAATGATACAATTTAGTTAATAGTTATTTTAAAGATTCAGAAAGTAGCTGTTTCAGTTACTTAGCATAATATAAAGTTGCCCTGGCAATTTTTTTTTTTGAAGAAAAGACTCAAAGCTTTTTAAAAAATAATTCTCTCAATATAGATTTCCAAGCATGAAAATGAAGCACCTTGTACTCTTTGCAACTACTGAAAGATAAGGGCACAATGGCACCCAGATTCTTCATCAAACCACGTAAGAAAATCCATTAAAATTGTGCTGTTGAGAGGAAGGTTGAGGTAAGTATAACACCTTCTGGGATCTTAGTAAGACTAGGGGTAAAAGAATCCATTTGCAGTGACATGGATAGATCTAGAGATCGTCAAACTGAGTGAAGTTAAGTCAGACAGAGAAAGACAAATACCATATGATATCGCTTATATGTGGAATCTAGAAAAATGGTACAAATGAACTTATTTACAAAACAGAAATAGAGTCACAGAGGTAAAAAACAAACTTATGGTTACCAGGAGGGAAAAGTGGGGAGGGATAAATTGGGAGATTGGGATTGACATATACATAAAATAGATAATTAACAAGGACCTACTGTATAGTGTAGGGAACACTACTCGGCACTCTGTAACGACCTATATGGGAAAAAAATCTAAAAGAGTGGATACATGTATATGTATAACTGATTCACTTTGCTGTACAGCAGAAACTGACATAACCTTGAAAATCAACTATACTCCAATAAAAATTAAAACAAAACAAAAGAGGCTGAAAAAAGAACTTCAGATTAAAGCTCTGTCTGGGCCGGAGATTTCACCCAACCAAGAAAAATGTTTCAAGTCCTTCTGTAGGACAATGTCCCATTCTTAAGTTCTTAATTTGTTATGTTATATCATATTAATTTCATATTATAATTTAATGATTACAGTATATTAATTTATATTATATTATAAATATAATTCTTAATTTAAATTATTCTCTCAGTTGGATAGCATATATCTTCAAGGGTAGATTCTTAAAGAAAGTTTGGTGAATGACATTTTCTGAGCTTCTGCGTATTTAAGTATGTCATTTCCATTGCCTTCATTCATTAAAAAAAAGTCATAAGATATGGGAACAGATGTATATGTATGACTGATTCACTTTGTTATAAAGCAGAAACTAATTTTTAAAAAGTCATAACTTGACCCTATATAATAAAGTGGGCCACAACCTTTTTCTCTCAAAAAATCAAAAATCAGTAGATGTAATTCCATGGACTTCTGCAGAGAAATAAGTATAAGGTTAGTCTGATTTTAGCATGTAAAATAAAAACCTGCATAAGTTTTCACTGTTTTCAAGTTTTTGCATGAATTGTTCTTTCCCAAGAAAGAACATTTGAGAAGAACTTATTGTGTTTGTCTTCCATATCCGAGATGTGATTTCTTACTGTCAAATCTGTTCTTCTCTGCTGGCTTTGTGGATTTAATTTGCCTGCTGCATTTTAAAATTTCATTATTCTCTCCATTATTCTTTTCTTCTCAGCGTTTTTCCTAAAAGGTGATGGTTCTCAACTTAGGGCTTTCTAATTCCTTTTCATAATAACCATACCTTATATTCTACTGAAATCGCTAGTCAATTTCCTTACAATCTTTCCTATTTCCCTTTTGAGTCTTCAACATGATTTTTTCTCTACTTTTCTTTAGAAAATTTTAAAGATTCATAATTGAATTTCTTTCAACACATTTTAGTGGTGAGAGATTTACACAGAAAAGGTGTAATGTAAGCCACAAATGAGAGTCACATATGTGATTAAAATTTTCTAGTGGTCAGTAGTCACATGTAAAAAGTAAAAAGATCATACTTTAGATTCCACATGATATCACTTATGTGTGGAACCTAAAATATGACACAAATGAACCTATCTTTGAAACAGAGTCATGGACATAGAGAACAGTCTGGTGGTTGCCAAGGGGGAGGGGTTTGAGGAAGGGATGGAGTGGGAGTTTGGGGTTAGCAGATGTAAGCTTTTATATATAGAATGGATAAACAACAAGGTCCTACTGTGTAGCACACAGAACTATATTCAATATCCTGTGATAAACCATAATGAAAAAGAATATTAAAAAATGCATATAATATCTATAACTGAATCACTTTGCTATATAGCAGAAATGAACAAGACATTGTAAATCAACTATAGTGCAATAAAAAATAAAATAAAAAGTAAAAGTAAAAAGAGAAGCACATAAAATTAATAACATATTGTATTCAACCCCAGTATAGCCAAAATGTTAACATTTCATTATGAAATCAGTCTTTTTTTGTTTGTGTGCTGTGAACTCAAACTCTGGTGTTTATACTACACTTGGCAGAACATCTCAAAGTGGACTAATCACATTTCAAGTGATTAATAGTCATACAGGGCTAGGACCCATCATACTGGACAATGCAGATCTAGATTTTTATGTTATCATCATACTTTAAGAAAAAATGTTTCATAAAAAAATAATTAATGTAAGAGACAATCATAAATCACTCTCTCTTACCTACACAAATCTTCTTTGATTTGAAGAGAGATCAATTCCTTAGGAATATGAAAAGAAAGTATGCTCTCTGACATCTGCTCCCGGATTCGCATCCACTTATTGTCAGATGTGGGAAATCTATACAATTTACACACTGGATTCTTTAACACTGGAAAAGGAGAAAAAATAAAGTTAATAGTTAAATTATAAAGATATGCACTTTAGATAAAGATCAATTAACAAAATCATTAATCAGGCTACTATTCTAATATTTGATCAAAATTTTTTATCATAGTCCATAGTGTAATTGAGTTTCTAAGAATTTTCTCCTTATATCTTATTTTTTTCAGTAGCTTCTGGGATATAGTCTTTATTAAATTAAAAAGTGAAAATCAAATTCCAATTCATAAATGTGGCTACTATGGTTCTCTGACATACCACCTATTAATTCTTTTTCCTTCTAAAGGTTTTCTTAAAGTATATGTATTTATAAATATAGACGAAAATATATGGATTTATACAACATACATGCTTTGAAAAAATACATTTCTGGATTTCTTCCAATCACTCTTAGTCAACTTTACCCACTTATATAGTAGGTGATAACTGATATGTTATATTAGAGGTTTTAAATGATCCTACTACCAAAAGTGACTTTTTTCTTAAATGTCAGAATGGTTCATTCCTTGGCTTAAGATCTATTACAATTCAAATATTATTCATACTTTAGTGTCAATAAGTCAATAACACTTTCCTAAAACCACATATTATCAGAAGCAAGACAGGGAGACTATGAACAAGCTGAATATTTGGGATGGGTGACAGTGATTAGGGGAGAAATAACATGGTCATGTCATCAAGGATTTTAAAAGATTTAAAGAAAAAGTGTAGGGCTAGATATTAAGATAATACTTGATACATTTTTTGTGAGGCCAGCATTCCTACCACACTACCAAGCCCTATATTTCAGGGCAGGATTTTATTTCCATTGCTGTTGGATAAAGAATATAAGAGAAATATTTCAAAGCTTAATGGACAACAAAATATCAGGTCAATCACCAGTCAAGTATCTATGATTATTTGGCTCCAGTTTACCAATGAAGCTGATTAAAAAGAGAATTTGATATTGAAGTGGATGTAAGACTTTAAATAATGCCCAGCCTGGCAGGTGGCCCAAGTCTCTTCAACGTGTGGAGTAAAATACCCTTCTCATTTTAGGGTTCTATAAGGTTGTGTCTCATTCATTACTTGGAAATATAAATATAAATATATTTCTGAGCATTAAAATGAGCAACTATTCATCCATTCTGCAACTATCATTCTCAGAGGTCCAGTCTGACAATTATTATTATCAGAATTGATACTAAATAGGAAACCTTTATTTCAAACATCTCATTCTTTAAAGACCAGATTCAAAGCTCCTGGCACACTTATCTACCCCTTACAAGAATTAGCTAGAATGTTTACTTTTTAAAAGCATCAATATAAGCAAGAAGATGATAGAATATTTCCAGGATGTTGAGAGACAATATTTTAAATCTAAAGTTGTATGTCTAAAGGATTATGTTTTTGCCATAAACATGACCTTTAAGTTTTATCAATTAGATTATATCACAGATCCGTATATAAGGCTAATTATATTTATTTTCTTTCTCTTTTTAATGAGCTATAAAGGTATAAATGACATATAATATTATATTAGTTCCAGGTATAGAAGGTAATGATTCAATATTTGTATATATTGTGAAATGATTACCATAATAAGTCTTGTTAACATCTGTCACCATACATTGTCACAAATTTTTTCTTGTGATGAGAACTTTAAAAATCTCTCTTAGGAACTTTCAAATATGCAATACAATATTATTAACTACAGTCACCAAGCTGTACATTACATCCCCACTGCTTATTTATTTTATAATTGAAAATTCGTACCTTCTGACACCCTTCACCTGTTCCACCCACCCCCATCCCCTGTCTCGGGCAACCACCAATTAGTTCTCTATATCTATGAGTTCTTTTCTGATTTGTTATGTTTTATTTTGTTTTTGTTTTTAGATTCTACATACAAGTGAGTTCATACAGTATCTGTCTTTCTCTGTCTGATATTTCACTTATCCTAATGCCCTCAAGGTCCTTCCATGTTGTCACAAATGGCAAGATTTCATTCTTTTTTATGGCTGAATAATATTCCGTGTGTGTGTGTGTGTGTGTGTGTGTGTGTGTATCACATTTTCTTTATCCATTCGTCAGTGGAAACAGGGTGTTTCCACGTCTTGGCTATTGAAAATAATACCGCAATAAACACTGGGATGCATATATCTTTTTGAATTTGTGTTTTCATTTTCTTTGGATAAATACCCAGAAGTGGAATTGCTGGATCATATGGTAGTTCTATTTTTAGTTTTTGGAGGAATCGCCATATTGTTTTCCATAGTGGCTGCACCAATTTACATTCCCACCAACATTGCATGAGGGTTCCCTTTTCTCCACTTCCTTGCCAATAACACTTGCTATTTCTTGTATTTTTGATATCCATTCTAACAAATGTGAGGTGATATCTCATTGTGGTTTTTTTTTTTTTTTTTTTTTTTGCAGTACACGGGCCTCTCACTGTTGTGGCCTCTCCCATTGTGGAGCACAGGCTCCGGATGCGTAGGCTCAGCGGCCATGGCTCACGGGCCCAGCCGCTCCATGGCAGGTGGGATCTTCCCGGACCGGGGCACGAACCCGTGTCCCCTTCATCGGCAGGCGGACTCTCAACCACTGTGCCACCAGGGAAGCCCAACAATAATATTTTAGAAAATTTGTATTTTTAATTAAGTTGAAAAATATGATATTCTTTATTTTATCTGTTATCACAAAAGTAGTCCTTCAAATTTTGATTTTACTGTTTTCATTTTACTGTTTTTCAGTGTATTCTAAATATAAATCTTTGTTGAAATAGAGTGGTAGAAATCAAGGACAGTGTGATTAATGAGCTCCAGAACTATCCTCTGACCACCCGAGACACAACATCCAGGACCCTGTGGGAATGCTGCTGTTTTTTTTAAGGAAAGCACTTGGGGCAAATAATAAACAAAAAAATCAGGCCACATGATCTACCCCCCCGAAAATTCCCAATAATGTCTCCTATCTAACTTTCATGCTATAGGTTCTAACCTTTTGAAACTCATAGATCTCTAAACATTAGTATTTAACTGTACATAGTTATTAGGATCTCAATGTAGACATAGTGGAATCCACTTTACAACCAAGTCTGATCCAGTAGCATTGCTTACTGAACACCTACTACGTATAAAGCAAGAACACTTACTGTTTCTTAAAATGCCATATAATGGATTATGACTTAGAAAATAAAATATATATATATGGCCTGACTTTTAATTACCATGAAATTTGTTCCAATGGCTACAGACAGACCAGATAAGATGTTCTCAACTCAAAATTTTGCTGGGTTCAGAGTGAGGAGATTTCTGCATTCCTCATATAAAAGAAAGGCAACGTATTCATGTATCAAATATTGAATAGTGGGCCATAAATGATGAATGCTTTTGTCGTTTTATAAATGCTTTTCCCCTATAGCAGAGATACAGTTTCAACAATTCTGCACACACACTCCAGCTGTGTAAATGAGCCCACCACTTTCAGCTCTGGCTTTCCACTGATGTCAAGTATTTCTTCATGTAGGAGATGCATTTCTGACCATACAATAGGCTCAACTCAGCAAAAACAACTATCTAACTTATCGATTATAAGTTCTTTTTAAAGAGAGCCCTGTGTGTATTATCTTCATTTTATTTCACTGCTTTTGCCAAAACAATTGCTAAAAATATCACGTGACAGATTCTACCATGGGAAAAGTAGTGAAGAGATTCTGGACACCACCACAGTCTTAATAATGACTTAATAAGGATAAAGTTCTAAGATGGTCCAGATATGAATATATATCCACATATCCCACTGGGATCCACCCTCTAAGGTGAACACAGGGACAGAAAGTAAATGACAGATTTTTTTCTCCTAAAATTGCAGCACAACTCAAATTTCCATATCATTTATTCCAGACACTGTAAAGGCCTTTTTAATACGGTAGCACACCACCTGCTTTTCCAGCAGTTGTGAAAGCCAAGTGCTCCAGTTCTGAATTATCAAAGTAAAGATGCCAAGGAAATGTTCAACAAAGCCAAAACATAGACAACACATTAAAAAAGCATGGTTGTTCAAACAACCTGGGGCAGAAAAGATAAACCAGAGTGATATCATAGGGATGATCTCTTTTCTGTGTCTGTGTTGGGGACATCAGTGGATTAGACAAGGAACTTTGGAAATTTGGAAATTTGGATTCAGGGTTGAGGGGATCATCAAAATGCCAAACACTTAAGATTGTCTTTAATACAGTTCACCAGAATAAGCTCATCTGTGATTACCTTCATGCAATTTCTTGCTTTCAGGAGGTGGTAGATGTCACATATTTAAATGGAATCTGACTTCATTGGCTTCAAGCTTTACAAAATGATTATTTTAATGTACTGTAGATTCTTGTAGAGAATCTATTTATTCTATAGCTTTTAATTATGCAGTTGTTTAATAGTTTCATCATTCAGCCAAATGTACATGCATTGCCTATTCTCCAAAGGCTACATTACACTTAGTAAAGATAAGTCTGTGTAAGCCAATTAGATAATGACATTCTCTCATTTGTAGTTGAAAATATCTTAGATTTAGATACATACATGTTAAATGTAGATTGGCTCTTTTTAAGATTAGATGAGAACTAAAAGTCCTAAATAGAAATCACTAAAAGACTATCCTAAGCAAGGCTTAGAAAAGAGAAAGTAAGAAAGCATGATAGGAGCTCAGAAAGCACAGCAAAGAAAGATCTCTTTTAAAATAATAAAGATGAAACAAACTATTAAAAAATAAATTCCCCCAGAATTATAAATTACTTTTCTTTAGGTGTGTTATAAAATCTAAATTATGTTATTGTTTATGCTGTTTTTAAAGGATGTAAGCTGAGTCAGACAAAGTGCTGTTTCCCTAGTCTAGCCAAACCCACAAGCTCTTGGCCTTCCATCTTCAATTCAAGGCCAAGAACAAGAAAAACTATTACAGATGCAGAATAAAACATAAAGATAATATTTGTGGGGTTTTAGTCTCCAACTGGTGAAAACTGTCGAGTTCAATGTGTAGAGTTTGGAGTTTTGGTTTTGGGTGGTCAGAAAAGAGATTTGCTTCATTCACTGTAGTTTGAGTGATTTTCCCTGTTCATTCTAATTCAGTCATTAAAGTAAAGGACAGATCTACAAAAGTGTCCTTTTCTGGTTCATATTTCATGCTGAGCAGCCTGGAACAACCTGCGGTTCATGGAACTCAAGTTGTTTCTTGTTAATTTGCCTCTGTTCAAGGTATTCCCTGCACCTCAGAGGAACGCTCCTTTTTCCTGGCTACACATCATCATCCTATAAACTCAGCTTAGCAAGCACCTCCTCCAGGAAGCCCTTCTTGACTTCCCTCTGCTCCCTCCCTACAGTTGTTTCTCTTTTGTACTCACCATCCCCATCTCTATCATGGTTCTTACCAGTTGTGCTATAATTGTCTGTTTACTGCTCTGTGTCCCCCATTAGAAGGTAAACTTGTGAAGGCCATGACTGTTTTCTTTGTCCTCATTTTATCTCTTGCACCTAGCAGAGTGCCCAGTATATGCAAACATTCCACAGAAATGAGCTTAAACCTTACACCTCAGATGTTTCTCATCATTACTTTCCCTAATAGATGAACACTTAGGGCCCTGACAACTGTGTAAATTGAGAGGGGAAAATGCAAGAGGGAAGGACATAACTAAAAACCTCACTTCAAGAGAGAGCACAGGCATCAGACTGAAAGAAGGAAAACCACAGCTGAGAGAAAGCCCTCCTCACATTTGTCCACAAAATGTTAACCTTTTGACTATATCCTCTTCTTGCCTTTATTTTTCTTCTAGTTTACCTAAGGTGGGCAGTGGAGGGGGTAATAAACTTACAATGGGAAGACAGCTGAAGTATTTAAAGGTGTCTAAGAGATGATTTCTTTGATTGCTAGGCAGTGAAATTCACTCTTCTACTGAAGCTACTTAACACCATAAATGTGTTAATACACAGTAATGAAAACATATGAAAATTCCAAAAGAGCAAGGTTAATGGTGTGAACTAAGAATGCCACCTTCCATATTAGTAAACAAAAGATGTTGCAGCCATCCAGCCATCACATTACAGCCTCCCAGAGGGAGATCCCTGAGGGAACTTGGGATGGAAGCAAAGAATGCCTGCCATCTAGCTGTCAACTGCTAGAGCCACCCTGCTGGCACACCCTGAGGAGATCACAGGATAATAAAATGCAGGATACTGGCCCCAGATAGCTGAGGTGCACATCAAAGGAAGATCTCAACCAGTCCAGACTTTGCATCTTCCCATACATAGAAAGGCGCTAATTTCATTAACTTGAGATGTCTGGTTTTCTTTAATTACCAATAATCTGTTGATGTTCCGACTACCTGCCCTTTGTTGCAAAAACTCCTATATATCTTGGCTCCCACCTTGCCTCTTTGGAGCAGTTCCTCAGAGTGATCTGAGAGTCCTATCTCTGGGGGCTTGAAGTCCTAAGAATATCCGCCAAATAAAACATAACTCTCAACTTTTAGGTTGTGTGTGTGTGTTTTTTTTTTTTTTTTTTTTTTTTTTCAGTAGACAATGGACTCCATTGGATTTGTTAAAACAGCAAAGGGCAAAGAAATCTGGTGAGTAAGTAAGTATAAAGGATAAAGGGCCAATGTTATAAGCCAAGATGGTCCCATATTTTACACATCACTGAGTTATAAATACAAGGGCAAAATCTATTTAAACTAGTATGGAGAAAATACAACAGAGATATCTTTTTTAGCATAAATTGATATGATCTAAAATTTGACAAGTAGTTGATTTAGTACCTCATGAATGAAAAGAAAAAGTGGGGAAAATGGGATTTGTTTTTTGGCTGGAATTCCTCAGGACTCAAAATGAATATAGAGGGAAATATTTTTCAATGTCTCTCAGAATATCTCCTAAAATATTCTGTCATGCCTTGCTTTACATGAGGTGGTAGTGAGGAAAATGTCACCCAATATTCAGTTCAGCTGTGTGGTATTGCAAAAGGCAGTTAAAGTCTATGGTGCCATATGAGGCAGGAAAAAACTTAAAATGAGAATTTCATAGTAATTTTTAGGGAGAGTAATAAATTCTTTTATTTCAAACTTAAATAATTCAATTTGAATATCTTTCTCATGGAGAGAAGAATAACAGTGCAGTTTTCTGTTACCTGAAGCATCAAACGATAAGATATACCCATTCTTAGTCTTTTGACAAATATTTACTGAGTGCCTATTGTATTCTGGCCCTGGAGACACAGAAATAAATAAGTAACATTTCTTCTTAAATAGCACATAATCAGGCATCTTCTGTACAGCAATAGTAGTAGATGGCTTAATCCTATTGGGGGAAAAAGAATCAAAGATATAGTGGACTATTTCAAGAAAAATTGTGATTTATCTGTGAGGCAAGAAGAAAAACACCAATAAGTTCTCCAAACAGGAGGGAAATTGCCTGTGTTTAGGACTGAAAGCAGAGTGGTCCCTGCATTGTGGCTTAGATTCTAACTTACACAGTCATGGAAATCATCGTTGTCAGATACACCCTCTGTGAGGGCGATGGACAGCACACACTTTAATGTAAAGCATGAAAGTCATCTTTAAAAAATATCAAGGATAATTTCATGACTCAAGCAGTATGGAATTCAACCAAAAAGATGCTGTATCAGATTGAATGCTTGCTGACAGGGGGAAACTCACTTGAAATGTGAAGATAATAGGAAACTTGGTGACAGGGCCCATTAGCGCCTCAGATTGGGCATAATAATATCAAAGTCCATGGACTGAAGTATTCTGTAGCATTACACTTTTACAAGGAAAATTGGTAGATTTAGGAAATCTAGAGAGAATTGTCTCCTTGACAAAAATTTTTTAAAAGCTTATCTGTGGTCAGGCTGATTAAATATAAATAACTCCTGAGAAAGACAACAGTAAGTGACAAAGAATAGATGTGTGACTCCATGTGAGACGGATGAAAATGAATACTTTCATGAAGTATTTCTAAAACGAAGGAAGACATAGCAAAAGCTAAACTATGCTCTACAGACTTCAGACATTGAGAGCCAAAAAAGGAAATCAAAGACTGTCCAGGTCAATTTGCTCATTGCAAAAGAACTGATGTCCAAAGAGGCTGGCTTGTCTGGCAGGGTCACACTGCTGGTTAGCAAATTTAGGCTGTGACACCAGTTCTTCAGAAGAGTCTGTCCAGTGCTCTGATAGTAAGACCACCAGAGCACATTTGTTCTTGTTCTGCTGTAGGCAAGGCACCTCAGTTGATGAGACTTAGTAGGGCACCCAACTCCGTGACCAGATAAGGGACTCTGCTGTCTACACTTCCCTCTGTTCAAAAATAACTTCCCCTACCCCCATCCCCCAAACAATACCTCAACAACAAACAGTGCTAAGTGTTTTCACTACCATTTGCTTAAATGAATAAACCAATAATTAAATGGGTAAATCTGTTATTTTAACAACTTTATTTGAGGAACTACAGAATTAGAAAATTAAGCAAAATGAGAACCTCACAATTCTAATACTGTACCTTCTAGTGAGTTTCCTGTTTCAGAGAATATGAAAGCCAACAGCTGAAAGGAATTTGTTTTCTCCTATCACTAAGGTACTTATATATCTTTTTTATGGAATTGTAAATTCTGCCCCCTCTCCTTTTCCTTATCTCTTTTCTCCTCCTGCCCTCAACTCCCCAGGCTCCCAACATACACATTCAACTGGAGAAGCAAACAGGGCATGAAAAAGGTGAGGCCCGAGGGGGAAGAGCTTTTTCTTTTAGTCTCACAATAGACAAGTGAATTTCCCAAGTCATGCATTAAACCTCTAGAGATATAAATAGAATAGCGAGGAGCAGCTATGAGCTATGACATCCTCTTGCACTCACTCAGGAAGAACTTCATCACTCACTTGAGACTGGCAAGTTCCATATAATACATGAATACAGAGACTTGAGAAGAATGTCAATAACTCCCTTCACCTAAAGATTTTGAAAAACTACCAGATGGGAATATAGTGGATTAATTCCAAGGTTGCTGAGTTTAGACAAATAAATAGAACAAAAGACCAAGGTACACACAGACCAAAGTCATAGGCGCATAGTCTAGCTACATATGCTATATGTGCACAACACACTTAGATTTGGAACAGAAACATTTCATATAGAGCACCTAGTTGTACTTTAAAATAACTTAAAAAAATCTAGCTTTTATAACGTTTGACTGTCATTTAGCCTTGTCTTTCCCTGATATAAGAAGGCTCATAGAAAATATCTGTGGCAAATATATTCCAGGCACTTCCAGATTGCCTGGACTAAGGACATTGAGAAATATCATCGGACCTAAGTGGAGAATCACCAGCAAAACTGTCACCTCCAGGAAAAGGGAAAAGCAGTAATCAATCATCTTTCACTCCACTCAGTATATTTAAATTGCAAAATGCAGCTGCTTCCATCACTTCCATGTCACTTTTTGTCATATTACAGTTCATATGTTAGGAATTGTACCCTAGTAATTTGGAAGAGTTAGTACGCTTCGAAGACTCATGCCTTGCAGATTTTGTGGCACAAGAATTAGGAGGTGCAGATTTACTTTTCACTATGTTCCCTTTGTCTCTTCTTCCTGAGGTGATATATTTTCTTACTCCAGGAGCCATTCTTCTCTTTCTCTTTGAAATTTATAATAAACCAATCAGTTTTTTAAAATGGCATTTCTCTTTGTGGGCATAAAAAATTACAAGGTTCACATGAGTGAATCACTTAAAAAGTGTCTTATAATTACAGTGTAGATGATTCTGATGATTATTTGATTCATTCAAACTGCATTTAACATGAATGTAGTATCTCCCACTTTCAATTTTATTTCTCAAAATTGACATCTGGTAAATTAAATAGATTATCTGGATATATTGAAATAAAGGACTAATGGTTTGGTTAACTTTCAGGTGAAAAAAATATATGTGAGGAAGACCCTTTGAGGATACATTAGTTATTTTATCCACATGGATAACTTATCAAGTACTTTATGGTACATGGCTGGTCTAGCTGTCCAGGTAGCCCCTTCACTGTTTAATGCATGTCCCTCCTGGTATTATATCCTTAATAAAAATTTTTTATAAACATGTCACTTGGTCATAGGTTGAGAAGCAGCTGTTCTTCTTTGGTTTAATCCTTCATTCTAATAAGTATATTTAATGGTTTTTTTATTGCTATATTTTATTTTGAGTTCTTTGAGTCAAAAGGTTGCCTGTCTCTCTTCATCCCTGATTATTAGTGGCTTCCTGCAGGGGAAAATTGCTAATAGTTTAGGGGTTATGTATTAGTAAGCCTTTGAAGTTTGTATCACTCATTAATCTGATTATCATGCTATCCATGTCACTGTTGAAATGTACAACATAGAAGGCTAGAAAAATATTAAGGTTTATTCTATTGTTACACCAACTTTTTAATTAATGGCTTTTTAGTAATAGCATGACCTGGTAATTAAGAGCAAAGTCTTTGGGATTAAAACTGGATTTAAATTCTGGACCTGCTATTCACTAGGTAGTGACCTTGAGCAATTTCCTCATCTGTAAAATGGAGATAATAATACTGCCTTCTTCATAGCACACATCAGAAAGCAAGGTAAGGCAAGGCATATGAGTGGCACCTCTCCTGCCACTTATTTGCCATTATTATCACTACTGGTAACATAATTTATGTTATCATTCAAAAATCAGTTCCATAATTTATAGATACATATTATCACACATTTTGTAATTTTACCAGATGTCTCAAAGTCATCATTTATCACATAGTTTAGTTCCTTGTTGAAATTCAAATATATTACTATAAGTAACACTATACACACACACACACATATATGTGTACACACACATTCAGGAATGTACAAATGTGTATATGAATTTTTCCTACTGAATCCATACACATACTGTTTTAACAACTTCATTAAAAGTAATAAACTAAAACTCAAACTAATTAAGAGCTTGACATTTCTAATACTCCCTCTTCTAATATCTCATTTCAGATGACACAAAATCCAATAGCTAAAAGGAATTTGTTTTGCCATATAGCCAAGCTATATACATGTATTTATATATATTATATATCTTTCTTACAGACTTGTCAAGTCTAACACCACTCTGCTGACTCCCATGATTACCAATATTTAATAAGTGTCTACAATGGTTCTGTAAGAATGCTGCTCAGATTCAGTATGGAGTTCACAGAAAAATAAAATGTATGTTCATATGAAATGAGTGTAAGTTTCCAAAACGGAGGTACATACCTGCGTTCAAAAACGGTAGGTTATCTTTTCTGCTCACACTTTCTGGGGCTGTACATTCACATACCAGTGCACACTAAGAAGGAATAAAAGAAAAAAGAAAACATATTTGAAAATGATCAAATAAGAAATGAGATTCTTTTTTTATTTGAAAAACATGAGGCCATGAACACGGTTTCAAAAAGTTCTGAACAAACATTTTTGTAAAACTATTTTCAGCTTTACCTTTACAATGAACCTTGTTTAACTTGTGATTATTTACTTACATTTATATATAATATGATTATATGATACAATTATAGACTACATTTCAGTTCCAGTTAAAGACTACTTAGGAAACAAAGTCTGTACTTTCTTTGTGGAAAAGGATTATCCGCATGCTAGAGGTAGGTTCCTCCTATAGCAAATCACCTATGACAAGCTGAATGGTTTTGTATTTCTGTTGCCTAGGTTGATTTTCGATCAATAAAAAGCAAATTATCTTCTGGCTTTTAAGTAAAGGCAACTTTAAATAAAAAATAAAATATGTTACAGCATCTAATTTCATAAGGCAAAAAGAGATGTTTGTTTCTGGCAAAACGATGCAAACACTTGCTCATAAAGTATGAGGATACTTTATAAATAAGCTGATGTCTGATTTATGAATAAGCAATTTATAAATAAGTGGATCCAGAGATCATAGATCTATTCATCCATGATAAATAGATTCAGCTCATGATCCGTTACAGAACCAACACTTCTCTGGACAGAGGAGAGAAGAGAGACACAGAGAGCACATTGCCATGTTCCTAACGAGTGAACCATGGGTGGGAGATACTATCTCAGATAAGCCATCCCTAAGCATGGGACTCTGCTTCAACCTCCTATGAAACTGTAACTAACAGAGGAAGCAAAACTTTTGTGGCCCCAGAGAGGCTGACAAGAAACCTATATTCACATAGACAGAGACCAGTAACTATTTCTTCAGATGACTTTCCTTTTATCTCTAGCAACCGCCCCCCGCCCGACCCCAGAGAAGAAAAAGGAGGGCTGGGAGAAGGAGGAAAGTAAATTTTTAGAGCAAATATATCAGACATAAACAAATAAATGCAAACAAAAACAAAGCAAACAGACAAAACCCCAGAAAGTTCTCTGGGTGAAGAGTTCTAAGGGAAACAGCCATTCTTCTGTAGCAAGCATGGTGTTGTCAAGAGACTCCAAGGGCTCAGACTGCCCTCCCTAGTAGGATGTATCAGAATGGCCTGGGCTATTTCCCAACTGTTCTAACTATCTATGACCCACCTCTGTTCCTCCTCTGGGGAGTGCCCCCCTCCTTGAGATTCACCACCACCGAGGTCACTGTTCATGATAGAATGTATTATGTCCCTGAAGCATTTTGAGAAGGAAGACAAATGACTTAAAACATTGATTGAAATGTTACTTTCTGCATTCTTAAAGCCCACTACTCATTCCTCTATCAGAACATTCATCACATTACTCAGGAAATTTCCTGATGGAGAAAAATGTGCTTTCATGCTTTCTTTAGTGCTTATATTGAGACCCTAGTTTACTGAAAAAATGAATAACTGCAAGCAACTCTTAAAATTTTATGTTCTCTAAATCATTTTCCTGACCAACCAAAAGTCAGAGGTGATCCCTTCTTTTAATCCACAGCTATTTTGGAGATGTACTTCCCAAATCACTACAGCAATGTGCAAGGATGCTTGGACAGACTTAAAATTCTTTATTTCTCTTATTTGCAAAGTTTTCTCGACTTCTTTCAGGCTACATAGGGCTGTTAAAGTAATCTTTTGTAAACATTATGTTCGTCATATCGATGTTCTGTTCTAGAATGTATGTAAGGGTTATTTACTGTCCAATCAAATCCAATATTCTCAGACTGGTCCTCAAATCCTTTCATGCTTTGTCCCTGACATCCTTGCACATATAACTTGGTATACAGCTCTAAGTCATCTTCCTTTCCAAAAGAAGATCATCATCTACAATATAACTTACAGGAATGGTTTAGACTAAACCTTTTTAGTGAAGAAGTCCATAATTCACACAGATCAGGCTATTACCCTGAGAAACTGCTTCCCTTTATGGAGGCAACCCTGCCTCTTTGAAATCAAAGATAACTTTCTGTTTCCTAATAAAAGGCCCGTTTTATTCCACCAAATGAATACAGATATTTGACTTTTATATATTCATATCTTCCATTCACACTGGAAGGCTGATATTTAGGACAATTTTAAACTAATATTCTTAATTTGTATTTTACAACTCTACTATTCAGAATGCTCTCAAGATTTAAATCCACGGAACATAAACAGAAAATATCCAATAAATATTTACTAAATTAATTAATATTTTCATACTTGGACTCAGCAATTATTTTCTTCAATTGTTTCCTGAGTGTACCTTTTCTGTCTCTATTTATTTAGATTGAAAGTTTTCAAAGCCAAGAACCTTATTTCTTATTTCCTTAGGCCGTTTTTATTTTATTTTTTTTACTTTTTTTTACATTGGCCTTGGAATCTTTTTGCACTGTGCTGGTTGCTACAGAGAATGCATAGATGGAAATGATGTGGAATCTGCGCTTAAGAAGGTTCAGCTATTTCTACTGTTCATTGCTATTATTACGGTGGATATTTGCAGCATTACACACTTACATGGTGTGCGCTCTCAATGTAATAACTTTACATTTGTGATTCTGAGCAGGAATAACAAACATCACGTGCTTTTTGTACCAGATGTAGCGCCATAAGCCTATTGATGTTGATTAATAGTTTAAAAAGTGTCATTTGATGGTAAGTGTGGCCAAGTAGACAAAACATATGATATGTAAAATTCTTGGAGCTAAATGATTTTGACTCTCAGCTAACATATCAATTTGCCATGCACTGAGCTAGAAAATTAGCAATACTGTATGAACAATAATCATAAAGATCTGTATGAATCCATCAAGACTAACACTTCATGGCCAAGTACTTCCACATTTGTTGATTTATTCCATCAATGACACTTTTCAAAGTTTGGTCTGGAGTCTCCTGGAAGTCCCTGATAACTTTTGCCTTTGCACCCTTTGTAGCATCTAGCACAGGGTGAAGACAACATTATTTTCATATTAATACTAAAATATTATTTGTCTGTTTCCTTCTCTTTTTCTTTGGGGGGGGGCGCGTGGCTTGGGGGATCTTAGGTCCTCGACCAGGGATTGAACCCAGGTCCTTGGAAGTGAAAGCGTAGAGTCCTAACCACTGGACTGCCAGTGAATTCCTGTCTGTTTCCCTCTCTCTTACAAGCATGTGGTAGAATTTTCTAGAAGCTATATGACACAATCATTTGACAGTTAATGGTATGTGTGCTTATGTACTCTTCTGTTTTAAACATTTCTTGTTTGAGTTTCTAATATGATAAATGTCTACAGATATAATCCAAATAAGCAAAATCTCTAATACAGTAAATATCAATAGATAAAATCCACATAAATATAAATTTGAAGAGTGTAAAATATGAGAATTGCTATGCTTTTGTGATCTCATTCAGTCTCATGGTTTAAATACCATCCAAATATCATTTGATGACTCACAAATACATAATTCTAGCTTGGACATCTCACCTGAATTCTGATTTGAAGCTCCAACTGCTTAGATATATCCATACTTGGATGTCTAAGAGGAATGTCAAATGTAACATCTCAAAATCTCCTGTCTTCCTCCAACTGCTACTCTCAGTGTTGTCATATATATATATATATATATATATATATACATCTTCATTGGAGTATAATTGCTTTACAATGTTGTGTTAGTTTCTGCTGCACAACAAAGTGAATCAGCTATATGTATACATATATCCCCATATCCCCTCCCTCTTGAGCCTCCCTCCCACCGTCCTTATCCCATACTTCCAGGTGGTCAAAAAGTATAGAGCTGATGATATCCCTGTGCTATGTGGCTGCTTCCCACTAGCTATCTATTTTACATTTGGTAGTGTATATATGTTGATGCTACTCTATCACTTCATCCCAGCTTCCCTTTCCCCTTCTGTGTCCTCAAGTCCATCCTCTATGTCTGCATCTTTATTCCTGCCCTGCCACTAGGTTCATCAGTATCGTTTTTTTAGATTCCATATACATCCGTTAGCATATGGTATTTGTTTTTCTCTTTCTGACTTACTTCACTCTGTATGACAGACTCTAGGTCCATCCAGCTCATTACAAATAACTCAATTTCGTTTCTTTTTATGGCTGAGTAAGATTCCATTGTATATATGTGCCACATCTTCTTTATCCATTCATCTGTCAAAGGACACTTAGGTTGCTTCCAAGTTTTGGTTATTTTAAATAGAACTGCTATGAACATTGTGGTACATGACTCTTTTTGAATTATGGTTTTCTCAGGGTATATGCCCAGTAATGGGATTGCTGGGTCATATGGTAGTTCTATTTTTAGTTTTTCAAGGAACCTCCATACTGTTCTGCCTAGTGGCTGTATCAATTTACATTCCCACCAACAGTGCAAGAGGGTTCCCTTTTCTCCACACCTTCTCCAGCATTTATTGTTTGTAGATTTTTTTATGATGGCCATTCTGACAGGTGTGAGGTGATACCTCATTGTAGTTTTGATTTGCATTTCTCTAATGGTTAGTGATTGAATATCTTTTCATGTGTTTGTGGGCCATCTGTATGTCTACTTTGGAGAAATGTCCATTTGTTTCTGAGAAAATGGTAATTCTATTTTTTGCTAGCCTTTCCCCCTGGCGTCTGGCCACGTCTCACTTTCTCCGTCAGTCACACCCTGATCCAGCTAATCTGCACTTCTCCCCTGAATCTTCACAATAATCAGACTCCATTCTTCTGTCCTTGCCTCCTTTCAGGCCCTAGTCAACACAGCAGCCAGAACAGTCCTCTTAAACGTGAATCAGATTTCATACCTATACTCACAGCTCCTCAACTGTCTTTACACATAGCCCAGAGTCTAACACCTTCATGGGGGTCGGTCTTCCCTGCCCCGTGAACCTCTGTCCTCAACTCCTACCACTCTGCTCCTTGACCCCTCAGTTCCAACCACACTGGCCTCCTTGCTGCTCCTTCAACACCACAAGTATCTGGTCTCCTCAAGACCTTTGCTCTTGCTATTCACTCTGTCTACAATTCCTATTCCTTTCAGATATCTACGTCTTGTTCCCTTCTTTCTTGCACGTTTCAGCTCAAATATCACATTACCAGTGAAACTATCCTTGACCATCCAGTTTAAAAAGGCCACAGCCCAGCACTCCCTAGTCCTTGCACTCTGTCTTATTTTTCCTATAGAACACAGCACCATCTGATCAACAGTGTATTACTTTTTTACTGTTACTTCCCCAGAAGGTGGCATCCGTGTCTATTTGGTTCATTGCTGAATACGCAGAAACTAGTCCAATGCCTAGAACATAGAAGGTAGTATTGTTTGATGAATGAATGATGAATAGTATATGCCTTTTAATATTCTATAAAGATAAGTAGGGCCTGTTATATAATTTTCAACTTTTATATTTAGAGTAGATAAAGGGAGGAAACCTTTTGAGACTGGTCCTTAGCTACACAAGGACTCTAGTTTCTCCCTAATTAAGTCTGATGAAAGTCCACTTAAAACACCTCTTCAAAGTATAAGGTCAAAATAACCTAAGGGCAGCGGGTCATCAAAAGACTAGCTGGGTTAGGTTCATAGTCAAAGGGAGACATTATCACTCCACTTATACCATTTTTACCATGGTCATAAATAAGTAAGGCATTTTCCTTCTTTTTGAAGAAATCACTACCACTTTGATCATTAGTACTCTGCAACGTTCAAATATAATATAGACATTAAACAAAAGGGGAAGACAAGGTAGGAGCTGGGTTTAACCAGCCTCACCAGAGGACTGTTAACCCTCCTGCCCTAACAAGAAGCCCAGGCATCTCTGGGGAGGCAAAGTGGTGAACTGGGCTCTCTCAGTTGATCCTGTTGGCTTTCACTTACATGAGTTTTCTCATCTGTCACCTGACTTGATGATTTTGTTGCCTGGTTCTCCTTTCCTCAGTAGCATTTTTTCTTGACTACTTATTTCAAAGGCTTTTTAAAATTTAATTTCTTCCTCTTTCCTTCATAATCCTACACTCTTCACTACATCCTTATTATATGCTTTATTTATTGACCGGTCAGTTTGTACAGCGCTATACATACGCTTCTAGGAGACAATTTTGGATTTAATTTCTTCCAAGTAAAATTGACTTCATTTATTCACTCATTCATTTTTTGCACGTCAGGCTCTGTTCTGGGAGCTGAGGGTAAAAGAGAGGACAAAATAGACAAATATCTTGCCCTCAGGAAGTTTAATTCTAATGAGGGAAATAAACAATATATGAGATAAACTAAAAAGATATATAAAGTTGGACAGTGATAAGTACCAAGGACAAAAATCATGCAGAGAAGAGAGAAAGAGTTTGGGGTAGGCGTTGCAGTTTTAGATATGGTGGCAGAGAAGCCTTTGGTGAGAAAGTGATTTTGTATAAAGATCAGAAGAAGTGAAGGAGTGAAGCACAGTTACTGAGAAAAATGCTTCACGGGTAGATTGAATAACAAAGTTTAAGGACCCAGTTTGGAAATATACCTGGACTGTTCCAGGAGCAGCAAAGAAGATAATGTGACTGGACTGAAATGAATAAAAAGGAGGAGTAGAGGAGGAGGTGAAGGACATGAAGGGGCCAACACTTAGAGGACTTTACGTGAGAATTTGGGTTTATACTTTCAGGAAGATGAGAGGCCATTGGAGGAATGACAACTTCCACATTACAGTTTACTAAGTGCTGTGCTGATAACGGACTATGATGGCGGTGGGGGAGGGCAGGGAAGGAGGATGGAGGGAGTCAGTGGGACGTTTAAGAGACGACTGCAAAAATCTACGTGATAGACAATGTTGGTTACAGTGAAGGGCTCACGAGTTGCCGGGTTCTAGATTTATTCAGAAGTCAAAATCAACAGGATTTGCTGACATACTGACTGTAGGTATGAGAGGAAGAAAGGAGTCAAAGAGGACCCCAAAATTACAAAAAAAAAAAGTTTGGTATACCTAATGTGATATTTCACATAATAGGTTAGCTTTGTAAAAGGACGGTGTTCGTAGGCCTTTTGTGAATTTTTCTTTCTACAAGAAGAGGAGAAGACACCAGAGTTCACTCTCTCTCTGTGCATCTGTGCCAAGGAAAAGCCTTGTGAGGACACAGCAAGAAATCTGGAAGCCAGAAAGAGAGCATTCACCAGGAACTGAATCATCTGACACCATGATCTGGGACTTTGTAGCCTTTCAGAACTGTGAGAAAATAAATTTCCATTGTTTAAGTCTATGGTATTTTATTATGACAGCCCAAGCTGATAAACATAGGTATGAATCTTTTAGCTGCTCCTTATAAATGAGAGATAGCATGTGTCACTCAATACATGACTATGGTTTTAAGAGTAGTTCCATTTCTTTCTCCCCCATTCACACAAACCAGTGAGAGGGATGTTGTTTTAGGGATAACCCCCATTTCAGTTACTTTGTCTTTTCATATATTTCAGCCATTGACTAACTTCAGGACTTAAATCACTATTAGTAACAGATTGTGTTAATACACTTCATGGAGAGTCTGATTTAGCAGATCTGCAAAAGGGTCCCCACATTTGAATTTCTAACAAACACCTCTGATGATTCCGACCACACTTTGAAAAACATCAGGATAGAGCTATTTCCACATAACTCTTTGAAATATCATGCATAGTGGACCTTATTACATGTCCTTCATGACTATTCCAGGGATTGCCAGTAGGGTTTATAGTAACTCTATAAAACACCTCACAAAAGGTCAAGGTTTACTAAGAATCCAGATAGGACAGAGCTAAAACCAACACTGCTTGATGGGTTTACCATTTTAGTACACTTATGACTCCTACAAAGTACTTGCTGACACTACCACTTCCTATTTCTAGAACAGCTCAGTTAAGTCTTTATTTTTAAGTTCACATTACTAAGTCAGAAACATTATGTACGACTTTGGTGGGGCATATTCCTGGGTGTCAAGTTCTCCATTTATGAAAAGAATATGATTCAATTTGTGCTACCCCATAATAGCAACGTTGTAAAGGAGTCAAGGGGGTGAGCCAGCTTTGAGAAAAATAGAGAGGTGGCTGGTAATAGATTGGGAACAGGGAAAGCAGGCCTGCTTTGAGATGGGAAGTGTTTTAGCTCCTGGTCTCCTAGCGCGTGTGCTTAGTTCATTCTGTCCCCATCTCCCACACCCTCCCCACCTCACTGGAATGTGTTCATGACCTGGATTTTATTCTGAGGGATAGTAGGGAACAGAGAAGATTGAGGCTTGGGGAAGCGGTAAGACCCTAGCCTATACTGGGCAGGAACAATTATTTTTTGAAAGGCAGTTTAGATTTTATTTTATTTTTTTGGTAAAGTTAATGATTTGTTAAGTGTTAGATAAGCACTGCACCATCTCCCATGTAGATGTACCAGAAATTAAAATATGCTCCCAGATAAGAAACACTAAGCCAGAAAATAGGCCATAATAGACCTTGTCATTAAAAAAATGCTCATTTATGAAAAGGTAGGCATTCTAGTAAACAAACATATTCATTTCCCTGGGGAAAAAAAAAAAAACTATTAGCAGTTCGTAAATCTGTCCCCTGCGTCTCAGTAAAACAGGCAATCACATTCCTAAGACAGAACTTTAGACTAATGCTTATATCAAGTCTCTCTCTTAAAGAAAAGAAAGTAGAAAACAAGTAAAAGTCCTAGATATTGATAATATTGGAGTTTTTATCCTGGCCTTCAAGGAAGCTGCTTCGCTTCCAATTGGCATCGCTCCTCAAGCAGAGCTCTCCCTCCACCGTTTACTACTTCCTGCTTCTCTCTCTGCAATTTCATAAGGCACAAAGTTGTTAAATCTGTCCTCCTTCACATAAAAACGAAATCCAAATTCAAACTGCATCTCTTTCCAAAGAGAATTTCGAGAGCGGAGAAGTGGTTACTTTTGGCAATAGGCCTTCCAGAATCTTCTGTGCATCTCACATAGGGTTAATTACGGCAGGTTGCAACAGTGATCAATACTTTTTTTTGAACAGAAGAGGCTGTGTCCACATGGGAGCCAGCTACGAAGAGAATGGTGTTTTGAATGGTGCATGGCTTTGCACAGTTCCGTGCAAATAGGCTGTCGGGTTACAAGGATGAGACACACTTACAGTACTCCCATTCCAAAGCTGATTTCTCATTTAGCTTTGGAATAATGAGATTTCATAACACACAGAGGTAGTGGCGATCCAGGCAGCTGGCAAAGCTGATCGTTTCTAATTTAATCTGTGCAGTGAGCTGACTGGGACCCTACCTTTTGTCCCTGCACATCTGTCGTGATGTGGTCGGCTTCCCCATCCTCAATCTCCCCCATCTTCACGACACTGACTTGTATGGTGCCAACAACCTTGCCACCATCTGAAGTTCTGCAATCAAAAATAAAGGAAGCGGAAAGGTAAGAATAGTCTCTTCCCTGAAAGTATGTCCAAACATGTTTGTTTCTGAAAACCACTAACACCGCTCTTTACCTGCATTGGTTGTAATAAACAAATCTGCTTAAAATACATTGAATCCTGTCACTAGAATCACGAATTGGTGTGGTAAGCGCACGAAGCTACCTCATGAAGGTTAAACCATCTCACGGCTCTCAGGAGTAGCCACCAAGATCATGGATCCATGCCCTGTTTGGTAACCCCATGTCCCTACAACGGCATCAGCCATGGCTCCTCTATACCAATCACATGGGATATTGTGCTCATCTATTACAGAAACTACAGCTGAATAAAACAGAAGAGAGTACAAATAACCCTATATTCCTCTATGACCCAGCCATCAGCTATAACATCCGATTTTGTGCCTTTTCATTTTTCTTTCTCAGAGACCAGGTAAAGAAGATTCTCTCCCAGCAAACATCAGAAAATCACAGTACATGAAGACAGAAATTAACCACTGAGATCATTTAGGATGACCCCTTACTTTTTCAGATAAAGAAACTGAGATTCATGAAGATAGAAAGTCTCATCCATGGAAACAAACTGGCAAAGCCAGAAACCCAGGTTTTTATCTTCTTTAAGTCTGTTGGTCATTGAAAAACTTAATGATGATGAAAATTTTATTATTAAGATTTTCATCATCACTGTCATCAACATACAAATTTTATGGCTGACAATAATAATGAAAACCCAAAATAAAATTAAAAACCACCATTCTTTAAGATTCTCAAATTTTCTTTTCTGGGCAAGAGAATATACAGAATAAATGTTGGCATCATGTCATGGGAACACTGTAATACATAATGATATTCTTCCCTTGCACCTTTTTTTAAGATAGGTAGCAAGTCACCCATTGGTATGGGGTGTTCCTGTAACCTATATCTAAGCCTAATTGACCAAGCGACACTTCATTTTCTTTATTTAGTCATTTATTTTCTTTTTGAAAACAAATCTTTTTATTATGGAAATTTCCAAACACACATCAAAGTAGAGGTGAGTACAGTGAATCTCCACATACCCAACACCACCCACCTTCAAAAACTTCCAGCATTCTGCCTTTCTTGTTTCACCCATCCACTGGCCCTTCCCCAACTTTTTTTTTTTTTTAACATCTTTATTGGAGTATAATTGCTTTACAATGGTGTGTTAGTTTCTGCTGTATAACAAAGTGAATCAGCAATATATATATATATATATATATATATATATATATATCTCCCCATATCCCCTCCCTCTTGCATCTCCCTCCCTCCCACCCTCCCTATCCCACCCCTCTAGGTGGTCACAAAGCACTGAGCTGATCTCCCTGTGTTATGCAGCTGCTTCCCACTAGCTATCTATTTTACATTTGGTAGTATATATAAGTCCATGCCACTCTCTCACTTCGTCCCAGCTTACCCTTCCTCCTCCCCGTGTCCTCAAGTCCATTCTCCACGTCTGCATCTTTATTCCTGTCCTGCCCCTAAGTTCTTTATAACAATTTTTTTTTGATTCCATATATATGTGTTAGCATACGGTATTTGTTTTTCTCTTTCTGACTTACTTCACTCTGTATGACAGACTGTAGGTCCATCCACCTCACTACAAATAACTCAATTTTGTTTCTTTTTATGGCTGAGTAACATTCCATTGTATATATGTGCCACATCTTCTTTATCCATTCATCTGTCGATGGACACTTAGGTTGCTTCCGTGTCCTGGTTATTGTAAATAGTGCTGCAATGAACATTGTGATACATGACTCTTTTTGAATTATGGTTTTCTCAGAGTATATGCCCAGTAGTGGAATTGCTAGGTCGTATGGTAGTTCTATTTTTAGTTTTTTAAGGAAACTCCATACTGTTCTCCAAAGTGGCTGTATCAATTTACATTCCCACCAACAGTGCGAGAGGATTCCCTTTTCTCCACACCCTCTCCAACATGTATTGTTTGTAGATTTTTTGGTGTTGGCCATTCTTATTGGTATGGGGTGATACCTCACTGTAGTTTTGATTTTCATTTCTCTAATGATTAGTGATATTGAGTATTCTTTCATGCTTTTGTTGGCAATCTGTATATCTTCTTTGGAGCAATGTCTATTTAGGTCTTCTGCCCATTTTTGGATTGGGTTATTTGTTTTTTTGATATTGAGCTGCATGAGCTGCTTGTAAATTTTGGAGATTAATCCTTTGTCAGTTGCTTCATTTTTTAAATTTGTGTTTAACTTTAATCTGAATACAAACGGTGTCTTTCAACCAATTCCTTCAAAATGTCACTATTTTATTACTGGAGGTGTCAGAAAACAGGAATAGGAAAATTAGTATAAGTAGTTTACTAAAATGTTAATTAAAACAATAAGTTAGGCGAAAAGGAAACCCAATTGTTACCAGATCAAAGGAAGATTTTTCTCAAAATATATAAAGTACAAATTTAAACACATCTTTTGAATTATGCTTTTAAGAAAACCGAAATAGAAAAACTCTGGTGACATATACATAGCTAATGTCATAATGTAATAAAATAAAGATTATGTACATAGAAAAATACAAGTGGTTTACTTAAATAGTGTATTAAGGTTCTTACTAAAATATAAAATAAAATGCTTCTTGGTGATTTTTAAGTCAGTGTAAATCATAATATTGACTCAATTATTTTAAATTAACAGAAAACTTAAGCATTCATTACAAAGATGTGTATACAGATGACAGTAAAATCTATGATTTTGTAAAAAACTACATTAGCTTCAATTCTGGGATGACTTTAATAATTAATTATACCATTTTCCTACTTGAAAATGACATGATAACTTGTCATAAATCATGATTTGACATATCTCTGTACAATTCTTTAGTACCCGATAGTGAAATAGATATTTTAATAAAAGCCCTGGTTCTACTCACAGGTTTTTCTAGAAATTTGCAGACTTCTTTTTCCCCCAACTGATACTCAATAACAATTAAAGACACCTTTTTCTTCTCGTAGGCATTGTTTAAAATTCTTGCTGGAGCAAACTGAGCTTAATTTCTAGGTATACAAAGCTTAGGTATAATGTTTCAAATTTTTCCATTGACTAAACTAAATAATGTCATAATGATTTGAATGAGAGGATAGATTTCTCACACCCTCTCCCAGGACTGGGTAATAAACCAAGACATGCAATAACAGTTAAAAGTGTGAACTCAGGAGTTTGAGTTATCTGCTAGCTTCATGACCTTGGACAAGGAACTTAACCATGTGAAACTTTGTAAAATGGAGATGATAATTTTGTGGTAAGGATTACATTGTGACACAATTTATGTAAAGTTCTCAGCACAATGACTTACACAAAATAAGTGCTTCTTCCTACCCCCGCTTCATCCCAGTAGTAGTAGTAGTAGTAGCAGTATCAACAGAATTGCTGTTGTCATTAATGTATTATATTTCATTCAATTCTCTTTAGAAATTTTACTACAATGGGCACCTAAGGCTATAGTAAAAGATTATAGGATTTCAGGACACATGCATTTCAAGGGTGATTAAGTGCTCATTAGAGGTACAAAGACTTAGTAATGAGAGATGATGTTATAAAGCTTACATTCCTAGAAGTGCAAAGAACACAAGTTTATAACCAGTTACAATACAAAGTGAACCTTTCAAAGTGCCAAAGGTAGATGAAGAAGCAATGCACCATGGGAGTATGGGAGTAAGCTTCCGAACTATAGCTTTATTTATTCCCTTTAAAAAAGCTTCTGGCTGCTTTTTAAATACAAGCATATCTTGTTTTATTGTGCTTTATTTTATTCTGCTTTGCTTTTTTGGAGCTTCACAGATATTGTGTTTGTTTTTTACAAATTGAACGTTCATGGGAACCCTACGTTGAGCAAGTCTATCAGTGCCATCCTTTCCAAAAGCATTTGCTCACTGTGTCTCTGTGTCACATTAGATATAGGGACACTAGAGAGATTCTAAAACCTTTTTTTTTTTTTTTCACAAAACATTTTGGATACGAATCTCTGAGTACCCTAAATCATGCTTCTTCCCCTGAGATTTGTGGGAGACAGAATGGGGAATTCAGGTTATAAACTTAAGAACTAAACACAATGGGCTTCCCTGGTGGGGCAGTGGTTGAGAGTCCGCCTGCCGATGCAGGGGACACGGGTTCGTGCCCCGATCCCGGAAGATCCCACATGCCGCAGAGCGGCTGGGCCCGCGAGCCATGGCCGCGGAGCCTGTGTGTCCGGAGCCTGTGCTCCGCAACGGGAGAGGCCACAGCAGTGAGAGGCCCGCGTACAGCAAAAAAAAAAAAAAAAAAAAAAGAACTAAACACAAGACATGCAAAATCATGGGTCATCCTGTCAGTGAACTGCAATGTGAAATGTAGAAGCCATTTCCTATTTATTCTGTAATAATTTACAACCCACAGAGCCTGGATATTCAACACTTCTCTTCAATCAGGACAGTCACAACTGAAATACCTATTTCATGTTTCCAAAGGCTGTTTCAAAGGTGATTTCAAAAAAAATTTAGAAAAAAATCATTCTTAAGTGATTAATGATGCTTTCAATTAATCACCCATCAAGCTCAGGAGGCTACCACTAATTGCTTAACCATTATTCATCACCAAAATTCGACTAACTTTTATCTAATAGGAATTCATCCTCTCTGCATGGGAGATATATTGAAGAGACTTCTAGGCTAGGAATCAAAAAACCAATACTCCATCCAGCTCACCTGCTCACTAGCTATGTGACCAACAACATATTGCTTCAGTTCCCTGGATTTCAGTTTCTGTTACTGCAAAACAAAGAGTTGGTCTTTGACAGTTATCATATTAGCACTCAAGCTTCGTGCTCTGACAAGGTTGGAATCCATCAGGTGATCTCATCATAGGCATCATAGGCTATCATGGGCTAATACAGCCTTGGGGAAAATCTTGGGCACATCCTAGCCTCTTCTCCTCACTCCTCACCTTCCCCCCCCAACCCTTCCCCAAAACAAATGAAGCAAACAAAATGCATGCCAAACCTAGAAAGTAACTTTAACACTTACAGTCAAATACAAGGGCTAGTTTTCCTTATAGTATCCACTGTATACGTATATATTTTACTGCCATTATGGCACTGCATCTTGGCACTTTCACAAGGATACAAATTTGACTGAGCTAAGAAACAAAAGAGGTCTTCGTACACTTTCCTAGCAATTTATATGGCAGTAAGAACAGGCTGCAGTAATAAATAACTATCTCAATCTATAGGAAGAAGAAAAAAAAAACTATGTCATTTCACTCTCTTGCCAGGTCATTACCACTGCTTAATGCAGAGAGCTATAAGAGAAGTAAAAGATAAATAGTTCATGGCAGCCACATTATTTCAATCACAACATCAAGTTCCTATTTCCCTCAGCAGATACACTTAAATATTTAACCATACCAACAAGATGGAAGGCAGAGAAAGGGAAAATTTCAGCAACGCAAATCTACACTTCCTTATCACTTAGTTTTTCAGCATGCATAATACATTAGTGATTAAGTTTCTTTAAAATCTTCCTTTAAAATAACTCCCCTGGGACTTCCCTGGTGAGCCAGTAGTTAAGACTTCGCCTTCCAATGCAGGGGATGAGGTTCGATCCCTGGTCAGGGAGCTAAGATTCTACATGCCTTGTGGCCAAAACAGCAAAAACATAAAACAGGAACAATACTGTAACAAATTCAATAAAGACTTTAAAAATGGTCCACATAAAAAAAAAATCTTAAAATAAATAAATAAATAAAATTAAATAACTCTCCTAACGCTTCCTAATGAAATATTCAATTTCACATGCTAAAACATACAAACATTTTAGAAGACTGAAGGAAAAGGGATGTGAAACAGTCTTCTAACAAAAGACAATTTTTTTTTTTTTTTTGCGGTATGCGGGCCTCTCACTGTTGTGGCCTCTCCCGTTGCGGAGCACAGGCTCCGGACGTGCAGGCTCAGCAGCCATGGCTCACGGGCCCAGACGCTCCGTGGCATGTGGGATCTTCCCGGACAGGGGCACGAACCCGCGTCCCCTGCATTGGCAGGCGGACTCTCAACCACTGTGCCACCAGGGAAGCCCACAAAAGACAATTTAATGACACTTTTCCTCTAAAGTTCTTCACCACCTACTTTACCATCCTTAGTAGAGCAAAAAGAAAAAAATAATCCTATGGAAAGGGTAAAGAGCAACATGTAAATACCTCCTCTATTTTGGAAATGCCACAGAGATACAAATGACTCTGTAAACATCCAGGAGAAAATCGTCATTAGCACTGTCAGGCTTTGTGAATATAAAGTAGTCTTGGGGCTAAGCACTGGAATCATCATGTGGGAGACATGCCTGGCATTTAACCCATCCAGACATGTAACTGGGAAATGAAAATCTCACCTGGACAGAAATATAAGCAAAGGCTGTAAGTAAACAAGTGCCACTAACTAACTAATTAAGTGCATTCTGACTCTTTCTAGTGAATACATTTACCTGGCAGTGCTAGATTTACTTTGGCCTCAGAGAAGTGAGAGTTCTACTTAAGTATGTATGCCTGAACACACCTCTATTCTGGCTGAACTTCCCAAATTTCAGAAGCCATAGGATACTTTCAAACTAATATTCAAAAAACACTTTTCAGTGGTTCTTAATATTATAGCTTACACACTCGAAGCTTTAGTCCTTTGTTTTCTCCTCTTTTCTCATTATAAACTTGTCTTCAGAAATTTTACCCATTATTATGGGATTCAATTGTCCCATCTTTGAGGATCTACCACAAACCTATATTTCCTACTCTGACCTGATATTCTATTCCAGAACTCCAAATTCCTTTCATCCTGATATAATTGTACATTCGATCAAATTGAAACCTAGCTCGTCCTTTTCCCAAACCCCAGCTCACATCAGTAGCATATCATTCTCCAAAGACCAGAACCACAGAATATTCCATCTCTACCAGTGCCTTGTCCCTACCATCCAATAAGTCATCAAGCACTACTGATTCTTCCTGTATAATGTCCCTTACATGTGTCCCTTCCCAATGGTAACATCCCAATGAGTTTCACCAACTTTCTTTCATTACACTTGAAGAACCTACTTCCCATCTTCCAGAATCTTTCTCTTCCATCCCATCCATGTCAGATTTTCTTGTTAAGACCTGCTATCACTATTGTATTTTATTTTCTCTGTCAAAATTCCTTAGACATTGCCTAATGCCTACCAAGAGAGTTTGAAGTGTAGACTGTCTTTTAAGACTTGTCCGGGGTTATGGATAGCTCAGTATTTTGGGTTCAAACAGATCCATGTCATCACACACCAGTAAATAATGGAGCATGGTTTAGTGGAAAGCACAGTGAACTTTGAGTGACAAAAGTCCTTGGTTATGGTGTTGGCTCTTCATAGTAAACAACTAGGTGATCATGAGAGGGCAATTCAGCCTCTATTAAGATTTACGAGCTATAAAATATGAAGGTAGTAAACCATTCTACTTATCTCGTAAGATTTATGTGTCCAAAATTAATCGATCTTAAAGTTTAAATATAAAAATGCTTTTGTGGGAACTGCCTGGCAGTCCAGTGGTTAGCACTGTCACTGCCGCCGCCGGGTTCAATCCCTGCTCAGGGAACTAAGATCCTGCAAGCGTGGCAAGAAAAAAAAATGTTTTTGTGTATGGTAATGAGTACAACTGTTATACCATCCGGGACACAAAGTTCCAAGAGCACATCATAGATACGTTGACTACCAGTTTTTCAGACTAATTGGCTTGTAGATTCCTCTTTACTGCTAAAAACAGTACTATCCAAATATGAGCAACTGCCTCAATACAAATAAGCTAAAGAAATCTTTCCCTCCTCATGACTCTATTAAATATACATATATATATGTATATATATATATATATATATATATATATATATATATATATATATATATATATACACACACACATATATATATATATGTAGTGAGTTGTATTTGGAAACGATTCAATGCTTAATGTAAAATATAAACTATCTCTTTATTTGTTATTCAAATGTACATTTTTACTGAAGTATAATTGCCATATAGCAGTATATTAGTTTTGGGTATACAGCACAGTGGTTCTATATTTGTGTATATTATGAAATGATCATCACAGTAAGTCTAGTTAACATCTATCACCGTACACAGTGACAAAAAATTTTTTTCTTGTGATGATAACTTTTAAGATCTACTTTCTTAGCAACTTTAAAATTAACTATGGTTACAAATGTAGGTCATCTATTCAGTGATCTGAGGAACCAGGCTGATGAAGGCTCTGCCAGATTCACCTTGTGGCATCTAAGGTCTCCAAACAGCAGAAGGGGATAAAAGCATGGAGGAACTCTTATTGGACAGACCCAGAACCGGTGTTCTTTCCTCTCTTTACAATCCAGTGGCCAGAGCTCAGTTACATGGCCACCCGTATCGAATTTGGCAGGTCGAGGTGGGGGGGTGGGCAATAGACATTTAAAATAGGGCAAAGACTGCAAATCTTAGTCCCCCTCCTCTTCTTGGGCACACGGCTAGATGACATTTCCAGTGCCTTAAACAGTTAAACTATCTCTTGAAATGTAAGAAATATCCATCTCTTTACATGTAAGATACACCTCAACAGCAAGGTGAGAAAACATCTTGGCATCTTGTAAATGTCCTTGGATTCACAGGCAACCAAAATTACATTCAAGTTAACAGGTCACCATCATCTGCCCTTTGGTAGATAAGATGCTGCAAGTAAGATAGAGGAAGCTTACTCTACCCTCTTGCACCCACTGGATGAAGCTATAAAACCTGGACAGAAGGCACAGAGCAACTATTTGAGGACTCAGAGTAAACACTGCTGGGCATACTGGGGAAGAAGATTAGAATTTTAAATGTCACTGAACCAGCAATTAGTTTACCATTTTTTCTCCTCTCGTATCTCATGATCTAGACTCAAAACAGCCCCAAGCCCAGAGATGGTCAAGGTGTAAACAAAGAGAAACCAGGAGAAACTCTCTGGTTCTGGCTCAAAGAACAGAAAAGAGGCCTCCTAATACTCAGAAGAATGATGAAATCACTTTTATTTTTTCCATTCTCTTGTGTCTCAGCCCCCAAGCAATCCAGCGGTGGCAGCAACAAAAGTGACAGCTCGGAGGAAGTGCAGGAGCCTAAAATTATGAGGAAGGGAAAGTTTCCTCTCTGATTGGAGCTGTGATCCCAAGGGCGTGGGATGCATGCCCTTTACGTTTTCTCTCTCTTTTTCTCTCTCTCTTCTCCTACCTCTTGGCCCCAGAAGAGGGTGCAGTTGCATGGCAGAGAAGGGAAAATCAAACCCCAGCTTTCTGAATGAAGGGTCTTTTGATCTTTTCCTTCCAGGGAAGCCACAGGAAATGGGAATATGCCAGAGAGAGTGTAATAAGGAAGGAGCTCAGGAAGTGACTTCGTAATGTCGTTCATGGACTCTGGGCTTACCTCAAGCTGTGCATGCATGGATCTAAACCACATATCAGATACTCTGAGAAATAATCTATGGACTACACCATCCCCCAGGTCCCAGACTGTCACCTGGGTGACAAACTCTAAGGACAGATACGAATAACACTACAAAAGTTTTGAAAACAGAAGTGATATTGAAACTACAAAGTTTCACAAGACACATGGTCAGCATACAAATATGTAGCAATTAGAAACTGAAATTTTTAAAAAATATATTTATCATTTATAGTAAGCCCAAAACAAAGTACTTAGGTGTAGATCTAACAAAAATGTACAAGATCTATATGCTGAAAACTATAAGTGTTGATGGAAGAAATCAAAAAAGGTCTAAATAAATGGTGAGACATACTGTATTCATATACTGGAAGCCTCAAGTTTATAAAGATGTCGATTTTTCCTAAATTGATCTACAGATTTAAGGCAATACCAATTAAAATCCCAGCAAGATTTTTTGTAGATAATGACAAGTTGATTCAAAAAGTTATAAAGAAAGGCAGAGTAAACAGAACGGCCCAAGTACTTTTCGGAAAGAAGAACAAGAATGGAGAAATTGCATCTACTGATTTTTAAGACTTGCTGTAAATCTATAGTAATCAAAACTGTGGTATTGACAAAAGGATAGATATATTGTTAAATGAAACAGAATACAGAGACAATATGGCCAACTGCTTCTGACAAAGTTACAGTCAATGAAATGGAAAAAGAGTAGTCCTTTCAACAAATGGTACTGGAAAAATTAGACATCCATTTGGGGAAAAAATGAAATTTTACTTAAACTTCACAACTGAAACAAAAGTTAAAGTGTTTCATAGACCTAAATGTAAAACATAAAAATATCAAAATTTTAAAGGAAACCATAGGAGAAAAGTCTTCATGAACTGGGCTTCGTCAAATCGTTCTTAAATATGATACCAAAAGCATGATCTGAAGAAGAAAAAAAATTGATAAATTGAAGTTCATCAAAATTGACAACTTTTGCTTTGTTAAAGACACAACGAGTGAAAAGACAGGCTACTGACTGGAAGAAAAAATTTACAAATCATGTTTCTGACAAAGAACTTGCATCCCAAATACATAAAGGGCCCTCAAAACTCAACAGCAAGAAAATGAAGAACATAATAAATAAAAGGGCAAAGTCGAAGAGATGTGTCTCAGGAGAGGCTATGCAGATAACAAAGAGACCATGGAAAATTGTTCAACATCACTATCCATTAGGGAAATGAAAGTTAAAAGCATTATGAGATGTCACACTATATTTTACAATGTCTGGTGAGGATACAGAGCCATTGGAGCTCTCATACACGGCTGGTGGGGAAAACAGCACAGCAGTTTCTGATAGAGTTCAACACACACTTACCATATGACTCAGAAACTCCAATCCTAGGTATTTACCCTAAAGAAATGAAAACTTAGGATCACAGAAAAACCTACACAGGAATATTTTAGCAGCTCCATTCATAATCACTCTAAACTGGAAACAACCAAAATATACTTTCATATGAATGGTGCAACAAACTGTGGTACAGTTTGTTGTGGTACAGTAGCATGGAAGACAACTCAGCAATTGAAAAAAAAAAACTGTTATTGATATGCACAACACCTTGATGAAGTTCAAAGGCATTAGACTGAATAAATGAAGCCAGTCTCAGGAGGATCTGCAATCGATGATTCAATGACTTTTTCAAAAAGTATTTCTCTATGTTGATGGAGAACTCACATCGTGGATGTCAGAGGTCGGTGTGGGTGGAGGTATGCATCAAAGGGGCAGCAGGTGGGAGTTTCTCTGTGGAGATGGAAGAGCTCTGTATCCTGACTGCAGTGGTGGTTACAAGAATCTATACATGTGTTAAAATTCACAGAACTGCACAGCAATAAAAAGTCAATGTTTACTGAATGTAATTTCCAAAATAGAATAAATGAGAAAAGATATAGACATTTTTGATGATAATGAATGGATAACAAACTATTAGCTATTTAATCTGGGAATACAAAACCAAATGACTGAAAGGTTATTGCCTTCCATGTGAACAGAACCTTCTAACTGCTGGCAACACTGATTTGTAATGGTAGAGTCAAAGTGTCAGTTTATCCCATGCTTTATGCTTTCAAAATATCTGCTGACATAGAAATGCCATATGCGAGAGGAAAATGTTCCACCTGAACAAGGGGTGGGGAGGGTATTTCATCAGAGACTGGAGAGAAAAATGCTCTTGCAGGAGGTGCAATGAATGTCCCAAGCCCATGACTCAGTCATGGGATAAAACAACTAGCCACCCACGTCTGAACTGACTCACGTTTAGACCTACAAGAGAAACTATTGCTAAGGCTTTTTGTTAATTTATTCTATTCTATTTTATTGTTTGAATTTTAAGAGAAAGAAAAATGTTGAAAGGAAAAGAGCACTATATATATTAAGCAGAGACCATTGGAAGAGGAAGAGAATAGTAGCAAGAAAGGAATTATAGGAGGTTATACATAAATCACCAGGGAAGCCCGACTTAATGCTGACATTTTTAAAAGCAAAAAATACGGACATTTTTGAGACCAAGTATAAAACAGTCTTGATAGACAGCTAAGCAAAAATTTCTTTCTTACTAAAAATGGACATGCTCCGACAGCAGAAACTCTTTACAAGAATAGTTTGCAAATGTCAAAAAATAAATCAAAAATATTCTAGGCCACTATGAAAACATTCTACTAAAGATAACAAGCATGGAGGATTAGAGGATTTAATTATTAAATAATTAGTATCAAATACTAGTGATGGGTCTATATTTACTATTGAAGTTTGGAATTATTTATATTTTTGCTGGATTTTTTGTGCTGTTTGGTTTTATGTAAATTTCTTAATAGTAGGAAATAATGCAAAGGGATTTTTTTTAAGCTAGCATTAAAAGATCAAAGTTATCCAGTTTATGAACATAACCTTAGAGTATAATGTATTTCAAACCTGTGTGATAAGAAATTCACTAAGCTTTAAATTGTACAGTGAGGCATGTACTCTGAAACCAAACAGTTATTAAGTGCCTCTATTTTTCTGCTTAATTGCACTTAGATTTGTTTTAAATTCTTCAGGTATTAAGTTATAAAATCTTGTGGTTTTTCAAATATTTTTTCTTCATTCTCCTTTAATATGACAACATTTTTAATGAAAAAAGAGTCTCCAAAATTATAAATTTCCATAGAAATATAATAAGGTCAAAATAACAGAAAATGTTAATTCACTTACAAACATGTATTAAGCACCTACCATGTTGGAAGCACTGCTCCATGTACCAGAATACAGCAGAGAACAACACAAAAATCCCTGTCTTCATGGAGCCTGAATTCTCATGGTAAACAAATAAATAATACAGATACGATAAGTTCCATGGAGAAAACTTAAGCAAGGTAGGTGAGTGCTGGGTGGGGCTTCTACTTTATAGTCTATATATATATATATAATGACTACATATGTATGTATATGTATTAGGAAAGGCTTCTCTAATATGATGCCATTTGAACAAATACCTAAAGGAAGTAAAAAAGTGAGGCATATATCTTTCTTAGGGGAAGGTTTTTTCAGGCAGAAGAAACAGATGGTCCAAAGGTCTTGTAGAGGAACACGGTCCCCATATTCAAGGAAGAGCAAAGACCCCATTGTGGCTAAAGCTGGGTAGGTGGGGAGAGAGGACTAGAAGACTAAGTCAGAGAGGCATGTATTAATTTTATATTGCTGCATAATGAAGGACCACAAACTCAGAAACTTACAATACCACCCATTTACTATCTCACAGTTTCTACAGATCAGAAGCCAGGCCAGGTCCTCTACTCAGGGTCTCACAGGACTGAAGCCAAGATGTAGGCTGAGCCACACTCCCACATGGAAACTCTAGGGAAGAATCTACTTCCTAGCTCATTCAGGTTGTTAGTGGAATTTATTTCATTGTGGCTGTATGACGAAGGTCCCCATTTTCTTGTTCATCCCATAGCAGGTATGAAGAGTAACCCCTTGACAGGGCTGCAGGGGAGACAGCCAGCTTCCAGTTAAACAAAGAGAAATGACTGAGGATAGGGGATGGGGCTGAGGAGGAAGCTCAAGGATCAGAACAGAGTCAGGAAGCAGAAGGCACCAGGGCCACAGGAGGGAGTGGACAAACAGGTAAAATGATGGGCGGCCATGTGGATGAAAGATGACCTAGGAATCCAGGGTTCCTGCGTGGTCACCAATCACCGGAAAATGAGACATAGTTATTGCTACAATAAGGAAACTCAGTTTAGCTAGGCAAAATATGCCGGGCAGACAGGGCAGCAGTAATTTAAAAATACTCTAAAGACCTGAAATTTCCCATTTTCAGATTTTAACTTGTTCTGCTAACAGTCTTAACAATGCATTACTAAATCATCTGGTAATTATTTTCAAGGTCAAAATGTGACTAATTCACTGTTAAAGGAGTCTAGATAGAACAATAAAGATTTCTACAGAACTTTTTTTGTTGTTAAAAGGAAGAAAAGTAATTAACACAAAGTTCAAGACACCTGCTACATGGAAACAGTATACTGCTTTTATTCATGTTAAATAGATTCTGAAGATCAGCAGGAATAAATCAAATGTCCTATACCAGCTTTGCATAAAGTACATGAGAAAGCAATTACTTGTTCTCTGAATATCTCCCTTTTAAAACATTAAGATTTCATTATAAGAAGAAAGTATATCTATTTAGTAATTAAAGGTCTTTATTGCATCATTTAAAAAATCCATATAAGAAAACAAACAGATTTTGGTATTTGGCAGGCTGATGTGCTAACGGGAAGGAGAAAGACAGTAAAAATTAAAAGTCACGGGATTAAAATTTTCAGTTCAGGAGTGATTGCTATATATCCTTTTGTAAGTATTTGAGAACTGAATTGAAGTTTGTATACCAAATAAAAATTTCACCAGCTTTCAATAACCTTGGATGCAGCTATTTTCTCTTTTATTCTATGATAAATTCCTCATATCTCAATATTAGGATTAAATAAAATCAGAGATTGCTTAGAACAGAAAGTAAGGTTAAGTATCAGCCAATTCATTCTGTGGAAACTGAAGCCCAGAGAGGTCAAGTGAAAGGCTTACAGCTGCCTCACAGGTCAACAGCAGTGCTGATATTTGTCAAAGAACAGTAGAAACCAGAAGTCCACACCTGAGTCTTTTTGAAATTTATTTCTGAAAACCAAAAGATGAAATTGTGGTAACTTTTATATGTATTTATTTTTAGCTTCTTCGTCAACAAGTTGATTGTCCTTATCTGAAAAATCTTCATAGGAATGCTGTGTTTTGGTTCAACCCTCACTAGCCTACTCTAAATCTTGGAGAAAACTTGCTTTCTGAGCTACCTGATCTTCTGAGCAAGAGACATTTTGGGATAGTTCCACCTCTTCTTTTTAACTTTTTTCTTAGGTGTCTTCTCATAGATTGGATTCTCTCATACAGCAGCATGAACTTTCTTGCACATCTCTTCGGTGTCTGGAGTTACCTTCTTTGTGTGCTGAGTAAATTTTTTCCTGTAAGCATCATCATCTCCTTCCATATATAATCTGCAATGTTTTGATCCCTGATGTTCTTCCAAAGTACTTATGCCTTGAATTCCTTGTTTTCTGAACCATAACCAGGGAATCGTTTGGTTCTGTGAGGGATGGAAAAGCTTCTTTCCACAGCTCTCTTCAGGGCCCCCAAAACTTTATTTCCAGTGGTAGTTCAGGTATGAACTGAATCCAAATACAAAGTACCTTCACACTATATTTTGTAAGTTCATGAGTATAAGCTGCACCGACTATCATAGCCTCTTCAACACAGGCATAAGCAATCTGACAAATGATCTCTCTGCTGGTTACATGAACTATCATCCCATATTTGAGTGTACTGTATTTATTTTTAGCCTGGATTGCTAAGCAAAACCAATCGGTTTTACCCTCTCGCCTTCTTCTAAAGTTCACTTGGCATCTTTTGAAGTAGGCCTTATTCTTGACAACTTTAACTCCATCCCGTGAAGCAGAGATGCATATCTGTGGCTCACCACAGACATACAGCAATGGTGGTAACGTTTATAATTTAATTCTTACTGCTAACAATAAGAAAACACAGTCAATGTAAGAGGAATATGATTTTAAAGTGTAATCAAAGAACTCTATCAGAATCTAATAACTCTTTGCTCAGGCTGTTATAAAATACCATAGTCTGGGTGGCTTAAACAACAGAAACTTAATTTCTCACAGATCTAGAGGTTAGAAGCCCATGATCAGGGTTCCAGCAAGGTCAGGTTCTGGTGAGAAACCTTTTCCTGACTTGCAGACAGCTGCCTTCTCCCTGTGTCCTCAGATGGCAAGGAGAGAGCAAGCTTTATGGTGGTTCTTCTTATAAGGGCACTAATCCCATGATGAGGGCCCCACTCTCATGACCTCGTCTAACTCCAATTACTTCCCAAAGTCCCCATCTTCAAATAACATCACAGTGGAGTTTAGGGCCTCAACAGATACATTTGAGGGATACAAATATTCAGTCCATAACACGCTTAAAACCTCAAACTTTAAAAATTAGCATAGTATTTGTTTCAAGAACTAGTGGGGTTTCAAGGGAAGAAGAGTTGGCATGAAAGAAAGAGGGAGAAAATATTTTTTCCTACTAAAGTATAAAGAGATTCTAAAAATCTGCCTTATGAATTCATAATTTAAGCTCATCTCAGTGGCATTATTATCATTAGTAGTCAGATGAAGAAATTTAAGGAAAGTAATCACCTCCTGGTGACAGTAATGGAACTCGAACTTCCTCCAGTGTTACAATAACAGGCCAATCCTTAAAGTACTTGAAAGGCATATCACCTGGTCAGATAAGCAATTCACGTTTACTAGTACTAAAAGTAAGTCTCCATAGCCAAGAAATTTATTGTTAGTTGGTAGTCTGCCCAACAAACAAGCAAACCTGAAAACTGTTAGAGTCTCTCTTTCCTACTTATTGTGTAGGTCCCTGGAAAATCCTCAATTTGATTCTAGATAAGAGAAAAATAATCCCCACTAGACACCATATCTAAGTTTAGGATTGAACCTTAAACCTGCTTTGAATTCGAGAGACTGCATCGATGGTGGGGAAGATTAAAATAAAATAAAATTCAAGTTATCCACTCTGGTCTTAGATGGATGGATGAGGATTAGACCAAGTTTATTATGGCAACCTAAATTTGTTTTTAGCAATCAATTTTTATATTAAGTTCTAAAGGAATGTGTTTACTTTCCAACTTACATGTGTGAACATCAGAAAGAAGCAACATACAGCATGTATCTACAAGCAAAACTGGTCATTGCATCTGCTTGTCATAATGTAATATATGCCAAGTAGCACTTAGATCAAGTCTAATTAAACCTGCATTCAATGATTTCAATTGATTTTTAAATCTACCTTCCCTGTAAGATGGTAAACTGTCCCATAATGTAATAAATTCATCAGTGCCACACAATGTATAAAGACTAATCTTTAATTACCTAACATTTTCTGTTAAACTCTAATAAGCTTGAGTACATTGATCAAGGGACCCAATGGGTCACCAATAGGCTGAGCCCATTGCTAGAAGCAACCAGCCCCTATTGTAGCACAGCACTGAGAAAAACAATGTGGTTATATTGGTATTAAAAGTAATTAAGTAAAGCAAAATAAGCGTGTCTGTTCTCTTCTCTGTCTTATTCTACATCTTTTTATCTTTGATCTCATCCTTCTCTTCTGCCTTCTTAAAATCTTTCATGATATGACTTTGTATACTTTCTAGTTTTCCTATCTTCCATTATAAAACTGCACTTGTCTTCCTTTTCCTGACTCAGTTCTTTATCTTCCTGAAGTCTTATTGCAAACAATTTCATTCAACCACACTTTTACTATGAGGCACCATGCTATACCACAGAACAACAGACATCAGTGAATTTCACTTAATGTATTAGGGTGGAAAATCCTAGGTTAGAGCATGCTATTAGGGAATACATTTTTAAGGAGCAGGTAACTTTCTACAGTTCCTCAAGGATGGTACCTCCAACACAGCTCACTCATATATATTAAGTAGAACTGACAACATGTAAATGAAAAAGCAAAGCCAAACCTCACTAGGAACACAGTTAAGAATAGTGACCTTCCAGTGATCATTAAGCCTGTGTTAGCTGGAGCAGGAATAATGAGTTCTGACCTGCTTCTTCAAAAGCCTGATGATAGGAAAATGGTCAATTTGGTCTTAGGAAATTGCGGAGCCTGGGTAGGGGCTAGTGACCAGCCCTTTTCACTGACATGCCTGGAGACTATCGTCTCTCAGTTCCTAATGAGAATAAGTATGGAGAATACTAGGGACTTCAGATGGGTGAGACCATCCCAGGCAAGGGATAACAAAAGATGGAGGGAAAATAATAGGACATCAGTGTGGGAAAGAATCTTAGGAGCACCATCTACACCTATGGACATTGCTCTCTTGCTGGTTGAGGTTGAAACTGAGCTCAAAACCCTGAGAAGAGGGGTTTCCAAAGAATTACAGAGACTCTGACTCCACCTTTAGAAAGTGTTATGTGCATATAAGCCACTACAAATGACAAAGGAAGTGATGATCAATGTCAAGGGTTACGTGTGTGGTTGCAGATGAAGCTGAGAAAGCAGACTTACTATCTTGTATCTTTTGGCTGAGGTTTCTCCACACTTATTTTCATGTTCATGTTCATTTGGGTGCAGGGACAGGAAGACATATAAATTTAAAGCAGAAAAAGAGCCTTAGAGGAGATCAGATGAGAACTGTAGAAAAGATGAGTTGGAAATGGATGCTGTGATTTCTAACTTGGGCTATAGTTAAGGCACCTAATGTTTCTGAATTTAACCAAGAAAGGACAAGCACCAAAGGGCAGAACCTTCAGGAGAAGACCTAAATTCAGTTCAGGGTGGTTATAATATTAACTGATTGTGAAAATAAGTGTGTGTCCACTTATGCAAGCTTAAAAAGAATCTGTCAATGACTATAAAAAAGAAAGCATGTATTTTGTCACTCCTTTCCCCTTTCCGCATATTCTGTACAAATCTCACAAATGGGTGTCTATATAGTCCATGGCATGGGTGTAAAATGACACAGGGTTGGCAATGCCTGTGGACAGGGAGTGGGGGGGTGGGAGAAACAGGGCTAGGTAACTGCATGTGGATAGGGTGCAGGGTTTGTGTATAGGATGAGGGTTCATTTGGATGAAGACCACAGGCCTGTCTGCAGAGGTGTCTGTTCGAGAAAATGCTCATGGTGGGGAAAAGTGGATGAATACATATAGAGAGTGTCTCATATATTTCTCTGGAAAATACTTGGTTGTTTATATTGTTCAAAATCAGCACTTTCTCAGCTATGCAGCTGCTTTTCTTGGAACACAGTGTCTGTCTGATAAGCTGTTAAAGAAAGCTTTCCAGAAAGAAAGCTTCTTGGGTTCAAAATAGTTAGGGAAAAGCTGTAGGCGACATTGCCTCTGAGAGTCCTAGAAGGACTTGAGGACTTAATGAAGGCTCTGAGAAATCCTACAATAAGGTCACCCTCTTCACTTTTTTGAATATAACATTTTCAAACTTACTGGACATAAAACTCCTTCATTCGAAGAACACATACTAATAACTGAAGGGATACCAGTGTTCCAAATAACATTCTTCGGAAAAAGCTGATATAAATGTGTCCAGAGCAGCAGAAATACAGGGTGATAATGATGAAAGCAACTTCAGTAAATATGGGCAAATCCTATACAAAATTTTTTCAGGTCAAATATAATTCCTTGCAGGCCTAATCATTCCTGCAAATTATTTTCAAAGCTAAATTAGCTCTCAAACTTCTTAAGCAGGTAGGTCTATGTACGGCTATTAACTTTATGAGATCTGCATTTTAAAAGAGGGAAGAGTTCAGGCTTTTCTCTACAAATTGAGGAGCTATTGAAGTGTACTCTAAGTATGCGATGTCTCTTCAGTGACTGAAAACTCTAATTTGCAATCTGACAAATATGACATATTTTGAATAATGCAAACTAAGGAAATGCTAATCGGTTTCCATGGTCATACCTCCCACCCCATGAAAATGGATTAGGAACATAAAGAACAATGCAGACTATACCTCTGTAGAGCCATTTAAGTTATAAATGAAAGTCTAGTTGGATGAAATGGAGAATAATAATACTGGTGAGGATGATAATTTTAAAAATAGGTGACGAGCATGATGGGCACATGCTTTGCATCAGGTACTGTTTCAGATGGGTTGGGTACCATTTGTCTAATTCTCACCTGGGAACAACGAAAACAACATCAAAACACCTAAGGCTAGAGAAGCTAATCAATAAAAAGAAAAAAATAATAAAAATTACAGCCAACATTTATTGAGCACTTACTATGTGTCAGGAACTGTTATAAACATTTCACTTTAGTAATTCATGTGAGCTGAGGCTGTGAGATGGGCACCACTGTTATCCCCTTTTCACAGATAAGAAAACTGAGTCTCAGAGTAATCAATCATCCTTCTGGATAATAAAAAAGCCAGGATTTGGGC
Source organism: Mesoplodon mirus (assembly GCF_964341445.2). Taxonomy (NCBI): domain Eukaryota; kingdom Metazoa; phylum Chordata; class Mammalia; order Artiodactyla; family Ziphiidae; genus Mesoplodon; species Mesoplodon mirus. The sequence continues at coordinate 11,875,898 of NC_138977.1, read as the reverse complement.
TCAGGCATGTCTCTAAATCCCATACACTTTCTATTTCTCTACTGTCCTAAGCCCATGATATTTGTATATTTTGCATTCTCTTATTTTATAATAAATTAATGTCATTTTAGTAGTTATTACAAAGTGGCTCATGTTAGAGCCTTTTGATAATTTTAGCCAGTCTTGTTCCTAAATGACACTGACACAGTTATATATAAGAACAGAATCAGTTTTAGAAGCAAATAGTCCTACTTCTGCTTTTGATGTTTCCCTTCCTTTTCACAGACCAGTCCTGAGAAACACCACTTGAATTTATTTCTGTAGACAGTTTATTAAAGATTCGGCAATAACATGCATCGATAAACCCTAAAAGCAATTGACATTCTGTGTCACTTTTATGAATATCTGTCCTGATTTCAATGCTATATTGCTAAAATTTGAAGTCAAAGCAAATTTGAGATTTTTCCCAACTCTATCAGAATGCAGCCTGTTTCAACCAAATACTTTCCCTATGTCTCTTGCTGGTATCTGCCATTTGATAAGAAGCCAAATCTGGTGTCAGTGTGATTAAAGCCAAAACTTGGGTTTCAAGGAAGCATCCATTCCTCAGATAATAAAAATGTTATGTCCAGATCAAAGGTTAAATCAACCTCTCTGCCACTGCTCAATTTAGAGAATTGTGTATGTCACAGTTTAAGAAAGACCTACAACAAACTAAGAAAACTAAGCAAAACATTAAGTGATGGGTGAAGGAATTAGTAAGTTTAATGCAAGAAGCAATCATTATAGATTGTTTTTCTCTAATGCATGGCAATGCATGGAACTTCACTGCATTTATCAATTGCCTAGAATCACCTTGGGAGGGAGGTCATTACTATTTCCATTAACAGATGTTAGAGAATAAACAACATGCCTGGGGTGACACAGCTGGTGACACAGCTGGGACTTGAACCCGAATCTGGTAGGAAAGTCTGGTGCTCTTTCTACTACATTACATTTCTTGCTGAGTAAAAAAGGAGAGAAGATTTAAAGTTGGGCAAAAAAACTGCAATCATAGAGAAAAGGTATGAGGCTTATTCTACTTAACACTATGAAGGAGAGCTGGGAATGTGGCAAGAAGGTAAAGTCTGGGATAAAATAGGAACACTTTTCTAACACTGACCTGTCGGAAAATGGGAAAGACGTATGGCCTCCTAAGTTCGATTTCCAGTTCACTAAAGGGGTCCAAGAAGAAGCTAAAGTGTCAAGATCTCTTCTGGTCTGTAAACTTATTTAATCCTAAAATTCTAAACAAAATATATATTCTCTAAGAACCCTTCTTCTCTTCTAATATCCATCCTGTCCCAGCTGTGTGACCTTAGAAAGTTATACTGCTACTCCTCAGTTAGCTTATAAAACAAGAATAATATCACCTTCCAGGCAAGGGTATTAGAAGATTCAGTAAGGTAAGACATTTGAAACACTTAATCCATCATAAACCTCAAACAGTGTTAGTTACCTCTTCCTATGTGTCTATGAGGTCCGAGTCAGTGTCAGAATCAGAGAAGCTGTCCTGGAGGAGCTTCCTGTCTTCGTTCTGAATTATGCCAAAAGCACGGTGAATAGAGCATTCCAGAGATTCGAGGCTTTTCCTATATGTGTGCATCTGGATCAAGCATGAGTGTGCATTTGTTACTGACGTGCATGTTTTCTTGCTGTTCCCTCCCAAAGGAAAAGAATGCAGTGTTCTTTTTCATTGCTTTCAGCGGTTAGGATGGGCATTTTTAGAAATTTCTAGGCAAAAGCATCAAGTTAGCTTTTACATGACATCCTTATCCTCGAGCTTTTCCACGAGTGTGCTTAATAAAGTTTAATACTATTCTGTTTTATAATTAATCACTGATATGCTATTTTCTCTTAAAGCAGGCTTTTTGGCCACCAGTCAATGTCTACCACCCTTATGTAACATAGAAAATGTCTTAGATGTGTATAAAGCTTAGTGTGGTGGAACCAGCAGAACTTTCTGCTGTAATCCTACTTTCCGATACCTAGCAAAACTAACTGGAAGCGACTTTTAAAGGAGAATAAAGCATATTCAAAACATATTCAAGATGCTTGGGTGTGATTTTTTAAAAGTATCTCTGAAGTCCAAGTAAATATAAGAAAATATGTTGTCGTCACACATACAATTTTAAAGACGGTATCTGGTGCTTAAAGTAAGCATTATTTGCATGCAGGAAAAGAGTTGCGGTAGGAAATGAAAAAACAAAGTTTAATTCCATTTCAAATGAAAAATAAATTTATCAGTTAAAACTGTGTTGTCAATCTATGGCCAAGTTCGGTCTCAGGTGAACGTGGGGATTCACAGGCATTCGAGCATTCCAGGAACAAACATTCTGATCCACTGCCCTATGGCCTACAGAACGGGCCTTGGCTCTCAACCTGAGAAATGCTAGTGACAATTTCATTTTTTTTATCGCTCTGAGTATGCTGCTGTAGAAAACTGTGTGTCCGAGCCTAAGGAACCTCTCCTTAATATTGCTTCCAGCTCTTAAATTAAGAACATGCCTTTGGGAGATTCAGTTAAAAATATGCAGGAGGTTTTTTTTTGGTTTTGTTTTTTTGTCATTCTTCTGTTTTTAGAAATAAAATGGAAGTGCGTGTTTGTGCCTGTGTGTGTGTGTGTGTGTGTGTAAGAAGTTAAATTAAGCAAAACACCAAAAAACAAAATCAAACAAAACTTAAGACTCCATAATTTGGATCTTACCTTCTCTAAACACACACATTTGACAATAATGGAAAATAAATAGTCAAGTTTGGGAGAAAGCAAAATAATCATAAAAGAATATAAATGTACAAACATACCTATCCATAAAATCCATGTGGTATTTGCATGAACATGTACACATATAAAATGTTACATAAAATAGGAAAAATTTAAAAACAGTAGAAATTCATTGTTTGTTTCTTTCAGAGCCCCTCCCATACATCTGTATATTATAAAACATAACGTCATATGTCTGTCTAGGATCATCAGAGTCTTACGTTGTACATTGCACGACAGCACTACTGTAAATGTGGCAGAAGTCATAAACGAAAAGGAAACATAAATTCTCTTTTTATGGATAAATTCTTATACATCTGCATTCAAGAAAATTTGGTCACATCCACTATGATAAAATTATAATAAATGTTTGCTTAATTTGGGGGGGGATTACATGTGGAAGGTTACAAAAGAAATAACACAGCAGTTGCTAAGATGAGCTGAATGTTTCTGTGGCAAGGCAATGTGACCTACACTGAAATAAATGTGAATTCTAAGTAAGGTTTTCAGCCTTTCAAGCAAATCACAATCTATCACTCACTATTACTCTGAAAGTTACTTGTCTCAGATATACTCTAAAGCTTAGACTGCATTATATTCACTAATATAGGTGGATTCCACTTGGAAATAAATGGTACCAGGTTCATATTTAGCATCCATAAAAATATAAGTCATCATCATGAATCAAAATCTCAACAAATAATTATTGAACCTCTCTACTATGTCACAGGCATATAAAATTGAATTTTAAGATTAAAACATTAACAAAAAGTAATTGAGGTCCCTAAAACTCTCCAAAAGATAGAATATAAAATGGAGAAGAAAGCAAAGATGCTGTGAGATCATTAGCTTCCTATCAGGCAGGAAAATAAAAGCAGAAGAAGCTCTGGAGTCAGACTCAACTGAATTCTAATCCTACTTGTACAGTTAGTACCTGTGGATTCTTAGACAAGTTGCTAGAAAACGGGGATGATAAAGCTGCAGGGATTAAATTATATAGTTCAGGAGAAGCACCCAACATATCCCTTGCATGCTAGTAGATGATCAATAAATAACAAGATTATTCATTAACAGTGTTATTAGTAATATCAACTGCAAAATGTTAACTCTGTTACTATTTTTAAAAATTTGGTAAAGAACCTATTACTATAGTTAGCCTATGAAAAATTCGTGGTAAATGCTTGCTGAATGAACAGTCACTGAATGAAGTCCGAACTGTGTGGAGATAGGAAACAAGGGTCAGACAAGGTCAAAGCACTTCTATCTGTCTCAGTTCTTCTGAGAAGGATTTCCTAAGAAATAATTTTTATCCCTGCCTCTTTTTCTGCCTTTGTGATTGTCTGACTACTTTAATAGCAACGTAATTTTTCCCCTGATCTCTAGCGCTATTGCCAGAGAAAGATCTGCTTCTCCATTCTGTAATTAAATAAGACAGTATTATGATGTTCTAAATTTCTGCTTGTTATGATTCCAAGAGACTCAGGTCAGGTTGGTAGAACAAATAACTGTTAGGTGCTTGGGCAGTAAACCAGGCTCAGGGCCATGGTTCTGGGGTGAGAATAGATTCCCCAGGTTTCCCTTAGTCTCCATTCCCCCTTAACCTAGCAGGCTGGTTCTCACTTTCTGCCATCATGGCTAATATTCCTGAGTTCTCCATGGCCACTAACACTCATTAGGTCTTCATTTGCTATAAATCCAGGCACTGTGGTGAAATCAATGTGGAAGACACCTTGAGCAAGTGGTCCTGGACCTCAGTCCTTGCTTTGTTCTGCCATTACCAAGTCACGTGACACAGGACATGTTTTAACTAGATCTCGGTTTTCCCCTTGGTCAATGGGGACAAAAAGTGAGTCATTAAGAGCACAGGATTTGTAGTCAGAAACGTGTGGCTTCACACCTTGGCTTTCTTATGTTAAGAGCATTGTAACTTTGTGCAAATTACTTAACTGCTTTCTATACCTCAGTTCCTTAGTTTATAAAATGACAAAAGTAATAACATCATAAGCTGATAAGGGTCCATGAAACAACATCTCTAACATACTTATCAGAGCATAAAACACGTAGTGTCTCATAATATCTTCCTCCTCCACCTCCTCCTCCTTCTCTTCTCATTATTATTACTATTATTGTAATATTAAACAGTGTCTTCCATGTCTGAAGTTGTAATCCGCTATACAAGAACCTTAGCTTGTTTACAGTACAGTATGGAAGTCAGGAATCGATAGTAATGAGCTAGAAAATGAAACAGAAAGTATGATTCAGATCTAAAGGAAGTCAGAGTAGACAGGAACTACCAAATGTAAACTAGAAAAACAAAGCAGATGTCATATAAAGGTACAAGGGTTAATACTAAATAAAGACACCGATTGGGATACTAGAACACTTAGACAGAAATTTAGTGGCTATGCATTTAAATTAAGATGAGTTACATGAGTGGGAACCGCTTTCTATATCGGAGGCATTCTCCCCAATACATGTAAACAAATTTTAGCCTACAATTTCAAAAATGCACTGTACCATATTTCATGAAATTTGAGTCTAAGTCTATAAATAAGTCACACACTTCTTGCCCTTTTCAGTTTTTTTGTGGAAAATAAAAATTCAACTCAAACTCAAAAATTCCAGTTCACAGCACATAGGACAGGCCACATTAAACTATGGTATTCCATGAAACTAGTTTGAGAGTTTGAAATCTGACTTATAAGAAGCAACCCAAAGGCACAGTGAACACAAACAAAACTAGACAGATTCTGGGGATGCTCACTATCCAAGAACGGTGCCGACAAATACACCCTTACCCTTATTTCTGTGAATTTGTTTTACAGAAATCTGAGAATTCTATTCTTTAAAAATTATGACCTGAATATAAAAGGAATAAAAGTCAGATATTGTCAGTGCAAAGGAATAGTAAAAACAAAACTAATAACCAAAAAAATGCTTCTTATCCCTGATCTAACGTTTTTCTAACTCAGTACCTCAGAGGTTGCCAAGTCAGTGGAAAGCAGATAAATTACAACAGATGGAAAAACACGAAGCAACAGAAATCAGCAGGTTATGATAAATCTATAATGTGTCTTGTTCATAGGGGGAGAAATCTACAAATTTGGCAAAGCGCAAAAAGGGAAAAAATATTAACCTCGCCATTTCAAAATTGGCTTTCAAAATTATTTTTTCTAGAAAATGCAATGCTTTGTTGCTAAATTTGGTTTCCTTTTATACAATCAAAATCAAATAAATAAGAATCAGGAGTATTAAAATCAAAAGTGGAAATGTGTCTTGATTTCCTCTAAATCTGGAATTATTATATGCCTTTTTCCTTCTAAGTGTAGCACTCTAAACTAGATCTTTCTGTTCCTATCCTTCCTCTAATTGTGTGTGTTCACATATTTTCATTTCACTAAGGATTTCTGGGTCCCTGATATCTGTTTCAAAGCCAGTGTCTAAATGTTGTGCAGAGGGCTGCGGACGTTAATGACAGTTATGATACAATCAACACTGCAGTTTGTGATCAGCAAGGTGAGGAATAAAGTACCATGCAACTTAGATAGAAAACATGTGACCTGCTGGTGGTTCTCAGCAAACTCAATGTCTGACATCTTATATCATGAATCCAGGGGCACTTGGGTCAAATCTAACTGCCATGCTAGATGGGTAATAGCTATCTTCTAGGATACCAGTGACAGCGACAGATAGACATTTTAGCTGTCACTTACACACTTCCAACAGAAAATAAACACAGCAACATTTTATTGGGAATAACACCACAAAACTATAAAGATTTTTAAATGCCGTCCCAAATAAAATGCAACAACAAAAAAATTTACAGCCAAAAGGAAGCCAAAAAGAAGATGACAGCCTCAGTAGAACCCTTCAACACTTATTTTTCTGCATGAACATGTGTTACTTTAAATTATTTTATACCATCTCTTAAGTCAAAATGCAAAACTGTAAGGATCAGGAAAAAATCAGATAGGAGACAGCCAGCAGTACAGATTCCACCATAAACCATGACATCTACACTGAAATAAATTGGTTATAATGGGTCCTTAGGGGCCGGGCAGAGGGCAAACAAACTTGACACATTGTCTGTTCCCTGACAATGGTCTCTACATTTCATCAAAAGAAGAGCATCTTAAGATTTACAAACTATGTTCTCTACAATTTTTATATTCATTTATACTATATAAATATTGTAAGGCAGTGTTCTCCAAGTATACATAATTTTAAAGTTATTATACAGTTAGAAAATAACATACTATTTTTCTAATTTATAATGAAGTTAAAAAGAAATGATTAATCTATTTAATACTCTTCTTAGTATGAAAACACAGTGCAGTTCCTAAAGATTGTTGTGTCATCTGTATCAAAACAGATTGTACTCATACTCAAAAGCATCTCTGATCTGCTGTCTGTTGCAATGAGTCTGTTTTAACTTATACATTATATTTTTAACTTACACTTTATATTTAATAGTATAGCAGCAAAATAAACTTAAAAAAGAGAATAATCAGCTTACCCTTTATTATCATAAATCTGCAAGTTGCCTCTAACAAACATATTTCAAACCTAGAAACTTACTTGATTTAAAAAGTAACATTTTGATAAGTAACAGAAATATTATTTAGTAACATGCCTGTCATTTCTATTTACTTTCTTACTTTCAAAGAATTTTATCACCTTATTTTTTGAAGTTTCATTTCAAGTTTCATCGCTTTATTTTTTATTTTATATTGAAGTATAGTTGCTTACAATATTATATTGGCTTCAGGTGTACAATACAGTGATTTGATATTTTTACAGATTATGCACCATACAAAGCTATTATATTATTATTGACTATATTCCCCTGCTGTACATTACATCCCTGTGACTTATATAACTGGTAGTTTGTACTGCTTAATCTCCTTCACCTTTTTGTCCATTCCCCACCCCTAACCCTCTGGCCACCACTAGTTTGTTAATAATGTCATTTTTTTTTCCCTACAAGAGCTGATAACTTTTGACCATGTGAAACACAGACTTGAATATGAACCTGAATAATTGCTGTTTCCCTGTAACTTGTTGCAGAGGAGAACGTAAGCTGTTTGAGAGTTGACATCCAAACATCTGCAAGAATTGTGACTTTCAAACCCAACCAGCCTTCAATAAATATCACAGGCTGTTAAATTTAACAGCATTGAGACCCACCTCAGGCTCAGGGTCAGCACTTGCTCCTTGGACTTCAGTAGATCCCCGACTTTAAAACTGGCATAGCCCAGAAAGCTTCGCTGAAAATAAGAAAGAATGGTTTCCATTAACTTCTGAGGTTCTCAGTATTTTGTGTCACAGCAATCACACAAAACTAGTCTTCAGAAGAGTGAAATGTTAAATCTATTAGCCTGACAAATATTTCATTGACAGAAATACAAGCATCAGTAATAGATATCCACTTCATGGGGTGAGGTTGAGGGATGCAAATGCATCCTTCTCATTAAAAACAGAGATGAATAACCAGGAAAATAACAAAATGTCTAACACAGAAGCCAGGACTTTTCCATGAACACATTTTCTCCCCACATGAAAACTGAGATAAAAGAAAAGATGACAGACATTTAATATTTACCCATGCCGTCCTTGTTCTTATTAGAATTCTTCAAGTCATGGGCAGCAACAACTTTGTATTCCAGATATGAGCAAATCTGTTAGTTGGAGCTATTTTTATGTGGGATTCTGTGCAAGTTATAAATAGAAATGCTACATTTCTCCCCCATCACAGCAATGTTTAAAAGTATTTGTTTCTTTTGTTATTTCTACACTAGCATGGGACAATTTCACTCCAACACACAAAAAAGAATGGTACTTATTCAATTACATTTTCTAAAATTGCTTTTTTAACCTATCATACTGGGTGTTGACTATCTATGAACATATCTATCTTCTACACTCTCTGACTCATAATATAAAGAATAAAACACTAAATTGGCTTTTCTTTTCCAGGATAAAAATCTTTCACCTCTTTTTAATATTCCTGGCTGCTTGTGATTTAAAAGTCACAATATTATGGTATACCATAAATAAGATGTCTCATTCTCCTTTCAAGGTCAAGATGTAAACATGAAAATATCAGTATCAAACCCATACCATTGCTGCCTAACACACTGTAATACTTTACAAGAAGTCTACACTACATCTTCCAGAACATTCTCTCTTCATATGTCTGTTGCCAGCCTGCCCTAGAATGAGATGCTGGACTTAAGTCAACTGGTTCTTTTCAGAGGAAAGTGCGCAGTGATTCCATACGTAAGAGGCTGCATCTACACAAAGTGATCCTTGAGCATAGAGAAGACAAGCTTCAGGTCAGAATTTTTCTCCTTCTTTTCAAAGTTCTAACTTAGAAGAACTGGTTCAAAAGTCTTAAAGGCAAACATTTGAAATACAACTCGGTTGTAGGTTGGAGATGCCTATATGTTAGTAATGATAAAACCTAATTAATTCACTTGAAACTCAAAGAAGTGGTTTAGATACCAAGTCGCCAAATTGGGGATCACAGAAGACTAAATTATTAGGTGAAGAATGTTATGTGAAAACAGAAGATTTGTGGAAACAAGCTGTGATGACATGAGTGCTGAGAGTGAATCAAGGCAGAGAAGAATTCCAAGAGCTGTATGAACAAAGCCAAAATTTAGGGTGACTTTTCAGTAAGGGGCAGAGAGTGTCTAGGAGAGACCCAGCTGAACAAAAGCACTTATGCCACCTCAGCAGATAACCTACTAGGACGTCGCTGTATAAAAGGGCTCCCCTGCTCCACACTGCTCGTCTCCATTCCTTATCCTGTTGTATGTTGTCTATTGTCACTTAAATATTATGTATTTAATTGCTTATTCTGTCCTCCCCTCAAAATAAAAATTGAGATTTGAAGATCCACAACGAGCTTTGTTTTCTGTGTGTGATAAATAGTGACTGACAATAAATGAATGAATGAATGGCATAGACACTAGCTTTCAAGTAATTTATACTATGAGATATAAAAGAAATACTCCTTCTGCGGATATTTATAAAGCATTATAATTCACTGAACTGTGGGAAATCAAAACAATTTTTTAGCTTGCGGATTGTATACCGTGGTAGTGAATTTCACTTTAGCATTTTGTATTTTAAAGAGATGTCTTGCTTATTACTCTTTCACAGGTAATTAGGCTTATTAATTTAAATTCTACCCCTCACTCAGTATCCTCACTTGAAGAAAATGCTCAACCCATCAGAAATGTCACGGTGCCCCCAAATTTCAAGTTATTTCTTCTCCTTGCCTTTTGAGATTTGTGAAGGAAGGGATGGTTTTAGAATTAAGAAAACAAACTGCACATGCCATGAATGTTAGTGTGGTCTTTTCAGCAACAGAAGCAGCAGATGTCCCAGAGGGGAATGTAGCAATGAGAGACAGGTGGAGGGGCTATTTTCAGATATGCATCCCAGACACACCAGCAGGCACAGCTGCAAGTAGTCTGTGACTACAAGTCATTGAATGTCTTTCCTGCCCACCAGGCCGGGAGCTCCTGTGGAAGCAGGACCTTGGCTCGTCCATCTTCTAGCTCAGCCCATTGTCCGGAACAGAAAGGCTGCATGCTACACCCACTGCTGCACTGTGAGTGTTTGCAGTGTGCCAGAAAGGATGCCTGTGAGTCAACCTTTTCCATCACAACTGTCAGCCACGTGCTTAATCTCAAAGGATATTATCCTTTGAGAGAGAGCTTACAGAAATCATACAATCCATTATAAATCAACTTAGGTAATGGCATTATGAAAGGGTGTCAAACCAGAGGAAGTGTTATTTATTCTAAAAACATTTTTAAAATTTATTCTAAAAATAACTGTACATTAGGATAACATGTTGCATAAAATGCATTTAATAAAATCCCTCAGTTTAAAGACATTACCTAATTGTTTCACATTGCAATACCGAACAATGGACTTGCCTATACTCTTACTTTCTAGCAGGTTTTTATGTGTTTGCTTCACCTCAGTATAAATAAAACTAGGATCCTCCACACCCCTGAAAGTGGAAAACACATCATTCATTTACATGAATATTCATTGGACTCCTGGTCAAAGAATGAATTAGAGAGAAAACAGTCTTCTCTATTATGAAACCTGAATTCCCATGGATGGAAAATAGCACACAATGCTAATGCAAAATAACTTAATATAGAGTTATTTTATCTTTACTGTCACTTTAATCATAATCATAGAATTCAAGAAAATTATTTCAAAAAATCTGTTTATATTCCAAATATAACTCAGGGAACAATGTTTTCATCTCTCCTTCGGTATTGTTTCTAAAATTCTCATCTTTAAGGTTTTAAACTGGGAGCTCCAATATCAGGGGAGAATTTAAAAACAAAGAAGAAGAAAAAAATTAAAGTGTCACTAGAGTTGGAGATCTGAAGGGTAGTTCTAAATCCATGATTATGTCCAAAAATGGAAATCTGGGCAATTAAATCACTTCTCCCAGCCCCTAGGCTGGCTGTACACTGATGGGCACTGTCAAGCTCCGTTTGTCTGTCTTCTCTCTCACAAATCTGGGACATGGACAAGTTACTCCACCATACTAGGCCTTAGTTTCTGGATGAAAAAGTTGCATATGATAACTGTATCTTTCTCATACTTATTGTTATGAGAATTAAAGTAATACAGGCAAAGCACTTAGTATATTGCTGGGAAAATAGGAAGCACTGCATAAATATTAGCTTGCATAGTGCTTAAGGAAAATATGCCCAGAAGTCAGATGACTTAAATATAAGCCCACTTCAAATACTTTTTGGAAAAGGCAGAGTATTTTTTTTAAAAAGTCTATGAGAAATTCCTATTATAAAAAAGAAAAATGTACATTTAAAAATAAAAGTTAGATTCAGGGAAATATAAACAAGAATAAATTCTAGTGAAAAAAAAGATATGAAAGTTATGTGGTCTTTTATATGAAAGTTATGTGGTCCTTTATGTCTCTAGAAGACAGTGCTGGTTTTTGAGGGTAAATGAAGATATCCATAATACTCTGACATATTCTCATAAAACTATATACTGGAACTGTGGTGTAGGTTTTAAAAGGTCTTTGAAAACCAGAAGTTTATATTGTGAGGCAGGCTGATACACAGCATCTCCTGCACATAACTTACAGGATAGGCCCTTTTTCATACTTTTGTACAGGTGCTTTTTCTTTCCTCTCTACCCTAACAGACATGGTTGTGTGGTTTCCCATTCTATAGCAAGGGACAGAGGGTACATGAACTATATGCGCTGAAAAAATACATCACAAAGAAAAAAGAACTGAGAGAATATCTATTACAACTTGATGAACAGTCCAAAGAACACATTAAAATGCAGTTTAGGGCAAAGTCATATATTATAAAATTACATCTTTACTATGAATATACCTCACAAGGTCTCAGAGCACAGATTGGTATCTGCTTGACTAAGTCATCAACAAAGGTGTGGTTTCATCTAATAGATGCTGCTGAAGAATGCAAAGAAATGTATGGAACATATTTGAAAGATTTATAATAAAAAATTTTAGTTCATTTTTTAAATTGGAGTACTCAGTGGCTAGAGTCCGTGGCACATTGTAATGGCAGAGCCATTACCTGCTCTATGTTCTTGGCCAAGAACTTAAATTCTCAAGAATTTTTTTCAGTGTCCAAAAAAATATTTTGGAGGAGTGATGAGATGTATATTAATCAGCTCAAGGATGACAATTTTTCTCTATCCAGAATATCATGTGCTCTGAGTGTGTTAGAAAAGCCAAGGCATGTTGACTTGTTCTTATTTAGACTCATTCTTATCATGCTTGAGATTTAGTTTGGTAATATAATTGCCATTTTGTTGATTTCTGATGTGTCATAAAATGTACTCGATTCTTACCATGTTATTGCAATTATTTTTAGACACCCCCTCCCTTTTTATTCTGGTGGTTCTAAAAAAAATAAGATGGTTGGCAAACCAAAATCATGGTATGCTTCCTAATGCATTCAATACGTATATCATGATTTGCTAATTTCCAGGCACAGAGCTAGGGCTATTAAAGTAAACAAAATATACATGATCTTTGCAATCATGGAGTTTAACGTCTAGTAGGAGAGTGGAGACATTACTAATATATAATACCCATTCTGCCCAAGTTGCATTACTAATAGCATCTTGATTTTGTTTAAATGGGAATTGTATCTCGATTCCCTTTTACCCAGGGACTCTGATCTTCTCAGTGATTATGTAAGTGGTGGGACAGTTGGCCCTCTGTACCCTGGGATGCAGAACCACTGATATAAAACCTGCAGATATGCAAAGTCAACTGTAAGGGACTTGAGCATCCATGGATTTTGGTATCTGAGGAGGATCCTGGAACAAATATCCTGAGGATATTGAGGAATGACTGTATACCAACTGAGTTTTCCTTTCCAGAATTGAAGGAACAGGATGAGTTGCTCAGAACCTTTTCAATTTGGAATGTGATACCTGGAGGTGTAATGGTCAGACTGTACAACACTTTAAGAAAGGAGAAGCAGGACAATGGACAGAGCCTGGTTGCTTTAAGTCATTTTGAGTAGCTGGAGACTTGGGCAATTTCCCCATGACTTTTCCTAACATGAGAAGAACAAGTCTGTTACCTACTCTTCATCCAGTTACTTGCTTCTGAATGCATTCCTAACTGATACAATAGGCATGTCGGAGAATGCCCACTGAGAAGTTTATTTTGGTCCAGGAATTATAGATGAGTCTTTGTCAAGGATGAGGACACAAGATAACAAATGTTCCACATTATAAGTTCAGAAAACCTCATCACAGTGCCTAAAAGGAGCCAGTTTAGAGAAACTGGCCTATTAGTAACCACAACACAGCCAGTTCATATAAAGGTAGTGTTGGAAGAGAGAGGTCAGAATTTGGGGAGGATACAATTTAGGAAATGAAGCGGATCTCTCTCTTCATTACCCTCAGGAAGACATCTCTATCTCCAAGGCCAAAACCAAAGTCATGGGAATATAGACCCAAAACATGACTTATGAAGCTTGAAGGTGTCCAAACCATCTCTACCTCTGCTGTGTTGGGAACTGGTGATTGTGTCTCCTTTGAGAATCATTGATTATCTAGTACCCGATGCTGCTGGGGTTCATAGAAACGGTCAGAAGAGACACGGTTCAGCCAGAACCAGATCCCCCATGATGGGAAAGTATACAATGGGAAGGGGCCTCCAAGGCCTCCAGAAATACCTATATTTGTGCTCACAGGAGAGGCAGCATTTCACTCTGCCACAAAGAGAACTCAGGCAGCATTATGCTGAGAAGCATCAAAACCAGCATAAAGGGCACCACACCTCATGGTGGGCAAGCACAGAAGGAACCTCCCCCCTTTGCCTTTCTCCTGAGCAACTGAGCAATGAAAGGAGGAAAGGGGAGAATGTGTGAGAATGGGCCATTCCCCCTCCCCCCACCACAAGTTGCTAGAAGCACAGAGATGTCTACAGCCTGCAGCGGGAAATGGTGGAGGAGAGGGTGGAAGAGAATAATTTAAAACCAGAGAAGAGACTCAAGTTTTAAAATGAATAAGGTGCATTCCATTCCAAGAACTTGAATGAGAGAAAAACTAGGGGGGAAATTCATACAATTAGGCCAAGATGCCATTAAAATCTCAAACAGGGGGGGACTTAACACAGGGAAATTGTGGCAGTGAGCAGTTGGAGGAAAATAATTAAACCAGCGCATCTTTCTTGAACCTCAAAAAATAAATGGGAGTTTTTAAAAACAAATGATTAACTTATTAAGAGTTATAAATTTCATTTTTTTTTTTTTTGCCATTTGCAGCAACATGGATGGACTCGGAGGGCATTATGCTAAGTGAAAAAAGTCAGACAAAGAAAGACAAATACTGTATGATATCACTTATATGTGAAACGTAAAAAACACAATGAACTAGTGAATAAATCAAAAAAGAAGCAGACTCACAGATACAGTGAACAAGCTAGTGGTCATTAGTGGGGAGAGGGAAGGGGGAGGAGCAAAATAGGGGTGGGGGAAAGGGTTATTATGGGATTATATGGAATCATGTGTGTGAAACGTTTGAAAATTATAAAGCACTATAGATTTTTTTTTAAATTTAAAAAAAGAGTTACAGGGCTTCCCTGGTGGCGCAGTGGTTGAGAGTCCGCCTGCCGATGCAGGGGACACAGGTTCGTGCCCTGGTCCGGGAGCACCCCACATGCCGTGGAGCGGCTGGGCCCGTGAGCCATGGCCGCTGAGCCTGCATGTCTGGAGCCTGTGCTCCGCAATGGGAGAGGCCACAGTAGTGAGAGGCCCGTGTACCACAAAAAAAAAAAAAAAAAAAAAGAGTTACAAATTTCAGAAGGCCTTACATTATATGAAGGAACTGTAAAGGGTGTGAGGACGGCTTGCACTTGTGGTTCTAGTTTGAAGGAGGACGTCTGAGTGGTTGTAGGCAAAAGGCCTGTGACCCGAGTCCTGAGCTGGGAGAGAGCACCAGTGGGCAGCCAGGCAAGGAGACTGCATGTGTCCTGCAGGGAGAGAGGCCTGAGGCTGGGAGGACTCGCTGGTTCCTTGGGAGAAACTCTAGAAGCCCAGGTAGTCTTGGCACCAAGACTGGCGGTGGAAGTGAGAGCAGCACAAGAGGCTGAAGGGACTGGCAGGAAACAAAGCATGAAGCTTCATTTAAGTCAAAGAGAGTTATTCAGCCTGTTCCAGGAAGAAACTAGAAGGCTGCGTTCGGCATGAGAGAGCACGAAGTACCCTTTTCCTTCCCCTGCGCTGAGAGATGCAGAGGTGGCTGACTCGCTTCTCAGCCAAGGCACGCTTTCTGGAGGGCTCCCTTGGCAGGTTGGGATGGCAGCTGCTGCCAGTGAGGAAATGAATGCTACCTAGTACAGGGCTCCCTTCACCCACCGGAAGAAGGTGGCCAACTGCCTGTAGGATTTCAGGGAATTTCAAATAGGCTTTTCAGTGGGCAGGGCCTCTTAGACTCAACTTACTTCTGGACTTTTTCCACCTTTCTAAATGCAAGATCCCAGGGACCAGCCTGCTGGGCTATTCTTCAGGAGCCTCCATTGCCTACTCTAAACTTGTCTAAGCAAAATTACCTGTTACCCTCTTGCTCTCCCGACTTTTAAAAGCTTGAGATGCAATGGCTCAGATGCAGCAGGAAAACCTCAGCTGGATTTTCCTGCACTTCGGTGGCAGCTTCTGTTTCAACCTGCCCTACAGTGTTGAAGCGGCTGGACGCAGAAAACATCACAGTCCCATAGCTAGTCAGCCTTCTGCATCCTTGCGGAAGCAGTCGAGCTCGCACCTGCAATTTCCCAGCCTCCTGTTGGTCCCAGAATGTTGGCTCCAAATCACATCTCAGTTACCTGCAGGGCAATTTCTAGACTCATCTCTAGACAACTGAACTAAATAAGAATTCTCTTGAGGATGATTTTCAGGAGACAAGGAATGAAGTCCACGCAATTCTGCAAATATGTGACCATGTCTCCTTGCATGGTCACACCCTATTAATTTAACTCAATTTTATTTGTCACCTAGAAGGCAGGAGGCCAGAGAAAACCCAAATGATTAGCTTAGAAGTGATGTGTGTGCCTTTTGGAAACAAAAGAAACACTTACCCCAACCTCTGGCGGGGGATCCTTATGTTCGGGGAGGACACTGGTTCTAACCTAAGGAGAAAAACAAACATTTTCTGTATGACTTTGGAGTAGAAACCAGTGCAGAAGCTTCACACAGGTGCTATTTGCATTTTCCCTCATCTGGCGTCAATTCGGACTCTGTGCTTAATCGTTACTGAAGGTTCCTGTGTATGACATCCACTGTGGGCAACAACGACGCTATCCTTTTATGGTTCCTGAACTTCCTGAGGTTCTTAAGTAGACAGAGCTCATCCCATCACCCCTTGTCCAATACAGAGATATCTGGGCTTTAGGTGAATCACTTTTAATCTCCTTGAAAAGCAAAGCTCATTCAACATTCCAGGGAAAGGACAGAGTTGGCATAGAGAATGTCATTCCATGAATGCTTATAAATATTTATTCTCTTTTAGGATATCTCTCTCTCTTGAGAATACTGGGCCAAATTGTGATATACCACCATCTAGATTCCTTTGAAAACTAATTCTCGATTGTGGGAGAGGATAATAGTGTAAAATAATTAGTCATTTGGGGAAGCTTTTCATATGTTTAAAAAGCATTCCAGGTGAAAAATCAACTCCTTAGATGATAAGTAGACATATTTCTTCTAGTGGGTGGTGATCCTCGACCCTGGCTGTACATTAGAATTACCTGGGGACCTTTCAAACTACCTGTGCTCCTTCCTGTCCATGGATATTGACCCTAATGTATAGTTATGAGTCTATGATTCTCTATTTAAGAAAAAAGATGTTTCCGATAAAAAGAAGTCACAATTATCTTTCTCACTTAAGAAAAAGCTAGTAAAAGCAGGAAGAAAACATAAAACCTAAATCTAGTATATCTAAATTTGAAGTAAGGATGAGATGAACAAGTTAAATGAATACACAGCAACATACAAGAACACTGTGTTTAACTGGAGAGCAGAGGGCTGCGGGGAGGGATGGGAGAGAGGAACCCAGGAACATATAATGGATCAACATTTTAGGGGGTCATTTTAACAAAATCCCTTTGGAGGTGCAGCAAGGGCAATCATACTTCTTTGTTTCTTTATGACAGATCCAGCATTATCACTTGTACAATCTGTCAGTCATCATGACTCAAAACTGTTCACCATTATTTTGTCACACAGAATAATGACAGGAGAGATCCCAACAGAGTAAACAACACAATTTACAGAACATGCTCAGCTCAGGATTTCAGGACAGAGAGCTCACTGTTTAAGAGCACTTCCAGGTTGGTAGCTGCATTAATGTTCTTTGGTCCAGAATGTTCAGAGGTACCTTCAGTCTCATTATCTGGAAATCATTAGCTGGCCTCAAAGGATGAGGAAACTTGGAAACTATATATTAATACATAGCATGCTGTAATGGACCATATAGTGTGTGTGTGTGTGTGTGTACACACATAGACTATATAAATACAGTGTGTGTGTGTGTATAGACTATATACATAGCATGTGTGTATATATACACACACTATATACATATATACATATGTATACTAGAATAAATTATATACATAGTGAATAAATTATATACATAGTGAATAAATATTCACATACATTCAACTCATACCCACACATATATATGTGTATATTTATACATTTTAAGAAAATATTTGATATCCAAATAACATTACCCAAAAGGATATATAAATATAGTATATGTATATATACATATATAGACTATATACATAGTGCATGTATATACACACACACTATATACATATATACATATATATATACCAGAATGAACTACATATATAGGGAATATTCACATACATGCAACTAATACACACACGTATATATGTGTATATTTATATATCAGCTTAAGAAAATATTTGACATCCAAATAATATCATCCAAAGGGATATATAAATACAGTATGTGTGTGCACATATATATACATATATGTATATATTTATATAGACTATACACATAGTGTGTGTATCTACATAACACTATATACATATATACATATGTACACCAGAATGAACTATATATACAGTGAATAAATATTCACATACATGCAACTCATACACTAATGTATATGTGTGTATTTATATATCATTTTAAGAAAATATTTGATGTCCAAATAACACTATCCAAAGGGATATGCTTGAATTTAGAAATAAAGTGAAAGAAGTCTGAAACTGTTAAACATATGTAGGACTGCATATAGTGTGTGTGTGTGTATGCGTGTGTGTGCATGTGTGTGTAGACTATGCAATCTAATGTTGGACAAAGGCAGAATAATAGTGACAATTCCTGCAACACAGTCATTAAACTCCTAAATTTAAAGTGATTTTATCAGTATAACATTTATTTCTTAAATGTTAAATAACTATGAATAAACTATATAGAAAAAAAGCTTTTTAACACAAAGGTGTATACTATGAAAAAGTCTAAAGATATTCACAGACTGGTTTGCCATTTCCAGTGTGTGTGTGTGTGTTTGTGTGTGAAGGGGGGAGAGAATGAATTTCACTTTACATAATAAAAGTATTTTTGAAAAGTACATGTACATCACATTTTATTAAATCATGGCATGTTTAAATCACTAGCAGAGCTCTTGATTTAGAGGAACTGAAAGACAAAATTATAAATCAATTTTAAATTGTATAAAGTCAAATTTTTATAGGAAATGTTTGTTTAAATCAGCATGTATGTACAGTTCTAAAACCTTTATATTTAAGGTCAGTACTACTTATGTTTAGCATATAGGTTACATATCGATGATGATTTTCTTGCGTTATCATACCACCCTCTTCACAGTGAACACAAACTAGGTGGCAAACACTGGGTTTGCCAGTGAATAAGGTCCCATTCCTTCTCTTCGGGACTTCAGAGTCTGGTGGGCAGGGCAAATGTATGAATAATCCAGGGCAATGTCGTAAATTCTATAATGGAAATGTGAGCATTTTCCTGTCTGCATTGAGTGAAGAGTAACTAGTTCAGCCTGTAAGTGTCAGGAAAGGCTTCACAAAAGAGGTGGTCTGGGTTTTGAACAATGCGTAAGAGTTTTAGGTAAAGAAGGATGCCACAAAGCAAGCAAGGTGTTATGTATCAGGCATGCAGCATGGAGTCGTAAAAGCCCATCTGTGTTTGGAAAAGAGTGAGTATTCTGATGATGCTATAACATGGGGGCCTCTAGGGATGTGACAAAAGCCGACTGTGTTTGGGGAGAGAGGTTGGGGGCCATTTGTTGTAGAGGTCCATCTATCATGTTACAGAATCGGAGCTGTACGCAATTTCTAGGAAATCTAGCAAGGCGTTCAAGTAGAGGAGTGACATGATCGGAGCTCCTTGAATCAACCCAACTCGGCCCAGACTCACGTTGGAAGAATTATTTAACCTCTTTGCCTTTATGTCCGTTATCTTTAACATGGGGTTAATCAGAGACCCCATAAGTTGTCATGAGTATGACATCTTTTCAGCACTTAGAACAGTACTTAACACAGAGAGGGAAGGAGGGAGGAAGTGAGAGAGAAAGGGAAGGAGGAAGAGAGGAAGTGATGGGGGAGGGGAAACAAGAAAGAAGACAAAAGAGAGAGAGAAGAGATGACAGAGGAAAGATGGGAGGAAGCAGAGAGACAGGGAGACAAGACCAGAGGGAGGAATATGTCACTGAAAAAAAAAAAAAAACATAAATAAATGCTGGACAGATTTAGCTGAGACCTCTTGGTGAGAAAGGGATGAAGCAATGGCTGTCACTGTAGCATCTGGAATATTCCAGTTCATCGGCAATGTCATGCCTCCTGAGATTTACTGGCCTTCCTTAGGAATTCATTTTCCCTTTTTTGGTCTTATTAGCAGTTCTTCTCTCTGTTTTTCTTCACCATACCCCTCCCTGTCCCCTGTCCCTTCCTGGAAGATAAGAATGTCTGCCTGACTACACATTTAGAGTTCTTATAACTTCCTTTTGTCTGGATTTTATGATATCAAATAAAGCAAGAAAGATCAATTACTAGAAGAGGTCATGTAGAAAATTATATATTCTGTCTTGAATATTTCTTAAGGTTCCTGTAAAACAAATTCATTTCCTTCTCTATCAACTTCATAAGCTCAACATTCTATGCACTAAATTTACCTTGAAAAAAAAAAAGAAACAACCAAAGGAAAATCAGGTAGCATAGAGTGAGTGACACTCTTTCATCAAATCTTTATAGATTAGTTCATAAACTTTGTTTCCAAGCAAGAGGCTACTTGGGCTACCACTGCAGTGGCTGAACACAGCACTCTAGTCCATGGGGGACAACTTATTGAAAGAGTCACCCTTGCTACAAAGAGCCTGGATACAGCTTCCCTAAGCCAGGGAGGAGGGTGATTGCTGTATTTTTCATAGGTGAGTGGTGCTAGGATACCGTTGGGTAACCAGATCCACAGAAGGGAAGGCCATGCTGCCATGATGCTGTGCACCAGGGTGTCCAGGCCTGGACCTCACTGGTAGGTGAAGAAGGAGCAACCTTCCCCTGGAAGGCAGAATGGAAGATGTTGGCAATAGTGGAGGAATACCTTGGGGCAGGGAGAAAGCCCAGATTCTTTCCTCAGACTATTGTCATACCTGATAAGATCTCTGATAATGAATGTGTCATTGAAACACATCCCTTTTTTCTAATAAATGCATTACTCTTATTCTTTCTGTATCTCAAATTAAAATATACAATATCACCCCATTTACTTGTTCCACTTGGAATGAGATATAGAATTGCCTTAATATTCAAACACATGGAAATCTGACTGCAACAGAAATGTTTAGCCCTCTTGCACAATATGAATTTTTGGAGAGGAAGCTGCTCAGTCAGGATTATATTTCCTAGGATGCCTTGTATTGACACCATGTAACTAGTTCCCATCAATAAAATATAAGTGATGGTTGCCGCATCTAAACTGGGTTTTTCAGAAGTGGACCTAGAATGCCCTCTCCATTGTCTCTTTAGGTGACTGCAGAGCTGCACCTGGTCCCAGAATGACCACATAAAAGAAAGCCATCCACCATCCATCACTACCAGTACTAGGCTATCAAATGATTGGTTAGCTTTCTAGTGCTGTGTAAAAAATAACAACAAACTTAGCTGTTTAAAACAACATTCACTTATTAGTTCACAGTCTGTATGTCAGAAATCCAGGCCTGGTATGGCCAGGCTGTCCCATCCAGTCCTACATGCAATGCTCAAATCAAGGTGGCAGCTGGCTGCATCCTCATCTGAAAACTTGTCTAGGGAAAGGTCAGCTGCCAGCTCCCGCGGGCTGTTAGCAGAACTCAGTTCCTTGCAGCTCTAGCACTGAGGGCCCTGTTATCTTGATGGCTGTCAGCTGGAGGCTGCTATAAACTATTGGAGGCGGCCCTCGTTCCTTGCCATGTGGCCTCCTCCATCTTCAAATCCAGCAATAAATAATCTCGTTTGCATCAAACCTTCTTGCACTTCAGATCTTCAGATTATGTAAAACATGTACAACATGGGGTGGTACCTTGGGGCCATCTTAGAAGTCTGTCCACCACAATGATAAGAGCTAAACGTCCATTGTGTTAAGACACTGAATTTGGATGTTTACATTTGTTTCAGTGGCCAGCATAACTTAGACCTCCCATTGGTTGTAAATGAAATTTTGAATTCAGTTTATGGCTATGAAGAAATGAAGCAAAATAGGTCATATTAAATCCTAATTCAGTATTTTAATGTTAACAAACATGCGTTAACTACTTATTATGACCCAGCCACTATTATAAACACTGGCAATCTCAGAGATTAAGAAGACTTCGTATTCCTATAGGCAATACTAATAACATGGTTAAGAGTCAAAATATGCAATAATAATTGTTAAGCATTTTCAATTGTCTAAAGCCTATCAGCCACTAGATATTGATTTTCCAACGTGGATGGAGAAAATGATCCATGCATAAATGCCAACAATTTAGACCACAGAATATTAGAGATGGAAGGGGTCTTAGAGCTAATCTAGAAAAACTACCTACGCAATGTGAAATTTTTAACTGAAATATGCCTGAGAAGTACATTTAAAATTTCTCCTTGAACATGTTTAATCTCTAATTTACTATCTCACTAATTAGTATGGTAGAGATAGTGTTACAAACTCACATACCCAAAGGCGCCAAGCAGGTTAAATTAGTGAAAGAAGTGAACTGGGTGTAAGAGACAATAGGGATTGTAGAAGACTCTGGCAAAGTAGAAATCACATGACCAGCCTATAAGGAGCAGTAATTATCTAGCTCCAGATGATAAAAAATTCCCGAGAAAACGTTCTTCAACTATCAACTGTGGGTAAATCCTACTTCCTTTGCAGGTGGGCTGTGATCGACATTTACTTACTTTTACCAGAAATGGGCCTGGTAAATGAGGTGGGTGGTCAAAGCAGGTCCAGTACTATTTTAGTAAAAATAAAAAAACAAATAAAAGTGCTACCCTAAAACAGTTGTTCTTAATCTTGACAACACATTGGAATCATCTGGCATAATTTTAATGCCAATTTCCAGGCTACATTCTAGAATAATTACATCAGAATCTCTGAGGGAAGGGTCTGTTCCAGCATCAGTGTTTTTTAATGCTCACTCCCCACTTGATTCCAATGCGTAGCCAAAGTTCAGAACTACTGCTCTAAAATAAATGAGCTTTTTTGAGTGTGAGCCTCATAAACTCCAAATCCTATACAAGTTCACAAAAATGCACTGTGCAATGGTCAAGTGATAGAATAAGTCTTCCTTTGGAAAAGAATTTTTTTTTTAAGTTAACAGAATGTCAGAGCTGGAAGTGATCTTAAACATTATTTATTGGGCAATTTTTCTTAAACTCCAGCGTACACACTCATCACCTACTGGTCTGTAGCTGGTTAGGAGGATGGTCTGAGGACTGTCCCCTAGAAGCTTGTTATATAAATGCAGAATCTCAGGCTCATTCCAGACATACTGAATCAGAGTCTTCATTTCATCAAGGTTCCCACGTAATTCATATGCATGTTTATGGTCTGGTCTAGAGTACTTACGAGTGAAACAGGTCACAGATGAGAATTGTAGATATTCATTTGCACCTAAACACACTTAAATAAGGAATGGGATTTATTCTTCTGGTTATGAAGGTAATTAGTAACTTTTTAAATGTCAATCATCTGTAGAGCTCCAGATAATATTTTCTTTCAGACATGTCTTTCCTTTGTTATGCTTTGTTACATCATGTTATGGGGAAGGGGTTGCTCTTGTCATCAAGTCAGGGATTGATTTGGGACAGAGCTAGTCTGGAATTCTAGTAAGACTCGGTGTTGTAGGCTGAATCTCCACTTCCCCAACCCCTCTACCCCCAATCCCACGCTTCCCCAGTCCTAGATTCATATATTGAAGCCCTAAGCACCAGTACCTCGGAATGTGACTATCATGGGTGACAGGGTGATTAAGTTAAAATGAGGCCACTAGGATGGGGCACTCATGCAATAGGACCTGTAACTTGACGAGAAGAGGAAGAGACACCAGGGGTGCAAACACAAAGGGATGATCATGTAAAGAGGCAGCAGGAGGGTGGCCATCTGCAAGCCAAGGGGAGAAGCTTCAGAAGACCTCATCCCTGCCAACACCTTGATCTTGGACTTCAGAGTCCAGAAATGTGAGAAAATAAATTTCTGTTGTGAAAGCCGCTCAGTCTGTGGCACTTTTTCATAGCAGCCTTAGCAAACTAAGACACTCAGTCTACCTGTGTTGTAGGGTATGGCCTTCCGTAACTTTCAACTGAGAGCCTAACTGGTCTTTGCTTCTCAGTCCTTGAAAGGATGCGGTCCTTGACCGCTTTTGTACTGGGCCTCAGCTTCAACGTCTGGCAAATGTCTTTAGAGACAGACCAGCCATGAGTTTGAGTCCCTTCTGTTCTCTAAGTTTGTCATTTCAGCTACACATGAAAACCAAAATCTCTGCTGGGTTCTGGGCCTGGCAGCTGCCACCTTGTGTTTAGCAAAGACAGATACTCAGACTTCTAGCTACAGAGAGAATCTGTAATTGCCCCCAGGTGAGAAATGGCTTTTTAGTCCCTCATTGTCAATTCAACACTCCCTCTAGGGCTATGGCTCATGCCTGGTTTTGGTTCCTTTCCCTGGTTTCCTAAACACTGTGAAACCGTGGGAGGTTTCACTCTGCTTTATATAAGCTTTTGGCCTGGTTCTTTCGCCTCCTGTCCAGGTCAGGATTCAGCAGTCCTCTTCTGAGAAAAAGTGCCCATTGATTTGAAGTCCCTGAAGTCTCAGTTTCTCAGTCCATCCAACACAACGGCTGAAAGCTCTGCTACCTTCTCTTCTTCTGAGGAGCAGCAGCCCCGTGTTCAGGCAAATGCCTGTTCTTCAACCTACTCTCAGAATCACCAAATGCCTGAAGAGGAAAAATCCACAGGCTCCTGATGGCTCCACTCTGAAACATCCTCCTTTCTCTGGAATTTTAGTTTCTCGTGTTGTTATTACTGTCACAGCTTGATGATGTTTTCAAACGTGATTTTTATAACACGTTCGGCTTGTTTCTAGGTGGTGTCAGAGGGAGCATTGCTTGTTTCACCTGCCACATCCTACCCAAAATAACCTTTGTAATATCTGAAAGTTATTGTGAAGTTAAGGGATCTTCCAAACATGATTAAGGGATGAACAATGATACTCAACAGAATGTAGTAGCTAAATATGATTGGAGAGGGGAAAAGATGTCATTACATGTTGCGCTGTCTGTTAAGTCTTTGATACACCAGTTACAAATGGATAACTACAGGTAGTTCTCTTCATAAAAGCAGAGTTAACCCTGAAGCCTGAGCACTATCTAAAAATAATCCAATAATTATTGAGTGTGATGTGCTATCTTGATCTTTACTAGGTAAACATGATCACCTTTCACATGTCAAAACATATTATGCAAATGATATACACAAGAACATTCTAGAGATTCCCAAGCCAAATGAGATCACATTAAGAAAAGTGTAAGCACTCTTAGTTTGGATGCATCTAATCGTAGGAGTTTTCCATTTCTCTAAGGTAATGATGTTCACACCACAGCCCTCTTGTCACATCAGTCCCTTTATGTTTAATTGGTGGCCCTTTAAGATTACTAATTTCACTATATGAATGCACCATTATACTAAATTCTACCAGTCATATAGGAGTCATGTGGTTCTTTAAGTTAATGGTGACAGCAAATGTGGCTCCAGAGTCACATAACTCTGGGTATCTCTGCCATTACCCACATTTTATTCCATTTCCCTTTCCAACTCTTACAGAGATCTATTACAGGCAGGTGAAAAAATACTGAAGAGCAAAAATATCTTTAGACACTCCCTCCCTTTGTCAGAGAGTCACTGAAAGATACAGGCTCTACTGAAAATAAGAGATGCTAAAACTGAGGTCTAGTTTTCATGAAGTCAAAGAGGTCTCTCTATCTCTGTTCTGAGCATAAACTCTTCTGCCTTTCATACTCTTTACCTCTGGATCCTCCTGAAAGGGACACTAGACTGGGAAAGGCAGCACTGGTCAGACCCCATCAGGTATCTTACACTGCATCTCATAGTCAAGTCTTGTCCTGGGCACTTACCTAAAACAAATAAGACAAACTTCCAAAGAGCTGTACAATCTAAAACCAAAATTTTTTTCAGTGTTAATAGATATTTAGCTATTTTTAAAACTGAGGTAAAGAATAAAGGACCTCTCTGCACTGCAGAAACAGAATCTAAAAATGTGTTTTAGAGGCACTGAAGACATTAACTAATAATTTGCTAAACAGCTGCTCATTATAAGTTGAGAATTCTGTTCCTGCTGACTTCCAAAGCCTCACATGAGAATATTATTAACATTTCAATACACAGAGCATTCGACTCAAATATCATGTATCCATATTAATAGCTTTTGGGTCAGGTTAAACCTCCAGTACTGCTTTCATTCCCCTTCCTCTATTTCTCCACAACTCCAAAATACAAAAATAACTGTACCATCATTCTGAAAAATGGAAAGACAGTCAATGGGAACTGATCTCTTGATCCCAGCACTAGACCTGGGTTGAATATGTGCTACCCTAGAAAGAAATAATACAAACTTATAATTGATAAATAAGGATAATGGAATCAAGGGAAATAACTATACTTCCTTCGCCTAAGGGTTAATTATTTCAGAGGCACATGCATTAATTTTTTTACTTGTATTATCTCACTCAATTCCTATAGTTCTGTGTTGTATTATTCTTGTTTGGCCCATTTTACAGATGAGAGGACTCAGTTTCAGAAAACTGGAGTAATTTGCTCACTTCAATAGCAAGTTACAGATCAGACGTGAAATGGTCTGCTTTCAAAGTCTGCACCCCTTCTATGGTGGTGTGCCTTTCTGAGCCCACGCTGGTGGTGACTTTAATTGTCTTCCCTAGGGCTGCTTAATGAGTTTTAAAAACCAAAAATCTATTGGCCTCAGTGAATAGAAACAGACACAATTTATCACATTGCCAGACTCAAAAACACCATCCTTAACGTATTAACAGCCTCCAATTAAGACCACAGTCATGATCTAATGAACAAGCCTTTAGACAGAGAACAGTAATATCAACACAAGCACATGTCTATTACTCTGTTGCTCAGTGAAAGTCATTAGTCCCAGAACTGTAAGGCTAAATAATTTCTAGGTAGCTTTAAAACAAAACTATTGCGATATCACTTAGTATTTTAAGAGATCATTTACAACCCAGGCTTTTGTAACCCCAGCCAAAAGAAGATCACCAAGCCCTGGGTAAAGATCAATTGATTTATATAATCAACCCACAAAGCATATTTTTTGACAAATTGGAATATAACTGTGTGTACCGGCACAGAGGGAAGGCTTTTGATGTAGCTATCCAATGAAGTGCTGTGTTCGTCTTCAGGCAAAACTGGGATAATTCAGCAGCTCCATTCTATCATCACCCTAGTTTCTTTCTCTATGGCATTCCACCAAAGTATCTAATCATTTATTCCATCACTGGGTCTGAGCACTGGCTGCACTTGAGAACCACCTGGGGAAGCTTTAAAAATTCTGAGGCGTTATTTATACTCCTTTAAATAATCCATTTCTAATCACTCAGAGTTTTCGCTGCTCTCTCTTCTCATTTACTCTTTTTTAAAAAAAATAGTTTCTGCTTTATAACAAAGTGAATCAGTTATACATATACATCTGTTCCCATATCCCTTCCCTCTTGCTTCAAAGCAACCTTATGAGAAAACTGAGGCTCATGCTTTCGGTACCTTTCAACCTGCCTGAAAACAAAACGTCAAGATAAGTAACTTTCTTCCCAGGTTATGTGGCTAGTATGTCAAAGAGCCAAGGTCTCGACCGGAATCTTCTGTATTCCCAAACCAATGCTTTCAACACCACCGTTGTCGCGTTGCAAGCAGCTCGGGCTGAAAGGATAGTACACTTCCACTACAGTGTACTGAAGACAATGTGGGCAAATTGAAACAAAGTTCGCAGTTTCCCAGCGGGGGGAAATGTGACTGTGGCATCTCAAACAGGAACCAAGGATGGGTCTTCTCAAAGAAACGTTATCATGCAGTGGCCAGTGTCTACAGCAGGACGCACTCAGGGTTGTCTTAAAGGAGCAAAGGCGTTAAACTGAATGCTGTGAGCTCTTCCTAGGAAGGTAATACTGATGAAGAACCCTGCCTGTATAGAAAAATGTATCTAACGCTTCTGAAGATTGATTTCCAAAATTGGGGACACGATCTCATTAAGTTGAGGGCACCTCGTACTTTAACAGACCAGGTGCATACTGAATCCTGTGACACGTGAGTAGCAGCTGGGACACGAAATGCCTGCAGTTTAGGTCTTACTCAAACCCCAGATCAGCAGTTCTCTAATGGGGTCCAGTCAGGGGATCTGCAAGGTCAACACCATTTTCATAATAATTCTAAGACAGCATTTTACTTTTTACTCTCATTCTTTCACAAATGTACAGTCGAGTTCTCCAGATGCTACAAGAATTGTGATTTGCCTAGAGACTGAGGCATGACAATGCAGTTCTCCCCTATTAATCACACAGTAAAGAGACTTACACACATGTAAAACAATGCCACTCCCTCAGTATATTTTTTTTTAGTTTTCCAAAATACAATTTATTTTCAAAAGCATGTAGTATGTATGTTAACATATAATGGGTTTATTATTTGCTATTGTAAGTGAATTAATAAATATTTTTAAATTTTCTGAGTTTCATTTCTAATGTAAACATCCATGGTCATTAAAACCTACATAAACAAAAGCCCTTTGGGATTTGAGATGGCATTTAAGAATGTAAAAGAATCCTGAGACCAAAGGTTTGAGAAATACTGCTTCTTCCTCAACATCTGAGACTTGTGTTTCACATTGTCTATTTCACAATCTACCATTGTTAACAAAGTTTTTGCTGTAGAATCTCTTTCAGAGATGGATGTGCTGTTTACTACATGAACCCACTAATCCAGCCGATCTGAATCCCTATGGTTCCTTTAATTTGCATTTCTCCCATCTCCCTGATGCCTTTGCCTATATTGATCTTCTGTCATTCTAAGTACGAGGGACATGATTGTGAACAAGGAATAATCACTTCATAGACTTACATTCTAGCAACAAGAAGAGATGGAAAATATCAAAATGGGTAAATTAGTAAGTATGCATGGAAGTAAAATAAGGTAATGCAATAAAGTGTTAATTGGATGGGGGTATTTTACATATAATGGTGAGGGTGAATTTCTCTGAGCAGATGACTTTGATTGAGACCTGCTAAAGAAGAGAAGCCAGTTCAGAGGAAAATAAGGGGGAACAGTGTTGCAGGCCAAAGCAACATCAAGTGCAAAGGCCCTGAGGTCACAATGTCTGACAAAAGTAGCTGAAGGAGGAAGAAAGAAGAGGGAGGTAGATTCAAAGGAAGGGAGGGCTCTGGGAGAGTAGAGTCCTCATTCTAATTACAATGGGAAACTCAGTCAGGGTTTTGAGCCAAGAAGTGATGTGATCTTTTTCATGCTTTAAAAATGCTACTCTGATTCTATACGGAGGATAGACTGCAGAAGGTCAAGAGTGGAAAGGGTGAACACTTAGGAGTCATTTGCAAATTAGAGTTTTATTACCATCACTTTACTTTTCTAGTGTCAGGCTCAAGCTAGGTATTTAGGCTTTAGAAGGATAATCATTAGGTTGCCTTGAGTCATTTAATTCATTTCTGAATATTTACAGAAAGCACTTTGATACTGACAGAGAAATAAAGTTAGTATATAAATTTCCTGTATGTATAATTACATTAATCTCTGAGGATAATAATGCTCAACTACCATAAGAATATTTGTGGATGAATAATTATTGAAATACTTTTAGTACTAAATAATATATGTACTATTTACATCCTATTTACATTATGGATATTAAAGAACAGCACAGCTCTTGAAATAGAAGAATCTTCAGAAGAAGCATGCTACCTTAAAAGCAAAAAGGACCTCAATTCCCTGAAAAAAAAATTATAAACAAACTGAGTGATAACAGAATTATAATTACTAAAGAAACCCCTATGAATAGGATTGTTTATGAATGGATTCAGCATTTCTGGCAGGTACCTGTGACAGTAGAATTTAGAGAATATCTTCATTGTTTCATCTTTGCATTTGAACCATATCAGCAAGCAATGATTCAAAGACCCATGAACAGCAAATAATGATGGATGGACAGAAGATCATAAAAGGGAAGAACAGCATCTTTAATTTTGAAACCAAACCCCTTCTTTCCAGCACAAGATACCTATCAACAGGACTTCTGAAAAGCATCTTTCCACATACGCACAATTTTGCACATCATAGGGCCTGACTTAAAATACACCTCGGAGGAGTTTAGGATTAACATATACACACCACTATATATAAAACAGATAATCAACAAGGACCTACTGTATAGCACAGGGAACTCTACTCAATATTTTGTAATAACCTAGATGGGAAAAAAATCTGAAAAAGAATAGATATATGTATCTGTATAACTGAATCACTTTGCTGCACACCTGAAACTAACACAACATTGTAAATCAACTGTATTTTAATATAAAGTAAAAATTTAAAAAATATATACCTTGGAAATCCAACTCTGGATTTTTTAAGTTAAAGCTGTGGAACATTCTTCATCTGCACTGGAGCTGCCTGTGAGATGGCTCTTTCATTTTCTAAATAAAGTTTTTCTGTCTGTTTTAACCAAAGACACACACATCCGTATGCACGCATACTTGCATTCAGTAAAGCAATTTGATTAAAACTATAACTATTCAACAAAGGCCAAAATACTCCTATCCCTTCAAACCATTCAGAGCTTTTAAAATATATCTTCTCAGATGTCTAAGGAATTTATTGTCTCAAGGAGACATTTAAAACCTAGAATCTTAACGCTGAAAACTCTTAAACAGTTGGAGTGTTTCCGCCATTTATAATGCACGTTTGTGCTTAAAATGAGTTTACACTTGGTATTCTTGCTGCCTCAGCGCGTAGAGAGGCAGGCTAATTGGAGCTAATGAGTTCAGGCATTTAAGAGAGAACCGTTTAAAACTAAGAACACTAAGCTAAGTCCACTCACAGGGACAAGGGGCATTTTCATAAATTCTTTTTTTTTTTTTTTTTTTTTTTTTTTTGCTGTACGCGGGCCTCTCACTGTTGTGGCCTCTCCCGTTGCGGAGCACAGGCTCCGGACGCACAGGCTCAGCGGCCATGGCTCACGGGCCCAGCCGCTCCGCGGCATATGGGATCCTCCCAGACCGGGGCACGAACCCGTATCCCCTGCATCGGCAGGCGGACTCTCAACCACTGCGCCACCAGGGAGGCCCCATAAATTCTTTTTATCAAAAGTTGTGCTTACACCTTTCCTACTTTTTAAAGTGAATTTTCCTTTGATACTGTCAGGAAGAAACTTGCAAACATTCTCAGATAAGGGTGCTCCTTCTTGGCACTGGATGAGACCACAGGTAAGGAAATTCAGGGACTTTAGTCATACTGGATAGCATTCTGCCTTTAAGAGCAGCAGGGTGCCACTGAAGGTCTAACAACTGGTTCTCAGAGGCTGGGAATGGGAGGAAAAGCTACGACTTTATAGAGGGTGCCAATTTCGGTGGTGAAAATACTCTCACCCTGGCCCGCTACAAGCTACCACTTGGGATAACTGATCGTGTAGCTGGGAAGAGGCGTGGACAATCAGCTCTCTGGGGCTTACGGAAGCAGGCTCTGGCACCCCACCGTGGGGTCATGGCAGAGAAGACGGCACAGCAGAGGTGCTTGGGACCCAGGTCAACTGAGATCTCAGTGTGCCGTGAGCCTGACTACAGCCAGCTCAGGCATCTATTCCAGGAAGAACTGAGTGTAATAACCACTATATTACCATTAATAATTTGAAAGTAAAATCATCCTTAGTCTCATATCACAGGGAATAAAACCATATCTCAGAAGCCAACGATTGTTTTTCTTTTTTCTTAATTGAAGTATAGTTGATTTACAATGTCGTGTTAGTTTCAGGTGTACAGCACAGTGATTCAGTCTTCTCTCTCTCTCTCTCTCTCTCTCTCTCTCTCTCTCTCTCTATATATATATATATATATATATATATTTGTTTTCAGATTATTTTCTTCTAGGTTATTACAAAATACTGAATATAATTCCCTGCGTGTTACCGTAGGTCCTTGTTGTTTCATATTTTTTATGTAGTAGTGTGTATCTGTTAATCCCAACCTCCTAACTTATCCCTCCCCCTCCTTTCCCCTTTGGTAACCATAAATTTGTTTTCTATGTCTGAGAAACCAATGATTTTAATCAAGTTTAAACTCAGGGGAACACAAATATCTGGCTAAGAGGTGACCAGTTCTATCTATTCAATCAGATTCCCGGTAGCTGATGAGAAATTCTTTTAAAATCAATGGAAACTTTGGCCATGGGAAAGATGCAGAAACGCACAAAGAATCTGGCTGACCAGAATTGGTCTCATGACATATCTGGGCTCCAGGGTCAGTTTTAAGTGCCCTGGTAGCTAGTATTGGGATGCTACAAAGTGTTCTCTATCTTTAGAACCTCTGATTGTAAACTTTACAGGCCACAGACCATGTTATGTATTAGTATTTAGAAAAGTATTTTTACTAAAATGTACCACAAAGTTGGGAAAAAAACCTAAGGTTGTCAGTATGTCTCCTAGTCCATAAACAGGCTTATTCATATCTAGGACTTTTATTAAAGTCTAAACTCCTAGGAAAATCTTCCATTAAGGAATTTTTAACAGTTGTTTCAATTAAGCAAACAAAAATTTCTTTAAGGGGATTAACCATGCCAATAATTTTGCCTCCTTAAGAAAATCTAAATTTTAGAACAGCTGTCTTGTACAAGTTTTATTTCACAGCTTATTCCAAACCAAGGTATACAATATGACAGTTTGTACTTATATTATCATGTTTCAGGGACTTCAGACAATTTTATATTTAAAAAAAAAAGACATTTACAGCACCATGAGACTTTGTTTTTGGCTTTTCTTCACTTTCTTTAAAATAAAAAGGCAGGTAAATATGGCTGGACACTTAGTACAGGTTTTGTAATAATAGATTAGTAGCCTTCATAGGCATATAAATATTCATAAAAAGAGCTCGGAACAGAAGAGTATTAAATGCTATTCTTAAAGCAAAAGAGAAATATTTCTCAACGTCCTTGAGAAATGAATAGGAAACCTGATTAAAGGAGAAAAAGAAGAACACTTATAGTGAGGAAATTTAAGAAATAGAAAAAAAGGCAGCTCATATTTGTCATCACAAAAACCCACTTCAGAGTGTTCTATCATTTATGAGCTAAGGGGCCTTGGGGCTAGAAAAAACATTAAAAATAATTTAATCCAGCAACTTGAAAAACTATTTTGCAAAAAAAAAAAAAAATTAATTTTTCCAGCTTTACTGAGGGATAACTGACCAATAAAAATTATACATGTTTAAAGTATACAATGTGATGATTTGATATATATTGTGAAATGATTACTGCACTTGGGCTAATTAACACATCCATCACCTCATGTTGGTTACCTTTTTTGAGTGTGGTGAGAGCACTTAAGATCAACTCTTCGCAACTTTCAAGTATGCAAGAGGGTAGTGTTAATTATAGTCACCATGCTGTGCATTACATCCCCAGAACTTCACCTTATAACTGGAAGTGGGTCCCCTTTGATCAACATCTCCCTGGTCTCATAATTAGCTCAGAACAAAATTAGGCCTAGGCCCAATGTTTCATTTTTCCTTAAAAAACTTATAAAATCGCAGACAAGTAGCCACAATGAAAACTTTGAAACACGGAGACGGATTATGGGGACCATCTCAGGTGCCTCCTGAGCATCCTGTCTGATTGGATCAGCTGGGGCCATACCTTTGTTCTCTGTGTTCCTGCTCCTCAAAGCCAGGCTGTTGGATCAGCAGCATTGGGATCCTTTAGAAGCTTGTTAGAAATGCAGAATCTTAGGTCCTGCCCCAGACTGTAAATTAGAATCTGCATTTCACAAGGTCCTCAGGTGATCCCTGAGTACATTAAGGTTTGACAAACCAAGACCGAAAGAATGCATTCTTTCAAAATGGAGGAGAGGTTGTTAAATGACCAAATCTTTCCTCTCCATCTTTTAGTTTTCAAATTTTTTTGTGGAAATCAAGAAGGCTGGAAAATAATAGTACATTTAGTTAAAATATATAAAGATATATGATGTTACATGACAATAAAGTTCTCATATATAAGAGAAAAGGATTTGTACACATACACTGTAAAATTCAACAGCATAACTGCATGATCTTGTGGTTATTACAGGTACTAAATTCACCTGGGTTTTGTTTGGTTTTGTTCTGTTTTTGAACGCATACTGCACTGAGGCAGTTGGTGAGCTGCATTTAAATACAGAACGGATAAATTCTCTAGGGAGCAACCACACCTATGGCAACAGCTCCCCTGAAATCCCACTAGAAGTTTGGCCTCCTAAGACCTCCCAAGGATGATGCCTGTAACTCAGTCTGATTAATGCTCTGTCTGCTGCTTCCTGGGAAAAAATGCAGGGAAAAAAAAGTCTCTCTAAGGATCCAAGAATTCCCAAAGCAGCTGGAGGAGTTATAAAAAGAAAGGCATCCGACCATTTCCATGGGAGCTTCTTCCTTCTCCCATTTTCTTTATTAATAGTAACTCAGATTAAACCTTTCAGCAGCAAAAACAAAAAATTCTAGGGAACTGGTTCCTAATGTTTGCTTGGGGTACAGGATGCTTCTCTTCTCCAGCTCCAGCTCTGGTCCTGTTCATTTTTTTTAGTCCAAAATACCTTGTGTTAACTCCTCACCTCGTCTATCTTACTCTTTAGCATTCAACTGTTAACAGCAGCACTGATTTTCTTCCTCATGACACCAGGTTTCTCAAGTATACCTTAAAAATGGCTTTGCTTTCATATGCCAGAAGTGAAGAAATGTGCAAATCTAATGGACATTTACTATATATTCACATTTTTTGTGATGCTAGTCATGTTAACTTCTCAGCCACTAAAATGCAATCTGAGATTTAAAAATAGCGCCTTCAGTGAGATCAGGGCTCAGTGCTTTGTGACCACCTAGAGGGGCGGGATAGGGAGGGTGGGAGGGAGACACAAGAGAGAGGGGGTATGGGGATATATGTATACACATAGCTGATTCACTTTGTTACACAGCAGAAACTAACACAACATCGTAAAGCAATTATACTCCAATAAAGATGTTAAATAAATAAATAAATAAAATAAATAATAGTCCATTTAAATAATCTTGAGAGACAGGCAGGATCAATCATCAAACTGTAGAACATGGAGAATGGAGAGTCAATTGACTTTTTAAAAGTCGTTAATCTATTCTTAGCCGAAAGAAAACTGCATAATCTTATGTGTATAGTTTAATATGTACAGATTAACACCAGTGTAACCACCACCTGTGGAAGAAATGCAACTTAGCCAGTAGAAAACCTCCTTTTTGAGCCTCTTCCTCAATACAACCCCTACCTTTTCCACCAAAGATAACCATTGTCCTTTTGTAATGATTTCCTTTTTCTTCCTTAAGAGTCTTACCACTAAAGAATGCATGCCTAAACAAAAAAAAATGTGGGCTTTCTTTTTACCTATATTTTCACTTAATATAAAATACACAAATACTTTATAAATCCCTTTGTGTTGCTTTGTTTACTCAACCATTTTTTTGCGATTTATCCAAATTGTTGCATACAGCTAAGGTTCATTTATTTTCATTGCCAGATAGCAATTTACTGTATGACTATACCACAATTTATTTACCCCTATTACTCTTGATGAATATTTGGCTTATTTCCAGGTATTGGCTGGGATGAACTGCTGCTGTGAAATTCTTCACGCATATTCTGGAACACACCTGCAAATCACTTTCTAGGATAATTATTCGGGAGAATTGCTAGGTCTTTCGAGATCACATCTTTCACTGAACTAGAATGCTAAATTGTGTTTCAGAATGGTTATAGCATTTACCTCCAACTGTATGAAAACCTCACATCTTTATCGATACTTGAAATGATTTGATCTTTAAGTTTTTGTCCAACAGCTGATACGTAATTATATCTCATCATAGTTTTAATTAACATTTCTCTGTTTAATGAGGCTGAATCCCAAATGTTTATTGGTCATTGGAATTTTCTCTTTGGTGAAGTGCTGGTCCAAATCTTTTGCCTTTTTCCCCTATAATTATTTGCCTTATTTTTATTGATTTGTAGGTGTCCTTTATAGATTTTATATGTACAATAGATCTTAATCCTTTGTAATTTATAAGTGTTGCAAATGTTTCCTCCCCTCTATAATTTGTCTTTTCATGGTATCTGTTCCACCTGACTCTTTTAAATGTTCATATTTGAAAGCATTATGACAAGGTGAGGAAAAAGGAATATATAACCATACACGTCTAAAAGACATCTCAAGGATGTATCTAATAGCATTATCTCCAATTTTGCATTCTGGAAGCAATGTGTCAGCACTTACGCACCTGCTTTCAACTATGTCATCCTAAAGTTGCCTATGTGTCACTTTGCATATGCTTTCAGGACGCTCCATATGTGTCTGAAACTTTTCCTGCCATAGAGCCCAACACCTAGATACTGACCTATATATAACAAACACTCTAATTTTAAAAATCCAGTTGATTAAGTGCCACATGACAGACTAGCCATCCAGTTGTCCGAGGAGTTTATAATTAAAGGCAATTTTGCAAGAAAATAACTGCCCTGCATACAGAAATCTGCTCCTTTGCCTTGACATAGGCCCTACTAATGAGTGAGTTGTTATTTTTCCTGCTTTTCAAATTCAAAAAAGTAAGGCTCTCAAAGCCTTAATGCCTCATAAGTACTAAGTATTTGCTATTAATTTATTCTGATTATCACAAGTCATTAAAAAAAAAAAACCTGGGCTTCCCTGGTGGCACAATGGTTGAGAGTCCGCCTGCCGATGCAGGGGACATGGGTTCGTGCCCCGGTGCGGGAAGATCCCACATGCTGCAGAGCGGCTGGGCCCATGAGCCATGGCCACTGAGCCTGCGCGTCCGGAGCCTGTGCTCCGCAACGGTGAGGCCACAACAGTGAGAGGCCCGCGTACCGCAAAAAAAAAAAAAAAAAAAAAAAACCTTGCATTTCAAGATCCTAGTTTCCATATGTTGGAATTTGTGTCAAATGTGCCAGATCCTATTTGTTCCTCCACCCTTTCCCCCTTGGTCATCCGCCCCTGGGAGCTGAGCTCTGTGGAAGACATGAAGGGACTTCCTTGTCCTCTGGCTTTTAGCTGGGTTCTCATGGTGGGGACCCTGGCGGCAGGCTGGAGGGCCCAGAGGGGGAGAGGGAGGTTAGGAAATGACCTTGGCTTCCTTCCTGTGAGGTAGCTTCTGGTGGCTGTGTCCCTTGACCAAACTGGCTGTGAATGAAAAATACTGCCTACCATATCCATAAACAAAGGCTGTTGCAGCCATCAAGCCATCACATTACAGCTGCCTGGAGGGTGAGCCCTGAGGGAACTCAGGATGGAGACAAATGGGGTGCAGGGCTTCCACTGCTCAGCCCTCCACCAAAGCAGCCACCCCCGACTGTGCACCATTAGGGGATTCAGGATGGGGAAAAGCAAGATGCTGGCCCCAGACAGTGAGGTGCATACCCAAGGAATGATTTCAGTGAGCCCAGACTCTTGCATCTTCCCATCCATAGAAAAGGTTAAATTCCTTAACTTGAGCTACCTGTTTTTCTTTAATTAACACTAAACTTTTGATTCCGACTCCTGGTCTTTTTTGCAAAAGCTCCTATATATCCTGCCTCCCCCCTTGCCTCTTTGGAACAGTCTCTCAGAGGTATCTGAGATGCTGTGTCCTGGGTTTGAAGTCCTCAGAATGTCCGCCAAATAAAACATAATTCTCAACTTTTAGGTTGTACAATTTTCTTCCAGTCGACATGACCTTCTCTACTCAAGTCTCTCTTTCTATTTTCGGAAACTGTTCCCCGCCTTGTTTCTTTCAGGCCTAGGAATGATAACTGCTCTACCATTATTAAACCAGTTTACTGTACTACGCTTTGTGGTTCCACTTTGCAAATAGTCTCTTTGTAAATAAACCCTCCTGGAATTATCCTAATTTGCAAGTGCCATGTGTTTCCTGTTGGGACTATGACTGACACAGACTTAATAGTCATGCTCGTGTGCAAAAAGAGAAGCAAAACAAAGCATTAAGGTATAGCCCTGTAAGTGCTGCTTTCCTGGGCTCCTGTCTAAAGCACATAGAAGCACAAATACTCTTTTCTTTCTTTCTTTCTTTCTTTTGAGTACTCTTTTCTATGGAGCTAACGGAAGACTCAAGGAACAGAAAATTATGTTGGGCCTTTGGAATATAATAAATAATGAAGAACAACAATTATTCTCCCCCTTGGAAGGATGGGTTTTTTTAAACAGGACTAGGTTGTAGACACCAATCATTATCTGCTAGCTGGATAGCATTCAGGGGTTTGGTGAAAAGCACTTCCCTTACACAACAATTCTTTACACCCTCTTGCTTACCTCATTCATTCTCACCTCCACATCTTGAAACTGAAAGGGGACATTACTTAGTGAGGGGAAGTGAATTATGCTTCAAGTGACCCCCATACATCCTGGCTTTGACTTCATTCAGAGTTTGTTTTTTGTTTTCCTTACTTTTTTTTTTCTCTTTCCCTAAAGAAAAAAAGCAGTTCCATTGAGGCTTATTTATCTATTCCCCATTGCATAGATTTCTTATTTTCTCATGCTTTGATATAATATTAAATAACAAAAATTTCTCCTCTTATTCGTAGTTCATGCAAAACGAAAAAGCAATTATTAAACTGGAAAAAAAGGAACAAATTATAATTAGCTACATGAATAAATACCTCAGGATGCTACAAAGAAATATTTTTATTTCTCAGCCACAAGGCTGTCTTCTTAAGGAAAAGCCTTATTATTTATGTACTTTAGAAATGAAAGTCTCTCCATATACACACTACTATATAGAAAATAGATAACGAATAAGGACCTACGGTATCACACAGGGAACTCTACTCAATACTCTGTAATGACCTATATGGGAAAAGAATCTAAAAAAGAGTGGATATATGTATATGTATAACTGATTCACTTTGTTGTACAGCAGAAACTAACACAACACTGTAAATCAATAATACTTCAATAAAAATTTTTTAAAAAAGAAATGAAAGTCTCTCAAACTAGAGTATATTTAATACCACAAAAAGCACATCAAACGGAGGAGAGATTTTCTTAACTGAAATTACTAACTGGAAATACATAAGGTGTAGTATCTGGTACAGAGAGGAGCACAGGGGCGCCTTTTCCTACCTGTTCACCTATAGGGAAGGCGGTCTAAATTCCACTGGAAAAAGACAGGAAGGCTTAGTTTGAGGATCCCTTATTTCCCAACTTCCTAGATGCTGCAGCAGCTAGCAGAGGCAACAGTGGATAGGAGAGGGAGCCACTATATGAGTAAGAATCTTCCCCTTTCTTAAAACCACGACCTCATGTGGGGTCCTTCTCTCTATCCTGCCAGTGCGGAGGGCCTTGGGCTCTATGCCTCCTGTCTGTTAACCATCAGTGTGACTAAACAGGAAGTGATCTGAAGGCTCCCTAAAGCAGGCGTCAAATCATGGAGGAATTTTTTCTAATAGGTCTTTAAATACCACCTGGAGAGGAAAAAAGAACTGCAGCTCTTTTGTTTTCTCATCTCCAGTCCTAAAAAAATACCAAGACAGCTAAAAATTCACCGTCACAACCTCACACTCCAGGAACTTAAAGTGCAGTTCATAATGCATTTGCCATTATTTTACTGGAGCTTCTGATGATAACATTTAAGTTATACTTTTTAAACAGAAAAACACTCTACAGGTTCTACTGTGCTTACTAGTGAATATATAAATACACTTATTTGACTGGAAAAGACACTTTCATCTCTCCCTTGACCTCACTGATTACTTTTTGAAAGCAACAATTGCTCTCTTTAAGTCAATGCTATTTGGTACCTAATTCAATACTACATTTATTATTTCTAAACAGATAGGATAAAACATACACGTTTTATTTTAAGGAGTAGATCAGGATTAAGAATGTCCCCAAATGTAGAAAATACATCACTTAAGTTATACTTTATGCAAGTAATCGAAGTATATGTAGACAATAATCTTATACAGTTGTGTTTTATTTCTTTTGGATCCTATGTAGATGGGAAAATATGGTAGTAATGCATGGACATTTAAGTCAATAACATCTAGCTCTGAATCCCAGTAGCTGTGTGACCTTGGTTAATTTACTTAATGTGGCAGACAGACCTCAGTGTGTCTCTCATGATCCCAGCTCCCCGGTGTTCCTGTCCTTTATAATCCCCTTACCTTGAGAGGAGACAAGACCTGTGACTTGCTTTTAATCTAGAATATGGCAAAGGTGATAGAATGTCACTGTTAAGATTGTTATATTACATGGCAGAGGTGATAAGATGTCATTCTGTGATTATATTACATACAACACTTTTTTATCAGACTGTAAGATAATAAATATGTATCATTTGAAGGTGCTAAATTTGTGATAATTTGTCATACACTTTTCTAATCCTCAGATTCCTTACATGTAAATTACAAATGATAGAACCTCCAAGAGTAGCTGTGAGCATTAAATGCAATTCTGTTTTCAACACATACTCCCAGGACCTGGCTCACGGAAAGCTCTTAAAAATCAGTAGTAACATTATTACTCCTAGTATCCTAGAAAATTAAATCTCACAAGAGTGAATATAAAGAAAGGCCTTAGGAAGAGGTGAGTTCTACTAATGTTAATAGTGAAGATGCAATCAAATAGAGTACTGATTAACCAAGAACTTGACAAATTTAATTTTATTACATCCAATGTCTGGAACTGTACTAAATAAAATTGAGAAGTGGAAGAAATTGGTCTTGAGTACCCTCCCTTTATCCTTTCAGCCCTCTGTTCCTTCTTCCCACCTCTCTCAGTTCTTAGGTACTTGATTTCTCTTAGTAGCTATGTATGCTGAGAATCAAGTAATCTAGTTTAAGGTAGGGATGTTTTTAATAGCTTAAGCTGCACAAAAAACACAATTGCCTCTTCTGCAAAATATAAGAATTGTTGCATATTTGCAAAAGGAGTTTTGCCAACTCCTTTTGCAAATTAAAATTACAGGGAAATGTTTATAAGAATATAAGCATTTTCATAATATAGAAAAATTTCAAAACAGACTCCATGCATTTTATATAGAAAAATTTTGCCAAAAAAGCATTCATGTTTCTTAATAGCAGTCCGAAGTATCTTGCTTACTGCCTTGATCTCTGATGCTAAGCTTTATTTACTACTCTCATTTTGACTTCAGATCATTTTAATTACCAATAAAAAGCAAGCACCAACACAGAATGGATTGTTACTTATGTGGATGCTTTTAAAGCTGGAATAGTTAGTGGCCTAATTCCAAAGGTTCTAAAAATGATTTTATAAGTGAACACTGTCATAAAAAATTTGGATAGGGCTTCCCTGGTGGTGCAGTGGTTGAGAGCCTGCCTGCCGATGCAGGGGACACGGGTTCGTGCCCCGGTCCAGGAAGATCCCACATGCCACAGAGCGGCTGGGCCCGTGAGCCATGGCCGCTGGGCCTGCGCGTCCAGAGCCTGTGTTCCTCAACGGGAGAGGCCACAACAGTGAGAGGCCCGCGTACAGCAAAAAAAAAAAAAAAAAAAAAAAAAAAATTGGATAAAAACCCGTTATTAGTGGAGAAATGTGAAACAAAGAGTAACTAGAGCTTTAAATGTGTCAAGTACAAACCAACATCATTACCTTAAAAGTTTAAAATTTCATTCATCCCTCAGTTTCATTAGAAGAAAAACCATCTGTAAGAACGTGACAGATTTCATTTCTATGGTGTCAGCTCAAACATCTGAATTAGAAGAAATTTCAATGCTAGCAGCATAAAAGCCTATAGGAAACAATTTTGTGATCTCAGTTTATTCCTACTGAATAAACAGGATGTTTTCCAATATAACCAAACAGGTGTCACCGAAATTGATATCCTAACTAGTAAATTAACCAGGGATCTCAAGAACTGAGTAGACTATACAGCCCATTCTAAGGGATGTGTTTCATATTATGTAGTGACAAAGATATCGATATTCTAGAGATGAAGGGATAGACAGTTATAAGACAGTTATTTAATGGATTATATGAATATCCTTTGCTTCTGAGTTCACATAAATCCCTACACCTGTGAGGGCTTAAAATATACCTAGAAGTTTATAATAAATCAAACTAATATTGGTCTTTGACTAAACTGGGGAATTGGAACTTTGCCTGTTTTTTTAAAATATGAATTCCATGATCAGAGTTCCTAGACGATTGGACAAAATAATGACTAACAGCTCCAAACCACCCCAAATGCCTTTTACTTACCCTATATTCTGATTTATTTATCTCCTCATCAACTGGAATGCTGATGAAGTTCAATAGTTAGTTATTAGTGACAACTTAGCCACAAATTAATTGTGAATTTGGTCAAACCACTTAATCTCTTTGACCCTTTGTTTGTCTCTAGTAAAAGAGAGGAACCATTTCCTTTACCCCTTTCCTTTGCTTAGGGCTCCAAAGCAATAATACATGTGAAAACACATTGAAAACTGTAAGGCACTAGACAAATTTAACACAAAATTACTATAAATATTAATATTACATTTCTGGCCCTAGATAGCTCATTGAGTATCACTTTTGCTAAGTAATAAGCTGCAACTTAATAACATTTGTTAACAATGAGATTTCCTGTACTTCCAAGATGTCACCATTTAGTCATTTTTAATATTGAGTGTACTCTGCTTATCTTTCTAATAATGCCTATAAATTAGTTTTAATCCATTCACATTCTCTAAAATAACCCCTTATTTGCGAAGAATAGCATTCTTTTAAAGAGAAATAACCAAAGAAATAAGAAAAAAACTTTGCAGGTGGAAAAGAGAACATTATTCTCCTTAACAGTGAGATACTCTAGCCAGATCCAGACTGCAAAAAATGGAAGCTAAAGGGGAGGGAAAAAAAAAAAAATATATATATATATATATATACATACACATATATATACATATATATATGTATATATATATATATTTACAAAATTTTATATAGGGCTTCCCTGGTGGCGTAGTGGTTGAGTGTCTGCCTGCCGATGCAAGGGACACGGGTTCATGCCCCAGTCTGGGAAGATCCCACATGCCGCGGAGCAGATAGGCCCGTGAGCCATGGCTGCTGAGACTGCGCGTCCGGAGCCTGTGCTCCGCAACAGGAGAGGCCACAACAGTGAGAGGCCCGCGTACCGCAAAAAACAAACAAACAAACAAAATGTATATAATGTATATTTTATATAAACAGCTTTATAGGCCCATTACCCAAGCTACAAGGTTTATTAGCAACTCAAAGGATAGCATCATAATGGGAAATGTAGATGTAGCAAGTTTTAGTAGCTCAAGTAGCTCTGCACAATCATACAACTTCTACAAGGTATAAATTTACATGAATGGAATAAAATATCAGAGCAAGAACATCTACTACTTTTCCAGCAACACACTCATTAGTCATCCAAGAAACAAGGACATAGCTTTGTTTGACAATATGATAAATGCTCATATCACTTAAGATGTTGATAGTTTTTGTTTAAAATATAAAGATGTAAAATAATCCTCAATTTCCACTTTTTTGACATTTTGTGTCATTCAGTTAGTATGCAACAATATTTTCTCTAGGTGGAGTATTTAAAATTAAACATTGTTCTCTTGTTGTCTATTATGTCATTTGATTTGTATATAAGTGCTTTATAAGCATTCCTTAAATTATTCTAAACTAAATGCTTGGTCCCGCTTATTTCTATGAAGTCTTAAATTCACAACTTAATAACATTTAAGTGCACCAAACTCACTTATATTTGGGGAAATATGCACAATAAAAAAATCTTTATGGAGGCATCTATGCATTGCAGAGTCATAACATTATTCTTTAATAGAGGAAGAGATGCTATATAGCAGCAGATGTATTATACTTATGACTAATTAGAGTCTATTACAAGACACACTGTGGGTGACAGATCTCTAGAAAAAGAAGTCATTTTTTGATAA
The DNA here is from genome assembly GCF_964341445.2 of Mesoplodon mirus. Taxonomy (NCBI): domain Eukaryota; kingdom Metazoa; phylum Chordata; class Mammalia; order Artiodactyla; family Ziphiidae; genus Mesoplodon; species Mesoplodon mirus. Next base: position 11,831,805 of record NC_138977.1, on the reverse strand, counting down.
GAAGGATCAAAATTCACTGTCATAGAATTATTTCCTGATTAAAAAAAAAAAAAAGCCAGAGCGGGGGAAGATATTGTTGAAAAATAAAGCATTTGAAAAACAGGGACAAGAAGAAAGATTTAGAGAACATGTACACCATACATTCATAGCGGTGTGACAGGAGCCTTCCAAATGCCAGGAGTGGATAAAGGGATGTGGTTACATCACTCAATGTGCATGGCCTTTTGGACCAGGAATGGTACACATGCTTACTTGGTGGGACACTGAAATATAAATCACAGCCATATCTGAGCAGAGGTGGATAATTCATCTAATTCAAGTCTCACCTAAATGTTCTGGTCCCCATGAATTCCGGTGGTCTTCGTAGGAAAACAGAGTCACAGTGATTCACACTTGACTTAATATAACGATGACCAAAAGAACCAGAATAATCAAAGGAAATGGCTTATGTTGCCATAGATTTAGGCCTTATAATTGTCCATTCTCCCTACAATTGCTAATATTTCACCTTCTTATTGTATACCTAGCTTAGGAAGGGGACCTTTGAATAAACGGCTTCTAGATCTTTCTTTTTCTATTGGGCAAAGTGGTTATCGTCTCAGTTGTCCACCTCAGTTTGCTAATGTAAACATACTGTTGCAACTAAGTCATGCAGGTACAGTCACAACAAGAAGGAAATGGGATTGTAGAAATGAACAGACAACAATAGCTCTAATTTATCAGACAACATTATCATCATCTTATGTGGTGCTGAGCTGGGCACGTAATTTAAATAGACATGGTCTCTGCTGCTTAGGAGTTTATGAACTAAAACATAAATAGCACACTCTTGTTCCTTTCTAAGAAGCAAACGTAGATCTGCCCTGTGGGCTTCCTAAATAAATCCAATCATTAGGACTCTAAGACAAACTGGTCATTAGCTTTATTCCATTTCACTTTTCTTCTTTTTGACCCCTGCCCTCTATTACTGCATAATTTAAGGAGGCTTTGGGAACAAGAAGGCTTATAGAAGGAATCAAAAAGGCAAATATCCTCAAACATTAAATAGCATGAAACAGTAGAAGCCAAAATGAGACTAGAAAAAAGTGACATATTGATGAAGTGGAAAAGGATAAAAGTCTCTTTCATAAGCCAAATTAGCACCCAAATAAACAAAGGAGGTAAGAGATAGTATCTGGATGAACAATGATAATCAAAAAGTGTCAATTAAGCCCAAGAACAGAAAAGGACTCAAGAATATACAGAATAACAATAAATAATAAAACAATAAAAGAGGGCTCGGGATCTCTTTAGCAAAATTAATTTCTCTCAGTGGAATTATGGCTCTAGCAACTCAGCAAAGAATACCAAATTAAGACAAACGTTAAGTAATTCAAGCCTACGCTATCTAAATGATTGAAACATTTGGTTTAAATTGGCATCTTTCAAGACTTTTTAACATAAAGGTGCAATGTTGAGTAGCAGTGGCATAAAAGTGCTGAATAATGACAGTTTAAGAGGCAGAGCAAGTTCCACAAATGGAAAGGATACAAAAGGTGGTGCCTGGTAGTGCCAACCACACAGTCGTGGACCAGGTTCAGTTTCATGACCAATCCAGATGGAATAGGTAAAGATGCCAGGCTTAATTAAATTCTATATTTGCTTTAATTTTCATTTCCCTTTGTCTAGCTATAGCCCCAGTCCTCCCTTATAAGAATGTTGAAGCAACCTCTCTGTAAACTAGTGTGTGATCTTGAAATACCTAGATCCTTACAATGGGAAGAAAAAATGAGTTATGATTTTTTTAGTTCATAATGTTTAATGCCATTCCATTGTAAGTTCATATGGTAAATAATGTATTTTTCAAATTAAGTCAGTGGGTACTTAAATTTAAATTAAGTGACTGATGGCACTTTAATTTCAACTTCAAAAGATATTCAACAAAAAGCTATTGAATATTTATCATGTGCCAGCCGCCAGGACAAATATTCTTCACCTAATAGCTTACTAGGGATGATGTGAGGAGAGTCTTAGAGAGTCAGGGCTAGTGTGTATTAGTTTTTCAGATGAAATTGCTAAATACATTCTAATTACCTGATTATTATTTGGCCAGTGGTCTGAGGGGAAAGCACAGCCCTTATCATTGTGAAGCACTAGCAGGACTGCATCGTGGCTGACACACAGAATGAAGGCTGGAGCAAAAGCCAAATCAATACTGGTTTGAGCACCAGCCTCAGGGGTCAAAAAATTTCACAGTGAAATTCATTGATTCATCCTTAGCTGAATTAGCAGCAATGCTATTATTTTCATTGAATTTTCAAATTGGAAATATCAAAATGAAAAATATTAGCATTCAATAAAAACATTATTAAAAATAATCCATTAATTAAAATATCTGAGCAAATCATTTCTATGTGACATTTCTCCTGAGACCTCTCTGATATCAGAATATAAAAGACTGAAAATGAAATATGAAAGCATTTATGAGATGGGGAGAGAGTGCACTAGGAGAATTCTTTTTCTAGATTTAGGTCCATGTATGAGAGCAGAGGTGGTTCAGAAAAGGAGACAATCTCCTATAAAGAGTAGCAAGGGTCACCGTACTCCCACTAGGAGGTTAAATATTCCCTTCGTAAGTCACAACAAAATTTCCTGATACCATGAAGGAAAGAGAGGAGGAATCAGGGAACTATAATTGTCCAAAACATGACAGAACATCTCAATCTGACAATCTGCTGTATGATTATACAACAAAATCATAGCTTCATTATGTGGCTGATTACATACCCACACATTTTGACAAAGTGCACGTCAATAACAAACATAAACTATGAGCTCCATCTTGTGAATAATATTCTTCCATCTTGAAGCCCTTGCTTATGATATAGGGGTGGGACAGGGCAAGGGCATTAGATCTGAGGAGGGGGCATTGTAAACAGCCCCATCCCAACCCTGGTCCTGCAAACAGGTCACTGAGGAGCCTTTGTTTCCATTAGCTTCTAAGTCAATTGTTCAATCATTACCTTGATAGGCAATAAGAAATGGGTTGACTTTTGCCTTTGTTTTTTTTTTTTTTTTTTTTTTTTTTTGCTGTACGCGGGCCTCTCACTGCTGCAGCCTCTTCCGTTGCAGAGCATAGGCTCCGGACGCGCAGGCTCAGCGGCCATGGCTCGCGGGCCCAGCCACTCCATGGCATGTGGGATCTTCCCGGACTGGGGCACGAACCCGTATCTCCTGCATCGGCAGGCGGACTCTCAACCACTGCACCACCAGGGAAGCCCAACTTTTGCCATTTTAATGAAGTTAAGGCATTTGCTATCCAGTCACTTCCGTGTTTGCACTTGCTTAAGAAGAGTCTTTTATTTCTGGATTATTTTACCTTAGAGGAAGAATCACTCACCAATCATTTGTGGACACAAATCCAGTTAATTCTGGAGCCCCAGTAACAGCCACCTGCCCTACCTTCTAATTCTATTTCAACATAGATGATCAAGGAAGCCCTCGAAATCGTCAGCATGTGGGAAGCCTTTTCTCTCTTCTCTTTTTTTCATCCTTACAGTTGACAAGTGCAAGTCTGAGACGTAAGGAAATAAAAGAACCTCTTTCTTAATATGAGTTTGGCAACACACTAATCTCAAATAACATAGCTCCAGGATGGCAAACTAGAAGTGGGCAATGATTGTCTAAAATATCCCTAGTGAATGATTTGAAGGAAGAGTCCTTCCTTCTACACCAACAGAAGGTTAGCAAAGCAAAGCCTCATCTGTCTTAAGAATTCCCCATGTCAGTTTCAGTGACTGCCTACCCCCAAGGGCTGTTCTGCAGGCAGGAAAAAGAGTGATTTCATGCACTTCACAGCCAGCTCAGTGCAGGGAGCTGGAGGGTGCTGCTCTTGGGAAGCTGATGTTACAGCTCAGCCTTGCCAGCACCAATGAGGAACACAGAGCACATGTCATTTTCCTTGTGTTTTTACACTCCTTTGGAGTTTTTGTTTCTTTTCCAAATTTCCACCATATTTGGCTCTTTATTAGCTATTGCTACATACACTGTCTGGTAGTCAAGACTGTTATGGCGATAGCCCTTTATTTATAATCTGAGTTAAACTAACTTGGGTCAATTACCAGTATTATATCTTAATTTAGATAGAAACTTTGACATCACGGAAGATAGTCCCTTCTCAACATACCTCTTTTTATTTCCCCTCAGAGAATAAGAGCATCTCATATACGGTGATGAAAGAAACATTTGTGGATCACTTTCCAAATGAGGGGGAAAAAGAAAGATGACATAAAAGGGATGCTGATTTTCTTCTTGTCTGTTGAACCGTCTTTGTAAGTTATGTTCTTAGGAAGAAAGATCTATTTTCTTACAGTAGCTTAGCACTAAATGGTCCTCTAAGAGAATGAAAGTCAAACTGCTCTCTTAGCAAATAACTTAAAGCCAGAGAATGATTTAGACACAAGGAGAATCTCATGGATCAGCTTTTCCATCTTCTTGTAAAGACATAAGAATATTACATTTCGTTGAAAATATAAAATATAGGGCTTTTTCAACATCAATAATTCATAACAATAAAATATTGTATAAAGATTTATTATGTAGCCACAAAACACTCTTTGAGGGGCCTCCCTGGTGGCGCAGTGGTTGAGAGTCCGCCTGCCGATGCAGGGGATACGGGTTCGTGCCCCGGTCTGGGAGGATCCCATGTGCCGCGGAGCGGCTGGGCCCGTGAGCCATGGCCGCTGGGCCTGCGCATCCGGAGCCTGTGCTCCGCAACGGGAGAGGCCACAACAGTGAGAGGCCCGCATACCGCAAAAAAAGAAAAAAAAAAAAAAAAAAAAAAAAAAAACACTCTTTGAAATAGAACATTTTGTGAGACAAAAAGGAAAAATAGTCATCACTCTACCTGAATGTAATATCAAGAATTGTCCTCTAGGGCTTCCCTGGTGGCGCAGTGGTTGAGAGTCTGCCTGCCGATGCAGGGGACACGGGTTCGTGCTCCGATTTGGGAAGATCCCACATGCCGCGGAGCGGCTGGGCCCGTGAGCCATGACCGCTGAGCCTGCGCATCTGGAGCCTGTGCTCCACAACGGGAGAGGCCACAACAGTCAGAGGCCCGCGTACCGCAAAAAAAAAGAATTGTCCTCTATAAAATTCACATCTTTAGATCCCCTACCCTCACCTCCAAGGAATCAAGGAATGACACATTGCTTCTTTATTTTCTAGCTATAGCTTAAAAATAGACAAACCAAGAATTTTATGCTCAAATAATTTCTGATCTTCCTGAAACCAATATTGTCAGAGAAGTTGTAGAAAAAAAAAAAAAGCCATCATCATTACTATCTGACCAGAATATCTGTTTATTTTCTTCAGTGTAAGACAAAAATAAAAGTTATCCTTTTGTTAAGATACTCAATTCACTCTAAAAATAATCTTGCTCTAGGACACAGACTGTTATCACCACAATCAATGCTATTTTTTATGCTCTTAGATACAACAAGCCATAGAAAGAAAATTATCTTGAGATGTGAGCCTGAAGAACCTGGGTTGTAAGTTGCTTTCCACTATTGAACAGCCTACTCTTGGTGCAAAGAAATGGGAACCCTCCTACACTGTTGGTGGGAATGTAAATTGGTGTAGCCACTACGGAAAACAGTATGGAGGTTCCTTAAAAAAATAAAAATAGTTACCATATGATCCTGCAATCCCACTCCTGGACATATATCCGAAGAAAACTCTAATTCAAAAGGATACATGCACCCCAATGTTCACAGCAGCACTATTTACTATAGCTAAGACATGGAAGCAGTCTAAATGTTCATCAATAGATGAATGGATAAAGAAGATATGGTAAATATATACAATGGAATATTACTCAGCCATAAAAAGGAATGAAATAATGCCATTTGCAACAATGTGAATGGACCCAGAGATTATTATCTTAAGTGAATTAAGTCAGAAACAGAAAGACAAATACCATGTGATATCACTTATATGTGGAACCTAAAGTATGATGCAAATAAACTTATCTACAAAACAGAAACAGACTCAAAGACACAGAAGATAAATTTTTGATTACCAAAAGGGAAAGGGGGTAGAGGAGAGGTAAATTAGGAGTTTGGGATTAGCAGATACAAACTACTATATATAAAATAGGAAAACAACAAGGTCCCACTGTACAGCATAGGGAACTATATTTAATATCCTATAATAAACCATAATGGAAAAGAATATGAAAAAAATATATATGTATAACTGAATCACTTAGTTGTACACCAGAAATTAACACAACATTGTAAATCAACTATATGTCAATTAAAAAAAAAACTCAGAAAACAGCTTACTTTCTTAGCCTTTCTCTAAGTGTTTAGGTACATGTTATGTCAAGTACATAAGGTATGCCCTTGCTTTAGTTAAGCCAAATAATAAAAGTGGGATCATCATTGTCACATTCTGTGTTCCATAATTGCTGTCCATGTTTCAATTGCCTTTTCCCTAAGATAATGTGAAGATAAATCAGAGCACATAGTGAACAACATTCAACCTCGTCCTTGGTGACCATTCTTCCAAGTGTTTTTTTTTTTTTTTTTTTGGCAAAACAAACAAAACACCAAAACCTAAATCAGTTTCTCTTACATATCATCAGTACTAACATAATTCAAATTCTTACCCCACTTCCCCTTACCCCAGATTTACCTCATTCTGTATTAATTTTCTAATTCTTACTTTATTATAGCAGAATAAGTGTATTATTCATAAGCCATTGAGCCTCAAACATAAGAGGCCCACATGTGGTGTAAATATCGATATTAAGTACCCTATTATTGGTAAGATACTTGAACAACATGGAAGTCATTTAAGAATATCTAAGGCACTATTATTTTTCAAGGTTTAAAAGAGCTGAAATGTAAATGATTATAAAATTCTACCCTTACATTGTGAAATTATAACCCATATCTGTATCTTAATTTACAAGGCAGTTTTACATACAACTGTGCCATGATTAACTCTCAGCCCCAAATCCACTGTTAACACTCTGCCTTCTGATGCTGAGGCTGAGACTCTCAAAACCCTGTTTCTGCTTTCCCAACTGGCTCTCTGTTAGCCTTTATTACCAGGGAGTACTAGATGGAGTCTGAGAAAACTAGAGGAGGGAGACACATATACTCCGTCCTGTGGACTGGCTATCTCACATACTCCCTCCTGTGGACTGGCTATCTCACATACTCCCTCCTGTGGACTGGCTATCTTTCTGCTGCCCCTAAGAGCATCAAGCTAACTATACACCTGTGCTCCAGGCCCAGCTGTTCCTTGCTATAGAGCAAGCCAAAACCAGTTTGCAATACTTCCAACATCTGCAGCCCAACTGCACCCCTCTCAGAGATACCCCACTAGCCTGCCCTCTGCAGAGTAGGGCTCAGGCTACAAGGCTTTTTGCCCAAGCTCATCCACATCAATAAATTTTAGCTCTGCTGGTCCTTTCCTCCAAGGTTCTAAGTTTTTACCATTTCAAGCTCTTCCCTTTGTTCCTCCAGCTCTAGAGGTGAAAGCTACCCCTTGTAGTTGCCATCTTTGTGATAATCTTATCTTGTTAAAAATATTATGCCTACTTATATTCAATATCTGTGTTCAAATAACTGGTGTGGTTTCTGTCTCCTGAGTGAGCCCTGATCCATTCAACAGCCCTGTGGGGACAGTTAGAGCAAGCCTTGCTGTCCCCATTTCACAAATGTCCACAAAATAACATTTTAACCCTGGGAAAAGAACACCTGGGATTTGAGCTCCAATCTTGGCACTATTTTCACAGAAACTGCTTCTATGTGTAAACTGCATAAAGTACTTCTCCTAGGTACTCCATATGTGCAATAAAATACATAGGTAAAAATATCTAAGGTGGCCCAGATGAACACGGTTATTTAAAGTCATATCTTTTGGACAAGGCCCCAAGTTAATTTTTACATGAAAGTTCTTCAATTTCAATCCATTCTAATAGTTTCGAGAGTTTGAGTTAAGATGTATTCTTATTCCTGTAGTGTAATAAACAGTCAAAATCCATGACATTTAAGGCCACTGAAGAATGTCAAAACCATACCTGTGAGCTCATTCTTTCCTATACAGTTTTAAAAGTGGGATTTAAAAAGCAAAAGCAAGATATGAAATAAAACGTAGCTTTCGGGATTACATTTGCTTGCTGCCAGGTATTCTATAAATATGAAAATGGATCTTGGAAGCTGCTGTTTAAAATGAAAAGTAATGAATATTTCCTGATGGGATGTTCAGCAAGCTTTTCTCGACCTGGACTTCCTTACTTTTTTTAGCCAAATAGTGTGTTATTTTTCCTCCTGTCTGCTCGGTGGATGTGTTTCCAAAGGCTGCTTTGTGTTCCTGTAAATTACAGGAATTCCTTTGTCATACAACTGGAGGCCCTGGTGGCAAAAGCTAATCAAGTTGAAGAAAGCACCACAAATGCTTCCCAAATGGCCTTCTTCCACAATTGGCAGCATTAAGACAACAAAAAAAGTGAAAACAAGCTACAAAAACAAATACACCTAAAGACTAAAGATGCAGATGTAGAGAATGGACTTGAGGACACAGGGAGGGGGAAGGGTAAGCTGGGACAAAGTGAGAGAGTGGCATGGACATATGTACACTACCAAATGTAAAATAGATAGCTACTGGGAAGCAGCCGCATAGCACAGGGAGGTCAGCTAGGTGCTTTGTGACTACCTAGGGGGGTGGGATAGGGAGAGTGGGAGGGAGATGCAAGAGGGAGGAGATATGGGGATATATGTATATGTATAGCTGATTCACCTTGTTATAAGCAGAAACTAACACACCATTGTAAAGCAATTATACTCCAATAAAGGTGTGAAAAAAAATACACCAACATTTATTCTTCCTCCCTCCTTTTTTCTAGATCCTCAGGACTGAAACACAGGGGAAAAAACAAGATTAAAAGTACAATCACATCTGCAGTACCTACACTATATAAAAAATACATATCCTGTATGATATGAAAATGAAATTTTTACTCGTAAAGTATGTATAGTGCGATAGATGTGTATAGATATTATTTTTCAACACTAGAAAATATTCCCAAGCCATATGTTCCTACGTTTCACCAGGAAGTTAACAAATTCACCTGTTAATTTAATAGGACAGGACCCTTTTGGTGGCTTATGACAGATCACTCACAGAGAACACAGTAAGAAATGAGAAAATGAAAGAAACCTTCCCAACTCTCTTAATTACTGTCTATTAACTGAACACCTATGAAAGAGCAGCCCCCCATTTTTAGAGCCCCAACAGGATCAGGATTTGCCATGGAGAAACTAATGTTGAATGGCAGCATCTGTTTGCCTCTGCTTGTTGCTGGATACAGCCTGCTGCACGACAGGCAGCATCCTACCACCGTGATGTGCCAAATGGTCCCTGGGGACTTTAGTTGATGACAAGTGGCCTATTCAGTTATGAAGAGAGTAGCTTAGCAATAGAGGGTGGCACTTCCCAGCTCACTACTCAGATAACTATGCCCCTATTCAACTTGACTTTGGAGATTATCTGATACTTTGGATCACAGAACCCGAATGTGCTACCACCCAGCACATGTTAAAAGGGGAGGTCATCTAATGTATTTTTTTTAGATGTCCATCATAAAAGAAATCATGTCTATGACTCCAACCTTTAACTCATGAGATACACCCATGGATATTCTACCTTCGCTCTGTTAACATCTGTTAAGGTACTGAATAGAGATCATGCTGATATATTCATTAGGGAATTGTTAAGACTGAAAACACAGGGATCCCTACAATGCAGTGCTTTAAAAGTTGCATGTATAAATGTTAGCCTCTAGGGGGAACTCCAGGCTCCTCACCTTAATTTTCCTAAAGGCTAAGTTAGGAAGAAAGGAGAAATCTCCATTTCTTTAAGAGAGAATGATCTGGCTGGTCCAGGACATTGATTGCACCATGTCTTGTAGGACTGGAGCTTTCAGAGGGTTAAACGCCAGCATAAAGGTTTACTTTTCTCTTAATGCTATTTATTTCTTCTACGTGGAAAACAAGCTAAATCACTGCCTTGACAAACTCCTCTCTCTCTTTTTGTGCCTATATAGATAGTAATATATCTAAATATCTATACACATGCACACCCACAATGTATACACACATATGCATATCCAAAGACACCCAGGATTCTCTGATTACTGCCTTTGTTCAGCCATCCATGTCCATGTTTGGGGGGACAAATATTGTGCAAGGTATATTTGGCATTGCTGATGCACTGGTCATAATATCACAGCACCCTAGATTTCCTCTGATTTCTAATAGTATGCAGCAATAGTATAGAGTGTTTATTTTTAAACTGCACGGAATGCCGTTAACTAGTTTTGTGGCTCTGGGCATGTCCCTTTGTTCTATGAGTTCCACTTTCCTCACTAAATGGTTTCTAAAGTGCCTTCTGGCTCCAATATTCTATGCATTTTATATCTTCACCAATTTCTTTCCAGTGCTAAGAGCAATTATGTTCAATGACTACTGGCGATCTAAATCATTTCTCCACTGGGTGATTTCATTGACGTAATGCCACTTGGGGTCATGGAGCAAAACCCAATACATCCAGTGAGCACAAAAAACTCACGTCAACTGTATATGACCAGTGGGCTGAAGAGACCTGGGACACAGCAGCCCAGCCGAAATCAACCTAACAGACAAATCCCAACAGCAAACTCACAATCTGCCTTTAGTCAAGCATTCTGGGTATCGTGTGTGGCGAAATTTTCTTAGAGCCTTGGGTCATGGGCTCAGCAAATGTGTACACTGACTCTCACACCTAAAAATTCAATGGAATGCACAGACACCTTGCATAAATCATCTTCCAGCAGCTTTTTCTTCCTGTAACTATGTGGCAGTTCAGAAGAGGTTTGGATGAGCACAGCTTATCTATATGAAGAAGGCACAAGGTTTTCACAGGAAAGGCATAGTAGAAGGATTCCTGCTCTTCCATATACTTGGAGCTCTCACCCATTTCTATTTTGTATCTTTTATCTGTCATGGACGCTCAAGAAATAAATTGGCCAGAACAATTTAGGTAGAGAACAAAGAAGAACATTAGAATCATGAATTCTAATTCTTCCGGAGAATTGAACTATCAAAACGAGCTGGTATTTCGGAAAATAGAGGAAAAAGATCTTAGATACATTTAATGCAATGCTCTCACTTTACATTTAGGAAACTGTAACTCAGAGAGGTCCAATCCTCCATTGGTATGATCTTTATTCGGGGTTTACCTTAGATGCTATTATGTGAATAGGAAATTTTGTTTGTGCACACTCCAGAGTCAGAGAATCAAGCTAAATACACCGAATTCACATAAGTTTATTGTATCACTTTCCTATTTCTGCATAGCACCCAGCTCAATACTTAGTGACTTTACACAAGTGATGTATCATTCCATGTGATTCTGTTAGTGGATTGGGCAGTTGTGTTCACCTCATCTGGCCTCACTCAGGGTGGGTGACCCAGTCAGCCAGTGGCTTGGCTGGGGCTGGATGCTTTAAATGACCCCAAGGCCTGGGGGCTTGGCTAGAATGGCTGGAAAAGCTGTAACATCCATGACTCTCTCTATGAAACCTTTCATCTGGATTTTTTACATGCTGCTGGAAGTATCCCAAGAGGGCAAAAGTAGAAGTTGTAAGGCTGATAGAAACAGAGGTTCAGAAGTCCCATGTTGCCATTTCTGTTGAATTGTACAGGTCAAAGTAAATCACAAAGACAGGCCAGACTCAAAGGGTGGGAAAATAGACTCTGCCTCTTTTTGGAGGGGCTGCAAAGAATCTGTGTCTATGTGTGTGTGAGCACACGTGCGCGTGTGTGTGTGTGTGTGTGTGGGTATACATATAATCTACCACACCCAGACAGAAGAAAGAAGTCAGGAGGTTAAAAAAGAGGTAGATATGATTTCCTTTGTTTTCAACAGAGTATCTCCTTAGGGACAAAGGTGATGTGAGAGGTCACTGATTTATGCTTTCAGGTCATCCATTATTTTGAATTCTAACAAATAGATACTATGCCATTGCTATGCTTTTATACAATGTGTACATCATAACTGGCACCCACTAGACACCCAGTCATAACAATGGGGACAGAGGAGGGACAGGCAGGTTTGAGAGAAACTAAACTAGATTTTGTCAGTTTATTTATTAAGCATATATTCTTATCTACTATGAAAAGTCATGACCTTTTCAGCTGAGGAAAGCAATTACTTTTTTGCACAGAGATTCTTTATATAACAACACAAAGGAGATTCACAAGTTACCAGTTTCTGGCAAGACTAAGACATCCAAGGCAGGCAGTGTGTATCAAGCAAACTTTGAGAAGCAGTTCAGTATATCAGAACATGAGGCTAATGAAGTCAAAGCTTTGATCCTCAGACAGGCCAATTAATCCCACAGAGAGAAACCTTTCTTTTCATATGTAAGGACAGCCTTGATCACTCTTCTTCCTATGGAATTCTTTCCTAACCTCAGGAGAAATGGACAGTATGATTTAATAAGATGCATATTTTGTTTAAATGCCACATATTTGCATAGATGCTATAGGGCTACAAAAATAAAAACTATGTGATGTTATTCTTCCAGAATTTTAAAGATTGTTACCAAAACAAATAAGACTATTCCAACAATTAGTTTACAGTGTACAAAATGATAAAGTGATGAAGAGGAGGTACAAATTACAATCCAAATTCCAAAGAGGAAGATATGTTAGGGGATCTTTAAAAATGTACAAAGAGGGCCTCCCTGGTGGCGCAGTGGTTGAGAGTCTGCCTGCCGATGCAGGGGACATGGGTTCATGCCCCGGTCCGGGAGGATCCCACATGCCGCGGAGTGGCTGGGCCCGTGAGCCATGGCCGCTGAGCTTGCGTGTCCGGAGCCTGTGCTCCGCAACAGGAGAGGCCACAACAGTGACAGGCCTGTGTACCGCAAAAAAAAAAAAAAAAAAAAAAAAATGTACAAAGATGGTGATATTTGCACTACACTTTTACAGACACAGAGAGGAAAGCATTCTAGATAGAAGAGAGAGGGGAGTATTAATTAAACAAAAGTGAATGATCTACCTCTGTAAGAATGTAGGGTCTAAAAAGAGAAAATTCATGGGACTGGAGTATATATGTAGCTCAGAGTCAGATTATAAAGAATTTACCTTGCTTTAGAAGGTAATGAAGAGCTACCAGAATAAAATAACCAGAGTGGTATTTTTAGGAAGATTATTCTGGCAGCAATGAATGTAGCTGATTACAGAGGAAATGAGTGGTTAGGGAGAGAGGTTAGGTATTACTACAGTAAACTACACAAGAATACTGAAGTCCAGGACCTTGAGGAAAAAAGATCAAAAGCACCAAAGCACAGTTTACATTTGTAAGGAGATGGCTGATCTACTTCTTTTAGAGACAGAGGTCAAGTAAGGAAGGAATATAAATCTTACATCAATGTTTGAAATGAAGAGGAGAAAATGTGAGCACCACATGGATAAGCTCAGTATTTTCAGTTATCTAGATTCTAGCTTCTAGAGAATGATGTTTTGCTTTGTCAGGGCGCTTGATGGGTCTGGAAACTTCACCGTGATCCATGCATTGGGGCACTAACAAGGCAGGAGAACAAAAGCAAACAGCAGTGAAGGAGCAGCGAAGATGAGATACACGACTCTGTAGGAGAATCAACTCAGTATGATTTTGCAACTTTCTCCAGCCATACTCAGTAGTCCAGGGAGATGAAAGGAATTGAACAATGGGAATCATCCAGGCTGGGAACCAGGGTGAATCAAGTGAAAATGGTGAGAGAATCTAGGGTGCTCTAGATGCGCTGCTGAGGACATTTTTGAAAACTCATTTTATGGTTCCAGCTGAGAAAGAAGACAGGAGAAGGCAGATCGAGAGGGGCAGACAGACAGAGAGTGGGATGGAAGTGCTGTGGATCCTGGTGAGCAGAAGGCAAAGACCAGGCTCTCTAGGCACCATGAGGAGCCGGGAGGACAAAGGGTGCTTTTGAGTTACTGGAGTTCCACACAATCCACCAAGGGATTGGGGCAAGGGACAGGGGCAAGGGATTGGGGCAAGGGACAGGGGCAAGGGACAGGGGCAAGGGATTGGGGCAAGGGACGGGGCAAGGGATTGGATCAAGGGACAGGGGCAAGGGATTGGGGCAAGGGACAGGGGCAAGGGATTGGGGCAAGGGATTGGGGCAAGGGACAGGGGCACACCCAGGCACTCCAGCCTCCTCTTTCTCCCCAGACAAACCTCAAAAACAATGTGACTTGTGGTAATGGAGAAAAGAGCTCACCTTCCTCTAGGAAAGCCCTTATACTCATGAATGTAATAAGGGTAATGACTAAAATGATTCTGTGGTCCATTCTGGCATTAGCCTTTTATGATTTTGAGCTTTGGACTATAGTAATTCTCATCCCCTGACCTCTGAGCCAATTTGTAATTAATTTCAAACACATAGACAACTACAGAGAACAATAGAAAATGATATAAAAAATATCCATATACTTACCATTCATCTAATCACAACATTTTGCCATATTCGCTTTAGTTCTACTTTTAGAGAAAGATGTAGATAAAGAAACACATTAAGCATTTTGTCTGTCTTTTCTTGATCTTGTTTCTCTTTCTCCAATTCCAAAAATAATATCTGTCTTGAATTTAGTTGTTATTGTTCTCGTATGTGTTTTACATTTTTCATAAACATAGATGTACCATAACTTTTTATTTTTAACTTTTTTTGCAAATTATATTCCCTTATAGGTTATAACAAGATATTGGGTATAATTTTCTGGGCTATACAATAAATCCTGCTGCTTATCTATTTTACGTATAGTAGTTTGTTAACCCCATGCTCCTAATTTGTCCCCTTTCATAACCATAAGTTTGCTTTCTATGTCTGTGAGTCTGTTTCTGTTTTGTGTATAGATTCATTTGTATCATTTTTTAGATTCCACATATAGCTGATATCATATAGTATTCGTCTTTCTCTGTCTGACTTATTTCACTCAGCATAGTCTCTAGGTCCATCCATGTTGCTGCCAATGGCAATATTTCATTCTGTTTTATAGCTGAGTAATATACCATTGTGTATATATACCACATCTTCTTAAGCCAATCGTCTTATTGATGGGCACTTGGGTAGTAATTTTTATTTTTAAATGTCTTGTTTTTTTTTTACAATGCACATAAAGAGTTCATTCATTTTTACCTGCTCTAATAGTGTGACTATACAATTTATTCATTTTACATGAATGGGCATTTAGATCTCTTGCAGTTTTATAGAAATACAAAAAAATATATAGCAAAGAAATTTTAGGGGACCGGATGGTAACCCTGTCTGAACACTATAATTATCTGGAGAGTTTTGCTTTGTTTTTTTTTTTGTTTTAAATCCAGATGCCCTATCCTATGGCTATGCATGCTATTCTGTTTTACATCATGACAGACAAGTGGTAATATTTATAGGGTGCACTGCAGTAAAGGGAAAATGTTACTCATAGAAAGTTAAAGTAGACCAGCCATTTTACCTCACCAAACACACGCAGCCACCCCAAAGGCTAAAAAGAATCAAATCTCTATAGATTGCAAACCTTTCCAAATTTCCAGCACAGTGATGTGCAGGTAACCCTGGCTAAGCAACTCTGTTCTAGAGCAAGGGTTCTCAAATTTGGCTGCATGTTTAAATCTGCTGGGGAGCTTTAAAAAATCTACTCATGCCCAAGCTGCACCCCAGACCAATTAAATTAGAATTAGTAGGATCAAGACCTCAGTTATTTTTAAATCTCTCAGGTGATGTCCTGATTATGAGAAGCACCTAAAGCACTTGTTACTAATGCGTATCTCCAGGACCCATACTTTTTAGTGGTGTGCCTGAGAAGCTGTATGCTTAAAAATGTCTGAGGTATACACCTAGAAACAGAAGTGCTGTGTCTCAACTGAGCAGTGGTGAGAAAAGCATTTATTTATTTATTTTTTTGCCACTCACAAGATTTTTATTTTCAGAGTCTTCTCAGACTTGGGGCCATTCCTGAAAATTCTTCTTTCATCAAACCAACATTTGACCAATTTCAAATGTCTCATTATTATTATCTTTCCTCCTTTTGTACGACCAATAAACAGCACAGCCCATTTCTTCCAGGTACCCTAACTGATTGTCCTCCATCCACTAGTGCCCCCTTCCATAATTCTTCATTCTGCAGTCAGAATAAACTCTGAAAATTTAGAATATGATTTATTCATCAAAACCAAAAGCTCCTTTAAGAGCTTCTACTGTACTTAGAACAGAGTCCTAAATCCTTATCTTTGCCTTCAAGGTACAACACGGTCAGCCTTTATCCACCACTCCAGCACCCACTCACACCATTTCTCTCCCCTTTGGTCTCTTCAATCCAGCCAAATTTGCAGTGTTTTAAGTTCCTGGATCTCACTTAGACAGAGAAGACCACCTTAGAGCCACTTGAGAGCCCCTACTCGTTGGAGCGATCATTCCAAGAAAGTCAATCTTGCCTTTCTAGATAACATCTGTATTCAAGTGGTCATTCTGACCTGTGGATTGCAATGATTGGTTTGGCTGGAGTTGAAAAACTCAGATTCCTCAGGGAAAGATCCCAGTTGGATGCCATTAGCTTTCCGAGGGGCTTCACATAGTAGCTGTAGCTGGCATTGTCATACCACTACACATTCGTGTATCATATTATCCACTGTTCCAGGATATAACCTTTGAGATTCTAGCCACAGGACTCTTGCTTACCTTTGTGGACGAGGCTGTAAGGAACACTGGGAAAGAACAGGCTGTGGAACCAGACTGCTTAGATAAGTCCCAGCTCCACTAGCAATCAGCTGTGCAAAGTGGGCTACACACTTAATCTAACCACGCCTTGCTTCCCTCATCTGTAAAAATAGTCATGATAATAGTACCTAGTCTCATGTTGTTGTTGTGAAGATTAAATAAGATAAACAATTATATGGGGGAGAGATGGATTGGGAGTTTGGGGTTAGCAGATGCAAACTATAATATATAGAAGGGATAAACAACAAGGTCCTACTGTGTAGCACAGTGAACTATATTCAATATCCTGTGATAAACCTTAATGGAAAAGAACATAAAAAATGTATACATATGTATAACTGAGTCACTTTGCTGTACAGCAGAAATTAACACAACATTGTAAATCAACTACACTTTAATAAAAAAATTATAAATGCGTGGAACTTAAGTGCCTATAAACGTTTTATTATTATTACTCTCACTAGTTTACATTTTTCAGTTCTCCTTTCATACAGGTATTCTTGCATGGTTATCATTTAGAATTCTTCCCACTTTTACCACCCAAATTCTTTTATTCTTATTTATTGTAGCAAAAGAAAAAAAGGAGTAAAAATACCTAAATGATTAAACCTTTTATCAAATAACAAATTCTGTATGTTTTCCAAAATATATTAAATATCGTTCTCTCCTTTTGTCACCATCATCAGTAAATAATGTCGAGAGACATGAATTCAAAAATAATACCTTGGTTGTGTCTACTTGAATAACACTTTGTGCTATTCTGATTCAATTTTTTCAAGGATCTCTGGGTCTTGGAATCCCATAACCCACTTTAATAACTTGTTGTAGAGTTAAAATAACCCTTTTGGGCAGGAAATTCTTTTTCATGTCAAAGTTTATTCAATCATGCTGAGCTTTAATCCCATTTTCTCTAGGTTTGGCTTTTGTACCCGTTTTATAAAATGGGACTTGTGATAACTATTATCACTTAGTATTTACTGTAGAGGGAACTTCAAATCTTTAAAAATTACACTAGAATATCACCATATGTTTCTTTTTGAGTTCAATTTCATACATAAGAGGGGCTTTTAAAGAAACACCACAGGAGCTTCCCTGGTGGTGCAGTGGTTAAGAATCTGCCTGCCAATACAGGGGACACAGGTTTGAGCCCTGTCCAGGAAGATCCCACATGCTGCGGAGCAACTAAGCCCGTGCACCACAACTACTGAGCCTGTGCTCTAGATCCCGCAAGGCACAACTACTGAGCCCACGCGCCACAACTACTGAGTCCCACGCACCTAGAGCCCGTGCTCCACAACAAGAGAAGCCACTACAACGAGGAGCCCGCACACCGCAATGAAGAATAGCCCCCACTCGCTGCAACTAGAGAAAGCCCACGCACAGCAACAAAGACCCAACACAGCCAAAAATAAATAAATTTATAAAAAGAAAAAAAAAAAAGAAAAAAAGAAAAAAAAGAAACATAAAGATGGATAATTCCAAAGGCCACTTCTAGAAGGGCAAATGAGCAGTCAACCCAGCAGACATAAAAACAGGGTCAAATTGTAAAATTTGTTCAATTATGCTTTTTAACAATATTCAGTACTTTGTCTTGTCCCTGAGAAGCAGCTGGTCAATGAAAACCATCCACTCTTTTGTGCTGGATAGAAAGATGTCAACAGTCAAGGTGTTAAAAAGTCATCACCACAAAAGCATACATGTTCAGAACCAGAGAAATTCACTGAAAGGTACCCTGAAAATACAGCTCAGATACTTTTTCTTTCAAGGACTACTTCATATTACAAAGCCAAATGTAGTTACTGATACACTGCAAATAATTAATGCTAAAATCCCTCTGTAGGCTGAGAAGAATTTAGGTCATTTCAGGGTTGGGATAATGTCTCTGTTAATTCTGCAAATCCCCTGGAATCCAGGTCAGAGGTCTACACACTGCAGGAAAGAAAAACATCATTTTAGATAACAGTTGAAGGTGATGATTATGGTGACTATGAAAATGGAATGCCTTTTAATTATGTCAGCTCACAATAAATGATTATCATTTATAAAACATGACGTAGAAAAAGTAAATTCCAGTAGCCATGCAAATAGTTTGAAAAAGCTACCAAAGTGACTCAGAATCTGTATTGGTTCTTTCCGTGTAGCAGTTGAGCTGGCACCAATGGTAAATATTTAAATAGAGATGTAGTTGTTATTTTATGTAGTTTGTGCCATATTTTGTGTACATCATTTGGGCGTCATCCTTGATGCTTTCTTTTTACCTCAACTACTTTATCCTATTGTTCACTAAGTCTAGTTGCTTTTGTCTCCTAAGTATGTCTAAAATCCAACCACTTGTCTCCATTTCACTGCCAGTATGCTGGTCCAGCCACTGTACTGTTTACTCCTAACCCCCTTAAGTCCATGTTCCACCTAATAGCTAGTGTAACCATTTAAAAATACAAAGAGAATTATCTCTTCTCTACTTAAAGCCAATCAGTGGTTGCCTAAATCAGATAAAATTAAATTAAAATACCTTTAAGACTGACCATGACCTGACCCTACCCCTATCCCCAGCCTAATCTCTAATAAAGGATATAAATAGTTTTGGTAGGTGGGACAGGCACCTACCTATTTGGTCCACCTCTTGTTAATTTGTCACTTCTTCCTTACTGCAAGAACCCCAATTTTGTTAGAATTTTCCCAACTTTCTTTGTAGTTAGATTTTTTTTAAAGACTTCTTTTTTTTTTTTTTATGTAGACCATTTTTAAAGTCTTTACTGAATTTGTTACAATATTGTTTCTGTTTCAGGTTTTGATTTTTTGGTCGTGAAGCATGTGGGATCTTAGTTCCCCAGCCAGGGATCGAACCCACACCCCCTGCATTGGAAGGCGAAGTCTTAACCACTGGACCACCAGGGAAGTCTCAGACCTTGTAGTTAGATTCGGCACCAAATTTCAATCCATGAGATGTAAGGAGATATATATGCTGAGGGACTTCCTTCAAGTTTCCAACTGAGTATCACCTACTCAGATGCTTTTCCTAATTATACTTTATAAAATTAAATTCCCTCCTCTTAATCTCTCAAAATCCTGTTTCTTCTTAGCATTGATTACAATTTGTTATTATATTATGTATCTGTTGGTTTGTTTGTGTCTCTCTGACTTCTCTGCAAGTTCTGTGACAGTAATGAACATTTATGCCTTATTTATGGCTGTATATTGTCACCTCTCACAGTAGGAGATAAATATTCATGGACAAGAGAATGAATAAAATAATTACTTTTATGAGTATCAACATTATGAACTATGCTATAAATCCATTATGTCAACAGACGTTTGTCTTATATTTTTTCATTTAAGGTATTATGCTTGGTGGTGTGGGAAATACAAAAGTAAATACAACATGCTCTTAAGAAAGACACAGACTTAGTGCAAAAGAAAAACATGTATACAAATAACCATAAAGGGCAGCAGGTAATATAAACATGGCACAGATGCTATGGGAATTAGGAGAAGAGAGAAATCCCTAATGACTGGAGTGTTAGGAAGAAATCCTGGGAAAATGTCTAAGCTGACCATGAAATTGAGTATTATTTCGATGGAGGTAGTAGATGAGGGTGAGAGGGTGGGAGAAAAACAGAGAAAAATCCATAGGCATTTCCAGAAAGCACAGTGTATGTGAGGAACAAGGTGCAGCCCATCTAAAAAAACAAAGATGCAAAGAAATATATTATCCCTATTTGTTTGCTTCTTATAACACCTCACCTTGAGGCAACACCCAATGATGACCCAGTTTGGCCTAAGGAATAAGGGTAACTGTACTTTAATAAGGCTGACTTAAGGAAACACAACATAGAGATGGAAGAAGAGAGCCAGAAGAAACAGGATATGGTATCCTGCACAAATTCTATCAAAATCTTCAGTGGGAGGTGGAGTGGGGTGAGGTGGGGAGCTGCAGTAATTAACACAATTAAAAATTATGTACATCTAATAAAATCTATGCTGCCCCAACTTACAGCTTGACAACCCTTAATAAAGAAGGGACTTTGACCAGAGACAAAAACTTATGTATATCAAAATTGGGTATTAGTAAAGACATAAAAGAAAGAAATCAATTATGAGGGTAAGAACTCAGATGATTAGATGTTTCACAAAAAGCTAAAATGAGAAAAATGAAGAAAGCGTAGCTTACAGAATGTGTGAGGGGTTGAAGTAATTCATCTATAAATGCAGATAAGTCTACGAACTCCCTATAGTTCTTTGGTCCTCTAAATGCCTTTTGACTATGTTGTAGCTCAAGTGCCATAACCAGAGGGGAGGTACAGAGAAAGACAGAGTTTTGAATCAATTTTGGAACATGGGGGAGAGTCTAGTATTACACATGTGTGCACACATGTAAACACACACACATGCACACGCATGAATATGCAAAAAATTTTTAATTATTATAAAAATGAGTTGCAGCCTATATCATTTGTATATATCAACTTAAGAAACTTCAAGGCAAGTTTCATAATTGTGTCATGTCATTGACATAAATGGAAGGGATATACGTGACACATATGTGTGTCTATGGAAAAGTATAAGGATATATTATATATATTATATTGAGCTATAATATATATATATATATTCATACAAAGACACTCAGATATATTTCAAAATATGTTATGTGTCTCACTCATACCTCCTGGTGTATTTGACTCTCACAGTGCCTCCGAGGGGTAAATAATACCATTGTCTGCTGCACACTTTTTTAGATATTGAAGTAAACGTAAAGAGATGGCACAACTGACCTAAAGAAATAGAGTCTGTTAGTGCTCAAAGCCAAGCAGAACCATGATGTTAAATCTCGTTGAGGGCTTCCCTGGTGGCGCAGTGGTTGAGAGGCCACCTGCCGATGCAGGGGACGTGGGTTCGTGCCCCGGTCCAGGAAGATCCCACGTGCCATGGAGCAGCTGGGCCCATGAGCCATGGTTGCTGAGCCTGCGTGTCCTAAGTCTGTGCTCCACAACGGGAGAGGCCACAACGGTGAGAGGCCCGCGTAAGATGAGGGTGGTGTCTCATGTATAATGCCACCTAGATTTATACATCACATTTCTTCCAAAGGGTTTTCAGATATTATCTTGTTTGTCTTCCAACAGCCCTGAAAGATAAGTAGGGGCAGTAGTTCCATCTGCATTCGCCAAGATGGATTATCTGAGGCAGGGATGGATGAAGTCCCAGCGAGCTGCTGAGCTCTGCCGAGATCAGACTAGACTCCAGGTGCCTGTCTCCTTCCCAGGGCTCCTTCTACATAGCTGGGTAACAGAATCTCCTAAGGTGAGGTTGGGGGGGGTGATGGGGAGTGAGGTTGGAGAGATTCCAGAAAAGGGATGTAGCTCTAACGTCTCTCTCTGGTGCCTCTGCCGACAGGAATATAAGACCAGGTAACAAGATCTTAAATGGGACTTTTCCTGTTGCTCCAAATTGGTGATTAATTCTAAGAATGGAAAGAATATAAGTATCTCATATTCTAAAGAGAACTACAAACAATAAGGGCTTCTCATCTTCAGAGCTTTCTAAGACAGCTGAAGTAGTCTTACCAACCCCAAACCTCACTCTAGTCTCCTGAATTCTCTCACCTGTCTACTAAAAAAAAAAAAAAAAAAAAAAAAAAAAGGGAAGGGAGAAAGGGACAAGGTCATCCAGAGTCATAGATTCTTGACCTAATGGGAAGTAAAATCTGCCCCCATCAAACAAGCTAAATAAGAGGGATCAGAGAGCATCTGTACTAGACACTGGGATTCTAGCACCTCACTGGTTTCCCTTACTGCAGGTATCTTGATCTTCCTTGCACCTACCTAAGCAGAGGAAAAGGGAATTGACAAAAGACCAAGGACAGAAGGAGACGATTTTTGTGTCGTAGCTTGTACTTCCAGTACTTGGTTCCTATGGTCAAGTGGGCCTCGTGGAAAAGAACTGGACTGGAACCACCATACCAGCAACCCACAGAAAAGCACTGCAAGCCAGCTGACAGCCCCAAGCAGCAAGAGGGTATGGGGTACATGAACAGGATCAGTTTCAAGAACCTGTGCATAAGGGACGCCCCCCACAGAGAACTTCAACAAACTCATGCATGCCCCCTACCCACACCCTCAGGAGAAAGCCATCTATGCAGTAATAAGACAGCAGTAGCCTGAGAAGCAGCAGTAACAGATCAAGAGAAAATTACAACAGGTCCAGTCAGGTAAGGGCCAACTGTTCTTTTCCCTTTTTTCTTGCTCCCCACCTGAGCACGCAAGGAAAATGAGAGGAAGAAAGTGTCCAAAGGCCGGCCAACCAATCCTGCCCTGGGCTCACAGGTAAAGAAGAGGTAGGAGGAAAGGACAAGCAAGCCACGCCCTTCCCACATGTGTCAAGGGGCTGGAGCCTGGCCCATGATGTTGGAAGGGAAAGTTTTATAAAAGAAATGAGATTGGAATTTTCCAGTGGACAGAATTTGAGTAATGGGAAATGACTTGAGAATTACGGCATACGCCTAGGATGTCATTAAGGAATCTGCTACCCAGCTGGGAAGGGGAATTTGACATAACACAATAAGGGAGCAAAGACTGGTGAAAAATAAAACCATTTCCTGTGTGTTCCCCACTGAGCCGGGCCTTCTCCATAAACTAGACACACACAGATGCAAAAATCAACAAAGACCATGGAGGCTTTAGCAGCGAAAGGAGGATATTACTTATGCTTCTCTACAGAGATGATTTACTGGAATAAAAACAACACATAAGTAATAGGCAGAAGAAGAAATAAAAAGAAGTGAACATCCGTAGCCCTCTCTTTCAGCAGAACCTGCAGTTTTCAGATTCCTACTTTTACACTCAGATGTGGGCAGTGCAAATTGAAGAATCTAGAGATGTTTACACTCGACGCTACAAGGAGCATTTATTTCAGACATGTGGCTACATCAATTAAATGTAATGTGTGTTCACAACATTAGTCATTTCACACAGCAGCTCATTATAATGCATGTGCCTTGCTAAAGCAGCCAAGATTCAGCGAGGCATAAAACCACAAAGCATCATTATAGATCATACATCACTATTTTTAAAAAAACATGAAAGTTTTACAGTAGTTTTCTTCTCCAAATTACTAATAATGGTCCAAATAATCAAATATTTTCTTCACTTACTCCATTTGACCCTGCATCCTGATTATATAAATTGACCCTATCACTACCTTAATTCAACAATAATTTTGAAAAGTGTTTTCCCACATTATAAAATGATAACCATAATTCTGCATAAAATACTAAAGAATAAATGGTTCTAATAAAATATTATTACAGGCAGCTATTTCTAATTTAAAAGGCTTATTCATTAAGTTTCTGCATGAGAATAACTAAGGTAAATCACATATACAGAAAAGGAGAAGTAAAGCACAACATGATTACAACAAATGACTATTTTAGGTTAAGTAGGCAAACTGTCACTCAAAAATCTATGTTCAGGGCTTCCCTGGTGGCACAGTGGTTGAGAGTCCGCCTGCCGATGCAGGGGACGCGGGTTTGGGCCCTGGTCCGGGAAGATCCCACATGCTGCGGAGTGGCTGGGCCCGTGTGGGCCATGGCCGCTGAGCCTGCGCATCCGGAGCCTGTTCTCCACAACGGGAGAGGCCACAACGGTGAGAGGCCCACGTACCACCAAAAAAAAAAAAAAAAAAAAAAATCTACGTTCAGTTCAGCATTATTAATCATGGTGTCCAATGCAATGAAAATAAGAGAATTCAGTGTGAATTCATGCCAGTTCAATTGACCAAAGACTTCCTTGAACCATCCTGTGAGGAATACAGTGTGCTGTGAGTTGATACAGACTTAGAAAGGCAAAGATAAACAGGACATAGTCAATAAGGAGAAAAGATTGGAACAGATGTAAATGTCCTAAAGTTTGAAGATTTCGCCATCAGCAAAAGACTATGTAATAAACAAGATATTTCCTGTCTAAAGCATGTCATATTTGCTGCATCAATCAGGGCCTAGGAAGAAACACATGGCACACTCAAAATGGTATAACTGAAGAAGATTAAAGATTAGGACTGTTACAGAGTCGTAGGAGGGTCAGGGACCTAAGAAGGGTCGGGGAAGCACCAGGGAATGTAGCCACAGCTATTGGTCCTCAACACCACTGGTGGGAAGGGAGAAGGGAGGAACCACATTTGCTGGGGACCTGCTGAGAGATGGAGCCAGGAGTGTTCTGCAGAACTGGACAGGAACAGTGGCAGGAGGAGGAAGCAGACAATTCCAGAACCCGAGCAAGGGTTAGGGATGGGATTGAGGGCTGTACGTTGTCTGATTCTCTCCCCCGCATGCCCTGATCTTCAGCAGGGCCTCACAGTGGCTGAACTCTGCGTAGAGCTGAAAAGCAAGAAATCTCAAAGCCTGAGATTGGGGAGACCAGAGCAGGATGGAGAAGCGTGGAGAAGAATGGCTGTGGGGTGGAAGAGGCAGGGGCACAGTAAACAAAATAACCCCGTCCTCTGTTAATACGGAATTTAGAACAGAGTAAACCAGACTTTTCTTAACTGATAGTCTGAGGTTTCAAAAACCTATTTTGACAATGAAATAAGACGCAACACTGAATATAGAAAAACCTAAGAGATTTCGAAGAATGTATTAAAACTGCAGTTCTCCAAGCATCTGACAGCCCAACATTGAGTGTTCACAGGACTAGTAGTAAATTAAAGAAGAAAGTGCCAAACAACGTAAGTTTCCTTCTGCCTGGAGCCATTGATACTTGGAACAGGATACAAAGATCTAAACTTCTTTGATACAAGGGGTATGTTCTTTTTCCTAATTCAGCACTGAGATCCTTCTCTCCATCTTTCCTTGTTTTAAGAGAACAAATTTGTCCCATCTTAGGCACCTAACTGACAAATTATTCTACACACCTTTGGTAATTCAGGAAACATAGGGAAGAAAATATAGAGAGCTAGAAAATGTCATATATAATTCAGATTCGATGAAATACTTATATTAAGGACACATAAGGATTAAATGGATCTGGTATTAGGGAAATAAAGAGTGAACCATGAGAGTTGCACTTTTGAGGCATGGAGGGATTTACCCCAAACATTTATATCATCACAGCTCTGTTAATGAAAATTTGGTGAAGATGAAATGTTAAGAGCTGTTTCACTGAAGACTTGAGAGATGTTCTCGATTATTAACATTTGGCTATGAACAGACCCTTCTCAATAATTCTTGGATTTTGTGATATCATTGAATTCCTTGGAATTGATAACCATAATTAGCTTCATTAGTCAGCTTTTTGTTCTCCTCATTTTTCATGACTGCATTCAAGACAGGGACTGCATTTTTCATTGTAAAGGGGGACGGTGAAGGTTTCTGCCAATGCGAAATGAGCAAGGCCATGGTTCTTCTTCTCGTGAATAAGTATATAATGATAATAAAGAGCACATTACAGGACTATCCTCTGAGTACACTAGCTGCACCAGTATCTCATAGAAACAAGGAATGCAGAATATCCTCCCAGGAGTCTTGTGAGGATTCTGATCATGCTGGCTGTTTGGCTGCATCAATTTATGTCATGAGGTTTGATTCTCTAGAGATAATGTGTGTATGTCAAAGGATATAAAAGGGAGCTGCAAAAACATAATTACTCTGATACCTTAGTATTGGTTACAAATAGTAGCTCTTAATTTTAATCTGGGTACATGAAAATAAGACAAATTTCTATCTTTTAGACCATTCAATCTAAATAGAAATCATCAGAGAAATACAAAATTCAAATACTAACTGGCCAATTATATTGGAAGTCTTCATAATTAACGAAGTTTAATAATTAGTTCAGTACAATTTCATAAAGAGCTGTGAAAAAGCCAATAATTTACAGTGGTAATAGATACCATATAAGCATATTTAGAAACAAAAAGAATATCCCCTGGGATCAGTTAATAAGGTTGGGGGTTAAAAAAAGATGTCTTTTGTTGATTTTTCACTAATGGATAGATAGCACCCTCAATCATTACAGCATCCCTGTGCTATGGGAGGTTGTCATTCAAAACCATGTTATCTGAAAAGTATTGAGGGACAAGCTGCAGTTTCTAATTCAGAGAAGTACAATGGTATGGATTCAGCAACTGTGCATTAAATTAAAAAAAAACACTTTGGAAATATCTTTAAACTAACCACATACTTTTTAACACGAGGATTCTCATTTTTATGTTTTCTCCCAGGGAAAATGCTGATTGGATAACTAATAGCTTTCCTCAGCCAATCTTTTCTTTTGAACCTTTTGAATTTTGTGAGAAAATTCTGTTTGTACCATGTTTTTTACCAAGCTCCCTGGTCTCGGCTTCAACAAATGCTATTAATTTATTCTTGCATCACATGAGAACCCATGAAGGGATACAGTGTTTTTATTAAAAATAGAATTATCTACGTTTGGAATGCTTCTAATTTACTTCTCTAGGATGAATATTCTATATCTTTTTATTGATTAACATTTTAGATTAGTTCATTCATATGTATGTATATATGTGTATACACAGTCATGAAGGGAGGTCTAATTTGACTCCATTATACCCTTTTTTCCTCCTAACTATTTCCATCTCCATCCAGAAATGAGAGTTCAATAGTTCTTGTCTGATTAATAACTGCATGACTTTTCCTACCTTGATTCAAGTAGATTAAAGATGGAGGAATGAACTTTCTTAACACACAATTCCCTGGAACTTACAAATACAAAATAACCCATTAAAACAAAGGTCATTGTCCCTGCTTCTGGAATTAAAACACCTAATTTCTCATATATCTTCCAAGTAACACTGTAACATAAGAGTCACAAATAATAATAAATGGTTTAGTGTCAAGTGTGGATTCTTCTCTGTATCTTATTCCACACGTTGAGTTAAAATCTGGTACTTTCAGTAGTACCATTATCAACTTAAATTCAGTGTCTCCAAAGCCAAATAATAATTTCCTTCTTTTCCAATATTCAAAATTTTGGACAATGGCATCCCTATTCCCTCAATCATGTAATATTAGTAAATAATATATTTTTCCTTTATGTTCTGTATAATAATAACTACTGCCTGTATAGCACGTAACCATTTATGAAAAAAAAAGTTATTTGTACATACTTATTTGTTCGTTCCTAAACCACATAATCTGAGAGACAGTGAGGCTACAGAATGGTGAAAGATACTACTGTAAGTCAAAAGGTGTATGTTCTGGGCATTCAAAGAAACAAAATGCTGAAACCACCCAAGTGATTGCTCGAACATATGTTTCTACAAACTCTTATGGGCTCAGAGAAAATAATGATCTAAATTAATGGAAAAAGACATCAAGGAATGCTTTCCAAAGGAGCTGCACAGGACATAATAGGCAGGTGAGTATAAGAGGAGAATTGGTGAAAGGGAAAAGAGTAATTGCCAAGGAATAGAGACATGATGGGATGTCCAATAACCCAAGAAAAATAAGCCTTTGGGGGAAATACAGGACTCCAGGTATGTGTAGAAGAATAAAAGAAGACATTTGCTGAGATAATATGCCTGGGTCACTTCAAGAAGAGACGTGTATGCCAGGTTAAGGAGCTTGGATGTTTCTTACAGGTGATGGTGAGAGAGGAGGAGGTGCCAACAGGAAGGAAGGAAGGAATGAAGGAAGGGAGGGAGGGAGGGAGGAAGGGGAAAGAAAAGTAGGGGATGTTGGAATTTGTCAACTCCCCTAAATATACAGTGGTGATTCTTGTTCAGGCACACCTAAATCCTGGTGTTAATATCATCCGAACTCTTGGGGTTTTGATTTTCCCCTCTTGTTCTCAAAGAGATTCTCCAACAGAAACAACAAAACTGTTGAGAACTTCATTTCATATCCTAAGAAAAGGGCTTCTTCCTCCAGAATTTCCAGGCAAAACAAAATCCTGATAGATCAGTTAATGTCTCATTGGCCTGGCTTAGGCCACATGCCTACAAAACTTCTGACAAAATACATTGATATGCCAGTAGAAATAAACATATTGACTACCTAGACAATATCACAGCTTATACTCACATTCTTATTCATACCTCCCTTTAGAAATGAGAAAACTCAATACCCAGGGTTAAATGCTCAAGGTCTTCATAAACAGCCAATATTCAAACCCAAGTCTGTTCCTCCCCAATGTCCATGTTCTAGATATAAATAAACGCCTTCACAATATTCAATTACCAGCCTGGGACAATGGTACATTGAAAAATCACCCAGTCTCATGAAGCACACCAACCTCTGCACAATGAGTCCCCATGGAGTTTGTGTAGAGTTCTAAATCTCTTTTAGATTTTCCTTAAAAATAAATCACCTTGATAAAAGTAGTTCAGATTCTGACTAGATACCCAAGCCTTATATTTACAGTAGTTCTGATTCTGACTGGATACTCAAGCCTTATATTTACGTAACACATGCTCTACACTAAAGAAAAGTAAAAATTAAAAAAAAAAAAAAAAAAAAACAAGCAGCAAATATCACTTGGATTTGGTTCTCCAATGGAAAAGGGCAGAGAGGCTCGGCAGGCCTTTCAATGATGGGCAGTTTTCCCTTCACAAGTCCTTACTTTGTTTCCAGTCTGGCTTCTGACAGTTGGTAGGGAAGTGTACCTCTGACCAAGCAGCTTGACACATTCTCAGAAACAAATAAGTAAGGTTGATGACATCCTTCCCATCCCTAACTTCAGCAAAAGTGCTTCCTCTGCGGGAAGGCATTTTAGCGGTCTTCTCGTATTGGAAGTGAATACCTGAGCATCTTTACTGCTGCTGCCTTGGAATCACCACAGATAGTATCTCACGTGATGGCTTAAGTAGATTTTATCTCAGTCTCAGCCCTGATACCAACGACTTACCCTCTGTATCTGCCTACAAGTAAATAAATAAATACAAGGGCATACAGTGCACTTCTCTCCTGGACTTGAAATATAGAGGGTTTTAAACAGAATCATTTCTTTTCTTTGCTAGAACAGAGATCGGTCTCAAGTAGCTGCAGGCTCTCACAATTACTATTTTGAGAATCTGACTTGACTCTACGTAATGCCGCATAGTGGAAAGAACTCTGATTGAAGAGCCAAGACCTGTATGTGTCATAACTTCTACTTTTGCATCTATATTGAATAGATGGGTGCCCTTTCATAAAGCAGAAAGTGTTTGAGAAGATGAATAGAGTAACAACATTTGACCTTTTAAGGTGCTGAAATTCTAAGATCAGAAATCTTGAACACTTAGAGAAAAATATATTTTAGTGAAATTGCTAGAATTTCTCCCTTTGAGACCTAAACTATACAACTAAAAACACTCTCATGGTAAAATATAATAGATATCCAGACAATAAGTATTATTTACCATGTTACTTATTGTCATTTAAAATGTAGTGATTAATTAGAGCACAGACTCTGGAGCTAAATGTCTTGGTTTATATCTGAACACTTCTACTTAAGGGCTTTGTACCTGTGTCTCAATTTTTTCTTCTGGAAAATGGAGGTCATACTAATGGTATCTATCTCTTAGTAGTTTGTGAAACTTAAATGAGCAAATAGGGAAAGCCTAGAGAACAGTGCATGATACAGAATAGTGCTATAAAGGTATTGTTGTTATTAGGATAAGGATAATGATGATCGTACATTCAAAATATAATGAGATCTTTCTGTATGTTCACTCACACTCCTTTAAATATGGAAAGTAAACAGCCATTTAGGAAATACTAGGTTTTATCACATTCCCAGTTGAGAGTCTTTCTGCAATTATTGTTAAAGCAAACAAAAAAAAATACACAAAACTTTTTCCAAAGTTAATTGTGGTGCTAAAATATAAATATCATCATCATCATCATCATCATCATCATCATCATCATCATCATCATATTAAGAACCCCAGCAGTAGCAGCTAGCCTGCACTGAGCAGCCACTACATGCCAGTTGCTATACGAGAAGATTTACACCAATCGTTTCATTCTGTCCTTATAACCACCCTGTGTAATATTTACTCCTATTATCGTTTCATTGCTGAATGAACTGAGGGCCAGAAAGATTAAGTAACTGGCCCCCGCTTACAGAATTAATGTCAGAACCTGGAAATAAACCCTGGTTCAGATGAGCACAGCTCACAACCTAAGACATAATCTCAGAGACTATAGTTCCAAACAAAGATGCATTTTTCATGCTAACATTCTCCTTATAATTTTTTTCCCAATGATCCAGATTTCTTAGCAAAACCCATTTGGGTAAACGTTTTGGAAGATGTAGAAAAAAGAAGGATCTCCCCCAAAAGAGAGGAGGGCTTTCCGTCTTGCACTATTGTTGAGATGCTATGGGAAAAGAATATATAAGCCATAACTGAATGTAATTTCATATATATTCTTTCTCTCATTCTTCCACATGAATTTATTTTATCATAAATATTTTGGATTCCTGGGGTTTGTCAAACTAGTTAAAATAAATTTTTATTGAGAAATGATTAGGCAACACTCATCTTATGTTCCTTAAGGAAGTCATGTTACTGGTGACCTTCACATAACATGATTTCTTTCCCATCAGAATCTCCAAACACATAATAAAAATACTTGTCAGTTCCTCTTGTTACCCAAATGAAATAGGTTCAAGCCAAGTATTTCATTGTTTCCCATTTGGTAAACTGACCCAAGGAAGAGACTGTAACATAAATACTGCTGCAGAAGAAATTAAAAATAATAAGAATAAATCAGGAATTTCGAGTAAAGGCAAGACTAATTATCAAGAAATTTCCAGCTCCCTATTCTGGAACCCCTAATTCCCACTACCCCAGAATCTCTGGGGACTCCTGCAGTTTGCTTAGGTGGTCTAGTTCTTCTCTACAAATGTGTTCAAACTTACCCTAAACTAAAAGCTTTCTGTGAGTTCACTCACATTTCCTTCTTCTGTCTCCTTTTTGCTACCCAGTATTTACAATCTTAGCACCTCACTTGTTCCTTGATCCCTTGGATTCTAACTGTTTTCTGAAAGGCTACTGACCTCCTAATCACTAAATCCAGTCATCTTTTTTCACCTTCCTTGGTATCTCTGTAGCACTAGGCAACACTAACCTTCATCTCTATCTTAAAATTTTCCCCTAATTTGGTTTCTAAGGCACTGCACAATCTGGTTCTCTTCATTTCTTTTTTCTTACGGTTTTTTAAGTCTTTTTTTCCCTATCTTTTTTTATTCAACACCAATTTATTCAGGAACAAATAGTGGGTTAGAACCTGAGGATGTAAGACAACCTAAATGGTACCTGTTCTAAGAGTTCAGTCTGAAGGAGAGCTAGACTATAAACAGAGGATTATGGGATTGAGTGATAAGTCTTACATCAGAGCAGTGATTCCCAAAGTATGACCAGTGGATCAGCAGTAGCAGCAGTACCTGGGAACTTGTTAGAAATTCAACTTTTTGGGCCCCAGCCCAAACTGACCAAAGTAGAAAGCTGAAGTAGGTTTTTTTTTTTTTTAAACTGTGGGGAAAAAATATATAACCTGTAATTTATCATCTTAACTATTTTTAAGTAGACAGTTCAGTAGTGTTAAGTATATTCATATTGTTGTAAAACAGATCTCCAAAACTTTCTCATCTTGCAAAACTGAAACTCATTAAATAACAACTTCCCTTTCCCTCTCTCCCCAGCCCTTGGTAATCAACATTCTACTTTCTGTTTCTATGAATTTAACTACTTTAGGTACCTCATATATATGATGTCATACAGTATTTGTCTTTTTGTAATCAGCTTATTTCACACAGCACAATGTCAACAAGATCCATCTGGTTGTGGCATATGACAGGATTTCCTTCTTTTTTCAAGGCTGAATAATATTGTGTTGTATGTATATACCACATTTTTTTTTTAATCTACTCAACCATTGATAGACATTTGGGTTGCTTTCACCTCTTGGCTACTGTGAATAGTGCTGCTGTGAACATGGCTGTACAAGTATCTCTGAGATCCTGATTTCAACTTTTTGGATATACACCCAGAAGTGGGATTGCTGGATGGCATGGCAACTCTGTTTTTAATTTTTTGAGGAACCTCCATACTGCTTTCAGTAGTAGTTTCACCATTTTGCATTTCTACTGATGGTGCACAAAGGTTCCAGTCCCTCCACACCCTAGCCATGGAGGAATAGAACTTGTTATTTCCTGGTGTTTTGACAATAGCCATCCTAATGGCTGTGAGGTTGCTCCTTATCTTTTTACTGAAAACCTGGTTCTCTCATTCTCCATAGTCACTATTTCCCAAGGTTCTCACTTTGATCACTTTCTCCTATTTCTCTTTCCTGATTCTCTGATTTTCAAAAATCACGTCTATAAAGGTGCCTTCTAAATCTTTATTCCAAATACTATGGTTACTTCATAATTTAAAAAGTCATTTCCAACTTGCTTCTTTTTTTACAAATTCCAACAAAGAAAGTTTGAAAGAACAGATACTTGTTTTCTCAACTTCCCTTGCTATTACTGGTGAGTATGGGACACAATTCTAGCCAATGAAATGCAAGAAAAAGTCTGGGACAAGTTTGCTTTCCTGAGGAAACAGAACAGAATGAGATAATACTCCCCTTTCCCCTTTGCTGTGCGAGAAAAAATACAAAATAAATTTTAAGTGACTGTTAGGTGCTTCCAGACAATATAAATCTTGTCACTTTCCCCTAATTCCATGCACCTATTTACAAATGATTGCTTAGATATTTCTACATGGATATCTCATCTGTATGTCAATCTTATGGTAGCAAAAATCAAATTAATATAAAGAAGCCTGCGCATTTGTCATATCTTTGTGTTTTCTTAATATAGCCAATATTAATATTTCTTATTTCACAGAATAAGTATAAAAATACTTAAGTGAATTAATAAATTGTGACATGACTAAACAGGGCAGAGCAAATAATCTCTAGGAACTTCCAACTGGAGGAAACAGCACTAAGATATACAGCTTTTTTCCTCATTTGACTATTTTTATCATGACATTGTCAGCATCCTAGAATAAGATCTCATGATCACTTGGCAACGTGGCTTAGCTCCTCCAGGATGTCTGTTTGCCGACACTGAAGTCTTTTTTTTTTTTTTTTAATTTATTTATTTATGGCTGTGTTGGGTCTTCGTTTCTGTGCGAGAGCTTTCTCTAGTTGCGGCAAGTGGGGGCCACTCTTCATCGCGGTGCGCAGGCCTCTCACTATCGTGGCCTCTCCCGTTGCGGAGCACAGGCTCCAGACGCACAGGCTCAGTAATTGTGGCTCACGGGGCCAATTGCTCCGCGGCATGTGGGCTCCTCCCAGACCAGGGCTCGAACCCGTGTCCTCTGCACTGGCAGGCAGATTCTCAACCACTGCGCCACCAGGGAAGCCCCGACACTGAAGTCTTACAAGCTGTAACTCAGCTAACCTGAGACAGGCACCAAATAACACTAACGTAGCTATAGCTGCTACATGGGAACCCAAGGTAGGCGTAATCAAATTGAAATGAACAATGGAAAGGTCATCAGGGCATTTCAGCACCTGAAGGCAGATACGCTGACCCAGGAGAAAGATGCATTATCTAAGGCAGTTACTCAAGATATTGATAGAGCCTTCAGAACGCCTCTTCCCTTTCCTGGAGGTCAATTTAAAGAGGAAGTTCTTAACCACATTTACAAGGGTGGTCCCCTTCAGCAGCAGCTTGACTGAAAGTCATCATCAACTTCAAATTATTAATAGAGTTAGGAAACTCACTGTTCCTGAAAAACCTCCCACACTCCAATAGATTCAATAACAGAAGATTCAGATTCTGGTTGACATTTCAATACGACCTTGAACAAATTATTTAAATTTACTTCCTAGCTCTCTGACTCAACAGGGTCTCTATGAGGTTCAACTGTAATACTACATGTACAAATTCTTTGTAATTATTGAAGTTTTATGTAATTTATTTGTTCTTTATTTTCTGTGACGTCCCAAATAAAATTAGCACTGCTGTAAAAGGTGAAGTAATACGTATAGCTATAGGGTAAGTTAATCCTATCCTTTAATCTGCCATCTAAAAATACCACTTGTACTCTGGTCTGATGTTTAATTAATTAATAACTCAAGCCTTTTCTTCTATTTTATCTTTGGTGTTTCTGAGAGTCTAAATGCTTAAGCCATTTGCCTTGCAGAAGAAAAACAAACAAAAAGAAGTTTTTTTTCATAACTTTTAGGTGGCTTTGGTCTCAGAAGTTCCTTCAAACAGTCTCATCTAGTTAAGCATTCATGAATTTCATGAGGTCAGACTAGAGAAGAAACATTCTGCTTCCATCTAACAAATGTTTTAAGAAAGCAAGCAAGATTGTAATGAAGGTAGAAAAGAATTCTTTATTCTCCACTTTTACTTTCTGCTATATCCAAGGTCAAAGAATCTTATAAAAGCATTTCATTTGGGGCAGTTAGAAAGATGTCTCAAAACTCAAACTGGGGGCTTCCCTGGTGGCGCAGTTGTTGAGAGTCCGCCTGCCGATGCAGGGGACACAGGTTCGTGCCCCAGTCCGGGAAGATCCCACATGCCACGGAGCGGCTGGGCTCGTGAGACATGGCCATTGAGCCTGCACGTCCGGAGCCTGTGCTCCGCAACAGGAGAGGCCACAACAGTGAGAGGCCCGCGTACCGCAAAAAAAAAAAAAAAAAAAAAAAAAATCAAACTAGATGATGACTCAGAGTTGGAAGTGTGAAAAAGAGGTACAGGGTGATTCACTGGTCAGCCCATCTGTATAAGTATGAAAAGTGAATCGTAAAGAAGAGGGGTTTTTTTTCTCTCATTCTTTCTCATGTGTGGTTTCAGAAGATAGACCCATAGACACAATGTCCCTTGTAACCCAAGTCAGAAAATGAGAGTCAGGTATCAAAATGACTCTTATAATGAAAAACGTGGACATGCCTTGCATTATCTTTTGCTGTTTTTCTCCCTTTTTGTAAAGAAATACTCAGGAAATGAATATTGGAGTATCAGAATACAGAGTATCAGGTTAATGAAATATTAAAATAAGAACAGAGAAAGTTGATTCTTATTCATTGCTAGTCACTTGTTTCAAACTGAAACAGCTCTGGTGTACCAGCATAGGCTCAGCACCCAGCCACAAATCATCTCACGAGAACACTGACAAGATATCCAGACTGATCAATTCACTGGAAACGTGGTCAGCCTTGAGGAGTCTGATACCAGGAAACCACTAACCCTTCTCTTGGAGATACACTAGTGTCACTCGGGAAAGAATGCCCTCAGTACAAGAATAATATCTGCAGTAAACAATGATGAGATGTGCATTTCTACTGTATTTTTAGTTTTCAAAGCACTTTTACATGTGTTAGCCTCTTTTCCTTTCAGCAGTAGACAGAGCAAGTATTATGGTTTCCATTTCAGAGCTGGGGAAACTGAGACCCAAAAAAGTTAACTTATCTAAAGCCACACAACTAAGTAGCTGATTTTAGATTAGAGCTTCTGATTCTAAACTTGATGTTCTTTATTCTCAATGTGGCATCACGACTGGGAAAGGATCCTTGAGGGGACAGAGAATTGTATCCTTGATCCCAAGTTTGAAAACGTCCCTGCTTTGCTTGTTTCCAACACTATGTGAACCTGATTTTCCCATAATGGCATTCAGAAACCTTGCTCTTGCACCCACTGGTGTGGTTTTCAAATGCCTCTTATGGTTTCTTATAACAATTCAATAATTCATCTCCAGTTTGGTATTGTCTTTTTTCAGATACTTGTTTAGATTGCAAGTTCAAAGTCGAAGACGCTAATACCAAGGGGAAGCAACTATTACGTGTGTGTGCTGGGGAAAGCAGAATGGGGAAGGCAATAAAACAGAATTTGAAAGACATCCTTCTTCCTTTAAGCCTACACTAACTGAAAAGGTTCTCTTTACAAACAGAAGAACATTTCTCTGAATATTAACATTGCCCTAAGCATATTTTTGGCCTTGCATGGCAACAAATGAACTTGATCCTGGAATTTCAGCTTTAAAGCCTTACCTAATGTACATAAATACAAATTTGTGAATTCTACTCCGTGTACATACTCATATTTAAAACTGTTATACATGTAGGTATGAAGACACAAGCACGCGTCCAGAGTTTCTGATATGAGCCCTCAGTTTCTTTGTTGCTTGGAGGCCACAGCAAGCTGCTATGCACATTTCACTGTGCCTCAATTTAAACTTAGGAATGAAAAGCAAATGTTGTAGCCATAACACATGCTCCAAATTCCCTGAGTGTGGGCAGGCGGGGGGAAGGTGGGTGAGCTCTTGTTTACACTTAAAACCTATCCAATTAAGATTTTCTTGGGAAACTGCTTTCCCACATTCCAACATGCTAAGGTGACTATCAGTGCCCTTTTCAAAACAAAACAGCAGTTTAAAAAATTATCAGTATATTATTTAAAAGTTTAAATATCCTTAGAGACCCCTTCTGATTAAACAAATCTTGATAGTGTCTTCCAAGCGCAGCTCTCTCTCTCTCCTGGTTAAAAACTATTACCCAGGTTTGTCTGAAAGACCAGTATCTCTGTGAACTCACACACTGAATTCCTTAGGACATCGGCCCCCTCAGCATTTAGCTCCATACTCAAGGGGCACATCTTAAAAGATAGCTTGACTTACTGCCATGAAACCTGAGTAACCCGGCTCATAGCAACTTGAGAAGAAAATCTTTGTGATGTGGAACCAGATGTCCCTCAACTTTGTTCAGAATGTGGCCTCACCTTCTGCCTTGGTAGATACACATGACTTTTCTCCGTATGTTTAAAAATACTTTTCAGGTGAACTTAAATACCAGCTGGAACCTAGCTGTAATTATCGTTCCATTCACATGACTCTAAAGAAAGCCTAGTTTTCTTTAGAATCTCCCTTTGTTCCCACTGTGCTGCATATATAAACTTAAGGTAATTAAAAGCTATTCTGAGCTGTATAGCACACTGACCTTTTAAATCACTAGTTTCTGCTCCTTTCTAATCAGAAGAAATGTTTTGGCAACATATCACATTTCAGCTTTGCAAAACCAAGCAGGAACGGGAAGCCAATGCAAGACACATGTTCTCTGTGCCCACGTCGGGCTGTTCAGGGATCCACCCCATCAGATAGAATGTTCCCTAAGCTTCCACCTGCCCTCACAGCTGTGCCAAGAAGGCTGCTGCATGAATGAGACAGAGCTGGCCAGCCAGGCACTCACAGCCTAAGCCACTGGAAAAATGGTAACAACTCGCAAATGCTTGAAAACTATCAGAATGAGGTCAATATCTCAGAGGGACATAAGGGGAAGCAGAAATAAACTCTCTCTCAGTTCAGGGTCCAAGTTAGACTCACAAATCCCAGTGGGCAGTTATCAGATCATTTGATTGGTGTTAGCAGGTTAAAAATAAATAAATAAATAAATAAATAAATAAATAAATGCTCCTAAATCTACTTGGAAGCATGAATTCATTATCCAGTTTACTGACTACAACAGCACCGGAAGACGGAGCTCCAACTTGTGATCTCAGATCCTTGAGTCCCCTACAAGTTCCCCTAGTTATTTCAGGGAGTTCCCAGGGCTTCATCAAGTAATGCAAATGATGACCATCTTCTTCCTCTTCTGCTCTGACTGGCCTTGGTGAGGTTTTCAGCTACTGCCTGCATTCCCTACAGATGATCCCCCCGACGGTAGGTACCTCAGGTCTGCCACCTCCCCAGGCACTGCCCCGCACCTGCCAGCATTCCTATAGGTGGCCACTTGTTTGTAGCAGTTCCCTCCCATCCAGGCTACTGACAGCCCTCCTGCTTTGAATTTTGAGGATGCAAAAGTGACATTCCTCTGAGGACAATGTATTTTGCATGGAAGTAATATAAATGACACTTACCTTTTAAAGTTACATTTATTTTATTTTATTTTCAGAAAATCCACTAGCAGGATTGTTTGATCATACTATTATTTTATTTCATGCTCTCCTGTTTCCTTTCTTTCTTTTTCTTTCATTATCTATTCCTCTTCTCCCCCATTCCATTCACTGCATTTATTCTCTTATATTTTTCTACATACTCAACAGTCATTTACAATTATATATTGCTTAACTATAAACACAACACACATACATATATAAAGGCATTTTTTATTATTCATTTTCAAAAAATAGTATTCTCTTATACATTATTTTCTGTATCGTGCTTTTCCTAAGTATGCAATACCTTGTGGCTCTTCTTCCAAGTCTACTTTTAGAGCTCCAGTTAATAGTTCTTTTCTAAGGCTTCATAATATCCCTAATTAGGATACACCAGAATTTATTCACACTTTCCCTCTAATTTTTCACAGTAATGCTCAAACATTCTTCTCCATATATCCTTAAGTACTGGTGGCTTTACATCTATGAGGTTGACAGCTAACAGTAACATTGCTAAATCGAAATGTACACTTGCCTTTCATTTGACTAGATGCTGGCAGATTTTTTTGTTTTTTAAGTTGTGAAATTTTACATTCAGTCTGCACTGTACGAAAGGGCACTTTTCCCACATTCCTGCCAGCAATGGTCTTCAAATTTTTTGCCAGTTTATTAGCAAAAATTGATGATCACATTGCTCTTTTAATTTGTGTTTCCAAGAAAATACAGTTAGGACACTTTTTATGTTTCTTGGTCATTTGATTTTTTTTTTTTTTCCTGAGGACTGGCTCATAAAATACTTTGCTCAATTTTTTGACCCTACTTCTAAACTTGCAAGAACTCTTTAAATATTACGAGGATCACTAATCCCCACCAATTTCAGTATTCCATTAGGGAATACAGGGTAGACTAAGTTTCTCTATGTTTTTGATGAACATGCATACAGTTACCCTGTTTTGGAAAGAGAATGGGAAATGGCCTTAACTAACCATTTCTACTTTAATTGTAAAAAGACAAATTAATTTTTCTTTTATTAATTAATGTTTTATTTATTTTTTTTCTTTTTTAAGCTAGGTTAAACAATGTTTCCATAACTCACACATCTGAAGACAGTCAAGGGTGAAAACACTGAA
The DNA here is from genome assembly GCF_964341445.2 of Mesoplodon mirus. Lineage (NCBI taxonomy): Eukaryota > Metazoa > Chordata > Mammalia > Artiodactyla > Ziphiidae > Mesoplodon > Mesoplodon mirus. The sequence continues at coordinate 11,791,996 of NC_138977.1, read as the reverse complement.
ACTACAGTTCTGCTAATCTCCATATAATAAGGATGTGGCTACCTCACAGTCAAGCAGCCACTCTGCTATGGCCCCCAGAAATTTGTAAGAAGCATGTTTTGCTTCATGAGTCAATTTATTTTCTTACGTTATTGTCTAAGAGCCAGTCTTTCTCCATGCAAACAACATTTTCTTCTGGAAAGTGAGGAGGTATTGATGAATATCCTTTTCTCTATTGTGGGAATCCAAACAAAAACAAAAAACAAAAATCTCTAAACAGATGATATAGAGCAAGTACTGTGCCCATGCAGAGAATAGTGGCACAAAGAAAGAACTGGAATACGTGAGAAAAGGGAAAACAATGTAAAGAGCAGGGTAGAATGGAATGCACTTGATATGTAACTACAGAGAAGAGGAAATTAAAGGAAGAGATGGAAATGCAGATATACAGAGAGCAGCATAAATGCTAAAGGGAAGATGTTAAATAAGTAGCACTTGTGCTTCTGGTTAAGATGTAAAAAGTTGCAAGAGACTGTCACTCCCATTGTTACACTGAGAAGAGGTCATATATGCCACCAAATCATACCTTTTGTTAAACCTATCAGAAAACTGAGGGTATAAATAAACCAAAAGGAAATGAAATCCAGATGGTGACAGACCCTTAGTAGAGGAAGAAATGCCCAGGGCTGGTGTCATCCTTGGCTGAGTAGCAGGAAGTAGAGGATCTTCCATAGAAACCAGCTGAACTTGTAATGAATTTCTATAATGAGCCCATGTGACCTGGCACAAGAAATCTGAATCCCTAGGAGCCCTAGCCACAGCCTGAGTCTCACCCATCCACCTAATTTTTCCCATGGGATGTCACATCATGCAGGAGGGTATTCCAATGAAGGATGGGGGGCAAAAGAGCAATGAGATTCACTGCTAAGGTGCACTGGGCTTTCTCTAAGGCGAGGGCTGAAGAGCAGAGGTTGATTCCCCCACATACTAGGCTGAAGCTTGGCAAAGACGTGGAAGAGCAGTGAATTAAAGAAAAAAAATTGCTCCAGGAATCTAAGGTTGGTTTAACATACAAAACTAAAGTAATTCATTACACTAACAGAATATATAAGAAAAACATTTCAGCATCTCAACACATACCAGAAAAATATAGTTTGACTCAATCCAACACCATTCATGATAACAAAAATATACAGAAAATTATAGATAGAAGGGAAATTCCTCAATCTGATAAAAAGGCATCTATGAAAAACTTACAGTTAAGATCATACTTAATGGTGATATATAAACACTTTCCCCTTAAGTTTGGGAACAAAACCAGGATTTCCACTGTTACCACTTCTATCAATACTGTATTAAATGTCCTACCCAGCCAGTGCAATAAGGAAAGATAAAATGCACAATGATTGGAAAGGGAAACATAAATATTTCATTATTCACAGATAACATAATTGTGTATTTTACAAAACTCTATGGAATCCATGAAAAAAATCCTTTAGAACTAATATGTGAATTTAGCAAGGCTGCAGCCTTGGCTACAAAGTCAATATAAAGAAATGATTATATCTCTACCTATTAGCAAACAAAAATTTAAAACTGTACTTTTAAAACAATACCTTGTATACTAGCATAAAAAACCATATACCTAGAAATAAGTCTAAAAAATATTATGACTTGTATACTGAGCACATTTTGATTTTTACTATTTATGAAAGACCACAAGGCAGTAGCCAAAACAATAACTACAGCGATAATAAACATGCACTTATTAATCTGTAGCTGTTAAGTCTTCTAAATATGTTTCATATATTAGCTTATTTAATCTTTACAAAACCCCCTTTGCCCCCACCAGGTAAATATAAATGAGGATCAATTCTCCCAGAGTCTCAAAGTGGAACGGGAACCAGACAGTCTGCCTTCTCAACCGCTCTACATGACCGCCATCACTGTTTCCATACCACATATGTGCTGTGCATTTCATTGGGCATTTCTTCTGCAGTTTTGAAGACATGAACTTTTCTGGGGCTGAGTAGGAATGCCTTCGATGCAGAAGATTTTTTTCTCTGTTACATATACCTACCATCTACCTATGTTACATGTTTCAGGGTAAAGAATGCAAAGGAAAGAGAGACTCATGAGCAAGACAGAAATGCCTAGTGAGGGCAGAGCTGAAAGGTGCATTTCCCCTCAACCAGGTGTGTGTGACTCTCCAAGCCGGGCAGCACCCCATGGCCTCAAGCAGAATTCTCCCAGAACCTACTGGTCTACCTGCCTTCAAAGTGTTTCCTGGCTTATACTTCACTGTGGGCCATCAATACTCCCACAGCTCACCCAGCCTTGAAAACAGACAAAAGTTCATGCTGATGGGAGAGATTTAAAGAAGAGGGCTAAACCATCCTCTTCTCAACACCTATCAATAACATTCTCTCCTGTCCAGGGATTTTCAGAGTGGGCTCCAGAGGCAGTGCCTGGGTACCTAACGGTCTCACTTGAACCCACTGATTCAAGCAGAGGAAAAGTCAGACCTAGTAGGAACAGCCTAGGACAAAAGACCATCAGGACTTGACATGACCTTCCTGTAACTAGGCCAATGAAAGCTTCTGCCTCATGCTGACGGTTACTTCCTCCTCTGTTTGCTTTGGTCCCACAGACAACATCAGAAGAACAGAGGGAGTTTCTCTTATTCAGTACATAAAGGAATAAATTGTGAAAGCAGAATACTTTATCAATCCCATTTTAGAATAATGACAATATCTAGAAAGTTTTGAAACATTATTTAAGCTCTTCCACTTGCTTTCTGCTCACGGTGCTGCTCCTTCAACAACTCCTAAAGCATAACAACAAAAATGTAAACCAAGACATCCAGCCAGCCTCCCTGAAAAAGAGGAAAAACTGTTCTGAAAGCTTTTGCTCCTAACCAGTTGCCAGTATGGCACTAAGCCAAATGAATTTGAAAGAAATCCCAGCAAACTATAAACATAAGACGACCATAAACACAGTACAAAGCCCCTCTTCAAAAAATGCCAGTTACATCAAAAACCCAATGGATTGGAAAAGCCTACTGCTTTTCCCAAAGAAAGAAATAAGTACAAGTACTTACAGTGTCATAAGACTTATCCTTGACATCATAGACTGTTAGTTTTATTTTGGTCTCCTCATAGATGGGATACTCAGATGGGAATGTGACACCAGTCAAGAACAGTGGGTCTCTTGTTCCCTGTAACAGCACAAGCAGACAACTTTGATTCAATAAGGCAGCAGTCAGCAGCATGCAGTGACACATGAGAATGCAGAAAGTGTCTGGGTCTGTTTTTCTAGGAAGTGGTTCTATTAGAAGAGATATCTGAATTGCCAGATGATGGCCACAGGGAACAACACGGCCCAGGGCCCCAGAGTACGGATAGAGCTGTTGATAGTAAATGCCCTTCATCATTGTCAGAGCTGCTAAGAATCTTGAAAAACAATTTATTTTCATTATACGCAGCACCCTTCTTTAGCGTCAGTTGTCAGTCCATTTAGAATACATGTAATGGACATAACCTGTGATTTATGCAAATAACCTGAGATATCGACTGATCAAATTAAAATGAAGCTCTTTTCTCATCAAGAACCATTTGGCAATCTTACGCTGTCCCTTTATTTCCTTTCTGTAATGATTCAATTGAAAGCCATGCTCTGATAGCGTCCATTTGTTTTTAGATGTTCAGCTGTATTTTTTTTTCTCAGACTGATTTGAAAACTAATGAAAGAAGCTAAATATGATGCATTCGGGGCTATGAAATTACTAGTTCAGGATGCAGTGCACAGGGTTTTTCCGTGCCTCAGAATTCATTTTTAGAGAGCTGACATCCAACATTAAATTTTATATCTATATTTAAATATGCATAGTACTGAATATCATGGAGATGTTTGCTAGAGTTCTGTAAGCCAGTTGTTTAGGGAAGTTTCTGGAAGCTGAAGTTATTAATTTATTCATTCATTCTTTCTTCCTTTTATTCAACAAATACTGCTTTTTGTTTGGCACAGTGTTAGATGCTCTGGAACCCACAGTGAATGAAACAGTCAACAACAGCTATGTATGTTCAAATAAATGTGTCAAAATAAATAATTTCTTTTAAGTTTTGACAATATTTTTTAAATAATCAAGTTGAAATAATGCTTGAAAATAGTTTTCATATAAATGAACAATTTTCCAATTTTAGTTTTCCTTGAATGAATAAGACTATTTTTGTTTATTCAACCACAGCATTAACTACAAATGATACCAGCATTGGAACGTAAAGTTTCCCAAGGACAGAGTCGGGGCTACGTGTAGGATCTGGGTCATTCCCATTAGAGAAATGAATGGAGTTTCGTCTGAATCATTTATTCCACAAATGGCACTGAGCAAGCCAGGTCTGGGGTAGGCAGCTTAGACTCTTGCAGAGAAACTCCTCGTTCAAAACAGAAAGGGCTCCCAAGTCGAAGAAAAGCAAAGCTTAAGGAGTGTAGAGAACATTTTCTTTAGTCCCAGAGAATAAGTATCACTCATTCACTAAGGCTGTGAAATATGTGATGAGAACAAAATAATCAAAAGGGAAACACTTCCTCTTTTGAATCTGGTCCAACACAATAACAAGTTTCCTCCCAACACATTTTGAGTATTATATTAGCAACAATAAATGTAAATAGGAAATCTCTCAACGGATGAATAATATTTACACCTTTTGCCTAGAAACATTACAGTGTCTCAAGTTAATTATCCACCTTTCTTTGAAAAACATCATACTTTAAAAAGACACACACGAAAGGCAGAGAATATGAAGCTTCTGACATGCACGAAAGGCAGAGAATATGAAGCTTCCACAGACAATCTAAAGAATACAGGAAAAAATGAAAAGGGCATAAACACTTGCGTTTAAAACGCCTCTAGGTAGTTTACAACTTTCTTTTTTGCCCCTCAAAGAAATATTCATTCCATTTAATTTAAAATTTATATATATATATATTTCCCCCCCCCCCCATTTAGTACTCTATTCAAAGATACAGAGTGGGGATTTTTCTTCTACTTACTAAAGAAAAATAGGTCTTTCATAAAAAAAGGCAAGTTCTTTCCCCATGTGTTTATTCTGGTAAGTTACAAATGCATGCTTAGGAACCTCAGGTATGCTTTCCTAAATGACGGGGGACTGCAACCTAGCATAGCTGCAGGCCAAAATCTAAAGTATTTCAGCTGTTTGCTCAAATCCAGAGAGACTGAGAGAGAGCGAGAGTAAATCAGGCACACAGCACGCTCACCTCCACAATTTCCGTGCTGGAGTATCTTGTCAGACCCTGCTCCGCTGGGTGGATTACTGAGATCTGCACCAGTGTATTCAGCTTGCGATCACGCACAGGAGCCACAAGATCCTTGCATGCTGGCAATGACAAAGGAAAGAGAAAGAAGAGAAACTAACATCGTATCTCAGGGAAAACTTTTGTCCCGGGTTGGAAGGAAACTCAGCGCCGGTGCTGAATGAAATCTTCTGGGACTCTGGCTGATCTTACAGAGGAAGTCCCTTGGAAGTACCTTACAGAAATAGGAAGTCACGTGCTGCGGAGCGGAATTGAGAATTCATTTCCACTGGCCACATGTGCAGCTCAGGCGAATCTCCACTGCCCTCGGATCCCAGCTCTCATGTGTGACCCTGCACACACAGCTCAGGGGCTTTGAGCGACTTTAATTAGTCATTAAACCCCGGGCTTTAATTCACACCCCTAGACTAAGTAAACTGACTTGGGCCACATCCGGGGAACTTTACGCTTCTGCTTATTGACACTGGCTGGATTAGTTCAAATGTTGGAACGCACACTTGGTCCTTACCTATCTAGTCACTAGAGCTGGCCTCCTACAGTCCTACATAGGGACAGACGCGGGGAAGGGAGGCTCCCCTATCACAGCAACATGCAAGCCCCGGGCAAGGGGCAGAGGAGGAGGTGGAGGGGTTAAAAGCGTCCTCTGTCCAGGATTCCAGCCAAGTCTGGGAGGCAGAAATGTGGAAGAAAAATGATGGGTTAATTCTTGCCCAGGGGCCACAAAAGTAAGACCTTTCCCTTGAGAGACCAGGCTCATATTACAGACGCTCTCCACCATACCATATTTACTTGAATATTTTCTCCTCCCACATATCATTCCCACAATTTGGGGAAGAAAAGTCCAAAAAAACCCTCCTTTTCAGCAAGTCCAATATCTGCTCAGGTGTTCCCCCACCTGGCTTTGAAATAGTAATTTTACTACCTGCATTTGGATCCCAAAGTATCGTGCAAAGTGTCCTCACTACAGGGAAGAGGTTCAAATTAGGCTAAGCTGGGGGCTGGGGTCAGGCTGGAGCTGGGACCAGGGACTAGCAGTAGCCCCGGGTCATGGATTCATGGTGAGAGTATGCTGGGCTCTATACCATATACATCTCATGCCTCTGACCAGTGCAGAAGGAGAGGGAAGGTCCCAAGTATTTAAGCTACATTCTGGCTCTGCAACAGTGTACACCTACTAGGACAGAGGTACTACGGTTTAAACCTGAAACTTGAAAAGCAAAGCAAATTATAAATGTAATTATCACCTTTCCTTTGCTTACAGATCAGCTCATTTATAGAAGCAGAATGGAACAGAGGAAAAAGCAGGAGCTTTGGAATGAAACTGGCCTGGTTTTCGGCCAGTTCTACTAGCTAAGCAATGCTGGGCAAATTCTTCAACTTCTTAATTTCTTCTTGACAGACTTTGAGATCCTTTTACTCCTGTACGGTATTTTGTTATAATGTTCCTTATTTAAACCATATGCCTCTAACCATATAAGAAAGCTTAGGAAAGCATGCTTGGAACAAATTAATAGCAACAGTTTATTTAGCTATCATTATTTTTGAGGCCTTTTGCCAATTATTGCTTTATTTCTCAAAATAGTGCTCTGAACTATTATTTCATTTTTACATACTAAGAACTAGAGGCTTTGAAATAGTAAGTGCTCACATTTACATTACTAGAACTCTCTGGTAGTTTGCTTACATCATACCCCAGCAGTTCCATTTCTTTTCTTGGCATACTGAATTCCTCTCTCAGACAATGGCACCTCTCTTTGGAAGACCAACTGCCATAATTCTTTACTGTCTAACCCAAGAGATCTAGTTTTAGAAAATACTGATGCAAGGTTTCAATAATGTCAACATATCACCGGAAGAAAAAAAAAAGACAGATTTAGACTTTACTGTTCTTTGGTGGTTATTTTGATCATTTCCTTCACTTGCCTAATGAATGTTTAATTTTATCACTCATTCTCTTGGCTTTCTGCTCATAGAGTACAGCTCTCTCTCCATTTACTGATATTGACATATATCTCTCCTTAGATTTTGAAGCTGGAGTCAATTTGTTTCCCACACATGCATTTTGTCCACTTTCTGCTGGTAGCTTCATCTCTACCTAATGAACTTATGACACGTTTGCTCAAAGTTAGTTAATTCTTTTCTGATTTCTTATCAGGCTTGATTGTGGGCTGTGGTTAGTTCTCAGAAGTGAGCTGCTGTTCTCCATTTTATCAGCGAACCTCTCAGACTCACTCTTAATAAAAATAGAGATAATCTCCATTAAACGCAAATGTTCAGTCCAACCCAATTTGCAGATTCCCCCAATACTGATGAAGTAAAAACAACTGTAATGGCACTTTGTATTTCTTTATATTTTAGATCTAAAATATGGCCTAGAAAACAACAACAACTAAAGTCACATCTTGGCTGTCCATCTTTTCCTTCCTGACAGCCCAGAGATTTTACTGTTCCCTACGTTTATGTGGCAAGATGTTAGGGAAAGCCCCTGATACCAGTCAGACTTCCTGAGCTGTAGTCCCAGATTCCTCATTTTCTACTTATGTGCCTTTAAGTCACAAACTCTTAGATGCTCAGTTTCCTCGTCTGTCTATTTCTCAGGATGGAGGCAAGGAAGAAATTAGGTCCCTTTTTATGAATGGACTTTTCTATGCAAAATAAAGCTTACTAATATTTACCAATATCAATACCTACATTTACTAATAGTTACTGTTTTATTCTTCTGTACAATGGTTTTTATTGGTTCAGCCATATTCAGACAGCTCCTTAAAAACTATCATTAGGGGCTTCCCTGGCGGTGCAGTGGTTGAGAGTCCGCCTGCCAATGCAGGGGACACGGGTTCATGCCCCGGTCCGGTAAGATGCCACATGCCGTGGAGCGGCTGGGCCCGTGAGCCATGGCCACTGAGCCTGCTCATACGGAGTCTGTGCTCCTCAACGGGAGAGGCCACAACAGTGAGAGGCCCGCATACCGCAAAAAACAAAACAAAACAAACAAACAAACAAAGAAACTATCATTAGGTGCAATATTTCTTTGTAAATATAAAACTAGTACATGAGTCATTGCATTTAGTAAAGTGAAACCCATACACACTATGGATCTATACATCCTGAAACTGTCCCACTGGAGGGGTGATAAATGATGAGTGATTGAATTGCTTCACAGAGACTGGGTCACTATAAATTATAACCTGCATAGGAACTTTTTAGTAACCACTAAAGAAGCCTGAGAAATCTGTTTTCAGAAATCAAAAAAAAAATGTCATATCAATTTTCCAGCCATACTTAGCACTACCCATTACCCACACAAAATTCTACTCTACGAGGGAGTGACCTGCATAAATGGCCTTCAACTCACAGGACTAAAAGAATACTTCAGGGTTTTTCTTTGGTTGTTTCATTTTATTTGAGAATTCTTGAATCAAATGGGTGGTAACAAGTAAATACCTCTCTACCATCATTCACTCACCAGTAGATTTTTTACTTTTATTTCTGCCTTTTTATTGGCTTTGTTTTGGACTGAGCTGTTTAAAAGCATTCTCAGAGCCCGAGAGAGTTTAAATATACAAGATGTTGATAGGTTGGGATTCAAATGTGCTTGTGTCCACTGAATTGTTTATTTTTTAATAAAAAGGGGAAAATCAAAATGTAAAAGTAATGAATAATTTTTTTAAACTACAATTTGAAACTTTTCTTTAGAAAAAAACAAAAGAGCTACAAGTGACTGTTTTTCCTGTCACCTTTGCTATAGTAACTGGCAACGTGAGAATTCACTTTCCATCATCAGTGCTGGTGAATGAGATGCTCACAGGCATTCCCAGCTCAGATTTGTACAGGATCCAGACAGCTCTCTGCTGGAAGGGAATCCTCAATAGAAGTGTAATGATAAAAACAAACCGAGCTTCAATATTTCAGGAGAGGGATAGGCACTGAGCAAACTGGAAACCTATGCTGTACCAAAAGAGAGGCCCTCCATTCAAATTCATTGCCTGAAGAGATAAAAGCCCATGTGGCTTGATTTGAGGATTTGTCCAAAGCTTGAAATCCCAGTCATTGTATAAGTTAAACTGATATATCTGTGACAAAATTTGGCCTAAGGACCAGAAGATGCCAACCTCCGATCTAGATGCTTAAAGCTACTACTTGGATTCTTAGGGAGAAGTGCAGATCATCTGTTGCTCCTATAATTCCTCTAATATCTGAGAATCCAGAAGCTAAAGGGTGGGGGTTTCTGGGTTCTTGTTGAATTAATATTCTGCCCACCCCAAAATACCATTTTTATAAAAGATCTGTTTTTGTTTCATTCAGCCATCATTTCTAAAGCACGTCAAGTCTTTTGAGTCCATACAGCCGTTCCATCCTTCTAGCCAACATTGGCTGGAAGCCTAAAATTGTCTCCAGACTCTTCTACCAGAGAGCTCAGCCCCAGCAATAATCAATTTGAACACAACTGTCGGTTCAGATGCCTTTGCGTTCAGCAGCACTGGTTAAATCCTAGTTGTTCTAAGACCTGCCCTGGCTATGGAGTGTGCAAATAAGCAGAGGTGCCTGCCACAGGCTTTCACAAGGGCAGTGGCCTTAGCCACTGGTGTACTGTGAGTTCAAGGCTGACTCCAAGCAATGTCTCTTTCCCCTTAAGAACTCTTTCTTCTGTGTAGGCAGGTCATTTTTCTTGCCCCACTCCATCTCATCTCTCTTCCTGCCATTCAGTGTTAGTAGCATCGAGCAAAGTTTATCCTCAGTCCTCTAGAAAAAGCAATGGCCACAAGCGGGAGCGGGTGGAGGGAGACTTTGACATGAATTCCCACATCTCTACAATTCTGCTCTTAAATTAGCCAGAGGAAAGTTAGGCTTAAAGAAGAAACCACACAGGAGAGCAAACAGAGAAAAAAGAAATGTTTGCTTGTTTGTTTTTCAACTCGGGATAAACTTATATTTGAAACCAGGATCTAGCCTAAGGAATTATGTGACTTTGGATACATTACTCTTATCTCTTTCAGTCTCTATTGTCTTATCTGTAAAGTGGAAGTCAAAGGACAGATTTCATAGATTTGCTATAAAGATTATATGAAGTAATATATGTTGAATGCTAGGCACATAATAGATCATTTTATTATATATTAAGATTGATATGAATATAATTATATATTGGCACAAAAATGGATTTTATCTCTTCAATATTCTGGTAGTAATTAAATGCTCAAGATATCCCAGGTTGGTCCTGATTTTATGTAACCTTATTCTTTTTTAATAAAAGTATTTTATTAAATATATACCTGTGATTTCTTGGTACCTTCTTGTTTTCAATACAAAAAAATTTTAAACCCCTTACTGGATTATTTGTTAATTTCAGCAATCATAGTTATTATTAATATATTGCTTTCTGTGAAACCAGATGTGCACATTTATACTTGTTAATTTCACCTCTGACTAGACACTTCCAAATGAGAAGCCAAAAATAGCAGAAAGCTTTATTTATTTTCTGTCTGACCTCAGATGTACTACATGTAAATGGTAAACTCACTCTCTATGCAGGGATTTATCTGGGAGGTTAGTGTTCTTTTACTTAAAGAGGGACTTCCCTGGTGGTCCAGTGGTTAGGACTCTGCGCTTCCACTGCAGGGGGCAAGCATTTGATCCCTGGTCAGGGAACTAAGAGCCCGCATGCCACATGGCCAAAAAAATAAATAAAAAATACTTAGAGAAAGTTGGTCCACAACGAGTCATTGTCTTAACAAGTGAGATGTCCCAAGGGGTAATGGGATGACTTGCTCCTCTGTTCTGTACATTCCTTCATCAAAAAAAAAAGAAGGCTGTGAATGCTTATAAAGCTTCTTTTTCTTGCAATTAAAAAAAAATGTTACAACTCAAACCCAATATAGCCTGATGGAAACAAACCTCCCCTGATGAAAGTTCATTTCTTTCCCCCCTCTTTCCCCACCCCAGACTCTTCATAGGGAAAATGGAAGAGGTAAATCCATGCCCCTCAAGGGCAAAAAGGGCCAGGGTACAGAGAATAGGGGGCATCTTGAACAGGAAAGCGGCCTTATCCAAACAGGGATTTAGGGAAATAACCATCTAGCTCCAGGCTCCCCCAATAGCACTATTCTTATTTTACCATCCCTAAGAGAATCAGCCATTTCCCTAAGGCTGTGGGTAAGTCTCTTGCTGCCTAGAATGCAGTTTTCTATTTACTTCCCAAATTCTTAATGTTTGGTTAGGTTTCTCAAAAATGTGACATATATATCCTTGCTCCTTGTACTCCAGAAAAGTAGATGCCACTTATCAACTGATATGCCAATTTGGGTTATGTTCCCAGTCCTATAAATTACTGGATTCCTTTGTATGGTTTCACAGCTACCATTCTAGAGCAGTGATTACATCTAGACTAAATGAATTGACATCATACATTAAGAGATATATAAATACAGATGTAAATACAATGTAAATATATGTTACATTTAAAAAGCTTAATAGCCCTGCTAATTGCCAGTACAATACGCTTTCCTACGTTTAGTTTCTTCTGCCTTTCTGTTATTTATTCTTCCTTCCTCTCAGGAATTCTAAGACAGCAATTTTCTGAAGCCTAGGATGTGAACCTCTACAATTCAGATCTACTGAGTGGATTCAGAAGACAACACTGCCTCGTTCCCAGGGCACCGCGTTCCATGATAATTCCATCTTCTATAGTAAAATGGTAGAATGTATAGTGTCCTGGACTCATACTAATATCCACACAAGGAGCATTTCATAAGTAATCAGGAACACGCTATTCACTTTTGAATATGTTCTTAAGGCTACTTCTTAGACAAATGTGGCTCTATATCATGTTGAGCTGATTTATGCCCATTAATAATATTTTCCCATGTTCATTCTGTATTCTCTGTAGAATCTTTGAGTCCCTGATTCATTGAGCTTAGCATCACATCTTGCCCTCCCTGTTTATTTTAGCTTACTTTCAACTGATAGAGCCTACTTTCTGTAATTTTTCTCATTTGGTATTACTTTTCTCATTTGTGTTCTCTTCTGCTTTCTCAAATGTCTTTGCTATGTGTTATCTACTATTTCAAATGTCCTCAGTAACATGTTTCTCTCATCACTCGGAAAGATGAGGTTATCAAAATCATCACTTGTATATTGATAAGACTTGGGACTATGGGGGTCAGGAATACATCTCTCTTAATAAACTACAGCTTCTCCATCCAGTTAAGTAACCATTTTTTCAGTCTTCATAGAAGTAAAACAAAAATGTGCTATTTTCCCCTTCACTGTTGTGTGGGAAATTTTAATTTACACATACTTCCCTAAAGAGTATGTGAACCATGCATAGCTGGCAACATAAGCAATATTTGTTGGGAAAATTAAAGAACTGTAGATAGAAGAGTTGGTGTGAAAAATGTGATTAGAAAATTTGGACTTATTTTTCTTTCTCTTCTTTATTCTTTCATTTTTTGTTTGTTTTGTTTTGTTTTCTTCTGTCTTTTAAGACACTGAGTTCAAAATATTAATGTTCTAAATACAAAATTGGAATCTTTTCAAGGAGGATAAGTATACCCACATAACTTGAACAAACAATATTAATTTTAGGTTTCTAGAAAGTTAGAGGGCAAAAAGCAACTCAGTGTTTAAGGGTGAAAGATAAGAAATCAATCTAGGGAATCAATACACACACACACACACATGACTAAATAAATAAATGAATAAATAAAGCCATCCTAATGAAAGAATTCCTTAGATATACTGAAAGAATCCTACGGTTTTTGCCCCTTTCCTACAACAATAAAATGCTAATATAGGGAATTCCCTGGCAGTCCAGTGGTTAGAACTCTGCAGTTCCAGTGCACAGGGCATGGGTTCAAACCCTGGTCAGGAAACTAAGATTCCGCAAGCTATGCGGTGCAAGGGTTCAAACCCTGGTCGGGGAACTAAGATCCTGCAAGCTATGCGGTGCAACCAAAAAATAAAAAAAAGAAAAAAAATGCTAATATAACACAAATTTTAAGGTTATTCTCAATTAAGATAATAAAGGAAGCATGCAGAGAAGATGGGGGTGAGGGGTAGGAAGCACAATTTATTGCATACTTATTATGCATCATGTGGCATTAGGCTTAAACTTTCCTTGTGTTAGCTCAAATTCAGAACAATAATGTGCCTAGTGCCGCCTCATCATTCCATTAGTTCCATATCCATATTTTTGACTAATCAGTCAGATTTGTAGATCATGAAGACTATTTATTTATTTATTACCAATAGCTCAGTAGCCCAGTTAATTTTTTTGTCAATAACATCATTCTGTTCCGTCTGGTCCGCTGCATGTTCATTGGTGATTTAGCTTTGTAAGGAGAATTTTAAGACTCTCAACACCCTGAAAATAGAATCCAAATAAAACTTGAGGAAAGGATGAGACTAATGCCATAGGGAGAAAGCAGATGACAGAGTTATTGAGGAATATACGTAATAATTTGCATGAGGGAATTGAAGAGACTGTGTTATAGAAATATTGCTTCAGAATTCTTGCTACACTGAGATTTGAGCACCACTGCTAAATTTTGTTACAACTGACTCATTTATAAATTAAACTAATTTCCTTGATGTAAAAAGCCAGATTCAGATTGTTGAGAAATAGGTCCAGAAATAAAATGTGTTACTTTTCCCCCCATAACAAAACAACATAAAAATATGCCACCATATTTTATGTGTATCTGTGTGTGTTTAAAAAAAAAATGTTGGCCTTAACAACAAATAGCCAAGAAGATGAAATTCACTTCTACAGTTGGAAAGCTTACACTAAAACTAACCACTCAGTACTGGTTCTCAATTTAAGTATCATTGAACAATCTATAGAGAGAGAGAAGAGGAGCCTCTGCCTGGAACAATGGTGCTCTCGGGAAATGCTCTTTGATCCTGCTCTGAAGCGAAGATGCCAGCTGTACAGAAGACAGCGTATTTGCATATGAAAAGAGCAAATCTGGTTCAAATCACTGTTGTCTGTATCAGAAGACTCCCATTCTCCAGCCCATCCCCTGCTCCCCCCAGCTTCTCTCATTTCAATCCTCAGAAAATTCTATTTTGTCCTGTTTTCATGAATACTACCTAGATGGCTGAGACTCCATTCTCAAGCAGTTGAATTAAAAACAAGCCTGTGCTCGTGTCTCTTCCGGTTTTGACCTCCCACGCTATATGATGTAAACCCCAAACTGGCCTGGCATCATCGCCTAATAGTTTGTTCAGACTTGGCTCTCTGTGCGCATGCTCCAAATCCACGTTCCACTTCAGAAACGCGTGCGTGCAGCTTTCTGCCACTCTTTTCAGCAAGAACATATGTGCTGCTTAAGAAAGGATGAAAATGTTATTCCAAGAATGGAAGCTGTTCTCAACCCTTCATTCTTCTCTATTTCTTATTAAAGCAGTAACCGAACTTCTCACACAAATTCAATTACCACTTGAATAAAGGGTCTTCCAAGATGTGAGTCTCCTGTGTTGCCTTCCTACCTACCCTCTCTTGTTTTCAATATCCTTCAGTCACAGGAATTTCCTCTCAGGTATATTATTGATAACTAACACTAAATGTATCCAAAACTAAGCTAAGTAATTATCTGTGTATTTAAGCTCTGAACTACAAATAAAATAAATTAAAAGTTAAAAAATGCTCAACATCATGAATCATTAGAGAAATGCAAATCAAAACTACAATGAGATATCATCTCACACCAGTCAGAATGGCCATCATCAAAAAACCTAGAAACAATAAATGCTGGAGAGGGTGTGGAGAAAAGGGAACCCTCTTGCACTGCTGGTGGGAATGTGAATTGGTACAGCCACTATGGAGAACAGTATGGAGGTTCCTTAAAAAACTACAAATAGAACTACCATATGACCCAGCAATCCCACTACTGGGCATATACCCTGAGAAAACCATAATTCAAAAAGAGACATGTACCAAAATGTTCATTGCAGTTCTATTCACAATAGCCCAGAGATGGAAACAACCTAAGTGTCCATCATCAGATGAATGGATAAAGAAGATGTGGCACATATATACAGTGGAATATTACTCAGCCATAAAAAGAAACGAAATTGAGCTATTTGTAATGAGGTGGATGGACCTAGAGTCTGTCATACAGAGTGAAGTAAGTCAGAAAGAGAAAGACAAGTACCATATGCTGACACATATATATGGAATTTAAGAAAAAAAAATGTCAAGAAGAACCTAGGGGTAAAACAGGAATAAAGACACAGACCTACTTGAGAATGGACTTGAGGACATGGGGAGGGGGAAGGGTAAGCTGTGACAAAGCGAGAGAGAGGCATGGACATATATACACTACCAAACTTAAGATAGATAGATAGTGGGAAGCAGCCACTTAGCACAGGGAGATCAGCTCGGTGCTTTGTAACCGCCTGGAGGGGTGGGATAGGGAGGGTGGGAGGGAGGGAGACTCAAGAGGGAAGGGATATGGGAACAGATGTATATGTATAACTGATTCACTTTGTAATAAAGCAGAAACTAACACACCATTGTGAAGCAATTATACTCCAATAAAGTTGTAAAAAAAATCAATATATACATACAAAAATTTTGGAAACTGCAAGTGAGCATAATAATAGTAATAAATAGTAATGCTTATAACAAAAAAAAAGTTAAAAAAAAAAGAATGGAAGCTGGTCCCTCTGAATACTAAAAGAAATGTGTGAGTCAGTGAATGGAAATCTGTAGTGTTACAACTAGGGTTGCAGAAGAGGAAGAAACACAGGCAACAACCTTCAATCTTATACCCGACCAGGGACCAAGATGACAATATTTTTCCAGAACTGCCAGTTTGACATAGGAGCCGATAGGGTTCCCGTTCAGGACAAGCATAGAGCCCATCAGTGGATCCAGCCAGGCACGTGGTTAGCGGGGAGGGGATGCTTCCTTGATTTACCTCTGAACCACAAGATGAAGCTAGCATGGCTGGTGGAGACAGTTAGTTACAGGAGTGGTGGCCGGAAAGTCAGAGCCTGAGTTGCCAAGTGTGGATGGCTAAGAGAAGTGTGCTCCAAGTTGATGAACTCTAACTGAGGACACAAAATGATGTCCAGAAGGTATTTGGGAGTCTGAGGCAGAAAAAAAGGAAATTGGGACCTGAGAACATTATCTTCAGGGTTTGACAGTCTCCTGAGGGAATCTGAGGTCCATCTGTTTGGGCAGGAAGTAGGAAGTGCTCTGGAAGGCAGTTGTTTAACCTGGATGATTTCACACACAAAACACTGACTCATGGTCTGGGTTTCACCAAATCCTGCATGAGGCAATTTTCAGACACGCTTTCCTGAACCAAAATGTTTCAGAAAAATTGTACTCTATATATTGCACCCAAGGGCTAAGTTTTAGAAGGTGGTATTTAAATTAAGGTAATTTTTTTAAATTTCAGTAATTTTTTCCCATAAATGTATTGGACTTGGTAGTTATATGTGGAATTAATAGTCTTTTATGAAATTCCCACCCCTCTAGTGTCAAATATTTTACAAGTAGATTTAAAGTATTAAATCAAAGCCATACATGGATAGATTAGGAAGCAAGTGGGGGAAGAGAAGCATGAGAGGAAGAGGTGGTCCTGGAGGGATGACTAGCCTCCCATTTCATTGTCTCTATCTGGAGCATCCTTTGTGGAGGGGCAAGTTATCACTCCCTATTTCTCCTGAGTCCCTTGAGTCAATCATACGTGTGATTTTTTTGTAGACAAAAGAAAATCTCAATATTCATGTTGAATATGGAGCTTTAAGGGTGTCAATTCTCCCATCATAAGACAGTTGACTCACAGGAAATAAAACAAGGTTGGTATAGATAAGCTAAAGCTAGAAATGACTAGTGAATCAGGAGACATGACACAAGAGGAGAAAGACAGTGAGTCTGTGGGTGAGACATCAAATGTGGACTAGCTTGAGGGCAGGAGGGGTCTAATTATTCAGAGCAAAATCCACAAGTTCAACACCACGTGGAAATAGCACAGCTTGAGAGTGGGAGAGCCTGATTCTAAGAGAAACCAAGTTTGAAGGGAACAAAGAGCACACTTCTCAGAATAATGGGGATCTCCAAGGAGAGCCTCAAGCTCAGCAGAGCACCTGTGAGCTGAATGTAGAATGCTTCAGAGCCCTAGCTACACAGGAAGTTTCAGAACAAAGGAGCAGTTGTTTACACTACCCAAACTAAACTAGAGAAGAACCACCTTCGCAGCAATTCCAAGACATGTGGGAGACTAGGTAAGATAAGAATATGAGAGACCTTCTGTTTGAAGGTCTCCCTGGCAGTTCTTTCTTGCTCTGTGTAGTAAACAGTCAAAGGCTCAGGGTCGTAGATTCCAGTCCTGACCAGGTAACTTTGGATTTGTTATGGAATCTCGGTATCCTCCTCAGGAAATGAGGATGATAATTACAGTTATTCTCACTGAGTGCTTGTGAATATATGTGGGGAAAAGAGATTTGTTAATTTCCTAATGATGTATTAATAATGTACTTCTCCCTTTCATGTATATTAGCTCAAACACTCTGTGAAATAAGAATTATTATCTACAACTTACAGACAAGGAATCAGATTTTCAGAGAGGGTAAGGGATTAACCCAGAACAGTAATTTTTAAATATCATTAAGCAATCATTTATACACCTAGCACCATTCTTAGTGCTTTACGTACACTAGCTTATTTAAGCTGCAAAACAACCCAATCAACATGAAATTGTTCAGAATCACACAGGTAGCCAGTAGCAGGATGAGGATTCAAATGCTCTCATAGTGGCAGCCCAGCCCATGCTCTCAAACACTTCCCTTGTACTGCCTTCTCTCAGGGTTACACGTGGGAGGCTGAAATCTAGGCTCAAATCTCTGGACCTCCGTCCATTTCTCCTATTTTAGTTCTGTTATGCTTCTTGTTATTTGTCTATATATGTTCTTAACATTATCTCTATAGGAAGATAGCTTGCTTCCTGATGCTATCATAGTACAGGAACCTTGAAGTTACTTTGTGAAGAATTTGAGGGCATAAAGTTCTACACAGATGAGCAATTGTCAGCGATCTAGTCTAGTTACAGAACCCACTTGTTCAGCTTGGCCCATGACTGATTCTTCCTGTCAGTTCTCTCTAGATGAACCCCAAGGGCAGTCAGGCTCTGCCCTTCCTGATATAATTTGCTAACGACAAAATATCAACAGTTAAATAATTGTCTTCACTGAGAATACTAAAATGAATTGTGTTTTACAAACAACTGTGTTAGCGACAATTACAAAACATTTCAAGGTCATTTCTAAACCTATAAATTTATTTTATGAAGAAATGTGAGTCAAAAAGCTGAAACTAACACATCATTGTGAAGCAATTATACTCCAATAAAGTTGTAAAAAATATATATATATATACTGTGCAAGATACATTAGCTTTTTTTGTGCTATGTTATAATATCTATTAAAGCAGTTTATTTGAAAATTTAAAAAAAAAGCAATGGCATTCATGCCTGCGTTCTGTTCATGGATATTTACTGAATATCTAAATGTGCCCAGCATGATTCTAGGTGACAGTTTCATAGCAGTGAATAGGAAAGCAAGTTCTCTATTTTATGGAGCTTACGGTCTAGCAAGACATAAAGTTAAAAAAAAATAATTTAGTGAGCATTTTAAACAGGGTGATTAAATTGAGAGTGTTGGGAGAAGCAAGAATCAGGAAAAGCTTCTCTGATGAGGTGACATCTGAGTTGTGATCTAAAACTTACCAAGGGGCCAGCTGAGGGGCGGGGAGGGGGGGAGAAGAAATGCCAAGACCCAAATGTTTGGCTTGTTTGAGAAGCAAAAAGAAGACAAATGAGGTTGAGAGTAAGGCTGCAGAGTGAGCTGGAAGATCAGCACAGGTAAGGTGAGAAGGGCCTGCTGCCTAAGAGCCTTGTAGACTGTGGTAAGATATTTCAATTTTATTCTTTTTTTCAAATTTTATTGGAGTCTAGTTGATTGACAATGTTGTGTTAGTTTCAGGTGTACAGCACAGTGATTCAGTTATATATATATATATATATATATATATATATATATATATATATTCATTCTTTTTCAGATTCTTTTCCCATATAGGTTATTATAGACTGTTGAGTAGAGTGCCCTGTGCTAGACAGTAGGTTCTTGTTTATTTTATATATAGTAGTGTGTGCATGTTAATCCCAAGCTCCTAATTTATTCCTCCCCCTACATCCCCCTTTGGTAACCATAAGTGTGTTTTCAAAATCTGTGAATCTGTTTCTGTTTTGTAAATCAGTTCATTTATATCATTTAAAAAAAATTAGATTCCACACATGTGTGATATCATATGATATTTGTCTACCTCTGTCGATTTTATTCTAAGTGAAATGGAAGCCATGGAAGGATTTTAACTAGGGAAGTAAAGAAATCCCAATTATATTTTTAAATTATTTATTCTGGTTCTCCCATCAGGAAGGGAGTGTGAAGGGGTAAGAGGCAGACACAAGCAGACCTAGGAGGACTCCCTTAACCGGCTCAGGTGAGAGCTGACAGCGGCTGAGAATTGAACGATATCGGTGGCAACGGATAGAGGTGATCAAATTCAGAATACACTTTGTACATAGAAAGTATAGGACTTGAAGGTGGATTTGACATGAGGTTAGGGAAAAAGAAGAATCAAGAAAGAGTTAAGAGTTTGAGGATTTGCAAAACAGAATGGATGGTGATGTCTTTTAAGGAGATGTATATCATTGGGGAAATAAAATGTTTGGGAGGGACAGGAAATGGGAATCAAGAAATCAGGTTTTAACTACCTTGAGTTTAAAACCCCTCCTAGGAAGTCAAGTGTCTTGAGCAAATGACACTGTGGAATTCAGAGGAGAGCAAGGATCAACATTCCAGCTGAAGGGAGTGCTCCAGGGACGTGATCCTAAGATCTGATGGTTTACTTCTCAGACACAGAATTAAAGATACAATGACAAATATAAAAATGAGGGAGAATTCCACTTAAAAGCCATGGTCTTAAAGGTGTGTTCCCTTCTCATGCATCTTCCTTGATTTACTTTTAAGTCCAGGATATTTCTTCCCTGTTAACAACAAAATAACTTTTGGGGTCTGAAATAGCCAAAAGTGCATTTTTCTTCTTTCATTCTCGGATGTCGCACAATCCACAGTGTCGAAGAGAATGGGCTCTAGAGTGAGCCTGTGGGATTCAAATCTCAACTCCTCAGCCTCTCCATAATTCAGTTTCCAAAATGTAGATAATAACAGTGCCTAATCAGAGTTATTGTGAGGATCAGATGGATAAAATTGGTAAGGTATGGGCTTCCCTGGTGGCGCAGTGGTTGAGAGTCCACCTGCCGATGCAGGGGACGTGGGTTCGTGCCCCGGTCCGGGAAGATCCCATGTGCCGCGGAGCGGCTGGGCCCGTGAGCCATGGCCGCTGAGCCTGCGCGTCCGGAGCCTGTGCTCCGCAACGGGAGAGGCCACAACAGTGAGAGGCCCGTGTACCGCAAAAAAAAAAAAAAAAGAAAGAAAAGTGAAAGCTGCTAGGCAGTCCTGATTCCTCAATTACCCACAAGTAGCAACAGATGCTGCAAAGGTAGACCTGTTCCAGTGACCAGCACTCTCAGTGATTAGACAATGGAGGAAAGAAAGTAATTAGGTAAATCACACAAAAAGAGAAATAAACTGGATGGGGCATGTTGATCGTTGATGAAAGACAGATAAACAAGGTAGATGTGAACATTAAAAAAAAAAAGCCTCTAATTTAACAAATAATTAGCTAAACCCTTGTGGAAAAATCTATTTAGGCCTCCCTTAACTAAATGTTCCTGTGGTATATTATTCAGAAGGAAATGGGAACAGAAGAATAGATATAATTTATTGCAACAAAATTCAGTTAAATGGTACACTCCTAGCAAATAGGAAGTGAGGCAAAAAGAGACGTTTGTTCTCTTATATACTTTTCACTTATTAACTGATGTCATGTATCTCAACCTCCTGAAGAATGCCAAGCTAGAATTTAGACCAGTAGCAATAAGAAGAGCTACATTCCAGAGGGAGCACATATTAAATCTTGAGTCGCCAGAAAACACTACCCACACAACAGACCTGTTAAGAAGCTCTAATTGGTTCACTTTCTCTTCCTTCAATTAAATCTCTATCTCAGAAGTACAAAAACGTGACGCAGGTCTTAGATAACCTTTTATTGTCTACCCCTCTCCAATCCTGTACTTTTAATAATCAGCCACAAGGAACATGGCCTTTGGAGTTAAAAACCTATATTTCTCCACTCCTGGCCTTATGCCCTTGGGCAAGTGACTACACCTGTGAAACAGGAACAGTGAGAAGCACCTAGCTGGTCTGTTTTAAGATCAGAGATAAAATGTGAAAAGACACACTGGGAAGATTCTTGTGTCTGCAAACTCTGCATAGGTAGGCAATTGTCAGGGGCACAGCACAGCTACAGATTTTGCTGTGTCCCACTCAGCATGGTCTGAGCCTTCTCTGAGTTTCATCTAGTTTAGCCCCAAAGCCAGTAGGCCTCAATACCTGGCACTTAGAAGTTCAATAAGTGATAGCAATTATCATGCACAAAAATTCAGTGCCAAGACCCCTTTTCAAAAAAGTACTCACTGAGTATGACAAAGTGATTTACCCAAGGTTAAATTCAAAATAGCAAAGGCTAACCAATCATTAGGTATATGTCAGATACCAGTTTAAAGGCTTTCTGTATATTAATTCGTTTAATCCTAACAAGAACCATATAAGGTAGATACTGACCCGCTTCCTGTTTTACAGAGAAGAAAATAGGGAGTCAGAGACATTGTGTCATTTTTCCAAGGCTGCCTGTCCAGGTAGTAACAAAGACATTGTTAAAATTCTAGAGTAGTCTTCACACTCCCATCTCTTAGCTATATTGCCTCCTCACTCAGATTGTAGACTGAAATTTGAGCCTGAAATGCAAAACTACTGTTTATTATTTTGGTTGTAGTGATAAACTGTTGTTCCGAAAAACATCTCTTCAAAAGTATTGCTAGTTACCTGATGCTGTCAGAATAGAGATAGCTCCGAGAAAGATGCGTCAGACAGATTCTTGTGTCTGCAAGCTCTGCATAGGTAGGCAATTGTCAGGGACACAGCATGGCTACAGAGTCTGCCGTGTCTAGCTTAGCATGGCCTGAGCCTTCCCTGAGTTTCATCTATTGATAGCTTAGCGCCAAAGCCAGGAAGACTCAATTCTTCCTGATACCCAAATACAATCTGCAAGCACTAGAATAATGTTGAAAGACTGTGTTTATTTAGAATTTTAAAACAAGTTTCTCATGTATGTGCAACAACTGTAAAATACTGCAAGAAGATTTCTAGAGCCTTAATTTATTTTTAGAGTGGGATTATAAGTAATAAAGAGGAAAATGTAAATGAGCATTAAACTCATCACCTTAGGAAATGACCTGTAGGATTTTCTTTCCTGTAGTTTGCTACTCTCTTTGCCTGAATTGTCTCTTGTGTTTCTTCTAAACCAGCTGAAATCCTGCCCATATTTCCAAACCTGGTCCAAATGCCACTTCCTCTGAGATGTTTTTTTCTGATGCCACAGTTATATTTAATCACTGCTTGCTCAGTACTTCCGTAGTTCTTGGCTTATGTCTTTATTTTGGCCTTATCACAACCTACCTGGCCTGATGGTTTGCCTCTATCATGTCCTGGAAATTCTTGAAAAGCAGGAATCAAGAAGGAGGGAGGACAGCTTGATGGTTAAAAGCAGGAGTTCAGATCAGACAAAACTCAGCTTGGATCCTGACTCTGTCACTCAACTTCCATAAGATCTTTGGAAAGTTGATCATTGGGAATCTTAGATTTTTTCATCTTTCCATTGAAGATAATATGGGTGAGTCTGTTCTGTACTCAGATTCCTGGGTTCGAATCTTAGGTTCATAACTTTATTTGTTTATGTCTAAGTACCCTTTCCTATAAGACAAAGATGATAATAGAGAATTTATCTCATAATGAAATTCTGAGAATTAAAGTAATTAGTTTATGTAAATTATTTAGAACAACGTCTGGTGAACAAACAAGCACTCAGTAAATGTTAGCTACTTTAATATTATCCTGTAGAATTGTGGTAAGGAAAACATGGCATCCTGTTTGTAAAGAGATAAGCACATAGTAGATGCTCAAAAAATGGTAGGTATTACTGTGATTTCCCGGTCCTTTACACTGTAAGAATAAAGAAAATGGCAATCAACGTATAATGAGCAAAAAAATAGAGCAAGTATATTCTTAGCAGTTGTTTCTCTTGTTGCTTGAAAATCATCTTGCAGCTTATATGAAGAAGTATTTCATATAGTATTTTTATCAATAGATTAAATACAAAAATATACCTCTGTGCTCAGTATTCCCTTTAGTTTGCCTATGATAACACGGAGAGGGTAAAAATACTAAAGAAGATATAATAAAATCTTCCATTCTCCCATTGGAGCTTTAAAAAAGTCAGAGCTTTATGATCACTTATGAACACAGATCAGCAGGAGAGTAGAAGTGTGAACACAGGAGAAAATTGGCAAGTTTAGCCTCCCCAGATTTTTTTTTCTTTTCCAGAAACATATAAAACAATGGCTGATTTATAGCAATTCATAAAGTATGAATGAATGTGACATGCAGGTTAATGAAGGCCTTAGCAATCTATAAAAGCAGTGTCTATAAAGAGATGAGACAGTTTTTGTGCAGCTTCTCAGTTTGGGCGTATTTTATACACGTTTTCAAATTCTGAACACAGAAAACTGATCACATGATTTACATGACTTTTTTTTTCTTAGCTGGGTTATTAGAAATAGTGTGGCTGTATATATAAAATCTAAAATCAGTACACAAAATCACATATATGCTCCAACAGAACAAAGAACAAAGCACTTAGAATCAGCATTCTTCTGGTCCTTATTGAAAGTCACTCTAATATTTGAAATAACCTATCCAAGGATGTCTTGCTATTATACCATAACGTAATGTTGTGATAGAACTGAATTTTAATCACTGAATTCTAGGCTGGTACACATCATTTACCTGGTACAGGTATATGGTGGGTTGCATGCCCACAGACTTTTTTTGCGGGCCTCTCACTGTTGTGGCCTCTCCCGTTGCGGAGCACAGGCTCCGGACGCTCAGGCTCAGCGGCCATGGCTCACGGGCCCAGCCACTCTGTGGCATGTGGGATCTTCCCGGACTGGGGCACAAACCCGCGTCCCCTGCATCGGCAGGCGGACTCTCAACCACTGCGCCACCAGGGAAGCCCCCCACAGACTTTTTAAAGTCTCTATTTCCAAAGAGAAAACAGAGTTTCTACAAGGGTGTACTTCAATTTGTTTATTTAGTCACATTATGTATGGCAGAACTGACATGGCTTACAGAGTGAATGTGAAGTACTTTCCTATAAAGCACTTGGAATCACTGATTTTTCAGTATATACCACGATTCCAAAGGACCAGGAAGTAGATGAATCAAGAATCCTATTGAAGAGCACAGTTTTTATTTTCTCTTCTAGGAAGAGAAGATACCTGGCTTTTTATATGTAACTTGGTGTAATAAAAATAAGTATTTATTGCACGCCTTTTTGTGTCTGTGTTTTCTGAATTTGGAGTATTTGTCTTGTTCCAAGCTCCAAGCGTCTGCTTCTCCTGCTCTCCTGGTCTAAAATGTGATTCCTCTTTTCCTCTACCTGTTCTAATGATGCTTTCCTCCTTCAAAAACTAGCTTTAGTTAGTCTTCCTTGGAAAGCCTTTCCTGACCACTCCTCCTCATACTAGTTTGATCCTTTACACCATCTCTCATGTTCTTAGAGACCCTGAAAAATAGCTTAGCGTTTAAGGATCTTTTTAATCACTTCAGGAGTCTTAGTTCGATCTCTCTACTTATACTATGAGTTAACTGAAGGCAAAGAGCAAATTTACTCCTTCAAATATGCCCCCTTTCTTGTTCAGCATTTTTAGGTATTTATTTAAATAAACAAACACCACTTGATCATGACATTTATATGGGCACGTTGCAGAGATTTTAAAAGATATAACAAAATATCTTTATGCTTTCCAAAGGAAAGCATAACAAAAATAAAAACTGTACCAAGTTGTGAGAACCATGATTAAAGACACTCATGCCTAGTCTTCCAATCTTGTTATTTTGTACGCAAACACTGTTAGCACAGTTAAATAAGGGTTATGTTGTACAAGCAGTTTGTTATCCTGCTTTGACAACTCTTATATTCCCCTGTTTGATGAAATATCCTTTTGAAAGATGATTTTTTAATGACTGAATAGTTTTCCATCTTAAGAATCTATGTTTCGCTAAAAACATTAAACAACATGTGCTGATTGACTCTGAGTTGGGGATGAAATACAGTGGCTTAAACTTCCCCTTTATCTATCCTGACTTTGAAGCATTAGGAAAAAAAGTCAAGAAATGAGATGGGAAAACAGAAATCAAGGGAGATAACTATCTGAAAATGTATGACCACTTTTCAGAGATAACTGTGATATATTTCTGCATTGCTTATTATTGATTGTTATCTGATATAATTTTCACTATATTACTAACAAAATTATAGCAGTTAATATAGATTTATTGATTTTAGAGAAAACTGAAAGAAAAAGTAAGGATCTGTTAAATAATTTGAACCTCAGATTAGTCTTATTTTATGTACTACTAAAACCTATAGGGGAGGGATTGATCCATTTTCAATTCCAGGGGAAAAGGTCTCAGGAAAGATTCATTCCATAAATTTATGTACTGATTCTTAAAAGATAAATCAGCTTCACACAAGGCAAAGGATCTAACAATCAGTTGGCTTTGAATCTCATCTCTCTCTATCCTTTACTCACTAGAGTCTTGGCATCACCCAAGCACCAGGGCTGATCCTACTGTCCAGAGGTGAGGTACAGGTGCGGGTGAGGGAGACTAGAAGAGGCCATGGGAGTAGGGAGCTCACTGGCTCAGCCCATCTTCTATCCTACTACTGTCCTAATCTGACCTTGGCATTCCAGTAGCCCAGCAAATGGTCCTTCACTATTTGCCATTTCCCCTTTTACTACAAGCCCAGATCAGCTCATAGCTTGGTTTCATGCCTGGTCAAACCAGCAACCTGATTGATTATCCTTGAACCCCAGTATTTCCGTTCTTAAAACCCTATTACCTATTGCGCAAGTATCTACTATAGCCTGCCCCCTCCTGCCGGAAAAGTCAACTGGGTTTTTTTTTTAAAAAACCTTTTTTTAAATTGAAGTATAGTTAATTTACAATGTTGTGTTAGTTTCAGATGTACAGCAAAGTGATTCAGTTCTATATATTTATAACTATATCCATTTTTTTTTCGGATTCTTTTCCATTATGGGTTATTATAAGATATTGAATATAGTTCCCCATGCTATACAGTAGGTCCTTATTGTTTATCTATTTTATTTATATTAGTGTGTATATGTTAATCCCAAATGCTGAATTTATTTATCTCCCAGGCTTTGGTAACCATAAGTTTTTCGATGTCTGTGAGTCTATTTCTGTTTTGTAAATAAGTTCATTTGTATCATTTTTTAAGATTCCACATGTAAGTGACACATGATATTTGTCTTTGTCTGACTTACTTCACTTAATATGAATCTCTAGGCACATCCAAGCTGCTGCAAATGGCATTATTTCATTTCTTTTTATGGCTGAGTATATTCCATTGTATACATATATACCACATCTTCTTTATCCATTCGTCTGTCGATGGGCATTTAGGTTGCTTCCATGTCTTGGCTATTGTAAGTAGTGCTGCAAAGAATATTGGGGTACATGTGTCTTTTTGAATTAGAGTTTTCTCCAGATATATGCCCAGGAGTGGGATTGCAGGATCATATGGCAACTCTACTTTTAGTTTTTAAAGGAAACTCCATACTGTCCTCCATAATGATTGCACCAATTTACATTCCCAGCAACAGTGTAGGATGGTTCCCTTTTCTCCACACCCTCGCCAGCATTTATTATTTGTAGACTTTTTGGTAATGGCCATTCTGACTGGTGTGAGGTGATACCTCATGGTAGTTTTGATTTGCATTTGTCTAATAATTAGCAATACTGAGCATCTTTTCATGTGCCTGTTGGCCATCTGTATGTCTTCTTTGAAGAAATGTATACTTAGGTCTTCTGCCCATTTTTTGATTGGGTTGTTTGTTTTGGGGGTTTTTTTGATATTAAGTTGAATGAGCTATTTGTATATTTTGGAAATTAATCCCTTGTCAGTCGCATCATTTGCAAATAATTTCTCCCATTCTGTAGGTTGTCTTCTTGTTCACCTGGATCTTACATTTAGTATGGATACTTTCCAAATCAGCATCTGCAACATGCATAAGTCCCTTTGGGCACAAAGAGGCCTTCCTTGACCCTCTGTATTCAAAATAGTCCCTCTGAAATGTAAACATTTTTGGATATTTGATTATATTAAGGAATTGTTATCAATATTTTTAGGACTAATAAAGGTATTGTGGTTATGTTTTGAAAAAAAATTGAACAGAAACAAAAACAAAAATAGTCCTTCTGTTCCCCAAGTCTACTACCTCTCCCCCAGGCACGTTCTAGATAGTCACCCTGTTTCTGTCTACATAGAACTTAACACTACCTTAAATTACTTTATTTATAAGTTTTCTATGCTCCTAATACACTTTAGATGAGTGAATTACTTGCACTTGTTAAGGATTTCACTCCAGCCTCCACGTCTCCACATTCCTATCATAATCGACACGTATAAAATGTGTGTTTTGATCTATCTGTGTCTGGCTTCCAGTAGGTATCAGTCATCAACATGTAAGTTATTTAAAGAATGTGACTTCAGAGTGTCAAATAAAAAACACAAGAACCACATGTACACACACATGCCATTCCCTCCTGTGCATTAACATGCATTAGTGACTATTCCCTTGGATTTATGGTATGTGTGGTGTCCATACAAAAATATGAAAACACATTCTTCTAAGTATTCTATTGACTTTGGAGATAGTAAGTGGAGGCATGACAATAAACATTATAAGCATAATCAGGGGAATAAACTTAAGAAATGGTTCATAGGAATTTCTTTTCTTTCATATCTTTGTCAAATGACTCACCTCTATACATTTTCCACAGTGGTTTCAAGAAAGAAATGTTACCAGATTGTAAGAAATTATCCCTCTTCTTAAATGCCAGCTTTGTTGAAGTGAAAACAATTTTATTAGACTGTAAACAAAATCTGTGTTCTTTTGGGTTTTTAATTATTTTTCTCTTTGTGAAAATAAAAAGGATATCAATGTACTCAAGTGAAACAATGAAAGACACGTGGAAGCAGAGTTGTAGGTGTAAGAGTGAATTATAGAATTTAAATGCAGTTAACTACTAGAAATACAGCTGACAATGGGCATGAGATACTCATTTTATCAGTACATGCTTATCTTGTACTATTTTTAGCTGATTAGCTTGCTCAATTGACTAAGCATTTCCTAACTCGTTTACTTCGATAAAGATGTAGCAGAGGAAATTCAGCAAGATATAATGATTTTATAGTGGCATATAGACAAGGCAGAGACAAATCCTTGATGGAATATAACTCATACAAAGCAATATGACACCTACAAAATTAGTGTGGCTGTTTTCCCAATTTAAAAAGCAAGGCCATACTAGAGAATGGACTTGAGGATATGGGGAGGGGGAAGGGTAAGCTGTGACAAAGTGAGAGAGTGGCATGGACATATATACACTACCAAATGTAAAATAGATAGCTAGTGGGAAGCAGCCGCATAGCACAGGGAGATCAGCTTGGTGCTTTGTGACCACCTAGAGGGGTGGGATAGGGAGGGTGGGAGGGAGGGAGACGCAAGAGGGAAGAGATATGGGAACATATGTATAACTGATTCACTTTGTTATAAAGCAGAAACTAACACACCATTGTAAAGCAATTATCCTCCAATAAAGATGTAAAAAAATAAATAAATAAATAAAAAGCAAGGCCATTGAAACTCTCAATTTGTTTGAATACTTTGGTACAGAACTGATAATCAAATATAAAATAAAATTAGTTGGATGGAGAAACAACAAGGTCCTACTGTATAGCACAGAGAACTATATTCAATATCCTAAGATAAACCATAATGGAAAAGAATACATAAAAAATGTATATACATGTATAACTGAATCACTTTGCCGTACAGCAGAAATTAACACAACATTGTAAATAAACTATACTTCAATTAAAAAAATTCCCTCCCCCCAAAAGAATTTAGTTGGAAAATTAGGTGGAAAAAAGTCTCTTACCTTGTTTGTTCCATTTTTTTCCTAGATTTTTTTTTTGTACTAAGATGCTTTGCTTTCTTTATGATTAAATAAACATGCACATTCTTAAACGATGACAAAAATATTCAAAAAACTATTATTCTCTCATTTTTAATTATGAAGTGAAGTCAGCTAAATAATAGGTGAAATCTTGAATAATTTGTGAGAGTAAAAAAACTCAAAGGAAAAAAGAGACAAAAATATACTATAAAACCTACATGGGTTTAGCTGTAATCTCCTTGAAAGAGTAGTTTTTTCAAAAAATTCTTCAAGAGATGGTACAGTTAATGATCTTAAAGTGCTAAGAAACATAACAAACAGTTTGGGAACTACATCTTCCAGGATCAAGAACACAGTTCCCTGAAGATTTTAAATAACCTT
Organism: Mesoplodon mirus; assembly: GCF_964341445.2. Taxonomy (NCBI): domain Eukaryota; kingdom Metazoa; phylum Chordata; class Mammalia; order Artiodactyla; family Ziphiidae; genus Mesoplodon; species Mesoplodon mirus. Next base: position 11,762,002 of record NC_138977.1, on the reverse strand, counting down.
CTTTTGTTTACTTGTCAGGCATTTCCTGCCATATGATAAAATAAAATTACCTGTTGTTAAGAATTCTACTGTATTTTTTGAATAGATATGAAAAAAGAAAATTAAGGTTTGTTTTTTTAAATAGGAGGAATATTATTATGAATAAATTCTCAGAGCTGCTCATCTCTGAGATTATGATTCAAAGCCAGAAATGTAAGTGCCGACAGCATTGTTCCCAAACTTGACTGCGCTTTCAAAAGAGTTAGTATAGTTAGGTCTTTGAACAAGATAAATAACTTTAATGGAAATAAAAGACAGGGGGAGGGGGAAGGGTAAGCTGGGACGAAGTGAGAGAGTGGCATGGACATACATAAACTACCAAACATAAAACAGATAGCTAGTGGGAAGCAGCCTTATAGCACAGGGAGATCAGCTCGGTGCTTTGTGACCACCTAGAGGGGTGGGATAGGGAAGGTGGGAGGGAGATGCAAGAGGGAGGGGATATGGGGATATATGTATACGTACAGCTGATTCACTTTGTAATAAAGCAGAAAGTAACACACCATTGTAAAGTAATTATACTCCAATAAAGATGTTTAAAAAAAAGAGAAAGAATATACATAAGTATTCAAAAAAAAGAAAAAGTATATATTAATTGTTTGGTGAGAGTTATGGGGTCTTCAAGGATCCCCAAAGGGCAATTTAACTGGGAAAAAACAAAAAAAAAGAAACAGAAGACAGGTATTTGGCCCAGGCATTCTGTCTCCATGTTTGACTAACAGCCTCCACTCCAGTTGCTTCTGCCCAGTTCAGATTTCCCCTGTTCTCAGGATGCAAGTGAGAAAGCTTTCTCTGTGTTTTGAAATACACCAAATTAGTCTAACAAATCTTCATTTTTCAGAAGTCCTGCTAAAAAGGTAAAAAATGAATTTCTCCTCTTAAAAATAAAAGATGGGTAAATGAAAGCTCAAGTAGCAAGAGTCAAGTTGTCAGTGAATCAAGAGGTGCCTAGGTCTTTGCTACTTGGCTCCCTTTCTGAAAAATGAATTCTTTCTATATCTGACAACATCTGAGAACGCTCTAGAAAAATAAATAAGTAAAGTATAGCTTTATCAGTGGTTGTCAGGGATTACAGGAGAGAGGGGGATGAATAGTTAGAAGTCAGAGAACTTTTAGGACAGTGAAGATAATAAGTGTGATACTATAATGATGAATACATGTCTATACATTGTCCAAATCCGTAGAATGTATCACACCAAGAATGAATCCTAATGTAAACTATAGACTTAGGGTAATAATAATCTGTCACTGTAAGTTCATCAACTGTAACAACTGTACCACTCTGGCAGGGGATGTACTTTCTGTTCACATTTGATGTGAGCTTAAAACTGCTCTAAAATTAAAATCTGTTAGAAAGAGAAAGAAAACAAAACCAAAAAATTATGATTATTTCTTTTCAATGTTATGCTTCAAAATGTAATATTTTGAGCAAAGGATGTAAACTTGAAACCGATTTCATTATATAATGAAAAAGTATATTCCTAAAATAATTGGGACTTCAAACAACTAAAAACTACTGCAGATAGTGGATGTATATATTTCAATTTTCCCATAACTTTATAAAACATGTATATCAATATTTAAAGATTTGGATACTAAAATGTATCTGGTGTCTGTATATGAAATTGAATACATGCATTTACAATTCTATAAAACTTCATACAAATAAAATGTAAAGATGTTGGGGAACTTTCAAAATATTTCAGAACAGTGAGAGAGGGGGAAAAAAACCCTCTCTGAATAGTTAATAGGAATCATATTTTTACCCCCTTTACATACCATTTTGCAGCTAATTCCCTAATAGCACTTTGTAGTCATACCTGATTCAAACACAAAGCAACTCCCACTCACTAGCTAAGTAGTGGACCAGCCTCAGGGTACACATTTTTTTTAAAACCATTGATGTTTAAGCAAAAAAAAAAAAAAATTGTATTGAAGTATAGTTGGTTTACAATATTGTAGGGGTGCACATTTTTAATAATTCACCCTTGACAAAGTTACAAATTTCTACATGCGCCAGATCTTTAGAGTTGCTTAAGCAAGTTAAAGCTTTAAATTAAAATTAAATTCTCAAAGTCAAGGATCTGTCCACAACATCAAGATGGAAGAGTAAGGGGATTAGGACTTCCCTGGTGGTACAGTGGTTAAGAATCCGTCTGCCAATGCAGGGAACACAGGCTCAAGCCCTGGTCCGGGAAGATCCCACACGCTGCGGAGCAACTAAGCCCGTGCGCCACAACTACTGAGCCTGCGTTCTAGAGCCTGCAAGCCACAACTACTGGAGCCCACACACCACAACTACTGAAGCCTGTGTGCCTAGATCCCGTGCTCTGCAACAAGAGAAGCCACTGCAGTGAGAATCCCACAACTGCAATGAAGAGTAGTAGCCCCTGCTCACCGCAACTAGAGAAAGCCCGTGCCCAGCAACAAAGACCCAATGCAGCCAAAAATTAATTAATTAATTAATTTAAAAAAAGAGTAAGGGGATATTTTTGAGTGAGTGAGACCGAAAGGAGGCATGAACCTTGTAAATGGCAGAAAGGAGGATAAAGGAAAACTCTACATGAGCCCAGTCTCCAGCCCAAGGAGTAGATAATTAGACACATGGATTTTGAGAAATGTTGATTAGCAACAAAATCGGGTCACTGTCTTAGAATGAGTGCTGGGCACCAGATGTGCAGAGAGCAGACCTGATTGAGAGGCACAAACTCATCACCACTGAGCCCTCAATCCTTGGGTCATGAGCTGACCTGCTCCACAGCTTGGATTCTTTACTAATAAATTGGGGAAAATAACACTTACCTTATAGAATGAAATTTTTTCATAGAACAATATTCATGAAAGTTTATAAAATATATAATAAGTAACGTATCTAAAGTTGTAAATTATATGTACAAATGGCTTATAACATTTATAGCTATAAATAAATAAGATGGAATTTCTTACCAAGGATGAATTCCAGCTGAGGTTCATTTGGAGTCTTCTGAATACCTATGAATAATAGGAACAAATTCAGATTGAAGATATTTAACTCATTATGAAAATTATGTCAACATATATTACTTGCAGCCTGCCCAGTATGTATAAATGCATTACTTGACATAACAAATAAACTCAGTTAATTGTCCAGACATATATAAAAGGAGTCGGTTCTCAGGGCAAGACATAATATTTGTAGCAGAACTAGATATGACTACAGATTTGATTGATCTATTTAGCACCATGGCCATAAAAAACTCAAAAATATTGCTTTTGTAAGCCGCATGACAAATATAAAACATATTTTCAACTGTTTTTGTTTCTTTTGGATACATGTAGACAGAGGTGGGACCTTCACAAAGGATGACCTCACCAAAGTCCTCTCTAACATAGATTTCTCTTTCACACCACTCCAACCTGGTGTTAACAGTAAATTATTAATTAAAGAGCTACCTCTGGTTAGGTTACTCAGGACATGATGGTGGTTATTCAGCCAACTTACTGTTAGTTCAAATCTGCATTCTGTTAATGTTTCTATTCCTTTTTTGGCAATTAAAAATAATCTATTAACATGGCTAAATGATTGAAGATGAAGTGGGAGAGAAAGTGAGTCTGAGAAAAAGGTAAGGAAATGGGAATGTCTAATGGTTAGAAGGTAGAAAGGTAAGGCTGAGGCAAGTGATAATGTCATACATGGACTCTCTAAGACCACACATGGTGCAGGGCTTCTTAAACAAGAGGGGCTGAGGACTGGAATGTCATTTGTGACCACTCATGGTGACCGAGAAATGTAAGAATATTGTAAAAATCTTTTCCTCATTTATTTTTACTGGTGCACCCATCAGACACAATTTAAATTTATTAGCATTTGGTCATGAATATACTGTGTTAACTACAGATTGGCACTTGCCATCTGCCTCTACAAGGATGAAATCATGTGCTGCAGCTGCTGACCTTCAAAGGACTTCAGGGTGGAGAGCAGAAATGAGGCACTCTGTGCTCTGGGAAAAGCTGGCAGAACCGGTCTTCAGATGGTTAGATATTTTCAGATGACGATTTTATGAGCCCTATTCTTGCATCTCCTCATATCTAGAAAACCACTAAAACCCTTCATGGTGACATCTCCTCCTGGTGACTAGCAGAAACCTTCTGCAAAAAATATGTGCTTGATTGCCTGTACTCCTCCTTCACCAAAATCACATATATACTGACCTTTCCCCCTACCTCTTTGGAGTTGTTTCTCAGAGCTACCTGAAATGCTGTCTCCCAGGCTATAGTCCTCATTTTGCCCCAAATAAAACTTAACTCACAACTCTCAAATTGTGCATTTTTTTTCAGTCGACAACTGTTAGAACCACCCCTTTGTATACAAATCATCCATTTTTTATTTACAGAGTTCACATTTTTTTGCAGAGTAACCATTTATTTTTATTTCCTGCTGACATTTAACATTGCTATGGTTAACAATTTTAGACTTTCCAAGAGAGGTTAAAGTGACAATCATTAGGTAGGTCTTTGCTAATTTCAAATACTGTGGGTTTTTTTAAGGGTTATTAACAATCTGCTGTAAGCTCTGACAATCAAATTTCTCAAAAAAAATCATCCAACCAATACCATTTTCTAAAGATTATTTTTATAATATAAATGAAATGAGAAGCTAGGCATATGTTTGCCAGGGTTAAATAACTGGGCAACAAGAATCTTCTGAAAAGAAGAAGACACAATTTATGCTAAACAATCAAACCCAAACTCTAAGATGTTAAGCATGAGAGAAAGCGTACAATTCTTCCAATGATTTTAATTACTTGAGTAACACAAAGACCAGTGTTAATGTTCAACTGCAAATCTTGGCCAAATAGTCAAGCTTGCCCTATTTATGTGACTTAGTGCTCTCAGGTATGGCAGCGACAAGCTAAGCATCTAGTGTAACTGTTGTGCCCTAATGCTTTCAACTGAAATGTCTTTGGTTTTAAAGAGAAAATTTCTATGTTCCAAAAAATAATTCCACACGAGATTATAAAAATGTTCAACAGAACATGTACTTAAAAAGTATTTATTAATGTCTTAATGCACATTCAAGAATGATGATTCTATTTGCTATTGAACCATTTCATAGATGATCATCTACCTCACCCAAGATGGAAGATGAGAGGCATATCAGAGATTCAGAACACTGAAACAAACAGTGCAAAGGAACAAAGTTAGTTAATTTGGGGATGCATGCATACTCACTTGTGAACTGAAATTCCCCAGTATCATTTGCCTGGGGTGTGGGGAGAAAGTTCTGGCCTTCTTCTGATGCTCCTTCCTCTTTGATTTCCATGATCAACCTTCACAGTTCTTTAAATCTTCCAAATATTTGTGCCCAAATGTCACTGCCAATGATTCCTGTTTTAATATAGATGTATCTTCACACTAAAGTCCTGATATCCCACTCTGAAATTCTGCATTTAGGAAACAGCAACAGCAAAAATCTCAGTTACTTCAGAGTTCAATATAAAGCTAAGAATTAAAGGTAGGTAGAGCCTACAGCTACCTTCATATGAACTTCTTTCCTGCCTATCCCACTTTTACTTTCAGAAACAATCCACCCAGTTAATGTACCATAAACTCTGGGTTAAATGGGTAATCTCTATGCAATCACTTTATAGTCATATGAGGGACTTCTAAATTCTGAAAGGTATATTATTTCTCTTCTAGTTCATTTTGTAAAATAGCAGATAGCTATATGTACCTAATCTAGCAGCAAGAGCAGATAGCATCTTGTCCAGGCATTAGCATGTTTTGCTAAGGCGAATCTTGCTATCATTCCTTCCATTAGAACTGCCCTCTATGCTCATCTCTCCATCCACCCTTGTTAGAACATTGTTCATGAGCACATAAAGATAATTTGGCATGATGCTCTTCTTCCAAGGTGAGCCAACAGGTTGTTCAGGGGAGTTTCCAACCTCATCATTATCCATAAAGTCTCTTGCTGCTCTGTCTGACAAAGGTTTAATTGTTTAATGATTGGGGTATACGGGGAAAAGAATGAATAATAATTCTAAAAAGCTAAAGCTCCAAGGGAAATGAAAATAACGGCAAAATGATGAAAATTAGCATGGGGAAAGAAGTCTCCAAGAATTTAATACCCTGTTGCACAGGCAGCCTCAAATAGTATCTGATTCATTTTTATATTTAGCATGTTATACATGACCAAGAATGATTAGGAAAAAAATCAGTGTTGTTTTAAATCAAGTTACCAGCTGAATTAAAATGTAGAAAAATCTTTAAACGTCTACCCAGTGCTGTTTAATGAGATAGCAGCAGTAGAGTTTGGTTTGGAATACTGATTTGGTTTCCAGCTCCACAAGTCCACAAACTCACTCTTTGTTGTTCTTAACAAAAGCAGCTTCATTTATAATTCAGCTCTAGTTTTTAAATATCATCTGGCAAAAAATTAAATCCACAAAGCATCTTGAATCTTTAGAAACGATTACAATAAGTTTGCAGATAAATACACATTGGCTTCCAAGGATACAACTAGGAATACTTGCTGGGGTAAAGGGCCATAGCACTATCAATAAGACCAAAACCATCAATTTGATAATTATATTTTATTTATCTTTTTATTGAGTTATAGTTCATGTATATTATTATATAACTTACAGGTGTACAATATTGTGATTCACAATTTTTAAAGTTATAGTGCATTTATAGTTACTATAAAATATTGGCTATATTCCCTATGAGGTACAATATATCCTTGTAGCCTATTTAATACATAATAATTTGTATCTCTTAATCCCCTATGACTATATTGGAAATAAAAGCAAAAATAAACAAATGGGACCTAATTAAACATAAAAAATTTTGCACAGCAAAGGAAACCATTGACAAAATGAAAAGACAACATACTGAGTGGGAGAAAAATATTTGCAAATGATATGACCGATAAGGGGTTAATATCCAAAATATATAAACAGCTCATAGAATTCAGCATCAAAAAACAAACGACCCAGACACAGACTGGCTGAATGGATATAAAAACAAGACCCATATATACGCTGTCTACAAGAGACCCACTTCAGACCTAGGGACACATACAGACTGAAAGTTGAGGGGATGGAAAAAGATATACCATGCAAATGGAAAGCAAAACAAAGCTGGAGTAGCAATTCTCATATCAGACAAAATAGTCTTTAAAGTAAAGACTATTACAAGGACAAAAAGGACACTACATAATGATCAAGGGATGAATCCAAGAAGAAGATATAACAATTGTAAATATTTATGCACCCAACATAGGAGCACTTCAGTACATAAGGCAAATGCTAACAGCCATAAAAGGGGAAATTGACAGTAACACAATCATAGTAGGGGACTTTAAAACCCCACGTTCACTTTTATCAATGGACAGATCATCCAAAATAAAAATAAATAAGGAAACACAAGCCTTAAATGATACATTAAAAAAGAAGGACTTAATTGATATTTACAGGACATTCCATCCAAAAACAACAGAATACACATTTTTCTCAAGTGCTCATGCAACATTCTCCAGGATAGATCATATCTTGGGTCAAAAATCAAGCCTTGATAAACAAGAAAATTGAAATCGTATCAAGGTTCTTTTCCAACCACAAAGCTATGAGACTAGATATCAATTACTGGAAAAAATCTGTAAAACATACACACACATGGAGGCTAAACAATACACTACTTAATAAGCAAGAGATCACTGAAGAAATAAAAGAGGAAATCAAAAAAATACCTAGAGACAAATGACAATGAAAACATGAAGACCCAAAACTTATAGGATGCAGCAAAAGCAGTTCTAAGAGGGAAGTTTATAGCAATACAATCCTACCTCAAGAAATAAGAAAAATCTCAAATAAACAACCTAACATTATACTTAAAGCAATTAGAGAAAGAAGAACAAAAAACCCACCAGGTTAGCAGAAGGAAAGAAATGATAAAGATCAGATCAGAAATAAATGAAAAAGAAATGAAGGAAACAATAGCAAAGATCAATAAAACTAAAAGCTGGTTCTTTGAGAAGATAAACAAAATTGATAAACCATTAGCCAGGCTCATCAAGAAAAAAAGAGAGAAGACACAAATCAACAGAATTAGAATCAAAAAGGAGAAAAACTGACACTGCAGAAATACAAAGGATCATGAGAGATTACTACAAGCAACTCTATGCCAATAAAATGGACAACCTGGAAGAAATGGACAAATTCTTAGAAAAGCACAACCTTCTGGGACTGAAACAGGAAGTAATAGAAAATATAAACAGACAAATCACAAGCACTGAAATTGAGACTGTGATTAAAAATCTTCCAAAAAACAAAAGCCCAGGACCAGATGGCTTCACAGGCGAATTCTATCAAACATTTAGAGAAGAGCTAATACCTATCCTTCTCAAACTCTTCCAAAATATAGCAGAGGGAGGAACACTCCCAAATTCATTCTACGAGGCCAACATCACCCCGATACCAAAACCAGACAAAGATGTCACCAGGAAATAAACATACAGGTCAATGTCCCTGATAAACATAGATGCAAAAATCCTCAACAAAATACTAGCAAACAGAATCCAACAGTGCATTAAAAGGATCATACACCATGATCAAGTGGGGTTTATCCCAGTAATGCATGGATTCTTCAATATACGCAAATCAAGGGCTTCCCTGGTGGTGCAGTGTTGGGGGTCCGCTTGCCAATGCAGGGGACATGGGTTCGTGCCCCGGTCCAGGAGGATCCCACGTGCTGCAGAGTGACTGGGCCCGTGGCACGTGGCCGCTGGGCCTGTGCGTCTGGAGCCTGTGCTCCACAATGGGAGAGGTCACAACAGTGAGAGGCCCGCGTATCGAAAAAAAAAAAAGCAAATCAATCAATGTGATACACCATATTAAAAAATTGAAGAATAAAAACCATATGATCATCTCATAGATTTAGAAAAAGCTTTTGACAAAATTCAACAACAATATATGATAAAAAGCATCCAGAAAGTAGGCATAGAGGGAACTTATCTTAACATAATAAAGGCCATATATAACAAACCCACAGCCAACATCGTTCTCAGTGGTGAAAAACTGAAACCATTTCCACTAAGATCAGGAACAAGACAAGGTTGTCCCCTCTCACCACTATTATTCAACATAGTTTTGGAAGTTTTAGCCACAGCAATCAGAGAAGTAAAAGAAATAAAAAGAATCAAAATCAGAAAAGAGGAAGTAAAGCTGTCACTGTTTGCAGATGACATGGTACTATATATAGAGATCCCTAAAGATGCTACCAGAAAACTACTAGAGCTAATCAATGAATTTGGTAAAGTAGCAGGATACAAAATTAATGCCCAGAAATCTCTTGCATTCCTACATTAATGATGAAAAATCTGAAAGGAAATTAAGGAAACACTCCCATTTACCACTGCAACAAAAAGAATAAAATATCTAGGAATAAAACTATCTAAGGAGACAAAAGACCTGTACGCTGAAAACTAAAAAAACACTGATGAAAGAAATTAAAGATGATACAAACAGATGGAGAGATAGATCATGTTCTTGGATTAGAAGAATCAACATTGTGAAAATGACTTTACTGCCCAAAGCAATCTACAGATGCAGTGCAATCCCTATCAAACTACCAATGGCATTTTTCACAGAACTAGAACAAAAAAATTCAGAATTTATATGGACATACAAAAGACCCTGAATAGCCAAAGCAATCTTGAGAAAGAAAATGGAGCTGGAAGAATCAGGCTCCTGGACTTCAGACTATAATAAAAAGCTACAGTAATCAAGACAGTATGGTACTGGCACAAAAACAGAAATATAGATTAGTGGAACAGAATAGGAAGCCCAAAGATAAAAGCACGCACATATGGTCGCCTTATCTTTGATAAAGGAGGCAGGAACATACAATGGAGAAAAGACGGCCTCTTCAATAAGTAGTGCTGGGAAAACTGGACAGCTACATGCAAAAGAAAGAAATTAGAACACTCCCTAACACCATACACAAAAATAAATTCAAAATTGATTAAAGACCTAAATGTAAGGCCAGACACCATAAAACTCTTAGAGGAAAACATAGGCAGAATACTCTATGACATAAATCACAGCAAGATCCTTTTTGACCCACCTCCTAGAAAAATGGATATAAAAACAAAAATACACAAATGGGACCTAAGGAAACTTAAAAAGCTTTTGCACATCAAAGGAAACCATAAACAAGACGAAAAGACAACCCTCAGAACGGGAGAAAGTATTTGCAAATAAAGCAACTGACAAAGGATTGATCTCCAAAATTTACAAGCAGCTCATGCAGCTCAATATCAAAAAAACAAAAAACCCAATCCAAAAATGGGCAGAAGGCTTAAATAGACATTTCTCAAGTGAAGATATACAGATTGCCAACAAACACATGAAAGAATGCTCAACATCATTCATCATTAGAGAAATGCAAATCAAAACTGCAATGAGGTATCACCTCATACTGGTCAGAATGGCCATCATCAAAAAAGCTACAAACAATAAATGCTGGAGAGGGTGTGGAGAAAAGGGAACCCTCTTGCACTGTTGGTGGGAATGTAAATTGATACAGCCACTATGGAGAACATTATTGAGGTTCCTTAAAAAACTGAAAATAGAATTACCATATGACCCAGCAATCCCACTACTGGGCATATACCCTGAGAAAACCATAATTCAAAAAGAGTCATGTACCAAAATGTTCATTGCAGCTCTATTTACAATACCCAAGACATGGAAGCAACCTAAGTGTTCATTAACAGATGAATGGATAAAGAAGATGTGGCACATATATACGATGGCATATTACTCAGCCATAAAAAGAAACGAAATTGAGTTATTTGTAGTGAGGTAGATGGACCTAAAGTCTGTCATATAGAGTGAAGTAAGTCAGTAACAGAAAAACAAATACCATATGCTAAAACATATATATGGAATAAAAAAAAAAGTTCTGAAGAAACTAGGGGCAGGAGAGGAATAAAGACGCAGACATAGAGAATGGACCTGAGGACACGGGGAGGGGGAAGGGTAAGCTGGGATGAAGTGAGAGAGTGGCATGGACTTATATATACTACCAAATGTAAAATAGCTAGTTGAGATGATTGATGGGACAAGGAAAACTCCAAATGCTTCTATCTGCTGTAATGAAAGGAAGGGGGTAAGCAGAAAATGAGGTATGATCTGAAAAGTAAGTGACAGAAACTTGAGGATAGTCTCCCTAACAATCTCAGTTGTTTTTTTTTTTTTCTTTCAAGGGCATATTTGGGAACTATGAATAAGGAAATATTTCTTGACTTCAAAAGCATAGTTCAGACCGTCATACTGACTGAAGTAAGTCAGACAGAGATAGACCAATATCACATGATATTGCTTATATGTGGAATCTAAAAAAATGGTACAAATGAACTTATTTACAAAACAGCAATAGAGTCACAGACATAGAAAACAAACTTATAATTACCAGGGTGGGAGGTGGGAGGGATAAATTGGGAGATTGGAATTGACATATACACACTACTATATATAAAATGGATAATTAATAAGGACTTACTGTATAGCACAGGGAACTGATCTCAGTACTCTGTAATGGCCTACATGGAAAAATAACCTAAAAAAGAGTAGCTATATGTAAAACTGATTCACTTTGCTGTACAGCAGAAACTAACACAACAATGTAAATCAACTATACTCCAATAGAAAATTTTTTAAAAAATAATAATAATTTTAAAAAACCAAAAGCCTAGTTCATAAAGGAAAATATTACTAAATTTGATTACATTAAAATAAAATATTCTATAAGCAAAAGATACAATAAAGCATGTGATAACAAGTTACATACTGGGAAAATATGTTTGTAACACAGTAGTTTTCAGCTTCTATTTAGACAAAGATGTAAAGAATATTACTCCTACCGTAAACTCAAGAAAAAGCTGAATAATATATAAAATCATAACTTTTCCTTAACTAATCAGATAGTTTAGGTCTCAGAGCAACCAACCAGGCTGAACTCTAAGGAAAGACAAAGGCCTCCACAGAGCAGAGCTTTCAGGCACAGGAGGAAGGGGTGTCAGTCTCCAAAGAAGATGCTAATAAGAATTCAATTGAAATATTTAATGACTTACTCAAGGTCAAGAGTAGGCCAGCATGAGTGTACAGAGCTTCTGATAGCCACAAACTCAAAGGTAGCTTGTCCCCACTAACAGACTTTCATGGACCTCATCACATACTCATAAGAAAGACTGGGAGCACAGTAGGATATGAAGAAGGCAATCCTTGGTGATACAAGCCTGTGAGGGCAGAGCAGCAGTCACTGCAGAGAAAACATAGCACAACACTTGCATCCTTATCCCTATATAACAAAAATGGCAGACCCTGTTGCCATCAGCACACAGGTGAAAACTCATTGCAATTAGGGGATGGGTTTCCTGGGATCAGATCATTATAGATCTTCTGATCCTCTATTTCTAAGACAGGGACAGGGTCATTGAGAAAGCCCCATCCCTAAGACCCAAGAACACAGATTTTGCCTAAGATCAACATTGAAATAGAACAACAGAGAATGTTTCTGCTCTCAAACACCAGGCCAGCAAACACTAAGAAATAAGTTAACAGTAGGTTACCACTGGGGGAGACACAGAAGCATGAATAGTGGACCTCTCTAATGTAGAAGTTCCCAGGAAAAGTCTAAACTGGAGGGTGGAGAACAAATTCTCCAGCCACCCAAATCCCACCTTAAACACAAGTGAACACAGGAGTAAATCTGAAGCTACAGGTGCACTGAGGGTGGGCATAGCAACAACAAAACCCTAACCCAGCTCAGTTACTGACTAGATTGATTCAACTCCCCCAACACACAAAGGCTTAACAGAAAAAGAGGAAAGCCCACTTCCAGGTCTAAGTACTGATTCTTTCATACTCTACTATCCTACACACAACACAAAATAGACGAAGATAAAGATGAAGAAGATAAAGAAGAACAAAAACACACTCAAGAGAAAAAGCAAATATATAATCAAGAGATCCAGACTCAGAAAATACCCAAATTTGGAACTATCAGAAAGAGAATATATTAAAGACTGTAATGGGAAAGGTAGACAACCTGCATGACCACATGGGGATTTTTAGCAAAGACAGAAACTAGTGGAAAAAGTCAAATGGATATGCTAGGAATGTAAAACACCAGCATCAAAGATGAAGAATGCCTTTGATGGGCTCATCAGTAGATGTGACACCATCATGGAAATCATCTGTGAACTTGAAGACAGGCCAATAGAAATAACCCAAACTGAAATACAGAGGAAAAAAAGTGAAAATGCACGAGAGCATTCAAAAACTGCGAGACAGTACCAACCAAAATGCATTATTCGAATCTCAGAAAAAAGAAAAAGACAGAATAGATATTTGAAAAGACAGTGGCCTAGGATTTTCCAAAAATATTTAAAGACATCAAAACACCAATTTAAGAAGCTCAGAAAACACCAAGCAGAGTAGTGTACACACACACACACACACACACACACCAATAATCAAATAAGCAAATCAAACAAAAATTTTTAAAAAACTTCTACATATATTCAACCTTCTGAAAACCAAAGATAAGAGAAAATTTTTGAGGTAAAATAATTTTGACCGTAAAAAAGGCAAAGTACACGTAGAGTAACAAAAGAAGAAAATATCTTGGACTTCTTGTTAGAAACTATGTAAGTGACATCTTTAAAAATCTGAAAGAATAAAAACTGTCAGCCCCAAATTCTACACAAAGTAAAAATAACTTGTAAAAATTAGGAGAGATAAAGACTTTTAGCCAGACAAATAATTGACAAATTCATTATAAACAGACCTGCACAGCAAGCAATATTAAAGGAAGTTCTTCAAGCATAACATTACAGAAAGATACTTGTATCTACAAAAGAAATGAAGAGCACTATAAATCGTATGAAGAAAAATATATGTTAATTTCATCTTTTCTTACTTTGAGTGACTATAACAGATAATTGCCCAAAGCAGGGCTTGGCATAATTTTCCTGTTAAGGACAGATAGTAAATATCTTAGGTCTTTTGGGCCATACATCTCTGTTACAACCACTCAGTGCTGCTGCTACAATGTGAAAGCAACCATTGACAATACGTAAAGGAATATGCATGCCCGTGTTACAATAACATTTTATGCAAAACTAATTGTTATTTAGGATTTGGCTTGCAGGCTAGTTTTTGCCAAGCACTGGTCTAGAGCACAATTAGTAGCAATGTATTATATGCTTATAGCATGTGTAAAAATATAACATATAACATCAATAGCAAAAATGATGGGAGGAAAGAATAGGGAGTTATTGTTTTTACACTAAAATTACAGTATACGATTATATCACTAAAATATATGAAAGTAGACTGTGATTAATTAAAATGTATATGGTACTTCCTAGGGTGACCATTCATATTTTTAAAAAAATAAGTATAAATAATAAGCCAATAGTGGAGGTAAGATGGAATAACAGAAATACACAATAATCCAAAGGCAGGGGGGAAAGAACAAAAAAAGATGGAATAAATAGACAACAACTAGCCAGATAGTTGTTTTTAATCCAACCACATCAATAATTACATTAAATGTAAACAATCTACATACACAGACACACACACATGCACAGCAATTAAAAAGAGAGATTATCAGCTTGGACAAAAAAGCAAGGACTAACTCTATGTTTCATAGTTATATTTAAATATAATGACATATATAGGTTAAAGTAAAAGGATCAAAAAATTTAAACCATGCAGACACTAATCAAAAGAAAATTGAAGTGGCTATATTAATATCAAGTAAAATAGATTTCACATCAAGGAATAATATAATGACAAATGGTTAATTCACCAAAAAGACATAACAATCCTAAAGGTATATGCACCTAACAGCAGAGCTTCATAATACATGAAGCAAAAACTTAAAAAACTAAAAGGAGAAATAGACAAATCCACAATGATATGCTTGGAGACCTCAACATCCCTCTCTCAGTAATGGCTAGAACAAGTAAACAGAAATCAGTGAGGATATAGAAGACAACGACAGTACCAACAACTTGACCTAACTGACATTTCTAACACAATGAATTCAACAACAACAGAATATACATATTTTTTTCAAAGTATACATGGAATATTCACTAAGATCATATCCTAGGTCCTAAAACAAACCTTAACAAATTTAAGAGAATTGTAATAAAAACAAGTGTGTGCGTATATGAAACACACTAATACTCATTAGAATCAGAATCAAATCACTACACTACATATCAAACTATGTTTTCAGGGAAATTTATAGTATTAAGTGCTTATAATAGAAAAAGAAAGGTCTCAAATCAATGATCTAAGCTGTCACCTTATAACTAGAAAAGGAGCAAATTAAACCTAAAACAAGCAGAAAAAGGAAATACTGTGTGTAATAAAGATAACTGATAAAGATTTACTTTCCAGAATATCTTAAGAATGGTAGCAAAACAACCCAACAGAAAAAACTAGCAAATATGTAAACAGGTAATTCAAAATTATTAAACACAAATTGTCAAGAAACTTAAGAGATTCTGAACTTCACTAAATATCATGGAAATGCAAATTAAAGCCAAATGAGATATCATTATACGACCATCAATAAGTAAAACATTTAAAGTCTCAAAACCTCAAATATTGATGAGGATTTAGAGCAATATAAACTTTTATGTACTGCTGGTGTTCCAGTCACAATGGAAAATAATTTGGTAATATCTAGTAAAGTTGAAAAGCAATTCTACTTCCAACCATACACTCTAGAAAAATTCTTGCAAATGCATACCAGAAGACAGTTAAAAGAATGTTTATAATGAATCAACTGCTAATAATAAAATACTGAAACAGGCTAAATGTCCACCAATAAGAAAGTAGATAAATATAATGTGATCTATTCATCCTGCATAGACTGGATTTTCATTTCACATACCAACATTGATTAACTTCACAAAGTATAGAGAAAAAGGGGAGAAAGAGTGAAGAGTCACATAAGACGGGGGCGGGGGGGAGGGGGAGGAAAGAGGATGGCACTGATAGAAAATTTTAAAACATGTAAAATAATATTCCAGTTCTGTATTGCATAGGGGTACACACACACGAGGTACAATCACAGAGAAAGCCATGATAAACACTAAAATCAGAATAGTTATGAGATTTGGGAGGAAGGGTGTAGGAGATGTGATCAGGAAGGGGAACACAGGGGCTTTCAACTGTACTGGGAACGTTTGATTTATCAAACTGGGTAACAGGTACAAAACATGTACTATATTTTTCTTTATGACTTTGGTAGGTCGTAAATACTCATGAATTCAACACACTAAGTTATGTTAACGTGTTGAGAGGAAATGGGAGGAACTAAGAAGCTTTGAAGACAGGTGGGTTTTGTGCTGGCCTTTATGAGCACTGGATGAGGACCAAGTGGGGCAGTCGTATGGGTCCATCTGGGACTGGAGACACAGGTTTGTGGAGGCCTCAGTCTGACTAGCTGTGTGGCTTTCTTCAGCAGGACTCAGCAGCCCAGTGGAGAAGGACAGCTTAGTTAACATAGTGTTGGGGTTTTGTCTATGGACACAGGGAGAGAAGGGTGAAGCGGAGAATGTAATACTACTAATGCGACTGAAAAGTTTCTGGGCTAGATTGGGAAGTCATTAATAGGGAAAGATGTGACAGATTGGGGGCTGAGAGAAGAATTCAGTCCTAAGTGATAGCTTAGGGTATTGTCATGGGATAAATGACAGGCCAAATCCTAAATAACAATTAGTTTTGCATAAAATGTTATTGTAACATGGGCATGCCTATTCGTTTATGTATTGTCAATGGCTGCTTTCACATTGTAGCAGCAGCACTGAGTGGTTGTAACTTAGGGTATTGTCATGGGATAAATGAGTGGATGAAATGGAGTGGTGTTGATGGTCACTAGAGCATAAAAAGACAAAGAAACTGTACCAGCGAGGATGCTAGATGGGTTATTGCAATTGCCCAGATGGATAGCAGGCGGAATCTGGGGACCAAGGGAAGACTGTGTGTCTGGTAGAAAAGTCTAAAGAAAACAGGAGTTTGGCCAATGAGCATTATAAATAGGGACAGAGGTGTGACATAGCCAGACATAACAGCTTAGGAGGCCTCTTGTGGCACCAGGAAAACAGTAACCCTGCCTCCAGGTTCTGTATATGTGGCCGATCTACATTACAGCAGGCAGCAGGGTAGCAGAAAACTCCAGAAAAGCAGGTTTCCATTAAGACAAACAGACAAAGAAAACATTTTCTCAGGAGGTGGAAGGCCGATGAGACGATTTTTCATAGAAACAGAAGACCCCAAGGACCTTATATAATTATTTCAGAAGTGAGAGGATCAGAGGAAGACTGAGTCATAGCCAACTAAGCCCATGGCAAAACGGGGACGAAATAATGGGCCAGGATACATGACAGGAGGCACTTGTGGTTTAGGACGTATCCCAGGATGACATGGGTGTGAGGCATCATACAATGGGCCATTCTTGGGTTCTGAGTGGACCTCGGCTTAAAGATGCTTCCTGGCCTGTTCCAGCTGAGGTCCAGGCAGGGAGTACTGGAGGCTTGATGACACTGTATACCTATGACTTTCATTTAAGTTTCCAAACATTGCTCTGATATGAAGTGTTGAATGAATTATTATTTCCTAGCCATTTCAAGAAGAAACATAAAGTCTCCATTATATTGATGGTATAGCCTTTCAGTAGCTAAGCTACTAAACTGCTCACTTCATGTCAGTGTTTCAAAACTTCTGGAGCCAGGACTTCATTCTGATAAACCAGATATAATTCACAATGCCAAATCACTTTAAAACCTTCTAAACGTCTGGAATTTGCAACATGGCATGTGGATGGGCTGATCTTCTAAGGATCAGCCACATGCTATAGGATGCTAAGAAGAGGT
Organism: Mesoplodon mirus; assembly: GCF_964341445.2. Classification (NCBI taxonomy): domain Eukaryota; kingdom Metazoa; phylum Chordata; class Mammalia; order Artiodactyla; family Ziphiidae; genus Mesoplodon; species Mesoplodon mirus. The sequence continues at coordinate 11,744,016 of NC_138977.1, read as the reverse complement.
AAAATCAGGAATGTGATCCAGATGGGATTTACCTCTGCCGTCTCAGCTCCTTTCCCCTCATGGGAAATGTCAAGTACTTTGAAGACTACCATCACTGCAGGAAAATTATATTCACAGTTTTTAACCAGGCCTCTATTCTCAGTAACAGAGATTTATTCTTTTTTTTTTTTTTTTTTTTTGCAGTACACGGGCCTCTCACTGCTGTGACCTCTCCCGTCGCGGAGCACAGGCTCCGGACGCGCAGGCCCAGAGGCCATGGCTCATGGGCCCAGCTGCTCCACGGCACGTGGGATCCTCCCAGACCGGGGCACGAACCCGTGTCCCCTGCATTGGCAGGTGGACTCTCAACCACTGCACCACCAGGGAAGCCCCAGAGATTTATTCTTATGTTATATCATTCAAAAGTAATAGCAGAATTAAAAATAAGATTTCAGGAATAAATGTTTCCTTGGGAAAAAATGGCATAAATTGGCAAATATTTTACCTAAAAAATTCAGGCACGTATTTAAGGTCAAAGTCCCTCCTGGCTTCTCATGAGGGCCCTGACCAGACAGAGGATATGAACCAGCAATGGATGAATGTTCAGGGGCACTGATTCTGTCCAGGAAAACCAATTGTGTCAGAAGACAATTGAATCCTCCAGGCCATCAGTATGGTTTTACTACTAATATTAAATTTGGTGAGGACACGCTTTGTCACAAGTAGAATAAAGATGAGAGTTGTCAGAGCTCCACTTTGATCAGAAGTCCAGCTTTGGGGGCTCAGTCAGCTATATCCTCCTCAATTTTACCACGAGGAAGCAGCACGAATATGAAATAGAAGATATGTGGATTAAGCAACACCAAACAGCCACATTCTTTTAAGGCTTTGCCCTTCAAAATGTGGTTCCTGGGCCAGTGGTACCTGCATCACTTGGAAGCTTGTTAGAAACACAGAACCTTAAGTCAGACCCCAGATCTACTAAAGTGAATTCACATTGTGGCATAGATGATTCCTATGCACACTCAAGCTTGAAAAGCACCACTTTAAGGCAAAGAAGGCCACCCAGATTCCAGGCTCATAAACTGAGAGAGGTGAATAGGGAGTTCCCTCAGATGAAAAGCCAATAGGGGCTAAAGGCCTATGTCACTTAACCAGATTTTCTAGACTGATGCCAGGAGCTGTCATGGATCCTGACATGGGCTTCAGTCTCTCCAGCGATTGGCTCATGTCCTACCTCCAGTGCTTCCATTCTCTCCAGGATTTTACAATCTGGGTTATCTGCCTGGGACCCTTGATACCCACTTACCCTCCCACCCACACCTATTATTAGCTGGCCTCTTTGAGATGGAGTCTTGTCAGTGATGAGGTGTGACCCACCTTAGATTCAGTCTCCAGCTTGTACTCCCTTTTCTCTTTGCTCTCTCCAGCCTCTGGGCCTAAAAAGAACCAGGCCACTGCATGCCACACTTCGGAAAGTGTTGGAGGTTGGCAAGGACAGTAAGATGGCAGCTCACATTAAGAACTAGTGTCATAATGTCATCAAAAGCATGATCACCTAGAGTTCAACAATTCACTGAAAGTGTCTGGAGACTGGTGGTTTTAGGGCACACAGTGGTTGCTTGTGACACATGCAAACAGGAAGAGAGAGGGTAGAAACAAGAGAACCATTTCAATAAAATACAATTGACCAGCATATTACACTTCCGTTTTCCCCTTGTGAACATCAAATCAACGGATAATCTGCTAATATCCACCTGCATTCTTCAAAGACTTCTATCTTCATCACTGCTTTAGAAATTCACTTTAGTCAATAGCAGCTACGATTTTCTGAGTAGTTATGTGCCCTTTCTGAATACATATTATGTGCCATGCTCTGTGGCATCACTTTATATGCATTATATTAATTTTCATAACAAATTTAAGGCGTAACTCCAGGTTTACTGGTGAAGAATTGAAGCTTAAGAATAATTTATTCCAGGGCCCATTTAATAATTGGAGAAACAAGGATATGAACTTGAGTTTCTGGTTCTACAGCTCTATTCTACCTGCTACTACTTTTCAATTTTACTATGCAAAAATGTTCAACCTTTTATTATCCCTTAAGAAAAAAATTAGGGCAGAAGGGTAGAGAGGAAGGAGGGAGTCTAGGAGACATTTATTTTACTTATACTGTCTTTTATTTAGATTATTCTCTTTCTTAAGCATAAAAACATTTGGAAAACCTATAGCCTATCAATATAGCATCTAATGCCTAAGTACCAGGAGCCCCAGGAAAGAGAAAACCAGGTCATGATAGATGTTTTCATAATTCTATTTATAACATCCTGCCTGATTGAAACATACTCATCTCTGGTTCTTTTACTTGATCCTGATGTAAATATACTTTCAGTGGTCAAGTCAGCATGAAAAATAATCAAGAACAAAAATTAAAAATAACTGAAATTTTAAAATAGATCCAAATGATTGAACACATCCAACTCTCCGGATCCATCATTCTGGTTACTTAACAAAGGGGTAATATTTTCTTCATTTGTTTTTTTAAATCACAGAGCTGTCTTTCAGAGATCACAATCCCAGTCAAGAAATAATCCCAGGGCTTCCCTGGTGGCGCAGTGGTTGAGAATCTGCCTGCCAATGCAGGAGGCACGGGTTCGAGCCCTGGTCTGGGAAGATCCCACATGCCACGGAGCGACTAGGCCTGTGAGCCACAACTACTGAGCCTGCGCGTCTGGAGCCTGTGCTCCGCAACAAGAGGCCACGACAGTGAGAGGCCCGCGCACCGCGATGAAGAGTGGCCCCCGCTCGCCGCAACTAGAGAAAGCCCTCTCACAGAAATGAAGACCCAACACAGCCAAAAATAATAAATTAATTAATTAAAAAAAAAGAAAGAATCCCAAATTACAATGAGTATTAAACGGTCACTGAAACTAGCAAAATCTTGATGTTCAGAAGGACAGAACACAAAGCAGCCATACAGAGAACTCAGTTCAGCAAGCAGAGTCAAAAGGACTATGTCTTTGGCTCATTGTCAACCAGAGGTCAGTCTGTCGCTCATTTGTTTCAAATTAGTATAAGAACAACGTGGGTCTCCACTGTATATAAAGTCAGAAAGGGAGGCTCTGTCAATCCCTGTGACAAGGCACCCTTAATCCCGAGAACTCAGTACACCTCAGCACTGCAGCAGATCTACACCAGAATTTAAAGTTTCCACCAATGATCAGATGTCCTAAGGGGGAGCAGTTGGACCAGCTTTGGGAATACAGCTGGTCAGCCGTCTGACTTGTTAGACTGTGTTCCATGTCAGGTATAAAAATGACAGCAACCTGAAGAATTACAAAGTAAAGATGTGAATACATGTTTGATTTAATCTCAGTCATCTCTCCACAAGAGGTGTGTTACCTACGTCTACCTATCATCACTCTTTAAACACTGAGATAAAATGTTCTAAAAGAATACAGAATTGAAGAGACTTAAGGAAACTAGGGGCCATTTCATTCAAGAGATAAGCACACTGAGACCCAGAGATGGGAGAGAAAAACTCCACGGGCTAGGTGGCCACACTGGGATCAGCGAGAAGGTCTTTTGTTCTAAGGTGGGCTTTTAGCCTTTTGTTCACAGTGTGACACTCCTGGTTGCTTCTCACATGTCATCCAAAGGATAGGAACTTTCATTGAATGTTCCAGAACAGATTGTAATTTCATGGAAATTTTTTTCTATAAATACTTCGTGTGATGCATTGCATTTTTGCTTATTAACAAAAACTTGTAAAGCTGGTCTCAAGCCCCAAATACACTGTTTTGGGTTTTTTTTGTTGTTTTTTTAATTGCTATCACACAGCAGAGGTTTAAAAAATTGTATGGGCTTCCCTGCTGGTGCAGTGGTTGAGAATCTGCCTGCTAATGTAGGGGACATGGGTTCGAGCCCTGGTCTGGGAGGATACCACATGCCGCGGAGCAACTAGGCCCATGAGCCACAACTACTGAGCCTGCGTGTCTGGAGCCTGTGCTCCACAACAAGAGAGGCCGCGATAGTGAGAGGCCCGTGCACCGCCATGAAGAGTGGCCCCCGCTCGCCGCAACTAGAGAAAGCCCTCGCACAGAAACGAAGACCCAACACAGCAAAAATAAATAAATGAATTTTAAAAAATGGTACAAGAGGGTATTATGGCAATTCACTAGATGCTTGGTTATTTTTAAATGGCCTTCTCTTCATCTGAAAACTAACTAAAGGACAGGAGTCTACTGTCTACACTTAAGATGACAGGGCTTTTTTCCTGATACTTTTATTCGGCAGCTGCATATTCTAAATGTAATGGCTCCTAGCAGCCCATCTCAAGCCTATCTCAAGAAGCAGAGATGTACAGAGAGAATCTTGGTTTGGATGGAGGTTGATTCTTTTCTCACCTGTACTAAAGAGGACTCCGAGGAAACGCTGCTGCGGCAACAGCGTTTCCTCTTACAAAATGATGCAATAACACTTTCCACTAGCTTTCTTGAGGTATAATTGACAAATGTAATTGTGTATATTTAAAGGGTGCAAAGTGATGATTTGATAAAGTGATACAATAACGTTTAAGGAACACCCTAACTAGGCAAAAAAGTGATCTCAAATATTTTAATGAGTGTGAGACCCTCTCCCTGTGTCAGGGGACAACAAATTAATGACTTATGCAAAGTATGTATAATGAAAAAATGACATGAAAGGAAGGTATACACATGATATATCCCATGCTCTGACCAGGGTATATAAGCATCCCTCTACACATGCTGATATTCATACTCAGGATCTTGTCTTGAACAGCAAACCAAAGTCACCACCCCTGACACCATGAGCCATTACAGGCACTATTACAGAGGCCTGGGCTTCAGCTATGTTGGCTTTGGTGGCCTGGGCTTTGGTAATGGCTTTGGATGTGGCAGCTTCTGCAGACTGGGTTATGGATGTGACTTCAGAGGCTACAGGTACGGCTCTGGTTATGGAAGTTTCGAATATGTCTGCCATGGCCACCCATCCTTCTACAGAAGATATGGATTTTCTAGCTTCTGCTGAAATACTACCGCAGGAGCTCAACAGCTGAAATTATAGGGAGCTTTCCAAATTGTGATCTCAAAAACTGGACAACAAAGATAATGCTGGAGTTACTGCACAAAAATATCTAGCTTCTCAGAATTTTGGACAATTTTTCATTAGACTCCTGTATCTCCATCACAATCCTAGAATCCTCTAATTTTGCTTTTATAACTGATTGGGATTGTCCATTCACCTTCCAATAAAACATTAAATTTGAAACAAATAACAAACAAGAAAGTTTCAAAATCCCTATGAACACTGTCACACATGTGCACCGAAGGCCAGTTAAATACCACTTTCTCAAGCAAAATTAAAACTGAAGCATCAGCTATATCTGCAGGCCATTTCTAATATAGACATCAGAAGTTATTCACTCACAGAACCGACTGAATTCCTTATGAGGGTACATTTCAGGTTCAAATTAGTGTTGACTGAATTAGCTATAGTTTCTGATGATTAATTGCTCGTTTTCTTTTGAAATCTGAAATTTCAAAGTAAGACAGATAATGAATTTAATTAAAATTTTATCTTCTGCTTTTTATTATGACAGGCAAGAATAAATGTGTATTCATGATGATTGTAATATCACTTTAACTCTCCAGAGACTTTCACAGAGTGCCTGAGGTTATCTACAAAGAATATAATATGACATAACTAAGTTTTCTCATTCTTACTGCAGATGATGAGTCTGAATTCTTTCACTGCAAGCAGTTTCTTTACACACAAATGTGTACACAATCAAACATTCTACCTAAAATATTTACTCAATAAAACTGCACCATAATAAGAGCAAACATAGGTACTCAAAATTTTTTTAAAAAGGAAAAGAAAAAGAAAGAAAATTTAATTGCTAAACTTGAATTGGGAAGAACATCTACGAAAAGAACAAGGCTGAGTAGTGAAGTTCCAAGCCACTGTTCCACCTGCAAATTCATTTAGAGTTTCTTTGGTGCCTCTCATGCAACTAAAAAAAATCATGGATTAATTTAATGAATTCCTCTATAACATGGGCTAATCTTCTGTGATCAGCTGGAGTAAATGAAGGATTATTACTGAGGCAGTATGGTATTTAAGCTCAGATTTTATGTGAAAAGTATGTCATTAATTTATGCCTGAATACTGAATAAAACTTTTTCCTTCCCCATCATTTCAATCTCAGGATGAAGAGATGAATCTCCAACTCTTAGGATTGTTTTGATCCCACATGTAAGGAAAAGTAAGGAAAGGAAATACCATAATCATTAGTTCATGTGACATGTATTTATTGAGCATATACTATACAGAATGAAATGTTGTAAATAAAAAAATTTCCTTTTATATTCTGTCTTTGCCAAAGTACTAATTTTCAATCCTTAAATAGCATAACCAACATAACATCCACCTCTGCATGCTTCTCTCCCTCTTTCTCCACCCCTTTACTCCCCACACCCTACTATTAGGAAAGTCTCAAATCTATGATTTAAGCTGCCATCTTAGAAAACTAGAAAGAGTGCATTAAACTCAAAGCAAGCAGAAGGAAGAGAATAATATAAATAAAAGCAAAATCAACGGGATTGAAAATTAAAACAATCAAGAAAATCAATAAATCCAAAAGCTGTTTCTTCGCAAAGATAAATAAAATTGATACACTTCTAGCCAGACTGACCGAGAAAAAAGAGAGAAGCTATAAATTACCAATAAACTACATTTCAATTTTTTTAAAAAGGTGTAACTTAGATAAAATTTATTGAACAAAAACTACCAAATCTCACTCAAACAGAAATGTATAACCTGAATAGCTCTGTACCTATTACAAACTTGAACTCATATTTAAAAACTACAAATAAAACTCCAGGCTAGATGACTTTCCTGATGAATGGTACTAAAAATTTGAAGAACAAATAACAAAAATCTACACAAACTCTTTGAGAAAACCAAAAGTGGGGAATAATTTCCAACTCATTTTATGAGGCCAGCATTAACCTAATGCAAAATCAAAGACACTGTAAGGAAAAAAAAAAAAGACCAATATCTCTCATGAACTTAGACTCACAAAAAAATCATCAACAAAACCTTAGCTCTAGCAAATCTAATTCAAAAGTATACAAGAGGGGTTTATTCTAGAATAAACTAGTATACAGAGGGGTTTATCTAGGAATGAAAAACTAGTTCAACATTCAAAAATTTCTCAATGTAATTCACTACATCAACAGAATAAAAAACAAAAACATATGATCATCTCAAAGATGCAGAAAAAGTAACTGACAAAATTCAATGTACAGAAATTAAAAACTCTCATCCAGAAAATTAAAAACAAATAAACAAACAAAAAAACCTCTCAATTTAGGAATAGAATGGAAGTACTTTAGCTTGATAATGGCCATCTATAAAAATGCCACAGCTATCATCATAACTGGATAATAAAAGACTCAGTACTTTGCTGTTAAGGTCAGGAATAACGTAAGAATTTCCACTCTCATCTTTCCTCTTCAATATCATACTGGAGGTCATGACCAATGCAACAAGTGAAGAAAAACATACAAGACATACAGATTGGAAAGGAACAACTAATGTTGTCTCTTTGCAGACAACATGATTATCTATGTAGAAAATAACCAAAAATATCTACCAAAAAAGCTAGAAATAATCAGTTCATCAAAGTTGCACAATATAAGGGCAATATACAAAAATCAGTTGTCTATAAATTGCCAATGAAAAATGGAAAAATAAAGTTGTTTAAAGTACCATTTATTATAGTACCAAAAAACATAAAAACATTTAGAAATAAATCAAACAAAATATGTACAGAATCTGTATGCTATAAATCTATAAAACATTGATAAAAGAAAATAAGATAAAAACAAATGAAGATATATACAATGTTCGTGGATTGAAAGGCTCATTATTGTTAAGATGTCGATATTTTCCAAACTGACGTATATATCATTAGGAAAATATAAATTAAAACTGTAATGAGTTATTATTATGTGCCTACTAGAATGGTATAATTAAACATTTTTAAAATTGTCAATATCAATCTCTGACAAGGATGTGGACCACCTGGAATTCTTGTACATTGCTGGTGGGAAGGCAAAATAGTACAACCACTCTGGAAAAAGTCTGGCAGTTTCTTATAAAGTTAAACGTAACCTGGGTCATACCATATGACTCAGCACTCTTGATCTGATTATTTACTTAAGAGAAGTAAAACACGATCACAGAAAAACATGTTTTTTTTTTAACTAAAAACTCAAAATCAAAATAAATGGATAAGCACACCAAAGCAAATCCATACAATGGAATATTACTCAGCAATAAAAAGGAATAAATCACTGATACCCACAAAACTCAGTGAATCTTAAGCACATTATTGTAAGTGAAGGAAGTCAGACTCAGAGTGCTCCATTCTGTATGATTCAGTTTACACGGCATTCTGGAAAAGGCAAATTATAGAAACAGAAAACAGATCAGTGGTTTCTAATGGTTAGAAGTGAGCAGGAGAGGTTGACTATAAAGGTGTAGAAAAGAGAAGATTATAGGTGATGTAACTGTTCTGTATCTTGATTGTGGAGTGAGTATATGACTGCTTACATTTGTCAAAAATTCTAAAACTGTACACCAAAAAGTATGAATTTTACTGTGTGCAAATTTTTTTTTTTTTGGCGGTACTCGGGCCTCTCACTGCTGTGGCCTCTCCCATTGCAGAGCACAGGCTCCAGACGCGCACGCTCAGCAGCCATGGCTCACGGGCCCAGCCGCTCCACGGCACGTGGGATCTTCCCGGACTGGGGCACGAACCTGTGTCCCCTGCATTGGCAGGTGGACTCTCAACCACTGCACCACCGGGGAAGCCCTACTGTGTGCAAATTTTAAAACAGTGAGACAAAAGAAGATATTAGAAAATATAGTATGTGGCCAATAAATATTACTAGCATTATCAATTTTAATAATATTTACTATTAACATGTCTAGACAAGTGGAAGATGGCCTTAGAGAGGTACAATTGGAATGCTTTGATAATAACCATTCAACCAGGAGGAATGCAGAGACGTAAATGGAAGCAAAAAGAAATCCATTCCAAAGGAGTAAGAAGAATAAACTGGGAAAAAAATATTGACTTATAGGAGCCAAGAGTCCAAATTATCAAGACTTAACTTATAAACTTAAGTTTGATATGAATGGGCCTCAATAAATAGGGGCACCCTTGAGTTTGGGGTGGGGGATAAGGAAGCAGTAGAAAGGGCTTCTGTGGAGGGGCAACTCTCAGCATCACATGTGTATCCAAGTCATAAATCAAGGAAGGATACCCAAAGTAAGGTAAGGACACAGGGAAATAGATGCAGGCAGGTGTCCTGGGAATCAGGGCACCTAGACCACTGGGTGCAGAGCCAGGCTTCTGACTGCAAGGTACACAGCAGCCAAAAATAAGGATAGATTCAGAAAGCCAACCAGAGTCAGACAACTGATGTGACTGCAGCCTGGTGCTCAGTGGCAAAAATTCATACCACCAGTAACCCAGACACCAGTGTGCAAGCAAGCAGCAAATGTTGCCAGTGGTCTACTCCTTTGAGGAGATTTTTGGTAAAAGGTAACAAAATGGGGTGGAGGATGGAAGTAAAGAGCCATTAACATACTATGTGGCTGGGATCTGAACTGGCTTTGTGTTCAGGGTCACTTTCTAGACAGGGAACAAGGAACAGTGTTTGAACACAAAACAAAACAAGACAAAAATCAAAGGAGGTAAGAGAATTATCTCAGCAGATACCTGTGACTGCTTCATGGGGGAGGTGATATTTGGTCAGACTTTAAGAGATATGTACATCAAAAAGATGGGTATAGGGCTTCCCTGGTGGCACAGTGGTTGAGAGTCCGCCTGCCGATGCAGGGGACACGGGTTCGTGCCCCGGTCCGGGAAGATCCCACATGCCACGGAGCGGCTGGGCCCGTGAGCCATGGCCGCTGAGCCTGCGCGTCCGGAGCCTGTGCTCCGCAATGGGAGAGGCCACAACAGTGAGAGGCCCACGTACCGCAAAAAAAAAAAAAAAAAAAAAAAAAGATGGGTATAGATAAAAGGAAAGGGGGGAAGAAGGGAGGGAGAATGAAAGAAAACAAGGAAGAAAATATTGAAAGCAGAGGCAGTGCAAGCAAAGACCTAAAGCCACAAATGTACAATATGTGTAAATAACAGGAAATTAGCTAGTCTGATGGGAGTAGAGTGCGTGGCACAGCAGCAGGAAGTGGGTACACTATCATTGAATGAAATCATTCACAGGGAGGCATAACCACTTCTGCTTCAGATGTGAGACATGGCATTTGTAAACCAGAAGATAGGACAATCTGGGTTACCTACTTCCTGCCCCGTTACTTCACGGCCTCACTCAAATTAAACAAATATGAATTGAGCAACTCTCATGCCCAACCAACATGCAAAGTACTGTAATTCAGAAATAATATATGTCACTAATACCTTTAAGTGGGATTTACAATCCGGACAACAGAATCCAAAACATCCACCAGAAAGAAAAATAGCTTAAGTAAAAGGATTAATGAATCTGCCTTCCAATCTTTGCCTCCAAGGCACAGAATCAACAAGCACTTTCTGAATATATGGTATTGGTATTCTGTGCTAGACATTATATATATTCTCAAATTTAGCTTTGTTTCCTTTTGACTTTTTCTCTTCTTTCCTTTCTTTCTAGAACTGAATATATCTAGTCAGTGTGTAAGTCAAGAGACAAGTAAGAAAGAAACCACATTGCAAAATAGGATTTTAAAATTTCACTTTAAAGATGGGTAAACAGAGATTGAGAACAGTTGGAAAAGTTGTCCAGGGTCAAACAGGGAACAAGTTAGGGAGCTGGGATTTAACTTCAGCTTCAAAACTTTAAAACTATTGTTTGTACACTGAGCAAAATCTAGTCCCTGAAAATTACAATTTATAGAAATTAAAAGACTTGTCATTTGGTTGAGAAAATTCCTCCTGAAAGAGGAAACAGTAAAGTTCCATTTCGTGCCACAAAATATGTTCCCCAGGCACCAACTCATTTTAAGATAGGTGATTATTCAATCTGGCTGTAATATTACCATTTCTATTTCCCTCCCTACTTTTATGTTTTCATGTTGATCATTTTACTTTCTTTTCCTTTTTTTTAGGCCATTTTCAATTAAGATTTCTAATTAGCTTCCAAATTTGAGATACATCTCTAGTACAAAGCAAATGGCAGGAGTAGTAATTAAGGGACAGCTGTTTCTTGTCTTTCTGGGGATGAAACAAGGCTTTTTTTCTTTCTAAGTTATGAAATACTAGGGAATTTTTCATGATTTTTTTTCTTATTTTTAATAATAGTTAACTGAATTGAAAGATACTGAATTGATCTAAAAGTCAACGTCCTTTCCAACACAGAGGCTGAGAACCTCTCTTCTGGGATAACCTTAACTTAGTTTAACTCTCACACTCTGAGTCCTTGAAACTTTTATTGCTGCAAATACAAAATCTCCACATTTTATATTAAATCAAATCATTTCTTTAGGTGCTAAAGTAGGCACTACCCCAAGTCATCTTCCTCACGTTCAGACTTTTAAAACTTAGGTGAATTTTACAAATCAAGAAGAATAAGCATAAGATTCAGAGCAGCTAAGAGGCAGACAGTATTTTTTGTGGTTTTCCTTTGTTTGATTTAAGAAAACAAATATTACTAACACTAACACTGAAAATTACTTAGTAAGCTCTTACTGCAGTACTCCTTGCTGGTACTTAAGGCAGTATTTTCACATGCAAAGTATAATCAGGATTTAAGGCAGTTAACCATATAATTCAGGTCAAGAAAAATCTTCTGCCTTAAAAAGCTAAACCACTGAAGCAAACATTTAGTTATTAATTTTTTCTTCTGGCTTGAATTATCCAGATTCTAGAAAATTATCAAATATAATTTAATGTGCATAGCCATAAAATAGATCAAGTGACCTAAATGCAGGCCAGCCTCAGGAGTATAAGGAACCCCTTAAAATACATATTTCTAAGAGGGAAACTTCTGAAACATTTTCTAATGTAAACCCAGAAATACTGGTTAAATATTAAGTTCAGTAATGGTACAGACACACACAAAACACATACACATATGTTTCTACTACAGAACTTCCAAGAAACTATAACATGTTAATGTGTATTTAAAGCTCCTGAGAGTGGTACAGTATTCAGAAATTTTCAAACCTTCTTGACCCCAAACCATTTTGTACAGAACATATTATGGAACTAGTATTTGGACACATTGAGAACCTCTTTGCACAGTCATAAGCCCTTTACACTGTACTTTGGCAGGAGATGCAGAAGGGTGGGGTTGGGTGGCAGATTTGAAAGCTTCTATATTCAGGGGACCAGCAGAGAACACCAAATGACATAGCACGGAAATGCCAAGGGCAGAAAGTGGCCAAGCAGAGCTGGTCTGAAGACACTTTACCTGAACCATTAAGGCCTTATGGGACTGGGCCGGTTACCATATTCATGTTCATCCCATTTTCAACCTAGCTTCATCTTATACTTGTCTCCACCTCTGTGACTTTGCTACAGCCATTTTATTCTTTTTTACAGTTATGTTCTTTATTCACTGCTGTTCCATCTGCCTGGGACTCTTTTCCTTACACTTCAGCTCTTAGTTGAAACATCATCTTCCAAAGAAACACCTCTGTCTAGTCCATCTACAGTAGATTCCTCCCTTATTTCCATTTTCTCCTACAAAACTCTGCAATTTCTCTTCATAGCATTTATCACAATTTTTATTCACATATTGATATTGCTTATTTACTTCATGTCACTTTCACTGGACTGTAAGCACCATGAGGGTGGGAATGGACCATGCCTGTTTTGTCCAGGTCTATAAAATCACCAAATACCTCATAGATGAGTGTCTGCCATATAGCAGGCCTTTAATGAATATGTGTTGATTTAATAATAAATAATGATAATTAGTTAATTCCTTTACATCTCTACCTAGGCCTGGCCTAACTGAAATCTTCAGAATTGACTTAATGTATACATAGAAATCAGTTCCTCTTTAGGATATGGTCAGCCATCTGCAATATGCAGTCACACACATTCTAAGACACCAAACTGGCTTTTCTGTAAAATATTTTTAATAATAGGGCCTATAAGTTTGAATTAATCATCAATCAAAATGAATATTATGGGTTAATTATTGAGAACCACTCTTGTACCTGCTTTCTTGTTGTATTCCTCAAACAGTTCTGCTTTTTGATTACTGCCTTGCTGATTTCAGAGCTCTGTAAAGAACAAAAAGACAAAACGTGAGGATTTGGTGTTTCACTGGGAAGTCCTCTTTTTTAAAACACTGCTTGCTAAAATATTTAATTTGCTCAAAATGCCCATTAAACCAAACTTGAGGACTTATGTCATGATCACAAGATCTACGGAATATAGCTATTTCTTGTTTGTATTCCAAACTAATCTGCTTCGCTCAGCTCACAGAGTCCACAAGAAGGAACTCTAGCTGACCATTATTTATTTGCTTACACAAGCCAGGCACTATTCTAAGTTAATTGATTAACTCATTTATTCCTCATAACCACTGGGCAGGCAAGGGTTAGCTCAGCAGGCATAAGGTCCTCAAATGCTACACATTCCAAAGAAAGGCCCTCCTTCAGAATTGGCCCTAGGCCAGTTCCTGGAAGATAACCTCTGAGCTCTTCCAACAGTCTGACTGATAAGAGAGTTTGTGTATATGCTAGAGGCTTCTGCTGTTCCAAGTGGATCAGATACACTTATGGTGAACACCTGTTTTTGTTTGGGGGAGGGGAGGCTGAGGGCTGAATAGCTGAGGTCAGTCATCTGGTGCTGCGGGCTTCTGTGACTGACACCTAATCAAACTTTAGGGACTAGAGCTCAGTTGAGCTTCTCTGGTTGACCCCACTCCACACATGTTGTCACATACTGTGGCTGAGAGAATTAAGGGCACCCCCATGTGACTCTACTGGGAAGGGACATCTGGAAGTTGGCAGCTGGACTTTGCCTCATGTGTCCTTTCCCTTTGCTGATTCTAATCTGTATCTTTTCACTGTATGAATCCATGACTGTGAGTATAACAGCTTTTCTGAATCTTGGGAACCCTTCTAGCACATCGTTGAGACTCAGGGTGGCCTTGGTGACCCCCAACAAAACCACCCTATGAGGTAGGTACTATTATTACCCATATTTATAGACAGAGGAATTGGCAAAGAAAGGTGAGGCAACTCAGAATTCCACAGCTAGTTTGTGTCACTATTTAAATTTGAACCCAGTGATCTGGTTTGGGCATTTTACAACTATGACATGTGGCTTATCAAAATATTTATTATGTATCATTCAACAGATGTATCCAAAAGTGTCACCTGGTTCTTTTTCCTATTTTATTATCAGGAATGATAATTTTCAAATTGTAAATATACTATCAATTACCAAGATTTCATTTTATCTGTCCAAAAGAGAGCAATAGGGCTTCCCTGGTGGCACAGTGGTTGAGAGTCCGCCTGCCGATGCAGGGGACACGGGTTCGTGCCCCGGTCCGGGAAGATCCCACATGCCGTGGAGTGGCTGGGCCCGTGAGCTATGGCGCTGAGCCTGTGCGTCCGGAGAGACCACAACAGTGAGAGGCCCGCGTACCACAAAAAAAAAAAAAAAAAAAAAAAGAAAGAAAAAAAAAGAAAAAAGAGAGCAATAACTTTTATTGAGTTCCACTTGTTCTTTAACTGTTGTACATAACTCAAAACTTTCTTCCACTCATGTCAACAACACAGATGTGACGTAAGATTTTCTCACTCATATTCTCATATATTTCTTCTCAATCTACATGGTTTTTAATACAGGAGGATGAAAATTACAGTCAGCTTTAAATCAAACACTAGGTTTTATTTAATTTGGAGAAAACAAACACCTTATCACAATTTTTCTGAGTTGCCTTTAAGTGTTGGAAAAAATAGTTTCATAATAGGAGAAAGCATGAGACTAATCAGTTGCTACTAAAGAAAATGTAAACCATCCACTGATTTCTAAACACAACAGATAAAAATAATATGCCAGTTATGTAAAAAAGTTATAGGTTTGCTATATTAAGCTTTTCTCAGGTAGACTCTGCAAAAAACACTTTGGTCTAGTTCATCATTAGGCATCTGAAGTAGCTTTATTCATTAGGCTTATTCTAACACTTGAACAAAACTGTAATTCATTATCTTATCTTTTTTAATCCACTCCAAACTAAGCATTGGACTCTGTTGTACTCATAGTGGATTACAGTGTCTTGTTCCTATCACCAAAACACACTGCACATCTCTTGATATTTTGAGGTGTCATTACATCTGCAAAAGTAATGAGTCTATCTTGCAATGTGGATGTCCAGAGCGTCCAAACAAGCCCTTAAAATAACTTCCAAAAATACAAGTAAAGCATATAGAGGAAGGTCAACACATGACACAGTGATGATGAAATACATGGAATGTAAACTGGATAACTGTGCAAGTCTAAAGAATAAAATTCTATGATGCAGAAGGTTCAATGGTGTTATGTGAGCCTGGGTCTTTCATACTTGTATTATCCCCATTGTGTTATTATTTGTCAGCTCCCATCATATAGCAAGAACCAATATTTACCCAAACCCACCAAAGTTTTGGTAGCCTTAAATAAATATCCCACAGAGTTAATGCAAACAAAAGCCTTATTTAACAC
Source organism: Mesoplodon mirus (assembly GCF_964341445.2). Taxonomy (NCBI): domain Eukaryota; kingdom Metazoa; phylum Chordata; class Mammalia; order Artiodactyla; family Ziphiidae; genus Mesoplodon; species Mesoplodon mirus. The sequence goes on along the minus strand of NC_138977.1, from coordinate 11,728,274 downwards.
TTATCATTACCTTCACAATAAATGATCAAATAAAATATTTGCCTTAATTAGGACACAAAAGTTTTCTTCAGAAAATAGAAAATTCTATCTTAGACAACTTCTAGATGTTCAACTAAATTGAACATTATTGATTAGGAATAAAATATGCAATATTTAAAAAATGGAATAGACTCTATTGGGCTCCACCTTATGCTTCTTTGTTTCCTATATCCATTCTCTTGTGGCCTTAAATGGGGCTCTCATAACTCACATTTTCCCTCTACCCAGGAGTCCTGGTGTGATGGGGACATAGCCAAAGTCAGAACTGGACATTTGCCTTTTCCATGCTGCCACATGAAAGAAAGCTGGGCTTGAGATGCCTTGTTGATCTCAGACAGCCTGGTGATTCCAGGTCAAGAACCCCCATCCATGAGAGGTTTGGGGATATTATGCCAAAGGCAGGAGCTAAGTGGGGTGGAGTTTAGAAAAGACCAGGAAGAGATAATAACATGTATGTCAGGAAATTGTATAAGGAGGCCTTCATCGGTTCTGAAAAACTCAAATATCTGTCCCCTGAAAGATCCAGCAGTTAAAACTTGTTTCCCAGATTATATATATAATTACCAGAATCTATTATAATATCTGTCTCTAAAATAGATGTAAAAATTTAATTCTATCTCCAAAAGCAGGTTTTTAAAATCTTACTTTTGTTCTTCAATTTCCCATCCCTTATTGTAAAAACAAAATAGAATTTAGCTGACAATGAGATTATTCTCAAGTGTTGAAGATCTTCACATCAACTAAAAAAGTACAAAAATTTTTCTGTAATAATTAATAGAATGGTTCAAGAAAAGTTTCAGGAGGCAAGATAAATTTGTAACAATAACTTTTCTACATAATAGCAATAAACAAAAAGTAAAAATTTTTAAATAAATAAATGCAGCTCCCAATAGCATCAATAATCCTGACTCACTACAGCAGTAACAACAAAATCAATAAAGTATTTATGAATAACTCTGTAAAGAAAATTATAAAAAGCTATAAAGGAAAATAAGGACTATAATGCATGCATGAGTGGGAAAGTATTTACAACATAAACTTTGCTTCTTCTCAAAGTAATTTATATTTTTAGCATAATTCCAATCAAAATTCTAGTAGGGATAATTTTAGATTCTGTTAAAACTTTCTAAAGTTAACATGAAGAAAGAGTCATGGGACTTCCCTGGTGGTGCAGTGGTTAAGAATCCACCTGCCAACGCAGGGGACACAGGTTCGAGCCCTGGTCCAGGAAGATCCCACATGCCACGGAGCAACTAAGGCTGTGTGCCACAACTACTGAGCCTGTGCTCTAGAGCCCGTGAGCCACAACTACTGAAGCCCATGCACCCAGAGCCCATGTTCCACAAGAAGAGAAGCCACCGCACTGCAACAAAGAGTAGTCCCCGCTCACCGCAACTAGAGAAAGCCTGCACGCAGCAACAAAGACCCAACACAGACAAAAATTAAATAAAATAAATAAATTCATAAAAACAAAAAGAGTATAGATCATAAAGAAAATTCTGAATATAAATATTAATGAGATTCTTTGTTCTACCTAATGATAAAATATATTGTTGTGACACAACATTTAACATAGAGCAGAACTGGCATAGAAACTGACATACAGAATAGTGGGAAAATATAGGTATCCCAGAAACATCCTATTTTACGCATTCATTCAACATATATATAATGCCTGTCATATGCCAAGCACTATGCTAGTTATTAAAGGGAAAACACAACTCCTGCCCTCAGAAAGATTGATGGGGAAAAAAATAGCTATTTTCATTATGACAGAAATGGAGACTAATGGGCATAGGACTTTATGAATTCATATAGAAAGGGAATCTAAATTCAGTGTATGACAAAATGAGCACCACCAATTAACGAGAAAGAAACTGTTCAATAAATAATGTTGAGATAATTGCCTATCTTTTTAGAATAAAATCTAATATATCCCATTAGACAAAGATATAAATTGCAGCTATATTATGGAATTAAATACAAATGAAATGCAACATAAAGAAATGAATAAAAGTGGAATTGATTACTTATATGCCTCTTTGGAGAAGGCAAGTCTACTTCTGAAGTATATAAGTGCTAAAAGAAATTAGAAAGAAAATACCAGGTAGACTGGACTATGTAAAAAAATTTCCCTAAGTTTAAAAGAAGTTAAAAAGCAAAGCAGATGTGAAATTATTTGCAACACATGCAATATACCAAAATCTGTTTTATATAAATACTAAATACCAAAATACCAAAGGGTACTTCAAAATGAAGAAACAACTCATTAACGAACACATGGAGAAAATGTTCAACCACATTAGTACTCAGGGAAATAACCATTAAAACAATGACCGATAATATTTCATCTCACAAACTGGCAAAGAAGAGAAAATGTTCATCCTTGATGCCATTTTGAAATTGCTTTGAATGCCACTTTCCCATAACCCCTAAGAACTCTAAAAGTATTCCTACCTTGTCACAGAAAATCTAGGAAGCATTCTTACCATACATAATTCATACAAGATGCTCATTTCGGACACACTCTATTTTAACACCCACTGAACCATAATACCCTTTAGGTAAGACCATCAAATATTCATCATGGTATTATAGGTACCATGCCCAGTACAAAGGAGGCATGCAATAAATGTTCTGAATATTGAACAGATGAACTAACAGGCTTGTTTATTCATCATTAAAATAAATAAAAGTGTGGCTGGTGTCTCAAAAATACATTTTCATACTCTTTGACCTAGTAATTCTGAGTTTTTATCTAGGGAAGTAAACCCAAATAGAGAAAAAAAAAGTGTATACATAAAGAATTACCACAATAGGAAACATCTAGAAATAGCCTAAATATTCAAATATAGAGGAATCTTTGAAAATATTGTGTTACATTAATTTGGTGCAATATTATGTCGCTATTAAAAAAGAAGAATTTAGAATCCAGGTTTACAAAAGCTTATGCCAAAATATTAAAAGTAAAAAGCAGGTTTTAAAGTTGTATATCTCTTATATAACAGGTGTAGTATAGCAGGTATGACTCAGCATAAAATCCCACCTTCATTAACTGTAGCTCCAGGAACAACTTACTTAGCCTCTTCAAGTCTCAGTTTCCTCATTTATAAAATGGAAGAGTAGTAACAGTATTGCCTATTTAAAAGGCTGTTCTTTTTAATTAAAATCAAATTAGATAATTCAAATAGTGTTAATAGCACCTATTACATAACACATATTCAGTAATCACAGACATAGCTTTTATTTGAACTATTAAACAAAAATAAAGCATATGCACACCAGAAAGTCCAGATGTTAATATTTCAATGCATTGGCTGCAATTATCATGTGGTAGATTTGGCTGTTCACTACCTTTGGAACACCCTTCCTACATTTGGGAAATTTCCACATTCCATGTTTACACATCACAACGACGGATGCCCAAAATCCACTTCTCAGTCTTCCTTACATGTTAAGAGTCTAAATTATCCATGAATGGATAGATACATGGTGAGAATGCTAGAGTGAAAGCCTGTGACCAAGGCTTTTCTGATAACATACCCTTGTACAGGCTTCAGTCAATTTATTTATTTATTTATTTTTAATTGAGATATAGTTAATTTACAATGTTGTGTTAGTTTCTGTTGTACAGCAGTTATTCAAATATATACTATATATATTTTTTCATATACTTTTACATGACAGTTTATTACAAGATATTGAATATAGTTTCCTGAGCTATAACAGGAGGTCCTTTTTATCTATTTTATATATAGCAGTGTGTATCTGTTAATCCAAAACCTCCAGTCCACCCCTCCCCTACTCCCCCTCCCCCTTGGCAACCACAAGTCTGTTCTCTATGCCTGTGAGTCTGTTTCTGTTTTGTAAATAAGTTCATTTGTATCATATTTTAGATTCCATACATAAGTGAGATCGTATGATATTTGTCTTTCTCTGTCTGGCTTACTTCACTTAGTATGATGATCTCTATATCCATCCATGCTGCTATAAATGGCCTTAATTCATTCTTTTTTGTGGCTGAGTAATATTCCATTGTATATATGTACCACATCTTCTTTACCCATTTGTCTATTGATGGATACTTAGGTTGCTTCCATGACTTGGCTACTGTACATAGTGCTGCAATGAAGAACATGGAGCTCATGTATCTTTTCGAATTGGAGTTATCAACTATACTTTGGGCACATGAAAGGCTTCAGTTTAGAAGCACATGCCTCACTGAATCCATCTGGGAGCTGACATCTCTGCCAGCCTCCAGAGGCAGTGGGGGCAGAGAATCTACCATCAGGCTCACGTGAGGGCAGTGGAGCCTGTGCCAGGGGCAGGAATCAGGGGTTTGTCCTGGAGCAGTCAGTGCTCATGTGTATTTGATTGGGCTTAGAGCTCCTGAGTGGGCTGCCTCTAAGCCTGAGCCAATGTTCTTTAAGACTACAATGGGTCCTGTGCACTTGTGCCTTCATCTGCCTTTTCCTCCATCTCTCTCACACACACACACACTTTTATATATGTATATGTATATATAATCATAGTTTATGACTATGTTGGTATAAAGATAGATACAGTATCATATAATAAAAATTCTTCCAACCTAAAAATTCTTCTTTTTCCTTCAGATTTTAAAAGAAATTAAGACATGTTCATGGGCCCATAAAAGCATTTTAGGTCACTGGCACTGTGTCTACTGGGTCCCTGATAGAAAAGTCAGCCCTACCTAATGGTTTCAGATTATCTCCTTTTCTTTTAAACTAGCTAGCGTCTATTCTGTGTTTGCAGCTACGAAACTGGATTATACAGATGACAAAACTGCAGTGAAATTTTACTTTTTTTCAACTTTGTAGGAATCCTCCAATTTTTTGAAAAAGCATGTATTACTTAATAAAGGGAAGATGATGGATTAAGAAAAAGAAGAAAATCTGACCAATTAACGTATCATCTATCATCGGCAGTTAACAGCCTTAAATGACAAATTATACATGCATATCTCAGAATCTCAAGCTAGAAAGGGACTGCAAAGATCACTGTGGAGAAAATGTCATGTAGTCCTATCATCCAACTGTCATCTGAATCACCTCTACCCCACCCACCCTGACCAAGTTATCCCAATCAGTGATACTGAGCTTAGTAGTTCCCTGTCTCAGGAAGAAAATCAGACATTCTATCTCTTGATATCTTTGACTATTAGAAAGTTCTTCTTTAATACTGAGTCAAAAAATATTTATTCCAGCAACTTTCCTTTTTTTCCCTGAATGCATCTTCAACATCTGAGAATTCCTTATGGTCCCACCTTAGATATGCAATATCAATGCCTTGGAATCATTGCATAGCAACCCAACTCAAAAGACTTTTATATCTACTGCACACACTTGATACTTTGATTCTGTATCAGTCTATCCTTCCCCTGGGTAACCTGTTGCTCCAAAGCAGAGATGTGAATTGCTAGATCAGAGAGACTGTCTCTTTTTCTTTCTCTTCAGATCACAAACTCATCATTTCTTTGACTCCCATCAGAGGAAAACAAAGTTGTACTAGGCCATTGTTTTAAAAGAAATTTGGAACCCAATACAAAATCCATATGTTAGCGTTTTGGAAAGGAAAGCCTTTCTACTTTGTTTTTCTTAAAGCAGGTAGCTGAAATGAAATAGTGAAAACTGTACAAAACTAGGAATCTGGCAAAATAGATTCTAAGTCCTGGTTCTGCTAATAAATACCATGTACTTTATAAAATCCAGGTTCCTCCATCCCTTGAGGGATAATTTAGATTCTTAACATTTGATGACTGGATTTCTAATAAAGAATTAGATCCCTAAGCCATTATCTGATTAAGTAAATTTAAAATAAAACTATTGAGCAATGTCATTGCATTCGTATTTAAGATTTCCTTTTAACCAATGAACAGAAGTATTAAGCGTGACTGAAATCAAAAGTACACCATCATTCGTTATCCATCTGATCACCATCAGGTATGCATTTTTTGTGTTCTTTGACACCATCAACAGATGATTGGATTAAGAAGATGTGATATATATTACCATATTATTCAGCCGTAACTAATGGAATGTTACTCAGCCTTAAAAAAAATAATGAAATACTGCCATTCTGCAGCAACGTGGATGGACCTAGAGAATATTGTGCTTAGTGAAATAAGTCAGACAGAGAATGACAAATACTATACGATATCACTTACATATGGAATCTAAAAAATAATACAAATGAATGCATATACAAAACAGAAACAGACTCAGATATAGAAAACAAACTTATGGTTACCAAAGGGGAGATGGAATGGGGTGGGTGGGGAGGGATAAATTAGGGGTATGGGATTAACAGATACAAAATACTACATATAAAATAGATAAGCAACAAAGATACACTGTATAGCAAAGGGAATCATACCTGTTATCTTGTAATAACCTAAAATGGAATATAATTTGCAAAGATACTGAATCACTATGCTATACACCTGAAACTAACACAATATTATAAATCAACTAGATGTCAATTTAAAAAAATTTACTGACTCATTGATCCAATTTTTGGCTGAGGGGGACAGTTAAGGAGTTCTGTTTTATAAAGTCCTTCAGGAACCCAGGCTAAGGGAGACCTCACCATCTTTCAAGCAAGTGGCTTAGTCACCCTGACTATGGAATTCCAGCAGGGAGACTAGGGAAAAGAGAGAATGGGGATCACATGAGAGCCCTTTATGAGCAGGTCTGGACTGTCACATAATACACCTGAGGGCAAGGTGGCCTGAGCAGCCATAATTCTACACCTTGCAAGGGAACCAGGATCTCTGATGGACAGCTGGCCATCTCCACCACAGTCGAGTATAATTAAAGATTTTGTGAGTCTCAATTAGTCCAAGGCAGTTTGCATACATCTGTCTACACCAATGCCAGAGCCTAAATAATGAAGTATTGAGAGAGAAGATGAATGACTTGGTATTAAGGGCTTTGGTAAAATTGGCATCACAAATAGATGAAGGTGAGGATAATCTGAATATGGTCATTATAAGCTGCAAGCACTTCTGAAAGGACAGACAACAGGGTTCCAGGAGAAATGTAGTTCTGGATGAGAAGTGTCAGAAATATCTTTGAGGCAAAAGTCATATCAGAAAAAAGAATTTTTAGGATTGTTATTTTCATAGTCATATAATAGATGTATTAAATGGTAAAATGAAATAAAAATGCTCCTCAGGCTGCTATTCAGAACATTTTATGATTAGCCCCTTTCCAGTCATCTTCTTTACTATTTCTCTACATGAGTTGTTGTTTCAGCCATTTCCACAGTGGCTTTTGTTCTGTGGTCTCTGCAAATTTCCTGTCTGAAGGCAGCTTTCATCAGGTTGCTACCCACTGGGACTTCACCAACCCAAAAAAGTCTGCTCCTATGTATGCCATATACATGCCAGGAAAAATGTTATCCCTCCCTTGGAATTCCCATATTATTTATGTAATGGTGGCTTATTATGTGGTTGTTTATTTGCATGTTGTTATATGAATCTACTTTTTTTTAGCTGTAAATGTTTTCTTTTATTTATTTATTTTAATTGAAATACAGTTGATTTACAATAGTGTTAGTTTCAGGAGCACAGCACAGCAATTCAGTTATATACATATACATACATACATACACACACACACACACACACACACACACACACACACATAACTGAACCGCCATTTTTTAGACTAGTACTTTATACCATGGTACAGAGATAAAGTTGCCAGGGATTTGGGGGACAGATAGGGGAGGTAGAGTCCCTTACTTTGTCAGTGTAAAGCAATCACCCTATTTTCCTTAAAGCAGGGTCAGCCAGATTAAGACACTTAAAGGTCCTGAACTTCAAAAACATTACAGTTCCCATCCCCCACCTTACGTCATTTAAAGTAAAAGCAATACTAAACTGTAAAATAAGTGTAACAAAGTCTGATAAAGTTTTTATTTTTTTCTCTAAAAAGTACATATACATATATTTCTTCAGATTCTCTTCCCTTGTAGGTTATTGCAAAATATTGAGTAGAGTTCCCTGTGCTATACAGTAGATCCTTGTTGGTTATCTATTTTATGTAAGTAGTGTGTGTATGTTAATCCCAACCTCCTAATTTATCCCTCCCTCCTGCCCTCCTTTCCCCTTTGGTAACCATAAGTTTGTTTGTTTTCAATGTCTGTGAGTCTCTTTCTGTCTTGGAAATAACTTAACTTGTATCTTTTAAATTTTTTTTAGATTTTACATATAAGCGATATTATATGATATTTATCTTTGTCTGACTTACTTCACTTAGTATGATGATGTATAGGTCCATCCATGTTGCTGTAAATTGCATTATTTCATTCTTTTTATGACTGAATCTATGTTTTTTTTGACTCTTTACACTATCATATCTCCTTATATGTAGTAAGAAATTAAACTGTTATTGAGTGAATGATTGAAAAAGTCAACAGATTTACACATTAAACAAGTGGTATTTAAGCATGTTGCATACAAGAATTACTTGGGGATTCAAGAGTCTCAGTCAATATAATGGGGGTATTTTGCATTTTGAAAAAGCTACTAGATGATTTGATTTCATCAGCTTTCAGAAAAATAGATGACTGATGCTGTTAAATCTATGGTAAAACTGTTAAATCAAATTTCAGACAAAAACACAATGAGGTCATTGGTTTTAATTACCCTAACATCAACTGATAGGCCTATGATTTAGCACTGGAAAGTTTAGAGAGGATTGGGAATCTATTTCTTAGAATAAGTAGTTAAAACTTTTCAAGAAAGGGGCATTTATTCTATTTTGTGTGGCCTAGTGTGTAGGAAGTAGTAAAAAAGATGACTGAGTGAGCCCCAAAGTAATAATCATCACAATAACATTACCTTTAGTACCCTCATGAGAGTGAGGAAAAAAAAAAGAAACAGTTAAATATTAGAGAAAAAGACATATGGTGGCAATATGTCGGTATTAGTTAAGAAATCATTTTAAATTAAAATAGAGAAAGTCGGGCTTCCCTGGCGGCTCAGTGGTTGAGAGTCCGCCTGCCGATGCAGGGGACATGGGTTCGTGCCCCGGTCTGGGAGGATCCCACATACCATGGAGCGGCTAGGCCCGTGAGCCATGGCCGCTGAGCCTGTGCGTCCAGAGCCTGTGCTCCGCAACGGGAGAGGCCACAACAGTGAGAGGTCCACGTACCGCAAAAGAAAAACCATAAAAATAAAAATAAAAATAAAATAGAGAAAGTCAATAGCTTACAAGAATCCCCATGGCTGCGTACCAAATCCCTTACTATAAACCCAGGAAAAAATGCAGGCTGTGGTTCAAAACTATAGGCATGGCTAATAAAGGGAAACAATAATACTATTGTAAGGGAAAAGGTACACATTTTTATTTGCTTAAAGTTCAACCAGCTCTATCAATTTGGAGATAACACAGCTTTGAAATTTTGCTCTTTCAAGTAGCTTTGCACACAAGCGGTAAATACTACCAGTCAAAAGCCATAAACTTTCCCTATTAAAGATCATCTTTCAAAATGTGGACAGACAGGCAAAGAATGAGGATGACAGGGAGGCCCTCAAAATAGCCTACAGATGGAATATTATCTAGGAATAAAACATTTTCCCCCCAAAACAACTTTCAAGATTACCTTTCAAGGTATGTCAAAGCAAATAAAAACACTTTTTTTCAATATATCAAAGGCAAGGAGCCAACTAGAGACTCAGTGAACCCATGATTATGGTCTGTCAAAGACAACTTAGGACTTAGGGTCTTAAAAAAAAAAAGATTAAATCTGATAGGCTGCTTTCTTTAAAAGGATGGACGTTAGGAGATACCACATATTGTCCCCTAAAATGGTAGATTAGAAGTGCAGGATAAAATAATTATACAAAAATCTTACCATAGCATTTAACATTTTCGAGGATTTATTATATTCAACACCAGTGCCTAAAATTACTATCTCATTATCATTCTTACTTTAGTTGTTTCCATATTGGGAGGACTGATTGAGACCCAAAATACTGAGGCCAAAAGAAGAGAGTCAAGAACTAAAAATAGACCAGAATGACTTCTCCTAAGGGAGATGGGATCTAGAAAGCTATTGAGATACATGCTCTTGCAGAGTTCATAATATGAGCAAGAGGCAAATCACACCTTGAAAATCCCAATGATTCTATCTTTCTAGAGCCAGAAACCCTGATTTCATAAATCAGGGTTATGTTTGAGCAGCAAAGACACAAACATCAGTGTCAAAAACTCAGAATGTTACTAGGTTAGTTTCAATGTGGTTCTATAATTGTAGATGGAAGGCTGGTATTGTGTTTCCCTAAAGTAGTGTTATGCTGGAGCAGCTGCTCCAGCCCATGTAAGCCACATCTCCCCAAATCTGCATTTAGTAATATCACAATAGTGGCTTGAAATCAGTCATGGGATTATCTATATCTGGAAAATGGGCAAATACTAAAAATCAGGACTTTTTGTTTAGTTTTGTTTTTTAGAGAGCCAGTTTACCAGCACATTACTGTCCTAAAGGGATAAGTTCAAGACACTAATGAACTATGACTCCAAAAGAGGGAACAATTTAGGGGAGACATACTAAAGAAAATACAAGGAGGATGATGTTAGAGCTCATCTGGATCTATATTGGATGTTGTCTAATGAAATGACAAAATACTTCTGAAATAATGTTATGCCATTCAGGGAGGTGAAGATAAATAAAATTTGTGTGAATATTAGATGCTTTTGGTACATCTAGAAATGGATGGCTTTACAGCTCTCACAACAGAAGCTCCTCTGTTAAAAAATTCAGAGGAATATGAGAGAAAAACAAATGCATGGACCGAAATCAAAAAGAAAGAAGATACTCAGATGCAGCAAACCCTACCTGTGCTACATGAAGTAGAGAACAAAAGGGTCCAATGTAAGAAGCAGATCTGAAAACTATTAGAAATTGAAAAAAGAAACTGAAGATGACACAGATAAATTGAAAGATAAATAATGCTCATTAATTGGAAGAATTCATATTGTTAAAATGCCCATATTACCCAAAGCAATGTACAGACCCAATGCAATCCTTATCAAAATACCCATGGCATTTTTCACAGAATTAGAACAAATAATCTCAAAACTTGTATAGAACCACAAAAAAACCCTAAATAGCCAAAGCCATTTCAGAAAGAAGAACAAAGTTGGAGGTATCACACTCCCTGATTTCAAACCATACAACAAACATATAGTAATAAAAACAGCATGGTATTGGAACAAAAACACACACATAGATCAATGGAACAGAATAGTCCAGAAATAAACCCACACTTATATGATAGCTAATCTATGAAAATGGAGGCAAGAATATACAATGGGGAAAAGACAGTCTCTTCAATAAATGGTTTTGGGAAAACTGTACAGCTACATGAAAAAGAATGAAACTAGGCCATTTTCTTACACCATATACAAAAATAAACTCAAAATTGATTAAAGACTTAAATGTAAGACCTGAAACCATAAAGCTCCTAGAAGAAAACATAGGAAGTATGCTCTTTAACACTGACCTTAGCAATATTTTTTGGATATGTCTCCTCAGGCAAGGGAAACAAAACCAAAAACAAACAAATGGGACTACACCAAACTAAAAATCTTTTGTACAGTAAAGGAAACTATCGACAAAATGAAAAGGAAACCTCCTGAATGGGAGAAGATCTTTGTGAATGATATTTCTGACAGGGGGTTAATATCCAAAATATATAAACAACCCATACAACTCAACACCAAAAAAACAAACAATTGAATTAAAAAATGGGCAGAGGACCTGAATAGACATTTTTCCAATGAACACATACAGATGGCCAACAGGCACATGAAAAGGTGCTCAACATCATTAATCTTGAAGGAAATGCAAATCAAAACCATACTGAGATATCACCTCACACTGGTCAGAATGGCTGTGGTGAAAAAGACATAAATAATATCAAATGTTGGCAAGAGTGTGGAGAAAAAGTAAACCTAATGCACTGTTGATGCAATGTAAATCAACACAGGCACTACAGAAACTATAGAAAATATTTTGGAGGTTCCAATAAGGAAAGGAAGGAAGGAAGGAAAGAAGGGAGGGAGGGAGGGAGGGAGGAAGGAAGGAACTACCATATGATCCAGCAATTCCACTTCTTGGTATTTTCTAAAGGGAAAAAAAGAACACTAATTCAAAAAGATATAAGCACACCAAGGTTCAATGGTAGAAGAATGGATAAAGAAGATGTGGTGTATACACACACACACACACACACACACACACACACACACACTGGAATATTACTCAGCCATAAAAAAGAATAAAATCTTGTCTCTTACAACAACATGGATGGAACTAGAGGGATTATGCTTAGTGAAATAACTCAGACAGAGAAAGACAAATATCACTTATATGTGGAATCTAAAAAATACAGCAAATAGGGAATATAACAACAAAAAAATAAACTCACAGAAATAGAGAACAAACTAGTAGTTACCAGTGGGGAGAGGGAAGGGGAGAGGCCACGTGAGGGGTAGGGGAGTGGAATGTACAAGCTATTGGGTATAGGATAAGCTACAAGGATCTTTGTACAACACAGGGAATATAGCCAATGTTTTATAATAAGTATAATTGGAGTAAAACCTTTAAAAATTGTGAATCATTATACTGTACAGCTGTAACATATAATATTGTACAGTAAGAATACTTCAAAAAAATAAAATAAAATAGTCAAAACAAAGTGAGTATGTTTTTGTCTTAGGGTAAAGCAAAGTCCTGGAGTTCACTAATGCACTACCCTACCCCATTTCAGTGCAATCTAGAGGAGTGTTATCCAATAGATGGTTCTTTGATGATGCAAATATGTTCTAATCTGTTCTGTCCTAGAGTGTATCCAGCAGCTACATCTGGCTATTGAGCACTTAAAATGTGCCTAGTGTTACTGAGAAACTTAATTTTTTAAATCTGATTTTAGTTCATTTGAACTTAAATAAGCCATATGTGCCTAGTGGCTACTATATTAGGCAATGCAGCTTTAGAAGTAAAAACTAAATTTCCCACCAGATACACAAAGGAGCAGTATCATTCTCAACTTTATAAGTAAAGAGCAGGACTTCCTGGGAACCAACAACATCCTCCTCCATAGGGGCCAGACTTAACTCTGGCGAGCCATAGGGTTGATTGTTAAACCACATGGAATAAGTGAACAAAAAGAACCTGGTTGTGGTATGGTATGGCTTCCATTCCTCGGGACTCTTTTGGGGATAGACTTGCACTAGGGTAACATTCCTGCCCTTCTCCTCCCCCCTGACTCACCTGGGCTTCTCACTCTGTTTTCAATCAGAGGAAACTGTGCATTCTTTCTGCTTCCTACCTTGTGCTAAGCCTATAAGAGTGGGCTCTGCCCCAAGCGAGACATGCTCTATTTGCATTAGTCCAGCTCTATCTGACTGGGTGGCTAAGTTTGATTTCAGAGTCAAATGTTAGAAGCTCCATCTGGCATCAAGTATGTCACATCATCTAATCAAGCTTTTATTAGTAATAAAACTGTTATTTAAAGCTCCATGTGTCTGATTTCTGTGTCTACTAATAAGTTCCTTCCAAAACATTAGGAGAAAAGAAAAATAATTTATTTACCATCTCCCCTCTCCCCCTCAGAACTTCAATACTCAATATTTCTGACACTTAACAGCTTCAAAAGTAAAATGTAGAATGTGTCTTTGTGCTGGACTTTCCTTGCTCTGAAACTACTTGAATGATAATTAGGCATATATACAAGCTATGTATGTATCAGTGTGTATTAAGGCATCCATGAGCCAGAGGAGTAAATCATATGAAAATGCTTTGTACAGAGATTAAAGCCTTTGCTGACCTTCTTGAGCTGGTCCATTCCTGCATTATTTGCTTTCATAGTATCTAGTACTTCTCCTTTGTGACACATCATGTCTCAATTTGTGCAATTCATTACTGAAGAGCTTACAATTCCCATTAGATTGTAAACCCCATATGCTTCATAAGGAAAGAGACTACGTGCATCTTTTAATCATTTTATTTCTATCATTTGGAATAATGACCAGCACATAGATGACATAAATAAATAATGCAATATTACATTTAATGACATAAAAGATTATCTTCAGTATGAGCAGAGACTATGATGCAAATTTAATTTTTGGCTTCTTTTATCCATAGTCCTCAGAAATAAGGGTCTTGCAAGAGGAGAACTCTTGTTTGAAGGAGTGTAATAATCTCCAGGAATACAAAACTAATCATGGTCATACAGTAGGAGCCAATAATAATCACTGAACTCATGCCATGTGTTTGCTTCCATTTCACAGGTCAATGCCAAGGATCTGACAATAGAGTTAGCTAAACAATTCAAAGTACATAATCATGGTGCTCAGGCAGCAAAACCAGCCTCCACTTGTGAGTGTTATTATGTTCAAAGCACTCTAGAAAACATAATAGACTCAGGATAGAAAGAGTTTTTTAAGCCAGTTTTTGTTTGTTTGTTTACCACTTTCCCCAAATACCTCCTCCTTGTGGCATTCTTTGGGTCCATAGAGCAAAGGCGAATAAGAATTCTCTGTGAGTGGAAACTACTGACTTCCGGGTAATTATTAAATGAACAATATAATGTAAAAAAAAAAAAAAAAAAAAGAATTCTCTGTGAGTGGATAGTATTAATGGACTTAAGAAGCAGTGATACCTGATATTCAGTCTTAAGTTTCCATTTTTGCATCATAGTTTCCCTAGATCTTAGTCAAAGTGGTAAACTAGAAATCCTATCTTTATGAACTACTGTATAGCCTCTGTGTATGTTTTGATCAAACTGGAAAGCAAGGAGCTAAGACAGGATTAATGCAACTATATGATTAAACGCAGTGGGATGGTCAAAAGAGATAAACAGCACCCAGAACAGATTTGTGGAAAAGAACACTCGCTAGAGATTCTCAGAAATCCTTGGGGAGTAACCTAGATTTCTTGCCATTGTATAGAATGAGGACTCAAGGAGTATTACTACTTGGATATTTAAGGAAACATGACACTGAAAAGATGACCTACCCATAGAATCCAGGGCTCAAAATTAATTAGAAAGGGTTGGAATGGGGTCTGGAAACCTTTAGACCACTGCTTGAGAACATGAATCTTAGCGATGGAGCAGCTGATAAGATCTGGAGAAAGTCATACATCACAAGAGGGTTATTGTAAATATATCAGAACAAATTTCCCACCCTAGAACACCATGTACTGTGCTTATTACTATTTTTAAGAATTAAACTTAAGAAGACCCAGAAAACAGCACCTAAAGCTATCAGGTGAATGAAGTATGATGGCTGCCCTATACAGTTAGATTAAGATGGAACAGTTTGCTAACTTGGAAACAGAAGCTGAGGAATAACATCAACATAAAAACAAGCATCTTAAAAATCAATATAACTTACAAATTTAATATAGATTTGTTCAACAAATTTCAAAGTATTTGGACAAATGAATATGCTTTGAGGAAATAAAGTTATCAGTATTTTAATAACACCAATATACATATATCTGGAAATATACATATATCTGATTAGAATTTGTCAAATTTATGAAAAACTTAGAACTAGACAGTTACTAAAGGAAACCTCGGATATAGCCTATCTTTAGGTTTTAAAGCCACAGCTTCCAGTAAACCATACCTTAAAGCATCCAAAAACTAGAATTAGAAGGGACTGAGTATATAATCAATTAAGTTCCAGAATATTTTGAAAAAAGCAATTTAAACAATAGTTGACATCTAATTTTCTGAAAGAAAACATCTGTACACTAAGGAATTCCTCAGAAAAAAAGTCTCTTTGTTCAGATACTATGAAAACAATTACAATTAGGGGTCTTATGTTTAGTTTTTGATTAATAATGATGTCTATGTTTAAAATATCTATGCAGGGCTTCCCTGGTGGCGCAGTGGTTGAGAGTCCACCTGCCGATGCAGGGGACACGGGTTCGTGCCCCGGTCTGGGAAGATCCCACATGCCGCGGAGCGGCTGTGCCCGTGAGCCATGGCCACTGAACCTGCGCATCCGGAGCCTGTGCTCTGCAACGGGAGAGGCCACAACAGTGAGAGGCCCGCGTACAGCAAAAAAAAAAAAAAAAAAAAAAAAAAGGGGGGGAATAAAATATCTATGCAGTCAAGAGGGGGACTAAAATTAGAGTGTTAACTTGTTGTTTGGGGACTAAAGCAGAGATATCTCACTACTCATCAGAGAATCCTTGTTCTGTGTGGGCTTTTAGGAGATTAGCTTTCTCTTTTCTGGGGAATGTAAATAGCTTTCAGAGAAGGCATGCATAGATACATTTTTCTTTTTTTTAACATGACACTAAGGGAGATATAAAGTTACTTTGATAGAGGAGAATTTGATCTTAGGCCAGAAAACTGAGAGAAGAGAACAAAGCAATCAGAAACCAGGTATAATCTCAACCTTCATCTAAATGTTTTTAGAAACATCTCATTGGAGTGGAAATTTTCTCATTAAGAAAAAACAAACAAGAAAACCTTAGGTATTTAACTTTTAGACCGAGAGTCCGTATCTCTGAGCCACAGAAACCAGTAAATAATGATACTCATTCAAAAAGGGCTCTCTATTCCAAAATCTGAGTTTATGTGACCATCATATAGATCAACACTTCTTCGCCAGCTAAGGAGAATAACTTATTTTTCATAACATAGTTCAGATAATTCAGAGACACTATCTCATTTGACCTTCAGGACATTCCTAGAATGAATAGGAACAGGTATCATGATTTCTCTTTTACAAAAGTAAAAACTCAGTCTTTAAGAACTAGTAAGTGTATCAATGGCTGCCAATTCTATAATATCCATGGCATGAACTGGTTAATTAGGGGGTCAACTAGGTTAAAAAATTGGCATTTCAATGAATCTGTCTGATTCTAATCCCATTCCCTTAAGCCCCCTACATTTTAAATTTCTTCTCCAAGGCAACATGCATTTACTGCTAGAACTAACAAACTCCCAAACTAGTGTTTTCCTTACCAGACAAATTGCTGCCCACATCTGTCACAGCAAAGTGAGTAAGGTTGACACTGGCTAAACGTTCACCAGACCCTTTTTCCTTTGCTCTTAAGCACACACCTAGACCAGCGGTCCCCAACCTTTTTGGCACCAGGGACCGGTTTCATGCAAGACAATTTTTCCATGCATGGGGGAGGGGTGGGATGGTTTCAGGATGATTCAAGAGCATTATGTTTATTGTGCACTTTATTTCCATTATTACATTGTAATATATAATGAAATAATTATACAACTCACCATAATGCAGAATCAGTGGGAGCCCTGGGCTTGTTTTCTCTTGCCACTCACTGATAAGGTTTTGATGTGAGTCTGCAAGCAATTGATTTATTATGGTCTCTGTGCAGTCAAACCTCTCTGCTGATGATCATCTGTATTTGCAGCCACTCCCCAGCGCTAGCATCACTCACTCAGCTCCACCTCAGATCATCAGGTACTAGATTCTCATGAGGAGCGCACAACCTACATCCCTCACATGTGCAGCTCACAGTAGGGTTCGCGCTTCTATGAGAATCTAATGCAGCCGCTGATCTGACAGGAGGTGGACCTCAGGCGGTAACGCGAGCGATGGGGAGTGGCTGTAAAAACAGAGGAAGCTTCGTTCTCTCACCCGCCCACCACTTACCTCCTGCTGTGTGGCCCAGTTCCTAACAGGCCATGGACCGGTACTGGGTGCTGGAGGGGGTTGTGGACCCCTGACCTAGACTATACTTCCAAGTCATCTGTGCAATTGGGTGAAGCCATGTGACTGAGATCTGGCTGGCAGAGTGTAGACAAATGTTCTGTACACATATTCCAGACCTGACCTATAAAATCCTCTTCCACAATCTGCCATGTTCTCCTTCCCTCTCTACTAGCTGAATGAGGAAGACACCAAGAAGTGCAGATGCATAAAAGGAAGGATCCTGGATCCCTATATCATGATGCTATACTTCTACCTACCAGGAATGGCCAAATTTAAATTTAACAAGAAATAAACTTTTATTTCCATGAGCTACTAAGATTGTGGAATTTCCAAAGTGGTTGTACCATTTCATATGGCAAAACATGAGAATTCCATTTGCTTCACATTGTCATCAAAATTTGGTGTTTAGTCTTCCTAGTCTTAGACATTCAGTCCACAGGTAGTGATAATTGTGGCTTTAACCTCCATTTTACTGTTGACCTATAATTTTAAGCATTTTCTATATATCTATCACTCATTTGTTACATGTTCATTTGAGACTATTCCAATCTTTTCCCCATTTTTATCTTTTTTTCTTCATGCAAAACCATTTTTATTTTAAATTTAGCAGTACGTACATGTCAATCCCAAACTCCCAATCTGTCCCTCCCCCCTCCCCTTCCCCCCTGGTAACCATAAATTCATTCTCTAAGCCTGTGAGTCTGTTTCTGCTTTGTAAATAAGTTCATATGTATCAATTTTTTAAAGATTCCGTATATAAATAATACCATATGATATTTGTCTTTCTCTGTCTGACTTAGTTCACTTAGTGTGATAATCTCCAGGTCTATCCATGTTGCTACAAATGGCATTATTTCATTCATTTTAATGGCTGAGTAATATTCCACTGTATATATATATATATATATACCACATCTTCTTTATCCATTCTTCTGTCAATGGGCATTTAGGTTGCTTCCATATCTTGGCTATTGTAAACAGTACTGCAATGAACATTGGGGTGGGTGCATGTATCCTTTTGAACAATGTTTTTCTCCAGATATATGTCCAAGAGTGGGATTGCCGGATCATATGGTAGCTCTATTTTTATTATTTATTTATTTATTTATTTATTTATATTTTTTAATTGTGCAATAGCAATGTTTAAATTCTGTATATAATCTTTGGTCAAATACGTTTTTGTTGGAATGCTTTTTGGTCGGGAGTATTTTCTTCCTAACCCTGGCTTGCAACTTCATTTTCCTATTGGTATCTTTCAAAAAGAAGTTTTACATAATTATAAACTCCAATTATCAGTTTTTCTTTTTATGGTTTGTGCTTTTTTTTTAGCTATATATTACAAATCATTTCTCGCACAAGTTCTTGAGAATAGTCTATTTTGCTGGCTTTTAGATAGTTTATATTTTAGCACTTGCAATTTGGAATATAGCTCATTAGTGACAGTAAGAGCTGGTGTTCATTTTGTTACACAGATTCATCCAGTTCCAGCAACATTTATTGCAAAGAATTTCCTCGAGGATTGCCTTGGTGTCTATATCAAAAATCAACTGACCATTACAAGCAGGTCTATTTCTGGACACTTGATTTTAATCCATCGAGCTATTTGTCTTTCTTTACACCAGTACCACACTGTCTGGATCACAATAGCATTATAGTAACACTTGAAATTAGGAAATATAAATTCCCTAACTTTATTATTTTTTCAAGATGTTGTCTGTTCTAGGTTTTGTCCATTTCCATATAATTTTAGGATTAGTTTGTCAGTTTCTACCTGCCCCCCCAAAAAATATGCTGGGATTTTGATTGGAATTGCATTGAATTTATAGATCAATTTTGGGAGAATTAATATCTTAATAAAATTAAGATAGTTAACCCATAAACATGAATTAAAGATCTTTAAATTCTCTAAGCAAAATTTTATAATTTTTATTGTAGAAGACTTGCACATATTTTATTAAATCTCCCCGATTATTTTATATTTAGGGGTTGCTTCTATAAATAATGCATCTAAAATGAATTTTCTAAATGTTTCTCTATGTGCATAGAAATAGATTTGTGTAAAATTGGCCTTTCACCTTATGACCTTTTCATGTTCACTTATAATTTCTAGTAGTTGAATTTTAGACCTGTTAAAATTTCCTACATACATATATCTTCTGTGAATAAAGACAGTTTTAACTACTCCCTTGAATTGTTAGGACTTTTATGTCTTTTTCTTGTCTATTCATATTGACCAGGACCTCCAATACAATTAGAATAAATCAGACACTTTGCTTATTCTTGATCTTAGCTGGAAAGCATTCAGAATCTAACCGTTAAATAAGAATGATGTTTGCTGCAGAGTTTTTACCATGAATGAGTGTTGAATTTTTCAAAGGCTTATTCTGTATCCACTGAGTTGGTCATATAATTTCTTCCTTTCTTCTGCTAATGTGGTACAATATAAGATTAATTCTTGAATGTTAAACCAATCTTGCATTCCTGGGATAAACTCCAAATGCTCATAATAAATTATCCTTTTTATATGTAATGGAATTGCTTTGCCAATATTTTGTTAAGGAATTTTCATCTCTGTTCAAGAGGAATAATGGAATGTACTTTCTTCTAATGTCTCTAGGTTTGGAATTATGATGTCATAAAATGGGTTGTGAAGTGCTCATTCCTCTTGTATTTTATGAAAGTTTGTATAACACTGAAAGTTCTTCCTCCTTAAATATGTGATAGATTTCATCAGTGAAGCCACATTGCCTTGGAGTTTTCTCTACGGGAAAGTTTTGAATTATAAATGTAATTTGTTTATCAGATACAAGACTGCTCATATCTTTTATTTTTTCTTGTGTCAGTTTTGATAAGTTGTGATTTTTAATGAAATTCTTCATTTCAACCAAATTGTAGCATTTATTGGCCTAAAGTGGTTTATTTTTCATATCCCCTTATATTTCTCTTAGTATCTTTAGGATACTATTAGCCTCTCATTCAAATCCAGTATTGGTAATTTGTACTCTCTTTTCTTGATCAGTCTTGCTAAGGGTTTATCAACTTGATTAATCTTTTGAAAAAAACAAGTTCTAGCCTTTAAACTCTTTGTCTTTTTCCATTTCATTGGTTTTCTGTCTTGTGTTTACTATTTTCTTTCTTCAACTTACTATTTTCTTCAACTTACTTGTTTTAGTTTTCTCTCCCTTTTCTAGTTTCTTAATGTGAAAACTTAGGTCACTGATTTTAAGTGTTTCTTCTTTTCTAATATAAGCATTTAAGAGTGTTCATTTGTTTCCAAACACTGCTCTAGCTGCATCTCACAAATTTAATGTGTTGTGTTTTTATTTCTATTTAAATTAAAGCATTTTCTAATTTTCCCTGGAAATTCTTCTTTGACCCATGAGTAACTAAGTCATGTGTTACTTAACTCCCAAATATTTGGCCAGTTTCCAGGTAACTTTTTTTTTCTAATTTAATTCTACTGTACATATTGAGATCAGAGAAACTACTCTGTAAAATGTTGAACTTTTGAAAGCTGTTGAAACTTCTTTTATGGTTCAGCACATGGTCTATTTTGGCAAGTGCTCTGTGTGTCCTACAGATCTTGAGAAAGGTATTCTACAAATATAACTTAGATCAATTTGATAGATGGTGTTTTCAAGTTTTTAATATACTTACTGATTTTTTTTTTTTTTTTTTTTTTGGTCTATCAGTTGCTGACGCAGGGGCCTGCTAAAAATTCTAACTATGAGCGTCTGTGTATTCTCCCTTTAGTTCCGCCAATTTGTGCTTCAGGTATTTTAAACACTGTTATGGGTATATATATATGTAGGATAGTTATGTCATCTGACATATTGACCCTTTTATCATTATGAAATATCTCTCTTTTTCAAGTAACAACACTATTCTTGATGTTTACTTTGTCTGATCTAAATATAGCTATATCAGCTTTCTAATTTCAGGTTACTGTTTGCATGTTACACATTTTCCCATCTTTTACCACAACATATGCTGGTTGAATAAGGGTTCATCTCTTGTAGATAGCATTTATTTTATTTCTTCTCTGGGCTTTTTATTAACTTTATACCTCTTCATATAATTTTTTACTGATATCTCTCAATATTGCATTTTACATATTTACTTTATCATACTCTACTTCTAATTATTACTGTATCACTTCAGATAAAAAGTAAGAATCTTAACAACAGCATGATCTCATCTACCCTCCTTTCTTTGAGCTATTGTTGTCATATCTTATAAACTCTACAGATAATATTCTTTTTGTTCTAAATAGTCAGTTTTCAGTTAAAGAAAATAATAAAAATATAATAGGCTTTCATATTTACTGACACATTTATGATTTCTAGTGTCCTTCTTTCTTTCCTGTTGATACAAGTCCCTGCCTGGTATCACTTCCCTCACCTGGCAGAACCTTTAACTTTTCTTATAGCACAATTCTGCAGACCAAGAATTCTCTTAAATTGGAAAATGTTATTTCATCCTCAGTTTCTTGCATATATTCATCAGATTTGAGTTTTTGTTTTCTTTGTAGAACTTTAAAGATACTGTTCCATTGTTTCCTAGCTGCCATTGTTTCTGATTAAAAAGATCATCCATAACTTGTGTCATGTTTCTCCTATGAGTAATGTGCACTTTTTCTCTGACTGCTCTTAATCTTTTTTTTTTTTTTTTTGGCTGCACCGTGTGGCATGTGGGATCTTAGTTCCCCGACCAGGGCTCGAACCTGCACCCACTGTACTGGAAGTGCAGAGTCTTAACCACTGGACCGTCAAGCAAGTCCCATCAATCTTCTTTCTTTATCTTTGTTTTTCAGCAGTTTAACTATGATATGACTAAGGGTGATTTATTTTGCATTCATCCCACTTGTGGTTTTCTGGGGTTCTTGATTTTCTAGGTTAGTTGTGTTATTTTCAGCAAATTTTGGAAGTTTTTGGCCATTATTTATTCAGACATTAATTGCCCCATCTCTTTCTCCTCTTTTTCTGGGACTCTATTTTCACATACTAGACCTTTTCATATCACTTCACATGTAACTGAGACTGTGATTATTTAAAACAACAATAAAAAACTTGTTTCTTTGTTCTTCCAATTGGGTAATTTCTGTTGGTCTTCCTCACCCTTTCTTCTGCAGTTTCCACCCAGTAATGTTTTTAAAGTTCAGATTTTGTAATTTTCAGTCCTAGAATTTCAATACTGTTTTTTCTTTTAGCTTCCCATTTGCTGTTGAGAATCTCTGTCCTTTCACTGATTTTTTCCTATGATTGCTTTAAACTCTTGAACATATTTATGATAGTTATTTTACATAGTTATTATAAAGAGACTGCTGTAACACCTAATTTTAGTATTTTATTTTCAACATCTTGGTCATTTAGCTTTCTGTGTCTGTTGACTACTTTTTCTTCTGGTCCTGGGCCACAATTTCTTCCTTCTTCACATGACCAGCAATGCTCATTTTGTTTTACTTTATGCTAGACATTATACATCTTACAATGAATGGAATCTTGAGTAAGGTGTTTTCCTTTAAATAATATTGAGTTGTTTTGATAGGCAGATAAATTACTGGATGATCTTCCTAATCCCATCAAACTTGTTCTTTATTCTTTGTTAGGAAAGACTTACTGTAGTTTTGCCTTTAGCCCTAGGGTGTGGCCCTACCTCTATGGTATGGTCCTTGCTTGAAAAGCATGACCTTTCTGGGATTTCTACTGGTTGAGGTATTCATCAGTGTTATTCTGCTCTGGGCAACTGGATAGTCATTTCCTCTAACATTGTACTGGCATCTCCAGTCAACTCTTAGGCCCCCAGGAAATCTCTATCTCTGAATCAGATAATTCAGCCCCAAATTCAATCTTAGCCTTCTTTTCCCTATTAGATCGCCACTCTCTGTTCAGGATTACTTCCCTCCTCCAAGTCAGAAATGTCGAAACAATGTGAGGCTCACCTCACATTCTTTTCCTTTTAACATGGATCAAATTCTTGGACCGTTGCCCAATGATAGTAGACAGTTGTTTACTGTATTTTGTTCAGGTTGACAGTTGTTTACATCAGGAGGGTAAGTTAAAAACCAGTTAATCTGTTATGGATGGAAGAACTCTCATATCATAAGCATCTTAATGACTAATATTCTACAGAGTTCTAATGCAGTACTTTAAATTAAAAATCTTGTATTAACCAATATATGTTAGTTAAATACCTTTGTCTGTTATAGATAAAGTTATAAATGTGTTTCTTAAAAACTTTAGTAATGTCTCCTTGACATTGATCCCCAGAAATTGGTCAAGGGGTAGGAAAATATTCCTTGTTCTTGAAAATACTAAAAAAGCAGTATCCTCAACTCTGTTTTGAGAACAAAAAGGGTAAAATTGTAAAACCATATCTATATACACATGTGTATATAAATATGTGTGTGTATGTGTGTACGTACATATATATATATAATTATTTCTATAACAATTACATCAATGTATAATGCCATTAGTAACACAATAGAATACCAGTTTCTCTACATACTTATACACACTGAATATTTCATTTTGTTTCATAACGGTGCACATTAGGGATAATATAAACTCAGTATTAATCTTTGAAAAGGCAGAATACCAAGTTCTGCTAAACTTGGCCAAAATAAGCAAAAGCTTCCCCCTGTTTCTCTGTCCTCCAGGAGCAGCCCTCTGCCTGCGGCCATCCTGGATTCTCAGCCTCCACTTACCCCGGAACCCTTAGAAAAAAAGGTGCTTCTTCACTGTCAAGTCCCCATTATCATTTTACCACTAGGATTTTCAACTCATGATTTTGAGGTGAGAGTAATTTCACTCTGCCTATCCAAGGCTTTTGGTCTAGTTGATTTGGTTTTCATGCAGAACTTCAAAATGTACTGCATAATAAACCAGCTGTGTGTGAAGTCCCTAATTTCTCTAATTTTGTTACTTTGATGCTGAGTGACCACTATGACTTTGTGGGAGGGATGCTTTTCTTGGGTCAATCTCTGCTCCTCAGCCTCCAGACCACGTAGGAAAATGTCACAGGGGAAGCGCTGCTATCTTCAGCTCGCAACGGAAATGTTTTCCTCTCTCTGGACTTTTGGTGCATCCAGTACCCATTGATTCCACAGCTTTAAGGTATCTTTGAAAACGTGATTCTTGTCATTTATCTAGCTTTTCTAATTCTGTCAGCAGTTTTGTGGGCCACATGTGGCTTACTACATTCTACTTTGAAGCAGCAGTCCAGTTTTGCCAGTTTTGAACTTGATATGAATTATATAATATATATTACTTATTTTTGTCTGGCTAATTTAACTCAATATTATCCTTTTTAGACTTTCATCATTTCCTTGCATGTTTAGTCTCATTGTTGTAGATTATTCCATTTCATGATTACAACAAAATTTATTGCATTGTATTGTTAACGGGTATTTGAGAAATTTCCGCTTTCTGGCTATAATGAATAGTGTCGCTTTGAAAATTCTTGTAACTGTCTGTTTTTAAATATATAAATACATGTAATAGAATTGGGTCATGGGTACACATGTGTTCATTTTTAGTAGCTATTATTAAACAGATTTCCGAAGTGGCTGTTCCTATTTATGTTTCCATCACTAGTATATAAGAGTTTCCATTTATATTTTTAATTGTCTGTAGTTTCTCTAAGACCTTTTACCGTGTTTTTGTCAGGGCATTGCTTTTTCTATTGTTTTAGATAAATATTTTATATAATAAAAATATTAACCATCATATGTGCAGCAAATATATTCCCATATATTCTGTTCTTCCTGTTTTAATTTCAACTATGTCAAACATAATGTGTAAATTCCTTTGGATTACTCATACTATGAATTATTCATAAATCTGCTTCAGTTCACTAGAGTACATAATTAAACCTTAACTTTACCACAACAATAAACTCCTTATCAACAGATTTACCTGTCAGTATTCAATACTGACATATTGAAATATCTTATATTTATAAAACAAATTAGGAATAATCTAGATTCACTGTTGTTCCTTGGGAAGATAGAATTACAAAATGGTAAATAGCACAAAAAAGAAAAAGAAAGAACAAAGGATGCCTATATTTTCAAATGTTTATGGCTATATAATCAGAATAAAATTGATCTATAATTAATTAGATGAGGCTGGTTTGTTTTTTGGGTTTTTTTGGTTTTACTTTAACCTTTTTTGTTTTGTTTTTACCTTAATTTGGATTTCCACAAAATACCACATATGAATATTTCTCCAGCATGCCCATCTAAAAGAGGCCTTTTTAACTGATACTTTATTAGCCACGTCACATTCTATTATCTCAGTTGTGACTAATATCAGGTGATAAATAAACAATGTTGAGCTACTGTTGAGGAGCCAACTCTCCTATCCTAACTGTAATGGTTAGAATCACATAATGCCAAACTAACAAGCAATGCAATATGCTCCAATAATATTTATCTTGATATTCAGCAAAATAATATATTTTTGTAACACTATCTTCTGGAGAATTTACACTTAAAAAAATACAATAGAGACTCAAGGCTATATCTGTTAATGATAAAAATCTCAAATTTATACAGAAAAGACTAACAAGCTCCAACACTTTTAAATTGGCTTTAAATCCACAAAATGTGTCATAGTGTTTAATCTCTGCCTCATTTAAAGTATATTTCAAGAAAATGCCTTATTGGCTAAACACAGGAAAATTAAATCAAAGAGTCAAAGTTATAAATAATTATATCCACAAACATTGCTACACTAACCGAAGGAAAACCATGTCTAAATTCTTAGTTTGCTTTCAATTTCATTGAGTTTTTCAACATTACCTTGAAACAACAGTGTTTTCCAACAATAGACTTTATCTTCTCCCACCAGTATATCACTGGCTTGTCATTGCACTAAAAGCCTACAGCATACTTTGCACTGGATAGAAGGATGCAAATGCTTACCTCTACTATTACGTGTCCACTCACTACCCACAGGAAACATGTAGACAAAAATGAAAAAACATTTCAAAATGAGCTGAAGTAGATGACTACTTGGAGTTATGTGCCACCTAAGGCGCCGGCACAGAAAATGATAAAGGTATTTACAGATGAAAAGACAAAACTGCAGTCAAAGGACATCTTATGCATATATATATGTTAGTTCTTTTTATGAGCTTTGAAGGGACTCGAAATCATGATATAACCATTTTATTTCTATCTTGCAATTTATTCTTTTATATTAACTTTTCTTGGGTGATTTCATCAGGGGAATAAGTCAGTATCCAAAACTGCCAACCCAAGCAATGAATGACCAGAACTTTACCAATCATATTATTCTTCTAATGGGTAACCCACTTCCTGCAAAGCAATGTGACAAAGAAATTAACTGAGAATTATAACTACCTTAAAAGTTGAAGATGGCTGTGACTTTGTGAGAAAGCCAATTGTCATTACAATGAACCTACCTCTTTAAAAAGTCTTATTTAAAGAAATATTCAGTTGAAATACTCTGGTTTAGGTTAGAAGATAATCTTCACAATGTATTACTAGAAAACAAAACTTGAGTTAAAATTGTCAAATATAGAAAGAGCGACCTAAAGACAAACCTGTGTGACAAACCTGGGTGTCTTTGTAAATATCTAGTCTCAGGTTTTAAGAGAGGAAAGCAATCTTCCAAAATGTACAAAGCATTTTGAAAAGTTATTCAGAAGACTTTTCTCCCTGTAAGGACTGGTTATCAGCATCTTTGTAGTTGCATAATGCAGAAGCTGTTCCTTTATTCCTGTGCATCTGACTTGGATCTTTGAGGATAAAGAAAAAATGTCATTCCATAAAAACCATTCAACCTATGTAAGGAGCTAGAACTGAGGTTTAATACCACTGAGAAAACCTCTGGTTGTTTACTTGACTTATCAAGAAGTCAACAACCCAGCATTCAGAGAGAGAAAATAATATCTGATAGAGGCCTCAATCATGCAAAATAACAATAACCAAATACCTGAGAACAAGGAGATACTGTTAGCATCTGCCACTTGATTAAAAGGAGGTTTAATCAGGAAACAAAATGGTTTAAAGTAATGCAAACTAAAATTCAGAGCAGGTTTTAATTGTGTTTAGCTAAATGTATCTATATCTATAATCTGCTTTATTGGACAGACACACTGAAGCCAACTAAGATTGCATTATGTTACTCAGGTTATATGATAATTTTGCTTTTTTTTTTTTTTTTTTTTTTTTTCTTTTTGCGGTATGCGGGCCTCTCACTGTTGTGGCCTCTCCCGTTGCGGAGCACAGGCTCCGGATGCGCAGGCCCAGCGGCCATGGCTCACGGGCCCAGCCGCTCCGCGGCATATGGGATCCTCCCAGACCGGGGCACGAACCCGTATCCCCTGCATCGGCAGGCGGACTCTCAACCACTGCGCCACCAGGGAGGCCCAATTTTGTTTTTTTTAGTGATTTTATTTACAAGCTATCTTTTGTCTGAGATTTACTGCACAGGAATAGGAATTGCTTTCACCAGAAAACTGAATGTGTAACTGTTCAGGCAGCCCATGGAATCAATTCTCTGAAGAATGTTGTTACCCATAATCCCTCAGGGGTCATAATTGCTGAAAGATACCACTTACCAATTCAATAATCCTCCAAGTATTCTTCCCTTTAACCAATAAAAAAAGACCAAACCTATGGACTGTTAAGAAATTATTTAAATCCTATTATACCCAGAAAGAGTAATACCCCGTACCTTTACTTCTTTCCCCCTACTCCAACCCTGCAATCTAACAAGAACCCCATCATCACTAATGTGAGTCAAAAGACCAAGTTCCCTACCAGTCCCCAGGCTTCCCCCAGCGTGCCTCTCTGCAGCCTTAGAAAATATTATTTCTTTGAGAAGCAGACTGGATTCTGGAAATTAGAAAAATAAATTCAGCAGCTCCCTTTCCCTCCACATCAAGCTCTAAGGTTTTTGCCAATTCTGAGTCAAACCAATAGCTAGCAAAC
Source organism: Mesoplodon mirus (assembly GCF_964341445.2). Classification (NCBI taxonomy): domain Eukaryota; kingdom Metazoa; phylum Chordata; class Mammalia; order Artiodactyla; family Ziphiidae; genus Mesoplodon; species Mesoplodon mirus. Next base: position 11,699,522 of record NC_138977.1, on the reverse strand, counting down.
TCAGAAGCTAGGGGGGCCATGCATGGGAAAATATGCATGAGGGTTTGCAAGATTCTGAGAATTTCACTGAAGCCCAAGAGTAGGACCTAATAAACTGTGTTTTTGGAGGCAAACTTGGTGCTTAAAACTATATATACTCCTGAGAAGGTTGACTTCAATAAACTTTGGTGTCTCCTACATTTTGGGGTGGAGAAACTACATCAGGCAGATTGAGTCTCCCTGACCTTGAGGCTGGAAGATTACAGAGAGACTTGAGAACTGAATAGCTTTTCAAGGAGCAATAATAATTGTAAATTCTTGCAGTTGTAAATTATTTCTCTACTTCTTTGATATATAAATCTTCTCCCAGCCTCTAGCCAATTTTACAACCCAAAAATGTCTTCTTCAAGGATCCAGGAGTCTTCCCTTTAAAATGTAGGTGTCAAGAAAGATAGTGCCCAGAAGAAATAGCCCATCTGAATTCAAATCCATATCTATTAAAGACATTGAATCTAATTAAAACTTTCTAAAACAGAAAGCAAAAAAAAAAAAAAAAAAGGGTGCAGTAGTGAATTCTACCAAACATTTAAGGGAGAAATTAAACTAATTTCCTACAATCTCTTTTAAAGAACAGAAGCAGAGGGAATACTTCTTCACTCTTTCTATGAGGCCAGCATCACTCTAATACCAAAAATAGACAAAGACATTACAAAAAAAGAAAACTAGACCAATCTTTCTCATGAAAATAGATGCAAAAATCCTCAACAAAATATTAGCAAATTGAATTCATATCCCAGATATGCAAGACTGGTTCAACACTCAAAAATCAATTATTGTGGGCTTCCCTGGTGGTGCAGTGGTTGAGATCCGCCTGCTGATGCAGGGGACACGAGTTCGTGCCCTGGTCCAGGAAGATCCCACATGCCGTGGAGCAGCTGGGCCTGTGAGCCATGGCTGCTTAGCCTGCGCATCCAGAGCCTGTGCTCCACAACGGGAGAGGCCACAACAGTGAGAGGCCCGTGTACCGCAAAAAAGTAAAAATAAAAAATAAATTAATGTAATCTATCACAGCAACAGACTAAAGAAGAAAAATTACATCATCATATCAATTGCTGCAGAAAAACCATTTGACATAATTCAACTTGCATTCATGAGAAAAACACTCAGAAAATTAGAATAGAGGGAAGCTCTCTCAACTTGATAAAGAACATGTACAAAAAGCCTACAGCTAACACCATACTTAATGGTAAGAAACGTGAAACTTTCCCACTAAGATCAGGTGCATAGCAAGGATGTCCCCTCTCACCACTCCATTCCAACATTGTACTGAGAGTCCTTGCCAATACAATAAGACAAAAAAAAAAAAAAAAAAAGAAAGAAAAGAAAAGAAAAGGTATGTAGACAGAAAAAAAAAGACATAAACAGTCTTTGTTTATAGATAACATGGTCGTCTGTGTAGAAAATCTGAAAGAACTGACCAAAAAACTCCTGGAACAAATAAGCGATTATAGCAAGGTTGCAGGATATGAGGTTACTATACAAAAGCCAAATGCTTTCCTATATACCAACAATGTACAAGTGGAATTTGAAACTAAAACCATAATACTATTTATATTAACATGCACAAAAATAAAATACTAAGGTAAAAATCTAATAAAGTATGTGCAAGATCTATATGAGGAAAACTATAAAACTCTGATGAACAAACTCAAAGTACTAAATAAAGGGAGAGATATTCCATCTTCATGAATAGAAGACTCAATATTGTCAAGATGTCAGTTCTTCCCAACTTGATACATAGATTCAATGCAATCCTAAGAAAAATCTCAGCAAGTTATTTTATGAATACTAACAAACTGATAACAATCATTATATCAAGAGGCAAAAGACCCAGAAGAACAAACACAATACTGAAGGAGAAGAATGAAGTTTGAAGACTGACACTATCCAACTTCAATACTTACTGTAATAGTATAGTAACCAAGACAGTGTAGTATTGGAAAAATAATAGAAAAATAAATTAATGGAACAGATTAGAGAGCTCAGAAATAGACCCTCATAAACAGAGTTGACTGATCTTTGACAAAAGAGCAAAGGCAATACAACGAGCAAAACTAGACTCTTCAAAAAACAGTGCTGGAAAAACTGGACATCCTTAAGCAAAAAATATTAGTCTAGACACAGACCTTTCTCTCTTCACAAAAATTAATTCAAAATGTGTGATAAACCTAAATGTAAAACTGAAAACTATAAAACTCCTAGAAGATAACACAGGGGAAAATCTAGATGACCCTGGGTGCGACAATGACTTTTTATATACAAAAAACACATGACACATGAAACAAATAATTGATAAACTGGACTTCCTCAAAATTTAAAACTTCTGCTCTGTGAAAGATAATATCAAGAATTAGAAGACAAGCCACGAGGAGAACATATTTGCAAAACTCATATCTGATAAAGGACTGTTACCCAAAATATATAAAGAACTCTTAAAATGCAATAATAAAAGTCAACTTAATTAAAAATGGGCAAAAGATCTGAACAGACATCTCACCAAAGAAGATCTACAGATGGCAAATAATCCTATGAAAAGATTCACCACATTTTATGTCACTGGGGAAATGCAAAGTAAAACAGCAATAAGATACAACTACACACCTATTAGAATGGCCAAAATATGGAATACTGACAACACCAAATGCTGGCAAGAATGTGGAGCAACAGGAAATCCCTCACACATTGCTAGCAGGAATGCAAAATGGTACACCACTTTGGAAAACAGTTTGGCATTTTCTTAACAAAACTAAACATACTCTTACCACGTGATCCAGATACTCCTTGGCTTTACCCAAAGGAACTGAGAATGTAAGTCCACACAAAAACCTGTACACAAACATTTATAGCAGCTTTATTCATAATTGCCAAAACTTGGAAGCAACCAACATGTCCTTAAGTAGGTGAAAGGATAAACTGTGTTACATCCACACAATGGAATATTATTCAATGCTAAATAAAAGGAGTTATCAAGCCACGAAAAGACATGAATGAATTTTAAATACATATTACTAAGTGAAAGAACTCAATCTAGAAATGCCTATATACTGCAGGATTCTAACCATACCACACTCCCTAAAAGGCAAAACAATGGAGACAATCAAAACATTAGTGGTCATCACTGGAGGGGGAGGGAGCAAGAGATGAATAGGCGGAGCTCAGAAGATGTTTAGGGCACTGAAACTATCCTATATAATACTATCATGATGAACATGTATCATAATACATCTGGGCAAACCCATAAAATGTACAGTATCAAGAGTGTACTCTAAGGTAAACTATGGATCTGGGGACATTGTAACGTGTCAATGTTGATTCATCCTTGGTAACAAATGTACCATTATGGTGAGCGATGTTGACAATGGGGGAGGCCATGCATGTGAGGAGGTAGAGAATACATGGGAAATCTCTGTACCTTCTTCTCAATTATATTATGAACCTAAAACTGTTCTAAAAAATAAAGTCATAAAAAAAAATACAGTGCATTCTTTTTGAAGGCTGAATAATATTCCATTGTCTATATATACCACATCTCCTTTATCCCATTTATCCATGGATGGACATTTACGTGGCTTCCACATCTTGGCTATCGTGAAATGTGCTGCAGTGAACATGAGTGTGCAAATATCTCTTTAAAAAAGATTCTTAAAAAAGAAGGAAATCATGTCATAAGTGACAACATAGATGAACCTTGAGAACATGATGTTAAGTGAAATAAGCCAGTCATTGAAGGACAAATACCACATGATTCCATGTGTATAAGGTCTCTTAAGCAGTCAAACTCATAGAAGCAGTAAGTAGAATCATGGTTGCCAGAGGCTGGAGGGAGGAAAAAATGGGGAGTTACTGTACAGTGGGTATTAAGCTTCAGTTATGCAAAGTAAAAATGTCTACAAATCTGTTGTACAATATTGTAGTTACTGTACTGTACACTTAAAATTCTGCTAAGAGGGTAGGTTTCATGATCTTATGTTATGTTTTTAGAGGTTTTTTTTCCCACAATGAAATATATATAGTGCTCCTATCTCCCAGTATCTGTAAGGGGTAACTTAGATAAGCACCAATTAATAAACACAAATGGCCTAATCACATTCACCAACCTGCCTGCTAAATTCAAATAGCTCATCTGAGTAGTGATAACTGTTGGCTCCTATGTCGCAGACCCAAAGATGAAGAAACTGCAATGTCTTTCACCTTCTGTAGAACATCCCAATAATAAAACCTAAGCCACAATGATGTAATGAAGGAAACTTACATGCCACTTTAGAAAATAGAAAGCCAGAGACAAGAGGAAAATTAGAGTAATCAGAAAACCTGTTCAGAAAACTTCTGGAAAAGACAAATGAATATTTGAATAAAATTTAGTTCAGCTCAGGCATGTCTGTACATGCACATGTGCATACACACACACACACACACACACACACACACACACACACACATACAGTTAATAAACTTGATTTCCAAACTAAAAAGTCATTAAACAAAATAAAAGAGTGGATTATCAACACCAGGAGCCAAAACTGTAGCTTGGAAGATCAAGAGTTGCATTACAAAATTCGGAGCAAAAAAAAACCCCAAAAAACAAAATTGAGATGGAAAATATGAGGGAAAAGATAAGAGATAAGAGATTTGGAGGATAGATACAACCTAATATTCAAATAATAGAAATTTCAGAAAAAGAATAGATGAAGGCAAAGTGATAACTGACCTATAGAAGAGAATTTTTCTGAGGTGAAGAATAATTTAAATGGACATTTCAAATGATTCATCAAGTTCCAAACTTCATTGCTAAGAAGGATTGCTTGATCTACGAATTAAAATTTCAGAAATCTGAAAACAAATAAAATAATGTATGAGTTTAAAAATCACAATGGGAACAAGTTACCTAAGGGAAAAGAAAACCAGACCAGTATGAGATTTCTCACAGGAACCCCTGGTAGCTATTAGACTGTGGAGTAAAATTTAGAACTAATTGAAAGACAAGCCTGGACACACTAGAATCCTTTCACCAGCCATGATATCTATCACCCATCAGGGTGAAAAAACAGTATTTGAAGACAGACAATAATACAGAGAGTATCGCCCATATACTATATGTGAAGAAAATACTTAGAAAAATACTCTAACCAAACAACCAGGTCAGAATTCGAGATGAGGGAAGGTTAAGTCAAGCAAAGAGTAGAGAGTGGGCTGAAATAGTTATGTCTTATGCACCTGATTATGGTGCTGGGAAAGTGAAGGTCATTGTTAACGATAATGGAGGGTAGTTTGAAACAATATATAAAAAATTAGCCTTTGGCTTTTATCTTCTCCAGCAATAACAAACTTGAAAATAAAATGGAAAAGTATACCATTTATAATACATATAAACATTACAAAATACTAAGCGAATTAATAGAAATGGCATAAGACATATGATATATGAAGAAAAACATACAATTATATTAAAAGTTATTAGCAAGATCTGAAACAAATAGGAAGGTCCTTGGATGGGAAGATATAATATCATAAAAATGACAATTTTCCCCTAAATTAGCACATACAGTTAATGGAATTACAAATAGAATCTCAACAGGAATTTAAGTAGAATTGAATAAAATAATTTGGGAATTATGGGAGGAATAGGTATCCAAAAACAGCTAATGAAATCATGTAATAGAAGAACAGCGAGCAGGACCTTAAGAACTTATGATAAAGCCAATGTATTATTACCATATTCAGTATGTACTGGTATAGAAATAAACTAGATCAATGGAATGAAAGAGAGTCTAGAAATGGATCTTGCTATATATAATTAGTAGAGAAAGAACAGATTATTAAATAAATGTTGGCACAATTAGCTATCTAAAAAGTGTAACGATTTATCTCTATTTTGCATCATTGCAAAAAACAAATTCCTGATTAATTATAAACTTAACTGTAAAAAAGTTAGGTGACAGCATATATGGTCAAGGGACAAAAAAACTAGACAAAATTGGAATCCCGCAATTATGTATATCTGATTATATGAAACCTTTTCTGAGGCAAGCAAGTCAATAGAAAAATGCCAAGCAAATGGTAGGCCAAAGGATTAATTATCTATTAATTAATATCCACAAATGTATTAAAAAGCATTAAAATTAATAGAAAAAAACAGCTGAATAGAAATAAGGGCAAAGGACAGTGAAAAGGCAGTTCACAAAGGAAAAATGTTTAAATCTACCAATAGTCGGGGAAACATAAATAAAACACAATGAAATATCACTTTACACCTAATAGACTTCCAAAGATTAGAAAAAATAGCTCTAACACCAAATAATGGCAAGGATGCGGGGAAAAAAGGCCCTCTACTCTATTTCTGGGAGTGCAAAGTGCTACAGCCTTTTTGGAAAGTGATATAGCAACATCTATTAGAATTATAAATGCATTTACTTATCCCACTCCTGGGAATGTGCTCCACGGAATAAAGCCCCAACTCATTAACACTTATGTACGGGATGATTATTGCTCTTCTGTTCATTTTGACCAAAAATAAACACAGAAACAAAAACAAAGCCTTGTTATGTGAATGCCCATATATAGGGAAATGGTTGAATGGATGATGACATATCACACAATGGAATATTATTCAGCTATTAAAGAGAGTGAATTAGAGGTTTACCAGTTGACCTGGAAGCATTTCCAATGGATGATGACATATCACACAATGGAATATTATTCAGCTATTAAAGAGAGTGAATTAGAGGTTTACCACTTGACCTGGAAGCATTTCCACTGAAGGGTAGTAGAACATGCCACCCCATAATATGCCACTTTGCATACAGATTAGTTTGAGCTGAAGGCCAAGAGAAGCTCTCTGCCTTCCCCTTATCTACCTGAAGGCAGAACATGTACTCCTCTTGTGAAGATGACCCCTCTCTACTTCTCACACCAGGAACGGAATAATAATTTTATCACTGGAGACAAGATGGCATTGAGAAAGCGTCTACACAAAGAAACCTTACTAACTGGCCCTATTTACCACTAGTTTCCCCTAATATTTGTCTTCCCTCAATTTGCCACCCCTAGAAGTTTGAAGTCCTTTTCCTTTGTCTTCTCCCTTTTCTACAAAATTAACGTTCTTTGATAGGATGCCATCTAAGTCCAAATTCTAACAAACCCTTTGAGTTACTCATCACTAAGTTTTCTCCCACGTGAAGTGTACAGAACGTGTTAATAAACTGTTTTTCTGTTGTGTTTTTGTTTGTTTGTTTCATTTCTTTTACATCTGTATTGGAGTATAATTGCTTTACAATGGTGTGTTAGTTTTTGCTTTATAACAAAGTGAATCAGCTATGCATATACATATATCCCCATATCTCCTCCCTTTTGAGTCTCCCTCCCACCCTCCCTATCCCACCCCTCTAGGTAGTCACAAAGCACCGAGCTGATCTCCCTGTGCTATGCGGCTGCTTCCCACTAGCTATCTGTTTTACATTTGGTAGTGTATATATGTCCATGCCACTCTCTCACTTTGTCCCAGCTTCCCCTTCCCCCTCCCCATGTCCTCAAGTCTATTCTCTACATCTGCGTCTTTATTCCTGTCCTGCCCCTAGGTTCTTCAGAACCATTTTTGTTTTGTTTTGTTTTGTTTTTCTGTTGTTAATATGTTGTTTTGTCAGTCTAATTTAGAGAAGCCCAGACAATGAACCTAAGATGGGTTCCCATACTGTATTGTTGAATCTCTCCCCTACACCATACTGTACTGTTGAATCAGAAAAGGAAGGGACAGGAAAATGTGCAAAACATAATTATTTGCAATATAAGTGATTACAAATATACATATAAATGATTACAGATCATATAAACATATTTATATGTTTATATATAAACATATAAATTATTATATCATTATAGTATCATATGAAACAGAAACTTGGAAGGATAAATATTAGGACACCACCAAGAATTACCATGCTTTTGGAAGCAGTTAGTATGGTGATTTGTGTTGAAGATGGAGAACAGCAAAAAAATCAGGCCAAAAAAAAAAAAGAATAGAATAAAAGAGTATTAAAAATTGAAAACGATTTAAATATGCAAAATTACATGTTAATAGAATTTTTAAAAATTAAAAAATGATGATCACTCTGTTGTCTTTAAAGCTCTTTCCACAGTGACTAGGAAAGGTTTTGTGGGTATGTCTAGGAAACGGCAGGGAGGCAGCAAGTCCACAGGCTTTGGTGTTGGACTGCAGAGTTCATGTCCCAGCCCCATCACTGACTGGAGGTGAGACTTCCATTGCATTGCACTGTTCACTTTTCCCAACTCAAAATTTCCTCATCCATGGAATAACATTGTGAAAACAAAATGCAACAATGTAATTAAACTGCTTAGCACAGTGCCTGATACATATAAAGTGCTCAATAAATATTGGCTATTAATACTAACATTCTTATAGCTACTGCAAATCGGCCAGTTGTAGGTCCTTGTTAGAGAAAAGGAGGAGAGGTGGACAGCAAGATGGATTTGAGGTTCAAGCATGAGTGACTTGGAGTCATGGTGCTATATTTTAAATTCTCCTTCCTAAGTTTTGATTGGGTAGCAAAGAAAGTTGAAACCTTTTAATATGATCTTCAAGATCCTCAAAATCAGTCTTTCACCCAAGTGCAATAATTCTCTTGTGCCCAGACATTTTAGTTGTTTCCCAAACAATTCTTGCAATACCTACTCAGAGTTGCTATTAGGATCAAATAGGGAAGACGCTGACAAAAAAAAAAAATTTTTTGTGATATCCTACTGCCTGCCAGGCACTGTGCTGCATGCAGTAATACTGAAAAGTGCGTTCTATCTCCACCATTTTGCAGATAAAGGAACTAATATTCCTGTAGTTTAAAATGAATGTCAAAGTTTGTTTTGATGTTAGATGCATCTAGTTCCAAATCCCAGGCTTGTCTAATGCAGCTTGTTGTCATCAATGTATACATGTTCTATCAACAGTAAATATTCTATGAATTTAAGAGTAGCAGGATATTTAATGGGAGGTTTCAGTTGTCTTAGAGTCTTGGCTGAGGTTCTAAAATTGAGGACAGCAGGTGATAAATGTTCACACATTCTAAACAGAGGTGCCAGACACTCCTACCCAGACATGCTGAGATAAATGTAAACATGGCCCTACCTTCTTTGTCACCTGTCACCAGGCTGTGTAAAGTTAATTAGGTAATGGTGCTTTTAAGGAACTTGTTAGCAGAGGACAGGGTTGGGATTTTCACCTCCCCACTTTCAGACTATATTCAAGAAGCATCCCATTACAGAAAGAGCTGGCGACTGGGCATCTGAAATACAGGGCACTGTGCCGGATTATAAGAGCCCCAGACAGGAGAGAACTTGTTCCTTTACTTCTATTTCCTACTCCCATCCCAATCCTGGAGGACCTACAGACTGAAGAGCTTTGGGGAAAAAAATAGTATAAGAACAAAATGGAGGAAGAGAGAAAAAAAAGTAGATAATTCGTCCATCCCTCCTTCCCAACTGTTGGTCTGGGGAATTTTTGTGTCAGGACTGAGCTGGAAAGATAGAGCGATGCCTTAAATTGGATTAGAGGTGAAAGTTATGATATGTGATTGTTCTATATTTTTAATATCAGAGAATGATAGTTCTAATAGCCAATGATTGTTCTAATATCATTTCTGGAAAGATCTGAAATCTTCCTGAGGTATTCCCTAGTGGCAGAGAAGGGAGATCCAACAAAGTCTGTTGGAGGGCAGTGGTGGGAGAAGGAATAAGACCATTTATCCCTTATTGACTAGTGACATAAGAAACCACTGCTTCTCCCCTCTGCTTCGGCTGACATTGTTCATATACGTTGTTCTCTTGAAATTCTGGCCAGCATTCTAATCTCACCTTCCATGATCCTGCTTCATAATGTCTCCGGATAAATTAATCTTTTTTTTCTATGTTCCCCATAGCCTTACACCCAATCAATTATACATTTGTAGCCACAAGTATAGTCAGACTCCTCTGAAACAGTGAGCTCCTTCAGGATGGGTATGGAGTTTTGTCTTCTTCTTCCAAGTCCTTAGCACAGTACCTTCCTGGTGCTAAATGCTCAGTGCTAGCTGATTAAGTTGCTATGGAATGAACTGCTCAGTGAAATCAGTCACGGAAACCCAGACCATGCTGTATCTGCTCTGCCCCAATACCTCTAGAGGACAAATCCAGAAATCATCCCCCAGGTAGCAGAACACTGTGTCTGCTTTCCTGTGAACTTCCCAGGTTAAGAGTCAAGATAACTCTGACACAGCTGAACATTCATGAAAATAGAGACCCAGAAGCCACTGGTGAATGAAGCAAACAACTATGAGACACCTACTATTTGTCAGGTCTTAGGAATGAGAGGTAAAGAAGATAGCACCCGCCCTGTTCTTTTCATCTATGTTTAGAGCTATTTAAAATAGATCTCAGTTTGGAAAATGTATGATCATCATTTGCTGAGAGCACTGGCAGCTTAAATTCGGAGCTGATGGAGCTCTGGCTGTGAGTTATCAGTTCTATAAGATGAAGATATGGAAACTGAAGTAGGAATAGGCTGAGGGCAATGAAGCAGGCCTTGGCACCAACACCAGACCCTTCCACAGACATCCTTTACTGGGAGTGTGTGATGGGTGCACAAATCCCAACCCAACCACTGAAAATAATGTCACATCCTAGATGCACACTAAGTATACAAGCTTATCATAACCCTGACCAAGAAGGCCTTAACGTTGTCCTCAGCTTGACTAAACTTCAGATGGTTTCTTTCTGATGATAGGCCCCTGACCTCTTTTTCCTTATTTACTTTAGAAAACGTGTAATTGTAAATTCTTTCTCTACCTCTTTGATGTGTAAATCTTCTCCCAGCTTCTTGACAGTTTTACAACCCAGGAATGTCTTTTTCAAGGATCTGGGGATCATCCTTTTGAAATGCAATTGAGAAAGCACCCCTATCACACAGTCTCTGTGGGAAGGTAGGAGCCTAACTTCCATAAGCATCCATTAGTACACCCAGATGGCCTCATCAATTGCACATGGACCACCTGCCCCCTAATGTCCTCCAGTACTTTTCCACAAGCTCACCCCAGTGCTGAAAAGCTCTCCAGCCTTTTGTTTCAATGGAGTTGAGTTCAATTTCTCTTCACTGTTGCCTTAGTCTTTATTAAATTCTTTCTTGCCTGTTTAATTTCACCCAGTACAAGTGTTCTTTGACAACCACTGTAAAGCACTTCAGCCATAACACAGTGATGGTCATAGTTGTGATTAGTAAAATATCTAATAAAATTTCTTCACCCTATCAACCAGTAGTTTTTTTGTTTTTTGTTTTTTGTTTTTTTTTTGCTGTACACGGGCCTCTCGCTGTTGTGGCCTCTCCCGTTGCGGACAGAGCACAGGCTCCAGACGTGCAGACTCAGCGGCCATGGCTCACAGTCCCAGCCGCTTCGTGGCATGTGGGATCTTCCCGGACCTGGGCACGAACCCACGTCCCCTGCATCGGCAAGCGGACTCTCAACCACTGTGCCACCAGGGAAGCCCCAACCAGTAGTTTTTAACCCAGAGCAATCTTGCCAACAGGGGACATTTGGTAAAGCCTAGAGACATCTTTGGTTGTCACAATTAAGGAGGAGGGGAAGAGGGAGGTTTGCTTTTGGCATCTAAATGGGTAGAGGTCAGGGATGCTGCTAATTTTACAATGTACAAGGCAGCCCCTCAAAACAAAGACTAATTTGGTGCAAATGTTAATAGTGCATGGTTGAGAAAAGCTGCTATAAATAATTAAGACCCTAAGGGCACTCCTTCCTAAGTCTCAGCATGGTCAACGAGATTAGGTTGTGCCACAAAGCCTCCACCAGAATCAGTTTATAGTTCCTAAAAACAATAAAAGCAGGCAACTGAAAAATAACTATGAATATAGTCATCCCTCACTATTCAGGGGATTGGCTCCAGGCACCCTGACAGATACCAAAATCTGTGGGTGCTCAAGTCCCTTACATAAAGCGGCAGAGTACAGTTGGCCCTACAAGATGCAGAACCCACAGATGGGGACGGCCAACTGCAGCTCTGGAAAAGGATCTCACTGAGAAATACTTTGAGACCAAGCTAACTCTTCAGACCCCATTATTTTTTATGAGAATTTAAGATCCAGATAATCCAATTTGTGCGCTCATGGAATCACTTTGGACTCATAATCACATCAAGGTATTTCCTAGTAAGAATCTAATCAGATGTTTAATTAGTCTATATAAGCTAATGAACTGCCACTCTGCCATTATCTCCTTTAGAGGTCCATCTCAATCAGTTTGGGTACACAATAATAACAATGATTAATCCAATATAGATTGCCACACCTATAACTAGCTCACTGACAAAAGAATGGCTCTTCATTAGCCCATGGCCCCCTTAGAAGTATTACTAAGTTTGCAAATGTTCTCTTAGTAGTTGGCAGGTTAACTTAAATAGGTTACCTGATTTCTATTTCACTTACTCAAAAAGCAGTTACTGTAGCAATAATAAAGAACAAACACACACTTAATTCACACATTGATCTCATTTTATTTGGCAAGCACACAATAAAAAATTTTTTTTTTTTTTTTTTTTTTTTTTTTGCTGTACGCAGGCCTCTCACTTGTTGTGGCCTCTCCCGTTGCGGAGCACAGGCTCCGGACGCACAGGCTCAGCAGCCATGGCTCACGGGCCCAGCCGCTCCGCGGCATATGGGATCCTCCCAGACCGGGGCACGAACCCGTATCCCCTGCATCGGCAGGCGGACTCTCAACCACTGCGCCACCAGGGAGGCCCACAATAAAAAAAATTAAACACCTTCCCTCCTCCGCTTTTGCCCACAGCTAGAAAACCTGTATAAAGACAAACTAACTTAAAGTGATTCTATGTACTTTAGATGTAAATGAGTTGGGCTTATTTTGTAATGTAAGACTGCAGTGAATTCTCACCAACTCCACATTGAGTAACAGACCTTTGATATTATGCCTTATTTTTATTTATCCCACGTTTAGAGCTTCTATTATTTACATGTGTCTTGTGCTTTCTTGGCAATATGTTAAAAGATTATCTGAGTTTCCTCAAGAGCTACATCTTAAATTTTAAAATGCATTAGTCTATGAGCAGTGAAAGCATGAAATCCCTTAAGTCTCCACTCAATAATTCACTACTAAATCAATATCTAAAGAATGTTTTTAAGCCATCAAACTAAAGGAAACTTAAAATTGAAAACAATGGATATCTTTCCCCGCCCCCAGATTTTCTAAACTAATTATTCCTTCAGATAGACTTGTCAGTTCCAAATGGAACATGACTTGGGTTTCTGAGATCCTGGGAAATAAGAGAGATCTTATTTCATTTTCTATTCCTACATAAAGCAGAGTGTATTAAAATTTTCAAATTTCTTCCATCTTTATGAGCTCCAGAGGGTACACTTTGGTTAGTTCAATATGTTATTCCTACTTTAACTCATAAGTTCATTTTTCAATTTTATCCTAAAATTTGAGTCAAAGAATAAAATCTTCAAAGTACTAGTTCTCTCTAATGTACTTCTAAAAAGGGGAACATTAAGGGTAACCTCAATGAGGTGCAGATCAGGACAAAATGCTAAGAAGAACTTAAAAAAAGAAAGAATTATTAAGAGCGGGAATCCATAGAATCACCCTTTACAATAACCCTGACATGAAAGCAAATGATCTGTGTGACAGTCCATCTAAAAGGGAAAACTTTTTATCATCTAGAAATATTCCATAGACATTGTTTGGAAGGAGCTTTTCTGTGGACCACTTAGTACCAGCTATAGATTCTGAGCTAACAAAAGTCAGTTTGTTAGTTTGTTTGGAAAACAATACCATAGTCTATGTAGATAAGGTGGTTAACAGTTTAATCAGTGGATCTCAACCTTGGTTGCATATTAAAAACACCTTTGAAGCTTTTAAACACTTGAATGCCCATTCTGCCCCCAGATCAATTAAATCAGAATGTATAGGCTGACAACCAGGCAACAGTATTTTTTTTTAATGCTTCCTCAGGTGATATTAATATGCAGCTCAAGTTGAGAACAAATGCTTTTAAAAAATGGAAAGTTTATAACAATTACCACTATAGGAATAGTGGAATAAAATAAAAATAAAATAAAATAAATAAATAAATAAATAAATAAATAAATAAAATAGTGGAATAAAAGGAATATTTGATATATTTTCATAACTGGAAATAGAATTGGTCAGAGTAAAAGAATTACCTTTCCATCCCCTACCTATAATATTTAGACTGAGGTTTAAAGCCACTACTGAAATAGATTTTTAAATTTTTGTACTTTTTTTTTATAATACTCTAGCAAAACATTGAGATCATTTCCATATGTGTACATTCAAGTTGATGCAACTTGATATAACATAGCCATTTATAAGACCTTAACCCATTCAATTGACTCCAGGTGAAATAGAAGATTCAGTCACCGGTTAGGCAACATTTTCCTCAAAAACAGAACAGTAATATGAACTTTGGCATAAGAATATCATAATATAACAGAAGAAATAACACTTGGTTCCATATATTTAACATTATTTTTAAAATACCATAACTAGTATATTAACTTACTAAAAAAACAGTTGAGGACCTTTTAGGTACCTGGCACCACACTAAGCCCTGGGGATACAAGGTGTCTGAAAAGACACATCTCCTGCCCCCATTGACATACAGTCCAGCTGGCTGGCTTGTAAGTCAGGCCAAAGATTGTGATGCCATCTGTACACCCACTGTGAACTCAAGATACTATTAAACTTCAGTAATATATCAAGTCACAAATGACTTGCCGTTTGTCCATATAACACATTTTCAGATCATCCTGGTTGACATTCTATGCCTTTCTCTATACCCCACCTTCTAAAAGATCAAGAAAAGACTGATAATATGAACATTACTAGTCAAGCTTGCACAGGTTTATGCAAAAACAAAAAAATGGTAAATGATTCTCATATCTCCACTTCCCCCAAATTTTCCGTTCCATTCTTGCTTTCTTAATATCTCATCACCATCATAATCATCATCACCATCATTGTTATTGTCACAACTCTCTAGGCAGAGTCTCTAATATGTAACTGGAAAATATGTCTGAAAGTAAAACTATGGCATTGGAAACAATAATTGGAAAATTATTGTTGATCTACTTAGATTTTTTCAGTCCTTTATTATTCTGTATTTCCTTATAAAATTTTTGTGCTCATTATACTGTTACATAAATACAAGAAAATTACTCATAATCCGCCACTATAGCAAACATATGTAATATTTGACATCTTTACAAACTTTTCTCTATCAAGCTTTTACAAAGTCACACTGAATTTAAAATTATGTATGCAGCTCTTTAATTTTATTCATATTTTAAGAATTTTAAATTCTCATTAATAACTCTATAAACCTGATTTGAAATGGTATATGGCTGAAATTCTTAATATTACAGAGTACTTCAAGAACTTCAGAATATTAATTTAATGAGCAAATATTTATACACTGCCTTCTATGTACCAGGTACTGGTCTAGATTCTGAAGATACAGAAGGGGACAAAGACAAGATTCTTGCTCTGTGGAGTTTATATTCTACCTGGGAGAAGTAGACAAGGAAAAATAAAAGATAATTTTATTCAAAAATGAAAGAGATAATTTTAGGCAGTAATTTTTATTTTAATAGTCATGGAATTGTTACTCTGGAGATGAGGCTGGTTAGCAAGGGGAGGTGCATGGGAAAGTATCCATCTCCAAGTAGACAATGTTTGATCTGAGATTTGAATGATAAGCAGGAATCAGCCAAGTGAAACTCTCAAGCATATGAAAATGTAAGAGGAGTGGAATAATGCTACCTTCCTGGAAATTCTTCATTGCCTGGAATAGATCTTCATGAAGGTACAGGCAAAGAATGAGCAAGCCTGGAAAATGTCCCTTCCTTCCCAGCTCTCATATGGTTTCTCCTAAGCAATATCTCAATCTTCTTTATCCTTTCCCCAGAAGTCACTTAGAGGCCAATTCCTTGGTCACATAGCTCACCAATCGCAAGAGAAGAGACATGACCAAATTCTTCCCTAAACTTCTAACCAAAGATGTAGTTAGAATTTATAATAATCTGATTAAAATGTGTGCTGTCCTTTCTTTTTACCATAAATTTACCATGATTCTTGGTATTTCAAAGTTATGTTGCTGTTAGTGTCATTCTTGTCAATTTTGGAGCTGAACTGTGTCAAGCTTGTACAAATGATTTAGTATGGCAGTTAAGAGCATGGGCTACAGGCAGATTCTAAGACATGACCTAAACTACTTAAGCCAGCCACAGTTTCCTTATCACAATCATAATAATGTGAGTTTTAAAAGAAATGGTACAGGGACTTCCCTGGTGGCGCAGTGGATAAGACTCTGCGCTCCCAATACAGGGGGCCCAGTTTTGATCCCTGGTCAGGGAACTAGGTCCCACATGTATGCTACAACTAAGAGTTCACATGCCACAACTAAGGAGCTGTGGAACTGCAACTAAGGAGCCCGAGAGCCACAACGAAGGAGCCCGTCTGCCACAACTAAGACCTGGTGCAACCAAATAAATAAATATTTTTTAAAAATTAAAAAAATAAATAAAAGAAATGGTACAGAGAACCCAGAGGCTGACACGCAAGCCTTTAATAAATAAGTAGGGTAGGCAGAGAGAGACAGAAACAGCAAAAATGTGCGCGTGCACACACACACACACACCCCTTGAGATTATTTTAAATATTGTATGGATAAAGATCTTACTACATGGTAGTAAAAACAAGAATTAGTTATGCCATATTACTCTTTGGCATCTTGAAACTTTATAGCTTAGGAGACTGCATGCATGTGGTCTGCTGACTAAGAAAGGCTATCTACCCATTTTCACTTGGATGAATTATATAAGGTGGGATTGGGGGAACTGGAAATCCCAAACTCCACTAACTCTTGGTCATAGATGTTACGATAAGTTTCAGACACAATCACGATGGGGCATAAAAAGCGAGATGCGAAGGGTCCTCTTGATGCTCGTCAGTGTTTCCTTCTGTTCTCAAAGCCCTCCTTAAGTGGCTCCCTCCACACTGTCAGGGAAGACTGTCTTGAGGTCCAGCACTCTGCATTTGGAATAGAACCCCAAAATGCAGTGGGATGACTGAGCCCTGTACCCAAGGAAGGGAGGGAATCCAGAAAGAGATTAATAAACTAGCTTTCACACTGTCCTCCACTATCGATGTTATCTCAGAGTGGGGGAAAGAGGGTTGCCCAGAAAGCTCCATTTTCATGTGCTCGAGATTGCATGATGTTCAAAGGGTTCCACAGCTAAAACAAAGCTAGAAAACCATGGAGCCAGTAAATGTGAAGGCCCCTTGTAAACTGTAGTGTGATTTACAAATGCTAGTTTTTAATATTATCACTGCTGTTTCTTGTTTCCTGAGAAAATTTAAATGCCTGTTTTATTGGGAAATTGCTTAATTCGATAATAAATCTCAAGAAAAGGCACGGTTCCAAGTCAAATATTCATTTTCATCTCTAGCATGCTGTGCAGTAAGCACATTGAAAATGCGTTTTAAAGGAATTCCTAATGGGATTCATTTATTGGGGGAAGCAGGAACAGTTGGCTGGACTTTCCCATCACAAATTTAATTCACAAGGGGTCAACCCAGTCATTCATCCCCTGCAGTAAAGAAATTCACCACAGTTCCTGGTTCTCACAAGGATATTAAGGGAAATGTTCCCTGCCTCCTTTGGTTGGAAGTGGGGTTCCTAAGGCTCTACATTCAATTACTGCAACCTGCATGTTTAATCCCAGGTTACAGCCAAACACCAAGGAATATTGAAAAATAATAACAACAGGAACCCAGCTTAACTCAATGCACATTAATTATCCTAAAAAATAGCAACACAACTACACAATACTACATGGGATTCAAGTAAATAATAGTAGCAAAGACATATCATACTTACTATGTGCCAGGCACTGGTCAAAGTGTGCTGCATACATTAGTTATCCCTCACAACAACCTGATGGGCTCAGAACCATGACTAGCTCTTTGACAGAGGAAGTCCAGAAAGTTATTGTTGGAGCTAGGATTCAAACCCAGGCAATCAGGCTCTAGAGAAGACCACACGATGTTTTAGTGGTTTAGTTTCAGTGCAGTCAGGAATAAGAGTATATATTTTGTTCTGATTTCTGCCAAGTACAGGCATGCCCTTGTGCTTGGTATCTTCCTTTGGTGCCTCTGGTTCCACCCCCAACACCTTTCTATCTTGCTCTATGCTCAAGAGTCTGGCCTGTACGAACAGCATCAATGGGTTTCCAGTCAGGTCAGGCACTAGCTAGAGATTAGGGGTCAATGGGAGAACAAGGTCAGGGTATTTATTTTCCTGGGTCCCTCACTCAGGTTACTACTGGTCTGCTGTATCCCTCTGTTGACACCACAGTTCCTGTCAAATGACTTACTTCACTCTGGATTCCCTACTTCTCCTTTCCTCTGCCCCTAAAGGCCTACTGCTACAATTGCCATAGTGCGGAACCATATTCCTTTATTTTCCCTAAACCCTGACCACATCTTTGTAAATGGTCCTTTATTAAACTCTCCTCACATCACCATTCCAGAAATCTGAGCAGAGAATTCCATTCTCCAGCTAGTTTACATATGACTGGACCCCCCAAAATGCAGCATAGCCCTCACTATCCCCACCTTCCACCCTCTGCACAACAGGCCCAGGACATAAATTCTACAGCTGTCCAAAAAAATCTCCATTCCTCCTACTACAAGCCTATATGAAAATTATTTTTCAATTTTCTTGGTTTTTGTAAGAGGCCAGAAACTGAGGTTTACAAATAGAACAGCATTTTTTTTAAAGATTTTCAAGTTTATTGGTATTTTGAAAGTTTATAGTTTTATTTCTATTGTGTCTACATTTATTTTGCCTTGTCATTTGTATTTTGTACAGGAGTTAAAATGAAAGAACTAGAATTACAAGATTAAACATGGATAAATCTCAAAAATCTAATATGGAAATGAACAAAACTAATTCAAGAAAAAATACAATGGTATAAATAGATTTATATAAAAAATTTAAACATGCAAAGCAATGCTATATACTGTAGAACAGCATTTTTATTCTAACAATAGTCACTGGGTCTATCAAATCATCCTGAGTATCAGGCAGCAGACAGTAACAGACTATTCACGTTGGGTGTTGGTCTCTTTGAGTTGAATGATCTTACTGACCCTATGATTCAGGTGTCATAAATCAGACACTTAGCTTAATTAAATACAAAAATATCTGATCTATGCAGCTGATAACACTGGACAGTTGGCTTCCTGGAATCAGGTAGTAATATACCAGGAAATGTGATCCCATGGTGCAGAAAGATACCAGGTGCATCCCTGTTTTTCTTTCAATCTAATTAGCCATTCATCAGAAATAATGCATGTTTATAAAAATGTCTTGGCCTCAAAGACAGTGAGCATCTGAATGGAACTTAACATCTCTTCTTCAAAACATCTCAAGTTGGGCCTCCCTGGTGGCGCAGTGGTTGAGAGTCCGCCTGCCGATGCAGGGGATACGGGTTCGTGCCCCGGTCTGGGAGGATCCCATATGCCGCGGAGCGGCTGGGCCCATGAGCCATGGCCGCTGGGCCTGCGCATCCGGAGCCTGTGCTCCGCAACGGGAGAGGCCACAACAGTGAGAGGCCCGCATACAGCAAAAAAAAAGAAAAAAAAAAAAAAAAAAAAAACCATCTCAAGTTGATCTTCATTTAATTTAACAGTTCACCCTGTGGTGACAGTAGAGGTTGTTTCCATTGAAAAGGATATAAGAACAACACCCTGGGCCATAATTCAAAAAAAATATGGTTCCCCACCCACTCCTCTCTCCTAATCCACCTTCATAGGGCTGATAACTCTTCACTGTTCTACCCTCGTTCCCATGTTGAAAGTCGAGCTTTATAGCTAGTCTTGGTTAGAAGGATGCACTTCTTTTTACCATTTTTTGATGTTTGCAAAGTTATATGTTTGTAGAGGTAAAGCACTCACTGTCTTTAGTTCATCATCAGAAGGTGTCACAACAGTCTTAAAATCTATGAGCATGTACAATTACCAGTGGAATATATATAACAAACTGACATCTCTGAATTACAGTGTCATAGAAAAATGGCTAGAGATGGACGCATAATACACTGACAGATTTCAGCAATAAGCATTTGGGGACTCTCTCAGGGTACTTCTGGCCTGGCAGGAAGCCATGATCATGACCTAAAGTTAAAAGACAGGAATTGTAGATCTTACTTCTCTAATTATAACTCTGCCACCTTCTTGATGTGCCAGAGTTCCTACACTATAAAATGAAAATTATCTGTATGACTTGACTGGCAGAGTCACTGGCATTAACAAAAGTGTTACGTATAAACAGTAATATCAAAAAACTTTGTGCTACTTTGCCTTGAAGAAATCAGTCAGAAATTATTTTAAGTGATTAAGAGCCTCACTGTCCTGAAACAAAGTCAAGGTATAGTGTTTCTTTCAAATTACAGATGCTCTTTCTTTTCCTCCCTACCTGTAGTAGCTAGACAGCCTCTAAGGTGATCTCCTCCAATGCTCATCACCTTCTGGTATTCACACACTCACAGAGTTCTCTCCCACACTGATCAGGGCTGACCTGTGTATCCAATAAGATATTCTGAAATGATAGTGTGTGATTTTCAAGGTTAGTTCATAAATCTATTCGTATCACTCACTCTAGGAGAAATCATTTGCAATGTGAAGAGGACACTTGAGAAGCTTAATGGAATAGACCACATGATGAGGAACTAAGACGCCCTACCAAGAGCCAGCACCAACTGCCAGTCATGTGATTAAGCCGTCTTAGAAGCAGATCTTTACACACCACTCAAGCTTTCAAATGAATGTAACTCCAACTGACATCTTGACTGTAACCTCATGAGATCCCAAGCCAGAATCATTCAGCTAAGCTGCTCCTAAATTCTAGATCCATAGGAACTGTGTGAGATAATAAATGTTTGCTGGTATAAGCCACAAAGATTTTGGGGGGTGGAAGGGTAATCTACTATATAGAAATATATAACTAAAATACTATTTACTCTGATTTTCTATTCTATACAAGGTTTACCTTGACTATATATATATTCTTTCTCCCAACCCTGACATACATACACCCATTTTTTTCAAGCAAGCCCTTTATTCAAGAGTATGGCAAAATGTCTCGGAGAAACAGGAGGGTATGGACACTTTGATAATGACACAATTTTAAAGAATTAATGCTCCAAGATATGCATGTCCATATTTATACCTGTACAAATAATGAAGGTCTATGTGAAAAAAATGCCCTCATCCAAGAAATTGTTTACAAAAATAAATACCACATGTTTGATCTTCATAATGTATATAACCCTATTTATAACATGGTTGATTATTTCATTGTTTTATAGCAGCATAAGTGGAATACTGGTGATATCATTTTAACACCCAGACAGTTATAGTAGTGAGTTAATGTCCTGTCACTAACTCCTGTTAACTGCAGGAACTGAGTCATATTATCTAAGCTGATAGTGAAACAAATGAGTTACACAGTTAAGAGGAACATCCTGCTAAAATCCTGCGAAGGTCTAGCAGTGCATGTAAACTAAGTATGAGTTTCTTCAGCTGCAGAGAAATTTCAAACAATTATTAACTGTAACTTTGCTATGAGTCATGATTACATTATACAGAGAGTGCTAAAGAACTAATATTACCAGAAGCACACAAAGCAGATAATACATCACTCTTCCCCACTTGCCTTCATATAAAATCATTTTATCATTAACATTTCGGATCAATATTAAAATGTAATAAAATTAGAGAAGATACACATTTACTGTTTATATCACTATATTTCCAAGACTGAAATAACAAAAAAGATGAAAAATCCATCTCTAAAAACTTTTGGGTACCTGTAGAATTTTTTAGTAAAACCACTTAAAAACTGTTCTCGGTGTTAGATTCCAATATAGTATTATACCTGAAAACACAGATTACTTTGGTAGTATTGATATGAATTTCTCTTAAGAAAATCAGAATTCTAAATCAAACTAAATAATATTAATACTGAATTGGACTTCAAAGGAGGTTTTACTGTACACAAATTTAGTTTCTGCAAAGGGCAGACATTTTCTTTTATACCAGTCCATAAAATATCTTTTAAAGCTGTAAGAATTATACCAAAATGAAAAATTCTAAAAGAATGAGATTCAATGTTTTATCTTCAAACAATAGCAGCAGAATTTTGCCAAATAGAAAATGGTAAAAAGGGTAATGGTTATGGAATAAGAATTACAAAATGCTTTTCTGAAACACTCCAGTGAGTTTTAACTCCTTAGATCTTTGTACTAGATCTTATGTATCTACAGGCACACCTCATTTTACTGTGCTTTATTGCATTTTTTACAAATTGCATGCTTGGGGCAACCCTGCATCGAGCAAGTCCGTCAGCACCATTTTTACAACAGCATTTGTTCATTTCGTGTCTCTGTGTCACATTTTGGTAATTCTCGCAATATTTCAAACTTTTTCATTATGATTATAACTGTTACGGTGCTCTGTGATCAGTGATCTTTGATGTTACTATTATAATTGTTTTGGGGCACTACAAACCACACCCAATAAGGCAGTGAATTTAATCAGTAAATGTGTATCTTCTGACTATTCTACTGACCAGCCATTCCCCTAGTTGGGTAGATGAAACAGTCAGAAATACACATTTACCTCTCTCTCTCTTTCTTGGGGCCTCCCTATTCCTTCAGACACAAAAATATTGAAATTAAGCCAATTAATAATCTTACAATGGCCTTTAAGTGTTCAAGTGAAAGAGTCACACACCTTTCACTTTGAATCATAAGCTAGAAATGATTAAGCTTAGTGGGAAAGGCATACTGAAAGCCAAGATAGGCTGAAAGGTAAGCCTCTTGCACCAAATTATAATTTGCCAAGTTATAAATGCAAAGGAAAAGTTCTTGAAGGAAATTAAAAGTGCTACTCTGGTGAACACACAGTGATAAGAAAGCAAAACAGCTTTATTGCTGATATGAAGGAAGTTTTAGTCATCTGGACAAAAAAATCAAACCAGTCACAACATTCCCTTAAGCCAAAGCCTAATCCATTGCAAGTCCCTAACTCTCTTCAATTTTTGAAGGCTGAGAGAGGTGAGGAAGCTGCAGAAGAAAAGTCTGAAGCCAGCAGAGGTTGGTTCGTGAGCTTTAAGGAAAGAAGCCATCTCCATAACATCCAAGTGCAAAGTGAAGCAGCAAGTGCTGATGTAGAAGCTGCAGCAGGTTACTCAGAAGATCTAGCTGAAATAATTAATGAAGGTGGCTACAGAAAATAACAGATTTTCAATGCAGGCAAACAGCCTTCTATGGGGAAAAGATGCCATCTAAGACTTTCATAGCTAGAGAGGAGAAGTCAATGCCTAGCTTCAAAGCTTCAAAAGAGAGGCTTACTCTCTTGTGAGGGACAGAAGTATTAGTCAATGAATTTGTGCTTAATCAATTTTATTTATTATTGTGTTAAAGCTATATCCTTGTGAATCAAGGAATTTAAGACATACCTAGTATTTACAAATCTTTAAATGAATTAATTATTTAATAAAATTGTGAGTGGATTTATGCTCAATATAAATTCAAAAGGATTGAGTTATTTTACCCTGAGAAATCATTGATGATTTAATTCTGAAAATACCTATGCATTGGATTGTATCTACTTTTTATTTATTCAAAGCTATCATTTCTCTTCAGATAATTTTATAATCTCTGTTGAATGAGATAAAAAATAAAGGAAGAAAAGTGTTCAGAAATCAGTTCTGGCAATGTTTTGGGATCACTATTCTCCATTTGTTTGAAAAGTACTGTTATCTTTATGTTGATCTTTGTGTTCTTGAGTTTTGTTTTTATTTCCATGTAAAATTGTATGCAAGGAATAGTTTAACTATTTCCTCCACTCCAAAACCTACATTGAGTATAATGACCTGCACAATAATCTCACAGAAAAATCAAACAAGCCATCAAAGTATTACTTGTATGTCCATTTTATGCCTAGCTAAAAGGAATAAGACTTAGGCTCTGACATTAAGGAGATGGAAATATAACCATAGAAATCAAGTTAAATTACGTGAAACAATTAGGAAAAATCAAGTGCTATGATATGTAACAGTGTTTCCCAAAAGATCCATGAGATGTTAATAGATGTTCTATTAAAAAAAAAAAAAGGCCTCCATGGTCAAATACATTTGAGAAATATTTCATAAAACATTACCGTGTTGGCAATTCACAATGTCTATTAGCATATTAATGACTGAAAAGTTTTGCAGCAAATAAAATGATTGTACTTTGATTAAACCAGAATATTCAAAAATTTTTCAACCATAGATGCCTTTGTTAAAATGTTCTTTTGATTATGAAAATTTCATAAATGAAGAGAAAAAAACACAAGTATTTGCCACATTAATTTAACAAGCATTAGCATTTTGCTATATTTGGTTCAGATTTTTTAATCTAAATAATAATAAAAGGTTACTTATGCAATTAAGGCCACCCCCATCCCTCTTTTCCTCCTTCCTTCCCCATAGGTTACCCTCATCCTGAAATTGGTGTATATTCTTGTCCATATATTTACTTTAACTCAGATGTTTGTATCCATGAGTAATACATAGGATTTCTGTATGTTTTAAATTTACAAAAATAGTATCATTTTTGTACATGCTGTGAGGTACTAATTTTATTTGGCGTTATGTTTATGAGACAGATCCATGATATCGCATACAGTTTAACCTCATATATTTTAACCGAGGAATTATGTTCTTTGTATAGACCACAAAAATTAATTATCCAATAACCTATTAAGGACATGTGGCTTGTTCCCAATGTTTTCCTAGCATAACCAACATTGTGGTGAACATTCTTGTACATATATCCTTGTGTTTCTGTTGAAGAGATGTTCTAGAGGATATGCCTAGAAATAGAATTAATAAGTCATAGGTACCTACATTATTAACTTTAGTCAATATTTCAAACTTCTCTCCAAAGTAAATGAACTAAGTTACACACCAACCAATGCACTGCAGGAATTCCCAGGGACTCATCTGCAGACACTCAGACATTACTTTATATTAATCTGATGTGTATGAACTTACAACGTGCTGATATACAATGTTAATTTCCCGTATTATTTTTGAAATGTGAACATATTTTCATAACGACCTTGGCCATCTGTCTTTCCTCTTTTGTGAAGTGGGAGGATTTGACAGAGTTGATTATATATTTCCTAAACTAATACTTCATTGTTCAAATTCACCATGAATAAGTTCCCTGATTTATGGTTTAATTTTCATTTTGTTTATTATTTCTCTGGTTTTATTTTGACAAGTTTTTATGCTTATCAATGTTATAAAGTTTGTACTTTGATGTCATGTTTTCTTCCAAAATTTTCAGTTTTATTTTTCTCATTGAGGATTGTGTTCCATGGCTATTTGTGTGTTGTGTCACACAGGCATTTAATTGTCCCAGTGACATCTCTTGATAAATCTTTCTCTTCTGTACTGATTTTTGATGCTACCTCATCATATATCAAGTCTTTGTAACACAGAGGAGATCATTAGTAGTTGAGAGAAGGGAGAGGATTCACTACCACACTGACAATTATACACAAGGGACCGCATGAAGGAAGGAGTCTTCAGGTAAGGGCCGAATACTGGATGGACATAAAGGTTTTGGTGTCAGACAAACGTTCATTTTTATCCCTTCTGTAATACTACAAGTTAATCTTTCTGCAAAGGAATTTCTTCACTTGCGAATGGGGATAATACTATTACCTAATAGTATTATTTAATGAGATAATATACTTAAACGTGGGTAGCATATTTTCTTGAATATAGTAGGTATTCAAAGAAGTTAATAGTAGTAATTGTAGTTCTGTCATTGCTAGTAATAGTAGGAGTGGTAGCAGTATCTGATTAGTTTAGTAGCTATAAGACGGAAAAGGTAAACAAATCCACAAGAAATTTCTAAGACAGGAAAGATAGAACTGGGGTATTGCCTGACTATAAAGGTGAGAATCGGACATGACTCTAAGCTGAGGCTTGGAGGGAAAGATATAAGAGGAATTGAAGATACTAGTTTAGGACAGATGTTCTCAAAGTGTGGTTCCAGCAGCAGCAGTAGTTCTGGGAATTTATGAGAAATGCAAATTCAAGACCCCAAACCCACTGATTCAGCTACTCTGACTGACACATGGCCCAGTAACCTGCATTTTAACAATCCCCTCCACCTCTCAGGTGATTCTGATGCTCACTCAAGTTTGAGAGCCACTGGTTTAGAATCTGATGAGCCAGAGGTGATGCCGAGAAACCAGGTGAACAAGGTGTACAAGGAAATGTCAGAGCTGAAGATGTAGATTTCTTACTTAAAAGGCTGAAATTCTCCTTTCCTGAAGCCTTTGCTGGCTTCCAGTTATTGGTTTGGTTTTACTTAATGGCTTCCCAATCTCAGAATCATTTCTCAGCTTTCAAGTTCTCCTTGCAGTCCACCTACTCAGCAAAGCCATGTCAAGTTTGCAACCCTTAATTACTCTCTATCCTGCCCCCAGTCTCCCTCCTTCATTGTTCTTCTCCTGCTTTCGGCTTGGAGGACACAATGTGTCTGGCATAATTTCATTGAACATTAAATACCATGTACATTTACAGAGCTTTATATATAATAAATGAAGACAGTAATAGCCTAGAACACGGCTTTTAATAGTAGGAATCCCTGGCCATTAAATATAAAACAGTTATCAATATATGTATATCTAGTGACCCTTCTCTGGCCCCCAAAACACAGAAGCCTGCAAAGAATATGCTGGGTCTATACTATTGAAGAGCACTTTTATTTTGAAAAACTAATTTCATCTTGAATCCAATAGGTGTAAGTGTGAAAAAAGAGGTAAGTAGTAGCCAGCCACAGAAAACATTTACCAATTTTCAGATTTCTCCATGTGTCTTTCAGGGGGTTTTATTGATTCTTTGATAGAGACAGAGGTAATAAATAATAAGAGATCTCATTACAATAGCTTATCAGAGACCTGAACACTATATTAATTTTGGCCATAAAATGTGTCAATTCCAGCTGCAAGGATCAGCTCAACCATGGTGACAAGGATCAACTGTGTAGACCTTTGAGACAGGTAAATCTACCGTGGCATTCTCTGGAGCAGGATGCACATGGGAATACCACCTGCATTTTAAACTAGTGCTGACTACCTTGTAATATCTGGGAATCCACATTTAGTTAAATGAAATCAATCTTCAGGGACTTGAAACATGTCACTCCTATTAGTTATAAATACAAGGTAATTCCTGTGTGTTTCTTTATATGTTTTTCCTTTTCCTTTATAATTTGTATATTGCATGCAAACATAACACGTGAACTTAAAATCTATAAAATATATGGGATAGTATGTAAAAACTAGACCAATTAAAAATATATTTTATTAACACTCTATATAGCATATTTAACAACAGAAGCAAAATTAACCTACCCTGAAAAATAAAATTAACCTACATTTTTCAGTACTTTGGATAGCTGAATCCTGCTTCCTTTGTGATGTGCCTTTCTTCACAATAAAATTAATTACTTGGGTGTTTATCTAGAATCACAACTAGAATTCTGAAAGCAAGTTATAGGGTTGAAATTGCCCATTAATACTGTGTTTCCTAAATTGCCCATGTATTTCCTAAATTCCCTATCATAAGGAAATAAGTATTACTATTCATTACAGTACCAATGTTAGTAATAATGACACAAATGAAATATGTATGTGGAAATATCTGTAAATCTTATTCAAACTTGTACCAGATTCCTATTTACAAAATTCATACAAAAGCAAAAACAAACACACACACCCACAAATGAACACACAAAAACATATGGACAATGGCTTTCTTGACAGTTAAGAAATAAGATAACAATATCAACAGCAGCAAGTAACAGTGAGAGTCAAAACTGCTTTCTTGTTACGTTATGTTATAATCTGGGACTAGGATAGTAAACAATGAAGTGAAGCAATGTTTCAGCAGCCCTGAATTGACAGGCAGAGGCAACCACCTGCACATACTCCATGAAGGATTTCAAAATTTAATGAAAACCACTTTTCTTATTTAAATGAAGAGAACTGTTCTTTGCCTTTCTTCTGGGCAACGTTACTATGCTGTAAAATATTGACTAGGGATAGTAATTAAAAATTCATCTGATGTAACAATAGGGATAGTCTATATCAGCAGTTCTGAAAGCATAATCCACAGATCCCTAGAAGTCCCAGGAAACATTTCAAGAGTTCTGTGAAGTCAAAACAATTCTCACTCTTTTATTTATCATTTTCATTTTTTGTCTTTTTCATTGTGTTGGTCTGTGCTAGGTTGGCATTTGCACTGATGATACAAATACAATGGTGGGTAAAATTACTTGTGCTTAGAAGAAATCAAGGCAGTAGAAACAACCTGGACTAGTGCATATTTCATGCACCACCATTCACCAAAATGTCAGTTTTACTTAAGAAAATCATTGATGAAGTAGTAAAAAACTGTAATTCTGTTAGGTCTTGGCACTTAAGTACAAATATTAATATACTATATGACAAAAACTGAAGATATATATAAAGCATTTCTACACTGTAATGAAATAGATAGTTGTATTCATTACCTGCTGCTGTGTAACAAATTACCTTAAGATTTAGCAGCTTAAAATGATATACACTTATTATCTTAGTTTCTGTGGGTCAGGAGCTCATGCACTGCTTCGCCGGGTCCTCTGGCTCAGGTTTCTTACTAGGCTGCAATTAAGGTGACATCTGGGGCCACAGGCATCTCAAGCTCTAACTGGGGAGGGATCCACTTCCAACGTCACTCATGGTTGTTGGGAGGATTCAGCTGCTTGAGGGATTTTGGACTGAGGACCTCGGTTCCCTATTGGTTATTGTCTGGAAGTCACTCTCCCTTCCTTGACAGGTTGCCCTCTCCATGAGGGCAAGCCCTAGAGAAGAAACAGAGAGAGAAAAGCCCAGCAAGATGGAAATCACAGTCTTTTGTGATCCAAAAACAGAAGCGGCACCTTCTCACTTTTGCCATATTCTATTTGTTATAAGCAAATTACTTAGCCAATCCCACACTTGAGGGAAGGGAATTACACAAGAGTATGAATCCCCAGGGGCTCATCAAAAGCTAAATCAGAAGCTGCCACCCATAATGGTCATCTCTGGGAAAAGCACTGTGTGACACTTTACACTGCAAGGTGAACTAGCTTCTCTTTTCATTACAGACCATTTTTACTTGGAAGAATCATTAACAAACAAACTTTAATGATTTGGGCTTGGGTATTTTTTTAGATATTTGCAGAATTGAGTATTTCTAGAAAATGAGCAAAGTTTTGTCAATTCAAGGAAAACAGTGTTGATACTCAATATACCATAGAACTCAAATATTTAAACGAATGCTAGAATTTTGGAAAACTTGTATCTGGCAACAGAGTCTTACCGTTTCTCAATATATATAAAACCTTTGCTAAAGATTTTGGCAGCAATATTAAAAAATGTTGGGTTTGATATTGTGTATGGAAATGTGTTAACATTCAGAAGAGCTGTGAAACTCAAGGAGCCAATGTTTTTCAAATGACCAATTGAAGCTTTAAGAATCATGGATGTAACCATTTAAAGTGCAGGATAGACCAATGAAGTTCACGGAACAGTATAAAAAGTTCATTAATACGGTTTCAGTTCTACCTTGCAATCAACCCTTAAGAAACTACAACTTACAGAGTTCTAATGTGGTGTAAAAGGAGAATATCCACAGCTGTCTGAAAAGAGTGTTAACATACTTCTTCATTTTCAACTGTGTAACTATGTGAGGCTGGATCTTCTCCATGTACTTCAACCACAACCACAAATGGCAACAGTCTTACTGCTGTGGAAGCAGATATGAGAATCCAGCCAATTTCTATTAAGCCAAACATTGAAAATATTTACAAATATGTATAAAGGCATATCTCATCTCATGAAATTATTTTTATTTGAAAAATACAATTTTTTCATTAAAACTATTTACATTGTTACTTCTAAATGAATTATTTAAGAATGTCTCTTTAATTCCCAGCATGATATATACTGAAAGATATAATCCACATAAACAAAAGTTTTCTGAGTTCCTCAATACATTTTAAGAGTGCTGAAGGATCCTAAGACCAAAGCATTTGAGATCCACTGGGCTAGATTTTGCTGTTTTACCAGTAATCCCAGAATCTCAGCAGCTTGAACAAAATGATTTATTTCTTATTCACACTACAAGTCCACTGGTGTAGGCTGAGGGAATGTGCTCACTGTTTCCTCAGGAAACCAGGCTCACAGAGAGTATATCTCATCAAGATTCTACACTCACAATAACAAGAAAAATAGGGGCATGGCAAAATTTGCAAAGGTTTATAAAGTTTACTTGGAAATTACGTATGCGACTCCTACTTGCTAGTCATCTTCCTAAGAAAGCCACATGGCCACACCTAATTCAGGGACACACAATTCTGCCATATACCTAAAAGGAGATCCAGAAATATGCAGTAAACAATACTAATGACCACCAGATATGCCAACTCCCCTCCATAGACAGCAGGGGCACTGAGTTGAAAAGGATTATGAGGCTGCATCATAGCTCATGAGGCTCACTAATTTCCCATTGCCATTGAAACAAATTACCACAAATTTAGTGTCTTAAAAAAATGCAAGTGTATTTTATTAGAGTCCTAGAAATCAGAAGTCCTAAACACAGAGTGTTAGCAGGAATGCGTTCCTTGCACAGTCTCAAGGAGATAATCAGTTCTTTACCTTTTCCAGTTTGTAGAAAACATGGATTATAACAATATTTATCCCTTAAACCAAATATGACTGAGCACCTGCTGGTATGAGACACTATTATAATGCTAGGGATACTGAGCTGAACAAAAGGCACAGTCCCAACTCTGAGAGCTTACATTCCAGGGCAAGGAGAAATAGAATAAACAAGTAAACAAATATGCACATATATGTTAGGAGAAGGATATGCACAACAAAGAAGAGGCAGGAGAAAGTAATTGAGAGTGATGTAAGAGGCGCTGTTTTAGATAAGGTGGTCAGCAAAGGCCTCTCTGATCAGACAATTGATTGAGTTGATCCATGAATAAAGGGAAGGAAGAAATCATGATACCTGGAAAAAGAACATTCAGGCACTGAAAATAGCAACCGAAAAGGCCTTTGTGTGGGAGGATGCTTGGAATGTCTGAGAGACAGCAAGGGGGCCAGTGTGTGGCTGGGGAGAAGGAGAGGAAGAGATGAGGTCAGAGAGAGAGAGAGCTAAAGTGCAGATAAGGTAGTGTCCCAAGGGCTGTGAGAAGGACATAGTCCTTGCTCTGAGATGGACAGCCACAGGGACATTTACTTATAGGAGTGTTACAATATGGGTTACATTTAAGGGGTCACTGACTAACGTGGGGAGAATATAACCCCAGGGTCAAGGCTAAAAGCTTCAAGAGTAGTCAGGAAGTCATTGAAATAACATAGGAAGGAGATGATGCTGATTTGGATTAGAACTGTAATGGTGGAGGTACTGAGAACTGTCTGGATTCTAGATAGAATTTGAAAATAAAGTCAATAGATACACTGATGGATTAGATGATTCGGATGTGAAAGGATCACTACCAAGAAAAGTGATTACTCTTCAAAACTGGAAGGGAGGGAGAGATGGAGAAAAGAAGGAAGGAAGGAAGGAAGGATTTTTGTACCAGAATGAACAGGTCTTCTTGGAAAATGAATTCCATGACTTAGGGAAGTCTTTGGAT
Source organism: Mesoplodon mirus (assembly GCF_964341445.2). Taxonomy (NCBI): domain Eukaryota; kingdom Metazoa; phylum Chordata; class Mammalia; order Artiodactyla; family Ziphiidae; genus Mesoplodon; species Mesoplodon mirus. The sequence continues at coordinate 11,667,592 of NC_138977.1, read as the reverse complement.
ATTAGTTAAAAGAAAGATGAATCTTACACAAGCAAAACATGCTTACCTAGCATCAAAACCTTGAATGGTGTTAGGCAAGTCTGGCATAAGTAGCCGCTTCTGTACATTTGTGTAGTCTATGAGAAGTAATTGCCCTTTTATGAGTCCAAGTTGATGATGTCGCTTTCAACATTATTACAACGTGATTTATTGTTATCTAATCCACACTTGAGTAAAATGGCCCTGTCCTTCTCTGAACAGAATAAAATTTCTCTTGAGTAGATTTTTTAACAAGCCTGTGTGAAGGTCACATTTGCTGTCAATTCCACGGTCTCAGGCTAACAGGTAAGCATTCTACCAAATAAACCAAGACACTAATCAGAGGTGGACTGTTTCTCCACAAAGGAGCCATAATTTGCTAGCGCCATCTACAAAGCCCTGTTCTTCAGTTTCTTTTCAAAATATTGATATTAAAGCATTGATAAAGCTGAATAGAATTATGAAGCACATATATTATTCATCTACTTTCTAATGCATGAGAACATTTTAAGTAAGTAATATTTTTGTTTTAATTTACTTTTGTTTCCACAGTCAGACATTAAATCCTGAGTCAGGCTGCACTGAGAACAGACATCAGAAAACTGTGTTATAGATGTCCAATTTCTATTTTCAATTTATCACCATGTTAATTTTATTTTCTAATTATTATTAGATACATCCACTTGCCTCCACTGGCACCACCATCACCATCCTGGTCCAAGCTAGAGTCACCTGCAGCCTGGGAGTAACAATGTTCTCCCACCTGATCTCTGCATCAGTCTTGCCCAGCTCTGATCCTTCTCTGCAGAGCAGTTAGACTGATCTTCTCCAAAACTCAAATCTCATAATATTTTCCCTTGACTTAAAAACTTATAAAGGCTTCCAAAGGTTCATAGGCTAATGAACAACCACTGGGGACCTGCAGATGCCTGTGATTAGCTTCTCCATCCTCTTCAGCCGGGGAGACCCTTCTGCTCTCACTGCTTTGGCTCTGTCCTTTCCTGGACTAGCTCTGCTCCCAGCTGTTCCAAGATCTTTGCACAGGCTGTCCCCCATCAGGACACTCTTTATTCCCATGTTCTCTTAGCTCCTTTTTTTTTTCTTTCTTTTTTTTTTTTTTTTTTTTTTTTTTTGTGGTACGCAGGCCTCTCACTGTTGTGGCCTCTCCCGTTGCGGAGCACAGGCTCAGCGGCCATGGCTCACGGGCCCAGCCACTCCACGGCATGTGGGATCCTCCCGGACCGGGGCACGAACCCGTGTCCCCTGCATCGGCAGGTGGACTCTCAACCACTGCACCACCAGGGAAGCCCAAGTGGTAGTTTCTTAAAGGTTAGTTGCAATGTGGAGTCCAAAACCATTCTGATGAGCTGTTTATACTCTGTTGCATTAAAATCTATTGGTATATCTTGCACTCGTAATGGATTTTTATTTTTTTAAATTGAAGTATAGTTCATTTACAATGTTGTGTTAATTTCTGCTGTATGGCAAAGTGATTCAGTTATACATATATATACATATTCTTTTTTTTTTTTTTTTTTCGCGGTACGCAAGCCTCTCACTGTTGTGGCCTCTCCCGTTGCAGAGCACAGGTTCCGGATGCGCAGGCTCAGTGGCCATGGCTCACGGGCCCAGCCGCTCCGCGGCATGTGGGATCCTCCTGGACCGGGGCATGAACCCGTGTCCCCTGCATCGGCAGGCGGACTCCCAACCACTGTGCCACCAGGGAAGCCCTCTTAGCTCCTCTTTATCCTTCAGGTCTCTAGCTATTCTGCTTTACTTTTTCCAGGAACATTTCCCTGACCACCCTGCTTCACGCCATTGAGGTCATATCTCCCTGTTTTATGCTCTAATCACCTCATGTTCCTCTAGCTCCTAGCACTTAACGAAGACAGCAACTTTACACTAAGCTGGGCAGTTATTTGACTAATGGCCATCTCCCGTACCAGATGGCAAGCTTCGAGAGGGAGGGACCCACACCAGCCTGCTCTAGAGTAAGATGGGCACTCAGTAACTATTTGGTGAATAACAAGTATATAGAAATTATTCACAAAAGAAACGTTTGCCAAAAATTAGAAAAGTAAGAGTTAAAATGTAAGATATCAAAATACTTGAGTAAAACTGATATATTTAGACATGTAAATATTTAAATAACCAACTGTGATTGTGAAATGGATATTTGGAGGAAAAGAGGCTTGGTAAATTCAGATCTTTTGATTTTACTCGAAGGCCATTTTTCTGTTGACCTACTGCCTCGAGGGCTTTGAAACCTTACAATTTTGTTTTGCTGCACCTCAGCAGCTGTAAACTCTAATGGTAAGTATTAAGGTTTTGTTTTTGTTTTTGTATTTTTATAGCAGTGCTAAAAAAGAGATCCAGATGTCACTAACTAACTGGCTTAGAAAGCAAATGAAACACATGTCAAAAACACAGCCCCAAGAAATAAGTGAATCAGAAAATCATTTCAGCGCTACAGTGTCCAAAATTCTGGGGCTATTCACCCTTTTATCTTTGGAGGTCCATGTTCAACACGTATTGTAAATATATCAGCAGTCTCACAATTTGAATGAACTCATTTTTGGTTGTATGAATATATATACAAGACAAATGTTCTCACTGCTTTGCAGCAATCATAAGGCTCTACTGAAAAGACAGTCTGCTCTCAAATCAGTGTAGGACAAACTGACGCATCCTTCTAGAGGGACTGTACAGTGGCTTTTTGTCTGATCTTTATCTGGGCTACAGACTCAAAGCAATAAGCTTTCAATCATTTGTCTTGATTTTTAACAAATAGAAACCAAGGCTTCCCTGGATTCTAAAATGTACAAAAATACTTCTGAAAAAAACAAATAATAAAAACAATTATCGAGCTTTAGTACAGGTTGACCCAACAACTTCCCACGAACATAGTAAGAACTGTTTTTGACATTTTTAAGAAGGAGGAAATCCATTCCCAATCACCCTCCCCAATTCCCATATTGCACTTTTCAAAAGACTAGACTTAGATAATCAGTTTGATTTTCAGGAGCAAAGAGAGGTGAAGTGGGGCTAAAAATGTAATACAAATTTCACCTGACCTCATTAGCAAAATGCTTGAACAGATGAAATAATGTGTTCATAAGAATCAGCAGGAATATGACCCACCTTTAAAAGCTGTGACAACTCATGAACTTCTGAATCCCACATGTGCCTCTTTGAACCCACAGCTAGAAGCAGAGCTAGTGTGGTAATTGTCAGTGCCAGTCATCAAATACTTCCACTTTTTTTTTCCTTTCTGCGCACCCGGCAGGATTGCATTTATTATCATGGCATGACCGTCAACTTGCTTTGGCCAATGAAATGTCAGAAGCTGTGGGTATCACTTTGGTATAGAAGCTCTAACAGCTAGTGCACAATTTGCAGTGTTTGTTTCCCACTGCTGTTGCACTTGTGTTACTGCAAATGGTAGAAACACCTTCATCCTGGGCCTCTAATTGTAAAGACATGGATGAGAGCCCCAGTCAACCCCTTGTGGACACACATCTTGAGTGAGAAATATGCCTTTGCTCTTTTAAGCCTTTACATGTTGAAGTTGTTCATTTCTCTAGCATAACTAAGTCCATACTGAGTGATATACATTTGTAAATACAAGACATCAAAAATAATTTCAAATCTTATACTATGATTATATATACATGCAGATAGATAGATAGATATACATTTATTTATATTTATATACGGATATCATGAGATGAAAGAGACCAAAGGATGCAAAAACTATAGAATGTTATCAGATTTCAATTCGTTAAAATTCCTTATTCTACAGCTCTCTTAAATTTCTTTTTAGGCTTTTTAGCCTGAGACAGGAAACCTATATGCATTTCTAGAATTATTGAAGGGTAAGTACAGCATCTGCGGCACTCTCTTTCACAGGTACAGCACAATTTATTGGTCACCGAAAACAATACCATTTGTTCTTCAAATGCATCCCCTGGGGAAGTCAGAGTTCATTCTCTAGTGTTTTCCAGTCTTACGTTCATATTAAAATATCTGAAAGAACATCCATTTTCATGCATTATCAAAAGGAACATGTATCATCTTAAGAGATGGTACAGCTGACTATATTTATGCACAATTTGCTGAGCAACGCCAAACACTGGAAACATCATGAATCAGTTGATGATTCAACAGAAGTCGCTGAGCACCTAGAATCGCATCCTTTGTCTGCTGTCTAATGACGTCCCTTGAATTAAGTAACAACTCAGAGACAGAGAAAATCTGAGGGAGAGTTTAGTTCATTCACCTACACAGAGCAGGGTAAATCTGTTTTCTCTTACTTCCAGATAAATGTCAACAATTTCATCATTTAAGCAAAAACAAAATTCCGAGAAAGGACTTCCTGTATTTCAGGCAAACCGCTACCTATTCTGTGCCCACGCAGATCTCCTTCCTCTTCTTAGGAGAATATGGACTTAAATGAGAGCGAGATGTATGGCAGTGTAACAAAAGCGAGCAGTTTGCTTTGCCATGGCAGCTTTTCTTGATTTATGAAGAAGAAATGCAAGAAAAGGAATTGAGCTATAACAATTCCCTTATCTCTAACACAGGGCTAATAATATCATTTACAGCTTAGGGCTCTGAGGATTAAATGAGCTAATCCACACAAATTGCCTGGCACATAGTAGTGGCTCCATAAACTGTAATTGTTATAATAATAATAAGAGGGGTGAACTTCAAGATGGCGGAAGAGTAAGACGTGGAGATCACCTTCCTCCCCACAAATACATCAGAAATACATCTACATGAGGAACAACTCCTACAGGACACCTGCTGAAGGCTGGCAGAAGACCTCAGACTTCCCAAAAGGCAAGATACTCCCCACGTACCTGAGTAGGGCAAAAGAAAAAGGAAAAAAAAAAGAGACAAAGAATAGGGACGGGACCCGCACCTCGGGGAGGGAGCTGTGAAGGAGGAAAGGTTTCCACACATTAGGAAGCCCCTTCACTGGTGGAGACGGGGGGTGGCGGGGGGGAAGCTTAGGAGCCACACAGGAGAGCGCAGCAACAGGGGTGCAGACGGCAAAGCGGAGAGATTCCCGCACAAAGGATCGGTGCCAACCAGCACTCACCAGCCCGAGAGGCTTGTCTGTTCACCCGCCGAGGCGGGCGGGGGCTGGGAGCTGAAGCTCCGCCTTCAGAGGTCAGAACTCAGGGTGAGGACTGGGGTTGGCTGCGTGAACACAGCCTGAAGGGGCTAGTGTGCCACAGCTAGCCGGGAGGGAGTCCGGGAAAAAGTCTTGACCTGACTAAGAGGCAAGAGACAATTGTTTAGGGGTGCATGAGGAGAGGGGATTCAGAGCACTACCTAAACGAGCTCCAGAGACGGGTGCGAGCCGCGGCTATGAGCGTGGACCCCAGAGACGGGCATGAGATGCTAAGGCTGCTGCTGCAGCCACCAAGAAGCCTGTGTGCAAACACAGGTAACTATCCATACCTCCCCTCCCGGGAGCCTGTGCAGCCCGCCACTGCCAGGGTCCCGGTATCCAGGGACGACATCCCCGGGAGACGGTGCGCCTCAGGCTGTTGCAACGTCACGCTGGCCTCTGCCGTCGCAGGCTCGCCCCGCATTCCGCACTCCTCCCTCCCCCCGGCCTGAGTGAGCCAGAGCTCCCGAATCAGCTGCTACTTTAATCCGGTCTTGTCTGAGTGAAGAACAGACACCCTCAGGCGACCTACATGCAGAGGCAGGTCCAAATCCAAAGCTGAACCCCAAGAGCTGTGCGAACAAAGAAGAGAAAGGGAAATCTCTCCCAGCAGCCTGAGGAATAGTGGATTAAATCTCCACAATCAACTTGATTTACCCTGCATCTGTGGAATACCTGAATAGACAACGAATCAGCCCAAAATTGAGGCGGTGGACCTTGGGAGCAACTGTAGACTTGGTGTTTGCTTTCTGCATCTGATTTGATTCTGGTTTTATGTTTATCTCAGTTTAGTATTTAGAATTTATTATCACTGGTAGATTTGTTTATTGATTTGGTTGCTCTCTTCCTTTTTTTAATATATATAGATATATATATATAAATATCTTTTTCCCCTTTCTCTTTTTGTGCGTGTGTATGCATATGCATCTTTGTGTGATTTGTCTGTATAGTTTTGCTTTTATAGTTTGTCCTAGGGTTCTGTCCATTTTTCGTTTCTTTTTTGTATAGTTTTAAGAACTTGTTATCATTGGTGGATTTCTTTTTTGGTGTGGTTGCTCTCTTCTTTCTTTCTTTTTTTAATTACTTTTAAACTTTTTTATTTTTAATAACTTTTTCTTTTAATAACTATTTTCTTTCTTCCTCTCTTTCTTCCTTTCTCCCTCCCTTCCTTCCTTCCTTCTATCCTTCCTTCCTTCTTTCCTTCCTTCCTTCCTTCCTTTCTTTCTTTTTCCCATTTCTTCTGAGCCGTGTGGCTGACAGGGTCTTGGAGCTCCAGCCAGGTGTCAGGCCTGTGCCTCTGAGGTGGGAGAGCCGACTTCAGGAGATTGGTCCACCAGAGACCTCGCGGCTCCATGTAATACCAAACGGAGAAAGCTCACCCAGAGATCTCCATCTCAACGCTAAGACCCAGCTCCATTCAATGACCAGCAAGCTACAGTGCTGGACACCCTATACTAAAAAACTATCAAGACAGGAACACAACCCCACTCATTAGCAAGGAGGCTGCCTAAAATCATAATAAGGTCACAGGCACAAAACACACCACCAGACACGGTCTTGCCCACCAGAAAGACAAGATCCAGCCTCATCCACCAGAACACAGGCACTATCCCCTCCACCAGGAAGCCTACACAACCCACTGAACAAACCTTAGCCACTGGGGGCAGACACCAAAAACAGCGGGAACTATGAACCTGCAGCCTGTGAAAGGAGACCCCAGACACAGTAAGTTAGGCAAAGTGAGAAGACAGAGAAAAGCACAACAGATGAAGGAGCAAGGTAAAAACAAATCAGACCAAACAAATGAAGAGGAAATAGGCAGTCTACCTGAAAAAGAATTCAGCGTAATGATAGTAAAGAAGATCTAAAATCCTGGAAATAGAATGGAGAAAATTCAAGAAACTTTTAACAAGGACCTAGAAGAACTAAAGAGCAAACAATCAATTATGAACAACACGATAAATGAAATTAAAAATTCTCTTGAAGGAATCAATAGCAGAAAAACTGAGGCAGAAGAATGGATAAGTGACCTGGAAGATAAAAGAGTAGAAATAACTAACACAGAGAAGAATAAAGAAAAAAGAATGAAAAGAATTGAGGACAGACTCAGAGATCTCTGGACAACATTAAATGCACCAACATTCGAATTACAGGGGCCCCAGAAGGAGAAGAGAAAAAGAAAGGGACTGAGAAACTATTTGAAGAGATTATAGTAGAAAAATTCCATAATATGGGAAAGGAAATAGTCAGTCAAGCCCAGGAAGCGCAGAGAGTCCTATACATGATAAATCCAATGAGAAACACACCAAGACACATATTAATCAAACTATCAAAAATTAAATACAATGAAAAAATATTAAAAGGAGCAAGGGAAAAACAACAAATAACATAAAAGGGAATCCCCATAAGGTTAACAGCGGATCTTTCAGCAGAACCTCTGCAAGCCAGAAGGGAGTGGCAGGACATATTTAAAGTGATGAAAGGGAAAAACCTATAACCAAGATTACTGTACCCAGCAAGAATCTCATTCAGATTCAATGAAGAAATTAAAACCTTTACAGACAAGCAAAAGCTAAGAGAATTCAGCACTACCAAACCAGTTTTACAACAAATGCTAAAGAAACTTCTCTACGCAGGAAACACAAGAGAAGGAAATGACCTACAATAACAAACCCAAAACAATTAAGAAAATGTAATAGGAACATACATATCGATAATTACCTTAAATGTAAGAGGATTAAATGCTCCAACCAAAAGACATAGACTGGATGAATGGATACAGAAACAAGACCCATATATATGCTGTCTACAAGAGACCCACTTCAGACCTAGGGACACATGCAAACTGAAAGTGAGGGGATGGAAAAAGATATCCATTCAAATGGAAATCAAAAGAATGCTGGAGTAGCGATTCTCATATCAGACAAAATAGACTTTAAAATAAAGACTATTACAAGTGACAAAGAAGGACAATACATAATGATAAAGGGATCTATCCAAGAAGAAGACATAACAATTGTACATATTTATGCACCCAAAATAGGAGCACTACAATACGTGAGGAAAATGCTAACAGCCATAAAAGGGGAAATCGACAGTAACACAATCATAGTAGGGGATTTTAACACCCCACTTTCACCAATGGACAGATAAACCAATATGGAAATAAATAAGGAAACACAAGCTTTAAATGATACGTTAAGCAAGATGGACTTAATTGATATTTATAGTACATTCCATCGAAAAACAACAGAATACACTTTCTTCTCAAGCACTCATGAACACTCTTCAGGATAGATCACATTGATCTATTAATCTATTTCTTAAATAGATCAATTTAAGAAAATTGAAATCAGATAAAGTATCTTTTACAACCACAAAGCTATGAGACTAGATATCAATTACAGGGAAAAAATCTGTAAAAAATACAAACACATGGAGGCTAAACAATACACTACTAAATAACCAAGAGATCACTGAAGAAATCAAAGAGGAAATCAAAAAATACGGAGAAACAAATGACAATGAAAACACCACGATCCAAAACCTATGGGATGAAGCAAAAGCAGTTCTAAGAGGGAAGTTTATAGCTATACAATCCTACCTGAAGAAAAAAGAATATCTCAAATAAATAACCAAACCTTACACTTAAAGCAATTAGAGAAAGAAGAACAAAAAAACCCCAAAGTTAGCAGAAGGAAAGAAATCATAAAGATCAGATCACAAATAAATGAAAACGAAATGAAGGAAACAATAGCAAAGATGAGTAAAACTAAAAGCTGGTTCTTTGAGAAGATAAACAAAATTGATAAACCATTAGCCAGACTCATCAAGAAAAAAAGGGAGAAGACTCAAATCAATAGAATTAGAAATGAAAAAGGAGAAGTAACAACTGACACTGCAGAAATACAAAAGATCATGAGAGATTACTACAAGCAACTCTATGCCAATAAAATGGACAACCTGGAAGAAATGGACAAATGCTTAGAAATGCACAGCATGCCAGGACTGAAACAGGAAGAAATAGAAAATATGAATAGACCAATCACAAGCACTGAAATTGAAACTGTGATTAAAAATCTTCCAACAAACAAAAGCCCAGGACCAGATGGCTTCACAGGCGAATTCTATTAAACATTTAGAGAAGAGCTAACACCTATCCTTCTCAAACTCTTCCAAAATATAGCAGAGGGAGGAACACTCCCAAACTCATTCTATGAGGCCACCATCACCCTGATACCAAAACCAGACAACGATGTCACAAGGAAAGAAAACTAAAGACCAATATCACTGATGAACATAGATGCAAAAATCCTCAACAAACTACTAGCAAACAGAATCCAATAGCACATTAAAAGGATCATGCACCATGATCAAGTGGGGTTTATTCCAGGAATGCAAGGATTTTTCAATATACGCAAATCAATCAATGGGATAAACCATAGTAACAAATTGAAGGAAAAAAACATATGATCAACTCAATAGATGCAGAAAAAGCTTTCAACAAAATTCAACACCCATTTATGATAAAAACTCTCCAGAAAGTAGGCATAGAGGGGACTTACCTCAACATAATAAAGGCCATATATGACAAACCCACAGCCAAGATTGTTCTCAAAGGTGAAAACCTGAAACCATTTCCTCTAAGATCAGGAACAAGACAAGGTTGTCCCCTCTCACCACTATTATTCAACATAGTTTTGGAAGCTTTAGCCACAGCAATCAGAGAAGAAAAAGAAATAAAAAGAATCCAAATCAAAAAAGAAGTAAAGGTGTCACTGTTTGCAGATGACATGACACTATACATAGAGAATCCTAAAGATGCTACCAGAAAACTACTAGAGCTAATCAATGAATTTGGTAAAGTAGCAGGATACAAAATTAATGCACAGAAATCTCTGGCATTCCTGTACACTAATGATGAAAAATCTGAAAATGAAATCAAGAAAACACTCCCATTTACCATTGCAAAAAACAGAATAAAATACCTAGGAATAAACCTACCTAAGGAGACAAAAGACCTGTATGTAGAAAACTATAAGACACTGATGAAAGAAGTTAGAGATGATACAAACAGATGGAGAGGTATACCATGTTCTTGGATTGGAAGAATCAACATTGTGAAAATGACTCTACTACCCAAAGTAATCTACAGATTCAGTGCAATCACTATAGAACTACCAATGGCATTTTTCACAGAGCTAGGACAAAAAAGTTTCACAATTTGTATGGAAACACAAAAGACCCTGAGTAGCCAAAGCAATCTTGAGAAAGAAAAACGGAGCTGGAGGAATCAGGCTCCCGGACTTCAGACTATGCTACAAAGCTCCAGTAATCAAGACAGTATGGTACTGGCACAAAAACAGACATATAGATCAATGGAACAGGATAGGAAGCCCAAAGATAAATCCATGCACATATGGTCACCTTATATTTGATAAAGGAGGCAAGAATTTACAACGGAGAAAAGACAGCTTCTTCAATAAGTGGTGCTGGGAAAACTGGACAGCTACCTGCAAAAGAATGAAATTAGAACTCTCCCTAACACCATACACAAAAATAAACTCAAAATGGATTAAAGACCTAAATGTAAGGCCAGACACTATAAAACTCTTAGAGGAAAACACTATAAAACTCTTAGAGGAAAACATAGGCAGAACATTCTGACATAAATCAGAGCAAGATCCTTTTTGACCCACCTCCAAGAGAAATGGAAATAAAAACAAAAATAAACAAATGGCACCTAATGAAACTTAAAATCTTTTGCACAGCTAAGGAAACCATAAACAAGATGAAAAGACAACCCTCAGAATGGGAGAAAATATTTGCAAATGAAGCAACTGGCAAAGGATTAATCTCCACAATTTACAAGCAGCTTATTCAGCTCAATATCTAAAAACAAACAACCCCACCCAAAATGGCAGACGATCTAAATAGACATTTCTCCAAAGAAGATATACAGACTGACAACAAACACATGAAAGAATGTTCAACATCAGTAATCATTAGAGAAATGAAAATCAAAACTACAATGAGGTATCACCTCACACTAGTCAAAATGGCCAACATCAAAAAAATCTACAAACAGTAAATGCTGTAGAGGGAGAAAAGGGAACCCTCTTGTATTGTTGGTGGGAATGTAAATTGATACAGCCACTATGGAGAACAGTATGGAGTTTCCTTAAAAAACTAAAAATAGAACTACCATACGACCCACTACTGGGAATATACCCTGAGAAAACCGTAATTCAAAAAGAGTCATGTACCACAATGTTCATTGCAGCTCTATTTAAAATAACCAGGACATGGAAGCAACCTAAGTGTCCATCAACAGGTGAATGGATAAAGAAGATATGGCACATATAGACAATTGAATATTACTCAGCCATGAAAAGAAACGAATTTGAGTTATTTTTAGTGGGGTGGATGGACCTAGAGTGTGTCCTACAGAGTGAAGTAAGCCAGAAAGAGAAAGACAAATACCGTATGCTAGCACATATATATGGAATCTAAAAAAAAAAAAAAAAAATGGTTCTTTAGAACCTAGGGGCAGGACAGAAATAAAGATGCAGATGTAGAATATGGACTTGAGGACAAGGGGAGGGGGAAGGGTAAGCTGGGAGAAAGTGAGAGAGTGGCATGTACAAATATACACTATGAAATGTAAGATAGATAGGTAGTGGGAAGCAGCCGCATAGCACAGGGAGATCAGCTTGGTGCTTTGTGACCACCTAAAGGGGTGGTATAGGGAGGGTGGGAGGGAGATGCAAGAGGGAGGAGATATGGGGATATATGTTTATGTATCGCTGATTCACTTTGTTATAAAGCAGAAACTAACACACCATTGTAAAGCAATTATACTCCAATAAAGATGTTTTAAAAATAAAGAATGAAAAGAAAAGAAGAAGAATGTTTAAATCCATAAATTGTGTGTAGACATATCCCAAGTTCAATTTACAATCATGCTCTTTTTTTCACTCCATACTCTTTTTTCATGGAAATCTCATCTAATTTGCAGACTTCAACTATCAACCCAAAAGTAAGATTCCTAAGTTTAATTACTCACCCCTTCCCTGATTTCCAGGCTTATATTTGCAATTCCTCCTGGAACACTGTCGAGTGGATTTCCCATTGTTTTCTCAAACTCTTTATGTCTACAGCATGCATGATGTCCCCAATCCAGTACTGAACTTAGACATAGGTGAGGATGGCCCCTGTCTTAAAGTCTGATTTGGAGGTGTGTATCCTGACTGCACCCCTCCCCACAGAGTAAGGATTCATCAGATCCAAGAGGTCTCATCACTATATAGTTATATCATAATTGCCCTATTTTTTCAAGGGCAAGTACAATTATTGACAGATTAATAGTATAGAAGTAAATTTCCCAGTTATCTGTATAAGAATTAAAATAGGCATTCAATCCTTGGTTCATTTAATCTAACAAAGTCGTATATTTACTATTTCTACAAACAATGCTAGCTGATTTGCTAAATGTCTTTTCTGTGTATGTCTTGATAATTAACTGCCCTCCTTTTCTCCACTTTCCACTTCAGAATGCATTTCTGATTTTAACTTCTAAAAATCGGAACTGAACGATTTCTAAGCAGGGAAAAGATAAATGACCATTAATTCAACTGATAATTAACCACCTGAAAATTAACAAAAGACTATATTATCATCATTTTATGCCTTTCTACAATTTAGGATTTTATTTCCCTCTAAGTAGAAAAATCGTTATTTTTTTTCAAATCAGAAGAAGTGGCAGCTGCACATAGAGTAGTGTGCCCTGGCATCTCTAGAGATGAAGATGCCTCTTCTTGCACTTCACCAAACAGCTTCTATCAGTACGTAAGGAATCTAGGCATGCTATGTATGATAGGAAGTGGCTGTCTCAGCACCTGGAAGGCACCTGGAAGGCTAGTTTCCTGATGACTCCATCCCTCTATTATCAATGAATTGACTATAAGCAAGCAAAATAATCAAGGTTGGGGGGAATGATATTGATTTCCTTTTCTGCCTCCAACAAGGTGCTGCCAAGTCAATTGGGCAGGTTGCTAAAACTTTTTCCAACTTCACTTTCCTCATCTCTCAAGTGCATTGCCCTCTCACATCTAAAACTCTGCTCCTATGTATGTGACCTATTACTTTGTTGGAACTTGAAACACACTACAAATCACTTTTATACAAATAAATGGTTTAACATGCTTCTTCTCCTTCACATGTGTGCTATGATTCATAAGACCACCTGAGTTTGGAAAACATCATAAAGAAAGACAGAACAAAAACAGCCAGTAAAATCACTTGAATGAGGAAATGAAATCTATGGTACCATTGATCTGCTGGTTATACGATAATGTCTTATCAAGGAAGTAGATACACATGGCATACCAGGCATTGGTGACCTCCAATTACCGTCTGTAGAAGTTTACTTTTCATCTGGTAAGTGTGGAGTTTCCAGGATACCTCATGTTCTTTCTCATCTATAATTTTTCAAATATTCTCTTTTTCTTAAAGTTGCCCCATTTGGCTAGAAAATCCCAATACCTACCTGAAGATGCCATTCACTTCCTTCTAAGACCCCACCCTGATCACTCCCAGGAAGGATTAAGTATATATGAATTAATGATAAAATGCATTGTTTTGGTAATTGTTTATATGCCTGCCTCTTCTGCTAGACTATAGGAATCTCTGCATTCTCAGACCTAACACAGTATTGGGCATAAAGACAGAATTAAGTGCAATTTAACAAATAATATAAAATTACTTGGTGAAAATATTTTTTAAACCTCTGTTTTTTCTTTTTCTTGTAGTTTGGCATTTCATTGCTATTTCATGAAATTTCTAAACGTTAAGTTTGCATCTCACTTGTGCTCTTGTCTGTCATTATGAGCTTAAAAATGTGTTGCTGCCACAAAAAGTAGGCTGAGCATTATTTCTGTCTAATGTATTTGAAATAAGCTGTAGATTTTTACCTCATGTGTTTTCAGTGTTGGCCCAAGCACCCAGTGTAAGGTCTAGCCACACTTGATGTTTTACAAAAAACTTGCATCTTCCCTCAACTCTTCTACAGATTAAAAACCAAATTCTGGTTCCCAAATGTAGTTCTTAGAATAGAAATTGATGTTTATAGTGAGCACTCTTATTGATCATACTAGTCAATAATTTACATCTATAAGATAAATTTTTCAGATCAAGTTAGAGGTATTTGAAAAGAATTCACAATCTAGAAAACATATTGTGAGGTTTTTTTTAGTGATTAATTTTGGAAGTATTATTTCAGCTTGATGAACACTACCATGTTGTAAATGTCAACAACCCTCATCATCTACCTAAAGATATGTTTTTTTTGTTTGTTTGTTTGTTTTGCGGTATGCGGGCCTCTCACCACTGCGGCCTCTCCCGTTGCGGAGCACAGGCTCCAGACGCGCAGGCTCAGCAGCCATGGCTCACGGGCCCAGCCGCTCCATGGCATGTGGGATCTTCCCGGACCGGGGCACGAACCTGTGTCCCCTACATCGGCAGGCGGACTCTCAACCACTGTGCCACCAGGGAAGCCCTAAAGATATGTTTTGATTGACCTCAAATACACTGCTTTAATGAAAGATTTAAGGTAAAGGTCATGAGCCATTTCCTCAACACTGAAATGAATCCTTAAAAATACTCCAGTGGAATTCCTCTATCGCTCCTTGAGCCTGGTTATGCTGAACTCCAGAGAGAGGAGAGAGAAGAAATGAAATAGCCTATGTTGCTCATGTGTGCTACATTCATCTAGGGCTTCAGCATATGTAGTCAGATACCAGCACACCTCCATCTGAGGCTTGAATGGGGCCAACCTTGGATGAGTGTGGTGATTGAAATTTGACCCTTTTTTAATGTGATTTTCCACTCCTGCTTCCCACTCTCCATCCAACACCACTCCAGCTGATCCCAAATAATTTTCAAAGAGTTTACCAGGCATAGGTTCCAGGAAAGAGGGGATGGTTAATTGTGCTTAATTTAACAGGACAATAAATCGATTCATAACTAGCAAAGGAAAACTTTCAGAGTAAGCACAGTGGTATATATTCAAACTGACAGCTGCTGAGTCCTGGATGACCAGAAGATATAGATTTCTAGAGATGGGAATGGGGAATGGAGGAAAGAGGACCTAGGTGGGAAAGTGGGCAAGCCAGATTCTTAAAGGGAAACCAAGGAATATACCTTAGATGGAGGCTGAGTACATATGTCTAAAATGTTGCCTAAACGAACAAAATAGAAAGTAAATAAGTTCCCAGAGAGCAGAGGTTACACACACACACACACACACACATACACACACACAGAGGAAAGATGAAAAATACCTTACTACATGAACCCTAGAAATATTTAATAATTATTCCAAAATTTACTTAGAATTGTTCAAATCTTAGTTTCAGAGGGGATGTAAAGGAAAACCAAAGTAAGCTAGAGTTCAAGATGTATAAATTCTTATTTCAGGAAAATGTACTATTCCCAATCCTTTCTTGAAAACATTTTGTACCTTAAAAAACAGCAACAAAACCCTCACCTAAACTTGAGGATTCTGGAAAATGATCATCACAAATGACCTTTTTAAGAGAGGCACCAAAAAGCACAGCTGGCTTTTGATTGCTCATCATCCCCCTAAATCCTTATGTATGTGGCTTCCCGTACTCCTTCTTTGTACGCATTGTTTTTTAAACATGAACACGTTCAACACTGACTGCTAAAATGGTTAAATCCACATGGCAACAAGGGCAGCCAACAATCTGGAGTGTGTTAAAAATAGTAATAAATTAAAAATAATGTCTTGTGACAGGGTAGAAATGTATAAAAATAATTTCTAACTATGATCTATCAAATTCATCAAGATTATATGTATGTGTATATATATATATATATATACTTATATCAGATATAAAAAATTTACATAACCATGAAGCTAAATACTTGTGCTATAATCTTTCAAGCAAAGTCACATTTGTTTTGCCTAAATGTAACACTAGGTATCATAATTCTTTGTGATATTATAAAAGGATTCCTTGAATGAATATGCCAGTTTAAGAAAATATGACTCATGCTAAGTATAACCTTAAAGAATCTGAAGGGTTCTCTTTTTATAAACACTGTGAAGCATCTAAATTGCATCGTCCTTGGTGAACAAGCCACTTTGAAATTCTATTTTCAAGATGAATAGTATCCATTCACATACCCATATTGCAGGCATAGGCATGAAGGTTAAGGAAGGTAAAAATACTTTCCCCAGAATTATTTCAACAAAATAATTTCCCTATTTAAATAAGACTTCCTTCCCAGAAGCTTTTGGGTAACAGCAAAGAGGTTACCCATATTTACATTTATGTGAGGTACCAACTGACCAGGTAAAGATGATCTTTGTAAAATAAGATGTGCACTCAATGAAATTTTGCTTAAAGAATAACAGACCAGACAAAACCCCTTTGCTCTATTCATGTTTTAATTATATATCCACTAGCTCATTTGCTGCTCACAACCACCATGAGATATACTGCACACAGCACTATAATTTATCATCATCATTTCCTTTTTGCATGCAAGAAAACTGAGGACCAAAGATATTAAGAGATTTGCTAAGGGTAGTTAATAGAGTTGGAATTACTTCTGTAATTCAGTTCAGTTCAGTTGAACTTCTGACTTTACAGCCTAAGTATTATGGTGAAGCAATGCAGGACAATAGTTCAAAGCACACGCTTATTACTCTGCTCTCTGTATCTACGTGTTTGTTTTTGTTTGGTTTATTCATTTATTTTTTTTGCTTGTTTATTAGTTTTTTATATACCAGAAGGGATGGGGCAGGGGAGAGGGCAAAACTGGTAAAAGGGATCAACTGTATGGTGACAGACGGAAAATAAATTTTTGGTGGTGAGCACACTGTAGGGTATACAGAAGTAGAAATATAATGGGGTAAACATGAAACTTATATAATGTTATAAACCAATGCTACCTCAATAAAAAAGGAAAACAAAATCTCAGGTTAAAAAAAGAAAAAAAAACAAAACCTTAGTCAGAAATACCTGGGGGGGGGGGGAAAGAAATGACTTCCTTCAACTTAGATAGTGCAAAAGAACATTTATAGTTACAACCTACACATTCTTTTACCAAAAAAACACAAAAAGAACCAGTTTTTTTTTTTTTAAAAATGTGTTTGAGAGGGACACACACTGTAGTTAGAAATTATATGAAATTATATGAACTTGATCCTAGCTCTCTTCAGGCCTCTTTTTGTGTATATTAAAAAAAAAAAAAAAGGTACAAGCCCTCCCCACCAACACACACACACACATTCACACACACACAGTCACACAGTCACACACACAAACATCAAGCTGAGGAGACAGTCATTTGTGAGTCATGGCTCAAAGATAGCAGATATAGACCAGAACTGTTCCTTCATTCTCAAACCAGGAAGTTTGCATGATCTCCAGGTTGAGAATACAAGACCGGCGTCAGGCCATTCACCCCACCTGCTCGCTGGTTACCATACTTGGCTCCCAGATACCTGAGAGTCTGGGGAATGTCATAAAGCAGCCAGATGACATTTCTCTTGCACATCTACAGGACAATATAGCAGCAACAAAAAAAATTTTTCCCTACTGAAGAAGAACATGATTCAAAGTATATTCAAATGAAGAATGCTATCAGGCAAAATAATTCTGCTTTTAAAGATTTATCTGTAATAAGTCAACCAATCAGTCAATGAGGTAAATTCTAAGAGCTGATACTCGATGGAGGTCACAGTAGCTCAGCTCAGCTGTGCTGACAGATGGAACCAACCAATAAAATAAAAAGACTGGATCTGTAATCTAGTAAAGAACACAAATTACTGCAGCCTCCTTCTCCTGGCCTCAATTTAGTCTTTCTCACACTGTGTCTTGCCGATGTGAGAACAAAACCTATATTACTTTATATAGACCAGTGAGTCTCAAAGTTTCTTCCCTGGCTTCCACTGTAAGGGTGCCTGTGAGAGCCTGGTGAGGAAGAGATTGGCCAAACTGAATAAACTTCCACATCATTCCCCCACTCCAATGTTAAATTAACATTGCCCTTTTGAATCTGTTGTATGTTTTGTGCTTCTGTTTCGGATATTTGATTAAAGAGTTTCTTGGGAAAAATGGGGACTAACAGGGAGAAGGGGGCTATGCGTTTATGATAAAGTGAACTAGTACATTTTAGATAACTTCTGGAAATACTAACATAATATCGAGAAGGAAAAAATATTACTAAGCTTTTAATAAAATGACTGATTCCAGGTGGTGGTGGGGGAAACAGCACTGACTATGAAAATAAAACGTCTGTGCTGATACTGGATCCCCTTTCATCCCCTGTCCATGTTCTGCTTCTTGTCAGAATTACTGAACAGGGAAGGCAAAAATCTCACTTTCTCAACTCCCCTGCTCTGATGTTCTGGGATGCGATTTCGTTTCTGCCCTAAGATTTGGAGAATGCAAGGGAGACAGTGACACTGTGAGGGCCAGATGGACTCCTGCACACGTGGGTGTCAGCAGCCGCTCAACTCCAAGTTTTTCGCTTGCTTGGTGGCTGTGGAGGGGCTACGAATTTGGCAGCAGTCTGGCTGTGCTTGCAGCAGTTCCTGACCTCTGGAGCCTGAGATGGTGTGAAAAGCCTTGATGCCAGAATTCGAATTCGTGGGGTGGCTCCTCCATCCGTTAAAGATTTTATAAGCACTTAATCCTCGTGCCAAATCCGTTTTGCCTGAAGAACCCAGAGTTGTTTCTGTTACTTGCACTGAGCCCTAATGATAAAATGCCATCATATAGGAAAAATAATGTGTACTCTGGATGACATTGTACACAGTGTACTTTGCATGACATTGAAATTCTGTTTACAGAGTGTAATGCTGATGCTGATGCCTCTATTCCATTGCATTTGTCTTGTATCATCTCTATTTTTATATTTTGCCAAACACAGATCTAAGCATTGCTTCAAATTCTCCAAAAAATCTCTCTCTTGCTCTCACTTTCATTCCCTCCACCTCCAACCCCACTGCCACTCCACTAGGCCAAGACTTTTCTAATTTCCAAAGGCTTCCTGCAGTTGTGCCCTCCCCTGGTGTTTTTCTTCCTGGTCCTACCTTCAATCTTTATCAGGCTTCCTCATTCCTCTAATACTTAAAGACCTTTTTGGAATGTCAGTCTTCTCTCTTCTTCTCCATCAATTGGAATAATTCAGCTGTCCCAGCTTCTACCCCCAAACTGAATAAGCAAATTCATCTCAATAGTCAGCAAAACAGAAGGATGCCGTTAGAATTCTGACGGGTTTTTTTGGTTTCTGATTTTTTGGTTTTGTTTTTAGTATGTGCCTGACATCTTACTCTTTGCCTCAAATAGCTTATCCAAATTTTTCTTCTAAGTAAGTATTGATATAATTCTCTTCCTAGTCAGAGTTCTGTTACAAAAATAGCAACCGATAAAACCCTCTTCTTCACTAGAGCATAAATGACTAGCTGACTATCCCAAATGTGTTCTTTCTTTAACTTTTTATGCGTTTTTTGCTTTTTAGCGATCGGTAATTTTATTTATTTATTTATTTATTTTGGCTGTGCCGCTTGGCATGCAGGATCTTAGTTCCCCAACCAGGGATCGAACCTGCACCCCCCTACACTGGAAGCGCAGAGTCTTAACCACTGGACCGCAGGGAAGTCCCCCAAGTGTGTTCTTTCCTTTCATAGTGTAAAGTTGGGGGGTGACATTTCTTGGTCTTTTATTCAGGTCAGCTTTATGACAAGTTTTGACCAAAAGGACGTAGGAGGAAGTGATCTGTGGTCTAAGGTGGTTATGTACCTAGTGGGCCTTCTCCATATTCCCGTCTCCTTCTGCAATGACCTTCAAGGCCATGTGGTAAGGATGCGGGCATTCACATTGAAGGTGACAGTTTCCCTGAATGACTATGTGGAAGAGTCCTCACCATCCACACCTGCCTCCTGCATTAGACCATGACACCAGCAAGCAATAAACTTTTACTGCGCTCCCCTGGTGGCGCAGTGGTTGAGAGTCTGCCTGCCGATGCAGGGGACACAGATTCGTGCCCCGGTCCGGGAAGATCCCACATGCCGCAGAGCGGCTGGGCCCGTGAGCCATGGCCGCTGAGCCTGTGCGTCTAGAGCCTGTGCTCCGCAACGGGAGAGGGCACAACAGTGAGAGGCCCGCGTACCGCAAAAAATAAAAATAAAAAAATAAATAAACTTTTACTGCTTTAAGACACAAGGATTTGGGGAAATTCCCTGGCAGTCTGGTGATTAGGACCCCACGCTTCCACTGCTGAGGGCCCAGGTTCAGTCCCTCCCTTGTCAGGGAACTAAGATCTCACAAGCTGCGGGGTGAGGATGAAAAGAAAAAAGACACAAGGATTTGAGAGGTTATTTGCTAAAAGCGTTTAGCCTCACCATAACTAGTTGAAGCACAGGTTTTAATTTCAGTACCTAATTAACATGAGTATGTGCTTCTAGCCTTGACTAGATAGGCCACGTGAGCACTAATGAAAATGATGCTGTTAAAAACTAGGGAGAGAAAGAGATTACTGGACAAGGGGGGTCTTGCTGAGGAAAACAATATCCCTTGTCAAAATACACTTATTTTTTTCATAAATAAAATTTTACATATTTTTTTACTACTATATGCCTCCAATTTTTAAATGTTAATATGTTATGTGAATCTACACTAAAGCAAATGATCATGAAATTCTTACTTCTCAGAGCAACAAAGAGTATCTTTTGAATTAAACACAATTGGGGAAGTAATGAGCTTCTAGCATTCATGCAACACCTGGACTGGTCCTGTTTCATCAATGATTTGAATACAAACATAGGGGATAAGTTTCTTAAATTTACAGGTAACACCAAATTATATGAATAAGAAAATGTACTAAATGACTGAGTCACATTTTCCAGAGAGTTTAAAAGCTATTGCAGTGGGCAAATTAATTAATATTCTAATCTATGCTTAGGTTCTAATATTCAATGGCCTATGTATGAGCAAGGAAGCAATTTTTATGGAAAAAATGTACAGGTGTTAGTTCTCCAAAATTTTAATGAGCCAATATTTGAGGCAGCTGCTGACATTAACGTGGTATTAGGCTATATTAATAAGCATGCACTCTCCAACTCATGGGCTGTTAGTCTCATTTAATTCTCCCCAACTATATCTGGACTATTTGGCTTGCTTCAGTGGGGCAGATTTTAGAGGAATGCTGAAAAATTAGAATTTGTGAGCAAGGAGAAGGATTAAGAATGAGAGGGATATAGGGATTATAATATATTTAGTAGGTTGGCTTAGAGACTTCTCTTGCTTGGGGAGAAGTTGCTAGGACAAAACCAAAAAAAAAAAAAAGGTATAAAATGCTTGAATTTATGTTTTTTTTAAAAAAATACTGACCTGAGAAAAAGAAAAAAAACAGAACAAAAACAAAGAGTTGGGAAAACAAGCAAGATAAGGTTTCAGGGGAAAAATAACAGCCCTCGACTCTGTCTAATCTTTTGCTCCAAATATGTTGAGGAACCTGAATATAGAGGAAATCTGTGCCCAGCATCTTACCTGAAATCCTTGGTGTTATCAGGGCACGGAGACACCCCATTACACTGGCATAGGCCTCTATAGGGTGGAGCAGATTCTTAGGAATATAAGGAACAAAGTCATCTGGGAATGCCTCATCCCAAAACTTCCCACAGCAGAGAATGGTTTAGAAGAATAGTCAAATATTTCTGTGCCCCAAGAATTATGTAGATCTTGGGAGGGAGGAAGGGAAAAAGGATGGAAGGGAGGGAGGGAGACAGAGAGTGCTATTGAATCTAAAAAGGGGTTTTAGACCATGACAACTGATATTACAGCAGGAAGTGACATTGGTCACATGGTCCTCATCGAGAAGCAAAATACCAGGAGACACCATAACGAGGCTTACGACAGAGGGTCAGATAATTTTGTACATGGTCAGGTCAGAGGGAACAGGTCTACATGGCCCCCACTTTTTGTTCCAGAATGTGATAAAAGCCCTCCAGGACATAAGTGCTGCCTAGAGTAGAAAAAATAAAGTTACATTTTTACACTCGTAAATTTCATGACCAGTAGAATTTAGATCCTCCACTTGAAAGCGAGGAGAGCTCTGCCCTCTACTTTTAATTGGTCCCTTGTACTTATATCCATTGAGTAGCTGAGAACAGATTTCCAGATAATCCTGGGATCAAAGTGCATCCAGCTGGGTTTCAACCTTCTCTAGAATATTTGCAGGCATTTTCTTTAGTATTAAAATAACATAACCTGGCATATTTGCCTATAAAAGTGTTATTATTAATAGAATTGTGAACATTTTTAACACATTTTTTTCAACATTGCAACTTCGTGTTCCTTATTCTCTGTCCCTCTTCAGGTGAATGTTTAAGGAAGAATACTTTTTCATCAAGTTCCCGTATTAGTACTATTACCAGATGAGCTCCAGTTATTATTTTAAGACAAGTAGGATGGAATAAAAAATCTACACGACTATTTAATGAGTTCAGGATCAGAAAAGACACTATATAATCACATCACCTTTTGTCCTGAATGTCTCAGGCAGAAATGGAAGTGGAGATCCTAAAACTGAAAACCAGAGCAAAAAAAAAAAAAGACATTTCCCTTTCATTTCCTGAGCCTAGCCTATTTAATTTCCAAAGAGTAGGGTCAAATTTGTGTGACTCAATGAAACCTTCATGTGGAGACCTGACAGGGTGGTCCTGAGACTACCTCTCAGTGGCTATAACATCACAGGTGTGAAGATTCTGAACTCGAGTTGAAAAACCCAGCAATCCTGCTTCTAGACTTTCTAATTTCCAAACTTGAGCTCCCGCTCCTTTGTCGGCCTTCTCCAACTGTCCTTGCTCAACAGCAATCTGGGCATAAAAATACTCTTCTGTCATCTAGGTGAAGCCTGAGGCAGTCTGTGTCTACAGGAAGTTTTACTTGATAATAAAAGTAACTGATAGGGCTTCCCTGGTGGCGCAGTGGTTGAGAGTCCACCTGCCGATGCAGGGGACACGGGTTCGTGCCCCAGTCCGGGAGGATTCCATGTGCCGCGGAGCGGCTGGGCCCGTGAGCCATGGCCGCTGAGCCTGCGCATCCAGAGCCTGTGCTCCGCAACGGGAGAGGCGTACCGCAAAAAAAAAAAAAAAAAAAAAAAAAAGAATGAGAGGGATATAGGGATTATAATATATTTAATAGGTTGGCTTAGAGACTTCTCTTGCCTGGGGAGGAGTTGCCATAACAACTGTGTGCAGCTCGTGAAGATCACCACGGCCAACAGCACGCACTCCGCAGCAGATTCCCCGGCAGCCCTCTCAGGTGGTTTTGTAGCAGAGCGCCTCTGGGGACACACCTCCCTGAGAGTGAATTTCCACAAGTGCTAGGGAGCACATGTCCTGCGGGCTCTGCCAGCAACTTCTCTAGCATTCTGTGACCATGGCTTTGCCCTCTCCAAGAAGATCTGGATCTCAGGTTTGGAGGCAGGAGGGAGAAAACCCTATCACAGCCCTCGGGGAAGTGATGGCCCCTCAGGTCCACTATTCTTATATTATTAGTTATTCCAATCCTCCCCTATAGTTGATCTTTCTTTATATTAAACTTTCTCCATCCAAATTAATGTGTGGCTTTCATCTCCTAATTAGACCCTGACTGAAGGAATAATCAAAATCTTCCTTCTCCATTAGAGGAAAATACAGCACTATTTATCAGAAAGCGAAAAAATCACCTGTTTTGTATATGAAAACTAGCAAGAAAAACTAGCAGATTCTGATCTGATCTCTGATATAAAATTTATATCAGATAAGTCTCTGATATAAATCTCATCTCTGATATAAAATTTAAATGTCTGCCAATCTTTAAATAGCCTCTTGACTTTAATTAATACACATGAAGCAATTGCTTAGGATGGTATCTGAAACGTAATTCAGGACTATGGAGTCAAATATTAAAAAGTTAATTTTATGAAATACTTTTCCCTTCTTGGGATACAAATGAATCTTGGCTTCCAGGGCCACAGCTCTTGGTACTTGTTTTTTTAAAAAATAACCAATTTCATATGAAGCTCATTTCCTTCTCAAATTGGGAATACTGTAAACCAATAAAGCCATTTTGCCAGATCAATAATAACTAGATTGTATTCTTCCAATACACATAACTCAGTAAGATGAAATAAGATGCTGTGTATCCCAATGAAAACTCACTGAATGAATGAGTCTTTTATGCAGTGTAAACACTATAAATTTTCCTTATTCAAAATGAGCATCAATTGGTCTGATTGTGTAATAAAATAAAGGTGGCAGATGTTCAGAGAGAGGAAAAAAATGCATATTTACATGCCCCAAACAGTATCTTTTTCACTATCATGAGTAAAAAAACCCTCTGGAAATATCATACTTCTTGGGTCTAAAAATTACATTCATGGGAATTGGAAGCCCATTTCTCAAAGTACTGATGCCTGTGCACAATTTCAATTGCCTCTTGTTTACACTTACAAATTAAAGTATAATATTCTTACATTTAAATGCACTAATCCCAACAGAAAACATTACGGTTGTCCACATTTTCAATCTTTCTATTTCAATCACTACATAAATGCTGTTTCCAATTAAGTTTAGTGGTACACTTTGTTCTATGATTTAACTGTGCTGGTACCATACCACTTCTTTAGGGATATGCAAATCTGGTAAATATGAGTGCTTCTATTTTTAAGTAAATGAATTTTATGCAAACTCATTTCCACTGTCACATGATTAATTTCCCTTTACAATTATTATCTATTATACTTGTGGATAATAAGCAGAAAATGAAATGGAACCTTTCTTTCTGATGGAGCTAAATCCATTAGCGAAACTTCAAGCTGTGTAGCTAAAAGGTCACTTTACTTCATTGTAACATAAGTGTTCTTTTTTCTTAATTTTAGAATTCAATTGTGAGTCAGCATTAAAAAAAAACAAACCTCCCAATGATGCTCAGTAATGTTTGCTCTCCTTCAATGCAGGGCATGTTTTCCTCTTTAGATTTTCAACTATTGCCCAAAGTTGAAAGTGCATAGGTGTTTCTGTGGCCTTGGTTTTTGTTTTTTTTAAATTTTGTTTTCTTATTTATTTATTTATCCATTTTATTTATTTATTTTTGGCTGTGTTGGGTCTTCGTTGCTGTGTGCGGGTTTCCTCTAGTTGCGGCGAGCGGGGGCTTCTCTTGTTGCGGAGCACAGGCTCCAGGCGCATGGGCTTCAGTACTTGTGGCTCTTGGGCTCTAGAGTGCAGTTTCAGTAGTTGTGGTGCACGGGCTTAGTTGCTCCACAGCATGTGGGATCTTCGGACCAGAGCTCAAACCCACGTCTCCTGCATTGGCAGGCGGATTCTTAACCAGTGCACCACCAGGGAAGCCCATGGCCTTAGTTACCTTTAACTTGAAATCTT
Organism: Mesoplodon mirus; assembly: GCF_964341445.2. Lineage (NCBI taxonomy): Eukaryota > Metazoa > Chordata > Mammalia > Artiodactyla > Ziphiidae > Mesoplodon > Mesoplodon mirus. The sequence continues at coordinate 11,641,931 of NC_138977.1, read as the reverse complement.
GACAGCTTATATGTTGGATAAAATGACTGAAACATTTCTGAAATACTTTAAAACTATATGAAAAAGTCCTACCTGTTCCATAAAAACGGAGTTTAAACCTGACATTGCAAATGCGACGCCAAATGTTGGAGAATAAAAGGCATCAATGTAAGTGCAGAAGCGTCCACCAGGGGGAGCCTCAGAAAAGACCCCAAGAGCCAGCTGCATGGGTATGGAAGCCCCTATTCTACATGAAGGTCTAAAACCTGGAAGAAGAAAAAAGGTGAAGAAAAGTCTTGCGAAGAAAAGTCTGTGTGGAAGTTTTCTTTGGAGAAAGTTGCACCCTGTAACTAAAACCTAGTGAGGGCTTCCAATTCCCATGAATGTAATTTTTAGACCCTAGTGAGGGTCTCTTCAAGGGGGCTACTCCAAAAGTGTAATGCGTGACTACTGCAGGGTATGTGTGTTGGGCGTGGTGGGGGGCGGTGCATAGCGGACCGGGTCTGACTTCTTGTAAAGTCTGCGGAGAGATGGAATGGGTAACTGCTCTAGGAGCATAACCAAGTCATTACTAATATGTTGGAATCCCCTGGTTCTCTGAGTTCATCAGAACAAATTTGTGACTGTCTTCTGTGGATCAGATGTGGGAGACCTGGCCGAGAGGGGCTGTTACTTCTCCTCAAGGGCAAAAAGGACAGGAAAGAGAATGGAAAGAGGCCATGTAGAAGGGCCCACCACAAAAAACCCAGGCAGAGTGGGTTGTCCCAGCTGGATGCATGGAAACTTTTCCCCAAGTCATGGACATTGCTATCAGAGGGAACCTTCTAAAGAACCTACAGAAGCATCCATGCAAGAAAATTTTTTTTTTTTGCGGTACTGGGGCCTCTCACTGTTGTGGCCTCTCCCGTTGCGGAGCACAGGCTCCGGACGTGCAGGCTCAGCGGCCATGGCGCACAGGCCCAGCCGCTCCACGGCACGTGGGATAGTCCCGGACCGGGGCACGAACCCACGTCCCCTGCATCGGCAGGCGGACTCTCAACCACTGCGCCACCAGGGAAGCCCAGAAAAAAATCTTTTAACCACCCCTGCCAGAACAAGAAAGAACAAAGCAAGTTGTGATGTTATCACTCAAGAAAGAATGATCTCCATGACCTTATACTCCCCCTCTCTCTTGCCCTGTTTTGACTTTGGTAGGGTTGGAAGCAAGAGCCGCAGAGAGGTACAAAGGGAGGGGCCAGTGTGAAGATTGAAGGGGCTGATCAATTCCTGCAGGCAGGTGACCCACCAAATCTGTGCCTCAGCTGGAGGAGGGGATCAAATAAAGATTGAGTGTGGACTAATATATTGGACTAGACAGCCTATTTTCTGAATCGAGACTGTATGTTTTGTGTAAAGTGACCCTATGACTTCCTGTTATCCAAGAGTAATGAACTTGTTGAAAGTTTCATCCAGTAATGGAGGAAAAGCTTCTCCTACTGAATATACTTTACATGGACAGTGGAAAACAAAATCAAGTGTATTTTATGGTTACATTCTGGGAGTTGTACTTTTTCAGTTAGGTATATTATTTATGGAATTCTACAATTTGTATCTGAGGGACCCTGATTATAGGTGTGTAGAAAAAAATTGGTTTATAGAAATGTTTCTATATTAATGCCCAAAGAGTTATGGGTTTGCAGTCTTAGAATGCAATATATCAAGGAAGCAGCACCTATAAGGTGAAGATTCGATGTATTTACAGCACAACAGTTTTATAGTTAATGACAATAATAATAATGATAAGAGCTAATAATAATAGCTATTAGCTAAGCACTTCTTTGGTGCCAAACAACATCCTGAAAACTTTATAGTGGGAGTGCGCATGAATGCTCTCGTCAACCTTATGAGGTAGGTAACGTTATTATCCCCATTACTCTTCTATAAAGATGAGGTAACCAAGGCACAAAGGAGGTAACTCAGTAACTCACTCAAGGTCACTGAGTAAGTACTAAGTGACAGAGAGGAAACTCTCAACCAATCTCAAGGATAACCAAAGAGACACAGGAGTAAAGAAGATACCACACGTCCACTGCAGAACCCCTGCTCTAGCTTTAAGGCAAGCTCATATGCGGACAACTTCGTATCCAGCTCTAGTTCTCAAAAGCCTCCTTTACCCTGAATTACATTCATTGTCACCTCCTATTTTATCTTGCCTGTGCAAGAGCAAGCAATGTTAGATCTAATACAGATACAAAAATGGCTTGCAGTTCAGATAATTGGGGATGTAAATTTCAGAAAAAGTGACTGAGACATTCATTTCAGACTCAGTTTGTTTCATTGCATCTAGAAATGTTTATTGGATAGAGTAACACACTACTGATGGAGTCTTTTGACCAGAGTTTATGTCCCAAAATGAGAAACCTAGGAACCTGAGGTGACACAGTGAAGGTTCTCCCCCCAACAAGCCACTTACCAGTTGGGGGAATTATAATACAAGTTGAAGGAAATATAATACGAGTTGGGGAAATTATAATGCCGTGTTGCCACAGAGGCGTTAAAAAAGTCCAGATGGATAGTGAAAGTGTAAGTGCTTAAAAGCTGTTCAGTGATACATTTATAATCTATTATTGTAAAGTCAAAATATAAGAATCTTCAAACAATGTTTTAAAGTAAGTTTTTATATACTTTTGTTAATCCCCACTCCATCCCCCCCCCCACAAAAAGGCCACACCATTCAACAGTAATGCAACTTGGACAAAATACACCCTTAAGCACAGAGAAAAACCACCTAAGGGAATACTCAATTCCCAATACATTTAATTTTCCAGTTTATAAAAGTTATATATGCTTTTTGAAAAATATGAAAATACTTTAGATTAATATAAAGAATATAGAAATCATCTATAATTTTACCATTTGTACGCAAACACTATTAATATTTTATACTCTTTTTTAAAATTAAGATCATATTATCGCTTATATGTGGAATCTAAAAAAAGGCTACAAATGAACTTATCTACAAAACAGTAATAGAGTTACAGATGTAGAAAATAAACTACGGTTACTAGGGGGTAAGGGAGGGGAGGGATAAATTGGAAGATTGGGATTGACACACACACACTACTATATATAAAATAGATAACTAATAAGTACCTACTGTATGGCACAAGGAACTCTACTCAGTACTCTGTAATGACCTATATGGGAAAAGAATCTAAAAAAGAATAGATGTATGTATATGAATAACAGATTCACTTTGCTGTACACGTGAGACTAACACAACATTGTAAATCAACTATACTCCAATAAAAAATTAAAGATAAATAAATAAATAAAATTAAGATCATATTATAAATCATTTTGTCTGGAGCATTTTGGTTAACTTACCAGTTTGAGCATTTGTTTCTTCCAATATTCTTTCAAATCATACTTTTGACTATATATTTCCTATTGTACAGCAATACATATGTTCTTTATTCCCCTTTTCCTGATTCCATTTTTTTTACACTTTTTGTACATTTTTACCAAGGCAACCAGGACAGCAAATAAGCCCTCAAAAAGCTGAGCAGTTACTCCCTACAGAGTCAGAGAGAGAACTTACCCTCAAATCAATATTTTATGTACAAATATATTTTGGAGTCTAAGGAGCCTCTGAGAATGCTAGCCAGACCCTTTTTAAAATAAACTTTCTGGGACTTCCCTGGTGGTGCAGTGGTTGGGAGTCTGCCTGCCAATGCAGGGGACACGGGTTCGAGCCCTGGTCCAGGAAGATCCCACATGCCGCGGAGCAACTAAGCCCGTGCGCCATAACTACTGAGCCTGCGATCTAGAGCCCACGAGCCACAACTACTGAAGCTCGCACTCAGAGCCTGTGCTCCACAACAAGAGAAGCCACTGCAATGAGAAGCCCATGCACCACAACGAAGAGTAGCCACCACTCGCCGCAACTAGAGAAAGCCCGTGCGCAGCAACTAAGACCCAACACAGCCAAAAATTAATTAATTAATTAATTAATTAAGAAAAATAAACCTTCTGACTAAATAGTGCATATACTCTAACCCACCTACCAGGCTCTGGGTATCTTTCAGATGGATTGAAGGACCCTTCAGCTTCTGAACCCCATGTCCTTGCAGGACTGTCCAAGCAATAGTTAAACATTAACTACTTATGAGTACCTCCAACACTGCACTGATTTTCTGCTACCCAATTAGCCACCGTTGGCAAAAGAAAAGTGACCTTCATCTTGTGGCTCACTAACGATTCAGACAGTGAAAGAGCCAAATGGGCCATCGGAGGTCACTGAGTTTACACCCCATTTCATATCTCAGGAAAACGAAAGACCATGAAGGTTAAGTGACTTAGCTGAAGTGACACAGAGCTGCTCAAGGAGCCAGACCCTGGCTGGCAGAACAATGATGCTTTTACCTTTCCCGAAAGGAAGATGCCGTCTCCAATTATTTACACTGAAAGATCTCCTCGCTTTCTATTGTATTATATTTCCTTATCTGTGGGGAACAAATCTGGAGAGCAATTTACAATCTGATATATTACATCTGGTCTCTTCTTGAGACCAAAATGTTATGGGAACCCCTAAGAAATCCTGGTTCTGTAATATTCAGGTAGCAACAACACAACTTCATGTGTTAATCACCACTGTATTTTATTTGAGAGACTGCATTCTTAAAGATTGAGAATAAAAGCTAAAACATCCTTCAATGTTTTTGGAAAGAGATATAAGCTAAGGATCGCTATTAACACAGGTCACAGTTGAAGGGGAAACAGGCTGTGACTCTGGTCAGTGGTAAGTTTGCAGAGAAGCCCAAAGCTACAGCTTTGAAAGATATATCTCAAATGCCTCTCCAATGGCTGCAAAACTCTCCCTGGAACACTTAAAGAGTGGAAGAACCAAGTCATTCATACCAGTCACTACAGAGCAATATTTCCAGCAATGAGAGACTCATGGACTTGATGGCAAATGAGTGAAAATTTTAAGTAGTGGTCTCAGCATTTTAAGTTTCTCTGTCAGTAGCGGAACAATAGCCAAAGCACTTTGAATATCAACATCCAAACAGAAAATCAAAGAAGTCATCAAAGGAAAATCTCCTTCCTGAAATATAAGTGATAAGATCAATGTATAAATTAGTCAGAGAAAAGGCCAACCCAGAAGGTCCTGTCTTGTAGAAGAAATTCAATATGACATGAGATTAGTGTGTCAAAACTTAAAATATGTATTAATGGTAAAGCAAATCTGATTGTCTCCATAACAATCCATCTAAATTGTTTAATTTGGAAATTTTTTCTGTTATTGGTAAGCACTTGAGTATGAAGCAGTTACCTTGATCAAATATTTTATAGGTACATCATGCTGCACTCTACATAATCCTAAAAAAATGCTGTCATTCTAGACTGCACCAATTTTCAGCATAACAGAGGGGTTACCTTTCTAGGAGCGAATATAGTATATGCTTTTTCCACTTAACATTCTGACAGAAAATCATTCTAAAATGTATTAAACTATACGAGGCCTTCCTTAAAAGTACATTGGGCGGGCCTCCCTGGTGGCGCAAGTGGTTGAGAGTCCGCCTGCCGATGCAGGGGATACGGGTTCGTGCCCCGGTCTGGGAGGATCCCATATGCCGCGGAGCGGCTGGGCCCGTGAGCCATGGCCGCTGGGCCTGCGTGTCCGGAGCCTGTGCTCCGCAACGGGGGAGGCCACAACAGTGAGAGGCCCGCATACCGCAAAAAGAAAAAAAAAAAAAAAAAAAAGTACATTGGGCATAATGTGATTTTCCTTGATGACCCAGAGTCATTATTGTGAATATTAATTATCACACTGGCCTGTAATAAAATCATGTCTGTGAGGCCCTCAGAAATGCATTCTTTCTGTGGCCCTTAGAATGACAGAATGTCAGCGTTAAACAGTACTTGAGAGCTTGTCTAGATTTTTCAATTACAGATGAGGATGCTAATGATGAGAGGAGCGATATGATGTAATGAAAGAGACGTAAACAGTGACCTACCCCAGGTCTCCCACCTTCTCCAGAGTCCTTTCAATTACCCCACATTTTACACCACAACCTGTGCTTTTCATTAGTTTCTCTGTTTTTCTTTCTTTCTTTCTTTCTTTCTTTCTTTCTTTTCTTTTCTTTCTTTATTTATTTGGCTGAGTTGGGTCTTCGTTGTTGCACGCAGCCTTTCTCTAGTTGCAGCGAGCGGGGGCTACTCTTCATTGTGGTGCATGGGCTTTCTCATTGTGGTGGCTTCTCTTGTTGCAGAGCATGGGCTCTAGGTGCATGGGCTTCAGTAATTGTGGCACATGGACTCAGTAGTTGTGGCTCGCAGCTTGGTTGCTCCACGGCATGTGGGATCTTCCCGGACCAGGGCTCGACCCGTGTCCCCTGCATTGGCAGGCGGACTCTCAACCACTGCGCCACCAGGGAAATCCTGCCTGTTTCTTTTAATAGCTTTTCTCTGCCCTTCCTGTGAGGTTCTATGCTCACCCTCCTCACCATTGCTGGTGATTTAATCTCCTCCAGCACCATGCCCTCTGATGGTGATTAGTGTGGTTCTGGCACAGAGGGAGGGCATGGGGAGCCCATGGTCATCAAAGGTGATGGCTGGAAGTCAGGATCTGGGGAGGACTCAGGTAAAATTTAGGAGAGTGATCTAAAACGTAGAGGGTAAACTAACCTGAACCACAATGAAGAGATCTAACCAAATGCTGGAGTCTAAGGTCCAGAGCCAAAGTGGAGAGGAGAGGCAGGAACCAAAAATGCCAAGAAAGAGGGAGGTCCAGGAAGGAGCAAGCCTTGGGAGGCAAAGCAGAGGAATATGGATGACAGGGGTATCTGCGCTGTCTTTTATCCCCCTTCCAGTGTGATTACATTTTGAAAGTAAATACCGTGGGAGGGAGGGAGGGTGCCTGCTTCTCTTCACAGCCCCTCAATCAATCCCAGTTTGAACCTGGCTTAAAAGACAAGTCATGCCTTGGATGGTGAGACATGTGTGTCATGGAGATTTGGCTGAGTAACCTGATGGTCTTAACCCAGGAGAAGAGGCATTGGGTATAAGGCATGGGACTGTGATGGTTCACAAGTCTTATTTGTTTACTTCCTGGGAACAGCTTTTCCTGCCCTTGTCCCAGAGCCTCTGAGGTTTCAGAGCAACTAAATTCCAGGTAGGTGAGGTGTTCTGCTTTGGTTTCCATGTCAATAAACAGATAAGGCAACAGCCCAGTGTAGTAAGTAGAGGGGGAAATGACAGTTTAAAAGCCAGCTGCATTGGAGCCTGTTCTAGCAGAAGGGTGAATTCTCACTTTCCGAAAGAATCACCCTTTTGTCTTACATGAGATGCCTGAGGCTCCCAGGGAGGCACATGACTTGTCCAGGTTGATACAATGGCAAGGTCATTGCCTGTGATTAAAACCATCAAGTATTAGAGCCCTGTGCACCCAGTGGTGGTCACAGGTCAGGTTATTATCACCTCAGAGAGGAAACGCTCCCCGATTGGTGGGCAGAGGAGCGTCTGTGGTACTTTCCTCCTCACTTTTTCCTGTAGTGGCCAAAGGAAGGTGTGCTTTGCTGTACTGTCTGGAAGACAAATTGGTATTCTCTGTAGGAACAGATAGGATGATTCATGCTGTGTGCTACATAATTAAGGTCTGTGAACTCAAAATGAGCAAACCAGGATATTAGTAATCTTGGTAGAAGAGTAGCTCAAGGGGGCAGCCACACCTCATTCTTTATTTGAATCCCTTTGAGGTGGGAGAGTTAAACTTCTCTGAGATAAGGGAACTTACCCAGAATAGAGTTCTTTTCAAGATTTTTCTCCCTTACTTCTTGATCTCTCGTCTCTATCATGAAAAAAAAAATATATATGTGTGTGTGTGTGTGTGTGTGTGTGCGCGCGCATGAATTTTTTTATTTTACAGCCAAGAAACTAGGTTTTCCTCTCACCTCTTGTGCTTTAAAATATTTATTCAACCCGAACAATGACTGAGGCCCTACAACAAACTAGAGGACCAAGCACTTCAAAGCCACATATGAAGACAAGGTGGATTTTGCTTTCCCAAAAGCCCACAGTCTAGCTGTAGAGACAGATGGAAGTCAGTTACATAGGTACTTACTTACTTGGCTGTGTCACTATGGCTAAAACACCTAAATTCCATAATCCCGGTCTCTTCAAGTGTAAAATGACAATACTAATACTTATCTTGCCAACGGTTTTATATTTTTAAAGTCAGTTGTATATAAATCACTGAGGATTGGGCTTCGTACCTATAGGGTACTTAATACCCATCAGTAAGTGACAACACAAACTAATGGGTATTCTAACCAAGGAACGACCATAACTAGTCAGAACCACAAGGTAACAGGAGGCTACTCCTCCCCCAAGCGGACATTTGTTACTTTATGGCTGCTCAACAAGCACACAGCCTTTCTTTGGCAACAACGTCCAATTTCCTTGGACAAGCCCCCTGTCCCCTGTGCTCAGCCCATGTGTTTTTGATTGCGTGACATGGCAAGTAGCCTTTTCAAAGCCTCAGCAGAGTCTGCTACAAGGGAGCCCAAATATTAAATTATAGTGCACTAAAAAATGGGAAGAATTAGTGGGGCATTTTTTTCCTGTCATTTCCTTTCTGAGATTGCACAGAAGCAAGAGGGAGGAGAGAGGGAAGGGTGGAAAGGCAGGGCAGGAAGCTGGATCTGAGTTGTAAAAATGTCCAAGGGGCATTTTAAGGCAAGGATTGGCTAATATTCTACTATTAAATTGTTTGCATTTAAATGATGTAAGTCCTTTCCATCTCCCCAAACCTCTTATTATTTGTCCTACACACAGAAGGTCTTGTGTGAGTGTTTCTGTTTGTTTTTCTGGAAAGTGAGGGAAGGGGTGAGCTCTGGATCTGTGTTGACACAGAGTGGAAGAGTAGCACTCAAGGATGGACACACTGATCTGCAAACTAAACCATCCCAGCTAAAGCAGAAGCTGAGAATGGCAGATGGCCAAGAGAATGTCAATTACATGGAGCAAACTTCAAAAAGCTGGATGGCAAGAGGGCATAGGCCAGGACACGGAGTAGTGATTTGAGCCCATTTTATCTGCTTCTGAGGGAAGGATACCCAAGCTGATGCTGGGGTTTTATTTTCGGTCCTAATCAGGTTCATCTGAACTCTGATGCAATAGACAGTTTGAGTTCCTCGGTTAAATTCCTGCCCTGGTTCTGAACCAGGAGTATATGATGGCCAAACCGTGGGGTGCCTATTTCAGAGGAGAAGCAATAACTCAGCATCAATCAATTAGGTCAGGGGATTTCTACCACAGTCACAGAAAAGCTGTGCAAAGTACTCTAAAATCACTCTTAGAGAATCTGGGTAAGGAGGCTATTTGAGATTGCATGCTTGTGGCAGAAAACCAAGCACATGCAATGTACTATGGGCTCTCAAGAGCATGCTGCTTACCTGTTTTTTTTTTTTTTTTTTTTTTTTTTTTTGTGGTAGACAGGCCTCTCACTGTTGTGGCCTCTCCCGTTGCGGAGCACAGGCTCAGCGGCCATGGCTCACGGGCCCAGCCGCTCCGCGGCATGTGGGATCCTCCCGGACCGGGGCACGAACCTGTGTCCCCTGCATAGGCAGGCAGACTCTCAACCACTGCGCCACCAGGGAAGCCCAATGCTCCTTACCTTTTGATGTGCACGTGAACCACCAGGCAATGTTGTTAAAATGCAGGTTCTGATAGTTAGGTCTGAGGGAGACCTAGTCAACTAATGACTGACAGGAGAGAAGCTGGGGCATAAATACTGCAGCTCCCTCTCCCTTCAGGTGGGTAACCCTGAGGCGCACGTTCCACGCTGACTTCTATAGCTCCCCAGCAGGCATAAGCTCCTGAACTCCATGGTGGTAGATTCCCTGAAAACTGTGCTTTTTATTGCCTACCTTCCCTTCTCTGCCTCACTTTTTCACTTCCCCACTGGTGTTTCCTGGGATCAACTCCTAAATAATAAACCACTTACCCCTTAAAACTGCCTTGGTATCTGCTTCTGGAGAAGACCACACAAAGCCGCACCCACCACATGCTTTTATTCAAGTCTTCCCTTCTCAATGAATGGGTTAACCATCAGCCTGATTCCACGGGATAGAAACCCAGCCATCCTTGCCCTCTTCTGTTCCCTTCAGATCTACCAGCAGTAAGTCCTACAAATTCTGTCCATTCACTAGCTTCAAAGTATCCACGTCCCCATCTCCTCTATCACCTCCTACTCCAACAGCTATCTTTCCTCACCTAGAATAGTAGAAAACACCTCTACCTAGTCTCCCACACTCTCTCTTGTTTTTTAACTTTTTTAGAAAATTGAGATATAATGGATATATAACATTATATTAGTTTCAGGTGTATGACATAATGATTCCATATATGGAAATACTGCAAAATATCACCACAAATAAGTCTAGTTAACATACATCAACAAACATAGTTACAAAATTTTTTCTTGTGATGAGCACTTTTAAGATATATTCTCCTAGCAACTTTCAAACATACAATACAGTATTATTAACTCTAGTCACCCTGCTGTGCACTACATCCTTAGAACTCACGTATTTTATAACTGGAAGTTTGTACCCTTTGGTGACCTTCACCCACTCTTGACCCCCCTCAAATCGGTTTACAGGAAGACTTCTATGCAAACCTGCTCTTGTCACACTCCCCAAGTACCCACTATCTAAACCCTTCAATGGCTTTCTGTGGCTTTTAAGCTAACAATAGACATGCTTAACCGGTGGACAAGGCACTTCAGGATTTGATTTTGCTTTCCGTTTCAGCCTTATCGTTATCACATGACCCCTCCCAACCTGGCTCCACCCAGTCTGGACATTAAACCGGCATTTTTGTATTTTCAACCTCACTGATGGATTTTCGTGAGGTGTGAAAACAATTTAGTTGGTCAAGATCAGCATTTTATTTTAATGAAATGGGAGAAGAAAAACACATTGGAGTGTTATCTGTCAGACCTTTTTTTCCATGATATGTGTACTGCATCATGATGAAAAACCTACTTATAACCAAATATCACAGCAAAAAGAAGTTTGCAGAATGATGTCTTAAGCACACCACGTTCTCTCCTGCTTCTGAGCCTCAGCAGATGCTGCTTCCTCTGCCTGGGAAGCTTTGCCCCAACCCCTTTGCTTAGGAATCCCTATGCACCCTCCTGGGATCCACAGCATGCTGTGGTCCTAAGTGTCCGGTGGAGCTGTCAGCCTCTAAACACTGTCCTCCAGGTAGTACCAGGTATAGGTGAAGAGAATTCAACATACCCAAGTGGGGAGGACTGAAAAAGAAGCTATAAACAATCCAAACATTTGGCTGTAGGATGGCTACCCACCATGTCAAGCCAAAGCGGGGAGGGGGGGTGGGTTGGGAGAGAAGGTAAGAGGTTGAACCTGAACAAGTTCCTTCAGCCACCAGAGTGCAGCCACCAGGGCTTTTCCGGGACACTTGGGCACACTGGGAAGGACAAATTGGAGGTTGACAAAATAGGGCAAAGATACCGTATTTAGAAAGCTAGTTCAGCAGCCCAAGTGAGACCCGTAAGCACATTTGTAAAGATAGCAGCTGTCAGGTGGGGAGCAAGGGCATCCATGGAAGACTTTCCGGAGGGAGACTCTGAAAGGTTTGGTTACAATGTAGTCTACCTCACATATTTATTAGACACTAACTAGTTCTAAATGGGCCTTTTACAGTTGACTTACATATTGTTTCCAGAGCCAACTTTAATAGGGTGAAGACCTTGAGGCTGGTTGAAAAAAATACTCCTATGTTCCTGCCTACTGGCAGAAAGGACATCTATTTATTTTTTTCCTATTCAGTGAGAGAAGAGAGTTCTTAGCTGTGGGTGACCTGTGTGGGACACAGAGGCAGGATCGTAGAGATGGCATGAATTTCAACCTCTGGTAGGTAAAGAAACTGATGCTCAGAGTTTCCTTGTCTTACAAGCAAAGTGTCACAGCTACAACCAGAACCAGGACCTCAGCCAGCCAGGGGAGGGCTTTGTCCACAAAAGCACACGGGGTCAAAATGCAGTTCCTGAACAGGACCCACGAGAATCTCCTCTTTACTTCCCTAGCCCTGCAGACTCCGTTCCCTCTGCCACCGACCAAGCGGGAGTTACACCACATCACCCCTCAGTCATTAAGGCAGGTCACTGCTGGGGTCCCTGACTCCAGCATGTATATGACTGGAGAAAAATAGTTATTGCTTTTTAAATGAGGATGTAGCTGAGATTTATGGTAACTGAAATAGAAAAAAAAGGGGGGGGGCAAATATTAGAGACAATTGGGGGAAAAGGTGAAAGAACTTAATGTCTGACTAGGTGTGAGGGATAAAGAGGAAAGAAGTATTACCAAGACTTGGAGACTGGGAAGAAAGCTGGTACCAACCAAACTGGGGTCAGAGCGGAAGGAAAGGCTTCCAGGGTCACAGGGAGAAAGACCATTGGCTCAGTGTGGGATAAATTAACTTTGACAAGAAGGCAGCATAGGCATGTGGAGATTTCCCACTGATGTGCTATCTGGGGAAAAGATGTTTTATATCACCTAAGACAGTTTTATTTCCACTCTGAGTCAGAAGGATGAACCGAGCAGGTGGGGCAAGAAGGGAAAGGCCTGAAGAGGTGCACAAATTGCAGGGGAAAGTATCGATTGCAGTTTTGATCATCTAAGCTGATACCTGGGAAACCTACGCTCTCTCCCCATATATTCAGGCAGGAGAAGAGAGAAGACGGAGGGCTGGAAGGGGCTCTTTCTTCTCTTTCTGTGATGCATCAAAACCGATACCACACAAAGCTGATCACCGGGGGCCAGCAACCAGCCTGCTGCATCACAGCCCATGTCAGGTTTCCACACAGCTGCTCAGCCTGGGAGAGGCTTTCAAAGAGGCTGCCTGGAGAGGTTCGCCTGTGCAGGAAGGGCATCTTCTTAAGCACTCAGAGCGCTGACACAGCTGGAGGGAGGCTGGCAGTTTGCCAGGGGAGGGCTGCTGATGGGAAACGTGGAGAAAGAGCTGTGGAAAGGAGAAAATCAAGAGGGGATAGGAGTCGGAGCTGAATTAAGGTTCGGATGTTAAGATCAACGCGGAGAAGAGGCGAAGAGGGGGAGGCATGTCAAGTTCCTTTCGTTCCCAGAAATGGAACTTCTGTGAAAGGCAGACTCACCACAGAGAATGACTGCAGAGAACTGAAGAGACACAAAGGCCTTGATGCTCATCAAAGGCCACCCACGCCTACCACCTTCCACAAACACACAGACCCACTGCCTCCACAGAGGAAGAAACAGCCAGGGAGGTCACGTGACCCACTGGCGTCACATGGGCAGCTGTCAGTGGCAGAACAGGGTAGACACTCAGGATGACAGACACACGCTCCAAGGGACCTTCTTAACGTTCCACACGACATCATAAAATCTGTGATAGATGTGGTCACAGTAAATATAAACCCCCAAATTGGGGAGAGTCCTCATAGGTATCTGATAATTGGTAAAACAGACTATACAGGTAGTAACAGGGACTGTCTGTGATGAAATATAAGATGGAATTGATATAACTTAAGTTCCATACAAAATAAAAAATGGAACTGAGAGCCCCAACATAGGTCCATCAGGAATGGTAGGGTTCCCCACTATGGTGATCTCTAATGTCTGGTCTTGCAGAGATTCTTGTCTCATCTGTGGGCTCAGCCCCGTCCTTCCCCCTTCTAGGTTCTGGCCGTGGCCCCAGAGCCACAAGGAATGCCAAACAAGCAATTTGGAGACAAAAAGTCAATCTTGTTTCTAAGCCCTGTATTTGAAGCACGGTTGTCCAGGGCTGGGTTTGGCCTCACTGCCCAGTTCCTCTGCATCTGAGGCTCTGCTTCCTTGGCAGGTCCTGGACTCACATCCACGGTACCAACCAAGACAGCTATATTTGCCCTTTTCAATCCTAAGCACTGGCCACAGCCTTTCATTCTGAATTCTCCACCCTCCCTGCCATCTCAGAACTCTGGACGAGCCCACAGCATGGCCTTATTCCTCTGTCTGAGCCTTCTTCACAACCTTGACCCCCAAATTCCGAGCCCAGCCTGTATATTCCAGTCACTTGTTGGCCCTTTTGCTTGTTGTGGCTTGATAGTTAGACTGAGTCTGCTCCGTCCTCTGGATTCATGGTATTTATCTGTTCTGCCCCCTTTTCTTTACACCCTCACTATCTTCCAGATTTCATCATCCTGGCCCAAATAAGACACTGACCACAATTTGCTTTTGGCAGCAGAAAATAAGGAAAGAAGAAAACTGAAAGTTAAGGAGGAAATCGGGTTTCTTTTAGAAACAGTTATTACTCATATACCTAAATATGAAGCCTAAAGTTAAGGAAATTATTCAACCTGTAGGAACTATTTAGGGTAGGCTAGGTTGTGCTCCTGTTCACAAATTTCCCTGGGAATCTCAGTGGCTTAAGAAAGGTTTATTTCCTCCCTCTCCTATATATTCAATGGGTGTTGGGAAGTGGGAAAGAATTGCTCTAGGTAGGAACTAGGGACCTGGGCTCAAGGAGGTCTCACCTCCTTGAAGCTTCATCAGGACTAAGACTCCTTCTTGACTTCCTGGCAGGTGAAGACAGACTAGAGGATCACAAGGGAGTTTTCACAGCCTCAGGCTGGAACTGACACTATCAATTCTTATAGCTCATTATCCAGAGGTGCATATCTGCAAGGAGCTGAGAAGCCCAGCTTTTCCATGTGGCCCAAAGGCCAGGAGACCTGGAGGTTGAGAATGTTAGTAACATCCAGACCACAATGATTTCAGGTGATGTGGCTCTGGAATTCTCCCAATTGTTATGTTAGCTGAAGGGTTAATGCACCTGAAGTTGTGACAATGCTTCTCATTTTTACTTGACAATAAGCCGTCTGCAATAACTGTGATAAAAAGGAATGAATATGGACTAATGGAATGATGCAATGACAATGTATGTGTCAAAAGCTGAGAACCTAAGTTATCTGAGAATGGTTGTGAGGCTACAATTTTATTTCACTCTTGTGTGTTTTTGTTTCATTTTTGTGGCTTGAAGGGAATATTTTTTTAATGTTAGTTTTGAATGTCTGCTTTGTATTTAATGAACCAAGATTAAAGTGGAGGATTTACCTCTCATTTTTATGGATAATTGCATATAATATTCAAAAGCATAAAACAGCAAGGATGTCTTGTTAAAAGCAGCTTTTAATGCTTCAATACAGCAGTAGACTAGCAAATTGTAAAATCATATGTATCTGTTTTATCAATATTGTGATTTAATTCTAGAGTATTGCCTGTACTTCTACACATATTTAATCTTATAATCATAGTCCTTTACCGACAAACCCATGACAACTCAATACTCATATATTAATTACGGCACTAGTTTACCTAGACGTGGCATTGAGATACTTTAAACTCTTAGCACATAAACTGAACATTTTGCCAAGAGGACACTAAAAATAATGAGGGAAGAAAGCTACTGAATTACCCCTTATTATTGCTTGCTCTTCTTCCTCTTATTATGTGTTTAAAAAGCTTTGAGTTACTTATTTACGTTTAATCCACGGACAAGGCTTTTATACATTTGAAAACCCTACAGTAGGATTAGGGTGGCTGTAATTCTGTCCATCAGATGTGCCTGGTCTGAATAGTGTTCTGGGTATGGACTCTGTAGAGCCTCGTCCACTCACATCAGATAAGCAGCAAGAAGTACAAGTAATCAAATAGGTCTCCTATAATTTCCCCAAATGGGGGTTTATCAAGCAATGTTGTCTCTACTGTGATCACCACAGAAGTGAAGTGTTTCGGCAAGATCTAATCCTCAACACCAGAAGCCTGTCCTTTGAAAGACATCTTCTGAAACCCTCCCCTGCTCCAGCTACGTGTCTCTTCCAAGCACACCTAGCCCCCCACGAGAATGACAGCCCTGACCTGGTCCTCCCTTCGTCCACTCTGAGGCTGCATGAGCACAACAAGGCAAGCAGCCTGTCTACGGAATTTAAGATACTTCTTTTTTTTTCTTTTTTTTTCTTTTTTTTTTTATTAGTTTCTGCTTTATAACAAAGTGAATCAGTCATACATATACATCTGTTCCCACATCCCTTCCCTCATGCATCTCCCTCCCTCCCACCCTCCCCATCCCACCCCTCCAGGCGGTCACAAAGCACCGAGCTGATCTCCCTGTGCTCTGCGGCTGCTTCCCACTAGCTATCTACCTTACGTTTGGTAGTGTATATATGTCCATGCCTCTCTTTCGCTTTGGGTAAGCTGTGACAAAGCTAAGATACTTCTTAATCCTGAAAGCTCATAAACGCCAGTATTGATTTTAAAAAATCATTCTCACCCCAGTTGATAAAACTTTTACTTTAGGTGCTGTCATTTTGGTGAAAATTACCTTTTTAATATCACCTGTTGTTCTCCAGGGAATAGTTGCCAAACCAGCATTATAAATTCCAAAGAAAAATATTTCATGAGACCATACTTAAATTTACAGAATATATATGTTAGAGCTAAGCTCACTAATGATATAACTCACAAATATACAGGAGATGAGAACTTAAAATATTTTTTATCAGACCTGCTAAAAGACCAAAAATTAAAAATTAAAAATATTCTCTACTCACTAATTTTTCTAGATATATTTTCTGGTGGGGAAGAATATAGTAGAGTACTGCTCAAAAAAGAGAATTGATGAAAATATAGTTCCAAAACAGATATCAATTCACAAAATTATTTCACTTGAATAGATACCATTTTATAAACAGAAAAACTGAAGGAGAAAAACGATACGACTTGTTCAAGTTTCTAAAGTTGATTTGTGAACGGAGGAAGTAAGAGAATGCTTTTCTCCTAACTTTAATTCAAATATCTAATTTGAGATTCTTATGGTACTGATCTTCTAAAAAGCTGAAAGACTGACATGTTTTTTATGCACACACTCTATGAAAGATTCTAACTAAAGGATAAAAAATATTATTTTTTCAAAAAAGTTTCTATGTACATTTCAAGTCTCCAGCATCCTGTCTAGATTTGTTTTTTCTCTCTCTTTTATCTCTTTCTTGCTCTCTCTTTTTTTCTCCTTGAGATTCTCATGGGGGGAAAAAGAGGAAAATAAGATTTCATGAGAGGACAGTTCTGATCTAGAAAGAAAAAGAAGATCTTTAACTCAGAGAAAAACTGAGACAGATCTTTAAAGGTGGGGGGAGGGGTGTTACTGCATTGTTTTGCTTTATGTGGATGTAAAGAAAAAGGTACCAAGTTTTTTGTTGCTTGAACAAGGAGAGGGATTTTCTTATGAGGCCCTGAAAGGTTTTATAGTTGAAAAGTAATATGAAAAATAATAACTTCTGCCACTGAATGACTGTTATAAGGCTCAGCACCTTCAATAAAAAGATGCTTCTGTTCAATTTCCAGTCACATCAAATTCTCATTATAAGTAGCTAAATCCCATCTCTCCATGAACCAGACTGTATCAAAAGTAGCAGCTTTATGCATTAAGTTTTGTAACCACACTTATATCCCATATATCCCAGGTCACAAAGCAAATTCTAGGACCTTTTCCCCTCAGTGAATGATAGGCTTGGATGCTAAGCTTCAATGAGACCAAGAGCCGGGAAACGCTGGTGACCAAGGTGCCCTCAAAAATAAGAAAGAAATTCTGTTGCTTTTTGGAAACAGAATTGTCCAGTTCCCAAGTGCTTGCATAAAATCCGTTTTTGTGCTGAAGAATAAAATATCAAGGATTGTTGAGAGTTTAATTCAGAATCCATGAGGAGGAAAATTAGAGAGGCATTAAGGCAAAAAAAAAAAAAAAAAAAGTCCTTATGGTAGAAAACTGAAAAGCCTGCTTAATAATTTCCATGCTGTTCCCTCTTATGTTATTTAGAAGTGTTCGATATTGCTACATTTATTTCTAAGGTCTGGGGAGGGAATAAAATGCCAAGGAGGTTAAAGTTCCCAGACGAACCATGGAAATCGGGAAAGGAAGGTGCAGGCTCTAATGATGAATGCCAGGGTTCAGAGCACGAGCTCTAATTCAAAGCGTCACTCTCCTTAACAGTACACAGGCCAATGGACTTGACCTTAGATGGCTTTGCCCTTTAAAGAAAGCTCTTTTTAGCAGTGAAGGGACCCTCCAGTAGGCAGAAAGATGAATATCACTTTCAAAACAGAAAATATGTCAGCTGATGTGGCAGAACGAAAGCTGGCTATTGTCAATTTTTTTAAGGCAGTAAAGCTGCAAATGAAAGGATTCAGGATACATTCAAGGATACGGGAATGGTATGTTTTCTTATTGGCAGCCACGTCCATTTTCATACTTAGAGTCTGTTGTTTGCTGTGCTGGGGAATACTGGCTTCATTTTAAGACTTAAACCAAATCCAAGGAATTAACTAAATGGTACATGCTTATTTATATTGTTCATGAATAGATGCAAATGGTACTCTGGAAGAGGCTAATTGAAGAAGAACTAGGTGATAGAACTGGAAAAGAAGCATCAACATTTGGCTATAAAATGGCTTGAAGATTAACGAAATAAGGGTATTTAAAAGGCAAGAGCAGTGACAGTGATAGAAAATTATAATCCAGTTTATAGTTACATTGTAAAAGATATTTATCAATTCATATACATAGACCCATGGAATAGATTGCAAAAATGGCCATAATACTTTGCAGTGCCTCCAATCAATAAATGTAGTCTATTTGCTCATCCTCAAATTTGACCTGGTGTTTAACTTGCTTTAGCTAATAGAAAGTGGCAGAAGTGATATTTTCCCAGTTCTGAGAATAAACCTCTCTTTGTCTCTCCCTTAGAAGCTGTCACCTCCATATGAACAAGCCCCAATCCTGGCTGATCTAGCCTTTTACCCACTGAGGAAATCATTGTACAGCAACTGCCATTGCTCCAGCCAACAAAAAGCCAATCCTAGCGGCAGGGCCACCTAGCTGACCAGCAGCTCCCCACAGACGCAGGAGTAGCCCCAGTTAAATACCTAGCTGATTGCAGACCAAACTGCCACCCCACGGACTTATGAGCTAAATAAGCAGTGGTGATTTTAAGCCACAAAATTTTGTGGTGATCTGTCACACAACAAAAGATAGTGGATAGAATACATATACTCTAAGGAGCTTCATAGAAATCTATTATTAACTTAATTTGCCAAACCATTGTTAAGGATGAACTATGCACCAGGCACAATGACAAAGCCCAGTAATAGTGCATTGAGGAGACAGAGCTCTCTGGTGCACAGTTCATCCTGGAGATGCCAGGAAGACTTGCAGCACAGATACCAAGTGAGGACTTGACATTTACTTATGAGCAGGCCAGGAGAAGTAAGGGGAAAGAGGTATTTCAGTCACAGGGAATGGTAAATATATACAGAAGTTGAAAAGTAAGGTATAAGCAGGAAGATACAGGAATTTACATTAGTAGAATGTGAAATTTTAGTTAGGAAATGGCAAGAAATAAGACTAGAGAAGTTAATAGGAACCAGACCATGAAGGCCTTGGACTGTCTCATAAACACCTTGGATAGAGGTGTCTTGATATAGGCCTAGGACAGTAGTAGTTCTCAGACATGAAAGCACATAAAAGACATCTGGTGGTGGTAAGAACAGAAATTTCTAGGGCTCGATCACCTATAAATTCTGATCCAGTAAGTTGGTAATGGACCCCAGACTTCGGGCTTCAATTTTTTTTTAATTTGCCTTTTTAATATATAACCCAGGAGGGTCTGATGTAGGTTGGACATGGTCCACACTTTAAAAAATGTCACTAGGCAATGGGAGGTCTCCTGAAGTGAGTTAAGAAAGAGTGACTCAGGCACTCTATATTATTTTCAGGTTGGCATTTAAGACTGATTTTTCTGGCTGAGGTTTGGTAGGTAACTGAAGGCATTCAGTGAAAGGGGCAAGGATAAGAAAATCTGAATTAGGACAGTAATAGTAAAAACTGGAGACCAATGTGTGAAATATTTAGGAGGTTAAATTGCCAGGGATTTCTGTTGATTGAAGAAATGCAAGTGGAGGGGAAAGGAAGGGTCAAGGATGGCACCGGATTAAATTAGATTTGAAATATCTTAAAAATGTCCAGAAAGCACTGGTTTGGAAGTTAAAGGTACACATTTAGGAGGTATCAGTGTATAGATGTAAACCAAATTATGGGAGTTGGGAGAGTTCTGGGGAGTTTCTGGGAGACTCATCGGAGTAAGAAGGGACCAGGCCAGTGGCAGAACCCAGCGGTACCGAAACACTTAAAGGACACATAAAAGATGAATAGCAGCTTAAGAGGCTGGGAAGAACTACTACAGAGTTAAGAGAAAAATGTGGCTACAAGGACACTATAGTCCCAGTAGCCATAAAACAGCACTGTTCCAGGCAAACTACAGTGAGTGGTTGCCCTACTTAAAAATTAAGTGTCATTCAAAGTCTCTTGTGATCACTGTGATCTCGCTTCACTAGAATTTTGGGTTCAGAAGACTGAAGAGTGTGGTTTGAGTAGTTATCTTGAAGTAAAAATGAGAAAAATCCATACAACTCTTTTAAGAAAGCACAAAGTATACATAAAATTATAAATAAAAATGTACAAAAAAAGGACCTACTTAAGAACTTTGGTGAACAAACTTGCAGAGTCTCTCTGTCCATAACTAATTTTAAATTAATAGGATTTTTGATTTAAATTATATATATACAGGAGAGCAATCAAGATGGCCAGAATAGGAGGATGTGAAACTCACTCCCCACACATAAATATATTAAAAATACATCTACATGTGGAATAATTCTTACTGAAAATGAACTTGAAATTGGCTGAAAGACTCCTGTAAAGTCAAGGCTGTAGGAAAGATGCACATGGAATCAGGTAGAAGGGGAAGAACAACAAAAACAAAAAATCCCATTTAAAATTACATCAAAAATAATAAGTTCCTAGGTACTTTCAAGGAATAAACTTAACCAAGGAGGTTAAAGACCTATACTCTGAAAACTATAAAACACTGATGAAGGAAATTGAAGTTGACACAAAGAAATGGAAAGATATGATATATTTTTGGATTGGAAGAATTAATATTGTTAAAATGTCCATAGTACCCAAAGTAATCTACAGATGTAAACAATCCTTACCAAAATACCCAGGATATTTTTCACAGAACTAGAACAAATAATCCTAAAATTTATATGGAACCACAAAAGACCCTGAATTGCCCAACAATCTTGAGAAATATAAAAAAGCTGTAAGTACCATGTGCACAACTTTAGACTATACTACAAAGCTGCAATAATCAAAACAGCATGGTACTGCACAAAAACAGACACATAGATCAATGGAACAGAATAGAGAGCCCAGAAATAAACCAATATACCTATGGTCAATTAATCTACAACAAAAGAGGCAAGAATATACAATAGAGAAAATACAGTCTCTTCAATAAATAGTGCTGGAAAAATTGAACAGCTCCACATAAAAGAATGAGATTAGAACATTTCCTCACAGCATGTACAAAAATAAACCCAAAATGGACTAAAGATCTAAATGTAAGACTGAAACCATAAAACTCCAATAAGAGAACATAGGTAGAATGCTCTTTGACATAAATCACACAATATTTCTTTGGATCTGTCACCCAAGGCAAAAGAAATAAAAGCAAAAATAAACAAATGGGAACTAATTAAACTTAAAAGCTTCTGCACAGCAAAGGAAACCATCGACAAAACAAAAAGACAACCTAATGAATGGGAGAAAATATTTGCAAATGATATGACCATCAAGGGGTTAATATCTAAAATATATAAACAGCTCATACAACTTGGTATCAAAAAAACAAACAACCCAGTTAAAAATGGGCAGAAGACCTGAATAGATATTTTTCTTTTTCTTTCTTTTTTTTTTTTTTTGCGGTACACGGGCCTCTCACTGTTGTGGCCTCTCCCATTGCGGAGCACAGGCTCCGGACGCACAGGCTCAGTGGCCATGGCTCACAGGCCCAGCCACTCCGCGGCACGTGGGATCTTCCCAGACCGAGGCACGAACCCGTGTCCCCCGCATCGGCAGGCGGACTTTCAACCACTGCGCCACCAGGGAAGCCCTGAATAGATACTTTTCCAAGGAAGACATACAGATAACTAACAGGTACTTGAAAAATGCTCACCATCACTAATTATTAGAGAAATGCAAATCAAAATAACAATGAGATATCACCTCACACTTATTCAGAATGGCTATAAGCAAAAAGTCTCCAAATAACAAATATTGGAGAGGATGTGGAGAAAAGGGAACCCTTGTACACTGTTAGTGGGAATGTCAATTGGTGTAGCCACTATGTGAATAGTATGGAGGTTCCTCAAAAAACTAAAAATAGAAATACCATATGATCCAGCAATTTCATTCCTTGGTATATATCCAAAGAAAATGAAAACACTAACTCAAAAAGATACACACACCCCAATGTTCATAGCAGCACTATTTACAATAGCTAAGCTATAGAAGTAACTCAAGTGTCCGTCCACAGACTAATGGATAAAGAAGATGCACGTGAGTGCGCACATGTGTGTGTATAGTGGAATATTACTCTGCCATAAAAAAGAATGAAATTATGCTATTTGCTGAAGGTGGTTGGACCTACAGAGTATTATGCTCAGTGAAATAAGTCAGACAGAGAAAGACGAATACCACATGTTATAACTTATATGTGAAATCTAAAAAAACTTAAAAAAGGAATGCGTATAGCAAAATAGAAACAGACTTACAGATACGGAAAACAAACTAGTGGATACCAGTGGAGAGAGGGAAGGGGGGAGGGCAAGATAGGGGTATGGGATTAAAGGATACAAACTACTATGTATAAAAGAAATAAGCAACAAGGTTATATCATACAGCACAGGGAATTATAGCCATTATTCTGTAATAACTTGATTCAAGAGGGAGGAGATATGGGGATATATGTATATGTATAGGTGATTCACTTTGTTATAAAGCAGAAACTAACACATCACTGTAAAGCAATTATACTCCAATAAAGATGTAAAAAAAAATACTGAATCACTATATTGTACACCTGAAACAAATATAATATAGTAAATCAAATATACTTCAATTTTTAAAAAATGAAAAAAATTATATATATACAGATCTATAATAATATATGTAATAAAAATGTGTCTTTTTCACAGAATATTGTCATTCTGCATGTAATAATCCATATCAGGGTTGGAAAACTTTTGCTGTAAAGGACCAATAGTAAATATTTTGGGCTTTGTGAGCCATATGGTCCCTGTTGCAGTTACTTAACTCTGTCCTTGCTCTGTAGCATGCAGATAGCCTTAGACAATATGTAAATGAATAAGCAAGGATGATCTGGCCCATAGGCTATAGTTTGTTGATCTATCTCATAATTTTTAATGACTTCATATTGCTTATGGCTGTACCATAAATTATTTAACCAACCTTCAAGAAATGTATACCAAGGAGATTTTCAAATGTTTGAAAATGTATGTACAAATATGTTAATACAGCCTTACACATCAGCTGGGGAAATTTGAAACAATGTAAATGTTCATCAAAGGGAGATTAATTAGATAATTTGTGGTATACATGATCATTTCTTTCAAAAATCCTAAATGATATAGTTAGAACACCAAGTATAATTTTATTTCTTTTCTGAATATCCTGTCCCTAATTTAGATCAGTTTCTTCAATTGCAGAGATCCGAATTATTCTTTTTTAACAACTTTATTGGAGTATAATTGCTTTATAATAGTTTGTTAGTTTCTACCTTATAACAAAGTGAATCAGCTATACATACACATATTTTTAAAATCAATAATAATGTGAATTGTCATGTTATTTTGAGTTGACCATTACAGGAAGATAAATATGTATAAGACTATAATACAATACACAGTATTATTTAATCTACAGAACTTACTCAAATTTCTCCAATTGCCCCCCTAATGTTCTTTTTAGTTCAGGATCCAATCCAAAATCACACTTTGCCTTTAGTTGTCATGTTTCCCTTAGTCTCCTTTAATCTGGAACAGGTCCTCAGTCTTTCTTTGTTTTTCACAACCTTGACAATTTTCAAGAGTGTTGGTCAGGTACTGTGATACCCCAGTACTAATAAGCCCAATCACTGCCCAAATCTTGGTTTCTAAACACCATGCTCCAATAAAAGAAAACTACTAGTCCTTGGAGAAACAGCTGATTGCAGGAATGGTGCAGGCAAAGTGCAAGATGAGCCTAAAATATCTTGCGGTGCCAGAAAATATCAAAGTGTTTTAAAGAGAAATTCTAAAAAGATACAGGAGCCAACTTGAAGGGGACCACTCCCAAAGGCCAAATCTGGGAAAACTGAACAACAACAAAAAAATGATTGTGATACATTATAAGCCATGGAATAAAATGAGTCCATTTGCCCATACTAATATAAATAATGAGTGAACAGATGAATGGATGAATAAATGAATAGAGTAAAATTTTCCTTACTGTAAATTTCCAACTAGTATTTGGCAAACCCCACAGTAATAATTGTCTCAGGCAAGAATCCTCAAAGGATTCTAAAATTAGTGCCAACAGTGTTTTAAATAACAAGCTAACTAGATACTCTCCAATTATTTCTCATAAGATCTTTATTAAATACAAAGAAATACAGTAACTTTGCAGTGGAGAAACCTGACAGACATCACCTTCACCAAGTGATCAAAGTTACCATTTTCAGTAATGGGACAAACCGACATCAAATCCCTTCTGATTTGATGTGCTGAGAAGGTCACAACCTCACTTTGTGGCATCTTTGCCAAAAATGTAAAACCTGAACTTAAATATGAGGAAACCTCAGAGAAAATGTATCGATTGTCAGAGCCTCATCGACCTAGAATTAGACACACTAGGGTACACTCACGTGTTACATGTACTTTCAGTTTGGCCTTGATTCAGTTCACAGAGATGCACTGAAAGACTTTTCAGAAGAAAATGACAGGATGACAGCTGTGTCTCAAGCAGAGAGTAAGATATAAAATGAAGGGGGTGGAAATGAAAGCTGGGGAAGGCATCTATGCCTGATAGGAATCTGTTACATTATTTCAGGCACAGGGTCATAATAACCTCAACTAGTGTACTGGTATTAGCAATGCAGAAGAGGAGAGCAAGCCAAGAAATAATGGGAAGAAAAATCAAAATTAATTTTCCACTCACTGAATGTGAAGGGACTGGAGAAGGAGGGAAAAGAAGGTCCCTATTACTAGACTGAGCACCTGGGTGTCTAGGCAGCAGGTGGGTCAATGGAAGGAGAGGTAAGGGAATTCCATTTGGGACAGATGTTTGAGGCAATACCAGGATATCCTAAAGAGAATGTCTAGCAGGTAGTAGGCAAGATCCCTCTGCAGTCCAGGAAGGAGATAGAGCATGTACAAATGGGTGCATTTTCCATTAAGAAACTGAGTTTGAAGAGCACATGTACCTTGTGCAGTGTCACGATGCCGGTAAGGGGCAGAACCAGTTTTTAAAACCAGTTCTTCCAAGTTCAGAAGTTTCTGTGGCCTATGGGAATTTTTGTGTATATCAAGACTCTCCAAAGGATTCAAAAGAACTGCAAACATCAGCAGCTGTCAATCTCAAAGTGCACAATCAGGCTATGTGCAAAATTATAAGTCACTCATTAAAAAATGTAAAGGAATAAGGGAAGTTCCCTTTTTGTCTGTGAGTCCCATTGGGCTTTACACAAAAGTAAAGACCATATTCAGAGCCTCCTAGGACTTTCAACGATCCGTCGATTGACTGTCAGAGCCTAGTCAACCTCAGACATCACCCACTCAAGTGCTAGAATGTTACAACTCAGGTTATCTAGTCCTGCACATCCGAATATTTATACATAGGTTAGATGGAAAAGTTCCTGGTATATGCAATTGAATTCTTACCAGCTCTCCCCATCTGTTTTCTGTCTGTTTGTCTTTAATTTTTATTGGAGTATAACTGATTTACAATGTTGTGTTAGTTTTAGGTGTACAGCACGGTGAATCAGTTATACATATACATGTATCCACTCTTTTTTTTTTTTTTTTTAGATTCTTTTCCCATATAGGCCATTACAGAGTCCCCACCTGTTTTAAGAGCAGACAGGAGCTAGAGTTTTAGGTTTCAATGCTCTGTATTAGTTGGCAGAAGTGTTGCATCCTGAATATCTACGTTGAAGAAGAGTCTCATTTCCTGAATATATTTGAATCCACAGGGAGCAACATAACCTAGGTCAGCTCTGATGGTGGGCAGGAGACCCACCACTCAACCCGTTGGAGTCTAGGGCATCACTTAGCCTTGACAGAAATGAGGAGCCAGGCAGCGGGTGCTGATCACTCACTACAGCTGTTCCAGCAGCTCCCTCCCGGTGGTGGGAGAAGTGCTGTTTAGCCCAGAATCCCACCCTCCCACTACTCACCCCTCACCCACACGTTACACTCCCACCCCCACCCCACCCATCACGCTTCCGTTAAAGGCAGGTGATGAGATGAAAAGAAGCAGAATGCCTCCCTTCCTCTTTGCAGAAAGGGTAGCATGACCGAGAAAAAGCTTTCATTAAAACTAATACTTTATATGGTTGAGTGACTATGTTGCTGAAATCAGTGTTTATTCTCATTAAATACTTTTTTCTTATTCTGGTACCTGTAATAACAATGAAATAAATATATACACATGAGAAAAGTACACACAGAAAGGCATATCCCCTACATAAACACAGCTCTTCTCTTACATTGCCACAGCCAAAGTAATCACATTCTTAAATCCTTCTCCAACCACAGTTCATTACATACTCTAAGAAAGGTTTTTCATTATTGCTGTTTATTTATTTATGCACCTGAAAAGGAATAAAAACCATTTCTAATTTGGGTACTCTCAAATCATACTCTACCTTCTTGCAATTTAAACACAAATTTAGTTAAGACACTACTTGCCTAAAACAACCCTGTTTCCAAAATAGACACTCCATGAAATTTGTTAGTAACAGTTGAATGCTCAGGAGGAGAGCAAAGCTTCAATTAAAGGATTACACTTCCGGAGCTAAAATGGGAGAGGCTGGAAGCTCAGGACCGAACCTTTCTGCTTTCATTGTCTCTGACTTTAGTTTGGTTTTGATTATTCTTTTCCCTTTTCCTTTTCTATCCTTCTTTTTGCTGTTGGCTAGAATTAGAAATTACACGGAGAAGGAGCAGTCTGATCTTACCAAGGAAGTTGTTTTGCTCAAGTCGTTTCTTTCATTTTCAAGTTGGCTCTCAGCCCTGCCTTGGTGCGAGCTGAACCTTCCTCGCTTCTCGTGAGTCACCCAGGTCCAAAGTCTGCCCCACAGCATTACCTGAACGCTTGAATCACCCAGAAACCGGCTTGTTTGCAGGAACTCTGTTTTGCCTCGTATAAAAATGGGCTTCCGAAATGTTTAAACAATAACTAAATGAAGAAATAAAGGACCCGGACATTGGATTTCACCGCTATCAATCATCATGCCCTTTCTCTCTCTCTCTGTAATATCATGTACATTTCTAAGCATGCCAAAGAAGTTAATGAAAATTGGGCACTTAATGGATTTTTCCAAAAACACTCGAAAGTGACAGCTCTCCAAAACCAATGGTCTCTTTCCCATGACTGATGTATTAAGAGCAGAAGGAGTACGTCAACAATCTTGCTAGACAATCATAGATATACTTAACTGCTACTGAAGATGATATTATTTGAAAAGATATACTTCAGCATAGAATTCAGTGCTACTCGGGATTGGGGCAGAATTGCTTCTCAGCTGGAAAAAATACCAAACAGATATTTTTGAACTTCTCAGTAGGTGATAGTCCAGCAACTCTGAGAAACAATTCATAGGCATATGGAACAAATGACTATGGTAATTGCAGGAGGATTATGAATACTTTTAGGTCAGTAGTCTTGACTTTTTCAAAGCTAACCTTGCTGACACTACAACTTAAACTAAATGGTTGCCATATTTACCTAATTTTTTTACATGAATGAAAGAGCAACTTAATGAATTATTTAAATAGGCCACCTACATTTTTAATCTGTATACGGGCATGAATAAGAAAGAATACTTTTGTACTGCATGGGACTGAGCACCCACACACTTTCTGTCCCTCTGTCTTACAAATTCTAGATGGCTACTGGAGGCAGGAAGGAAAGAGAAAACTGCACAATCTTCCTTTATTTATCTTAATTTTGACCTTACATTTGGAAAAGATGAAGGATAATTCTGACCAGTGTTTGTTCAATTCTGTAGCCTTCTGGAACAGACAATATCAATTTCAAATGCCATAACCATTTATTCCCATCACAGCAGGGCCGTTTGCCTGATGAAAACATAACTGGAAAAACGTCTTCTTATGTGGCATTGTAAACCATCTGCCATATTCAGGTTTTACAATATGTAGCAAACTCAAAAGGGAAAAAGTAGAAATAGAAGTTTCTGGAACAACATCATCATCTAAGAACTCCAAAATATCACATTATTAGGGAAAGATACACAAAAATAAACAGCAAATTAACCTGCAAAATAACTACCACTGCAAATAATAATGGATTTTTATTGCTTTATACACATTCCTATGTATGCTTTAATATATTCCCAACCCCTCAAGGAGTGATTTATTGGCTTTTGTTTATTTACAACCACATAGTGCTGCACACCAAATCTAAGTACTTTGTAAATATTAAATCACTCAATTTGCATAACAACCTTATACTGTTTCCAGTATAGCACAGTAAAGCCCTGTCATCATGCCCATTTTACAAATGGGAAAAGTGAGCAAAAGAGCCAGGTTCAAAACAGTTTCTAAGAGGATCTTTACCACTATCCTGTGTGAGTGATTGCTTCCTTTCTCTCCCATATAGTTATAAACATTTCTCTAAAATATAGGTAATTCTTAAAAACAGAGGATTATATTCTAAGATTAATTTCAAAGCTAGCACCAACATCCAAACTCACATTCTGGTACTCTGGTAGTTCATGGAATATGTGCTTTCTTTCCTGAAAAGCTTTCATATAAAACCTAGGTCGACATAAAAGGTGAAAGATGCTTTCATTCCACCAATGATGATGAAGAATACAGCGACTAGAGACAGTGGATTAGACCAACTGTGTGTGTATGTGTGTGTGTGTGTGTGTGTATAAAACAAATGCCACCTCTCATATAAAAATGTTCTATATATATTGGAAATATATAGGTAAGAAAATAAAATCAACATTTATTGTTCTGAGTAGCTAGGTATAAGAATCAATAAGACCCTTTTATGCAAAAAAAAAAAAAAAGTACGAAAAAGTAGGGAATACATAAAACTAAGAAAAAATTAATTCGTGTCTCCCTGCAGAGAACTACAATATATGCTAAAGAAGTCACATCATTTTTCAGTGTCTGTGAAAGAACAGAAAGAAACCAAATTTGTTTCTTTATGTATTTCATTTCATACCAAATCACGAACCAATTTCCAATGACATTAATATGTTCTCTTGCTAAACAGCCACAACCACATCCCAGGAGCCCCAGACTTTTCTCTCTCTGTCTCTTTTTTTTAATCCCTGAATACTCATTTGAAAATTAACTTAGAGCCCTCTTACACTCGTTCCTTTACCTGCTGAAAATTCTCAATGCGTTATGAAAATTAAGTAAGTAATATTTTACTGCAAAGCTTTTTTTCATTAAAAAGGAATAGAAGGCTTCCCTGGTAGCACAATGGTTAAGAATCTGCCTGCCAATGCAGGGGACACAGGTTTGAGCCCTGGTCCGGGAAGATCCCACATGCTGCGGAGCAACTAAGCCCATACGCCACAGCTACTGAGCCTGCGCTCTAGAGCCTGTGTGCCACAACTACTGAAGCCCATGCGCCTAGAGCCCATGCTCGGCAACAAGAGAAGCCACCGCAATGAGAAACCTGCACACCACAACGAAGAGTATCCCCCACTCACCGCAACTAGAGAAAACCTGTGTGCAGCAACGAAGACCCAAAGTAGCCAAAAATAAATAAAATAAAATAAATAATAAAAAAAGTAACAAAGCTAACATTTCTTAAAGTGTTATAATTTGGCAGGGGGGATAAAATACAAACTGAAAGTTTGGCAAGAGTAATTTGGAGCTCATTTGAGTTGAGGGGGAGACTCAGTACCCTGCAATTGACTATAAGCTCCAAGAAGACAGGATCTAAGTTGATTCTAAACTTGGTAGGAAACTGAGAAGATGCTCTAGGATTAAGCCATTTTAAACTCTACTTAAAAGAAAAAGAAACATATTAGCCATTTTTAAACAATATAAGTCACTTCAACATTTCTGCATATAAATGCTTTTAAAGACCTCAAATGAACTCTTAATCATAGATTTCACCACCTGTAGCATATATGCGGCACATGTGACCTGATTGCTAATTAACTGTACTTCCTTCTCTTTTCATTTCAAGCCTCATTTCTCTTTTCTACATCTCATCACACACACCACCACCCCTGAAAGAAGACATATCCTCTTCCAACCTATAACAACCAAAAGTCCCTTATCAGATCTCTCTTATTCTCAAGTTACACCTTGTAATTACTCCCTCTGTTTTTCTACTTGGCTCCCATTAAATTTTCTTCTTTTCACTAGCCCGCCCCACCTAACCAAAAATTTCTGGGAGTCCTCATTCACTTCCACATTGTCTCCCAGAAAAGGAAGAATGCAAAGTGGGGCAGGAGGGGGAGGGGAGAAGATGGAGAGGACCTTGACATCCCCAGTTGGAAACCTACTATGCATCCAGAAAAGCTTCGAATCCACCCAGCTCCCATCTTCCTCATCTCTTCTCTTTCTCTTCCTGCCTCTGATTTTTCATTGTGACCCCATACCTTTACAACCTGGTTAACCTGAGCAAACTCTGATGTGGTTCTGTAAAGGAAGATAGCTAACCACCATTCACATGTACTGATTAACATTTATGTTTACAGTAGGCCAATAATGGTTATATATAATCATAAGTGCCTAAGAATCATTGTTGTGAGATTTATTTAATAACAACACTCCATTCTTATCACATGTGCTCATTCTTCACAAATTTTTTGCATAAGTAGCATAATTATCTCCTTGCAATTAAAAGAAATCAAAGAAATATTGTTTCACACCTTTCTAGAGATTGAAAATATTGGCCTGGCAAGTGGAAAAGTAAGTTTTATTAACAGCCATGGAAGCAAATAAAGTGATACTTTGAGGATTTTGGCAAAGGGATGGCAAAAAGTTAATTCAAGTCACATTATTACAGAAGTAAAGAGAACACCAATCAGTTAAAGAAAACATAGACGTATGTTTTAGCCAAGTGGTACTTTTAAAGGCTATGTTGATAACTAGTGCTTAATAGTGCCTGATAAATAGAAAACATTCAGTAATCATTTACTAATTGAATAAATGCGTGAATGAATAAATGAATTGTTTTCTGGTTTATACCAGGATGGTTAAATTGGAAAATAAATTTGGAAATATTTAGGCATTTTCTACATGCTTCAGTTATATATTACTGCTTCATAGTTATCAAAACTGACGATTTCGTTTTCTTGCGTTGTCAGTAACAGGTTCCATTAATTGTATCTTCCCTTTCCAAAGCCCTTCCTGTCTTTGAAGATGGGCTGTCACACTGCCCTGTTGTTGAATTAAATAGATTTAAAAAGATCTATATCACTGGCACATAAAACTATGAAATTCTGCTTAACAGCTGGATTGTAAGGAAATGATGCCATCTCCAGCCTCCTGAGAGGTGCTGGGCACTGGCACACATGTAGCGCCCAGGGAGGCCTGAGAGCAAAGTGCACCTCTGCAGACAAGCTCTGGAGTATCTCCCACCCGGAAGCTTCCTCCAGGAATAAGTGAGAAGTTACACTGATGCTGGTGTAGCAATGGGATGCAATCTCTTAGCAATACTGAGGAGTTGGTGGGAAGTTGGAAAGACATCAAAATACAACACTGCTTCTCACAACCTCAACACTATATTCTGGCAAAAGCACAAGTAGGTGAGAAATTTGCATGTGATTATTATTTATAGAGAAAGACCCTCTCTGCTCCTCAGCTTGTAGGATTAGTATAAATACAGACAAATAAGTGAGGATTTAGTGATTTGAGATTTTCTTAAGTATGGAATTTTTTATCTGGGTGAGAATTTTCCAATTCCCCCTCTTATTAGCCCTTTGACCTTAGACCAGATTTTTATGCTCCCTGTACCTTTCTTTTCTATATTGTAAAATTGAAAGAGATAATATGCACTTGCCTTCTACATTTGTGAGTCTCATAGTTGGCACTCAGTAAATTTTCAATGAATGGCTGACAAGCATTAAATAGGTACTCAATAAATGTAAATATATGTATATATACATATTTACATAATATTATATAATTATATACTGTTTATTTATAAGTGTATATTACATATATTATATATTATACATTATATATTTATTATATATTATGATACAATATACTACATAATATGATATATATTTGAATTATATATTATATTAATATTATATATGTACATGCTATATGTTTTATATATATATATATATATATATATATATATATATATATATATATGCTTACATGTATTTTAAAGCATTACAGTGGCAGGGAGGGCATCTTGGCTAGTTTGGGTGGGTTACACAAGATGTGGCCCTCAACTCCCCACAACTAGTCTCTACTTATTGCAATCCTTACCCCAAAACTCCTGGTTACAGCAGGAGGAAGGGAAATAGAAATACCAACCTCAGTACTAAGCTCTTTATCACATAAAAAAGGGTTGGTAAAGCCAAACCAAACAAAACAAAACAAAAACATTCTTCTGTCAGCTGGTTCATTTGCCCCTTTTACTGCTCTCTGTACTCTCTTGCTTTCCACAGTGAAGAACTACATATTTATGTACCAGTGACTAGAAGTGGGGAGAGGGCCCCATGGAACGGACGGCCAAGCACACATGTGGAAACCTGAAGAATAATTAACTGTCACATCAGAGTAAAGTGTTATACACCAATCCACAAAGAGCCCTCAAGGGGATGGGGATTCAGAAGTGGCTTCTTCAGTCTATCTGGTCTGCCCTTCTCAGTAGTTCAGCATGGCCTGGGCCCTCAGGACACACACATGGTCACCATCTTCCTTGACAGAAAACATTCCTTTTCTATTTTCTAGCTTGAATCTTGTGCTACCCAGTTCCTCTGTTCTTTTAACAAACCCTTCCCTCTCTTCCATGCCCAAGACCCCACATCTGTTCATGGCTTGCTTCTGACGTAGGTGGGCAGAAATTCTTTGTTCTTCAAATAATATAGTGGAGAACTTTGTTGTAAGGCAGGCTATCAGGGTTCTGGCCTGAGGATGAAAATTGTAGAAATCAATCATACACCTGACTAGAGACAGGTTATCTCCCCCAGCCTGTTTCTAAACTTTACTGTGCTGAAACAAATATGTCACCTTCTCACTCTCCGGATCCATCTTTTAGAAACCCCCATCTATTAAATTTGGCTTGAGCCTTATTAGTTTGGTAAAAAAGATGTGTGTGGGGGGGCAGGATTCAGCATACCATTATAGACTCCTTGTGCTAAATCATGGTTTGACCAAATTTAGCTTGAGCATGGCCACAAATGACTTCTGAACAGAGGCCCTCATATTGGACCACAGCCATTGCCACCTGCGGTCTTGACTTTAATCTCCTCCTCATCAAATCCATCTTGAATTCCACTGACAATTTACATTCTCCACTGTCTCACATCTCTCTCCTTGTAACTTCTTGACTATGCATATATCTATTTATTTGCATAGAATTCTATAATTTACAAAACACTTTTATATATATTCTTTTAGTTGATTACTTTAAACATCCTGATAGGAAAAATGGTATCATCCCCATCTTATAGGTGTAAACTTCAGAGAAATTCAGAGACACGATTGAGATCACACAACTAAAAAGTGCCAGAGCTAAAATTCTAACCTAAATCACTTAACTCTCGGACTGGCACTTTCATCAGTGTCAAATGCCTTAATGTGACACTTAAGATATTACAAAATCTGAATTTCCAACATTATATCCAGCGGTTTGCAGCTAACCTTTCTACTCTAGCAAAGCCAGTCTTCGCACTGTCGCTCAACTGCATCTGTAGAGTTGCTTCCTTCCTTTGTATTCTGTATTTCCCAACCTGGAATATTCTTCAGCCTTCTTATTTGCTGTGTTTCCTGACCTGGAATCTCTGCTAGCCTTTTATCTGCATATGGTCCAGTTCAAATCCCACTCTTCCTCCAATCTTTCCCACATTGCCACAGCCTATCACCATCTCTCTTCTTTCAAAATTCTGTACAGTTATTTTCTACCCGTCATGTGGACATCATGAGCAGGCCCTCTGGACATTAAATGCTGTTTCTACAGTAACCCTCAGCCTTACATTGGCTGAACAAAGTTACACAAAGCTTAGGGAATGAGAGTCTCCCCTGAGATATCATGTTCTCATGTCATCTTCTGCTACACTGTCGCTGGAGACAGAAAATCACCAATTATCAACACAGTACTTTTCAAAATTGTCAGGGCTCAACTTGAATATTCTTCTCTCAGTACTGGCTTCCCCATCTCTTTTATTCAGAATATAGCAAGTTTCTCCTATCCTCATGTTAACGAGTGTGTGCTTCTTGTAAAGCAATTACTACAACATATTGAATATTGTGTTTATTTATACAGCAGTCTCCTGCTTTCAGTTCCATAGCTCCCTGGTTGCATGGAAAGTGACACTCATTGTGACCCACTATGGCACTGGCTCCAGACAGACAAACTTCACTAAATGTTACATGGCTGGATGAATGAATGAATGAATGAATGAAAATGTAGATTTCGTGGAAGCCAGAGCAGTTTCCCTAAATGACACTTAGCTAGTACTGAGAGCCTCAGGCTATCCAACTAAAGCCTTGTTAATCCTTAATTTGGCTGAAATAACTTTCAACTCTGATAAGGGTCAAAAGAAGAGAAATTTACTGTGGAATATGGTTTCCCTTAGGAAGTGTTAGCCATGTTATTTTGGTTCTCAGTTCAGCCCCAAATCCCATTCGACCCATAATGTAGCAGAATCATGATGTGAGGCCAAACAAAAGGAAAAAGAAATAGAAAAGGAGAAAAGGGAATACAAGAAGAGTTTCCATTGGACAGAACAGTAGGCAGGTTCACTCAAGGAGAAAATCAAAGCAAGAATTAAAGCAACTTAAAAAAAAAAGAAGTGCAGATTTTGAAGACCTACTCGAATTTAACAGATGTTACTACTGTGCGTTGTGAGGTGACCAAGATTAATTAATAGAATCAAGATTTTCTACCAACCATCGACTTTCTCCACCGTCCCTCACTGCCTTTCTAATATATTTCTACTGTTGCTATATTATAAATTTAAAAGTCCTATAGTAAAAAATAACACAAATATTAATAATAATAATATAATAATAATATGTATACACCTCTGAGTCCTATCTCCTCATCAATAAGGTGGAATGATCATAATAGCTAAGAGAGCTATTCACAGAGGCTTCATCTGTATTAAATAAAATAGTATAAAGTGCTTAGGACAGAGATGGCATATTGAAAACATTCAATAAATATTACTATTATTAGCAACTATCACCTGCCTCAAACTCATGCCTGTCTCAATGAAGATCTTCCTGGAAAAGCTGGCATGAAAACAGAAGTACAAACTTGACATATTTGATGCCTTGTCACAGAAAGAAAACTTACAATAACTATGCTCTACCATTACACCCTTGACCTTGTGGTTACTACTATGTATGTCACCTACCTAGTCGCTCAAATAATTCAACGTATTGTATGCAAAATTATATATTGTGTGTGCTCAGGTTGCATTTAAGAGATTGAATCCCTGCCTGCGCCCTTTCACAGCTGGTTACAAATCCACTAAGTTGTAGGATGGGAGCTCTTAGCTTTTAAACCAGCCTGGATATCATTCGTGATCTCCCCATAGTCCACATGTAACACAGCTACATTCCCACTCAATATCCAGCTGGGGCTAATTCATTTGTTTAATATGCACCAGGCATTTACTTGGTGCTGGGAATATAACAGTGAACAAAGTTGATAAAAATCCCTGACCTATTAGAACTACATTCTAGTGGGAGAATGATCCAGAATAGTAAAGGGCAGAAATGAAAGTGTTTAGTCTTTGGAAATGCCATCTCATCAGCCCAAAGATAAGTTGTCCTTACATTTGAAATAAATGGATTTTTTTTTTTTTATAAAAAGTGGTATTTTACCTTGACATTATACAATAGTAAGATTTGGAGTATGACTTTCTACGTTATGACCAACTGCTTTTCCTTATATGTCTTTAACTTCCTTATTTGAACAGGGGATATCAAATGAGAATAATAAACCAAAAGATATAATATGAGAAATAGCTACCTATCAGCAACAAGGATAGTAATTACAGATAACTTAAAGCAGAAATATCAAAGCTTTAAAAAGAGTGCATAAATCATGCCTCCAAGGGAAAGAAAGGCACAAAAGTCACTTTTTGGGCCCATTCACCCCATCTCTACTATCCCCACCTTCCTCCCTCACTCTGGCATCTTAAACATCTTAAATCAAAAGCAGCACCTGTGGTTAGTGATCACACCCAAGGGTCTTCACAGCTACATATCACCTCCCCCCTCCACACCTGCTACAATAGAAATATCAAATCCAAATCCAGAATTTATTTTTTTTTTTTTTTTTGCGGTATGCGGGCCTCTCACTCTTGTGGCCTCTCCCATTGCGGAGCGCAGGCTCAGCGGCCATGGCTCACGGGCCCAGCCGCTCCACGGCACGTGGGATCTTCCCGGACCGGGGCACGAACCTGTGTCCCCGGCATCGGCAGGTGGACTCTCAACCACTGCACCACCAGGGAAGCCCCAAATCCAGAATTTTTAAATACAAGGAACAATTTCAAGATAACAGAAAGAACCGTCTGATCATTGGCAGAATGTGCTACATTTTCCGTTGTAAGGCTCATGCTATTCGTAAATATTTTATGTAAAAAGATACAAAGAAACTGGTGATGTGCAGTAAGAGGAATAGTGAAAAAGGCCAAGACTTATCAAGTTCAAGGCACTATTCTACACTACACATGAAAGCAAACTTGGCTCTAGAAATGGAGACAGACATTACGCCCGTTTCACAGATAAGAAAAGCTAGCACTGAGGACTAAACTAATTTGCCCCAGTTTTCATGACTGGTAGCCGACAGAGACGCAGCTCCCCCTCTGACAGCCTACTGCTGACTTCCACATGCTAAATCATCTTTCTCAATATGGTCAGCTCCATCTTAACCCATGATTCCATGAATTCCTTTCCGCTCCCTCTTCCCATTTCTGTTTCTTATAGGACATAGAAAAACTCTTATAAGACAAAAATTATGTCATGTGATTTTACATTGTCCATAGAGATTGAAACAACCTTAAAAACCACAAATCAAACCTGAAAATCCGCCAATTCTGCTTTGTTCAAGTGTAAAAGGGGTTTATAACCCTGGCTCTTTTAATATTATGGATATTTATGAGATCAATGGGATTATATGCATGAAAGTATTTTATGAACCAAACACTAAATTGTAGAAGAAATGTTGTCCAAAGGGTAGTGATAACTTTCATTTTTCTCTTGAATCCCCTATCCAGAATTAACTTCTCCCTCTCTGGGCTTTCCAAGTGAAATTTCTGAATGTTTACTAGAACATTTATCTCATTTGCCCTCAATGTGAGCCAGCTCACAAGAGTTGATTGTAACATTTTCAGGAATTTTGGGAGCCAGCTATTAAACATAGCTACGATTTTTTAAAGTATATTATGTAAACTTATCATTTAACAAATTATATTAGGGACAAAGGTAGGCTACCCAAAACTCATTATTCCTAACTATTGTACAATTCTTACTATTACCTATGCTCATATATATCTACCGTATTTGCATGGTAGGAAGACCATATAATAGTGAGCTATTGAGCACCCTTTCCCAACTTTGTGTTCAGGGATCTCATTCTGGTAGCTTGAAACTGACCATGATAGAAATATTTTTCCCACAGATATCAGCGGACTCTACAAATCAAGGCTTAATTTGTTGGTTTGTTCGTTATCTAGACTTAAGAAAGCGATGGACAATGTGTTAATCATGCAGATTCAGCTAAAAACTGTTAAATAGCATTAAAAATGGTCACATCATAGGTGAATTGTAATCATAGGTTGGTACGGGTACAAGAATTGGGCAAAAATGAATGAAAGCATTATCTGAGAAT
Source organism: Mesoplodon mirus (assembly GCF_964341445.2). NCBI lineage: Eukaryota > Metazoa > Chordata > Mammalia > Artiodactyla > Ziphiidae > Mesoplodon > Mesoplodon mirus. The sequence goes on along the minus strand of NC_138977.1, from coordinate 11,603,666 downwards.
CAATGACTGTATAGAATTTAATAGTGTATTCCATATCATATCATTTGTAAATTGTGTGCCACCTTTATATCTGTAAGATTTATAAGTGTATGCATTTGTATATATCTATGCATATATGTGTGTACACATTACAGTAAGTCCCCTACATTTGAACCTTCAAGTTGTGAGCTTTTAAAGATGTGAACATGTGTTCACATGTCCAATCACGTAAGTTAGTTCATGTGTCTGGCGTACACTGTCACATGCATGCATCCTCTACAAGTGGTTGTGCTTTTCTGTACTTTACTGTACAGTACTGTATACAGTAGTATAGTATCTTTAATTCAAGCCCAGGATGTTAGGAAGCGAGTGTAAAATCAGCAGTGATGTGGCTGGTACTGTAGTGTACTTTTCAAGGTACTGTACTGTACTTTTCAAGGTACTGTACTGTAAGATTAAAAATGTTTCCCTTATTTTTTGTGTTTTTTTAATGTATTATTTGTGTGGAAAGTATTATGAACCTATTACAGTACAGTACTATACAGCCAATTGTGTTAGTTGGGGACCTAGGCTAACTTTGTTGGACTTACAAACAAATTGGACTTCCTACTAACGCGCTCTCAGAACGGAACTTGTTCGTATGCAGGGGACTTACTGTATATACTATTTATATACACAGATATACATGTGTGTGTGGGGGGGTAAGCAGCCATTAGTTAACCTTTTACCAGAACCCTACTGTTACGAAGAGAGAAAAGGATGCTAATGCAGGAATTGGGAGAGGAGGAAAGAAAAGGGGAAACTGCAATGGCACGTACTAAGTGGAGTGGCGATGGCTTGCTATCCCTTGGTGATTAAGGACAGGAAGTGGAACACCAAATCCAGCCTGAGACAAAAGAGTGGTCAGCAAAGACGTCCCCAACACCCCCAGGGAAGGCTACTGGAGTCAGTTTTCGTGATGAACGGAAGTTAGCCAAGAGAAGGTCTTGGGAAAAGACAAGACACAGATGAGATAAGAGGATGTGTGGTCCTGTACAAACATATGAGTTGTTCAGAACACGTCTAGGAGAGCATGTGCATGAGGCATCGTAAGAAATGTGTCCTCTTATTTCCCTTCACTGTGACCAGGGGCCACACTTCATGTATCTAGTGTGCCCCAGAATACAGGACGCAGTGCCCTATATATCACAGACATTCGATAAATGCTCTAAGAATTAAATAGCATATATTCAGTAACACTTGGTCAAGTAATAGTAAAAGCCAGTAATAAAAAGCGCATTTAATACTTAGTTTTTAAATTTTCTCACACTCTAATTTCTCACTGAAAAGAAAACAGAGTGCATAGGAAAAACATGTTGCATATTTCTTAGCCCTGTTTCCCCTTAACTAGAAAGTCCTGCTAAATTTTGAAGGTCCAAGGAATAACCTTACAAAAGTGATGGTTTGAATTACTTGTCTACAAACTAGTCAGCCCACTGAGTTCAAACAACAACTAGCTTAACAACCTCATTACAGGAATGCTTGGCTCACCTAACAGTCCTGCTTTGGATCATTTTAGTTTAATTGCCCAAACTATAGTCAAGGATAGCCAACATTAACATTCCCATAAAGACTTGTTTTTTCCCTGCAGGTTGAAATACAAGGGATATATAAGCATTTAGATTTAAGGATGCTGCACATGTAAATATAAATAGAGACATATCAACATAAAACGGCTCTACTGGTACTTGGCAGTACTCTCTCCTAAGAAGCCTCTCGTTTGTTATCTGGATGAATCCATGTCTTGTCATTTCACAAAGGAAAGGTCTACCTCTGAGGAGCAGATTCATAACGACTAAGCTTGTGAGTCTGGTGAAAACCAAAATAAGTCTATTAATCTACAACAAGAACCAGAGTGGACATGAACTGGAATAATAATGAAAATAGGACTAACCCAATTTTTTTTTTTTTTTCTTTGCAGTACGCAGGCCTCTCACTGTTGTGGTCTCTCCCGTTGCAGAGCACAGGCTCCGGACGCGCAGGCTCAGCGGCCATGGTTCATGGGCCCAGCGGCTCCGTGGCATGTGGGATCTTCCCAGACCGGGGCATGAACCCGTGTCCCCTGCATCGGCAGGCGGACTCTCAACCACTGCACCACCAGGGAAGCTCCCCCAATTTTTTTCCAGTAAAAAAACATGCATGTAAGCTAAATAATATTCAGAATGTTTACTTACTTATTTATATGGAGAAATCACCACCATATGAACTAGAGTCCATAACTTTGGTTTAACCATGAATTATTTCCTATAGAGAGGCCTATTGGGAAACCAAGCATGTTAGCTATCTATTGCTATGTAACAATATTACCACAAACTTAGTGACTTTAAAAAAACATACATTTATTATTTCACTGTTTCTATGGGCCAGGAATCCTAGCACATCTTAGCTGGGTCTTTTGTTTAGGGTCTGGTCTCACAAGGTTGCCACCAAGGTGTTGGCTGGAACCATGGTTTCATCTAAGGCTTCACTGGGAAGAATTCCCTGCCAGGCTCACTTAGATTGTTGGCAGAATTCAGTTGCTTGTGAAATTGAGTGCTTCAATTGAGGAGTGAGGGCTTCGCTGTTTTGTTGGGGGTTGGCCAGAAGCTGCCCTCAGCTCCCAGAGGTCACTACAGGTCCTTGTCATACGGGGTTCCTCAACATGACTGCTTACTTCCTCAAAGCCAGCAAAGAAGACTCCAGAAAGATGGGTGCTAAAGTCTCATATAACAAAAACATATAAGGTTACATAGCATGTTCTGCACATGTAATCTTGTATATCCTGTCACCTCTGCCATGTTCTATTGGTTAGAAACAAGCCACAGGTTGTACCCAAACTCTAGGAAAGGAGCTCTCACAAGCGTGTGAAACCAGCAGTTGGGGATCATGAGGGCCACCCTAAAAATCTGTTTGCTACACCACATAATAAGGTTTGTTTTCTGAATGATACAAGAATCAAATATGGCCAAGACAGACTGATGAATCTATCTCATTGCCATCACAGAAAGTCTTGCCCACAAGACGAGAACACACAAAATCTATGGGCTCTTCTTCCTTGAGTGATACTTAAACAGCTAATGACAAGGTTTGCCTTTGTGACTATCTTATCTCTGCCACTGGATGTACAACTTTCCTCTGATTCTCAGATGCTGTATTAGACTGCCACGGCTGCCTCACAAAATATCACAGACTAAGAGACTTAACAGAATTTATTTTCCCACAGTTTTGGGGGCTAAAAGTCCAATAGCAAAGCACTGGTAGGTTTGGTTTCTCCTACGATGGCCTCTCTCCTTGGCTTGCAGATGGCCACCTTCTCCTTGTCCCCCCACGTGGTCTTTCCTTTGTGCATATGCATTCCTGGTGCATCTTTGTGTGTCTAAATTTCCTCTTTTTACAAGGACAACGGTCAGATTGGATTAGGGCCTCATTTTAATTTAATCACCTCTTTAATGGCCGTATCTCCAAATACAGTCACATTCTGAGGTGCTGGGGTTAGGGCTTTTAACATTTGAATTTTAGGGAGCATAATTCAGTCAATAACCAACCCTATCTTTTCTAAATGTTGCAACATCAGTCAACTTACAATCGGGTCTACTTGTCTGCAATCTCTTTAAAGTGATTGACTGTGACCCATCCCATTCCATTTTCATGTGAAACTTTAACTCTCAGAGAGAAATTATGTTCCTCTTAACTTTAAGTTTCCAGGGAACTCGTGACTGTGGTGGACTCCTACAACTGAAAATAAACATGTCTTAGTTTTGTAATCTATCCCTACCCAAAAGACAAACACATACAAACAAAAGCTGCAATTTTGCTAAACCCAATGTGTTAGACATTGTATGGAACATCTGCCTTAGTTCATCTAACACAATTTATTGAGTCCCTAAAACAAAGCTACATGGTCTGTTCATTCATGGAGCCAACATCTAAGAGGGGAACACTGGGCTTGGGGAGAGGCAGGTAATAAACAAGCAAGCACACAAGCTACAAATTCCAGGAAGAGGTTGTGAATGTGAATGCCAGTGAAATAAGAATGCCAGTGGTTGGGGGGGGGGGGGAGAAACCTACTTGATGTTGGGTGGTGAAGGATGGCCTCCCAGAGTTGGAGACATCTCACTCAAAGCCATAAGCATAAGAAAGAGTTGATCACGTAAAGCGGGAGGGAAGAGTGCCCCAAATCAGGCACTGCAAGTATAAAGACTCTCAAGGCAAGACAGATTTTGAGGTATTTGAGGACCTGAGGTTAGAATACAGAAAGCAATGGGTCGTGGAATGAAGACTTCAACCCTTGTTTATGTTACCTAGTAGCTGACCCATACAAGCATTAAACTGTATACCACTGTGGTCAAGAAAGCAGGCCCAGGCCCGAAGGGTTTAGGTAGGGATGAAATGCTTGGGTTCCAATCCCATCTCTGCCACTTATTAGCTGTGTTAACCCAGATTCAACTTTCCAACTTCTAAAGTAGCAAGGAGTTGGTGTATTTTCAGGTCAACAATGCAAAGCACTTAGCATTTGGCACATAGTCTGAGTTCTGCAAATATTAGCTATCTTAACGTGAAACAAGCCCAGCATACAATTTTCTCTCTTTATATTACTTCTTGTATTAAACTTGCATCTGAATATAATTCTAAGAGGAAGGTTTTTTTATTAATGATCTCTAATTAAGAGATAGAGTTAATTTGGGGAACACTGAAACTTTAAGACTTCACGCAATAGCTGTGGTTAAAATCCAGGTGTTAATTTCTGCCAAGAAACAGTATCACAGTGCATGTTACAAAGAATGTATTTATATAATCCATTTTTATATTCAAATATTAAAAGAAGACAGAAAACCTGTATTAAATATTCAATTTTCTCTCTTTAGTTTTTTTTTCTCTCCCCCCCAAAAAAATGCCTGAAACATTCTGGCAGACTCAAGAAGGCAGAATCTGTTCCATTGTACGGGATAAAGTTAAACCAGAGAGAGAGAGAGGGAGAGAGAGAGAGAGAGAGAGAGACATTAAATAAATTGGGTCAAAATCATTTAATCCACCTCTCACACAATTTCAACTTCTGGGGCAGATTAGAAGTTTCATAATTCAGCAGGCCTGAATTCATTCATTGTTATATGGGATTTTATGTTATTATATGGCATCTGGTCCAGGGTCAGGACATTTCTTAATTGCACATTATATACAGGATTCAGCCTTAGATCAAAGAGTAATTCAGGACTCTTTCCTCTCACTTCATCACTGTGATATTTCTTGAAGAAATATGTCTGGAATAAGTGTAAAACATGGGCTAGATGGGGCAGAGAGTGGCATGCCTTGTCATTATTTGGGGTGTAAAGAATGAGACTAAAGAAAAGAGAGCTGAGAAAAATCCATCAGGTTTAGAAAAAGATACGTTTGTTTACTTTTTGAAGAAAGGATAGGAAATCTTGGAGGACAAAAATAAGGACACATTCCATATTCCTCAAAGAGCTTTAGGGACTTTTTCTCCAAGTTTTGTAATGCACAAAGAAAAGCACTCAAGTATTTCTCCAGAGCACTTATCTCTCAGATCCAGCCTCCCAAGTCCTATTGGAAATTAAGTGCAAGCAAACAGACTACCCAAGTTACTGTCAGATCAACAGGTTACTGATCGATATCCTATCTTTCAAATCATCTTAAGGTCAGCAGACAACAATTCTCCATGAACTTTCGGTTACAAAGAAATAGAAAGGAATTCCTTTTTTCCCCCTAATATTTATTTCCAATAATTCATCTTCCTTCAGATTACCTGGAAATCAGACCGTTACAATTATTCTAAATTGGGCATCAGTGCAGGCACATTGTTCTTTGTATGAGATGATCCCAGAATCCTGCAAGGATATGACTTCTGTACCAGCTGATCCTGAATCTACATGAATTGAGGATGGGACAGTGGATGCTACTTAAAAATTACTAGGGTTGGGGTGGAGGAATAAATTAGGAGGTTGGGATTAACATATACACAGTGCTATATATAAAATAGATAACCAACAAGGACCTACAGTATAGCACAGGGCACTATATTCAATATCCTGTGATAAACCATAATGGAAAATAATATAAAAAAGAATGTATACATATGTGTAACTGAATTCCTGTGCTGTACAGCAGAAACTAACACAACATTGTAAATCAACTGTACTTCAATTTAAAGAATTAATTAATTTTTAAAAATTACTAGAGGTAACGGCTGGCATGAGTGAGTCTCGCCATCTTCTGCAATGGTGTTAAAATAAAAGAATGTTAATCATACCAAGGAAAAGCCTACTTTAAAAAACATAAAAAGATATGCCATCGCTGTGCATTGTGGGAGCCAGCAATTTGGCAAGCACATGCTGTACACGCTGCTTCTTTTCCCAGACACCTTACACCTGCTGCTGCCCATTTGTTCTTACTGTAAAGGCCCTGGTGGTCTTGAACACCTTCTCCACTCATTCCCCTCATCTGCTAAAAAACACAACCCTCAGATGGTTAAGAAGATACATCTACTCATGGATGGCTACCGGTTGTGAAAAAAGAAGATGCTACGAAATTATAAATTAGTTTTTAAACACCCAAGACTGGACCTAGAATCTGTACCCTACATTTATTAAAGCCGACAAGTGAAATCACAAAAATATATAAAAGAGCATATGCCCTGACATTTGCTTTACCTCGGTCTGTTCAAGTGGGTGGAAAGGAACCCAGGCAACCAGAGGTCTGTGAAACTTTAAGTAGATTGCTCAAACAATACTTTGCCATGTGTGTAGGAGAAGCTGGGCAGAGAGGATGCAAATTAAAATTTTTGTCACCTGGAACTTGAGAGGTTCCCAAAAAGCACATCAATGACTCATAAAGGGGATAGCAATAGTTATTAATAGTAGCAGAATCAATCTATAAAGAAGATGATCTAACCAAAGAGAAAAGCAGTTCTTTTGAAAAAGCCTTTTCGATGGAGAGAATGGTGAGTATAAAATAAACCTCTTCATCAAATGGGCATGGGCCAAGGCACTTGTGCAAGGCACAGTGCAGCTTTCCTCTCTGGCATTTTTCACACTTGTTAATCTGTGACAGCTAAGTAAAAATCAGGAAAAAATCAACTTCCCCCATAGTTGCCTATAAAACCAAAATGAATAATATAGTCCTCATGATTGTGTCATAACACATGAAGAGCCTGGCAGTTTACTGTACATTTTGCTATTGGTGTTTAATGTACAGTTTCTCCTAACCAGAGACTAATTACCATTTATATTGGGTTATACATCTATAATACAGAGAATAAGCCACTAAGATTCAGTCTCACTTTTACTACTTTATGAGCTCTGTGACCTTCATCTGAACTTATCTAAGCCTCATTTTCTTTACCTGAACACAGATATAAGAATAATAGCATGCCTCTTACCTCGAAGGATCGAATTAAATCTATGCGTATCTCCAGCTAGCCCTGCCATTTTTTTTGCTCTGAATGGGGTCATATTTATTTTTAGGCCAAAATTACCATGATTCTGAGACCCTACCTGCCTAAGTGAGAAGCCAGCACCTCTCAAAGATAACATCAATTATTTCTGAGAGTCTAGAAAAGGGCCTTTATCAACTGCAGTCATTCTCCTCCTCCTCTGCTGCGCCCACTTACCATCCCGTTGCCCAAGTCCTGCTGGGAGAAGGGAAGCTTACCACTGCAGAACAAGGCACTTGCAAGAACACTTTTGTTCTGTGCCAAGTCAGCTGCCTAGTGATGCTTGTGAAGCTGCTAGTCCTCAACTTGCTAAAGCAGGGCCTGATTCCCTGCAGAGCCAGGAAACAGGGTCCTCTTGCCAACTCTGTGATACACTTTACACCCAGGCCATAAGCAGCCCCACCAGCTAAAGGGCCACCTCTTCCTGGAATCTCAGAGTCTCCCAAACTTTCCCTCTCCTTCCATATGGGATCTCTCAGTCCATGGAACTCCAGAGAGAAGACATCCCTCGTCATCCCTTCCAACCATCTGTCTCCTCCCATATCTCACCTCAAACAAAACCTCTATAACGTTTTTCCAGTTTCCAGACACAAAGCCCCAAGCAAATAAATGAATGCAAACAAACACTCGTGATAATTGCAAGGTGGGTGGGATATACAAACACAGCTCAATCAACCAAAATACCTGTTTGTGTGCATCCATTTATCCAACAAATATTTCATTGAACCAGTTTATTGAACTAGCTGGATTTGTAGTGAGAAATCAAAAGACAATACTATTTGTCTCATAAAGTAGCTTTCAAATCCACTCTTTTGGATAACGCTTTCTTCCCCTGAATAATACCTCAGGAAAGCCCCATAGTCTTTTCTGGTTGTATTCAGGTTTTGACAGCTGCATTATTAAATATTGAACAATTCTATCCCAATCAAAGTTAAAACTGTAATCTCTTGGTCAGGTTAAATCTTCTCTTCATCCCCCAGCTGTTCTCTCAGCCTTAGAAACCTGTTGTGTGCTCTGTCCTTCACCCTCCTTGTTCCATATTCTCTGTAATCTCTTCTGACAGGGAGAAAGGATGAACAAAAAGAAAATAAGAGTCTTGTTTTGTTTCTAAAAAGTTTTTTAAAGATAAACTATTTATTTTTTTAACATTTTTACATATATATAGACAAATTGCTAAGATAATAGAGTTCCCATGTACCCCCTCCCCAGTTTCCACTCTCATTAACATCTTACATCCATGTATCACATTCGTTATAATTCATGGACCAATATTGATGGATTGTTATTATCGAAAGTGTATACTTTATTCAGACTTCCTTAGATTTTCCCTAATGTCTTTCTTAGTTCTTAACCAGAATCCCATCCAACATACTTTATTCCATTTAGGCATCCCATCTCCTTAGGCTCCTCTGGCCTAAGACACTGTCTTAGACTTTCCCAGTTTTTGGTGACCTGTTTCAGGGAAGACTGGTCAGCTGTTTTGTACAGTGGCTCTCAATTGGGATTTGTCCCATTTTTTCCCCACACGATTAGACTGGGATTGGGAGGAAGTCCACAAAGGTGAAGTGCCATTTTCATCATGTCACATCATGGATACATATTACCAGCATGACATATGACTGTTGATGTTGACCTTGGTCACCTGGATAAGGTAACTTTTTGCCCGTTTTCTCTACTGTAAATTTGCTCTTCTTTCCCCCTTTCCATACTGTAGTTTTTGGAAGAAAGTCACTATGTGCAGACCACACTGAAGGAATGAGAGTTATACTTCACCTCCTTGAAGGCAGAGCATCTACGTAAATTATTTGCAATCCTTCTACGTGAGAGATTTATCTATCCTCCCGCATTTATTTATTTATTCAATTATTTCTTTGTATCTGTGTGAACTCATGGGTATTTATTTTATACGTTGAGTTATAATCCAATGCTACTTTATTTTGTCATTCAAATTATTCCAGCTTCAGCCAGAAAGAGAGTTCTTTCAGTTGGCCCGAGTCCCTTTGATATATTCCCAGCACTGTGTGTGTGTTTGGGCAGGGCCATGGGGGGGTGGTTGTTTTTGTTATTGTTGTGTGTTGTTATTGTTGTATGTTGTTATTGTTGTGTGTTGTTATTGTTAGCACTTTCTTACTTTCTGGCAGAATGAGAAATTCCAGGCCTGTTTGATGTATTCACTGTCCTAGCCCTAGACTCAACCGTTTCCCCAAAGAGCCTTGGTTTCTTTTATTGAAGAATGGTATTAGAAACCAAGATCTTCAATTTTTTTGTTTGTTTGTTTTGTTTTTTGCGGTATGCAGGCCTCTCACTGATGTGGCCTCCCTCTCCCGTTGCGGAGCACAGGCTCCGGATGCGCAGGCTCAGCGGCCATGGCTCACGGGCCCAGCCGCTCTGCGGCATGTGGGATCTTCCCGGACCGGGCCACAAACCCATGTCCCCTGCATCGGCAGGCGGACTCTCAACCACTGTGCCACCAGGGAAGCCCAAGATCTTCAGTTTTGTTTTTCCTCATTCTTTTAAGTAACTACACATCATCTGCTTTACGGATATACCATACTAATAAATTTAACTAGTCACTGGTGGGTGTACATTTAGGATTTCCCCAATCAGAATCTGCACCCTAGTTCTAACCTGCAACATAAGGAGAAAAATATTAATATACCCACGCACTTCAAGCATTGTAAACAATGTTGGAAAGTAAAGCAATCGCCAGTGTTTGCTATGACATGGAAGTAACCCTGCACTGGATATTCCCAGGAGTATAGATCTTTTTCCTTCTGTTGGATTATTTCATGAAGTAAATATTTAGAAGTGTGTTTGTTCACTGGGATGAAGTGAAGAACATTTTTATAGTGTTTGATATGTGTTGCCATTTTGCATTTTAAAAAGTTTGTATCAATGTCCAGTGCTAACAGCAATAAAACACTAGCTAATGTTTTTCAAATGTTTATTTTGTACCTGTTACTATTATAAGTGCCTTATTTCTATCAACTCATTTGTCTCACAAAAACCCTAAAATATGGATATTATTATTATCATCATTTAATCAGATCAGAAAACTGAGACACAGAGAAAAAGTAATTTGCCCAAAGTTACATGATGAGTAAGAAGCAGAGCTGGATTTGAATCCAGTCAGTCTAACTTAAGAACTGGGGCACTTCATTATTGCCTCACATTGACTAATTCCATATGTTATACCACTTAGATATTAGAATTCTGGCAGGAAAAAAAAGGGACGTATACATAGCATAAAATACTACCTTAAGATTGCTTTGTTTTGATTTCTTTGACTCTTAGCTACAATGACTTTCCCATGTTTTTGTTGCTATTGTCATTATTTTGCTTTATTTGTATTTCCCTTTAAGTAAAATGCCTATTTAGGTATATTTTTGCAGTTATTAGCGGAACTTACATTTTAAGTTAGAGTGTGTGAGGTTTGTCACATTACCTAAGTTTTAGTGATAGAGAGATAGATATTGAGTCTTTACTCTCTTGATGTTTTTCCTCTCTCTGCCTATTTCTTTCTGATTCTTGCTCTTGGATGAAGCTGGCCCTTGGGCAGCTCCAACAAAGAGTCTTGCTCAATAGGCATCTTCTTGCTAACAGGTTCTATCGCTACAAACTAATGTATCGGGACAGAAGTCCCTGAGATGGTGAACTTTTTCTAATCTCCCTTCTTCAGATACACTCTTCCTCCAAAGTGTCCACTGTGGGGCAGAAATGTCAGAGGTTAGTCAAAGTGATTTTTTTATTATGGCATGATGGAATCTCAAGGTACAAAATGTATATAGTCAAACTATACTTAATGTCATTGTAAAATGTATTAACCAAATTAGGATATTTTGAGAGGGAAAATGGGAGCTCTAGGACAGCAGACATAAACAAAACTGTCTTGAATAAATCTGGACATACAGTCATCCTAACCATGGTAAACAATCAACCTGGCAATGTACAAGCTATTAGACAGTCATTTGAGGGAGCTATTTCCTTTCACTCTTCACATTAGCAGATTCCCCTCTACTGGTCATGTAGCATCACTTTCCTTGTAAATCCACCTTCCTCCTTATGAAAGGCTGAGATGGAGTCTTTTTTTTTTTTTTCCCAAAAATGGCCACAAGAATTACTCCCATAATCACTGGCCATGTGACTCTACCACTTATTCCACTAAGAAGTAGAATTTATTTTCCCTCCCCTCGAATTTGAACTGGTCTTTTGACTTACCTTGACCAGTAATAACATGTGGAGGAAGTGATTTTATATGATGAAGAGGGCCTAGACCTCAAGAGACTTGGCAGTGTAAGCAGCTTTTTGCAGGCAGCAGCTCTCTGCAGGAGACCCCTTTTGTCTTGTCACTTTAAGCAAAGCTATATTGTAACTAACTGTTAAATCAGGAACCCTCTTGTTCTACTCATCTCCAGCCCAAGCACACCTTTCAAATCTTTTGATCATACAATACCTTGCCTAACCTGTTGATTCTTTCCTTAGATCAAAGAAGTAGAAATAAAGAGTAAGTAGTTAACAGATGACCAGGTCTTTTGCCCACTTTCCCCTTCAGTAACCTTGTGAACAGGCTGGGTGAATGAGACAGCATCTAAAGAAAGATCACAAGAAGTTGACAAGTCTGCACACAAAGCCTGCACACAGTTGGGGGCAATGACTCTGACCCCCTATCTCAATGATTAACTGAGATTATTTCCCCTTTTTCTCTCTAAAAACTTTCATGGCTGAGCAGAATCTTTGGATCTGGTTCTGGGACCTGAGTCCTCCTTCTCCCCAGGTTGCCGCTTCCTGAACAAAGCAACATTTCCATTCCTACCAGCACGTGTCTCTGGAGTATTGAGTTTTCGAGTGGCAAGCAGCCGAACCTGAGTTCAGTAACAGCAGCTTTTTCCTTTGCCCTTTTAGAATCATGCACTGAGACCATATTCATGTGAGGAAGCTTAGAATGAAAGCTCCAGCAGCGGGGTTAATCCCCCCCTGGCAGAGGCCAGCCCCCTCAATCTATACCCTGAATGACTGAGCCCAGGAAAGACTAGCAGAAATACCATCTGGAAAACCCAAAGAATTGTGACGAATAACGAATCACCTTTTGTTTTAAGCCAGTAAGTTTGGAGTTGGTTTCTTATACAATGAAGGAAAACTGTAACAAATGCTTAAAATAAATTAGTTTTCTCTCTACAGTTCTTTAGACACTTGTAGTTTAATAACTACAATAAAGCCAACTGGGATTTATCCAAGGCACCAAGTTTTAAAGACTGTGCAGGTTTTAAAACCACCGCAATCTGGCCTCTCTGCTACCAGCTGAAGCAGCCAGCTTGCCCCTGTCAGCTCTTCGGTGTAAAGTGGAAACCAGTAAAGCAGGGACTTAGTTTGCACCAAGTCAGGGACCACTCTCACATCTCTAGGGGATTCACACTGTCCAGCTTAAAGGGCATTATTTTTTGCTTTTGGTTCTGTCCTCCAAAATTAATGTCACCTCAGTTACCCTCAAACAAGCAACACCTTTTACAGCCTGGGCTCCAGAGGCACTGTTCATTCATTAAAAGCTTCTATTATGATGAACTGAATATTGAGCTGGATGAATTACATCCTGTCATCCGACCCTCACAGCATCAACATGTACGTGACACCAGGGAGAAAAAATTCCTCGCTCTGGTTTCCCCAAAATAGATCAGGACTCCAATTAAAGGACTACCTTATACCAAAACTTGTGGAATTCCCTGCTTATTTATGCCTACCTTAATACCCAAATTAAGAGGGTTGCAATTTCTGGAAAGGGCCTTTCTACATACCCTGCAGATTCCATGATTCCGTACATGGAGAACTACATAAGTCAACAGTGCCAACATTTACTGGCTTAGATGAGGCTAATGTCAGTTCTTAAACTTTTCACAATAACTTTTACAGGCTTTTCAGATAATGTCAGATGAAAAAATAATTGAGATAAATGTGCAAATTTAGATGACGTGGATCTGGGTAATTTTTCACGTGAATGACTCCTTGAGCCCCTCAGAACTCCCCTTTATCCTAAAAACTAAATAATCCCCTCTGAGATAGGATTGAATTCTGGAAGGTGACTGTCAGCAGGTTTCAAAAGCAGACTTGCTGCTATACAAATCCCTTTATCTGTAAGCATCTTTCCTTTGGGGAAACTCAATGAATATCATGATAAGTGTCATTTAAGAATCATTAACAATTTGTACTCACTGTGGTAAAATATCTATCTATATCTAAGGCTACTGTGCTTTTCTCTAGAACACCAAGAGCTGCAACAGGCAATAGTAACTAAAGTACCACCAAGCTAGGAGCTTACTTCCTTTTATAGAATCTATAGTTTGAAAAACAAATGCCGCTAACTCCACAATAAAATTGTTCTGCAAATAACCACTATTCTTATAATAAAATTTTTTTTAAAAAGTAAAAAGAGAGGGTTTCCCTGGTGGTGCAGTGGTTGAGAGTCCGCCTGCCGATGCAGGGGGCACAGGTTCGTGCCCCGGTCCGGGAAGATCCCACATGCCGCAGAGTGGCTGGGCCCGTGAGCCATGGCCGCTGAGCCTGCGCGTCAGAAGCCTGCACTCCGCAACGGGAGAGGCCACAGCAGTGAGAGGCCCGCGTACCGCAAAAAACAAAACAAAACAAAACAGAACAAAAAAAAAGTAAAAAGAGAGAGACTAAGACAAAATTCCTGCATCAAGAAGAGCTAAACAATTAAAAAATGTCAGATTACAACACACCTGTTCAAATACATATTTTCATATATTTCAGATCTTAAGGCTGTTTGCCTAAAGGAATTTTACAATCTTTTCACATTCAACATTCTGGCCTTGAAAGTGCTAAAATTCCACAAGGAAGCTGCTAGCAATATTTCCATTTCATTAGAGAAAGAATAGTGAAATAAATTTACTCTGAACTCAGATCAAATTATAAAATGTGAAGTACTGAAAATGACAATTTCAACTATCAGTAGTAAAAGGATAAGATTCTTAAGTGAAAATCAGAGGCAAATTCTTTAAAACACAAAGAAAAAATGATTAAAAATGCTTTTAAATTCTAGTTTTGCTGATTTTTCTTATTAGGAGAGATTGTATACTCAGTGTAGAAGAATTGGAACATCTAAAAATATAAACAAATAAATATAAAAAATAAAACAAAATCTATAGAACATATTAACAAGATTATTAACTCATTGTATTTTGTTATATTCTTTTTCTTCTTACACACGTGGTATTATAATGAAAATATAATATTGTGCTTTTTTTTAAGTTGACATTTTGGCATGAGTGTATCCCCATGACTTTCAATAAAAATAAATTATAAAAAACAACAACAAAAGGGAAATGCACAAACTTTATTGCTGTGTAAATTTCACCTTATAGATATCCAACAATTCATTTAATCATTCCTTTTTTGTTGAATATTGTGGAAATATACAAAAAGAAGATAAGCGTTTTATTTAAACATAAAATTAGCCACAAAATTGAGTATATGTGAACATATAAATAAACTATACTAAAGGCTATAGTGGTAGATTTTTTTGTTACTACACACTCTGAGCACTCTCTACTTGGAAAAATTAATACAAAGCTTTTATAAATTGTCATGTGTGTGCTTATATGTGTGTGATGTAGCTTCACAAAAAGTGTTTCAGTCCTGGTGGATACAAAGCTTGACACCAACATTGGTCTGGCCTTGAAATCTCTCGGTCTCTAGAGAATGTACATTGCATTCTGGTCTGTCAATCTGATCCACAATAAAAACTAGAAAACCCTGAAGTTGTTTTTTTCAGATGTCTATATTCAAAACAAGTTAAAAACTAATACTACATTAAGCCTCTGTGTACAGACTTACTTTTTTTTGGCACATGATATCAGCTTTCTTCTACCGAATAATTATAGAGAAGACAGACAAATTTATAAAGGAGCTATACATTTTTTTTTTTAAGAAAACATATTAGCTTTCAGGATCAGGGGGTTTCAAGTCATATACCCTGCTAGGGATGAAGGGAAGAAAAGGCCTTCTATTACTGCCCTCAGTTATTTGATCATCTGCTTTTCAACATGGGTGGTCATGTTTCTACTCTAGGGTGCAAATGTCCAGCCCCCTCTATGGACAAGGACACCATGGAACATTCCCAGGCATCAGCATGGAACTGGGTTCTATGCACTCCAGGCACTCCTCCACAACCACTTCCCATTCCCTATTTACTGCTGCATCTTCAGGGCACAGGTAAGCATTTAGGAGGCTTTGTGGAGTTTGTTTTGTTTTGGGATGAATGAATGAATCACCGAGGGCCTGATGCTTTCTAATTATAAACAGCTGTAGTGACTGCTGTCCTTCCCCATTCGATTTCCTTAAAAAAAAAAAAAAGGCAGAGATTTCCTTTTGGAGTTTCCTGCCAGAATTACCAGGACTTCTTCCCTTCATTGACTGACTTGCATAAGGTGAAAGCCAATAAAAGGCCAGTTATTCCTCTCACCACCAAGGAAATACCACACTTCAACATTATAATGAGTTTGGAGAACACAGGGATCACGAACAAACATGATAATATAAATGGTCTGAAAAAGAAAAGCATCTCTTTTTGTGATGTCAGCATTCTGGTATATGAGGGATTTATAAGCCTCCTATACCTTGGAACTACTCTTTCCTTTCTTACTACCTTGTAATCTTCTGCCCATTGCTCTAAAAATCCGCCTCTGGCGTGTCTCTATTGTATCCCCAGTGCCTAGAACAATGCTTGCAAGATAGGAGGTGCTCAAGAAATATTAGGGGACTTCCTAGGTTACAGCAGCACCCTCTGGTTTCCACCACTGCTCCGCATCTGATCCACCTTGGACAACACTCTTCAAGACTCACTGTCCTGAAAGAACAGTCTGGTCACATCCCTCTCCAATCAAGAATCAGCCAAAGCGGTCACATCCCTCTCCAATCAAGAATAAGCCAAAGCTGCCTTTGATAGCAGCATCCATAGCCAACACACTTGCTTTCAAGCTCCCCTCTATCCAGGCTGTATTCTACCTGTCTAGCCAATGCTGTCATTACTAACCAAACGCCCACTTTCTGATCCCATCAGGCTTCCCCAAGGTCTGTTCCTAACCTCCACCCTTGCCAAAATGCAACCCCATTCACATACATCTTCAGGACTTCTCATCACTGATTCAGAGAAGCCTTTCTTTCTCCCGCTCAAAATCCCATGTGCTTCAAAGGGACTTCAAATCTTGCTTTGTGAAATGTCTTTTCTCACTCTACATTGAGGTTTACTTACTCTGAATTCATACTTACTTACTTACTACTTTAGTCCTTTATTTTTTTTTCCTGTGGTTTGCCTCTCAACTGGACTCCTTCCTGAATGCTCCCAACAATTTTCTTAGTGTCTTAGTGTAATTCACATTAAGGCTGTGAGGCTGTGTGGAGAGTCAGAAATCACAGAAGCTGCCTAATAATTGGTGCGAGGCTAGTTTAATTCACCATCCAAGTCCTGTGAGAGGCACAATATTGCCATGTAAAAGTCACATAAATGAATCTGAAGGTTTCAGCTCAATCAGAATGAAGGCCTATGAGTATATGATTATGTGTGCATAAGTAAATGTGTGCTTTTATCCTAAAAGACAGAACTCAGCTTTCTCTCTTGTTCTTCTCTAGGTACTTCTCTTTTCCCCTTTTCTGAAAGAGTATCATGCTCAACTTTACATTTTTGGGTAGCATATTAACTCAAAGTGTTTAAAGCTTCACTGACAGGGACCTGAAATGAACACTGTCCTCAAAATGCTTTATCAGTGGTAAAGAATATGATCCAAAAAAAGCTTATCTAGGGTACCATCTATAAATATCTATTGTGCTGATGACTTCCTAAAAACCATTTATATGCTTAGTTGCACTTATTATCCTAATTTTACACATACTCATTTTCTCTTGAATAGGAAAAATATTTCAAGAGTCAACTATTTTCTAAACCATTTGGTACTGCTAGTTTGTTTGTTCGCTGTTCCTGCCACCCCAATGCACCAGCTTAAACACAAGAATGTAATCATAATTCACCTAGCAGTAATGAATATGATAGCCTTCTAACAGAGCTTTGTCTAATAGAACTTTCTATGATGGTGGAAATGCTATATAATTGGCACTGTTAGAGACAGAAGTCACTAGCCATTTCTAGCTATTGAGCACTTGAAGTGTGGCCAGTGGGACTGAGGGAGTGTTTTCATTTTAGTTAACTGAAACAGCTAGCTAGTGACTACTATTTTAGACAGTGTAATTCCAATATAATCAACACTGTTAAGATTATGCATTTACTGAAATTACAAAGGATTAGTAAATAACATTCAGGATAAAATGACACGTGTTTTAACAGTAAATACTTCTCATACTTGGAGTTCATATCTCTGGGTAAATAAAAATAAATATTTGGAAAGAATATTTCCAGATAAGGCCTTGAATATGGTACTAGATGTATATTGGAATTGGAATTAGAAGCTATAGCTAGATAAGGAAGTGGATAAAACATATTCTTCAGACATAAACACTTTTACATAAGTATTTATGAATGAAATATGCTATCTGGGATTTGCTTTAAAATCATACAATAAAAATGAATGTCATTAAACACAATAACATTTAACTGATTATTCCTAGCCTACCATTAACAAGCGTACATTTTAAAAATTTTTCTTGGCATTCTGGGTTAAAAAAGAAGATGACCTGGATTTGCATAAAGTACAAATCTCTCAATTTAAATGTAAAATACTAAATATTATAAAGAAATGTTTACCAAGTCTTTTGTTACATTTTCTAGATAAAAAAATAAAAGTCCCTGATGGGTATTGGCCAAAAAGAATATTTCCCAGGAGTTAGAAGATGTATGTTTTCAGCTATATTCCTAAGTAGTTGTGTGGCCCTGGGAAAACTGCTTTATGTCTCAGGGACTTAAAAATTTAGAACACATGATCACCTACTTTGAAATTATTTGCCTCTATCGATACATCAGTCTCATACTGTTCAAAATACTTTAAGGATATTTTTGAGGCTCAATTGAGAAAAAAAAATGAACACTTTGTAAACTGGAAAGTGACACACCAATGCAAGCCTACTTAAAGAAAAATATGATTCAGGATCACCAATTCTCAAATTTACTAGGATCTTGATGCTGCTACCCTAGTTCATAAGTTTTTCTGGACCACCCCAGAATATATGCTGGGATGTGCAAACAAGAATCTAGCATATTTCAGATCTTGTTTTGTTTTGTTTGCTCCAAGGAAAAGCAAGTAATGGCAAGCATATAACACACAATAACTAGGACTTAAACACTTTATCTGGCCTGGGTATTTATAAAATAAATATCTTTTATTTCTTCATTTGTGTGCCAAAACGAAACTAAGTTCTCAAATGCTTCAGTTCTCCTCTGGGAGGTCCCTCTTGAAGGACTGGTTTCAGCAGCCCACTCTATAGCACACACAGGATTGTACACACTATTTGCACACACAGGTGTACTGTCAACAGTTCTACCCAACTAGCCACCTTCGGGAGGATGAGAGATGGGAGGAGGATGGTGTCTTCCAGTTGTGGCTCTCTTGAGAATGGCCAGCGTGTTGGAGAGCAATGCTCACTATCCCTGTTGTTTCTGCCTCCCGTGTGATGGGGCCCACCCTGGTAGGTGCTTAAGATAATACATGTGTATACAGAAAGAAAATATGAAAATTTCTTATATTTAGTGTTTATATAAAAAACTAAAAGAAAAATTATGCTTCACAACATTTAATATACACTGGCTAGAGACTGCTGAATGCCTACTGCAATATCCATCCTTTCTCACTTGGTAACAAAATCCCAACTTTTAGCTCGATATGTCAGAATAAATGTTGTCATTTTCTGGGCTTCCTGGCAGCTAACTTTTGGGCACTGTGATGCAATCACAGTACTGCTGCTTAGAATGTGAATGTCATGGTTAGAGATCCAGCAACTACCTTATACCATGAAGAAGAAAATCCATGTGAGGTAAAAAGTTCAGGAAAGAAGAGAGTTTTTTACTTGATGACCTTTGGGAGCTACCAAATAATCTTCAACTGTTAACCTCCAGATTTCATATGAAAGAAAAATAAAATGTCATCTAGTGTAAGACACTATCTTTTTAAAATAATTTTTCTATTGCATGCAGTTGAACCTAAGCTTAACTGACATATGTACAGATTTGTTAGTACTGCATCTTTATAATATGCAAATTATTATACACATAATACGTACAAAAAAAGAAAACTACAGAACAATATCTCTCATGAATATGGATGCAAAAATCCTCAACAAAATGTTAGCAATTCAAACCTAATAATATATAAAAAGAATTATACATCATAATCAAGCAGATTTATCCCAGATATGCAAGGCTGGTTCAACATTCAAAATCAATTAATGTAATCCATCACACCAATAAGTTATGAAAAGTTTTATGACCATATTAAGAGATCAGAAAAATCTTTTGATAAAATGCAACTTCCAATGTGACAGAAACAATTAGCAAACTAGAAATAGAGGGGAATGTCCTCAACCTGATGAAAAGCATCTATAAAAACAAAATAAAACAAAACACCAACATCATACTTAATGGTGAGAAACTGCTGAAAAAATGCTTTTTGACTGGGAACATAGCAAACATGTTCCTTCTCACCTATGCTTTTCAACATCGTACTGGATCTACTAGCTAATGCAATCAGATAAGAAGAGGAAATAAAAGGTAGACAGGGGCTTCCCTGGTGGTGCAGTGGTTGAGAGTCTGCCTGCCGATGCAGGGGACATGGGTTCATGCTCCGGTCCGGGAAGATCCCACATGCCGCAGAGCGGCTGGGCCCGTGAACCATGGCTGCTGAGCCTGCGCGTCTGGAGCCTGTGCTCCGCAATGGGAGAGGCCACAACAGTGAGAGGCCTGCGTACCTCAAAAAAAAAAAAAAAAAAAAAGGTAGACAGACTGGGAGGGAAGAAATAAAACTATCTACATGGAAAATCCTAAATAATCAGAAAAACTCCTAGAACCCATAAGCAATTATGGCAAGGTGGAAGGGTACAAGGTTAATATATAAAGTCAATCACTTTCCTACAACAATGAACAAGTGTAATTTGAAATTAAAAACACATTACCATTGTATTAGCAATCCAAACAATGAAATACTAGTATAAATCTCTCACAATATATACAAGATTTATATGTAGAAAAAGGCAAAACTGTGATTAAAGAGATCAAAGAAAAACTAAATAAATGGAGAGATATTCCATGTAATTGGATAGAAAAACTCAATATTGTTAAGAAGTCAGTTTCTCCCAACTCAATCTATAGATTCAAGGCAATTCCAGTCAAAATACCAGCAACTTACTTTGTGGAAAAACTGATTCTACAATTTATATGGTGATGCAGAAGACCCAGAATTACCAATTCAATATTGAAGGAGAAAAACCAAGTGGAGAACTGACATTACCTTACTTCAAGACTTAATATAAAGCTATGGTAATCAAGATGGTGTAATATTGGAGAAAGAAAAGACAGACAGACCAATGAAAGAGAAGACAGACCAGAAACAGACCCCAGTAAATATAGTGAACTGATCTTTGACAAAGGAAAAAAGGCATACAATAATGCAAAGATGACCTCTTCAACAAATGGTGCTGGAACAACCATACATTCACATGCAAAAAAATGAATCTAGATACATATCTTATAGCCTTCACAAAAATTAACTCAAAATGGATCATACACTTAAATGTAAATAAGCCGTGAAACAACCTAAATTTGGAGTTTTGGTTATGGATCTTATTTTTCTAATAGTGATAGGATTATTCATGTGTCAGTTTGGGTAACTTCCATTTTTTAAGTAATTTGCATTTCTTCAAAGTAGTTAGATTTATTTACATAAAAATATTTCTAATATCCTCTTTTTATCTTTTCATGTCCTCAAGGTCTTTAGTGCTGCTTCTTTTTCAGTTCATCTATTTTATTTATCTTATTTTATCATTCTCTCCAGCTTTTTATCAATTTTGTGTCATTTTATCTTTTTGATCCTCTTTAATGTGTGTTAACTCAATTTGTTTTCCTCTTTAAGTACATGCGATTGTTGTTAGGTATTAATTCTTCATATATATTTAAGCTAATAAAGATATACTTTATCTCAAAGAATCAATATCCAATTATATCCACATATTTCTTAATTTTCTTTGCTTTTCATTTCTTCCTATATTTCTAAACTTCCATTTTCATTGATCTATATCAAATACGTCATTTAGTATTTCCTTTTTTATGAGTCTGCTATTCATGCATTCTTTTTTTTTTTTTGCCATACACGGGCCTCTCACTGTTGTGGCCTCTCCCGTTGTGGAGCACAGGCTCCGGACGTGCAGGCTCAGTGGCCATGGCTCACAGGCCCAGCTGCTCCACGGCTTGTGGGATCTTCCCAGACCGGGGCACGAACCCACATCCTCTACATCGGCAGGCGGACTCCCAACGACTGTGCCACCAGGGAAGCCCTTCATGCATTCTTTTAGTTTTTATTTGCCTGAAATATCTCTATTTCACCTTCATTCTTGAAGAATATATTGTTTTGGTATAGAACTCTAGGTTGGCATGTATTTTTAAAGCACATTAAAATATCATTTTATTTTTTCCAGCTTCCTTTTTTTTCTGTAGAAAAGTTAGCTGTTAAAATAATTGTTGTTACTTTGAAGTTTATCCTTTCTTTTCTACCTCCTCTTTTAAGATATTTTCTTTATGTTTAATTCTTTGCCAGTTTACTATGATGTGTTTAGCTGTAGGTGACATTTTATTTTGTGTTATTTCGAGTTTTAAAGGCTTTTGAATCTGTGGCTTACAGTCTTCAATCAATTTTGGAAGGTTCTTACTTGGTATTCTTTCAAATAATGTAGTTACCCTTGCTTCTCTTTTTGTTTTGCTCACATTTTCCAAATTATAGATCCTCACCCTCTGTATTCCTAGTCTCTTACTCTCCTTTTGGCATTTTTCTACTTTTTTTCTCTCTATGCTTCATTAAACATAGCTTCTTCCAACTCATTTTCAAGTTTACTAAGTACTTTTGCCACTGTTGCTATTTTGCTTTTAAAATTGTGCATTGAGTTTTTAGTTTTCATATTTACAGTTTCTAGAATTTTTATGTTATTATTCTTCATGGCTTCTACTTCTCTGCCAAAATGTCTAAGCTCTCTTTGTTATCTCTCTGAAGATACAAGCCTAGTCACTTGAAAGTCTATTCTGATATTTGGAGGTCACACTAATCCATTTCTGTTGTTTGTTGTATCTGGAGGGTTTCATACCTACTGACTTGTTGCCTTGTACCCTTATTTTGGATTATGTGGTGAAATAGTATTTTTAAATTAGAGAAATAACTTGAGTCCTGGCATGATATTACTTTCCTCCAGAGAGGATGTATGTTAGTTACTTCCAGGCACCTGATGGCTTTGGTAATACAGGAGTGCCGTGATTCAATTGCAGTTGTTGTGATAACTTGGAGCCAAGCTGCAGCTACAGTGAGGGGGTGTTCACTTCTGGTTCACTGTTACTTCTAACATTAAACCTTTTTGTGTCTGAACCCAAAGAGATGGATTTCCCTATCTCCCCACCTTAGTAGGACCTGGACTCCAACCTCATTCTTCCATATGCTGATAAGCTATATAGATTGATTTTTTAAACATTTTATTTATTTTATTATTTTTTTTTAATTTCATTTTTGGCTGCATTGGGTCTTCGTTGCTGTGCATGGGCTTTCTCTAGTTGCCGTGAGCAGGGGCTTCTAATTGTGGTGGCTTCTCTTGTTGCAGAGCATGGGCTCCAGGCACGTGGGATTCAGTAGTTGTGGTGCACGGGCTCAGTAGTTGTGGCTCACTGGCTCTAGAGTTCAGGTTCAGTAGTTGTGGCGCACAGGCTTAGTTGCTCCGTGGCATGTGAGATCTTCCCAGACCAGGGCTCGAACCCATGTCCCCTGAATTGGCAGGCGGATTCTTAACCACTGTGCCACCAGGAAAGCCCAGACTGATTCTTAAATGACCCTTCAGATTCCTCGAAAAAGTGGCCCCAAAGTCAGCTTATCTTCCTGGAACTCTGTCCTCCTCTGTATCCTGGCCTTGCAATTTTTTCCTCTCCTGTTAGCTCTGCACAGTCTTAAAATACGTTCTCTTTTATGACACTTGATTCAGATTTTCTAGTTGCCCTCAGTAGCACTATTAACTTGTATGAATCAGTCTGTGATGAACAGAAATAGAAGCCTTAGTAGAGTTTATTTAGTTTACCTGTTAAAAAACTGAATACTGCCCCACCCCCAAAAAGCATAAAATATCACTAATGTTTTTAAAAATTTTTTTTAAGTACCTGCAATTTTTAAAGCATTTAATTTGGCCAAAAATAAAAGATTCAAAATAAAATGTAAAATTATTGGTTTAGTTTAAACACAAATATGATTTTAATTAGCTTGGATATAAAAGTATTGGCTTATCTAACCAAATTATTGAAAAGGGCTGTAAGAAGCTTGCCCTTAGGAATGATTATATTTATAAAGCCAAATGCTGTTTGCATGACACTTCCCTCGGTTCTTGTGCCTCTTATGCTCTTTAGATGTTGACTTTACCCTATTGCAGAAAAGCTTAGCTATCATGGCAGGGAACACAACTTGTGATAGTGTTAAGTTTATAGCCTTAAATCTTGCCACCAGAAACAAAAAAGAGGCTTTTCCTGGCTACTATTCCTCCTTTCCACCAATATCCAATAAGAAGAATCCTAGGAAATGTCCAGCTTAGGTCCTATTGGACCTATTAGGTTCTGTCTTTGGATCATCACTGTGGTCCATTTCTCCAGCTTGGCTTAGATCCTATGTCCATCCTGGATCCATCACTGTGGTCAATTTCTTTAGAAGGGGTTATTCTTATTGGCTATAGCAGATGCCAGCCATCAGATTAGGGTCTCTCTGAGGGAGAAGAATGGGGAAGAACGACAGTTGGGTATAGGAAAACAATTACCCCTTTGTTATGCCACACAAAACCTTTTACAAGTAAGTCCCATCCTGCTTCCAACTTCACATTTTACTATTGCTTCTTTTATACATTTATCCTTAACACAGTAAACTTCTTGGCCTTTTCTCCAAGTGTGCTGTGTCTTTTCATGAATTCATGTTGTCTTCTTGCCTGGAAATACCATCTGTTACACAACCTGTCATTGCCTACGCATTTTTAAAGACACAGCTCAAGGATCACCTCTGTGCATTCTCTCTCTTTCTCCTTCCCCCTTCACACACACACACACACACACACACACACACACACTCATCCATACACTCACCCACTCTGGATTTTCCTTCAACTCCTCAGGAGATAAATAGTCTCTTCCTGCTAAAGCAGTCCCTCTGTATCCATCCTATTGAAATCAATCTTGTTATGTGTACTTTGTTACAACAAACTCTGATCTCCAGTTAGTTGCCATTTCTTATATTTATATACTCATACTTTGCCACATCAAAAACAGCCCATAAACATTTGTTTAATCAGTAAATGAAAATCAACATCCTCCAAGGTTTAGCACTCAACTCACTAATCAGTCAATATTGAATATCTGTCTATTCTCCTGGGAAGCAGTTCTAATATATGCCTAAGAATCTCCTCACTTTTCCATCAGTCTAGGGTTGAGAGAAGAACCACTGGGAATGCTCTTTAGCCACTAATTACCTTTGTTTATTTCCTTAACCCTGGAAGAGAACAGCATGTTCTCATCTGTGTAGTAGTATATTTTGTTTGTTGGGTTATTAATCGAAGGAAAGTTGGTTAAATCCTGCTTCCATTAAGAAAAAATAGGTGAAAAGAAAATAATAAATGAAATGTGAGAGAGGTAGATTTTTTTTATTGCCTCTTATGGACATATTGTGACTCAACTATAATAGATTATTGCTCAGAAAAGAAATGTTTTGTGTCGTCCCTTGAATGTTTCATTTGTGCTCCCCCCCTCCCCCTACAGTACGCCTTCCCTGTTGTGCAGCCTGGGCACTTATTTGTGTTTATTATGTATTTGGGGAACTCCTTGGATTGAATCAACCTGTCATAGAGAATGAATATGCCCTCTCTGAAAAGAAAAAAAACATTAGGAATTCCATAATATAGTGGGGCCATATCTTATGAAATGCCCAGCGAAAAGATGAATCAAAGAAAAACATAAGCAACCTGAACATCCAGAGAATAATCACGGCAAGAAAATGGTGCTCTAGTAACTGACAGATTCAAAGAATATGTCCTGAGAGTGGTGAGTTGGCTGAAGTGCCCTGATATTCCACAAAGGTGCGAAGATCGAAGAGTGTCATTTAGATCATGCTCTAGTGAAGGGCTCTTGTACCAGGAAGCTGTGTATCAAAAGCTTCAGTGATAGCAGACAGAGCCACTTGTGAACATCTCTCAAGCAGAGTCCTTTAATCATACCTTAGGTATGTGAGGCTTTCATTTGGATGAGCGATGCATTCAGGAAACATAGTTTTATGGGTGTTATCAGATGGAGATATATACCACAGAATGGAAGAAATATCCATCCTCGAGCATCAAATAATATTTATTTATTTGACGAAATTTCACCAAGTGTTAGGAACAGTTAACTTTTTTTTTCTGCCATTTGGGGGAGATAGATTTTTCAAATGGGAAAATACAGGGTGGATGCATTAGTATTTTTTAATTATTGTGTAAAAAATTCCTACAAACTCAGTGGCTTAAAGCAATGTCCATTTATTTGTTCATGGTTTTTTAGGGCAGAATTCTGGATATGGTATAATTGGGTTCTCCACTCAAGGTCTCACAAGGCTGAAATCAAAGTGTAAGTTAGGCTGAAATCCTACTTGGAGCCTCAGGGTCCTCTTCGGAGCTCACATGGTTGTTGGCAGAATCCGGTTATTTGTGGCTGTAAAACAGAGGTCCCTGCTTTCTTGCTGACTGTCAGGTGGGAGTTGATCTCAGCTTCTAGAGGCTGCTCTCAAGTCCTTGCCAGATGGCTTTCTCCATCTTCATAGCCTGAGTCAGAGAATCTCCTTCATGTCAAATCTCTCTGACTTTAGGAAAGGCCATATCCCTTTAAAGGATTTATCTGGTTAGGTCACTCCCTTTTGAATAATTCAAAGCCAACTGATTGTTAACATAATCAAGGAGATGACAGTCCATCCTATGCACATTCTCACCATATTCTAAAAGAGGGAAATATATAAGGCATGAATACTAGGGGTGGGACTTAGGATTGGAGGCCATCTTAGGTTCTGTCACCATAGAGGATCTCTGTTTTAGGAAGGTGACTCTGGCGAAGTATGAATGCTAGATCAGAAAGGTAAGAAGACACAGCCAATAAGTGTCATCTTGTGTGTCAAGTCCAGTTACATGGTGGGAGCTTCCTAGAGCACAGTGCTGATTCACCAAGACAGAAAGAGCCTCGTAATTAAGCAAAGAACTGGAGAGTAGCAGCAGATGACTTTTAGAGGGCATCCAGGCAGTCCTGGAAATGGACAATGTCAACCGGAATCAGAGAAGGTACAGTAGGAAGGGAGAAAATGCAGGAGATATACATCCCATGAAGCTGTGATAGACGTTGGACAAGGGAACTGGAGAGAGAAATGAAGATGATTCTGCTCTGGAGCATCATATGCAGGCAATTCTTACAGGTTGCCTCAGGCAGTCAGCAGTGTACAAGTGTCTGGGATAAGAGGGCATTTAGGAGTCTCACCGGCCAAAGCATCCCTCTTGGCAAAAGTCAATTCCCATGGCCTTAGCCATATCCAGTAGTAGCTTATATTTTTTATAGGGGCCATGATTGGCTATGCCGATCTTTTTCCTTTTCTTGGATCATCACCGAGCTTCACTGATGTTTCTCTTCTAAGTAACCTTTTCAACCCTCTTCTCTTGGTCCAGGGAGTTTTCCTGATGACTTCCTTTCTCCTTCTTCACTCAGGTAATCTCATGCGCTCTTTTCTCAAAGTAAGGCAACTCATTTGTCAGGACTCAACTGCAAAAACTTCCATTTTTTCTTCGTTTTATGTTCCATCTCTTTATCTACCACAATTCCCTATTGTTCTAACCACTGTGAACAGGTATGCCATGCACATGGAGATGTTTGGGAGCAGCTGGGCATCTAGGTCCAGAGCTTGGGAGAGAGATTAAGGGTTGGGAACTTTTTTTAAAAAAATGTAAACCTTCACTTTTGATTAACATCAGCATTAAAACGAAATCTCTGAATTTGCTGCATTGGAGAAGGGAAAATGTAATGAAAACTATCACAATGTTAGCAAAATGGTTTTATTTACATTGGTAGCCCTGTCCCACTTTGAGCTTCCAGGAGCCCAGTGAGATTAGCTTGCCATAAAATTAAAAAGTTATGGTTAAAGCAGCAACCATTAGTTGAGCATCTACTCTGTGCCAAGTCATTTTTACATGAGGCAATAATGGTGACATGGTGTAAGCAAATGGGTTCTGGAACCAGAATGTCTGGGTCCAAATATCAGTTTCCAACATAACTATATGACTGTCAGTAAGTTACTCACTTAATCTTCTATGTCTGTTTTGTTTTCTGTATGATTAGAATAATAACAACAGTTGTCTTAGACTTTTTCTGCAGGCAAATAAATTACACTACTTAGCACTTAGAATAGTGTCTTATACATGGCAAAAACTAAGTAAATATCAACTGCTATTATTTTTATGCATGATGATATATTGTCCACACAATTATCTATCGAGGAAGGGAGGATTTTTCCATTTATCAGTGAGAAAACTGAGACTCAAAGATGTTTTTAAAAAACTATCAAATATCTCAGAGTGAGAAAGGGCATGAAGTTGAAATCTGAATCCCACTGTGTGACTGGTGATCATGTCCTTTTCACGCATAGTGAAAAGGACATGATCACCAGTCACACAGTGGGATTCAAATTGCATTAAATACAGATGATTGACATTAAAAAATATTTCTTTTTCTCTTGGATGATTGTTCTGGACTAGATATAATTGACTTCCATCTAGCACAGTTTCTAGTGCACAGGGACTGCATAAATGGCAAGTAGCTGTAATCATTATCTATTTCACCATGAACTATTTAAAACTGACCTAAATGGATATAATTCTCTAAATTTTTGGTAGAACCATATAGCTTACCTCTGCACTCAGTTTCTCACACAAAATATTCTCTCTCTCTTTCTTACTCTCTCTCCCTCTCTCAGATTTGGTCCATGATAGGAAGAAGGATTTACACTTCATTATTATTTCATTATTTTACATTTATATTTGATGATAGAGAAATTGCAGACAGTAAAATAGTAGGTCATCAAATACAACAGAATTAGTGAATAATGGACAGAGGAGTTAAAATGTCCTGATTTTATTCTTGGTTTTCTATTGAAAACAAATAAGAAATTATAATATGAAAAATTCATATACACTAGATACAAACCAGCTTCTTCAATAACATTGAAAGTTATTTTTTAGATGTTTCTAATTTACTTTTTGTGGTGTGCAGTTCTACGAATTTTAATATATATATATAGACTTATGTAAACACCAGTACAATCAGGATACAGAGTAATTCCATCATCTCTGAAAGCTCCCTTAAAGGTAATGCTTTACGTGAGTCTTTGGAAAATAATAAATAAAAAGGTTAAACTCAGAGATACAAAAAAGAATGAGAAGACAATGGAAAAAAAAAGATTTAAAATTTGAATAAAATTTAAGTTCTTCTCCTGACTCTGCTGCTTATTATCTGTGTAATTTTGTGAACATCTTTAATTTTTCAAGATCCAGTTTCTTCATTTTTAAAATAAGAAGGTTAGACTAAATGAGTCCCTACTACTCTTACTTGGTTTCAAATTCTGGAATTATGATTCTATGTAAATCACATGAACCCAAACATTTCAGAAAGAATCCTTACTTTTCTTGCTAAATAAATATATTTCTTCTATTCCTTCTTTATGATCTACTCCTGAGATGTAGTCTTTAATCTCATGTTTATATTCATTTCTTAATCTACCCATTGGAAAAATGACTACAGCACATAAAGTATATAGCATCACATTTTCCTTAATACCCTCTAGAATGTATGATTTGAATTATGGTTTCAACATAGTGATGACATTTTGCTATATTGCTACTTCAATGTGATATTTTTTTTTTTTTTTTTTTTTTTTTTGCTGTACGCGGGCCTCTCACTGTTGTGGCCTCTCCCGTTGCGGAGCACAGGCTCCGGACGCACAGGCTCAGCGGCCATGGCTCACGGGCCCAGCCGCTCCGCGGCATATGGGATCCTCCCAGACCGGGGCACGAACCCGTATCCCCTGCATCGGCAGGCGGACTCTCAACCACTGCGCCACCAGGGAGGCCCTCAATGTGATATTTTGATTGATAAATTGTAATAATGTTTAGTAGCTTATCTTCAACAAAAGAAGAAGATGAAACCTGAGGAATGATAAGTGACTTGAGAAACTCCAACTTTCATGCTGCTCTCTTTATTGCATTTTCTGGAAGTTGTGTTCATGTGATCCACCTTGGCAAGACAAGGTTAAGGAAAATATGTGTGTCCTCCACCCAGGGTTTTCTATAGAATTTCTGTGGTGGCTGACAAGCTTAACAGATGATTTAATCAGTGCAATTTCCCCGTTTCATCTGTGCCATTTCCTCTGAACTCCAGGAGACACTGTGCTTGGAAATGAGACACTTGGCGCCTGAAATAGTGCCAGCTTTTGTTTATTGCTCACAGGCTCAATTTTATGAGATTAGTGGCAGAGTGTTCCTTCGTTAAGTCACTAAATCTCATTTCCCCTGACGGCCATTGAGCACCTCCCTGGGTGTGAAGATCTGGCTGGAAGGTGGCTCCCTGTGGTTAACTGCCCATTGATGTTGGGCCAGTCTTTTTGCAGGGAGGGGGGAGGACACCGGGAAGTGAGCAGTGGTCCCTGTCTGCAGGTGTTCCCTCTCCCAGCTGCCTCTTTGAGAGGATATAACCCAGAGGGAAGGTGATGCAGGTCAGCTATGAATGTGTGCAAGTTGGAGTGAGTGTATGTCAGCTACATTCATGTCTCTGCAGCCAGGGAAAGGGTAGAATCTACTTTTAGTGTCAATTTGTCATCATCGACAGTGGCTGTAGACATAGAGCTTTCTCACAGACTAGAAACTCCTTGTACTCAAGGAAAGCCACTGAGTAGAATGAAAGGTCATTATAAGAGCTCTTGATTTGAAGATGCTTCGGTCAATTGAGAGTTTATTTTAACCACTGAGTTTAAGTGTGAGTTTCTATTAACCAAGCATCTTTCTGTAGCCTGGAGGGATGCAGAACAGACTGGCTACTTAATACAACAAACCCATGATATATGTGGATTCAACCTTGGAGGACTCAAATCATTTGCAAGCAACCCTAATGTCTACTGTGAGACTGACTGCATGGGACTAAGCCATTAACTGATGGGTGAATCTAGCCAATCACCAGCAGCTAAGTATTGATACTTTTTTTGCATTCTCCATGTGTTACTGTATAGCTTTCTGTGTAGTGATTTAAGCATATTTCTTTGTAATGTATGATGGACAGATATATTCAGAGACCATGAGATTCTGGACAGAAATTTTATTTGTGAAAAATTAAGGGGTCTTTAAAGATCTATATGTTGTGAACTTTAGATTTCCCAAGGATCTTTAGCTATAGCTCCCCCAAATATTGAGTCTGCTGTAGTGTAATTTGTGTCTGAACTATGGTGACCCTTTAACTTCTATTAACTCAGAGTAGAGATGACCTTGGTAGTAGCATGTAGCAGTCCTTGAGCCCTGTAATCTTGATACTACTATTTTACTGTACATCCTATCAGAGAAAAAGTTTATGCATATAGAGTAAGTCCCCTACATACAAACCTTCAAGTTGGGAACTTTCAAAGACGCGAACATGCATTTGCAGATCCAATCATGTAAGTTTGTTCACGTGTCTGGCATACATTGCCATGTGTGCATCCTCTACAAGTGGCTGTGTTTTGTGTACTTTACTGTACAGCACTATATAGAGTACAGTAGTACAGTATCTTTATTTCAAACCCAGGATGTCAGGAAGCAAGTGCAAAAACAGCAGTGATGTAGCTGGTACTGCTAAGAAGCGCCAAGAGATAACGATGGAACTTGCTGTGCAACATGAGGAGCTTACTAATGAAGACCTGATGGAATTGGAGGCCCAGAGAAGGACAAAGAGAGACAAGAGGAAGAAGAATGTAACTGAAGAAACGAAGAGATTCACGATGCAGGAGATGGCAAGAGGATTTTCTTTACTTGAGGGGGCACTGTTAGTTTTTGAAGCACAGGACCCGAATGTAGAAGAGTACATGAAGGTTGCAGCAGCTGTTCAGAATGCAATGCAGTGCTACCGTGTCATCTATGATGAGAAAAAAGGAGCTACTACCCAGACATCACTGGATCATTTTTTTCAAGAGGGTAGATAGAATTGAATCCAAATGAATCCACAGAACCTGTGCCATCAACGTCAGGCGTGAGTGAAATTGCAGCTTGCCCTCCGTCTCCTGTTGCTGACGATCCTTCAGCTCTACCCTCTCCCACCTCCTCTCCCTCCTCCAGTCTGTAACTCTTCTTGCCTGTTCACTCGATGCCAGCCCCTGTATGCTAGCTGTTATAGTGTACTTTTCAAAGTACTGTACTGTAAGCTTAAAAATGTTTATTTTTTGTGTTTGTTTGTTTTTCATGTATTATTTGTGTAAAAAGTATTATAAACCTATTACCGTACAGTACTGTATAGCCGATTGTGTTAGTTGGGTACCTAGGCTAACTTTGTTGGACTTAACGAACACGCTCTCATAACAAAACTCATTCATATGTAGGAGACTTACTGTAATGTCTTTGTCTGGTTTGCATTAGAGAAATACTGACCTCATAGAATGAGTTAGGATATTTTCCCTCAGCTTATTCCTTCTGGAAGAGGCTGTAGAGAATTGGTATAATTTCTTCCTTAAATGTTTGGTAGAATTCACTCATGAACCCATTTGTGCCTGGTGCTTTCTGTTTTTGAAGGGTAGTCATTATTAATTCAATTTCTTTAATAGATAAGAAGCCTATTTAGATTTTCCATTTCTTCTTGAGTGAGTTTTGTCAAATTGTGTCTTTCAAGGAATTGGTCCATTTCATCTAGGTTATCAAATTTGTGGGCATAGAGTTGTGCATGTTAAAATACCTCCTCCCGAATATTTTCACAGGTATTGACTCTCCCTCATCTCAAAGCACTGTTTTTTAACAAATATTTTTACAAGGTATAATTTTTCAAATATACCATAGGCACAGCAGGTGACTGACAGAGACAAAAAAAGTCAAATACTATAGCTTACCCACCACTACCCCAGATCAGAATGCATCAGCTATCTCTAGGTATTCATGTTTGAGTTCACCTCATTTTATCAGTGAGCACTCTGCTTGTTGTCTTTGAATGGGAGATATTAACAACACTGTAATAGGAATTAGTTGAGAAAAGAGAGGTGGATCATTTATTTCCAGATATAACCACAAGTAAAACTGAGAACTCTTATCACCGTACATGTGTCTCATCCACTTCTGGATGAGACCGTGCAAGAACTAAAATTAAAAAGTAGAGGTCTAGCAAAACTTTCCCTGCTTATTGTAATTTAATAATAATGATAATAATAATTAAAAGATGTAAAACCTCAGACAAATACTAAACTACATAGGATACCAGGAGTATAGATGTAAACTAGGAATGTTGTAGGCAAACCAGGAAAAGAACATACTTTGCAATTCTATGAATTCAGTGCAATTCTAATAAAAATAGCAACAGGTTTTCTAGTAGTACCTAACAAACTAATTTTTCAATGTATATGAAAATGTTAAAGAACCAAGACACTCTTTTAGAAGACCAACAAGGTGGGAGGACTTTTCTATTGTAATCAAAATTTATTATAAAGCTACCATAATTGGGCTTCCCTGGTGGCACAGTGGTTGAGATTCTGCCTGCCGGTGCAGGGTACACGGGTTCGAGCCCTGGTCTGGGAGGATCCCACATGGCACAGAGCAACTAGGCCCGTGAGCCACAACTACTGAGCCTGCGCGTCTGGAGGCTGTGCTCCTCAACAAAAGAGCCCCACGCACCGCGATGAAGAGTGGCCCCCACTCGCCGCAACTAGAGAAAATTCTCACACAGAAACAAAGACCCAATACAGGCAAAAATAAAAATAAAATTTAAAAAAATAGCTACAGTAATTAAGATTATGCAGTATTGGTACAAGGATGAACTAATAGATAAATGGAATGAAACAGAGAGCCCAGACATAGAATTATTAATGTATGAATAGTTGAATTTTGAGAAAGTTGATACTGCAGAGCTTTGGGATAAAGATAATTTTTAATATCTTATGCTAGAACAATTATATATGTACATTTTTTAAATGGTCTAAATATGGAAGCTAAAACAGCAAAGCTTCTAAAAGACAGTATATGGTAATATGACATCAACAACTCAGCAGAGGGAAACATTGTTTAAAAGAATTTAAACAGGGCTTCCCTGGTGGCACAGTGGTTGGGAGTCTGCCTGCCGATGCAGGGGACACGGGATCGTGCCCCGGTCCGGGAAGATCCCACATGCCGTGGAGCGTCTGGGCCCCTGAGCCATGGCTGCTGAGCCTGCGCGTCCAGAGCCTGTGCTCCACAATGGGAGAGGCCACAGCAGTGAGGCCCGCGTACCGCAAAAAAAAAAAAAAAAAAAAAAAAAGAATTTAAACAGCACTAAACATAAAATAAATGAGGGATAAATTGGACTACATCAACATTCAAAACTTCTGTTCATCAAAATTGAGAGTAAAGAGGCAAGCCAGAAAGCTGGAGATTTTTGAAACACAATCAAGAATTCCAAGCAATTAAAAAACAAAAGACAATCAACACAATAGAAAAAGGGTTAAGGGCCTTTAAATAGCATTTGCAAAAAGAAGATAGCCAAATTGTCAATAATCATATGAAAAAGTGCTCATGCTCATTAGTCTTCAGGGAAATGCTAATTAAAATCACGAGATATCACTATACACCCAGTTAACTGGCTAAAATTGAAAAGATTCCCAATCACCAATATTGGAGAGGATGTGAAGCAGTGGGAAGCTCTCTTTTACTGCTGATGGGAATATGAATTGGTACCACCTTGGAAAACTATTTTGACAATATCTACTAATGTGGCAGAAAAATGTAACCTAAGATGCAATAATTGCATTCCTAGGTATATTTCCATCAGGAATATATGCACATGTGCCCCCAAGAGACATGCAGAGAACGTTTTTAAAGCAGCATCATCTGTAATTTTCCCAACAGTAGACTAAATAGCTAAAATGTGGCATGCCATACAATGAAATGCACCAAAAATGTTAAAAGCTACAGCTTTTCACAATAGCATGATGAATGCCATAAACAAGCAAAAGGAGGTAGAGAAGGATAGTGTATGCTTCACAGTATTTACATAATAAATAAAGTTCAAAAACAGGAGAGGTTATACAAAGTGATTAGTAAGGATATATACTTCGGAGGTAAAACTACAAAGAAAAACAAGGAAGTGATTAAATCAAAGTAATCCTAGTGATTATATTTAAGGGAACAGGGGTGGACAATTCAATGGAGACACAAAGGGGTGGCAATGCTTTATCCTTGACCTGATGATGGTTACAAGGGTGCTCACTTTGATAAATCCTTAAGGACTTTGTTGTGTGTGCATATGTGCATATGCGGGTGCAATTTTCTGCATTTTTTCTATATTTCAAAAATTTTTTAGAAAGATAAAACCTACTGTAACAACTGTTCACTCATCTCACCTCATTATTTGGAGTATATTAAGCTCAGCTTCATTTGCCTGAACTATTTTCAATGCTTACCATGAAAATACTTAACAGGCAGTTGGGTGGAGGTTTAGGTGAGGATTTCATAAAATGTCAAGTTAGGATTGAGAGCAACAAACAGTAAGTGTTGTGTTGCCTAAATCCTGCCCAGGTGTGTGTGGAGAAATAAAAGCTGTCCTCAGAGATGGTTTATCTCTTTTATGGCCTTTGGTGCATGCAGCTCAAACAAAGTCCTGCTGATAACCCTGCATGATTTCAGTGAATCCTCAAATACTTTTTTTAGCTGTGGAGGGAGTGCAGTATAGTTGAAGGAGCATGGACTTCAGAGAGAACAGATCTGAATTCTACTCCTCTCTCTTGCCCTTATCACCATAGCTACCTTATGCAAGTTACTTCACCAAGCCCCAATTTCCTCGTAAATGATGTGGAGGTGATAGTATCTTCCACACTGGTTGGATGTGAGAATCAAGCAAGAGAGGAAGCACAGCATTGAACTAAGGGCCTTGCTCAAAGCAGATGCTGATATATGGTACTTACTTCTTGTCCTTCACTGTTTTGTGGTTTTCCACCATTTGTAGCAAGTGATTAATTGGTTAGTAAGTCCTAAATAAATAACTGTCTACTGATTGTGTGCATGCAAATGCATTCCCTCTCTTTTTCTCCCTCTCCCCCGCCGCATCCCAGTTAGATTCTACTCTGAACTTCCAAATGCCTCAGAATTTGAAACAAGGTAAAAGACATTTCTTATGAAGGAACTCACTACTTCTCAGAATCATCCACTCTACAAAGAAAAAGAAGGTGTTTTCTTGGTTAGTTTGCCTACTACACTACTAAATTGTAACATACACCTTTACTCAAAGCTATGAAACTAAATTGGATCAAAATAGCAGCAAAATACATAAAATGACTTAGTAAATTGAGACCATAAAAGGCAATGTTCCCTTACCTCTAGATGTTCTCTTACCTCTCTGCTCTACAGAGTTCCTTGAAAATACAATAAAAATGAATAAATCTTAAGGAAATTCACACACTTAAAACTTTGGTAGAATTGTATCATTTCAAGGGAGTGTCAAGGGTTTGCTTGATTAATGTTTTCTTGTTTCCTATTCCACATCCTTTTGGATTTTCTAAAGTTCTTGTTTTCAAAGCCAGACTTCCCTCCTTCCCTGAACAGCCTCTCCTACCTAATATTACAAAGGAGAAAACAAAGTCAGAGCTACAATTTCATTTTCATTTGAAACCCAACTACTCAATTAAGTTCAGTAAATATTTTTGAGGACAGTTTGGAAGAATTGTGGTCAGCAATGAGGTGGATAAAATAGTGAGTAAGGAGAAGACCCTGTCCTCAAAACAATGTTCCAAAGCACAAAGCAACACACATATCCAAATAGACACAACTCACTGCAGTTCAATCCCAATGCCACCATCAGGGAATACGATCCTCTATAGCTTCCAAAAAAAAAAAAAAAAAAAAGAGAGAGAGAGAGAACATGTAATTGAAAGGGTTCCTGAATCTAGTACCTGCATGAATCACTCTCAGATCTATCTTATTCAATTCTTACAGCAACTACATGTAGGTTGAGAAGTTATCAATTTGGTCTAGAATTCAGGTTTTCTTTCTTCTGATCCTTTGCATTTCAGCATGGTTTCAGAACTCTTAAAAAAAATAATAACAACAACAACAATAAAGAAAAACCTTCCTGTGAATCCTTTCATCATGCCTGTATGGTGTCAATTTTCCTGGTTAAAAGGATATTTATCAAAGTCATCTCTCCTGGTGGTCCTGCTCAGTAGGTGAGCTCCATTATCTCCACAGTGGGGCAGTTCTTGTCATTTTATTTTCTAAACTTTCATTTACAGGGAACAGTAGATTAACATTTTCTATCCTCAGTGAATTCTCATTTTCTTATGGAGCACACCATGGTTCCAATGAACCACACCCTTTCAAAATTGGCCCAAATCTAAATGAGAGGATCATCCACATGCTCATTTTTAATATCTGGCTTGAAAATTATCTGACAAGTGCAGCTGATTTTGTGCACCCTGAATATTTAGGGGACCTGAATGAGTTATAATTCTCAAACAAAACACCTTTGCCTTACATTTTCCATAATTAACTAGCATGAGGCTGTGGTTAAGTAACAAGACTTAAAAGGATTCTGTAAAGTTAATGAGTGGCACACTTAATTATACAAGTATAAAAATTGGAATCTGTGACAACATACTGTAGGTTATAGATTTAATTTAATTTGGTTTTTATCATTTACATGTGTTATTCCATTGAAAGTCCACATGAAGGGCATGGGGAGTTTCTCACTATTCTAACCTATCTGCTATTTTCACTTGTACTTTTAATGGCTTCCTGCATTTTTGTCGGTTTTCAAAAGCAAGACTTACTGTCAGAAAGCTAATATTATTCTTTAAATATTGACAGTGATATAATGTAAGAATATTTGTTGGATTAATTCTGAAATGCAAGCTACCAGTAAAATCAATACTGAAGATTGAGGGCAAAATTAAATTATAATCCTGGGGAAGATTTTAAAATTATCGTATCCAAAGGGAACCCTCCTACATTGCTAGTAGGAATGTAAATTGGTACAGCTACTATGGAGAACAGTATGGAGGTTCCTCAAAAAAACTAAAAATAGAATTACCATATGATCCAGGAATCCCACTCCTGGACATATATCCAGAAAAAAATATAATTTGAAAAGATACATGCACCCCTATGTTCATAGCAGCACTATACACAATAGCCAAGACATGGAAACAACCTAAATGTCCATTGACAGATGAATGGATAAAGAAGATGTGGTGTAAATACACACACACACACACACACACACACACACACACACACTGGAATACTGCAGCCATAAAAAAGAAAGAAAGAATGCCATCTGAAGCAACATAGATGCACCTAGAGTATCGTACTAAGTGAATTAACTCAGAGAAAGACAAATACCATATGGTATCGCTTACATGTGGAATCTAATATGTTACAAATGAACTTACCTACGAAACAGAAACAGACTCACAAAGAGAACAGACTTGTGGTTGCCAAGGGGATGGCAGGACAAGGGAGGGCTGGATTGGGAGTTTGGGACTAGCAGATGCAAACTATTATATATAGAATGGATAAACAACAACGTCCTACTGTATAGTACAGGGAACTATAGTCAATATCCTGTAATAAACCATAATGGAAAAGAAAAAAATTAATAAATAAATAAAATAAAATAATCTTATCCATAAAAGAATAAGAATATGTGTGATGATAAATTTCAATGGGCCAAATATCCTAACCAGCAATTGTCTCTATCCTGTGGAAGAATAACACAAGAGAAAATGAGTTTAATTATATCATGAAAAATTTCAGTCAGATTCCTGACATTCAGTCCTTAAAATGAATTATCAGTAAGATGTGGTAGAATTTGAAAAATAGGCTGCAATCTCAATACTAGGTAATGTTTGAGAGGTTTTCCAGTTGCAATATCATATATTTTTGTGATAGCTAAACCATGGGGGCTTCTTAATTTAGCAATTCTTTCAGAGTTGAAAAATCTTTAAAAAACACAACTAATCTTTTTTCATGCTCTGTCAGATCTTAAGTATGGTTATTTAAAATATGAATCTTTCAACACCATTCACCTATAATGCACCAGCCACTGACTAGGAAATAGTGAGGCTGTTACTTCCATCTGAAGTAAGAGATGCTGAGGGGATTCCCTGGCGGTCCAGTGGTTAGGACTTGGTGCTTTCACTGTGGTGGCCCAGGTTCAAACCCTGGGTGCGCAACTAAGATCCCGCAAGCTGCATGGTACAGCCAAAAATAAAATAAAATAAAAAGTTAAGTAAGAGATGTTGGAAGTCTCTCCATCAAAGCAGGAGACAGTCCAACTGAAGCTATTGGTAGATGCTTAGTTGGGGACGAGATGTTAGTAAATGGGGCCCTTGAAGTGCTGCCTTGAGCTCAAGTCTTCTACATGATCAGATGAGGATTGACGTAGACAGAATTCCGAAACAGAACAAATCAGAAGAGTAGGAGACGTTGAACACAGTTTGATCCTTTGCACACAGGTGGTCTCTTAAAAACTTCCCTGCAAAATCCTGAATCTCACTGTTATTGCCTCATTATTAAATAGCATCACATGTGTGATCTTTGGAGTATTCATAGTGTTAATCTTCGATCACACTGATGGCTGTCCCCGAAAAGTTTGCCCTCTCTATTTCATAGCCTGGTGTTGACTCCTGGATGTACTGGCCCAGTCAGAGATGCATTTCAGGTTTGTCCATGTGACTAGTTCCCAGCCAAGGAAGATGAGAAGAAGGATTGTGTCATCCCCATCCTGAAGCTTTTAAGAAGCAAATAGATCTGGAGGAAGAGAACTCAGAGGCCCCGGGAGATGGCAGAATGAAAAGGTGGAAAGATCTTGAGTTCCCCGAGTAACCTCATGGAGGAAAACTCTCCACTAATCAGGAATACCCACATTGGACTCTTACAGAAGTGAAAAGGAAAGAAAATTTGGTGTTTATTAATCAGACCACCTAGAGTAGCCCTACAACTCCAAACCCTAGGACAAAGTAAAAGAAAAATACAGATACGTAGATTTTTATTTGAATTCCTGGCTGGGGAAATGTCATCTTTTTATTAAGGATTAAAAAATTATTGGCAAAGGTTAGGATCCCTTGTTAAGACAGATTATCAGTTTGGTAACTAAGAAACTGAAAGAGATTAAAAACGTGATTGAGAATAAGAGTGTGAGGGAGGAACAAAGGACATTCAGTGTTTTTCTGGTCCAGAAATACTCAAACAATTTATTCCATCTCAAATTTATCCTCCTTGATATGGCTAATATCCTTCTTGTTTATTTGCTAAAATATCAAGTCAGATTAAAGATGTGACAGCACTTGAAAACTGTCAAGTAATAACAAACGTAAAGCAATATCATTGCTAATAAATTAAGGTAATCAGAACAGGTCTGTAGATAGAAGGATAATGAAATTATGTTAAATTCATTTATCTTTCAGATTAAATTGAGAGGTTCGTGGAAATTTGCAATTACACTTTAATATAGGAGACAGAAGTCTAGAATTAAAATGAGAGTGAGAAATAAGTGGGTGATATATTTAAGAATGGGCAAAGTTAACATTTCAATGCAAAGAATATGTCTTCTTTTAGAGAATAAAAACATTTGGACAATTAGACAGGAAGCAGGTTGTTTTAAGACATAGCCATTAAATTGTGTATTTTTAAAAAATCTGTCCAATTTGCTGAATAATTATATTCCATATTTTTAAATAGACCACATATTATTCCACAAAGAAAAACTAACAGATTTGAGATTTGTATTTATTTACAAGTTGAAAGACTATTTTAATTGTTTTGATCTGTTTCTGAGAACTTTTATGGCAACTGTCACCATAGTTTTTAGATTTTCAGATAAAGCCATTAAAAAAATTAGAAACCTTTCAGTCGGTGAATTTTTTTGTAACTCCAATAAAATTAAAGAGTATGGAATATGAGAAGAAAGTAAAAAAAAAGAGAGAGAGAGAGAGAGATGTATTTTTTTTTAAATCTTTGCTTATGTGAGCTAATTATATTGGGAAAATATTTCCAGATATTCCTAAAGGGTGACCAAGGACTAAAATGTATCAGAGAAATGGCTCAGGAATGTCAAGTACCTAACTCTCAGAGCTGAGGATTCTAATTGTTCACCTGAGGGATCCACCAGGTTCACTCAGCAGCTTCAGTTATTTACCTGGACAGGAAGGCATGCAAGTCCTCCCCGCCTTGGAAGACATTAATGCAGCATCTTGTTGACTTTCCCTATACACCACCATCCATGCCATCCCTGCCAGGACTTTGGTGGTGGTGGGCTAAGCCATGCCCCATAAAAATATGTTCATCAAGGCTCTCAGAGCCTGGCCTGTGACTCGTCTACTTAGTTCCACTGTGCTTGAGGACCATTCTCTTCCTTAGCCCAACCTAGGTCTCCCTACTTCCACCCCAAGCTATTTGCCTGCTTGCTGGCCCCTGGATCTCTTTGCCACCTCTGCTACCCACTGTGGCCATGTCACCTATGTCACTTTTCAGCTTTCCATCTAATATTTCACCCAAGGTCTCACCTAGTCCTGGGGCCATTCTTTCTGGACCTGGATGAGGTTGCTGCCACTCAAAACCTGGTACTGCAACATATACAAACTGGGAAATGTGAGGGTTTAACATGGGATATTCCAACACTTCAGAATACCAAAATCAAGTTAATCTCCTTTTATTCAAAAACATGAAACAGACACCAAATAACAGTAAAATAATAATAAATGGTTTCATATTTATATATATATTTAATACTTATAATTAGAAAAATTAAGTTTTAAGAATTTCTTTAATTTAAAGGAAAACACTAAAGAAATCAATGTAAATATCTTAATTCACTAAGAGAAAAGAAAAACTAGAGACACAGGGCAAACAAAATTGCAAGAAAGCATGGAAAAACAGAAAATATGAATAAGATAACTGAAGTAAGAAATTAAATCTTACTTTTTTTGAACCCAAATCCTATATTTCATATAGTTTTTTTCTCAGAAATTTCATTTCTAGGATTTTATTCCAAAGAAAGAATGATTGATGTGTCAAAGACAGCTACAAGGTTATTCACTGGAGTTTTGTTTACTAATGCAAAAATGGAAATAATGTAAATGGCCAAAGAACCTATTTAAAAATGATGATACAGTGAGATGCAATCTGCCATTAAAAATATTTTCATTAACTATATGAAGTGATATAAAAATTTCAGAATATTTTATTAAGTAATAAAGAGCACTAAAAACAATGGGATCTTACATTTAGAATACTTATTTTGCTTGCTAAATAAGTATATATGTGTGTATATGTATATATAAAAAATTAAAAGTATACATCAAAATATCAACAGCTGGGGGAAGAGGTTGTTGATTTACATATAACTGATCCATAATCCCGAATTATTCTGCAAGAAACACACTTTCACTTCTGCAATAAAAGAATAAAAATGTATATATAATCTCAGTTTAGGCTAAAAAAAATTTAAAAATCTATTTGCAAGAGATACACCTAAAGAAAATAATAGGAGAGTTTAAAAACACAAAGATGAGGAAGAGTTTAGAAGTAAATAAAGTTAAAAAGCAATTGAAGATAAAGCCATTACTTGTACCAAAGAAAAGTTAAGTGAACTAAGAAAAATTTATTTAATGACATTATACAGCCATTAAAACCATGGCTCACTCAGTATTTATTAATTAATATCTTATGATACAGTATTAAGTTAAAAGAGACACCAAACCGTATGTATATTACAAGCCCTATTAATAAAACATGCAATAGATATGACATATTACATTAAACTAATATATTAAATACACATATAAGAAAGTTTAATATGACTATATTATGTACAACACATATTATTACATATGCATTATAAAAACAGACTGGAAGTAATAAAGTAAAACGTTCATAATGATTTTCCTGGGTGACTCATTATAAGTGATTTTTTTCAATGTTCATAGCTTTTTTCATATTTCTATACAAATATATTGTTTTTATAATCTGATAAAACATTTAAAATATAAAATAGGTATTAGCTATTAAAACCAGTCATTTCATGTGATATAAAGATAAGATTAGAAGAGGTAAATAAATGAAAAAGTAACAAAAAGTTAAGCTTTTCTTGTGTTTTTTTAAAATAAATTCACTAGCGTCATTGCACAGAATCTAGAAACACAGAGAATGGTATTTTTAATAACAGCAAAAATCAATCACATGAATTTCCTTTTTTTAACGTTTTTGAAGTTGTTCTAAGATTCAGACCTTGTAAATGAAAAATTTTAACATGCGATTGCTATTCTCTGTGTATGCAGGTGCTTACTTTCCTACAATTCATTAATGTCCAATGACATCACCAGCACTGGCAGGGAGAACAAAAGGGTACAGAGAAGCGCTATCTATCAACCTTTTAATTTGCTAAAATCCCTTAATGAGGACTAATAACCCTTAATATTCATTTGCTTGATAAACAAGCCATTTGATTGGAATGGAAGGTCAACACAGCCTGAGGCTATTTTCCTGCTGTTCTGTCAGATTTTAATGGCTACTGGAGTACAGTTGCTACAAATACACACACTAAATGCCCACCCATATATTTAAGCATGGACTTTAGAAATAAAGGAAATCACTGAACATGATGTATTTGTCAACACCTATCCTCCTGAGCCCGGGTCAGTCTTTGTGGTCGGACACTTAAACCTGAAGTTCTGGGGCAACGCTGACCTTATTGACATCATAATGGGCTCAAGAACCACCACCAGATGAGGGTCATCAGTAGGACTTGTTGCCTAAATGGCACAACTGGGGGAAGTGCTCAGAATCTGTGTGCCTAAATGTAGCCCTCTTTCTCCATCCCTGCTATGCTTGTCCAATCTTAGTGTTTTGC
The DNA here is from genome assembly GCF_964341445.2 of Mesoplodon mirus. Lineage (NCBI taxonomy): Eukaryota > Metazoa > Chordata > Mammalia > Artiodactyla > Ziphiidae > Mesoplodon > Mesoplodon mirus. The sequence continues at coordinate 11,559,903 of NC_138977.1, read as the reverse complement.
CATTTTCTTGTTTCCTGATCTGTCCTCCAGTTTCTTTCCCCAGAGTCCTGACCCATTTGGCCAGGACTTTGATATTGGGTTGGCCAAAAAGTTCGTTCGGTTTTGTTCCATAAGGCGTTGCAGAAAAACCCAGACGAACTTTTTGGCCCACCCAATTTCTCTATATTGGAAGCTGCTTTCACCATCGGGTACGCTGATCATGATGTTGAGAGCATCTGGCTCCACAAAGTACCAACCACCAAGCCCAATAACCATAATGTGTGTACTGACCTGTTTGAATATAGTCTCTACCTGGACATTAGAGAGGCCAGGAGTGCAGGTTCTGGAGTCAGACCACTGAGTTCCAGTCCTGTGTCAGTTGCTTACTAACTGTCTGAATGGAAATGAGCCATTTAATTTCCCTAAGCCTGTGTCTCCTTCTGAGATAATATCTCCAAGGGGTTATTTGGGGAATTAAATTAGATTCTATAGAAGAAGCCAAGCATATGGGCAGCACTTAGGAAGTCTAGGAGTAGGCTACCTGTGGATAGCAAGAAATATATATAAGATCTTCAAGAGCAAGAAGAATTATGAGAACCTTCTGCCCAGGATGGATGACTTAGAGAAGATGATTGGGTAGGGATAACTGGGTGCAGGAACTAACTGCTGGGATTATGATTCAAGGTTAAATCTTTGTCCTATGAAAATCTAGAAGTCTAGATATCTAGGTATAAGATTAGTGCCAGGAAAAAAGCAAGACTATAAATTTACCTGAAAAGCTATGATAAACCTTAAATTTCATTCTACAAGAAAGATAATTAGCTCTAGAGCAATAGATGGGGATGAAAATGTAGATGTAGGTGAAAACATAGATGCTTTGGGGTTTGGAAGCATGTCTAATTGAAAGTGAGAGGGTCATTACAATCACCTTTACTCCTGAGCCATATAAATCCATCTTAAGGACTGCTGACCCACCAATCTTGCTAAAGTGCTGCAATGACCATCAGCCAATTCATCTCTCAAAGCCCTTGAATGGATTACAGAATTACATATGATCTCTTCTGCAGGACATCATCATATTGTCCAACTTTCCTTTGCAGCCTTTATCCCAATATGTTCCTACCTATTCTTAGTGCTCCAATGAAACACACTCTGAAACAAACTATGCATTTCCTGCCTTCATGGTTTTCTCTTACAATTTCTTCTTCCCAGAAATCCCTCCAACTTTGTAAGTTCCTTGCAACTCTACCCATCTTTCAAGACCTGTCTCAAATACAATCTCACTGTATGATGCTGCAACTCAAACTGTGTATAGAATATGTGGGTCCAGAAGCCAAGGGATGAAAGTAGGTGTGGTCCTACTTACTGTCATTGCAAGTGACATTTGAGAAATTTGTGCTTATCGTCCTCATAACTTTAGGCTTTCAGGGCACAGAAGTCTTAGTTCCCAGAGAGTAACACTTTCACCAGGGGATACAATAAAAGTTTCATTGAACCAATCAAAATTTTAATTTTACTGAGGTATAATTTACCCTTTTTAGTGTACAATTCTGAGTTTTGTTAAGTGCATATGATCAAGGTACCACCACCAAATCAAGATATAGAATAATTCCATCACTTCAAAATATATCCTCATGCACCTTTGTAGTCAAATCCTACCCCATCCTCCATGCCTCATGCTTCAATGTTTTCTACCCTTATAGGTATGTCTTTTCCTGAATGGAATCATACAGTATATAACCTTTTGAGTCTGGCTTCTTTCACTTAGTGTAATGTATGTCATTGCATGTATCAGTAGTCCATTCCTTTTTATTGCTGAGTAGTATTCCACTGTATGAATGTACCACAGTTTATTTATTAATTAACCAGTTGCAGGACATTTGCATACTTTCCATTTTTGGCTATTATGAATAAAGCTGTTATAAACATTCACATACAGGTTTTATCGTGCTTATGTGTGAATTTAAATTTTCATTTTTCTTGAGCAAATACCTAGGAGAAGGATTTCTGGGTCATATGGTAAGTGTATGTTTACCTTTACAAGAAAATTCCAAACTTTATGAAAGTGGCTGCTCTGTTTTGCCTACCAGCATCATTTGAGACTTGCAGATATTCTGGATCCTTGCTAGCCCTCAGTATAGGTATAGTCCTTTATATTACTTTTTATAAAAAAAAAAAAATCAACTAGACATTCTAATAGAGGTATAGTAGTATCTCATTGTGGCTTTAATTTGCTTTTCCTTAATGACTAATGATATGAGCATATTTTCATGTACTTATTTTACATCTGTGTATCTCTTTTGGCAATGTGTCTCTTCAATTATTTTGCTTTTTATTGGGTTATTTTGTTTTCTTATAGAGTTTCGATAATTTTTTGTATGTTCTAGATAACAAACCCAATACTAGCTATGCATTTTGCAAATATTTTCTTTCCATCCGTGGCCTGGCTTGTCTTTTCATTTTCTTAACAATGTATTTGAAGAGCAGATGATTCTAATTTTGATAGTCTAATCTATAATTTTTCTATAGATCATGGTTTTGGAATCTTTACATAACAAAAGGTCACAAATCCTTTCTCCAGTTATTTTTATAGAAGTTTTGTAGTTTAGGTCTTACATTTAGGTCCATGATTCATATAAAGTTAATTTTTGTATGCAGTATATGGTATGGGTTGAAGTTCATATTTTTTGCATATGGATATTCAATTTTTCCAGTATCATTTGTTGAAATGACTACCTTTCTACAGTGAATTAATTTTGTTCCTTTGTCAGAATCACTTGACTATGTATGTGTAAACCTATTTCTGAAATTCCCAATCTTTCTCATCAGTCTATATATATATATCCTTTTTCTACTACCACACTCTCTGGATTTCTGTAGTCCTACACTAAGTCTTGAAATTAAATAATGTGAGTCTTTCATCTTTGTCCATCTTTTAAAAAAATTATTTCAGTGATTTTAGTTTCTTTGCCTTTTCAAATTTTAAAATCAACTTTCCAATTCCTATAAAAATATTTTTATATTGAGCTTTTTTATATAGGATTAGTTTTATTTTTCTTCATATTAGCATCCAACTTTCTAGCATTTTAAATATTTGTAAGTATTTCCAGCATCTACTTGTATATTTTTCCATTGTGGGCTTTTATTCTGTTTTCAACCTAGTAGCCTTATAAAATTTTATTTTATAAAATTTTTCAAATGTACAGAAAAGTTAACAATTTTAGTGAATATGCAAATACCCACCACCTAGATTCTCTGATTAGATTTTACCCTCCTACTCTGGTTCTAAAGAGAAGATATCAGTGCAATTTATAAAATGTATATAATTTATAAAATTGCACTGATAATATTTGGAAAGAGTCCTGTTGAATATTGACCAATGAATGCTGACAGTCACTCTAGGCTCTTCATGTCAGACACCAGTAAACAGGAAAGGAGTCACACACTTGACTCTGATTGTCATGAGGAGGTAGGGATACTGTTACTCAGTGGGGGAAGAGAGTAATACATTTGGAACCTGACGATAATGGGCATTTCTCTACCCTCTTCTACCCAGTGTTGATGGTAAATTGGCAAATGCAATGGTGTACATTGGCCTGTGAAGGGTATGGACATCGAGGGCTCTGACCTTTCAGGGATTTGGATCAACCCACCAGGTAAGCCATCTAGAACAGCAGAGGTTCCAGCTAGTGGGTGAAAGTACTCTGGAATGAGTACAAGTTGTTGGAGACCATGAGTATCAGTTGCAGCTACAAGTCCTGCTGCAGGGGCAGGACTGAAGTTGATCAGACTAAACTTCTTCTTTTATATTTCCCCAGGAAAAGAAGCCAACCATAATCCAGGAAGAGCTGTTCCTAGATGAGGTAAGTTACTACTTAAAGCAAGTGAATCTGGGTGTAGCCTGCACCGATATAGCCTGTCAGGCCCAGGTACTCATCTCCCTAGTTGCCAGGAGTGTTGGCTGTTAACAGCTCATGGCCCAGAAGGCAGATGGGAGCTGTCTCTTCCTAGGTTACACTTCCACCCAAGGAAAGTCAGCTTCCAATGACTGGGCCCTACATCCTTCCCTAATTTGGGGCTAAGTCCAAATCTCCCCATAGAATTGTCTGAGGCCTCCCTTTAATGTAACTATATTCCTTTTCAATTTCTCCCTCTGCCCACCCTGCTCCTCCCAATTTCTTACAGGAGTTGTTTCTAAGAGTACTTTCCAGTAAACCCCCTGAATATAAACCTACTCAGAATCTGGTCCCTGGGTAATCTGTCCTAAGATACACTTGCACATACTGCATCTTTAGTGTTTCTCTTTCCATGTATCTGAGGTGCAATCTAGCCCTACCTGGCCTTAAAGCTTCCTCAGGTGTTCATGATGCACACTCCTGATTGGGAACCAATGGCATTAAGGATTGAGTTTTGGCAGTGTTTTGACCCAATTCTGGTAATCAAGTTTTAAGAAAAAATAAATATATGCCTGTCAAAGGAAAGACTTTTGCCATGTTAAGATCAATTAGTGGTGACAATATAAATTTACCTTTACAGGAGAAATATAAATATGAAGGCAGATCATCATGACATTATTTATTAGAAGATTATGGTGATGGTGTACTGAATTAAACCTACAAGGCCAGCTGACTGGCCATGAGGAATATAAGAAGTGAGTCATCCAGAGAGGTCAACCATATTGAACATCCTCTAGTCCTGCAACATTTCTGGTTCCTGCTAGTTAATAAAACCAATCTTATTTTGTTAGAAGAAATATTTAATTCTAAGTATCTGATAATGTCCAAACTAGTAACAAAGATTTAAGTTCCTCTCAGGAAGTGATTTTTTTTTTAGATGGTATAGACTCTACGGCCAGCATGTATTTCTCATTAGACAGCTGACTTTGTGGTGAGTTTGGGCAAATCAATTTACATCACTGGCTTCATTTCCTTATTTTCAAAATGTTCATGTTGAGATAAGTACTCCTTAGGTTTCTTCTGACTCTACAAGATGTTGATTCTATGATGTGTTTCTCCAAAAAGGAAGACCAAGTATAAAAGAGATCTGACACTCAGTGTAAGAATGGTTAGTGAAAGGAAAGTTGTATTTGTCTTATATCTATTCATGAGATAAATTTTTAATCTGTATTTTGAGCTGGAATAAATGTTAGAGAGCCTGTCCTCAAATGGCTTTATTTAAACATGAGTAACTGACCTGAAGTTAGAGCAGCATTTAGCGAGTATCTCATCCACTCAAATATTTGTTATTTCCTTTAGCTGTGCAATCAAGAATTGTATAAAACATTCCTGAGACATCTTCCCAAGAGACTTTCATTTATCTTCTCTGATCCTTAAAAATTTCTTTTAATAGTAAGGCTGAGAGAATGGTTCTATTGTTCTAAAAAAAATGTTTAAGGAAGAAGTCACTTCCTTACTAGTAAAAACAGATTTCCTTTCATCTGCTTCAACTTATTTTTAGCTCTCAAGGTATCACTGAAACAATCAGATATCCAGACCCCTGGACCAGTGATGCTTCAGATACAGCCATTATGGCAGACAGGAAGTAGAGAAGAGCTTTTATGTGCTTTATATACTATTTATATATTATTCATCTAAATATGATTTCTTTGGAAGACAGGGTCCTGCTGCTTTAGCAAGTCAGAAAAACATCTATCTAGAATCCAAAGGGTTGACAAGACACTTAATATACTTTCTTTAAAAAGCAGAGAATCCTAATGGGATCACTATGCTTCCCTCTGAGTTTCTTGGAAACTAAATGGCATTGGAAACTGTGGAGCTATTTTTTTTTGTCCTCTGGTAAAGTTCTGCATGAGTAGTTACCTATCGTCAGACATATTATTTTATTATAAATTACTTTTCTTCTTATCTCTCCATTTTTGGCATTAGATTGATTTTTAAAAATTAGGTACATAGGTAGGTTGCATTATTTCTGAATTTTATTTCAGAATAGTAAAGCCAGTATTACAAAATAGTTGTTATAGAGAGGTTGAGAAGCACTAATTAAAAGAAATGTCATTAGAGAGTCATGTGTGGTTGGCCTGTGTTCAAGCATAGGCAGTCTCTTCCTTGACACCATCAGCACTCAAACCCATACAGAGGTTTGAGGTCTAGTCCTCATCTAGCAGAAAACACTATTCTACAGAAGAATCCTTTTGGGTAACTCTATAGGATTCCTCTTTACTCAGAAAACACTAATGATCACACTCACTGTACCAAGAGAACATTCTCCTTAAGTCAGTCAAGTGGGAAATAAGAGTTGTACATCCTTCAACTGTATTCCCGATGTCAATACATTTTTTTAAAATAGATACACTATGATTTTAAGGTTGTAATGATGATCTGTGACCTATTTCTAAAATGTTGTTTTTTAGAACATTTTGAAAGTGTTTATCTTAATATACTCAATTCTGAATTATCTATGCTTATGGGAGTCTGATAATGAATTGATATCTGAAAATTGACTCAGGCAAGGCCAAATCTTTACCAACGCTATGAAAAGGTAGCATACAGTAACTGTCTTGTCACTACTTATTCTGGGGATATAAATGAGAATTAAAATTATGAGAAGGTAGGTAGCAGTAAGTGTGTGGGATGATCTGAATTAGAAACAATCAACTGAATTATTTTAGAAAAAGGTAAGCATTTTCTATGATTGTATAAACTTTTCTGATTATTCAATACAAAAATACAATTCTTCAAATAATTATAAAAATAAACCCAGCTTCTACTCAGTGAAAAAAATAGATGCACCATGGTCTTTTCTAGACATAGAGACTTGAATGACTGAATTTGGAAGTAGATGGCAACTCTCAGGGAAGACATAGCTTCTCTTCTAGCTGCTCTATTTTCTTTTCAGCAATGGACTGACTGGCTGGTTTCAGCTAGCCTTATCCTTCATCCACTTTGAGTTCTGGTTTGGAGCCATAACATCACAATGCACAATTCTAATTACAGGTCTTGGCTGGTGAATTCAAACTAGGCTTGGTTATATTTAGACTAATTTTAAAATGGCATTTTAACATAAAATACTAAAACTTCACATATTCCTATTAATCTGATTTCCACACTTTGTGCCAGGAACCCCAGCCAAGAAATCAACAGGGAAGCAAATCAAAATATTTCTTAGCTATACCACATTCCAAAATTACCTACTTCATGCCAAATCCTATTGCCCATTCTTACCTATCACACCCCTGCCAAGGGAAGCACTTCAGCAAATATGACCATTTGTTTTCGGTTTGCTTCCAAATTAAAAAGGCATTTAGTTCCCCCTGTTAAGTAGCTATTGCCAAACAACCTGAATCTTTATTTATAGCTGGCTATTCATCTCTAAATAACCATGAAAAATAAAAAACATGGAAAATTGTAGAACCAAAGACTCTTGCTTGATATGAAATGGTTTCCAGCAAGTACATAATTTAAGCCTCTTTTTTAAAAATAATATACTTGCAAGCTATTTAAGAATTGAAGTCACTAAAAAAACCAGGTATTTTTTGGACTAATTATTTTTACTAGAGATGTGCTAGTTTCACCAAGCACAGTCCTAGAATTGGGCTGCCAATCCTAGAAATGTCTTCTCAACCATCTTCCTATTTCCATTCATCAGGCATCTTATTTGAGTTTTAGGCGTAGGACTTTGGAGAAGTTTTTGAACTACCAGGACAAAGTAGAGTGGACTAAAGTGGTTCTCTTCCCTTCCTCCTGGTCTACTCCATGGCTGTCATGTTATGAGATGTATTTGGACATATATCCACAACCCAAAGGTAAGTCAGACACTCTTCCCAGACATTCACAACAGTCAGAAAATCCAAGTATCATTTACTCCTTAGTAAATTCTCTTTAGCAAATCCCTTCTCAGGAGACAAGGGAATAACCCTATCCAGGCCCAAGGCTATACATTTATATGGAAAGACTGCTGGCCTGAGTTTTTACTCAAATCTATATACAGTGTATGTTATTATATTGTTATAGCAGGTTGCATGCAGAAAACCTCACTTTTCCATAGTTTTACTCAGTATATACTCCTACAGACTGTAATTACACGGCCCTTTAAACAGTCTAAAACACACCTTTATGCTAGCGTCATTTTTGCTACTCTGTATGGTCTTTTAATGAGCCATGGATCTGAAGTCAATACCCTTTCCTAGCACAGACATTATACCCCTATCACACTGTAAAGAAGAGAAACATCCTGTTCAGAGAGACTGATTCCACTTAACCTGGGGACACCAGAACCACGTGTTTTAGTTAACAAACATGGAAGAGCCCACTGAGCCAAATTAGACTTTATGAAATTCTAACTGCAATTCAATATTTCAATAGTGAGATAAAAGGCATTTCAAGCAAGTGCAAATCTCCCTCCTCCTCTGCTGTGGATGCTAATTAATGAGCTGCCCTCGACTACTGGGTAAAGATTTTTTTAAAAAGAGAAATAGGCAGGAAAGGTCAGGTGTCTAAGGCTTAAAATTAAAGAGTAAATTTTAGTGTCATTAATTTTGGCATTAAAGCCAACATCTGGATAATAGATGGCCAAGAAAGAAAGAAACGAGAGAGAATAAGAGACAAAAATGAAAGGCTTTTCAAGGAGGTGGATGTCTACAAATGCCAAAGAAATGAAAGTGGTTAATGATGAGAGAAAAAAACAATGAGAAGATTTATAGCAGAAGGCAAAGACAGTCGATTTGTTCTAATGTCAATTTTTAATCTGCCTTGAAATTTCTTAAAATTCAACATAACAAATTTTATTGTATAGCATTTTAATGCTCCATGTGCATTCAGTCTTAATAAATATGGCTGGCAGATATTGTTGTCTGTGCTTTACAATATTTCCTCATGTATAATTATCCCAAACCCATGCAGAAACAACTCAAAAGTTCAGTCATAAAGAGTAGCATTCTTTCTGCTCAGTGAGCCAGCTCATCTTGCTATACACCTTGGGGAAGTTCTGTATCCTCCATTGTTCTAGTGCTCTGTGAGTTTCAGTCTCATCCTTGAAGCAATATCTATAGTAAAATTATTTCATCTGCTTCTGACATTTGAAAACAAATATTCTAATGATGTGGAAAATTATTTTACAAGAAGTTAATTTAATATTTCTATTTCCACCACTTCTCAAGTTTTGGGACATTTTTTTCCCCCAGAGAGAATATTTAATGTAATTACTTGGCAAGAATCTGCCTCTCTCTCTCCCCCTCTCCCTCTCTCCCTTTCAGTTTTTAAAACGATACCTACCCAATGTAACTTGTGCAGGGAATGTAAAATAAAAATGACATTTAAAAAAATCTGAAGTGTTATCATATTATTTTTTGAAGACTTTGGCATTAATGTCAAAAAATAAACACTGGAAAAGGAGTCATATTTCTACAATATGTAGTGAATACAGTAATGATCCTTAAAAGTCTATAAATTACGTCACTGATAAAATAATTACAGTATTCTATTTTTCATTGAAATAGCAACACCAATTTCCCCATAATAATCTTTAACTAAAACAGACAGTGTTGCTTTAATACAAACATATGACTGAGATGGTTTGCAGAGCAAGCCTCACAGGAAGAACTCGGTCACCTAGATGACTGGATTATTAACCTGACACCTTCATGTACCTCACTGCTATAGAATGACTTCCTTATCTAACTGACAAGGATTCGGTGATAGATGAAAATCATACTTAGCAATAATTTACAAGACAAAATCAGCAACTTAGGTTATTGAAAAAGATGAAGTTAAAGTTATATTAACCAAGATAAATATTACAGTTAAATTACAAAAATGAACACTAATTTTACCTTATGTGAGAAGGTCACATCAGTATGACAGATACAGTATTTTTAATTATCCTAATGAATAAATGTAGAAAAATTATTTTCATTTACTCTGTCACAACCTTATCCAGACAACTAACTAGCCTTAACATGGAGTAACTATTTTGATTATGTAGACAAAAACAACATTTGAGAGATGAAATGAATCCTTAACATTTAGAAGTATTATACCAATGCATACTAAAATACTGTTTTCATGCCATGCCTGAAATATGAGGAAGTACAAGTTGATGATAATTTTATACTTTTAGTTGGAGAGGAAATAATAAGACTGACAACATAAAAGATAGCCTCAGAATTTTGCATACATTTTAAATATGTAAAATTTGTTTGGGAACAAAATGTATTGCCTTGCTTCTATATGAAGCTGAACATCTTTAGAGTCTATCCTGATAAGCACCAATCTTTTGTGTATATTTATCCAATACAATATTGATTTTTCCTCCCAGTAGCGCCTATTATTTGCCGTGCACAGAAATGGAAATAGAGGGTTGTTGGATGAATTAAATTGTATGCGGAGGTAGCTTTGTTAGGAAAATGTCAATAACCTGCATTTCCTATGCCTGCTCCAATCTCACCAAGGTTCGTAATCAGTAAAGAGAGGTTAAACTCTAGCTACTCCCCAATCCAAGGTAGAAGTTTCAAGATAAACTCAGGTTCATCAACATTGAATCAATAATTCATACTCAGTATGTCTACCCTTCTCAGGGATAAAAAAGTAGTGTGACTATTAATATTTTTCCCTGCTTCTCCTCTCATTTTTCTTAAAATGACATTGAAGTTGATTTGAGACAAAAATTGTTAATTTTCTACTTTACCATTATTACTAAAGACATTTGCAAAGGTTTCTAATGAAAACTCCAAACAATGAACAATGAATTTGTGAATTATGCAGAAAATAATTTTTCTATAAAATTAAATCCCGAGCATTAGGAGGTAAGGAGATCTTGAAGTTCAGCACAGCATAATCCAAATGAATAATTTCTTACTAATTTATCAGCACTGCTCTACATCTGATTTGATAAAACATAGATAACTTCTATAAAAAGAGAGATGGTTCATTCACTGACAATCTGACTTTTATATCAGGGCACTGGCCCATACTCAGTGTGAAGACAGTCCTGCTGTTCTAACAGATACTGCACAGTTGAACATCTTTAGAGTAGCCATGCTGATACTTCTCTCCAGTTTTAAGAAAGCTGGCAATGCCCCTTCCCATGTGCAGAAGAGACAGATTCTTTTTCTTTTCTTATTGAAGTGTAGTTGATTTACAATGTTACAGGTGTACAGCAAAGTGATTCAGTTTTATAGATGTGTGTGTGTGTGTGCACGCATGTGTTCTTTTTTAGATTCTTTTCCATTACAGGTTATTACAAGATATTGAATATAGCTCCCTGTGCTATACAGTAGGTCCTTGTTGTTTATCTATTTTATATACAATAGTGTTATATGTTATCCCAAATTCCTAATTTGTCCCTCCCCCCTTCCCCTTTGGTAACCATACGTTTGTTTTCTATGTCTGTGAGTCTGTTTCTGTTTTGTAAATAAGTTCATTTGTATCATTTTTTTTCAATTCCACATACAAGTGATATCATATGATAGTTGTCTTCCTCCATCTGACTTACTTCGCTTAGTATGCTAATCTCTAGGTCCATCCATGTTGCTGCAAATAGCATTATTTCATTCTTTCTTATGGCTTCTTTAAGAGAGAAGTTACGTGCTGTTGTGTAAAACAAAATGTGTGCATCAATCAATGAGAAGAGCTTATCCCATTGACTTCCTGTATGCAGGCAAATCCTCCACAGGATGAGGGACAGAGTACAGAGTGGGGACGGGACGGGGACAGGTCAGTTTCACTACAGCATGCTCTGGACCACAAGGACAAAAAGAGGACTCCACATCCCCACTTTAAAACACAATTTGTTCCCTTACGTGCCATCTCCTTCAGTATCTTTTGTTTGATAGTGAAACCTGGAACTACAAGAGGACCAGGTGCTGACATGTATTTAAACATGCTGCATGACAATGACTCTTGCAGCACTTCTATTTGTGATTGCTGAAAATAACTTAGTTACTTCATTTTTTTAAAATCTTCACTTCATCCTTATGCTGTGAGCCATTTCATGGAGATGAGAAATTTAAGATCATTTTAAGCTCATTAGAAGCGTTTTTATCAGATGAGACTGGGACAGGTAGGAAATTTAAAAGACAATGTAAGGGAGGAATCCAAAAAATGATACATGCTGCTTTAAACATTTTATTTTAACTGAAAATATAGATATATTGCCAATCTTCTGAGGTTGAAACAAGACCTTTTCTTTGAGTACGCCTACTCTAATTGGTGGACCATGACTGTCTTTCTTAAACAAAATGCAACTGTATGCATCATTTCAACTTGGGTGTCTCCAAAGAGAAGTCTGCAATAAAGGGTTGACTTAGTAGGCTTGGGTGTGTGTTCAAAGAAACAGTTGGCTCCTGGGAGGTAATCTCTAAGCCCTTAGAATATCCTGCCTGGTAAGACTGTATACCTGGGGCCTTGGGCCATGGCAAGAAGTTTATGCTAACAGTGCAATGTGATTAATGCCTGTACTTTTATCACCTAGGGCCCGGACCGCCACTGAGTTCGACATCTGGGAGAGCTGGAGACTGAGTAGGTCAGTCTCCTGCCCACGTGACTGGCCCCAGTAGGAACCCTGGACACAGGGTCCAGTGAGCTTCCCTGGTTGGCGATACTTTCTATACATCACATATCATTGCAGGGAGAATTAAGTGTTGTCCATAGAGCTCCGCTGTGAGAAGCAAACTGACACTCTTGCCTGGTCTCTCCCAGACACTATCTTACACACTTTTCACCTTTACTGATTTTAATCTGTATCCCTTTGCTGTAATAAACTATAACTATGAGTATAACAGCTTTTCTGAGTTCTGTGAGTCCGTGGAGTGGATTATCAAACCCGAGGGTGGTCTTGGGGATCCCGTGTACCAAAGTGAGAATTTAAAAATACTTACAAAACAATTGATATAAAATAAATATAAATTTGTAACCGCTTCCTTTATCTGTTAAAGTTGTCTTCCGACACCAACTTTGGTAGCTTTTGTGAACTCTTTTCAAACATGAAAATGAATTTAAATTAATTCAATTAATTTATTAAAAGACCAAGTCTCTTTCTCTTTGCATCCATATTTTACCAAGTTGCAAAAGTCTTATTAATTTGGTTATTTAATGAGTGTAACAAACAATTTCTGAACAAAATGTGTAATTCTTTGAAAAACTAAAACAAAGTGCTTTCCCTATTACAAGAGAGTAGAAAATATTCCCACAGAGTATCGGTGTGTGAAGTTAAAAATATCCTCCTCCCAGGGACTCTGATCATGGGATTCTGAGAGACAGACAAGGGAATGATACCTGGCATTTCATAATCAAAAGGAATAGATATCTGTTTCAAAAGTTCAGTGTTATAAAAATACTTAATAGAAAATAACTTTGGTACCTATAAGATATCAATCAGTAGGGTTGGAAAGAAGTCAAAAACAAGAGTATTTTAGCAATTGGGGGTGGCAGGGAAGAAAGTATTGTACAATAAAGGCATTGCAATAATCATGTATTACGTATATATGTACACACACACATACATGATAAATGGAAAGCCTCTCAGAAGAATTTAATTCTTGGGTTTTGAGATAGATGACTATTGTAGATAAGTGAAGGTTAACTTAGCCAAAACTTTTATTTACTTTTTGATTCTCTAGCAGTATGGCACTTGAACTCCAAAGTTATTTTTAATAGAGTACATGCATATTACATATACAAACAGCTTCTTACCCTTAAATGTGTAGCCCTGGAAGAAAAGGACTTATTTTCCCAGTGTGTTGTGTTTGTATATCTGTGGAAGAGGAGGGGCACTAGAAGAGTTATTTTATAAAAACTTCTGTAAGGCACTGAGGGCACAAAACAGGACTCATGGTGACAGTGGGATAGACCACAGGACTAGAGGGAGGGAACAGAATTTCCCCATCAGGGAGGCTTTTGCAGGACACTGGTGCACAGAACAAGCATGGTGATTTAAACAGAACACCAGACCAGTCTCCATGTGGAAGAGAAACGGAAAAGCAAAGGGTATTGGGCTTTGGTGGCTTCCAAGGGGCATCAGTGAACAGGCTGTAGAAGAGAGAAGTGCTATCTACCACTTGGAGGATAAAAGGACACCCCGTGCCTATCACCTTTGGGGAAAGAAGCCATACAAATGCCTTCTTGTCAAGTTATTGTGACCCTATGTTTTATACTCTGGGCTGGAACAGATACAGAAATCACACATGTAAACAAACCAGCAGATCTGAATACAATCTATTAAGTATTACAACAGGTATAAGTATACAGTGATCTAAAAAAGGGAGTACCAGAGCCAATGTGTGTTGGGGAAAGGGAGGGAAATTTGGGAAAGCTTCACAGAGGAACTAGTGCTTGAATTAAGTCAGGAAAAGTGAGTATACATTTACCAGGCAGCAACGGGCTTGATGGGCATTCCAGGCGAACATCTAGAGGCAAAAGGAGCATGGTATGTTCCAGGACTAGTCATTATTTGAGTAGGCTAAAGCATAGGGTATAGGATGGAGTGACAGTAAGTAAATCTGGAAAGGTATAACTTGGATTTGTCCATTGCAAAGCTCCTTCAATTTATATGCATCATAAAACTTTCTTTGGGATCTTTGTGGTCAGCATGCTTGCAAGTGGGGGAGTTGCTACCAGTTGACAAGGCTGCCCACTGGATACGTCTGCCAAGATTTTGTTGGATTTTGTGAAAAAAACACAAAACAGGAAATTGTTAAAAGGCAATCTGGACCTTCACAAATGGCTCTACCAACAAGGACTGCACATATATGATCCCTTTGTGGGAACTCAAGATATTACTAACAAAAGGTTTCATATAACTTGTCCAAGAGCATACGATTGGTTATTTACAGAGCTACAAGTATGACAGTATTCTCAGACTAGAGATAAGTCTAAGTTAAGCATTGGAGTCTACTATAAAAAGTCCTCCCCTCCACTCCTACTTAGGCAAAAGAGCTCCACTACCAGTAATTCCCAAATAGCTCAACAGTCACAAAACTTAGAAAGGGCTGAGAAATTAGAAGAGAGGCAGAAAGGGAGTTTGGTAATTTAAAAATAAAAAAGCTGATCATTTAATATGATTTCATATATGCCATTAACATTTCATTGCATTTCCCCGAGTGTTCAGGGACATTATTTTGAAAAGGCATCCTTGATATTCAGCCACAGCCATTTCAGCTTGAAATGAAGTGCCAAAATGCATTTAACTAAATATACCTTGGTTGCATTATTCCTATATGAGAAAAAAGACACTTCTCTATTACTAATTATTTGGCAAGATTATAACTGGACTAAATTAGCATAAGACTACAAAAAAATTACCCAGAGTGATAATCCAAACCTGAAAAGGTCAGTTTGAACACTGCAGGCTGGTTATATATTAATAAAAGTGAATAAATCAAAGAACATGCCTGTGACTTCGAACATTTCTAAAATTTAATATATTTTAAACTGTTGCCCAAAAAAGTGGATATTTATTTTCTCTAACATTATTCCCTGATTCAGACTTAAGTATGCCTTCCATAATTCTGAAAGGTATAACAGTGAGTGATATATCAAAGGAACACAACAGCTTCAGATACACTTCTTCCCAATTTTACAAGCCATGGCAATATTACTTAACAAGCAGAAGCTGACTTCTGCCAACATAGACCTCTACTTGCTTGAGACAGGGAAATATATAGTAGTTTACAAGAAGAACATTTGAATATTTACCATTTTATAGATCCTCCTTGACTGCAGAGAAGAGAAAAAAAGCCAATTGCACTTTAGAACAATCCTTCATTGGGGAGGTGTTTTTAGTGAGTAATACTTCAAAGACTGTTCAAGGGTGAAAAAAAATGTTTTATAAACAATAAATATTTTAGTGACTCCATGGTGAAAATTTCATAGTATGGGTTTTTTATATGGTATATTTTCATTCCACTGAAATTCCACTAACTGCAATCATTTCTAAAATTACAAATGGTCAAGAGTTTCCCTACCAAGTTAAAGTCATCTGTATATTTCCATACCAATTACACTTTCTAGAGAATCGAATAGGTTTCTACATGTAAATGTGTCCACAGTATTTAAAAAATACTTATCAAGACAACTCAAATAGGTAAGTCTATGAAAATTATCTACTGCTATGTAATAACAAGAGATTAACTGCACATAATATATGAGCCATAAATAGATTTGATTTAAAAACTAGATTATTGAATTTAGTAAAACAAATGAAAAGGTACATATTTACAAATCTCAGAAGGCTTATTTTCCACATTGGATGCAACTGAACCCCTAAGTTGTTGAACCAATTTTCCAAACTCTAGAATCAGGTGGGAATTGAGACCAGAAATACTTCCAAGACACTAAGACTGTAGCTTCTACGCCCTAGATAGCTCATAAGGATTTATTAAATCCTCTAGAATGCTAGAGTTTAAATGCTTACATGGTATAAGTGAATATTCCAGTACTCAACTAATGGAAAGTGGAAGTCAAGACAAGCTTAGGGAGGAAATGACAAAGCCACCAACTGTAGGTTAAGAACGCTTAGTAGGGGAAATGCTGATTCTGACACCTTGGCTGCCAACTTGAAAAACAATATATAGTTGTACCTTGGGTCAAAGCCAAGAAATGAAGTCCAAGTTGAGAACCAATCTGAATCCAGTTGGCCCTCTGTGGGAGCTGCCCTGATTGTATAACATGCCCCACAAACAACTTCAATTATAAATGATCATCTTCATTTATTCCTGGGTTCCATATGCAATTTAAAATTTGGAAAAGAGAAAACCTTTGTTAAGAGAAAATAGCTCCAACAAAGAGAAGATTATGTGTCTCCTTTACTTCCACTCTCTAGAAATTAGAAAGCAGGTAATCTAACCCAAGAAAAACTGAAGAGCAGAAAATATTCATTATACAGGAGATATGGGATGATGACTAAAACTCGTTATTAAGAATAAAGTAGATTTGAAGAAGCAAATCTGTTGTATGGAAAGGTTTTATTTCCTGATTGCTCGAAACAGTAATGATTTCAGGAGGAAAAAAATCAGGATTCTTCAGAAAAGTGGAAAGAAACAAAGAGTTTTGCAACTAGTAAGATGGGGGATATTTTTTAATTGAAATCTGTAAATGTTGAGACTTACTAAGAAAGAACATCAGAGAGAAGAACATGTAAAATTGACCCAGTGACAAAGAACATGCTCCAAGGAAGAGGGGAACTGAGAGGATTATGCCAAAGGATGCATGAGATTAGATGGAGTATTTGATTACTTTTTCTTATTAATTTTCAATTCATTTCAAATGGGCCTCAAAGGACTTTCTAAAATAGCTATAAATACCAAAGCAAAAAATTACTCAATGAATAACCACTGAAAATTCAATAAAGCTCTGATTGGGGTCTGGACACAGAAATACAGAGTATAAGGTCTTCTAGAGTTGCATGAGCTGGGAAACAAATTCAGCTTTAATTTTTCCAGGATTCAAAGCAAAAAGGGATGTGGGAAGAGTGAAGTTACTCATTCTTTCTCTTTAGCGGATCATCCTTCCTCAGGAAAACCCTTGAAGGAAAAATGAAAGCCTTGGGCTGGTCCAGGTTGCATGAGCTGTGAGGGTTCTACAGGGCAAAGCCAGGCAGGGAGATGATAACCAGAAATAGCAAGAAAGTGGGAGGCATGGAGAACACCAGGGCCTCTTGGTCGCCATATTTAAATTTCGAGGAATAGATGACACAGTCCCAGTGCCTATGAATGATACGGATATTTACTGAGATGTTCCAAACAGTGTGGGATGTTGTAGGACTCTCCATATATATAACACAGGTCCCACATTTCTCATCCCTGCCAGGCTCGGGGAACACCTACCCTGCCAGGATGACAGTCCTTGTCCCCGTACCAATCTGTGCCCTGCCCGCCCCTTCTTTATTTGTTCCCCCCTCCACCCAGTTCTTCCTGCCTCGTCCTATGGAACCACTGTCCCGGTGTGGCACACCTGACTAAGCTTCACTCTGTGCCTCTTTGCCTCACAGAAGCACAACTCCAGCCTGACTGCACACCTGCTCTATTCATTTTCCCAGGACCCACAGTCCATGGATGGACACCAAAGCTGCACTCAGCCGTCTCTTACCGGCACCGGTCTTTTCCAGGCCATCATTTTTCCTTATGTTACAGTATTATAGTTTAGATAATTTTGTCTTCAGTACATTTTCCTCATTCATTTTATCACCCAAATAAGCTGTGTAATCAATACTAAGTCATCCTCTTCAGTAAATAACTGAAGGTCATTTCTTTATCATGTATCTCACAACTGCTGCAGGCAATATACTTTATTTTCTTTATGAATATTGAAATAAGAGCAAGATTCTAACAGGAAACACTACAGGACTATATACACGTCCCTAAATATACTACGATATTTCTTGACTCCATGACTTTGTATATGCTATTTTTTTTTTTTCTGGGATGTTTTCCCATAAATTTTTTTTTTTTTTTTTTTTTTGCAGTATGCGGGCCTCTCACTGCTGTGGCCTCTCCCGTTGCGGAGCACGGGCTCAGCAGCCATGGCTCACGGGCCCAGCCACTCCACGGCATTTGGGATCTTCCCGGACCGGGGCACGAACCCGTGTCCCCTGCATCGGCAGGTGGACTCTCAACCACTGCGCCACCAGGAAAGCCCTCCCATAACATTTTTATCTGGCCAATATTACTCCTCCAAGAGTCCCCTCTTTTCTGGTACATGTCCTGAGCCATCTTAGGAAGCCAACGGTCATCTTTTGTGTCACTGCTGCACTCTGTATATACACTAATGGAAAAAAATTCTCTCACAGCAATTAATTTACATGTTTATTTGGTATATACTCTACTGAGAAGAATTAGTACTTCAAGTGAAGGTCCCAGTACATTGGCAGACAATAAATATTTGTGAAATAAGTGAAATTGTCTCAAATTGGAATCTCTTACTCAAAAAATACGTTAGAATTGCTTTCAATAGGCACGGCCGAGCTGCCCATGATAATTTATTTGGTTAGGTTTAAACCAGGAAATTATGATTCCTTCAAAAGACTTACCCACACTCTATTTCAAGGCCATTTTGGAAGAAAAAGGCCACAAAATATTTGAAGAGCTAATGATATTTCTCTATTCAGTAGTATCAAGTCTCAAGATCTGTGATACTAAACTTCTTAAAGGAGTAGCCCTAGTTGATGGTATAGAGTGGGACACAATACAGTTCACATTAGAGCATTAAAAAGCCTCAAGGTTGTTAAAGATAAACATTTGTGAGTAAACAAATTCAGCTTCACATTAACACATATGTTCACATACGGCTGAGTAGTTCTTTAGAAAATATTTATCTGCCTCCTTTCCTGTAGAGCCATGTTCACAAGTAAGTACTAAGTTCTGATTTCACGCAATTTTAAAAGTCAAACAAACTTTATCTTGCAAAATAGAAAGGAAAGTAGGAGGAAAGGAAGGAAGGAGGGAGGGAGGGACAAAGAGAGGGAGAGAAAGAGAAAGGGAAAGAAAGAGAGGGAGGGAGGAAGGAAGAAAGATGGGAACTACCATCTGCATGACAAAGTGAATTGACATTTATACATTTAATAATCTTTTCCACGATGTACTATCTTGTATATTGCTTTGGAGGTTTAGCAAGAAAGTGAGTGACATGTTTAGCTATATTTTGCTGATAAGAGATCTGGTCACCATCAGCACCATGCCTTTTCAGGTCGGCATCCAGTTCTTAATATCCTTTAAGACACAATAGGGCATCTTTTATTGGTCCATTAATATATGACTCAGGTGTGCTGCAAAGCACAAAGACACTGCCTAAGAGCTTGAGCCAGCAAAGTGCCCTGCAAGCAGGGTAAAGGATGATCTGGAGGGTCTTGGCTTAAATGCAACATGGAGAAAAATGTTTCAAAGGTCATTTTTGCTCTTTTACACTAGAGAAAATATTCACCATATAAAACAAATAATATAAGAGGTGCAGTGAGGAAAAAACATACAAGGAGAGAAAGACATATTTTGAAAAAATCGCAAAGCCTTCTAATTTTGACTTCCCACTCCCCAACTTCTATAGTGGTTTTATCTGCTATCTCCTGCCTTCTGCAACAGCTCCCCACAGGGGACCTGGCTCCTTCAAAATTTCCTTCCCTTAAAAAGACTAGGTTGGGGCTTACTGCACTCTTGATTTAGTGTAAATTTAACATTGAAACAATCTTGAAAGAAACTCGGCTCCCCTGCAGAGAACTGCTGGAAAATTAGCAAAAAGGACCAGAGAAGGCACTGTAAATGGTCACCTCCCATCCCTCCAACAGCCTCCCTGAAGCCTTCAACTTCATTAAAAAAGCCAATTTAGACCTTTAAAATGGCTCCCAATACTGACTTTTCTCTCTCAGTGAAGAGTGAAATTGACCTCTTTGTAAAGCACAGCAAGGGGGTAGAAATTAGTTTGGAGGGCCCCCAGCACCTGCCCCCTCACCCACCTCCAGAGACCAAGAATCACAGGTCCAGGACCTTTTTCCCTGGTATCTGTTTTTAGAAAAGCATTCTCAGAAGCTGTTTACAGCCAACAACTGGTCTCTTATTTCCACCGCTGTTTCAAGTTCTGAATATAATTCTCAGTTATAATAAAGCCTACGATTCAGTCTGTGATGACCAGCTGACCTGCGGGACCTGACAGGATGAAGAACTTGGCAGGAACCATCAGTTTAAATCCATCACCGCGAGACTCTGATGCTCTAAGCGCATCTCAGCCCTCCAATGTGTCTTATTTCCTTCTCATCTTAACATTATCTTCAGCTGTAACTGTCACCACATTTTCTAGTAAACTCTAAAAGCCCAGTGGAAAAACTCAGAGGGGAATGACAGCCCTTTCGACATCAAGACTTGCATGTGATTTAGAAGCATTTTGAAACAAAGAAAAAGAGGAGTGGGTCCAAAATGCTTACAAGGGCAGGCATTTTGCTGTTGTTTTTTTGTTAATTTTACTTTCCAGGATCCATATCATAATACAACATATGTCACAAGATCCATGTTTGGACAACAGATGCTACTAGAAAAATGTCTCCTGATTAATAGTGTAATACTCAGGTTGAACATTTAATAAGGTCAAACCATGATATACATTTATTAGAATCAGGAAGAGGTAGGAAACCACTAAAGAAAATGTCAGAGCAGGTACCACATGTCTCAAAATCATTAATAAGATCATACCTACTTATCCATCAACAATCCAGACTTAGAAGCACAATCTCAGCATTCTAGTTATCCTGATCCAGACAGCCTCAATTTATCTTCTGACTGCTGAGTACTCTGCTTGCCTTCTCTCTTCTCTATACTTCCTCAGTCTAACTCAGGAGAGGGAGAATGTGGGGTGGACACATCTCAATGACAACATCCCTAAACTACTGACCCTGGATTTCAAAAACCACTTTGTTTATGCTTTCCCTTTGAGAAACTAAGTGGAGCTCCAAGTTAAGAAATGTAGGGGAGAACCAGAAGGCTTGAGTTTCATGTCTGACTCTGCCACTGACCAGTTCAACAGGCCCAACATTTTCCTGGGCCTCACTGTCTCCTCTGGAATGAAGCGCATGGATTAGATAACCTCAGAGCCCCCTTTCAACTTAAAATTGATGAATTACCCAGTGTTCTCAAACCAGATTAATACTGGATCTTCACACGGAACAGAAACCCTATGGGCCACGTGAAATGCTTTCTCTTCCCACTAAAAGACCTCTTATTCAGAAGTCACAGATGGGACAAATCCAGTTGGGTTCTCAAATACCTTACTGTTACTTTAAATAGATTATTAGGACTTCGCTGATGGCACAGTGGTTAAGAAACTACCTGCCAATGCAGGGGACATGGGTTTGAGCCCTGGTCTGGGAAGATCCCACAAGCCATGGAGCAACTAAGCCCATATGCCACAACTACTGAGCCTGTGTTCTAGAGCCCTCGATCCACAACTACTGAGCCTGCATGCCACAACTACTGAAGCCCGTGCACCTAGAGCCTGTGCTCCGTGACAAGAGAAGCCACCGCAATCAGAAGCCCATGCACCACAACAAAGAGTAGCCCCTGCTCACCGCAACTAGAGAAAGCCCGTGAGCAGCAGTGAAGACCCAATGCAGCCAAAAATAAATAAATAAATAAATAAATTTTAAAAAATAAAATAAATAAACAGATTACTAAAAACAAATAAACAAACAATACTCGATGAGAAGTAAATATTGAAGGCAAAAACAATACAGAATATTAATAGGAAGTATCCTCTTCACCATTTTGTAATTCACTTCTTTCTATTTGCTAGCAGATTTACAGTGAACCTAAAAATGTTCTCGGATTTAACTTACCAAAATGTTGTCTGATTAAATTACTTAACATTCTTAATAAATATATTTGCTTTTACAGAGTTCAACTCTGCTAGCACATGCTGCTCTTGTTCACTCTGACTCCCCTGCCTTCTCCAGCCTACCTTCACTGATCTTCCTGGATCCAACCTCTTATTAGCCTAGATGTGAAGCGTCAGCAAGCATCTACTACCAAGGAGAAAAACTCTCAAGCCCCACCTAAACCCAAGTTGTGCTCCACTATCATCTGCCACAACACCTGAGATGAACTTCTTTGAGATCTTGTAAAACTGTTTGGGCTCAAAGCACTATAATCCTGAATTTCAAGATATACTTGAAGGACTGTATGGGTGGAGGACCTTCGAGATGGCAGAGGAGTAAGACGTGGTGATCACCTTCTTCCCCACAGATACATCAAAAATGCATCTACATGTGGAACAACTCCTACAGAACACCACTGAACGCTGGCAGAAGGCCTCAGACTTCCCAAAAGCCATGTGGCTGACAGGGTCTTGGTTCTCCAGCTGGGTGTCAGGCCTGAGCCTCTGAGATGGGAGAGCTGAGTTCAGGACATTGGACCACCAGAGACCACCTTGACCCATGTAATATCAACTGGCGAGAGCTCTCCCAGAGATCTCCATCTCAACACTAAGACCCAGCTCCACTCAATGACCAGCAAGCTCCAGGGCTGGACAATCCATGGCAAACAACTAGCAAGACAGGAACACAAACCCACCCATTAGCAGAGAGGCTGCCAAATATAAAAATAAGTTCAGAGACTCCCCAAAACACACCACTGGATGCAGTCCTGCCCACCAGAAAGACAAGATCCAGCCTCATCCATCAGAACAGAGGAACCATCAGGAACAGGAAACCTACACAGCACACTGAACCAACCTTACCTACAGGAGGCAGACACCAAAAACAAAGGGAACTATGAACCTGTAGCCTGCAAAAAAGGAGACCCCAAACACAGTAAGTTAAGCAAAATGAGAAGACAGAGAAATACACAGCAAATAAAGGAGCAAGGTAGAAATCCACCAGACCAAAGAAATGAAGAGGAAATAGGTAGTCTACCTGAAAAAGAATTCAGAGTAATGGTAGTAAAGATGATCCAAAATCTTAGAAATAAAATGGAGAAAATACAAGAATCGTTTAACAAGGACCTAGAAGAACTAAAGAGTAAACAAACAATGAAAAAACACAATAAATGAAATTAAAAATTCTCTAGAAGGGATCAATAGCAGGATAACTGAGGCAGAAGAATGGATAAGTGACCTGGAAGATAAAATAGTGGAAATAACTACTGCAGAGCAGAATAAAGAAAAAAGAAGGAAAAGAATTGAGGACAGTCTAAGAGACCTCTGGGACAACATTAAACGCACCAACAGTCAAATTATAGGGGTCACAGAAGAAGAAGAGAAAAAGAAAGGGACTGAGAAAATATTTGAAGAGATTAGAGTAGAAAACTTCCCTAATATGGGAAAGGAAATAGTCAAGCCCAGGAAGCGCAGGGAGTCCTATACAGGATAAATCCAAGGAGAAACACACCAAGACACATATTAATCAACCTACCAAAAATTAAATACAAAGAAAAAATATTAAAAGCAGCAAGGGAAAAAAGGAAATAACATACAAGGGAATCCCCATAATGTTAACAGCTAATCATTCAGCAGAACCTCTGGAAGCCAGAAGGGAGTGGCAGGACAAACTGAAAGTGATGAAAGGGAAAAACCTACAACCAAGATTACTCTACTCAGCAAGGATCTCATTCACATTCGACAGAGAAATTAAAACTTTTACAGACAAGCAAAAGCTAAGAGAACTCAGCACCACCAAACCAGCTTTAAAGCAAATGTTAAAGGAACTTCTCTAGGCAGGAAACAAAAGAGAAGGAAAAGACCTACAAAACAAAAACCCCAAAACAATTAAGAAAAAGGTAATAGGAACATACATTTCAATAATTACCTTAAATATAAATGGATTAAATGCTCCAACCAAAAGACATAGACTGGCTGAATGGATACAAAAACAAGACCCATACATATGCTGTCTACAAGAGACCCACTTCAGACCTAGGGACACATACAAACTGAAAGTGAGGGGATGTAAAAAGATATTCCATGCAAATGGAAATTAAAAGAAAGCTGGAGTAGCAATTCTCATATCAGACAAAATAAACTTTAAAATAAAGATAACTACAAGAGATTACTACAAGGACACTACATAATGATCAAGGGATCAATCCAAGAAGAAGATATAAAAATTGTAAATATTTATGCACCCAACATGGGAGCACCTCAATACATAAGGCAAATGCTAACAGCCATAAGAGGGGAAATCAACAGTAACACAATAATAGTAGGGGACTTTAACACCCCACTTTCACCAATGGACAGCTCATCCAAAATGAAAATAAATAAGGAAACACAAGCTTGAAATGACACATTAAACAAGATGGACTTGGTTGATATTTATAGGACACTCCATCCAAAAACCACAGAGTACATTTTCTTCTCAAGTGCTCATGGAACATCCTCTAGAATGGGTCATATCTTGGGTCACAAATAAAGCCTTGGAATATTTAAAATTGAAATCGTATCAAGTATATTTTCTGACCAAAACGCTGTGAGACTAGATATCAATTACAGGAAAAAAAACTGTAAAAAATTACAAACACATGGAGGCTAAACAATACACTACTAAATAACCAAAGGATCACTGAAGAAATCAAAGAGGAAATCAAAAAATATCTAGAAACAAATGACAATAAAAACACGATGGCCCAAAACCTATGGCATGCAGTAAGAGCAGTTCTAAGAGGGAAGTTTATAGCAATACAATCCTACCTCAAGAAACATCTCAAATAAACAACCTAAATTTACACCTAAAGCAATTAGAGAAAGAAAACCAAAAACACCACAAAGTTAGCAGAGGAAAGAAATCATAAAGATCAGATCAGAAATAAATGAAAAAGAAATGAAGGAAACAATAGCAAAGATCAATCAAACTAAAAGGTGGTCCTTTGAGAAGTTAAACAAAACTAATAAACCATCAGCCAGACTCATCAAGAGAAAAGGAAGAAGACACAAATCAACAGAATTACAAATGAAAAAGAAGTAACAACTGACACTGCAGAAATACAAAGGTTCATGAGAGATTACTACAAGTAACTACATGCCAATAAAATGGACAACCTGGAAGAAATGGACAAATTCTTAGAAAGCACATACCTTCTGAGACTGAACCAGGAAGAAAAGGAAAATATGAACAGACCAATCACAAGCACTGAAATTGAGACTGTGATTAAAAATCTTCCAAAAAACAAAAGCCCAGGACCAGATGGCTTCACAGGTGAATTCTATCAAATATTTAGAGAAGAGCTAACACCTGTCATTCTCAAAGTCTTCCAAAATATAGCAGAGGGAGGAACACTCCCAAACCCATTCTACGAGGCCACCATGATCCTGATACAAAACCAGACAAAAATATTACAAAAAAAGAAAACTACAGGCCAATATCACTGATGAACACAGATGCAAAAATCCTCAACAAAACACTAGCAAACAGAATCCAGAAGCACATTAAAAGGATCATACACTATAATCAACTGCAGTTTATCCCAGTAATGCAAGGATTCTTCAATATATGCAAATCAATCAATGTGATACACCCTGTTAACAAACTGAAGGATAAAAGCCATATGATAATCTCAATAGATGCAGAAAAAGCTTTCAACAAGATTCAAGCCCCATTTATGATAAAAACTCTCCAGAAGGTAGGCACAGAGGGAACTTACCTCAACACAATAAAGGCCATATATGACAGACCCACAGCCAACATCATTCTCAATGGTGAAAAACTGAAACTATTTCCACTAAGATCAGGAACAAGACAAGGTTGCCCACTCTCACCACTATTATTCAACATAGTTTTGGAAGTTTTAGCCACGGCAATCAGAGACGAAAAACAAATAAAAGGAATCCAAATCAGAAAAGAAGAAGTAAAACTGCCACTGTTTGCAGATGACATGATACTATACATAGAGAATCCTAAAGATGCTACCAGAAAACTACTAGAGCTAAACAATGAATTTGGTAAAGTAGCAGGATACAAAATTAATGCACAGAAATCTCTTGCATTCCTATATACTAATGATGAAGAATCTGAAAGAGAAATTAAGGAAATACTCCCATTTACCACTGCAACAAAAGAGTAAAATACCTAGGAATAAACCTACCTAAGGAGACAAAATGCCTGTATGTAGAAAACTATAAGACACTGATGAAAGAAATTAAACATGATACAAACAGATGGAGAGATATACCCTGTTCTTGGATAGGAAGAATCAATATTGTGAAAATGACTTTACTACCCAAAGCAATCTCTAGATTCAATGCAATCTCTATCAAACTACCAATGGCATTGTTCACAGAACTAGAACAAAAAATTTCACAATTTGTATGGAAACACAGAAGACTCTGAATAGCCAAAGCAATCTTCAGAAAGAGAAACAGAGCTGGAGGAATCAGGCTCCCAGACTTCAGACTATACTACAAAGCTATAGTAATCAAGACAATATGGTACTGGCATAAAAACAGAGATATAGATCAATGGAACAGGATAGAAAGCCCAGAGATAAACCCATGCACGTATGGTTCACTAATCTATGAGAAAGGAGGCAAGGATATACATTGGAGAAAAGACAGTCTCTTCAACAAGTGGTGCTGGGAAAACTGGATGGCTACATGTAAAAGAATGAAATTAGAACACTCTCTAACACCATACACAAAAATAAACTCAAAATGGATTAAAGACCTAAATGTAAGGCCAGACACTATTAAAGTTTTTGAGGAAAAAATAGGAAAAACACTCTTTGACATAAATCACAGCAAGATCTTTTCTGAACCACCACCTAGAGTAATGAAAATAAAAACAAACGGGACCTGTTTAAACTTAAAAGCTTTTGCACCGCAAAGAAAACCATAAACAAGATGAAAAGACAACCCTCAGAATGGGAGAAAATATGTGCAAATGAAGCAACTAACAAAGGATTAATCTCTAAAATATACAAACAGGTCATGCAGCTCAACATTTAAAAATACAAACAACCCAATCCAAAAATGGGCAGAAG
The DNA here is from genome assembly GCF_964341445.2 of Mesoplodon mirus. Lineage (NCBI taxonomy): Eukaryota > Metazoa > Chordata > Mammalia > Artiodactyla > Ziphiidae > Mesoplodon > Mesoplodon mirus. The sequence continues at coordinate 11,532,530 of NC_138977.1, read as the reverse complement.
ACCTAAATAGACACTTCTCCAAAGAAGATATACAGATTGCCAACAAACACATGAAAGGATGCTCAACATCACTAATCATTAAAGAAATGCAAATCAATACTACAATGAGGTATCACCTCACACCAGTCAGAATGGCCATCATCAAAAAATCTACAAACAATAAATGCTGGAGAGGATGTGGAGAAAAGGGAACCCTCTTGCACTGTTGGTGGGAATGTAAATTGATACAGCCACTATGGAGAACAGTATGGAGGTTCCTTGAAAAACTAAAACTAGAACTACCATATGACCCAGCAATCCCACTACTGGGCATATATCCTGAGAAAACCATAATTCAAAGAGTCATGTACCACAATGTTCATTGCAGCACTATTTACAATAGCCAGGACATGGAATCAAACTAAGTGTCCATCGACAGATGAATGTATAAAGAAGACGTGGCACATATAGCTTGGTGCTTGGTGCTTGGTGCTTTGTGACCACCTAGAGGGGTGGGATAAGGAGGGTGGGAGGGAGACGCAAGAGGGAGGTATAATGGGGATATATGTATACATATAGGTGATTCACTTTGTTATACAGCAGCAACTAACACAACAATGTAAAGCAATTATACTCCAATAAAGATGTTAAAAAAAAACCTTTAGCAAAAAAAAAATTTTATATATATATATTTGCTTTTACTATATGTATAGGGATACCAGCTGAAGTCCTTCAGGAAAACCTTTTTCTCTAGTAGGAGCAAAATCTTAAGAAACAACCACTTTCAGATGTAAATTTATACAGCCACTATGGAGAACAGTATGGATGTTCCTTAAAAAACTAAAAATAGAACTACCATATGACCAAGCAATCCCACTCCTGGGCATATACCCTGAGAAAACCATATTTCTAAAAGATACATGTACTCCAATGTTCACTGCAGCACTATTTACAATAGTCAGGTCATGGAAGCAACCTAAATGTCCATCAACAGAGGAATGAATAAAGAAGATGTGGTACATATATACAACAGAATATTACTCAGCCATAAAAAGGAAAGAAATTGGGTCATTTGTAGAGACACTGATGGACCTAGAGTCTGTCATACCAGAGTGAAGTAAGTCAGAAAGAGAAAAACAAATGTCATATGATATCGCTTATATGTGGAATCCAGAAAAATGATACAGATGAACTTATTTGCAAAGCAGAAATAGAGACTCAGAGGTAGAGAACAAACATATGGATACCAAGGCAGGAAGGAGGGGTGGGATGAATTGGGAGTTGGGGATTGACATATATACACTACTATGTACAAAATAGGTAACTAATGAGAACTTACTGTATAGCACAGGAAACTCTACTCATTGCTCTGTGTTGACCAAAAATAGGAAGGAAATCCAAAAAAGATGGCATATATGTATACATGTATATGTATAGCTGATTCACCTTGCTGTAAAAAAAAAAAAAAAGAAACAACCACTCTCTTATTTAAAAACTAACTACATTTTACCATTGGTCCAGTAATAAAATAGGGTCTTGGGGAAGTGAGTAGGGGGTGACTAATTTTATAATACCTAGAATATCTTTTAAATCTTCTATGTTTTTATTTTTTTAGTTTTAACATCAATGCCTGCATGGTAAAAATGATCTATAAATTGTACAAAGCATTACTTGACAAAATAATCTCCATTATGGAGACATCAAAATCACTGACACTATTTCAGGATTATACAAAGATATAAAATTCTGAAATTGAAGTCCAACAATGAGACAGGAAACTGAAGAGTCCCAAATATGGAGCTAGTTCTCAAATAGCCCTGCCAAAGTTGAAGCCTGCATTCTGTTAGCCAGAAAGCCCAAAACAAATGATTCTGCCAAACTGAACAGCTATTTTGTTTAAACTTTTAAAAAATTAATACATTGGAAGAAGTTTTAATAATGCTGAACACATTCTTTCCCATGCAAAAGATCTGAATGTCCCAATCCTTAATGTGTTTTTTAAGCAAAGGACCATGTATAATGCAGCTGTCACATTCCTCATGCAATTCTCTGTAAATTAGTAGCTTATTTTTAAAATACTACGCACAAGTCTATGGTCGGAAATAACTGGTTGAAGGGAAAATAAGATGCTGTATCATGTTGTTAGCAGCATGCTTCAAATGCTGGAACCTATCCAACACGTATGATTTAATAAACTGTGTAAGAGAATTTAAATCAGTTATATAATGCTCATTAAGACAGCTTCAGTGCTCTATTCAGCAGAGTACTAAGCTATCCATCCATAGTGCCAACTGCAACCAAACCTTAATTGTCCAACAGAGGTCTCAGTGGTTATATGCATGTCATTCACACACATGAAGGCAATATTTATCAGGATGTTAGTTTGAAAGTGATCGGATGGGCCAGGAAAAACTGAAACCTAGATACTGTCACTCAGGTCAGTGGTCAAGTTCCAGGAGCACAAGCTGGGACTATGAGAACTGGACAGGTGCCCTGGATCAAGCAGGGAAATGTTGTGCGTCAGAGGAGTCCTTAGAAGACGAAAAGAACAGAAAGATACTAGGAGTCTAGAAAGACAGTGTTTAGGGTCAAGGAAGGCAGATGGTGACACTAGCCTAATGAATGAACCGAAGTGCACTCTGATCCTAAACAGGCTGTTTCCTCTCTGCCCTGTTCCATGTCTTCTAAGAGAGATGGTGGCCCTGGGCTTACTAGCATTTACTGTAGTTCTCAAGAGGTCAAAAATCCATAGGAGAGCTTCACAAGTGATCTTCATGAAACAATCAATCTCATTTCATAACTGCCCAGCATCTCGAGGAGACAATTTTAAAACAAGGTGCCACCCTCAAAGAGAATAAAATCTAGCTGAAGGGACAAAATAACCACCCATATCAGTGCAAGGCAATAATGGATCCAGTGACTAACTTTGTGGCACAAACACTCCCTTTCCCATCTTAGCCACAAGATCTGCCTCCTACATAAACACACCATCTGTGTCTACACAACTTTGTCACTTATTTCACCACTTATACCCACTGAAGCTGTCTCATCCTGGCATCTGCAGGGGCCACTCAACCCCTGGCTCTCTCTGTCTTACCATCAGCTACTACCTATGTCGCTCTCTGAACATTTCAAAACTAGGCACTAGACAGTCATCCACCTTGTGCCTCTCAATTCACCAGTGCCTTTGCCAGCCAGCCCACTGAGGGTCCTAGTAAGTGGGCAAATTGGGTAACACCAAGGATATCCAAGCAAAAGTAGACTTATAGTTCCACTCTTTTATTGTAAAATTACTTATTCTATTACCTGTTTTTGTATGTTTTACTTGTTTTTATAACAACATTTTCCTCCAGCAAGGAAGTGGATAAAATGTCAGTGTTCAGCCCAGCATACTCCATCGTATGCATTTATTCTTAAAACGGTAAATCGGAGAGAGTGAAACACAATAGAAAAGTTGGCAAGCTTTCACTTTCTTTTAGTTTAAAAGTATATCAGTTATAGTTTATTATCTCAGTGATAAATTTAAAAATAACTTATTGGGATCACATCTTATGCATGTAATGTTGTTGTCAGTTGTAAGCAGCCTAAGTTATGTTGTTATTAAATTATTTGTTTTACAATGCTTCATAATTTCCATGAAAAGGAGACATTTAAATGATAGACTTCTAATGAAAAGACATTTGTGATGGAACATAGGGCAAGCAACCCCAATATCACCCTCCCCTCTGATACTGTTAATTTTCCCTTAACCCACAACAATGCCATCAACCTCACTCCTAGAAAAACTGCCTAAACTTATGGAGTCATCATTAATAAAAAAGAGAGAGACTGGTGTCAACTGTGAAAGTGAATTATATATATTAGCATATAAATCAAAATAGGTAAGCCAAGCTTATTGTTTCTGGCAGTAGGTTTTAATCACATGATAGTGTTTTGTTCATCTTCTAAAAATCCCACCCAATTAGATAAAATTGTTAATGGATCTCAACTGAAAAAGGTTTGTACAGCATATTCTTAGTAGGCTTTTCTATAGGATTAGATAACAAAAGTTTATTGCTTTTCATTAATTTATGTGGTCAGCTTATACTAGGAACCTACAAGAAAAACAGGAGACAAATGTCAGAGATGTATGAAGTGTGGAAGGAATACAGCCATCAGATTTCTCAGTATCATGAGTTAAACATATTCAGATCCCCAAACTGGAGACCAAGTATAAATCTCAAACCACTAGGCATGGGTAAAAGTTCCTATATAGGGATGAGACATTACAAATCACTTTCTAGGCATTGACTTACTTAACCACCCGCCTCTTTTTCTTCTCCATTCATATACTACTACTACTACTGCTAATAATAATTCAGATAAACTCAGAATTCTGAAGATTTTTATTTGGGAATTTCAAATTCCCAGAAAATAAAGGGCTGTATATGTTAAGACTAGGTTCTCAGAATGTGACACGTGCTTGAATTTACAAAGAGAGTAGTGCATGATGACTGGCTGTTAAAATTCTGATCTATTTATAAAACACTGGGCTAACCTGCAGAATGGGATAAAATATTTGCAAATCATTTTTCTGATAAGAGGTTAATATCTAAAATAGATAAATAATTTATACAACTCAATAGCAGAAAAGCAAATAATCCAATTTTAAAATGGGCAAAGGACCTGAATAGACATTTTTTCCAAAGAAGACATACAAATGGCCAATAGGTAGATGAAAAGGTGCTCATTATCACTTATCATTAGGGTAAAGCAAACCAAAACCACAATGAGCTAACACCTGACACCTGTTAGGATGACCATGATCAAAAAGACAGGATATAACAAATGCTGACCAGGATGTAGAGAAAAGGGAATTCTTATACACTGTTGGTAGGTAAGTAAATGGTTGTTCATACAGCCATTATGGAAATAGTTTGACAGTTCCTCAAAAGATTAAATATAGAACTAACATATGATCTAGCAATCCCATATCTGGGTATACATCCAATGGAAATGAAATCAATATCTCTAAGATAAATCTGTACTTCTATGTTCGTTGCAGCATTACTCATAATAACCAAGGAAAGAAGACAACCTAAATGTCTTTCAATGGATGAATGGATTAAAAAAATATAGTATGTATATATATGCAATGAAATCTTATTCAGCCATAGAAAAGAAGGAAATCCTACAATTCGGGACAATATGGATAAATCTGGAGGGCATTACACTAAGTGAAATAAGCCAGACAGAGAAAGACAAATATGTATGATATCATTTATATGTGGAACCTAAAAAAGGCGAGTTCATAGAAATAGAGATGCTGGTTGCCAGGGACTGAGGGGAAAGGAAAATGGGGAGATACAGGTCAAATGGTACAAACTTTCAGATAGAAGAATAAGTTCTGAGGATCGAATGTGCAGCATGATGACTAGGGTTAACAATACAGTGTTGTATATTTGAAAGTTGCTGAGAGTAAATCTTAAGCATCGTCAACAGAGGAAAAATAAAAAGGAGTTACCTATGTGAAGTGATAGATGTGCTAATTGTCTTGATCTTGGTAATTACTCCACAGTGTATATGTGCATCAAAACATCACATTGTACACTTTAAACATATACTTTGCCAAATATGTGTCAATTATTCCTCAATAAAGGTGGAAAAAAAGAAAAAAAACACTCAGGATAAAATGAGCCTCGGTATAAATCAAGATAAACAACCACAGCCATCTTATAAGGTCAACTGCTAGCAAGAACACACCCTATCACTAAAGAAAAAAAGGCAGTTACTGATCTCACAGCTTGAAAAAAATATCGTGATACAAACATGTTATTTTGATCAATTTCGAATCAATAAATTATTCATAAAATATTTTTCATAGAAAAAGAGACACAAATGAGCTAAATTTTGACTTAGCACTGACAGAAGAGGTCACCATTTTTCTTTCCAGCATTATTCCTGTCATAATTCTCTCGGATTTCAATTTCCACAAAGATGACCCTGCCTCTCCTCACTCAAATGATTTTTTTCTACCTTCTCTAGACCACTCATTTCCATCACCAGACTCTAGATCTCATCATTACCAATATCCTGAATCTCCAGATCTCACTTGCAAGCATCTCATTTCCTAACTGTCCTCACTCATTCTCTATCACCAACAATCTGTAGACTCCATCAGGAACTACTGATTGGTCCAGCTCCTGGCAAAAATTCTATCTGTGATATTTCAGTCCTGACCCTAGGCAGTTGCAAAGGCTTTACCAGGCAGGCCTCATGGGAGAAGCCTGCCCTCCCCACTCCAGACCTGATGCACCACTGATGCATCACAGGACCTGAGGGGAGGTGCAGTCAAGCGCTCAGGCACCCAAGGTTCACCACACGCTCTTCGGCATGTGGCCCTCTTAGCGCAGCACCTTCATTCAGATGCCTCTTTACTAGGATCTTTGGCCAAGACTTTCCTCAGGAGCTTCTGCCTAGACCTTCTTACTGGAAGGAGAGGAAACTTTTTTTTTTTAATGGTTCTTTTTGTTTTAACTGAAGCATAGTTAATTTACAATGTTGTGTTACAGGGGAACATTCATCATCTCATAAAGATAAAACATTAAAGAAATAGAAAAATCCTTTTTTCTCTGTGATGAGATCTCTTAAGGTTTACTCTCATTAGAGTAGAGTAGATCATTTTAAAGCTGGCCCCATTCAATAAGAATTACATGAACTACACACGTGAGATAAACTCTACCCAACACCTATTGGAAGTCTCTCATGTCTAGTGGTAACAGACACTTGGAAGTTAAAAGGATAATTTAATAAAAACTAAAGCTTAAAGAGGCCGAGGCTACAGAAGCACAGAAAAGATGACAAGTGACATGTGTGACATTACAAGTCAGGAAAATCTTGAATGGGTAGGACTGTTAACAGGTCTCTCAAACTCCTGACCTAGGCTTGACTTGGGTGAGCTTTTGGTGTAAGTAGCAGCCTCTTTCCAAGAACCTGACTTGGTATAGTTCATTTTATGTTGAGCCACCATAATATTCTAGATATTCCTTGTATTTACTCATGTTTGAGAAACTGAGGTAGTTCACTGTCAACCTACCCATGTTATTTATTATGATAGACGTTTAGAAGGACTTATCCTCCACCATGCCAGATTTTCAGTCTCTCCATACTTGACACTGTTTTCTGCATATCAGGGTGGAGGTACCAGCCCCTGAATTTTTTTTTTTTTTTGTGGTACGTGGGCCTCTCACTGTTGTGGCCTCTCCCGTTGCAGAGCACAGGCTCTGGACACGCAGGCTCAGCGGCCATGGCTCATGGGCTCAGCCGCTCCACGGCATGTGGGATCTTCGCAGACCAGGGCATGAACCCGTGTCCCCTGCATCGGCAGGCAGACTCTCAACCACTGTGCCACCAGGGAAGCCCCCAGTCCCTGATTTTTGAAAGCTCTGAATATAAGCAGTGATTCATGAAGGCATCTGGCAGGAGAAGTGGTCACTTACCAGCTAGTGTTCAAAACATGATCCACTATTTCATATATTTCACTGACTTTCTATGCTTTCATTTTAGTGCACAAGGTCTTGTCACAGGGCTGACAAAGAGTTAGGTACTCAGTATGTATTAGATAGTATTTCCAGGCTGCCAGCCTTACTCCTTGGTATATATTTTCCACAATGCAAAATGAGTGATCTTCCTGAATAGAAGTCTTATAAAGTCACTACTCAAATTCAAACCATTTGGTGTCTCCTGTTGCACATGGCATAAAATCGAAATCCACTAAGATGTTTTACCAGATTGTTTAAGACATGGCCTCTGTCACTTTCTCAGCCTTACCTCTCAAGTATCATTCCTGCCCTCTATGTTATAGTCACAGGTAATTTCCCTCAGCTCCCCGCACATCTCATGCTCCCACATCTCCAGACTTTGCAAATGCAGTTCTCTTCATTTGAACACCTTTTCCCACTCCTCTTTGCCTGGCACTCACAGCCATTGCCTTGGCTATGAATACCCACAGCATCTTGGAATACCAAGTGCATGGTGCTTTTGTGATTGCTAAACTGTCTGTCTCCTGCTCTGGGTTTTAAGCTCTGTGAGGGACAGAAGCATATTTATCTATCTACCTATCTGTCTATCTATCTGTCTGTCTATCTATCTATCTATGTTTATCTTTGTAAGTCCACAAACTAGCAGACTTCTTGACTCCTGGTAGGTACTCAGTAACAATTTTGGGAGAGTATCAGTAAATGAATAAATAATTTAGTCTGCTGCATGGCCTTACACACAGGAAAGGGGTGTTCTGTTCGTCATCTAGTCTGGTCAGGAGTACATGTTTATTGGTAAATCTCTCATGTGTTTTACTGACATGAATCAGTCCCCAGAGCTCAGTCATCAGGGTTGGTAACTGGACCTTAAAAACCATTAATCCACTGAGCCGCAACCACCTTAGCCTGACTAAGCTGAGGTTAACTAAGTAAGCCTGCCTTTACTACTTTTTTCAAAGACAAATCCCATAGGTTTAAAGCAGGGATTCCACACTCATATGCCTACGGGGCCAGACAAGCATCCTAAGTGAGCGGCATGGATAAATGCACATCGTGTAATTGTGGGGGATGGAAGGGGGTGGGGGGAGGGCGGAGATTCTGAATGAAAGGAGAAAGCAGGTCTTTACTAAAGGGAGTAGACATTGTTCAGCTCCAGTGAATTAGCCCCAGATCTTCTAGCTGTTTTTTTTTTTACACCTGGAAAAATAAAACTTGCAAGTGAAGCTACTCATTTAAAACTCTGACTTATTGGGCTTCCCTGGTGGTGCAGTGGTTGAGAGTCTGCCTGCCGATGCAGGGGACACGGGTTCGTGCCCCGGTCTGGGAAGATCCCACAAGCCGCGGAGCGGCTGGGCCCGTGAGCCATGGCCGCTGAGCCTGCGCGTCTGGAGCCTGTGCTCCGCAATGGGATGAGGCCACAACAGTGAGAGGCCCGTGTACCGAAAGAAAAACCTCTGACTTATTAAAATAATGGGGAACAAACAAAACAAATCTATGGGTCCTATCCAGCTTCTGTGAATTATCAATTCATGATCTTGGCTGTAAACCAATGGGAAAGAAGATATAGAATTTGAGAGTGCAGACAGGTCTGCACTGATCCATCACATCCATCGATGTCCTGACCTTGGATCAGCTCCTTCTACCCAATGACAACTCTACAACCTCAATGTTATCTTCAAGCACCCTCCTAACACAGACCCTCTCACTCTCAACAGAAGATCTTGATTCCTAATTCATAAAGAAAATCACAGACACTAGGAAACAACTCCCTCATCTTCCCATTCTCAATCTACACACTTAACTAACATTGAAGCCATCCAAACTCAAAGGAGAGGTGATCCTTCTCCTCTTTAAGTGGAATCCTCCCACCATTGCCCCTAATACATCACCTCCGTTAATTATCCTCTTCTCTCAAAGATCTTCAACTTCATCCTTCTGCTCAACTTAGCAACAATTTCATCTTTGGGGGGACAAAGCTCCTTTGACTGTCTACTTCCTTCTCCCCTTATTTCCTTTAAACTAAAGCTTATTTTTCATACTGTTCAATAACCTTTACTATTATATTAGCATAGATTTATAGAACAGGAAGCAACCCTTATTTTTATTGACATATGCTAAGTTTTCTGACTCCCCAAAACTATATGACTTAATGCCATCTATTTATCTGATAAATATTTATTCTCCTAGTTAAATACCAAGCACTGCTCACAAGTGGCTCATTCTAAATCCCAACTGAGTTCAAAGCTCCTCAACACAGTTGACTCACTCTGCTATGGGTCATGGATCTCCCACTTACATGTCATAAAGACAGGATAAAATCAAAGTAGGGAAATGGGCCCAAATTGTTTAGTTGGCAGGAAGCACTTATCTATGAGCACAGCCAATGTCTTTATTGTACACTGAGTCTTAATGATATTAAAGTAAGTTTGGATTAGCTATCCTATTGATATTCAGTTTGTGACTATAGATGGAAGTATAAAAATTCCATATGGGGCCTCCCTGGTGGCGCAGTGGTTGAGAGTCCGCCTGCCGATGCAGGGGATACGGGTTCGTGCCCCGGTCTGGGAGGATCCCATATGCCGCGGAGCGGCTGGGCCCGTGAGCCATGGCCGCTGAGACTGTGTGTCCGGAGCCTGTGCTCCGCAACGGGAGAGGCCACAACAGTGAGAGGCCCGCGTACAGAAAAAAAAAAAAAAAAAAAAAAAAAAAAAAAAAAAAAAAAAAAATCCATATGTATAAAAGAGATTGTGTTTCTGAAAGTTTCAATACAAAAGCCAAAATATGAGACAGACAGGCATGTAGGTAATGTGGGCAATGGTTCTAATGGGTAATCTTTTATCTTGATTATGATCATGTTTTCCAAATCATGAGTTAGACCCTAGAGTGGGCTATAAAATCAATTTAGTAGATTGCGGCAAGCATTTTTTAAAAGAAATTACATAGAAGAGAATAGAAAATGGAGTGCATGGCACATATAAAAAGTAGTAATTGTGTCATGAAAACTATGCAAATTGGTATGTGTGTACATGTGCAGTGGACCACAATATAAAATATATTTCTTACTGTGGATTGGGGAGATATATATACAAGCACTGGTCATAAATGAGTAACCTATATTCTCTGTCTACACCTTTTCACTTCCTGATCTCAATCTGTTGTTTCTGCTCTAGCAAATACACTAAAATTGCTCTTGAGAATGTCACTGACAACCTTCTACTTGTCAGATTTGAGGGACCACCTTCAGACACAGTCACAGTTGAATTCTCTGCAGTGCTAAACTTTGCTCATACCTCCTTCTTACTTGTGTTGTCTTTGGTTGTGTGACATCACTTTCTAATGATTCTCCAGCTATCTCCCTGGTGTATCTCTCTAGATTTTGTTCCCTGATTCCCCTCCCTCAGTCTTCTCCAGAAATCCTGGTATTTCTGAAGAACAGAGCATGGGCCTCAGAGATGCCACACACACTAAGACTGAACTTTACCTATGCCACTTACCACCTCCAATACTACCTCCCTAGCCCCATCCACCACCGTCTCTCGCCTGGATTATTGCAGTAGCCTAATGACTCATCTCCCCTTGTGTCTATTCTCAAAGGGTAGCCAGAGTGATCCTGGTAAGAAGAAAGTCAGATCAACTCATTCCTTTGATCAGAACCACTCACTGGCTCCATGACTTCCTTCGGGTCTTTGCTCAAATAGCATCTTCCTAGTGAGGATTTCCAAGCCTCTCTCTTTAAATATGTCATTCTAATGCCATTACAAGATAGTCTGTCCCTCTTTCCTGCTTTATTTTTCTCCATAGCCCTTGTCTTAAATACAGTACAATTATTTATTTTGCTTACTGTCTGTCTCCTCTTACTGGGACATAAGATCCAGCAGAGCAAGGATTTCTGACTATTTTGTACACTACTATATCCCCTGCATCAAGAATTAGTGGTCCATAGTAAGAGGCCATTAAAATTTACTGAAAGAAGGAATGACTATCATCAATCATGTATTCTTCTTTTGATGGTGGTAGGCCTGAGTACACATGGCCCTGTAACTCTCCTACACTATTCTATGCACTATTATATGTGTAATATGATTTTTAATAGGGCTTTTAGCTATTAAGCAAAACATAAGGGACACTTATAGGAAATTGTCTGAAATTCATAACCAGGGCTTAATCTTGTGTTAGCAGTGTTCCTGCTGGATGACCCTACAAGATGCAGGTACCTTCACACTGGCCTGGTTGTACAGATAATACAAATGTCCTAGAGAAGCTATTCTGGGGTCCTTCTTTTTTATCTACTTCATCATACAACCAATTCTGTTGGCCTAATGGGTGGTAAAGATAATTCGATTCTTTTCCTTTATTTTCCTGACAATAGCCCATAATTGTGTAATGAGAGGAGAAAAATATTAGTAACTTATTTTCCCCTGAATTCCAACCAAATCACAACCTTAGATTTTTTGTTTATTTACTACTATAGAATTTTAAGAGGCATTTGCTCCTGTAAAAACACTAACTAACCCATTAAGAATTTTCCCCTATTAATAAATAAGTACTTTTTCCTTCCATTAGGGAGACAAAAAAAAAGTCAATTTAATCAACTTAATCTTCTCTCTACTAATTTAGCTAATTTAACTTACTAATTTATAAATTAACTTACAAATTAACTTATAAATTAGTTTAAAAAACTTATAAATTAACTAATTTAACTAATTTAACTTACTAATTTAACTTAATCTTCTCTCTCCCTAATTTATCTCCATTTAATTTTCACAAGCTCACAATAACTCACTTAGGCATTACTATTATCCCCATCAATAAATGAGAAATTAAGGTGTAAGAGACTAGAAAGCTTGTTCAGGATCACTCAGATGTCAGGTAGAAATGCTATGATTTGACTCTGGAGCCTAAGGCATGGAAGGAGATGTGGATGACAAGATAGAGGAGATTATCTTGAGAAATGTGATTGATTTAGATTGGGGTAAGGGTAAGAGCAACTCCTATATGGCTAGGGTGACCAGGTAAATAATGGTTCTTCCAATGATCTATAGGAAAAAGAGGTTTAGCGTACAAGTTTATAAGATCAATTTTGGATGTAAGTATGAGATACCTGTGGGAATGAATTTTGAAGCTCAGAATGGTGCCCTGGGCTGGAGATATAAATGTGGAGCTTAAAAGTAGTTAGGTAGAATCCAAAATCCTAGAGGGCAATACGTTCACCCACAGAGTTCCCTACATTTGGCAAATAGAAAAAAAAAAAAAAAACTGGTTATCTGCGAAAGATGAGTTTTACTGGAATAAGAGATTGAAAGAAAGATTGTTACAGGTCAAAGAGTGAATGGTTAGTGAGAAAGCAGAAACGGTGATTGTGATCTACTCTTCTGAGAAATGGTTATTTGCACAGAAGAAGGAAGTGATTGAACACTATCTGGAAGTCACAGGAGCTATTAAAAGTTTCTTTGCTAATCATCTACTTTTGACACCTTCTAAAATTGACCTTCCTAGAAACATAGCTCTGAAAGTCTCATGTCCCAGGAAAGATCTTCCTGGAGATGGTTAGCCATTATCTGACTTCCCAGGAACCCTCCTGAAACAGCCCTCCTTAGAAAACATTCCATGTTATGGCCTCTCCCACACCATCAGGGTCCTAGGATCCTGCTCATTGAGGAAAGTTAATCTGTATTGGATGGATGCTAATGGTTACAGCGTTATTAGGTAACTTTTGTGTTATAAAGCAAGCCCTCTTGGGAATCCATGTTTTATTCTAAAGTAACATTTCACAAAGTTTGCTTTCTTGAAACCTAGCCTCTGGATGCAGTGAGTATTACATTAAAATATACTAAAGTAGGAAAGGTTCCATGGTCCACGAATTTTAGGAAATGCTGGGTTAAACAGTTAAACAGGTTCATAAAACTACAGGAGGGAGATATAAAATTCAGCATTTTCCAAAATTACCTGATTATAAGACTTTTTAAAAGTGTTATCACATGGATCAGAAATTTAAGATGCCTTCCCATAGGACCAATGCTAGTGGAGGTTATTTCAGGCAATGTGACTGATCAGAGATCAAAATCAACACCATTTTAATTGTACCAAGTGCCATCCCATTGAGCAGCCATGTTTGCTTCGGTTCACCCCACTTTTAGCACGCTCTTCACATGATGACATTAATTCGGGCACAGTCCCTTTTATAATGGGGATGGACCTTTGCTTGAAGGTTTAAATATTTGCTTCCCCTTTTGATGAACTAAATTCTACGGACTCCATAATAAAACTGGGATTAGGGCATATAGTACATTTCATTTCACAGCCCTGTGTGACTGACTATACGTGAGATAAATCTGGTGAATAAACTTGTTGATCGTTGATATTATTTCCCTGCCCTCATTTTTTTTTCTTTTATAGCTTGTAAGCTCAGTTGTTACCAGGAAAGTCAATAAACAAGCTTTCAAGAAAATTTACACCTAGGGAGAAGAAAGGCCCTTTCTCCTGGAAGTTATTCTTTTTCTTTTCTAAGGGAGTAATATCCACTCCATAGCCAGAGTTCACTTTCAAGTCAACAGAAGCCCAGTGTGCTCATGAGGACTCTCTGCTGGGAGAATGGGGCCCCCAAGTATTTTCAGAGGGATAGCACTGGTAACTGGGATAACTTCTGTGAATTGAATTTTTCTGAAAGTCAGGCAGGACTAAAGAAAGGGAACTAATGTAGCCAAGAAAATAAACCATTATCCACATGTCCAGGGCCTAGAAAAGAATGCAGGAAAGGCTACAAAAGACAGCCTTTTCATGTGACTGTAAATGAAACATAACCCTATTAACTAGAGCAGAGATTCTCATCTCTGTCCTCTCCTGGAGCTCATACCTAGGAGATAGAGACCACATCCTTTAGAGTTCTGCTCTGGGTCAAAATATTTTTGTCATTGCATGCCAGTGTTTAAAGGAGCTAGCCTTGGACCACATGTGGCAAATTAGAGCAGCACCATTCAAAAGAACATAGTAAGATGGTGAAAATGTTCTACAACTTTGCACTGTTCAGTATGATGGCCAGTAGTTACATATAAATACTGAGCACTTGAAATGTAGCTAGTGTCCTTAAAGAACTGAATTGCCAATTTTATTTAATTTTAATGAATTCAAATATAAATAAGTGCATATGCCTCGTGGCCACCATATTTAACAGCATAGGGCTAGAAAATGGAAGTGTGAATTCATCAAGTCAGGATTCCCAGCCTTTTAATAGGGCCATAGAGCAATATGCATATCCCAACCCATGTTCCCCAACCATTTCCATCCCTGAAAAGCTACATCACAAAGCCAATGGGGGTCAGGGGAGGAGTGGGGAACAAGCGTTGAAAAAAAATGTCCACAACTACTTGGCAAATTGAAGTAAGTTTAAGTAAAGGCACGGGTCAAAGCAGAATGGCAGTCACTGGGTGGGAGCAGGGTCTGACATATGTTTTAGTAAGTAAAGGGAGTCCTGAGGAGGAGCTACAGGGTAAGAATGTAATGATAGTGTTGCAGTTGACTATGGCTGCATAACAAATTACCCCAAAATTTAGTCACTTAAATCTATGACATTTGTTTTGCTCATGAATCTGCAACAACTTGGGCAGGACTCATGGAGGGAAGAGTGCATCTCTGTTCCACTCATCATCACCTGAATTGTCCCAAGGCTGGGAGCTGGGGTCATCTGGACTTGTTTACTTGGATGATGCTGGCCTTTGGCTGTTAGGTTATCAGCCAAAACACCTTACAAATGGCTATTCCATGAGGCATGTCTCACAACATGGTGACTGGGCTCCAAGGGAAAGTGTCTAGAAAGAAAGAAAGTCAGGAGTATTCTGTAAACTCTTTATGACCTCACTTTGAAAGTCCCATAGCATCACTTTGGCAGTACTGCTCTGCTCATTAGAACAGACATGAATCCACTCAGGTTCAAAGGAAGGGAAAATAGTCTTCACTTCTTGGTGTGGAGTGCCAAGGAAGTTCGGGAGGAGCACGTGGATTAGAAATATTGCTGTAGCCATTTTTGCAAAATAATCCATCACTGTTAGATAACATAGTTTAGGCTTCCAATGATAGAAACCTTAGTCAACCCAAACTAATAATAAAATAGAAATTTATTGTTTTAAGAAACCAGTAAGCTTAAAGTTTCAAGTATGGCTGGATCCAGTGGCTCAAATGATATAATTGCAACTTTCTCCTACTTGTTCATTCATTCTATGTTCCTTGTCTCTTTCTTGTGTCTGTCTGTCTGTCGGTCTCTCTCTCTTTCCCCACGTCCAACTGTCCCATTATCCTCTCCAACTGGCTGAACAAAAGATTACTGGCAACTCTAAGTCAATAGCCTGATAATTTTTGCTCCTAAAGGAAGACTCTTTCTCTTATATAACAAGTTCATGGAAGAACAGTGATTAATTTTGTTCAGGTCACAAACCCACCCCCCTGTCCAATCACTGGGTCCTGGGAAATAACGTTCCATAATAGGTCAGGTGAAGGTCCCCAGTCCACCCTAGCAATAAGTTATTTAACTTCAATGCATTTCAGTTTTCTCACGTGTAGAATAAAGATTCTGGTAGATTGACTGTAAAAATGACCCTAAGTCTCCACTCTTCTGTACCCAACCAACTGCAGTGTGATTTTGTAGCTCCTACCATCCAATGGCAGAGTCTATTTTCCCATCCCTTTATTCCAAGCTAGACTTGAGATTTGCTTGGCCAACAGAATGTGGTCAAAACGGCCCTGTGCTAGTTCTGACTCTTTAGCATTTCTGCTCTTTTTCTCTCCGAACTCTGACACCATCATGACGACGAGCTCAGTTTAACTGTTGGGGGAACAGAGATTCCACAGAGCAAAGCCAAATCAGCTTAGTTGTCCCAGCCAAAATCACAGACACATGAGAGAATTCAGCCAAGATCAGCAAGACAAACCCACAGCTGACTGCAGAGACATGAGCAAACCCACTAAGACCACCCATATAAACCACCCATATAATCTGCAGACTTGTGCCAATGAGTTTTGCTCATTGGGTGTTTGTTCCACAGTATTAATGACAAAACTGAAACAGAGAAAACAGTAGGCCCTAATGCTTTGTACCGTGTCTAGAACAGTGCCTGGCATCAAATAAGCAGTCAATAAATATTTGCTATTATTATTATCCATGACAGCACCACAGAGAATGTGTTTCCTAGCTTCCTGAAGAAAATGAGATGTCTACCACAAGTGTCGTGAGAGCTAATACAGAATACTGATCTATCAAATTTTTTGCAATTTTAATAAATTAGTAAGAAAAGTATCAAAAGCTAAGCATATTCTAATAATGGAAAATACGATATTTATTGCCAGTGTAGTGAAAGTACATGATCTCCAAAGCCCTTCACACGTCCTGTACAAACATCTAATATCTGACCTATGCACAGCTAACATATCACCAATTAGATCAAATATCAAACTTCTCCCAGGAAAAAATGGACAGTAACATTTTTATTACATGATTAACTGTCGTTAATGATATTTATATTGCATCAAAAGTTGGGACAAGAGTAATTTTATCTGCCCTAGTATTTTCAGAGATAATAGTTTTATGTCTGATGCTATTTTCAGCTGCAGACTTTAAAAGAATACATGCATTGCTTCCAAGAAAACATTATTATACACCTTACCTTTACAAAAACTGGAGAAGCACATGACTGAGGTTCAACTCCCTGACCACTGTGTGCATATGGTGTGTGTGTGGGGAGCTGGGGTTTGCTTCACGGCTACTCTTCTCTGTCTACCCTCTCTCTCTCTCAGATAAGTCATTCACCCACTTAAACAGCTTCAGGCAAATTCCATAAGTTTCCAAACTCACGCTGTAACTTCTCTTTTGAACTCAACTCCACATTTCCGTTTCTGTTTGACTGTTGTATTTGGATGTTCTGCCATCTCCTCATCCTCAAAAAATGTGAATTCATTGCCTCTCTGGCCATCATCCACCAAACACATGTATGGTGTTATGTGATCACACAAGGGAAAGAAATCTCCTAATTCAGTTCCTTACACATAACAAAAGCAGGATGAGTGATAATTCTCACCAATCCTGTTATTACTCCTGTCCTCCAGTTTTGTCTTCATACGCTAGGTATGGCTATGGCAAGTATTATTATCCTACTTTATTTATTTATTTATTTATTTATTTGCGGTTCGCGTGCCTCTCACTGCTGTGGCCTCTCCCGTTGCGGAGCACAGGCTCCGGATGCGTAGGCTCAGCGGCCATGGCTCACGGGCCCAGCCGCTCCGCGGCATGTGGGATCTTCCCGGACCGGGGCACAAACCCATGTCCCCTGCATCGGCAGGCGGACTCTCAACCATTGCACCACCAGGGAAGCCCTATCCTACTTTATTGAAGAGGAAAATGATACACCCAGTTGTATAGATAGTCAAATATAAAAGTATTGGTGGGTGGGCAGGTAGAGCTGCAAATACACACCGATGAGATTAATAATCACTGTATGAAGAAGTCTAAGAGTTGAGGCTAAATTTTATGGAAGTGAATTTTGATACTGACTTGATGGAATTAATAGTAGCTAACATATATTAAGCACTTACTATGTGCCAGTAACTATTACAAGTTAATATTAATATGCTAAGTTAATATGAACATTAACTCAATTATTTACACATTTTTCTTTAACAGTTTTGTACAGTAAACCAATATGAGATCCCCTGGGTTAAATAGCCTGCATTAGGTCAGGCAGCAATAAGCTAATAAATCAGCAATCTGGAATTTGAATGCAGACCATCTGACTCCTGAGAAGTGTCCCTACCACACTCTGCTTTCTGAAATGAAGAATACAAAGTTGGGGAGGGGAGAAAAAAGTAACAGCAAATGCAAAGTAAACAAGGTAGAAATAAGTCAATCCTACACAGGCGTGGGACTCAACCAGGTTGTACGGGCTACAAAGCCACACCTGGGTGAGGAATTGGGTGGAAATGAGGTTGGGAGGATTTGAGATGAAGCAGCGGAGAAGTGGTCTTTGAACGTCAGGCTGAGTTGTTTGGACTTCTGGAACCACCAAAAGGGAACCTGACCCTCTGTCTGCTTGAACTTAATCCGTGTCAACACGCAGGCAAAAGAACAGGTTGAAGAGAAGGCACTGGTGCATATGGAAGTGGGAGTTAGTTTCTTGATGTGGAGCTAAAACACTTTGAAACTGGCAGCATCTCTCACTCAAAAGACTTCACATACATCTGTGTCATTGAACTATCTGCAAATGATGAAGAGATGGACAGACTGAAGACAGATGCCCTGGTCCCCTCCCAGTCCTGACCCCCTTCTGGAGGGTTAAGTCCTGGAAGCACAGGAGGGACTGCAATAGCTCGAGCAAGCTGTGTGCTTCCGCACCAGGTTCAATGCTGAGAGTGCCTTAACTGAACATCTGACTAACAATGTACCTTCCATGTATTAATGGCACTTACTCACTGCACCTGCTCCATCTGAGGAAATTACATGGGTCAAGTAATGGCAGCATGATTTCAAATGTTTGCCTCATCACCTACAAATATAATCAAAGAATAACAACCACAGTCTTGGGGAAAATCTTGGTAAGTCTTTTTCACTAGCAGTTCTAAAACAGAAAGGCAGAAATTAAGAAACTTGCTGATAATCTTGTAAACCAATAATTCTCAAATATAACAAGTTCAATGCGAAAGGAATTATTTCCTTAGCCCCCTCCCCGAACCAACTAAAACAATTTTTTGAAAATCTTTAAAGTGATAAGGGTGTAACATCTACAATTAGTATATTCCTTGGTAAAACTGGTTTCAGGAAAGGAAATGTTTCCACAATTCTCTTTTCCAACTTTTGCTAAGGTATTTTTTTAAATGCATTGAAAGCAGAATTTTTCCAGAAGAGTTGTTCCAAATGGGAACCTTTATTCATACCTTTTTCATAACCATTTAAAAATCTGCTTGGTGCTTAGTCAACTCATAACTAATCACCTAAGACTGAGTTTCAACTGATAACTAAAATCCAGCAGATTAGTCTGAATCTTCCTGGTAATGTGGGTCAGATTTGACCAAATATTAACTGCATTATTTAAAATAACATTACTAGTATCTATTGAACATTGACCAATACTAGGATTTTTTATTAATTTCTGGAAAAAAATAGCATTTGCTATGCTTTTACCTGCCATTTTAAGGACTCGACAATTACATGTACTATATTTCATGAAAAATCACATTCTTTTCGTATTTCTAGATTGTTTTGTCAACTGGTGAGCAAACACCCATAATACTCTTTGGCATCTACCAAAATGTTCTGAGTATCTTGTGACAAGAGAGCACAGATCCAGGAAAGTTTAGACATTACTAAGGAAACAGTGCACAGATGTGGATGCTGAAAAATTAATACCACACCATCTTCTGATAGGCTGTAGCTCCAAAAATGCTTCTACAGAAACAGAATGAAACAAGCCCAAAGCACAAATATTCGTGCCATCGCAGCATAAATGAATCATAAAGCATTAAAACAGAAATTTCAAGCTTTGGCATCAGGTCCAATTTCTGAGCAATTCCTCAGCCTCACACATATACTTCATGTCATCTCATTGGTAGAGAGAATACTGGAAGTAAAAGTAACCTGTCACATGTGAACAAAAACAAGTTGAAAAAATATTTAAATATTTTATGATGCTTGTAGTCTTCCTCCTCATATCTCAAAAAAATATTTTTTTAACCTGCAAAACAGGTACTTACTATCCTCAGGTAAGATGTTCTAATGAAGTACCAATTTTGTTACTAATTAAGGCCACAGGAACCCTAGGAGGCTGCTGCTGACATCTAGTGGCATAATTTTTTAAACATTATACGCATTAAAAACATAAATCTAGAGAGAGAAAGGGACAGACATGCATACGTATGCGCCTGCAAAGTCTAGTGGACAGCCCATGTTACAAAGTATTTGCCTCTGCTCACACCACTCTGCCTCCAGTGACGTGCTTCCCCTTACAACATAAGGCTTCTACTGCAAAACTGAAGAAAGGAAAACCAACACATCTGCTAAAGCCTTAAAGGAACCGTTTACCCTCACAGTCCTGTGTCTTTTACTGGGAATTGCCAGTTCCCTGGAAGCCCCAATTCACAAAAGCCCTGTCCCGACCCTACCAGTCCTAATTTTATCTCAGCTTCCCAAATAACCATAGTCTGTCTCCAATTTCCACACCTATTAGCATTTAGGTACTTTTAGGGTGCCAGCCTAAAGAGATTTGACTGCAGAGCTGAGCATATGTTATTTCAGACTGCATGTCCACAAACATACCTGCACATTCAAAATGGCCATGAAATCCCTATGCGTGAGATTCAATAATTATTGAAAACTTAAAAATAGCTCTCAGGGACTGCTTTAACGTTTCCAACTATCCACATGAATGATGAAATTGATATTGATGTGAAAAATGGTAAGGAGCATAGAGATAACTTCTACAAGCAAGTAAAAAGATTTATTCTGGGGGCTTCCCTGATGGCGCAGTGGTTGAGAGTCCGCCTGCCAATGCAGGGGATGCAGGTTTGGGCCCCAGTCCGGGAGCATCCCACATGCCACGGAGCGGCTGGGCCCGTGAGCCATGGCCACTGAGCCTGCGCGTCCGGAGCCTGTGCTCCGCAACGGGAGAGGCCACAACAGTGAGAAACCCGCGTACCGCAAAAAAAAAAAAAAAAAAAAAAGATTTATTCTGTAGCCTCTATATATCTGTATGTATGTCTGTATAAGGGGTGCATATGTGTGTGTGTAAAACAAGTGAAAGACTCAAGTTCTACACATACCCCACCCCCCTTAAAGCACTTGTGAGTATAGTAGGTAAACATTGAATTGATGAATGAGGTGGCAAATTACAATATAACTTTTTTCCCCTATTGATTCTAATGTAAGATATGAAATAGGTAGTGTTTTACTCTTAGGCAAAAGTGTCTCTGTGGAGTAGCTCAGGTTAGATTTTCGTCCCATCACATGTGCAAAGTGGTACAAAACCAATGGGTGATCGAATTAGGCAGTGTCCCTTTGGTGAAGGGAGTATATATATATATATTTTAATTATTATTATTTTTTTTGGCTGCATTGGGTCTTCGTTGCTGGGCGCGGGCTTTCTCTAGTTGCGGTGAGCGGGGGCTATTCTTCGATGCGATGCGCGGGCTTCTCATTGCGGTGGCTTCTCTTGTTGCGGAGCACAAGCTCCAGGCACACGGGCCTCAGCAGTCTCGGCACGCGGGCTCCAGAGCGCAGGCACAGCAGCTGTGGCGAATGGGCCTAGCTGCTCCGTGACATGTGGGATCCTCCCAGACCAGGGATCGAACCGTGTCCCCTGCATTGGCAGGCGGACTCCCAACCACTGCGCCACCAGAGAAGTCCGGGAGTGTATCTCAAGAGTTGAAAATTATTTGCCTTATAAATTATTATATTTGAATTCAGATTTTATTCACATTGAAAAGATATGATAACGAGAGAGAAGGTTCTCAAGTTAGTCCTAATTAATACAAACCATTGCTAAATTATAATTCTCATAGTACAAAGGAATCTTCTAGCCTTTTAAATATTCCTTCAGTGGAAATCTGAGAGATGCAAAGACCTCATTCATTCAAAGTCTATTTCACTCACAAGTGGGAGTAAAAGTAGACGACAGAAGGATCTTCCTTACAGTCTCACTGAAGGAAAAAAGTCCCATGTCTGTGTGTGTATCTTTACACATAATAAAGTTCTGTATGTACATATACATACATATTTAAACACACACACAAGAGAGCTACTACAGAGCAATATACGCAAATCAGTGACAGTGTGACAGATAGTATATCTAGGTTACCTTAAGGACTAAATATGGGTTAAGGAAAATAAATAGTTGTAGCATGATGAGGAGCTCAGAAAGCCCCCTAAAGAACAGTTTTAAGGCTATGTAGGCTTTGGAATAAGGAAAAAGAAGACTGGGCATTCCAAGTGGAGTTATCAGCATAAGGAAAGACAAGAATGTTTAGGGTATACAGTGTAGTAACAGAGAAACCAATACGGTAAGAAACATGTGGGGAGTCGATGCAAGAACTTAAACATTAGCAGGACACAATTCTAGACAATGCTATGGCTTCTATATGACTATTCCATTAAGACTATTCTTGGGAGTTTTCTTTAAAGTTTTAAAAAGATGGAGTATCCCACAGAATCTAATACTAAGAAGAGTAAAGAGTACCAAGAACTTTGGCAAATGATGAAAATCATAAAAAAACAAAAAAGGCAAATTCATAAAAATGATCATAATAACTCTTCCTCATATAAAGTCCTCTTTAAGAATTACTTTTTAATCACTTCTCAATGAAAGTGCTCAATGATTTGTTCTCTGACTTTCAGTTTAAATTCTCTTTGGGAGCATATATGCCTGATGTTATAGTTCTATTTCTGTAAAGCATGTGTCTATCCTATGTGAATTAGTCCAAGCATCGTGACAATTACATCACCCCTTTCATCACATGTGTAGAGGTATTTGTAACTCTCATTGTAATTCATGGTCATTAACTTATTAATCAACCTGAAAATCTGATGCTTTACTTTCCATTGTTACTTTACAGTAGTTTATAAAAAATAATATAAAATATAATTTGTAATAAGCTCTTAAAATATCAGAAGAATTTTATCTTTTAAAAAATTTTTCAACGTGTGCGACATCTACAAAATATTCTACAGCCAATAATAATAAACCACAATGAAGCCAATCTCTAAACAATATATTTATACCTTATTTCTTAGTGCCCTAGACCATAAAGAACACTGTATACTAGCCTTATGACAGTTTATTTTCAATTCTCAAAAATGTATTTAGAGTACATCAAAAAACTGCTGAACCTTTAATATCCCATTTCACTTTCCTACAGAGAAGTTAAATATACATGAGAATAATACTTAATTTTCCTACATAATACAAATAAATTACAAACATGAAATTTTCTTAATTGAAATTCAACTTATTTCCAGGACATATAAACCAATAGAACAGAATAATGGTCTCTATTTTTGTGCATAATCTTACTAGGTACAGAGAAGGATATTTTAACCCAACTAGGTAAAGTTGCCTCTATTTTGGGGTGACAAAATTAAGAATATTGTGACCAACAGACATCAATAACTTTACATAACAAAACACTACATGAAAACTTATTTTAGACCCTTTTTGAAAAAGTCAAATGTAGAACTTTCAGGCATCTGCACACACAAAAGTACCTGTTAACCCAAAAGATTGCTCTCCAAGCCCCATTGCCAGAGTTAATAGTACACAAAATGAGTCTGTTAGTCATCATGTGCAACCGAGAAAGGCTGAATGGTCCCATTTGTCCAAAAATAGCACCTTAACTAATATGCCTTGAACTTCTACTATTTAAACACTGAAATTTAAATGCATATATCCCATTTAGGATAATAGAGACAGAGCATCAGAACATTAGCACTCTTTGCCTTATTAACAGGAATATTTTATAAAGTTGCAAACACCCCTATTTCAGTGAGTCCAAAGGACCAACCTAAAGAGGTGATGACATGAACACCATTTCTCCCACCCCAGTTACTCATTCACACCCCACTCCCAACCTCCACACAAAAGCCAGCATCCTAGAGTATAATCTCTCTGGGAGTGTTATCAGACCAAAGCGCTTGGACTGCCAATATACAGAACTGGTTCTTTATTGGCACATCGGGGAGAAGCAAACTTTGTTACTCCAGGTACATGATGCTGGATATTCTGCCACATTAATGGGAATTTCCCTCCTACACCCCAACTCTTTCTTTGCTACATTCAGTTAGAAGTAAGTTTATCTCTATCTTAAATAGATGAAATCAAAGCCTAATAAAATTGAATGTATTAGTAATATACATACCTCTGAAAAAAGAAAAATTTCATATGAATGCATCCTGGGTAGTCTGTGCTTCCTCTCTTCATCCTTATTTTCATTCTAAAGGGCATGGATCCTTGACCCTTTTCATTAGCTCCATCTCACTCAGTGTGTTTCCTTCTCTGTCTTTACTGTGTCATCTTCTACTGATTCCACCTCAGCCAGCATTTTTCTACCATACATTTCCCTATGCTTGTATCACAGCACTCAGCTTCAACCCCTTCCACATACTGTCTAGGTATTAGTTCTCATTATAATGCCTCTCTTTAGGGAGTCACAGTTAATAGTTCTAAGCTAAAGGAAACCCTCCATGGATTTCATTAACCATTTAAAAATACCTTATAGTTTGACTTAACATTTTAGTATAGTGTGCCTACAGTTGAAAATCACCATTACAGGAGAGAAGCTACTTCCTTAAGGGGTTTACGCCTCCCTTGAAGCATTAACTAAAAGCCAAAAATAAGTAGAAACACCCCAGTTTGTAATTCAACCTAACAATTTATTTTTTGCGTCACTGCAAATTAAAGTTCATAAACCAGTTTTCTGCTGATGTCCATTAAATTCAAATGCTTCCTTTGTTTCAGCACTCACTTGTTTTATAGGAATTCGACAATTTGTCAAAAATAGAACCCAGTTAGTTCCAATTAGTATGTGACCTAGTACACATTTCAACAAATCCAGTATGTGTGTTGATATATACAAAGCGACATCATATCTTCATAGCTATATAAGCAGATAGTATTGATAGATGGGTTTAGTTCCCACCACAATTCTAACTTTTCAGAAACTTTTCTATTAAAAACTCTTTTGAGACATCACCTTTATTCATAAATCATACACACATTTTATATCTTCACCTATGCTCCACTTTGCTTACACGTATATGTCATTAGAATATTTGCATGACTGTTCATATTCTTAGGCTAACATATATAAACAAATCACATAGCAATTGGAAAATTTAGCAACTAAATATGCAATCATTGAGTATAATCAGGCATGCTATTCAACAACTGTATGATATAATTCAATCTTTCCAAAGAAAATACATGTTTTGTGTAAGAGTGTCTTCGTCAAACTCGATGAAGTTTTTCTAGGAATTTGTACTGAACTTTTTTGTCTATTAAAAAATAATATGTAAAGCCATCTGACTGATGTTTAAATAAGAGGAAAATTTTAATTAAAAGAATCTGATTCTCTTATTGTCTACCATTTGTAAATGTAATACACTAATTGGACCTATTTCCAAACAAAGAGAGTACAATCTTCTAGTCAAGATCCTATCCACACATTAACATAAATGCAACAGTAGTGTCAGAAAATTAATCATTAACCACAGTGCTTCAAGCTAATATATATTTTAAAATTTACTGGTCATTTCCTGAATAAGTCATCAAAAATCATTCCTGTTACTTTTCAGATAATGATTTACTTTTTTGATGGATTATTCAATAGTTAAAACCAGTAATCAAGAAAAACCAACCAGTGGAATGTATCAGAGTTAAACAGACTAATATATATATTAAAATAAGCATTACCTTGGTCTGATTTTTCATAAAGGATAGCAGATCTCTTGCCAGGTGACACCATTTCCTTGGGTTCTGTGGGTAAAAAGAAAAGAGATTAATAAAAACAACCTTTCTTTTCACCCTTTAAATGCTTCTTTAAAAAGATTTATTAGTAATAAAGGTCAGAGAAGAAAATCATTTAACAAAATATTCAGCTCCATTCAGCAGCTGCCTTGGGAACCACTTGCTTTAAATGACAAATAACTTCCCCAAAGGTCCCCTCTCCCCTGCAGCTGAAAACAAGGGTGACTGCCACAGATCCTCAACCCTGATTTCTTTGCTTCTCTCTCTTTACTCACATGGGAACAAGATTAGCACTCAAGCAAGGAAAAGAATTAGCTTCAATCATTTCAGAAGATAAGATGTAATCCACGTTGGGACAGAACATTTACTTGGAATGCAACAGACTGAAATGAAATCTGCAATTATCTAACTCAGTTTCCTCCCTCTCCCAGTGAGTACGGCTTTTAAAATGTTCGTGCAAGTTTGGGTGTTTTTCTATTCTGTCTTTCCACAAAAATGATAAAATGAGATATTGTGGATTGACTTGGTAAATAATTGAAGATTACCCTCCTTAGGAGCTGCAATTTTAGAGCTTTTCTATGCTGCACTGAGGAGAAAAGTACATTATAGGAGCCAAAAGTTATGAAAATATATCTTATTCCTTCCCTTAGCATATAACCATCTTGAGGAGTGTCCAATAAAAGATTTTATTGCATCATGATCAGAATGTTTAGATTGCAGGATAAGAAATTCAAGTCTAAGCCACAGCTCTCCAGGAAGGACTATCACATAGATAGGTAAGAATTTTAAATTCACTCCTTAAGAAAGTTATTTGATTGAAGAAATGTTAACAGTTAAAAGCAACGTTGATTATTTGACTGTAACAGTCATTATAAGAATAGTCATAGAACTGCAATCACCAAAACATCTTACTGGCTGTGTGAACTCAGGCAAGGAAATTAAACTCTGTAAACACTGCTTTCTCATCTGTAATATCAGAATGCTAATTCTTTCTACTTCATAGAACTGACAGGATAAGTAGGTGAGATAAATACACAGAAAGGACACAGAATTAATGAATGTTAGCCAATATAATTATGAACATCACTATTACTATTATTATCATTGTTCTCCTTTAAAAAAAAAAAATCTTGCAACCCCTTTGAAAATCACTGCCCTGACGAGCCACCTGGTGGAATGAGTAAAATCCTTCCATACTGGATGTTACTTAATTTGCAGATTTATTAGTCACACTCTGTGATGGCAAAGGAAATAAAGAGTTGCTTTAGGTCTTTGGGCAGATAAGGGAAAAAGATTAAACAGCATTTCAGGAGAATGAGTAACCTGTCACTCCACTGCAGTAGCTTCTTTTGACTTTGCTGGGGATTTTAATTTAAAGATGTCCTCCAAGAAATTGGGACACTTCAAGATCCACTTAAAGCAACTGATCCCTGTCTACTCTTGTAAATACTCAATCCAATTCAGAAAACATCTACTGAGCTCCGATTGCAAGGAAGGGTATAGCACAGACTTTAGAGAAACCACTATAAATAGAAAGGACTCAAGAAAAACAGGTTAGTGGAAGAAAGGATTGTAAGTAATTCATGAAAAAAACATCATTAAACAACATACAACAAGACCCGTATATATGCTGTCTACAAGAGACCCACTTCAGACCTAGGGACACATACAGACTGAAAGTGAGGGGATGGAAAAAGATATTCCATGCAAATGGAAATCAAAAGAAAGCTGGAGTAGCAATTCTCATATCAGACAAAATAGGCTTTAAAACAAAGACTATTACAAGAGACAAAGAAGTACACTACATAATGATCAAGGGATCGATCCAAGAAGATATAACAATTGTAAATATTTATGCACCCAACATAGGAGCACCTCAATACATAAGGCAAATGTTAACAGCTATAAAAGAGGAAATTGACAGTAACACAATCATAGT
The DNA here is from genome assembly GCF_964341445.2 of Mesoplodon mirus. Taxonomy (NCBI): domain Eukaryota; kingdom Metazoa; phylum Chordata; class Mammalia; order Artiodactyla; family Ziphiidae; genus Mesoplodon; species Mesoplodon mirus. The sequence continues at coordinate 11,504,607 of NC_138977.1, read as the reverse complement.
AGGGGACTTTAACACCCCACTTTCATCAATGGAGAGATCATCCAAAATGAAACTAAATAAGAAAACACAAGTTTTAAATGATACATTAAACAAGATGGACTTAATTGATATTTATAGGACATTCCACCCAAAAACAACAGCATACACATTTTTCTCAAGTGCCCATGGAACATTCTCCAGGATAGCTCATGTCTCGGGTCACAAATCAAGCCTTGGTAAATTTAAGAAAATTGAAAACGTATCAAGTATCTTTTCTGACCACAATGCTATGAGACTAGATATCAATTACAGGAAAAACTCTGTAAGAAATACAAACACATGGAGGCTAAACAATACACTACTTAATAACCAAGAGATCACTGAAGAAATCAAAGAGGAAATCAAAAAATACCTAGAAACAAATGACAATGAAAACAAAATGGCCCAAAACCTATGGCAGGCAGCAAAAGCAGTTCTAAGAGGGAAGTGCATAGGAATACAATCCCACCTTAAGAAACAGGAAACATCTCAAATAAACAACCTAAACTTACACCTAAAGCAATTAGAGAAAGAAGAACAAAAAACCCCAAAGTTAGCAGAAGGAAAGAAATCATAAATATCAGATCACAAATAAATGAAAAAGAAATGAAGGCAACAATAGCAAAGATCAATCAAACTAAAAGCTGTTTCTTTGAGAAGATAAATAAAATTGATAAACCATTAGCCAGACTTACCAAGAAAAAAAGGGAGAAGACTCAAATCAATAGAATTAGAAAAGAAAAAGGAGAAGTAACAACTGACACTGCAGAAATACAAAGGATCATGAGAGATTACTACAAGCAACTCTATGCCAATAAAATGGACAACCTGGAAGAAACGGACAAATTCTTAGAAATACACAACCTTCCAAGACTGAATCAGGAAGAAATAGAAAATATAAACAGACCAATCACAAGCACTGAAATTGAAACTGTGATTAAAAATCTTCCAGCAAACAAAAGCCCAGGACCAGATGGCTTCACAGGAGAATTCTATCAAACATTTACAGAAGAGTTAACACCTATCCTTCTCAAACTCTTCCAAAATATAGCAGAGAGAGGAACACCCCCAAACTCATTCTACGAGGCCACCATCACTCTGATACCAAAACCAGACAAAGATGTCACAAAGAAAAAAAATTAAAGGCCAGTATCACTGATGAACATAGATGGAAAGATCCTCAACAAACTACTAGCAAACAGAATCCAACAGCACATTAAAAGGATCATACACTATGATCAAGTGGGGTTTATCCCAGGAATGCAAGGATTCTTCAATGTATGCAAATCAATCAACATGATACACCATATTAACAAATTGAAGGATAAAAACCATATGATCATCTCAATAGATGCAGAGAAAGCCTTCAGCAAAATTCAACACCCATTTATGAGGAAAACTCACCAGAAAGTAGGCACAGAGGAAACTTTCCTCAACATAATAAAGGCCATATATCACAAACCCACAGCCAACATTGTCCTCAATGGTGAAAAATTGAAACAATTTCCACTGAGATCAGGAAGAAGACAAGGTTGCCCACTCTCACCACTATTATTTAACATAGTTTTGGAAGTTTTAGCCACAGCAATCAGAGAAGAAAAAGAAATAAAAGGAATCCAAATTGGAAGAGAAGAATTAAAGCTGTCACTGTTTGCAGATGACATGATACTATACATAGAGAATCCTAAAGATGCTACCAGAAAACTACTAGAGCTAATCAATGAATTTGGTAAAGTAGCAGGATACAAATAATGCACAGAAATGTCTTGCATTCCTATACATTAATGATGAAAAATCTGGAAGTGAAATTAAGAAAACGCTCCCATTTACCATTGCAACAAAAAGAATAAAATATCTAGGAATAAACCTACCTAAGGAGACAAAAGACCTGTATGCAGAAAATTATAAGATACTGATGAAAGAAATTAAAGATGATACAAATAGATGGAGAGATATACCATGTTCTTGGATTGGAAGAATCAACATTGTGAAAATGATTCTACTACCCAAAGCAATCTACAGATTCACTGCAATCCCTATCAAACTACCAATGGCATTGTTCACAGAACCAGAACAAAAAATTTCACAATTTGTATGGAAACACAAAAGACCCTGAATAGCCAAAGCAATCTTCAGAAAGAAAAAAGGAGCTGGAGGAATCAGGCTCCCTGACTTCAGTCTATACTACAAAGCTACAGTAATCAAGACAATATGGTACTGGCACAGAAACAGAAATATAGATCAATGGAACAGGATAGAAAGCCCAGAGATAAACCCATGCACATATTGTCATGTATTCAGTGTACTCACAATCAAAATCACAGTAGGTTTTTTTGTTTGTTTTAATTTTACAAGCTAAAATTTATACAGGAATGCAAAGGGCCAAGATAAGTCAAAGTGATATTAAAGAAAAATAAAACTGGAGGTGGGCTTCCCTGGTGGCGCAGTGGTTGAGAGTCCGCCTGCCGATGCAGGGGACACGAGTTTGTGCCCCGGTCTGGGAAGATTCCACGTGCCACAGAGCGGCTGGGCCCGTGAGCCACAGCCGCTGAACCTCCGCATCCGGAGCCTGTGCTCCGCAACGGGAGAGGCTGCGACAGTGAGAGGCCCGCGTACCGCAAAAAAAAAAAAAAAAAAAAAAACTGGAGGTCTTCAATTACCAGATATCAACAAGTGTGATATTAACAAGTGTGTAATTGGTACAAAAGCAGACAAACAGATATATGGAATGAAAGAGAGCCCAGAAACAAACCTACAGGAATTATGACAACTAATTATACAAGTAAATTACGGCAAGTATGACAATGTCGAGCAGTGGGAAGAGGACAACCTCTCCACTAAATCATACCGACTGAATTATACATCCATTTGTGATAAAAAGTGAATCTTGGGCCTCCCTGGTGGCGCAGTGGTTGAGAGTCCGCCTGCCGATGCAGGGGATACGGGTTCGTGCCCTGGTCTGGGAGGATCCCATATGCCGCGGAGCGGCTGGGCCCGTGAGCCATGGCCGCTGAGCCTGTGCGTCCGGAGCCTGTGCTCTGCAACGGGAGAGGCCACAACAGTGAGAGGCCCGCGTACAGCAAAAAAAAAAAAAAAAAAAAAAAAAGTGAATCTTAACTCGTACACATACAAACATATGTTTCAGAAGGTTGTATATCCAAATGTGGATGATAAAACAATAAAGCTTTTAGAAGAGAGTGTCTTTCCCTTTGGGGTACACAATGATTTCTTAAAGAGAACAGAAGTGGTAACCATAAATGGAAAACACAGTAAGTTTGACTACATTTAAATTAAGAACTTTTGTACAGAAATATCGAATCACTATGTTATGTAACAGAAACTAACTTAGTGCTGCAGGTCAACTATACTTCAAAAACAAAGAAGCAAACTCATAGAAAAATAGATCAGATTTGTGGTTACCAGAGGTGGAGCATGGGAGGGGGGATTGGATGTAGCTGGTCAAAAGGTACAAACGTCCAAGTATGCGATAAATAGATACTAGAATGTAATGCACATGATAGATATAATTAACACTGCTGTATGTTATGTGTGAGAGTTGTTAAGAGAGTAAAACCTAAGAGTTCTCATTACAAGGAAAAAATATTTTTTTTAAATTTTGTATCTATGTGAGATGATGGATGTTCACTAAACTTACTGTGGTCATCATTTCATAATGTATGTAAGCCAGATCATTAGGCTGTACACCTTAAACTTATACAGTGCTGTGTGTCAATTATATCTCAGTAAAACTAGGAGAAAAATAAAGTTTCATTCTCACCCAGAAAACAGGTTTAAAAAAAAAAAACACTAATGCTCATCAAATGATGCCAAGTAGACAATTAAATGGTAAGCCACAGAGTGCAAGAAGAAACTTTGAAATATATATATCAGATAATGACTCATATTCACGATATTTAAATAAACTCCTATAAATCAATAAGAACAAGGCAGACAACTCAATAGAAAAGTGGACAAAAGACATAAACAGAAATTTCACAAAAGAGGACATTCAAATTTTCAATAAACATATTAAAATTTCCTCAACTCAAGTCCTTTGTAAATGCAAATTAAAAATCACAATGAGATACCGCTACACACAGAAAAATGTGACTAAAATTAAAAGGACAGAAAATATCAAGAGTGGACAAGAATATGGAACAATGATCCCCTTGATGTGGGCAGAGAGTAGAAACTGGAGTAATTTTAGAAAACAGTTTGGTAGTACCTACTAAAGGTGGACATATACAATACCTTATGACTGGGCAAATTCCACTGCTGGGTTTATAACCACTCTAAAGGCATACTATGGTTGCCAAAAATTATGTACAAGAATGTTCAAAGTAGGACACTTTACAGTAGGAAAAAACTGGAAACAGCCCAAATCTCCATTAACAATAGAACAGGTGAACAAATTAAGATCTATTCATACAATGGAATGCTATACACTAATGAGAATGAACAAACCACAGTTACATGAACAACATGGATGAATATCACAAACAACGTTTAGGGTAAGAAGTCATATGCAAAGAAGTACATACAACATGACAGCATTTATATAAAATGTGGGAGGAACCTCTTGTGGGTTATATAGTGACTGGGAAGAGGACATAAGGGGAGCTTTTGAGGTACTGATATTAGTCTCTTTCTTGACCTGCCTTTTGGATCTTCAGCTGTGTTCACTGTGCAAAAATTTATCAAGTTGTACACTTAAGGTTTGCCCACTTTTTCATATGCATGTTATACTTCAATAAGTTTTTTTAAGTGGCATTGGAATCTCCATCCATCTGTCTGAACCACTTGAAAAAAAGGCACAAATAAATTTTAAGATGATCCCTGATTTTAAAGATGATTGGGAAGAAATAAAAGAGCATATTTCAATCTGTAAATATTTTTCCTCAGTATCTACAAGTTCAATGACTCAGGACAGCAGCTGGAGACAGAACATTAGTGTTTTCCCTGGAACACAAGCCATTTTTCATATTTTTAACATATAACGTTCCTCCCAAATTGAACAACTTGTTGATTTTGTTTAATAAAAGGGAATCTAGCATAAAATGTATGTATATGCCATTTTAAAGCATATTTGCATATTTAACAGTACATAGGTTTGAGAAATTTTTTTAATTTGGGCTACATTAGCCAGGAAATACGTAAAGACAGATTTTAAATATTATACCTGACCTTTGACATTATTTCCTTTTGCAAATACTAAAATTGCTGCCAACTGGACACCTTTCTAATTTCCCCTTGCTTATTATTTTATGAGACAATTATTTCAGGGAAGAAAAACACAAACAAAACAGAGGTTTAGAACTGTAGGTTTTAAGAAGTGTCTGCATTTAAACTTTGGAAAGAAAATATACATATAAAATAAGAAATACAATTAACACTTATTTATCTCTGCAAGCAATAAGATACAAAAAAGGTTTTCATCTCTTTATTATAATTATACCTAGATTAAGCATCAATAATGGATAAACCACAAAGGTAATAATCAGGCCCAGGCATTTCCTGCCAGAGGAAAGGCAGAAATAAAATAGCAACAAAAAAGCCACATTCCATGTTTAAAACATACAAAAAACTGAATACTGGGAATAATTAAAATCTATCCTTTTGTTTTTTAATATTTAGACCTTTTCTCAGTTGATGAAAACAGTCTTCTCTAAATGATACAGTCTAATTTCACGGATAATTTTATTTACTTAATCTTAAATTTTTCACTTTCTATTGTTTATTCAAATAAATAATGAAAATATTTTCCCACAGGTAATTTAGCAAGAAAATGGACCCAAGAAAACTTCTACTTTTTGAACACTATTTTTAAAATTCTAGGTCTGAATTAGAAGTACCTTATTATTATTATTGTGATAATAAAAAATAAACATTTAGTGCTGTCAAATATAAACCAGACATTGTTCTGAGTTGCTATCTTATACATTTAATACTCATAACAATCTTAACTGCTGTGTACGCTATTATCCCATTTTATAGATGAGGAAAGTGAAGGACGGGTTGATTACTGGAAGTTACCTGAGCCACAGAGCTAGTGAGCAAAGGCAGGAGGATCTGAAGGCAGGTAGCTATCACCAATCCCATTCCCTTAACTCTTCCACTGATACTCTACCTCTGCTATTTCCATGTGAGTTCCCATTACTATGGTACATATTCTGTCCTGTGGTCTTATTATTTAAATATATTAATATTATTTCTTACTGCAAAGCTTCCCATTGTACTCTAAATGTACGTTGTATAAAAATTTTCTATTCTATGTATATCTTTGCTATTTTTTATATTTTTCATGTATTCATTAGAATTGCAAACACACTATACTTTGAATTTAGAGGGGGTACTATCTCCTAAGATTTTAAAGCAATTTACATATATCATGCCACTTACATTTAAACACACATATACATTCAGTACTTGTCTCTGAATTGATTTTTATACATTTTAATGTATATTTTTCTCAGCTTTTATCTCATGCTATTGCCAAAGTCAAATGCTCAGACTCCAGGCCCTTTATTCTCAAAGGGTGGTTCATAAACAAGCAGCCTCACCATGTCCTCAGAGCTTGTTAGAAATACAGAATTCCAGGCACCACCCTAGACCAACGGTAGACCAACAAGTGATCTCTAGGAATATTAAAGTTTAAGAAACTTGCTTTAGATAATATATTCCTCTAAACTAAAGGTTTTCTTAATCCTTGCTTCAGCTAATTTATTTCTGTAGGTTTTGTGAAAGGTATTCTTATCAATTTAACCACTATGTGTTTTGGTCTGTTAAAATTATTATTGAGGGCTTCACTGTCTCTATCAGCTTTACTGCTTGCAGTGTTAGTGAATTTTACTGAATTAACTCTTGAGGACGTAAAATAGAAGCTTCCTTTCTAGGGCTGTCTGTAAAGCTATTTGTTTGCAACGTGCTGTATCCACCCCCAAGTGACTACAAATGCCATCAACTGGAAACAGACAGGCAGAGCTGACATGCTTTAGCTCTGGTGTATAGCCTTGTAAGTGTCTAAGAGAGCTCCTAAATTAAACGATCAATAGCAGAGTAGCTACTGTTTTCTCTAAATCCTGGGAGATTTTATGCTATATTATAGCACAATGTTGATCTCAGTTCCTTTGTGAATTCTTCTCAGATTTCCTTAGTTTTCATGTATTCACTTATAAATTGCCCTAGGGTTTCCTGTTTTTGTATACAAGTTGTCCTGAAAAGGTTCCAGAAAAATATCTTAGTAGCAATACAGGATTCTGCTTCTGGCTGAAACAACCACCATCAACACAACCAAAATCAAAAGTAATAATTAATAAAACCCCCAAAGAGAAATATCCATATGGAAAACCATCAAAATAAGTTTCAAAACAGTAAATTAATGCAAAAAACATAAACCTTAAAATAAGACAAATTTTGTAATATAAAATTATGGGCTAGTAAGTGCCTTTTTACTATTTTAATGAAGCACCAGTACCCATATCGTGAAAAAAATTATCAAATTTCTTTACCACCTTATCTCTTGCTGTAGGTTCTTGAACGGATTTCCAACATATGAGCTAGCTGAGGCAAGAAGGTTAATTTGCTTGACTATATAGCATCAAGGAAGATCATTCTTTAAAATTCTGCCAATAGGAAAATAATGAGTATGACCTGCTTCTTAGATAGTAAAAAGGAAATAATTTTAATTGTGTCAGCTGTGATAACCATAAATTGGTTACATAAGATAAATATCCTTATCTTTCAGAAATGTACACTGAAGTAAATTGGGTTTAAATGTCAAAACAATTGCCAATCAGGACATACTAGTACACACCACCACCAGTAAAAATGAAATAAAAGTACCACTAACAAAAAGAGAGTGAAAGAGGGAAATTAGGAATCCAGAAGACATCAAAAATAAATTTTAATATCAATGCAGGAGGCTTAAATAAGCTATTATTAATCCATTGGATTAAAAGTGATGAAAGAAAATTTTTTAAAAAAATATTCATAATATCACTGAACTAACACCTTATATTTGAAAAATGCTATGAGTACATTTTATTGGCCTCTTTCTCAAGTTAATTACTATGATAAGTTTTTAATATATATCATTACTCTTAATCTTTAAAATAACAATTTAGGAAAGACCTGAAGAACACTTTGCCCACTTTCATACTGACTTGGCCCAAGGAGAGAAGTTTTGCACCTCTTTACAGTCTTTCTATTTGACATTATCTACCCCCATAGGATAATGAAAGATAATTTGATTAGTCAGATAGCCATATTTTATTTATAGGTGGGTTCTGTGCCTAAATACCTTAAAGCAAGTATAAAACTTTGTCTAAAAACTTGGAAATTAACTAACCCATTAAAATTTTTTTTAATTAAATTAACTCTTATTTTCACCTTTGTTCTAGGAGTCAACAAATTTGGTGGAGTATATAAACAACAAAACTAATGCAGCAAAAGACAATTTTATGATGCTGAAAGTATCCGTGCACAGAAAACCCAAACAATATCTAAATGCAAGAAAAAGAAGTAATCTATAAAAAAGAAATTACAGTTAAATGTCTCCATATTCCACTACCAAAGTATTACAGAAAAAAGGGGGACAAAAATAAAAACTGTATCGTGCTCCATCAGGAGATTTCTGCTTCTGGTAACACAGACACTAGTAATTTTTAAAAGGCCCCTGCTTCAAAACATCTAGAATGCTTACTAGAATAAAACAAACATATTTTAAATGCATTGTTCAGCTCATAATGAAATAAGAATGACCTTACAGTGCCAAAATGAAGACAGATCTGAAACAATAGTAGCATCCACATGCAAAAATCATGAGTACCCTGCTAGTGTTTCACTAATAGTAGGATCTTGAAGCCTTGGATTTTAATAGTCTGACAGGAAATAGTGGACAAGACTTTAGGTTTGAAAATGATCTGGGAGGGACTTCCCTGGTGGTGCAGTTGTTAAGAATCTGCCTGCCAATGCAGGAGACACAGGTTGGATCCTGGTCCGGGAAGATCCCACATGCCACAAAGAAACTAGGGCATGTGGGATCTTCTGAGCCTGTGCTCTAGAGCCTGGGAGCCACAACTACTGAAGCCCGTGCACCTAGAGCCCGTGCTCCACAACAAGAGAAGCCACTGCAATGAGAAGCCCAAGCACCACAACAAAGAGTAGTCCCCACTCACCGCAACTGGAGAAGGCCCCCACGCAGCAACAAAGATCCAATGCAGGCAAAAATAAATAAATAAATAAATATTTTTTAAAAAAAGAAAGAAAGAAAATGATGGGGGAGTTGGAATTAAGAATATCAGAAAGCTCAAAAGGGTATGAAAATTTTTAAATGCCTTCTACTAAGGGAAAGTGACAAGGGGAAAATGATCTGTGACATCCTTAGCTTGGAGTAGAGAAGAAAATCATTCTTCTAAAAATGCATAACTCATAGTTCTTCCCCTATGGCTTTTGGGCTTGGATTACACTGATTACAAATCCTGACAAACTTCAAGCAGAGAAATTAACTTAAAGAAGCAAATTAAATCCCCTCCAAAGTAATATAACCTCATTTCAGACCTCTTAGGATTCCCAGAATTTTTAAAAAGCCAAAAATGAGCTCCAAAGTAACATAACCAACAAGAAAATGGGCCTTCATAAAGGAGAGTCCAAAGAAGCATCAAACAGCAGAATTAGACTGCCAAGGACTTCAGACTTTGTAATTGTCACATATATAACATAGAATGAATATACTACTAAATATATAAAACAGGGAACAAAAACATGAGAAAGGAAAAACAGAGTATAAAAACCGATTGGAGGGCTTCCCTGGTGGCGCAGTGGTTGAGAGTCTGCCTGCCGATGCAGGGGACACGGGTTCATGCCCCGGTATGGGAAGATCCCACATGCCGCGGAGCAGCTGGGCCCGTGAGTCATGGCCGCTGAGCCTGCGCGTCCGGAGCCTGTGCTCCGCAACGGGTGAGGCCACAACAGTGAGAGGCCCACGTACCGCAAAAAAAAAAAAGAAAAAAAAATCAATTGGAATTTTAAAAGACAAAAGAAAACTTCAGGAAAAAATAAATAAAATTACAATCTCAATAGATGCTTTGAATAGAAAATTGGGTACAACTTTAGAGAGAGTTAATAAACTGAAAGATACACTTGAATAAATATAAAATACAACAAAGAAAGGAAAGGTGATGAAGCATACATAAGATGAAGGAGAGAATATGGGACCAATCAGACTCCCTGAAAGGAAAATAAGAGAGAATGGAAGAGAAGCCAGGGCCAGACCTAGGGTGAGGCAAGTGAGGCGGCTAGGGTAAAAAATTTAAGGAGGCATTTACTCTTCTTAAATTTTGCAACCTGGAACAGGCAATACCCAGAAAGACAACTGGCTAAAGGTTTTTCAGAATTGAAACTTGGTATCCAGGAAACAATGTTTTCCAAGCAGGATAAATAAAAAGAAATTCATACCTGTAGACAATAGTGAAACTGCTGAATACCATCAAAGACAAATAGGACTTAAAAACAGCCAGAAATAAAAGATTGACTACTTTAGTAGTCTCTGTTGGTTCACTGGCCATATCAGCCAGTGGACTCACACCTACCCTTTTTTGATAATTGTCTTCAGCTTACTAGAAATATCTCAGTTTCCATACTCCTTCTGGGGACAGGCCACTGCCAAAGAATGACTAATCAAGGGATACCAAAGACCCAAATGTGGGACATTTCTCTGGTACCCTTAGGATGCAGAGCTTCATGTGGAATCAGGCTGATCTTCCACTAAATCCACTTCTTTGGCTAGCTGCTTTTCCTGTCTTGTACGGCTTTCCTAATTTTCTTTTTCTTATTTCAAAAAGCAAAATCAAGAATCCCCAACTGACTCTAGGAAGTACAATTACCAGCAAGCAAGTGATAAATAGATCAACAGCAGATTCTCGAAACAACAATGGATGCCAGAAGACTAGAAAATAATACATTCTGATACTCAAAAAAAAAAATAGCTGTCAGTTAAGACTTCTATTCCAAAACTATAATTTGAGGCAGAAGTGAAATAAATATTCAGATGTATCAAAACAGAGTTTACTGCCAACGGATCCATACCAAAAAATTTTTAAAGAAAGGATTTGGGGTAGAAAGAAAATAATCATAGATGGGAAGTCTGAGACACAAAAGGAACTAGAAAAAAAGAAAAAAGTAATTAGTGAATATGTGGGTAAACTTAATGAACAGTGACTGTATTTAAAATAATATTAATCATAATGCTTAATTCAGTGAATAACAAAAAAATGTTGAACTAATTATTTTACAAAAAAAGAAGAGAGGTAATTGAATTTAAGTTTTAATATATTGCACTGCAGAGGAGTCGACAATAGAATTAAATTTAGACTTTAAGTGTGCAAGCAAAGATTTTATGGTCAATCTCTAAAAAACAGAAATCAAATATATTAACTTCCAACTAGCAAAGAGGGAATAAAAGAATAGAAAAACCTCAATCAGAAAGGAAGCTTGAGAAACTTCTATTTCTGGCAACAATAGTGTAACCATCCCTGGATTAGTCCACTCACTATAAACAGCCATAAAATTGGGCAAAATATATAAGGTAAATCTTTCTGGGCATTATACATACAGCACAAAACTGCACTTTATTAGTTAAGGGAAAGCTCCATCATTTCCCCAACACTCTCCTTAGGAACAATTTTCCAACCTCAGTAAAGCAAGCTGAGATCCAAGCAAAGCACATGACCCTACTGCACTTAGAAGGCAATAATTAGAGTTCAAGGAAGCAGAAGTAGATGGAATATGCAAGGCAAGGAGTCAGAAAGGAAGAAGCTGTGTAGAAGAGAGGTCTCAGATGTCTGAGTAGTATTCCCTGTAAGTTCTCAGGCAAGGACTTAGCTATACAAGTGCAGGACAAAAATACGTGAGACTTTTTAGGGACTCACTTCTACTGGTTGAGAATGAAACAGAGATGTGAAGAGGTCAAGCAGTGATAATGGATATTGGCATCCATGCCAACCAGAGTGGAGGTAGCTCATTAACACCTCCTAATATTGTAACGTTTTAATAATGTCAGTATACATTAATTGCTAGATGTACAAAAAAAGAGAAAAATATGACATATAGTAGAGAAAATATATCAAAATAAACTAACCCAGAGATGACACAATTCTTGCATATAGTAGATAATGACTTTAAAGCAGCTAATAAATAGATATTCAATGAACCAAAGAAAAATGTGTTCAGAGAATTAAAGGAAAACATGACCTTAATGAGAGAACAGATAGTCGCAGATGAGAAATGAAAGCTATTTTAAAAGCCAAATAGAAACTCTAGAACTAAAGAGAATAATAAATGAACTTTAAAAATTACTGGATGGGGACTTCCCTGATGGTGCAGTGGTTAAGAATCTGCCTGTCAATGCAGGGGACACAGGTTCAAAAACTGGTCCAGCAAGACCCCACATGCCACAGAGCAACTAAGCCCATGCACCACAACTACTGAGCCTGCACTCTAGAGGCTGTGAGCCACAACTACAGAGACCACACACCACAATTACTGAAGCCTGCATGCCTAGAGCCCGTGCTCCGCAACAAAAGAAGCCACTGAAATGAGAACCCCGTGCATTACAATGAGGAGTAACCCCCACTCGCCAGAACTAGAGAAAGCACATGTGCAGCAATGAAGACCCACTGCAGCCAAAAAAGAAATGAATAAATAAATTTTTAAAAAACTACTGGATGGGATTAACAGCAAGTTGGAGATGATAGAAGAGTCAGTGAAGAGAAATCTATAGAAATTATGCAACCTGAGGAAAATGGAGAAAAAGTGTTTGAAGAAAAATGAACAGAATTCCAGAGACCTACAGTGCAATATCAAATAATCAAACATATGTACACTAGAAGTCTCAGGCAGAAAATAGGACATATAGATATTTAATGAAATAGTGGCTAAAAGTAAGCTCAATCTGATGGGGAAAAAAAATTAACTTACAGAGTCAAGAATTTGAGGAAACCTCCAAAATGATAAAGACAATTACACCAAAGTACATCATACTCAAATTGCTGAAAACAAAAGATAAAGCAGTCAGAGAAAAAGACATATAACTGTAAGAAAAGTGGTAAAGATAACTGCTGACTACTCATTTAAACAAAGTAATCTACACAACAATGGAACACCATCTTTAACATTCTGAAACAATTGCTATGTAAAAATTTTATAGCTAATAAAAAATATACTTCAAAAATAAGGTAAAATAAATGCATCTTATTATGAAGAAAAGTGAAAAACTATTTGCGGCAAACATAAACTAAAAGAAATTTTAAAGAAAGAAGGGAAATTATGCCACATGAAAAGGCAGATCTACAGGAAAGAAAGGTGAACACTGGAAAAAATAAATAGTGGGTTATGTAAGAGACTATAATATTCTTCTTACTTCTTTAAAAGATAACTGATTTTTCAAAAGCAAGAATAATAAAATTATAAGGTAGAGTTTATAACATATGAAAGAAATTGAGGATATGGAAACAACAGCACAATACATAAGGGACAAATTAATGGAATTCTACTGTTGAATGGTATAATATTTTGAAAATGGGAAGTAGGAACTGGGAAGTAAGAAGCATCAAATGTGAAATAATAAGGTGGAATTGTGAAGAATCAGGTGTTAAACAGAAAAATATTGACTCAAAATAAAATTCAAGGATAGTTAAATAGTTAGAATTTGGTAGGGATAGAATATTGTTAATACTACAGCAAATAATACATAAAATTTAAAAACAAAAGAAATAAGAAGCAAGAAAGGACATAAACAGAGTATTAAAAAATATTCTTTCATCCCAAAGGAGTAAGGAAAGAAGCAACAAAAAACAAACCAAAAAAAAACCCAAAAAATGGAAAAAATATGAAGACAAAATTAAAGACAGTATAAATAATTATATGAAATGTAAACAGAGAGAAAGAAAGAAAAGCAAACAGACTAAATGATGGGTTGAGAAACTATGACCTGCAGGCCAAATCTTACTCACTTATTTTGTAAATACTTTTTGAAAAATAGCCTTGTTTATTGATTTACTTCTTTTATTAGCTATTTATTTTATATATATTAGTGTATATATGTCAATCCCAATCTCCCAATTCATCCCACCACCACCACACCTCCCAGCTTACTCGCCTTAGTGTTGATACGTTTGTTCTCTACATCTGTGTCTCTATTTCTGCCTTGCAAACCAGTTCATCTGTACCATTTTCTAGACTGTATATATATGCGTTAATATACAATATTTGTTTTTCTCTTTCTTACTTCACTCTGTATGACAATCTCAAGGTCCTTCCACGTCTCTGAAAATGGCACTATTTTGTTCCTCTTTATGGCTGAGCAATAGTCCATTGTATATACATACCATATCTTTATCCATTCGTCTGTCGATGGGCATTTAGGTTTCTTCCATGATCTGGCTATTGTAAATAGTGTTGCAATGAACATTGGGGTGCATGTGTCTTTTTTAATTATGGTTTTCTCTGGGTAAATGCCCAGTACTGGGACTGCTGGCTCACATGGTAATTCTATTTTTAGTGTTTTAAGGAACCTCCATACTGTTCTCCATAGTAACTGTATCAATCTACATTCCCACCAACAGTACAAGAAGGTTCCCTTTTCTCCACACAATCTCAGCACTTGTAGTTTGTAGATTTTCTGATGTTCGCCAATCTGACTGGTGTGAGAGGATACCTCATTGTAGTTTTGATTTGCATTTCTCTAATAATTACTGACATTGAGCAGCTATTCATGTGCCTCCTGGCCATCTATATCTCTTCTTTGGAGAAATATCTATTTAGGTATTCTGCCCATTTTTCGACTGGATTCTTTGTTTTTATAATATTGACCTGAATGAGCTGTTCACATATCTTGGAGATTAATCCTTTGCCCGTTGATTCATTTGCAAATATTTTCTCCCATTCTGAGGGTTGTCTTTTCGTGTTGTTTACAGTTTCCTATGCTGTGCAAAACTTTCAAGTTTCATTAAGTCCTATTTGTTTATTTTTGTTTTTATTTCCATAACTCTAGGAGGTGCATCAAAAAACATCTTGCTGTGATTTATGTCAAAAGTGTTCTTCCTATGTTTTCCTCTAAGAGTTTTATACTGTCTGGTCTTATATTTAGGTCTTTAATCCTTTTTGAGTTTATTTTTGTGTATGATATTAGGAAGGGTTCTAATTTCATTCTTTTACAGGTAGCAGTCCAGTTTTCCCAGCACCACTTATTGAAGAGACTGTCTTTTCTCCATTGTATATCCTTGCCTCCTTTGTCATAGATTAGTGGACCACAGGTGCATGGGTTTATCTCTGAGCATTCTGTCCTGTTCCATTGATCTATATTTCTGTTTTTGTGCCAGAACAATATTGTCTTGATTACTGTAGCTTTGTAGTATAGTCTGAAGTCAGGGAGTCTGATTCCTCCAGCTATGTTTTTTCCCCTCAAGATTGCTTTGGCTATTCGGGGTCTTTTGTGTCTCCATACAAATGTTAAGACTTTTTGGTTCTACTTCTGTAAAACATGCCATTGGTAATTTGGTAGGGATTGCATTGAATCTGTGGATTGCTTTGGGTAGTATAGTCATTTTCACAATATTGATTCTTCCAATCCAAGAACATGGTATATCTCTCCATCTGTCTGTGTCATCTTTGATTTCTTTCATCAGTCTTATAGTTTTCTGAGTACAGGTCTTTTACCTCCTCAGGTAGGATTATTCCTAGGCATTTTATTATTTTTGTTGCAATGGTGAATGGGATTGTTTCCTTAATTTCTCTTTCTGATATTTCATTGTTAATGTTTACAAATGAAAGAGATTTCTGTGAATTTTGTATCCTGTAACTTTACTAAATTCATTAACTACCTCTAGTAGTTTTCTGGTTGCATCTTTAGGATTCTTTATTTACAGTATCATGTCATCTGCAAACAGTGACAGTTTTACTTCTTCTTTTCCAATGTCTTTTATTTCTTTTATTTCTTTTTCTTCTCTGGTTGCCATGGCTAGGACTGCAAAGCTATGTTGAATAATAGTGGTGAGAGTGGACATCCATGTCTTGTTATTGACTTAGAGGAAATGCTTTCATTGTTCACCATTGAGAATGATGTTTTCTGTGGGTTTGTTGTATATGGCCTTTATGATGTTGATATAAGTACCCTCTATGCCCTCTATGTTGAGATAAGTTCCCTCTATGCCACCTCATAAATGGGTGTTGAGTTTTGTCAAAAGCTTTTTCTGCAACTACTGAGATGATAATATGGTTTTTATTCTTCAATTTGTTAATACAGTGTATCACATTGATTGATTTGCATATATTGAAGAATCCTTGCATCCATGATATAAATCCCAACTGACCATGGTGTATGATCCTTTTAATGTGTTGTTGGATTCTGTTTGCTAGTATTTTGTTGAGGAATTTTGCATCTATATTCAACACTGACATTGGTCTGTAATTTTCTTTTTGTAATATCATTGTCTGGTTTTGGTATCAGGGTGATGGTGGCCTCATAGAATGAGTTTCGGAGTGTTCCTTCCTCTGCAATTTTTTGGAAGAGTTTGAGAAGAATGGGTGTTAGCTATTCTCTAAATGTTTGACAGAACTCACCTGTGAAGCCATCTGGTCTTGAACTATTCTTTGTTGGAAGATTTTTAATCACAGTTTCAATTGAATTACTTGTGATTGGTCTGTTCATATTTTCTATTCTTCCTGGTTCAGTCTTGGAAGGTTATACCTTTCTAAGAATTTGTCCATTTCTTCCAGGTTGTCCATTTTATTGGCATAGAGTTGTTTGTAGTAGTATCATATGATGCTTTGTATTTCGGTGGTGTCCATTGTAACTTTTTTCTTTTTTTTTTTTTTGTGGTACACGGGCCTCACACAGTTGTGGCCTCTCCTGTTGCAGAGCACAGGCTCTGGATGCACAGGTTCAGTGGCCATGGCTCATGGGCCTAGCCGCTCCGCAGCATGTGGGATCTTCCCAGACCAGGGCATGAACCCATGTCCCCTGCATTGGCAGGCAGACTCTCAACCACTGCGCCACCAGGGAAGCCCTGTAACTTCTTTTTCATTTGTAATTTTATTGATTTGAGGCCTCTCTCTCTTATTCTTCATGAGTCTGGCTAAAGGTTTATCGATTTTGTTTATCTTCTTAAAGAACCAGCTTTTAGTTTTATTGATCTTTGCTATTGTTTTCTTTGTTTCTATTTCATTTATTTTTGTCTGATCTTTATGATTTCTTTCCTTCTACTAACTTTGGATTTTGTTTGTTCTTCTTTCTCTAGTTCCCTTACGTGTAAGGTTAGATAGTTTATTTGAGAGTGTTCTTGTGTCTTGAGGTAGGCTTGTATTGCTATAAACTTCCCTCTTAGAACTGCTTTTGCTGCATCCCATAAGTTTTGGATCATCATGTTTTCGTTGTCATTTATCTCTAGTTATTTTTTTATTTCCTCTTTGATTTCTTCAGTGATCTTTTTGTTACGTAGTAACGTACTGTTTAGCCTCCATGTGTTTGTGTTTTTTACATTTTTTCCGTGTAATTTATTTCTAATCTCATAGTGTCTGTTTGGAAAACATGTTTCATATGATTACAATTTTCTTAACTTTGCCAAGGCTTCATCTGTGGCCCAAAATGTGATCTATCCTAGAGAATGTTCCATGTTCCCCTGAGAAGAAAGTGTAATCTGCTGTTTGGGGATGGAATGTCCTATAAATATCAATTAAATCTATATGGTCCATTGTGTCATGTAAAGCTTGCGTTTCCTTATTAATTTTCTGTCTGGATGATCTGCCCATTGGTGTAAGTGAGGTGTTAAAGTCCCCCACTCTTTTTTTTTTATTTTTTTATTTTATTTTTTTTATTTTATTTTTTGCTTTATAACAAATTTAATCAGTTATACATATACATATGTTCCCATATCCCCTCCCTTTTGCGTCTCCCTCCCACCCTCCCTATCCCACTCCTCCAGGCAGTCACAAAGCACCGAGCTGATCTCCCTGTGCTATGCGGCTGCTTCCCACTAACTATCTACCTTACGTTTGGTAGTGTATATATGTCCATGCCGCTCTTTCACTTTGTCACAGCTTACCCTTCCCCCTCCCCATATCCTCAAGTCCATTCTCTAGTAGGTCTGTGTCTTTATTCCTGTCTTACCCCTATGTTCTTCATGACATTTTTTTTCTTAAATTCCATATATATGTGTCAGCATACAGTATTTGTCTTTCTCTTTCTGACTTATAAAGTCCCCCACTCTTATTGTGTTACTGTCAATTTCCTCTTTTATAGCTGTTAGCATTTGCCTTATGTATTGAGGTGCTCCTATGTTGGGAGCATATACATTTATAATTGTTATATCTTCTTCTTGGATTGATCCCTTTATCATTATGTAGTGTCCTTCCTTGTCTCTTGTAACATTCTTTATTTTCAAATCTATCTTTTCTGATATGAGTTTTGCTACTCCAGCTTTCTTTTGATTTGCATTTGCATGGAATATCTTTTCCCATCCCCTCACTTTCAGACTGTATGTGTCCCTAGGTCTGAAGTGGGTCTCTTGTAGACAGCATATGTATGTATGCTGGTCTTGTTTTTGTATCCATTCAGCAAGCCTGTGTCTTATGGTTGGAGCATTTAATCCATTCACATTTAAGGTAATTATCGATATATATGTTCTTATTACCATTTTCTTAATTGTTCTGGGTTTGTTTTCGTAGGTCATTTTATTCTCTTGTGTTTCCCACTTGGTGAAGTTCCTTTAGCATTTGTTGTTGATCTGGTTCAGTGGTGCTGCATTGTCTCAACTTTTGCTTGTCTGTAAAACTTTTGATTTCTCTGTCAAATCTGAATGAGATCCTTGCCAGGTAGAGTAATATTGGTGTAGGGTCTTTCCTTTCATCACTTTAAATATATCGTGCCACTCCCATCTGGCTTTTAAATTTCTCCTGAGAAATCAGCTGTTAACCTTACAGGAGTTCTCTTGTGTGTTGTCATTTTTTTCTCATTGCTTGTAATAATTTTTCATTCTCTTTAATTTTTGCCAGTTTGATTACTATATCTGGGCATGTTTCTCCTAGGGTTTATCCTCCTTGAGACTCTCTGTGCTTCCTGGACTTGGGTGGCTATTTCCTTTCCCATGTTAGGGAAATGTTCGACTATAATCTCTTCAAATATTCTCTCAGGTCCTTTCTCTCTCTCTCTCTTCTCCTTCTGGGACCCCTATAATGCGAATGTTGGTGCATTTAATGTTGTCCCAGAGGTCTCTTAGGCTGTCTTCATTTATTTTTATTCCTTTTTCTTTATTCTGTTCCAAGGCAGTGGATTCCACTATTCTGTCTTCCAGGTCACTTATCCATTCTTCTGCCTCAGTTATTCTGCTATTGATTCCTTTAGTGTATTTTTCATTTCAGTTATTGTATTGTTCATCTCTGTTTGTTTGTTCTTTAATTCTTCTAGGTGTTTGTTAAACATTTCTTGCATCTTCTTGATCTTTGCCTCCATGCTTTTTCCGAGGTCCTGGATCATTTTCACTATCATTATACTGAATTCTTTTTCTGGAAGGTTGCCTATCTTCTCTTCATTTAGTTGTTTTTCTGGGGTTTTATCTTATTCCTTCATCTGGTACATAGCCCTCGGCCTTTTCATTTTATCTATCTTTCTCTGAGTGTGGTTTTCATTCCACAGGCTGCAGGAATGTAGTTTTTCTTGCTTCTGCCATCAGCCCTTTGGGGGATGAGGCTATCTAAGAGGTTTGTGCAAGCTTCCTGATGGGAGGGACTGGTGGTGGGTAGAGCTGGGTTTTGCCCTGGTGGGCAGAGCTCAGTAAAACTTAATCTGTTTGCCTGCTGATGGGTTGGGCCTTAGTTCCCTCCCTGTTGGTTGTTTGGCCTGAGGTAACCCAGCACTGGAGTCTACAGGCTCTTTGGTGGGGCTAATGCAGACTCTAGGAGGGCTCACACCAAGGAGTACTTCCCAGAACTTCTGCTGCTGCTGTTCTTGTCCCCACAGTGAGCCACAACCATGCCCTGCCTCTGCAGGAGACCCTCCCACACTAGCAGGTAGGTCTGGTTCAGTCTCCTATGGGGTCATTGTTCCTTCCCCCTGGGTCCTGTTGTGCACACTACTTTGTGTGTGCCCTCCAAGAGTGGAGTCTCTGTTTCCCCTAGTCCTGTCGAACTCCTGCAGTCAAATCCTGATAGCCTTCAAAGTCTGATTCTCTGGGAATTCCCCCTCCCGTTGCTGATCCCCAGGTTGGGAAGCCTGATGTGGGGCTAAGAACCTTCATTCTAGTGGCGGGATCTCTGTGGTATAATTGTTCTCCAGTCTGTGAGTCACCCACCCAGCGGTTATGGGATTTGATTTTACTGTGATTGGGTCCCTCCCTCCATCTCATTGCAGCTTCTCCTTTGTCTCTGGATGTGGAGTATCTTTTTTGGTGAGTTCTAGTGTCTTCCTGTAGATGATTGTTCAGCAGTTACTTGTGATTCCAGTGCTCTCAGAATACAGAGTGACCACATGTCCTTCTATGCCACCATCTTACACCAATCTCTATCCATTTACATATTGTCTGTCGTTGCTTTTGTGCTACAATGGCAGGGTTCAGTAGTTGCAACAGAGACTATATGACTTGCAAAGCCTAAAATGTTTACTGTCTGGCCCTTAACAGAAAATGTTTGCCAACCCTTGGACTAAACACTTCAATTATACAGCAGATTTTACAAGACTGAATTAAAAAGCCAGATCCAACTATATGCTACCAACAAAAAACTCAGTTTAAATTTAAAGAAGACAAATAAGTTGAAAGTGAAAGAATGGGGAAAGATCTACAATGTAAACAGGAAGCATAAGAAAGCTGGTGTCACTATATTAGTATGAGACAAAGTAGATTTCAAGACAAAAATATATTCCAGTACATAAAGATGGATATTTCTCAATGATAAAAGGGTCAGTCCATCAGGAAGATAGATTATCTTAAATATGTATCCTCTTTATAATAAAGGTTCAAAGTTCATGAAGCAAAAACTGATAGAACTAGAAATAAGCAAATCCATAATCATTGTTGATTTTCAATATCCTTCTCTCAATAACTGATATATATAATAAGAAGACAAACAAGTCAATAAAGAAAAAGATCATCTTAACATGACCCAACCATCTTGACCTAGTTGACAATTATAGAATCCTATATCCAGACAGACATTCTTTTAAAGTACAGACATTCTTTTAAAGAATATATGGAATATTCACCATGATGGAACCTACGCCAGCCAGAAAATAAACCTCAATATATTTTAAAAGATGGAAATCTCACAGGGTACATTCTCTTTTCAAAGAGGAATTAAATTAAAAACATATGTTATTTAGTATAGAAAAAGAAACAATTAAAAATTAAATAATCCATGTCTAAATAATACATGGGCCAAAGAAAAAAATTGTAAAGAAAATTAGAAAATGTCCATACTGTATGACGAGAACACAACATAGCAATATTTATGGAACATAACTAAAAGAAGTATTTAGAAAGAGATTTATAGCTTTAAGTGCCCATATTAGAAAATAAGATCTAAATTTCTGACTTAAGAACCTGAAAACGGAAGAATGAACTAAACTCAAAGGAAGGAGAAGGAAAGAAATATTAAAAATCAAAGATTAAACCAAAGAAATATTAAA
This sequence comes from Mesoplodon mirus, assembly GCF_964341445.2. NCBI lineage: Eukaryota > Metazoa > Chordata > Mammalia > Artiodactyla > Ziphiidae > Mesoplodon > Mesoplodon mirus. The sequence continues at coordinate 11,482,916 of NC_138977.1, read as the reverse complement.
TAGACAAACAATAGAGAACATTAAAGAGATAAAACCAAAGAAACAAAGAAACCAAAGACACATTAAATAGACAAATAGAGAAAAAGTTTTAAAAACACAAGTTGATTTTTTGAAAACTTTAATGAAACTAATAAACCCCTAGCAAACTAATCAGGAATAAAAGAGGGGAAACAAATTAAGAAAATTAGTGACAAAATAATAGATATTGCTAGAGGTCCTACAGATACTGAAGGAAAAAAGGAAATATGAACAACTTTATGCCTATTAACTAAATAACTTAGAGGAAATTCACATATTCCCTGAAAACCTCAACTTACCAAAACTGAATCAAGGAGAAATAGAAAACTGAATGGTATTCCTCCTTCTATTAAATAATTTGAATTCATAATCAGAAACTTTCCCACAAAGAGAGAAGACATAAAAATAGAAAAAAAAGAAGTGTAAGAGGAAAAAAATGACAAATAAGAAGCACAAAATAATAGCAGTAGGAATTTCACATATGTTAGGAAAGACAATACATAAAAATAGACTAAATGGGTAAAAAGAATAAAAGTGGTGTAGCTATATTACTACACAATATCAGACAAAATACATTTTAAGCCAAAAAACAGTATTGGGGATAATGAGATCTCTACTTAATGATAAAATATTCAATTCACCTGAAAATATAACAATGAACAATTCTAAAATTGTGTTCACCTTGCTATATAAAATAAAAATTGATAGAATTACAAGGACAAAATGAAATAATTATAATCACACCATCATAATGGGAGACTTGAACACACTTAACATATTTTAAAATGTCTTTGAGTACTTACTATAACAAGGAAAGAAAAATTAATAAATGTGCCAAATATTTGAACACAAATGATAGAAATATATTTTATACATTTAATAATACATGAATGATGGAAAAAATAAAATTCTGTACCTATGAAAAAACATATTCTTTTCAAGTATACATGGAATATTTACCCAAACTAAATATTAAGTTCTCTTTAGACTCTTGCTCTAATCACAATAAAAAAATTAGAGATCAATCACAAAACCATCCAAGCAATTAAGAAAACTCTCCAAAACAGTTTCTGATTTTTGTACCATCATTTTAAAATGCATCCATTGATCATGTGGTTTAATACTGATCTCTTCTAGGCATCATGCTAAAATCTTTTGCATGTACTAAAAAAATTAGTAATAAAAGGATGATATAGCAATAAAGAATGAGAAGATAGGAAGAAGGCTGAGAAGACAGGAACATTACGCCTAGAATGTGATTCTGAACTTGATCTTGTTTCACAAAAGGAAAAAATGTTTTAAATAACATTATTGGGACAATTAATGGAATTGGAATAAGGACTGCAGATTAAAGAAAAATACTCTATCGATACTAAACTTCCTGGATTTGAAAACTACACTATAGATTTGTAACAGAATATTCTTGTTCTTAGGAAATACTCATGGAAGCACTGTGAGGGGATGGGCCATGATGTAGGCAACCTACTTTCAAACATTTCAGAAAATAAGATATGTTGTGTGTGTGCACATACATGCACATTCACAACTCCGTGTGTGTGTGTAATAATCAAGCAATGTGGCAAAATATTTAAAAAATTAAATTAAAAATGAAATGTTTAGAAAAATGATTCTAAGTAAAAGAGCATAGTCGTATGCATATTTTTACTTTGGGGGGCAACTCTTCTATAAATATGAAATTATTTCAAAATAAAATATTTTTAAAGACAGAACCAGATAAATTAGATTTCTTCACCACCACTTCAACTTAACACATTACATGAAAGTGAGTGACATTAATTCAATAAAAAATGATTTTGTCATTTAAAAACATAGAGGAAATTTAAATCCATAAATTTTACATATAGAAAACATAGATATTATCCTCTAATTGTAACTGAGTTCAGAAGAGTTGTAATATATAAGATAAAGCAGAACTATCAACAGGACTTCTAAGACAGACAGTGTAAGGAATTTATCTTTGGAGGCACACAGACATGGACTTGAATACCAGATCTGGTGTTGACCACTCATGTGTCCTTAAGTAATTTTCTTAATCTCTGAGCTTTAGTGGCTTCATCTATATCTTGGCAACAATAGGCCTACTCTGCATCATTGCTGTGAGGATTACAGATAATGTAAAGCACTTAACATAAACACTTCAGATATGGCAGCTGCCATTATCATAAAGTAGTGACACAGCTAGAAATGTACAATAAAAGAATGATTCCACTTACAACACCAATATATTAAAGCTACGGCTGTTAATTCTGTTCATAATACAAAAGTTATTGAAATAGAAGGAAAAATCATAACAAGAAAATATAGGAAGACAGAAATAAATGTAAAGACTACCATTTTCCTGGTTAAGATTATTAACTTAAAATGTACATTAATCCCTTAGCAAACATTTAATGTCATACCTCAGAGAATCCCACAAAGACAGTGGTGATACAACTCATTTGGAAGAATAAGGAAGATGAAATTAAATAAGGATAGTATTAAAGCCCTGATACACTTACCTGATGAAATGTTAACCTATGCTACAAAGTGAAAATTATTGAAACCACAATGTATCTAACACAGAAAAATAAATTAATAGAAAAGATAATCATGAAAAGGAATCAAATCATTATCAGACCTTAATAAATGCCAAATTAAAGTAACAAAATAATGAAGAAAAAACTCATTATTAATAACTATTAAAGAAGATAGTGTGGAAAAGAGTTGCATAAATCCATAATTTAAAACTTCATGGCCATACATTTCAAAATGGTCAAATAATTTAAAACCATTTTAATATAAAATATAGTTTTTTTTCCCATCTGAGAATGAGATTAAAACTTTGGACTATTAAGAGATGAAGAGAGATAGCCTCATCCACCAGAGGGCAGACAACAGAAGCAAGAAGAACTACAGTTCTATAGCCAGTGGAACAAAAACCACATTCACAGAAGATAGACAAGATAAAAGGCAAAGGGCTATGTATTAGATGAGGGAAACAGATAAAACCCCAGAAAAACAACTAAATGAGGTGGAGAGAGGCAACCTTTGAGAAAAAAAATTCAGAATAATGATAGTGAAGATAATTCACAACCTTGGAAAAAGAATGGAGGCAAAGATCGAGAAGATGCAAGAAATGCTTAACAAACACCTAGAATAATTAAAGAACAAACAGAGATGAACAATACAATAACTGAAACGAAAAATACGCTAGAAGGAATCAATAGCAGAATAACTGAGGCAGAAAAACAGATAAGCAACCTAGAAGACAGAGTGCTGGAATTCACTGCTGTGGAACAGAATAAAAAAAAAAAAAGAATGAAAATAAATGAAGACAGCCTAAGAGACCTCTGGGACAACATTAAACACAACAACATTCGCATTGAAGGGATCCCAGAAGAGAAGAGACAGAGAAAGGACCCGAGAAAATATTTGAAGAGATTATAGTCGAAAACTTCCCTAACATGGGAAAGGAAATAGCCACCCAAGTCCAGGAAGTGCAGGGAGTCACAGGGAGGATAAACCCTAGGAGAAACATGCCAAGACATATAGTAATCAAACTGAAAAAAATTAAAGAGAAAGAAAAATTATTACAAGCAACGAGGGAAAAATGACAAAAACATACAAGGGAACTCCCATAAGGTTAACAGCTGATTTCTTAGGAGAAACTTTACAAGCCAGATGGGAGTGGCACGATATATTTAAAGTGATGAAAGGGAAGACCCTACACCAGGATTACTCAACCTGGCAAGGATCTCACTCAGATTTGACAGAGAAATCAAAAGTTTTACAGACAAGCAAAAGTTGAGACAATGCAGCACCACTGAACCAGATCAACAACAAATGCTAAAGGAACTTCGCCAAGTGGGAAACACAAGAGAAGAAAAGGACCTACAAAAACAAACCCAAAACAATTAACAAAATGGTAATAAGAACATACATACCGATAATTACCTTAAATGTGAATGGATTAAATGCTCCAACCATAAGACACAGGCTCGCTGAATGGATACACAAACAAGATCAGCATACATATATATGCTGTCTACAAGAGACCCACTTCAGACCTAGGGACACATACAGACTGAAAGTGAGGGGATGGGAAAAGATATTCCATGCAAATGCAAATCAAAAGAAAGCTGGAGTAGCAAAACTCATAGCAGATAAGATAGACTTTAAAATAAAGAATGTTACAAGAGACAAGGAAGGACACTACATAATGATCAAGGGATCAATCCAAGAGGAAGTTATAACAATTATAAACATATATGCACCCAACATAGGAGCACCTCAATTCATGAGGCAACTGCTAACAGCTATAAAAGGAGAAATCGATAGTAGTGGGGGATTTTAACACCTCACTTAACACCAATGGACAGATCATCCAAACAGAAAATTAATAAGGAAACATAAGCTTTAAATAACACAACAGACCAGATAGATTTACTTGATATTTATAGGACATTCCATCCCAAAACAACAGATTACACTTTCTCTCAAGTGCGCATGGAACATTCTCCAGGATAGATCACATCTTAGGTCACATATCAAGCCTCAGTAAATTTAAGAAAATTGAAATCATATCAAGCATCTTTTCTGACCCCAAAGCTGTGAGATAAAAATCAACTACAGGGAAAACAATGGACAAAAACACAAACACATGGAGGCTAAACACTACATTACTAAATAAGCAAGAGATCACTGAAGAAATCAAAGGGGAAATCCAAAAATACCTAGAGACAAATGACAATGAAAATACGTCAATCCAAAACCTATGGGATGCAGCAAAAGAAGTTCTAGGATGGAAGTTTATAGGAATACAAGCCTACCTCAAGACACAAGAAAAGTCTCAAATAAGCAATCTAACCTTACACCTAAAGGAACTAGAGAAACAAGAACAAACAAAACCCAAAGTTAGCGGAAGGAAAGAAATCATAAAGATCAGAGCAGAAATAAATGAATTAGAAACAAAGAAAAAAATAGCAGAGATCAATAAAACTAAAAGCTGGTTCCTTGAGAAGATAAACAAAATTGATAAACCATTAGCCAGACTCATCAAGAAAAAGAGGGAGAGGCCTCAAGTCAATAAAATTAGAAATGAAAAAGGAGAAGTTACAAGAGACACCACAGAAATACAAAGCATTCTAGGAGAGTACTACAAGCAACTCTATGCCAATAAAATAGACAACCATGAAGAAATGGACAAATTCTTAGAAAGGTATGACCTTTCAAGACTGAACCAGGAAGAAATAGAAAATAGGAACAGAACAATCACAAGTGATGAAATTGAAACTGTAATTTAAAATCTTCCAACAAACAAAAGTCTGGACCAGATGGCTTCACGGGTGAATTCTATCAAACATTTAGAGAGGAGCTAAAACCATCCTTCTCAAACTCTTCCAAAAAACTGCACAGGAAGGAACACACCCAAACTCATTCTATGAGGCCACCATCACCCTGATACCAAAACCAAACATACTACGAAAAAAGAAAATTACAGACCAATGTCAGTGATGAATATAGATTCAAAATTCCTCAACAAAATACTAGCAGAATCCAACAACACATTAAAAGGATCATACAACATGATCAAGTGGGATTTATCCCAGGGATGCAAGGATTCTTCAATATACGCAAATCAATCAATGTGATACACTATATTAACAAATTGAAGACGAAAAACCATATGATCATCTCAATAGATGCAGAAAAAGCTTTTGAAAAAATTCAACACCCATTTATGATAAAAACTCTCCAAAAGTGGGCACAGAGGGAATTTACCTCAACATAATAAAGACCATATATGACAAACCCACAGCAAACATCATTCTCAATGGTGAAAAACTGAAAGCATTTCCTCTAAGATCAGGAACAAGATAAGGATGTCCACTCTCACCACTATTATTCAACATAGTTTTGGAATTCCTAGCCACAGCAATGACAGAAGAAAAAGAAATAAAAGGAATACATATTGGAAAAGAAGAAGTAATACTGTCACTGTTTGCAGATGATATGATACTATATATAGAGAATCCCAAAGATGCCACCAGAAAACTACTAGAGTTAATCCATGAATTTGGTAAAGTTGCAGGATACAAAATTAATGCACAGAAATCTCTTGCATTCCTATACACTAATGATTAAAAATTTGAAACAGAAATTAAGGAAACACTCCCATTTACCATTGCAATAAAAAGAATAAAATACCTAGGAATAATCTTACCTAGGGAGACAAAAGACCTGTATGCAGGTAACTATAAGACACTGATGAGAGAAATCAAAGATGACAAAAAAAGATGGAGAGATATACCATGTTTTTGGATTGGAAGAAGCAATATTGTGAAAATGACTATACTACCCAAAGCAATCTACAGATTCAATGCAATCCCTATCAAATTACCAATGGCATGTTTTACAGAATTAGAACAAAAAACCTTAAAATTTGTATGGAGACACAAAAGACCCCAAAGAGCCAAAGCAATCTTGAGGGAAAAAAATGGAGCTGGAGGAATCACACTCCCTGGCTGCAGCCTATATTACAAAGCTACAGTAATCAAGACAAAATGGTACTGGCACAAAAACAGAAATATAGATCAATGGAACAGGATAGAAAGCCCAGAGATAAACCCATGCACCTATGGTTAACTAATCTATGAGAAAGGAGGCAAGGATATACAATGGAGAAAAGACAGTCTCTTCAATAAGTGGTGCTGGGAAAACTGGAGAGATACGTGTAAAGGAATGAAATTCGAAAACTCTCTAACACCATACACAAAAATAAACTCATAATGAATTAGAGAACTAAATGTGAGACTGGACACTATAAAACTCTTAGAGGAAAACTAGGAAGAACACTCTTGGACATAAATCACAGCAAGATCTTTTTTGATCCACCTCCTAGAGTAATGGAAATAAAAACAAAAATAAATGGGACCTAATGAAACTTAAAAGCTTTTGCAAAGCAAAGGAAACTACAAACAAGACAAAAAGACAACCCTCAGAATGGGAGAAAATATTTGCAAGTGAATCAATGGACAAAGGATTAATCTCCAAAATATATAAATAGCTCAAGCAGCCCAATATTATAAAAACAAACAACCCAGTCAAAAAATGGGCAGAAGACCTAAATAGACATTTCTCCAAAGAAGATATACAGATGGCCAAGACGCACATGAAAAGCTGCTCAACATCACTAATTATTAGAGAAATGCAAATCAAAACTACCATGAGGTATCACCTCACACCAGTTAGAATGGGCATCATCAGAAAATCTACAAACAACAAATGCTGGAGAGGTTTGGAGAAAGGGGAAGCCTCTTGCACTGTTGGTGGGAATGCAAATTGATACAGCCACTATGGAGAACAGTATGGAGGTTTCTTAAAAAACTAAAAATAGAATTACCATAAGACTCAGCAATCCCACTACTGGGCATATACCCAGAGAAAACTGTAATTCACAAAGGCACATGCACCCCAATGTTCATTGCAGCACTATTTACAATAGCTTGGTCATGGCAACGTAAATGTCCATTGAAAGATGAATGGATAAAGAAGATGTGGTACATATACATAATGGAATATTACTCAGCCATAAAAAGGAAGGAAATTGGGTCATTTGTAGAGACGTGGATGGACCTAGAGACTGTCATACAGAGTGAAGTAAGTCAGAAAGAGAAAAACAAATATTGTATATTAACGCACATATGTGGAACCTAGAAAAATGGTACACATGAACTGGTTTGCAGGGCCGAAATAGAGACACAGATGTAGAGAACAAATGTATGGACACCAAAGGGGGAAGGTGGCGGGGGTGTGTGGGGGGTGGGATGAACTGGGAGATTGGGATCGACATATATACACTAATAGGTATAAAATAGATAAATAATAAAAACCTGCTGTATAAAAAAATAAAATAAAATTCAAAAAGAAGATGAAGAAAAAATATTAGACACAGATGGATTAATTAAATACACGTTAAAAGTGCATACTAGAATGTAATAAAGCTATAACAAATAGAATGCCAAGACACAAGTGGAAAAAATCATTTTGCAAAATATTTAGGGAATTTGTAAGTGACCAATGGCCAGATTTCTCCAGAAAAGTGACAAAGCAGATGAACTAGTAGTATACAGACTGAAAAATACAAAAGGAAATCACCTCACAGGCTGTAAATCATGTATGTAACCCCATTAAAATCGAAAGTATTCAGAAACAACCCAGCTGCCCAATGAATGGGGAATGATTAAAGAAGCGGTCATTTGTCTAGTTGATGGAATAGAGTTGGTGCTCTGTTTCCGTTGGTTCTGAGTCCTGGTGGTGAGTCAGCAGGTGTGGAACCCGCGGATACTGAGCTGACTGTACTCCTCTATTTTACATACAGGACTTGAGCATCCACGATTTTCATATCCCCCGGGCGTCCTGGAACCAATCTCCCTGAGGGTCAACTATATTGTTTTTGAAAATGACGAGTGTCAGGAACAATGCATCTGTCTTCTTAGCATTTATACCCATCATTAACTCTCACTCTCATTTGCCAATGAAGTTACAACCTAAGCGTATTTGTGTGCTGCCTAAATAAACGTGTCTTAAAGAATACCCTCTAACTCTTTTCTTGCTTCAGCTTTTTCCCATGCCTACTTTTTAAACATTTTCTTTCCCTTTGTTTCCTCAAAATAAATGTCTTTTCTTTACATGAAATTATACAATCTACTTCTTTCTTAAAATCTTTTCTGCTCTGACTCCCAGAACGAATCATCTTCCTGTTTATTAAATACTGGTGTTTATCCATCTCACAGCATTGTGACAGGGCTGAGAGAGAGAGAGGACATCAGGCAGAAGTCCTATGCTTTTTGTGACCCAGCTTCAGAAGGCACAGAGTGTCACTTCACTCAGTCTATTAGCTGGAACAGTCATAAGCCCCTACTCACAGATTCAAGGGAAATGACAGATCCCATATTCAGGGCGAGGCATGTTCGTCATACGAGAAAAACATGTGTGATGAGGTATGTATATATTGATGTGGTCAAAATACAATCTGTCATGAACCCTGAACAAAGGAATGGCAAATACCTAATGTTGTAGTTGATATTAAATTAAGAGGGATTACTATTGCCCTCAAAAATGAAAAAAGAAAAAGATTAAAGCTCTCTTTTTCATGATTACTGAAAGGAGTATAACAGTTAAGAGCTTCAACTTTGGAGTCAAACAGACCTGGGTAAGTTTCAAATAAATTACTCGTCATGCAAAATGGGAACAGTAATACCTACTCTATATGGTCGTTGCCACATAGTAAGGTTCCGTTGTCATTGCTGTAAATACTAACTGCAATATATATATATATATATATATATATATATATATATATTTTTTTTTTTTTTTTTTTTTTTTTTTTTTTTTTGCGGTACGCAGGCCTCTCACTGTTGTGGCCTCTCCCGTTGTGGGGCACAGGCTCTGGACGTGCAGGCTCAGCGGCCATGGCTCACGGGTCCAGCCGCTCCGCGGCATGTGGGATCTTCCCGGACCGGGGCACGAACCCGTGTCCCCTGCATCGGCAGGCGGACTCTCAACCACTGCGCCACCAGGGAAGCCCGGTAACTGCAATATTTTTTAGTAAAGAATATTTGGAAAATACAAAAGTGTACAGAGAAGAAAATTAGTCACTCAGTTGCACCCCACAGGAAAAATGAAACTCATTTTAAAATGACCTTGAGAAAACAACATGAGTCCTATTTTTAAAAAAAGAATACATTTCAGTAGGAAAATGATGAAAAGAGGCAAAAGTCTTGCTCTGCACCACTTTATGATACCTACCAAATGGCTGTGGCAACGTAGGGCAGATGCAGGGCTGGGAGAGGCAGGAGTCTCCTACACTAGGCGACAGGGTTAGGATGAAGCCCCTGAGGGGAGTCACATGAGATAAGCTGGGCCAAAGTCAGGGTGGGCTTCAGATCACTGGGAAGCAATGGGGAGGGGTCTGAGAGCAGTGGTGAGAGCGGCACAGACACAGAGGACAGGCAGAGGGATCGTTTATGAGGGGCCCTGGGCAGACGGGTCTGATCATATTGTCGGGTTCCTTAGAGGAACGAGTTGAATGAGGGAGGAGTCTCTTAGGTCATCTGATGAGCATGGATGCCACAATAGGGAATTTAAACGTTATTCTAGGGACTTCCCTGGTGGTCCAGTGGTTAAGACTTGGCCTTCCAATGCAGGGGGTGCAGGTTCAATCCTTGGTCGGGGAGCTAAGATCCCACATGCCTCGTGGCCAAAAAAACCAAAACATAAAACAGAAGCAATATTGTAACAAATTCAATAAAGACTTTAAGAATGGTCCACATCAAAAAAAAAATCTTAAAAAGAAAAAAACAAAAAACATGATCCTTATAGGTAGTGGGAAGCTTTGGAGGTTCCTGAAGAGGGAAGGGTTATGACCTATGCTATTGCCTTTTAGAAATTTAATTTGTCAAACCCATGGGAGAGTCTAGAAACAGGGAGATAAAATGCAAAATATCAGAGGAGAGAACTTAATGAGGAAAAGTGTTTAAAAAATAGAAGAGTCAGGAATGAATACAGTATGCAAAAGACTAATTGCTAATACTGTAGAAAAACCTAGATACCCTGTAGACACATGCCGTATTTGGAGTACAACTGTAAAAATAACATGATGTTGAGAAATATCGAAAAGGAATGTGATTTTAAAAAAAAGAGCCAGTAAATGCTATATAATCAGAACTTTGCGGGGTAGTTTCATTCCAAGTGTTAAAAGGGAGATACAGGAATAGCATAATAACAGAGTAAAAATAGAAGTTTTGTTGTTGTTTTTGTAATTTTTACAGTACTGGGGGCTAACAAACTCAAAAAATAAGCCCAGTAATGACAATGGCCTTCAAGTATATAGAGGGAGCTAAGGAGCAGGATGCTGATTAGTTGATCTCTGCAATAAATCTGTAGAGCATAGTGCAATTTTTAAAAATTGGCTTAAATATGAAAACAATATGTATTTCCCCTGGAAGTAATAAAGCATGTCTCAACACATACCTTCTGTTGTTTCTCTCTCTTTCACCCCAATTCCATGAACACCTTTAAGAATCAGTATCACCCTAAGTCCTTTATAAAGTCACATTCTTCAAAGGCTTTCTCAAGATGCTTCTAATCCCATGATTCTGTGACTCTCTATCCTACCCCATCCAGTAAGTTTCTAAGCACATGGCTTCTGCCTGTGGTACATGAATCTGGGAGGAGAGAGAACTCCTTGAAGCCAGCTTAAACATAAGGAACCAGTGATCAGTAGTTAAAGGTGTGATAGATATCATGGGCTCATCACTTATTCCATATTTGACTCCAATTTTTAAAAATCATTAAACAGTTGACCTCATTTTTACAGAAGTGTCTAAGGCCTGGAGGGTTAGGTACACAAAAAAGACAATTAGAACCTGGAGTTGTCTCATGCTTTACTAGGCACTGCTTCACTGAGCATGTTTTCTATTTTCTATTGTTTTCGCTTTAATACTTTTCCATGGACTTCAGGAGTTATTTATTTCGCTCTCCCCAAACCATGTCATATCCTGTATACATCCTGTTTTGGGCTGAGTGTTTGTTTCCTTCCAAAATTCAGTGTTGAAATGTAATCCCCAATGTGATGGTATTAGGAGGTGGGGCTTTTGGGAGGTGATTATGTCATGATGGTAGAGCCCTCATGAATGGGATTAGTGCCCTTATAAGAAGAGGCCAGAGATCTAGCTCACTCTCTTTCTCCCACATGAAGATGCAATGAGAAGTCAGTGGTAGGTGACCTGGAAACCAGAACCCAACCATGCTGGCACCTTGATCTCAGACTTCTAGCCTCCAGAGGTGTAAAAAATAAATTCCTTTTGTTTATAAACCACCCAGTCCATGGTACTTTGTTATAGCAACCCAAACTGACTAAGGCACAGCTAAGACACATCTTAAAAAAGAAAATTTCCATTTTCAGCAACTTAATGTTTTTAGGATATGGAATTCTATTCTATTCCTATCTGGCAGCCTGCCTTGTAACATATAAGGCTAAGACACAAACACTGCAAGCCTTGAGACATCCAAGTTGAGGTTTCTTATAAGACCTGCTTAAGGAAATAGACATTTTTCAGAGCGGTAGAATAGAAGCCAGCCATGTAAGGTAAAGATCAGTGAATCGCATCGCATGCGGCTGAAAAAGAACACTAAACTGTTCCATGTGGAGAGCTAAGATTTAGGAGGCCAAAGTTGCCTTGTAGTCAGAGGGATGCAGGCCTGGGAAAAGAAATTCTGATCCAGGAGCTGGCTGTCCTGGTAGTCTTCTCCTGAAGATCAGCATTAAATCTCACGTGTAGAGAGAGACCAGGGGCCAGGCGTGTCCTCAGTTTCCCCATCTATAGATCTTTCCCAGCTGTAGCTTGTCTAGGGTCAAGAATCACAGCCTGAATTTCTTCCCAAGCCCCTATCCCTAGGGCTTGGAACTCTGTCTTTTAATGTGTCAGAGTGAAACTCCCTGCTGGTTGCTGGAGGAGAAAGAGGCTTTGTCCTTTCCCAGCTTCACTGTTTGATTTTAAGCAAGTAGATGGGGAAATACTGGACTTAATGAGCCCTTCTTCTGTCCTTGGAAGAGTCACAGAATGCAGCTGTCAGGCAGCCAGAGTTGTACAGGAATCTTACAGATCCTCTGTAATTCTTCAGATAACATCACATTTTACATTATCATTTCCCGATGGCCAGACAGCGAAGATTCTACCTCCCGTAAATTCCCCAACAAAGGAGGCCAAGGTGTGTCTTCTTTATTGGCTACAGTCTCCTGCATATTCTGAGAGTCTTTGCAGAAAAGCAAATTTTCTTTTTTCTTCTATGAAAAAGGGAAGGAACAACATGTAATAACGTTAAGTCACTAGAATTCAGTGATCCAGGAAGCATTTCCTAAGTATCTCCTTTGGGCCAGGCACTGAGTTAGGATTCATAGATCTGGTTCCGAATAATGTAAATAATTCCTGGCATGCCCTGCCCAGGTGGAAACAGCTCTGTGCAGAGGAGAGCCCTAAGCCTCAAGACATGCGATAAAGCCTTTATTCTGACAGACCTATAAATGTCTAAATCAGGAATTTATTAGTCAGAGTAAACATTCTAGTAAGAGGTAATAGTTCCAAAATACTCTCAGCACTAGTTTTATAAGGCCATGCTTACAACAATCAGAGTTGGCCTAACATCTGGTTATAAAATTGGTCATCCCTTGCGCTAATAGTGACGTAAATTTTCTTTCAAATCTACTTTTCTCAAGATTAAACTTTTAACTGTACATGGGAGGGCAACAGTGATGATGTGGTATATCTTTGCTGTTCTTGTTGTCATAAAATATTTAAGCGTATCCAGCACTACTTGGTAGCCACCTTGAGGTTGTTAGATTATTTGTGAAGCTTCACTTTATAGTGAAGCCAAATCGATTTGTTGCCAACTTGCTGGTTATCATCTTGACATCAGCAGTCGAGCTGGCATGATGCAGATGGGATCAGCCCAGGAGAACCTCTCAAAACAAATTTACATATTGATTCTTCTCTCTCCCTAACCCTTTCTGACTCTTTGAGGCTTGCTGTGATCTAGGGACACTTGGGAGTAGATATCTTTTCAAAGAGAGAAAAGCTCAAATCTTTCACAAATTTGTTTTCCCAGTGAATTTTACTGTTGAAAGCTCTTCTAGGGTAGAATATGCTTCTCAGGGAGGAAATCAAACATTTTTCAATAAATTGTTTCCCCCATGGAAAAAAAGAGATGAGCTTTATTTTTTAGGTCAGTATATTTATGACCAAGAAAATAGTTAAGAACTATATCAGGGCTTCCCTGGTGGCGCAGTGGTTGAGAATCTGCCTGCCAATGCAGGGGACACGGGTTCGAGCCCTGGTCTGGGAAGATCCCACGTGCCGCGGAGCAACTGGGCCCGTGAGCCACAATTACTGAGCCTGCGCGTCTGGAGCCTGTGCTCTGCAACAAGAGAGGCCGTGATAGTGAGAGGCCCCGCGCACTGCAATGAAGAGTGGCCCCCACTTGCCACAACTAGAGAAAGCCCTCGCACAGACACGAAGACCCAACACAGCCATAAATAAATAAATAAATAAATAAATAAATAAATAAATAAAATTAAAAAAAAAAAAAAAAAAGAACTATATCAGTATTATTTTCTGTTTGTGCAAACTGCTACAAAAAAAAAAAATCTAGGCTGCTTTTTATGTGTAATGTTACTGAAAAACTGCCCAGTCCAGGTCTTACTGATTCCTAAGAAAACCCTAGAAGGCACTACCTTGGTGACTGATTTCCACCTTCAGCAACTGAAAAATAAGAAGAATAGCAATGGCACAAGTCCAAGTAAGGTCATAGTTAATGGCTTATGTGGAAATTGTGCTTATTTCCAAAACAGCTGATCTGGAATGAAGACTAGTGTGAATTTTTCATTGGGAATTTCCCTTCATACCTCTAATCATTCCCCTATATCTCTTCTTTTCTCAAAAATAACTCCAAAATATTATTAGCTAGGGGTTTCTTTTGCATGTGAGTTCTCAAGTAAATGAGTCATGCTGTTCTCTGGGACCTCTTTAACTAATGAGCTTCTTTATTTGGGCTGAAGCAGTGGTGACCCTGAGTGCTGACAAGCAGCAAAAATAATTTCTTGGAACCCAAATACCATGTTTGTTTGTGAACAGGACAAGTGCACTTTGAAATGTATAACTGCTTTTTCTCTCCTTCTTTATCCATTCCCCCAATCCACACCAATATTTACCATGAGTTGTGTCTTTTTTCACAGTTATGCCACATCCAGGCTTAAGTACACTTGGGGCAGTATTTTAAATGCTGCTCTATGCTAATCAGCAAGATGCAGCCTTTCCCAAAACCAAAAAAGAATTTTTAAATACTTCAAAAATATTGAAGTTATCTAGGGGGTTCATCTACTATTTGCCAATTTAAAAATATATGTCTGTCTGCAATATGAAAGGATTCAGTCTCAAGGTGTGGTATGGCTTGTGAATTTGATTTTGTAACTCATCCTGCCATACTGGATTTATTCAGTACAATGACATTTTGAGGCTATATATTGGGTAAAATTGCATAATGATTCTCATATAGCTAAACTCTGACCCATGCATGGGCTTTTGTGCATTCAACTTAGAATGGAGGTGAGTCTAGTTAGCCCAACAGTAGACTGACATGGGTGCAGTAAAACCTGGACTTAAAATATCTTGCATTTGTATGGTGCATTACAATTTAAAATTACATCATTCTTCATAATTGTACCTGTCTCATACTGCACCTGCCTCAAAGGGTTACGAAGATTCAATGAAACAATGTAAGTAAGTTCTTGACAGGTACTAGGTCACAGTCAATGGAAACTCTTGTTCCTGTTACTTATTTCATTTTCTTCTGTGGATGACACATGTTTCTATTCTATCTCTTCTCATAAATCTATGAGTCTTTCCTTCAAGTTAGCATTGAAATCAAGTAATAGCCCCAGACTTTCACTCACCTAGGGTTTTCTTTCCAAATGGCATTGAGTAATTCATAGTACATGAATTCTTCAGACTATAAGTCTACACCAATTTCTCCATTTCCTAACTCTAGGTTTCACTAGGATCAATTAGAAGTAATATTACATTGGCTTTTTGTAAACTTTTTGAAATAAATTAATTTGCATTTAATTATCCAGCTCTTTGACAATTATATTTTTCTCTCCCAGATTCTTTTCCTCTGTCAGGGATCTCAATTAGTCCTTTTTTTTTTCCATTACTTCCCAATTGGAAAACTACAATTTTTAACTCCTCTTAAAAGAGTTGTTCTAATGCTGTCAGACTGAAGGAAAAAATAAAAAATAGAGGAGCTGTTGCTTCTAAGAGCTGAGGTCCTCACTTCTCAGCAAGGATGGAGCACACGTACAAAGGACTGACAATCACAGATTGAGGATTAATCTGGAGTCGTGCACAAATTATTTTTTTAATTAGGCTTTAATCAATTTGCTTTAGGGAAAAAGAAAATGTTACCATGTGGTCAGCAGAATGATTTGTCCTGTTACCTCTGCCCTGTAAAATGGTCTCTTGATCTTTAGCAACAAGCCAACAATCACAGCTTCTCACTATTTTAATAACATTTTCAGTGGCACAATAACAATGTCTACTCTATGAAGAAAGAAAATGATGTTGAACTTGGGGAGTGTAATAGACACTAGTACTTGCTCACCCAGAAATCATTTTCCACACCCACCTTCTTCCTCACTCACAGAATACCAATTTTCTTCAAGTCCTGCTTATTAAATCTCAATTTTTACCCGGTCTCAAAACCTCCATCAGCTTCAGGGGAGGTGACCCCCTTTCTGGATCCAGTCCCAGCCCTAGACCTGGGGGTGAATCACACAATTCATCCAGTTCCCTTTGCCAATGTCTGTTTTACACTGGGATAGGTGATAGAGTTCAGGAATGTGAGACAGGAGAGGATGTCTGAAGAGAGGATTCCAGAAAGACATGATGGAGAAGAAAGGGCTCCTCTCTGCTCCTGGATACTGTCATGTCTCCGTATTGTTATAAACTGCAGCCCCCAACTTGGGACCATGAAGAAAGTTAGCCTGAAAGGAAATGCTGAGAACGGCAGAGTATAAAGGTTAAAGTCGAATTTTGATGACATTAGAAAACTGCTGAATTAACTAACCTTGGGACTGTCCTGCCTCTGGAGTTCCTGCTATGTAAGATAATGAATGCCCTCATTATTTTAGACATTTTAAGTTGGGGTTCCTGATACTTGCAGCCAAAATCAGCCTAACGAATCTAAAGCAATAATATTTTATGAGATGCTTGCCAAGGGCTAAAAGATGTCCATCACTTTAATGTTAGGCTGAGGGTTGTGCCCTGAATTTATATCATTCCAAGACCTATTCTCCATCAGCTTTCAACTCTATAGGCATGTGTTATCATTACTTAGAAAGGAAAGATGACTCAAAGCATTAGACAAAATAATAAATGTCGAATATGAAAAAGTGAGAGCAATACATAACACTCACCAGAGAAGAGTAGTGATAAATAAGGACAGACCCAAATCTGTAGCTTTTGTTATATTTATCATTCTGCAGTGCCTACACAGAGCAAATGAATCCTTAAAGGTTATCTGAATATGGCATGTGAGATTGAAAACAATATGGATACACAGAATGATGGGTAGAAATGCCCAAGATGAGGTGTAGCAGGAATAAATGTAAAGTCTTAGATCTAGGTCCTAGAAAAGGCAGTGTACACATCTAGGAAAGAGCTAAAAAGAAGCCCTCATGGTTTTAGCTGTTCCCAAGCTCAGCACACACAAATAATGCTATGTGGCCACCATAAACATCATGCAATCTTCCTTCTAGACACCACTGAGTATGGTGTCTAGATAGGTGATTTGTAGTCCCAGCCAGATATCAAAATTATCTGTGTTTTTTTTTTAAATGCAAATATCTGGGCCCAACTCCAGACCTAGTGAATCAGAATATTTTGGAGTTGGCTCTGGCTTTGTGCATTTTGTAAAATTCCATAAGCAACAGTCGATGAACTAGTCTAGACTCCAGATCAAGCAAGATCCGCTGAACTGATCTCTATACAGGTCTCATCAGTGGGACTTTATATAGTTCTGGAACCACAGTTTCAA
Source organism: Mesoplodon mirus (assembly GCF_964341445.2). Classification (NCBI taxonomy): domain Eukaryota; kingdom Metazoa; phylum Chordata; class Mammalia; order Artiodactyla; family Ziphiidae; genus Mesoplodon; species Mesoplodon mirus. The sequence goes on along the minus strand of NC_138977.1, from coordinate 11,465,246 downwards.
AGAGTCATTTAAAAGTTGGAATGCACACAGAGAAAGCCAACCAAGAGGGTAAGGAGTCTTGTAACTATGTCATATGATGAGTAGATGAAAGACCCAAGGATATTAATCTAGAAGTGGAAGTACTCAGAAGAAACCCATGAAAGGAAACTACATACACATGTTGGATATTTCAGATTTGACCTATGGAAGAGGTTCATTGTTTGATAGCTCTGAAATAAAGGATTAGAGAACTAATACATGAAGTTAGAAAATGACAGATTCCAGATCAATATAAAGAAAACTTTTCAAGCCATTAAACGGTCAACAATGGAAAGGACTGCTTTAAAAAAATAATAATTTTCTTATAATTGTAAATTCCCTCAAGAGGTCAGATGACTGACATTGTGGAACACAATTAGGAAGGCTATAATGGAGACACCTGCCCTCAATAGGAAGTGGGCTAGAACTCCTTTGAGGTTACCTTTTTTTTTTTTTTTTTTTTTTGCAGTACATGGGCCTCTCACTGCTGTGGCCTCTCCCGTTGTGGAGCACAGGCTCCGGACGCACAGGCTCAGCAGCCATGGCTCATGGGCCCAGCCACTCTGTGGCATGTGGAATCTTCCCGGACCAGGGCACAAACCCGCATCCCCTGCATCGGCAGGCGGACTCTCAACCACTGCGCCACCAGGGAAGCCCTGAGGTTACCTTTGACTCCAAGATTCTATGATACTCAGAGCAAATATATCACATAAAGATCACAGAAACACAGCACAAAAAGCAACCTTGGAATTCACCTGTTAAATGTCCTTCATTCTATGGATAACAATTGCTAACAACTACTATATACACATTATCTCCAATTCTTACAGCAAACCAGAAAGATCATCTTGTTAGTTTCATTGATATTTTACAGGTAAGGAAGCCAACTTTCTGAGAAATTATGTAACTTAAATATTTAAATAGGCAGTACAAGAGTTAGGACTTAAAACCAAGTCTTGACAAAGTCTCTCCTTTTCTCTTTACAACCCCCAATGATGTCTCAAGATCTATAAAATGAATACTAAACTCCCTGTTTTGTATTCAAGAACTTCTATGATCTTTTGCCAACCTATATTTTCAACATTGTTTTTCCTCATTACCCTTAATTCACCTTATGATCCAGTTAAATTGAACTACTTGTTTTCTTCTAAGCACAAGGTCTGCAGACTCTCAGCCTTATTTTAAACCTGTTCCTTCATTTCCAACACCATTTCTAATATCAGTTCTTCTATTCTCCACATCTCTAAACTCAAATTCAAGGACTGGTTCAAATATGTCCTCTTTGAGTCTCCTTCCTCCTCGGTTTGAAGTAAGTTTTCCATCCCTAGAAGCCCCACTGCATTCTACACTAGCTCTCTTACGGTATTAACACTTTCTGCTTTGCATTTATTAAGCATGTATGTGTGCATCTGTGTATGGTTTACATTATAACAATTTTTGTATTTGCCTATCTTTTCCTACTAATTTCTAAAATTCCCCCAGAATTGAATGCACCACCATGCACATGGTAAATGGTCAATACCTTTCCATTAAATAAATGAATGGAAAGAAAAAAAAAACTACAGCCACAAAGAATTTAAGTGATTTGCCCAGGATCCCAAAAGTAATTTCTACCAAAATCTGAGCCAACATGTTCTATAGGGTTTTATTATTATTATTAGTTTAAGTATTATTTATTTTTTATTAATTATTGTTAATAATTATTTATTATTATAATTTAATTATACCATGAAGCAATTCTGCTACAAACTTAGTTAACTAACAACTAGAAAAGAACACGTACACTCTTGATCCAGCTTTCCAAGGGGCAGAAAAAATAAATGCAGGCAAAAATTTTTAGGAAAAGTCCTCTGTTTTCTTTTCTAGAAAAAAACAAAAACAAACAGAAAATCTGTTTGTTTTCATGTTTTTGAATGATATTTCAACTTAAATAATGAAAGCCAAGCTCAAGTACCTCGAATGGAGATCTGTCACTGTAGTCACTAAATATTCAACTGCCAAAATTCACAAATATCCAGAAACCTACATTTCTAATTAAGTAGATAGTATCGTAGATTTGAGAACACAGTCCCTGAACAAATAAATCTTGAAAATGCTCTTCTTATGCCATCATATTAAGGAATGGCAATAAATCATTTTAACAGCTTCTCTGCCATGTCACACATGGAAAAGACAGTGTCTTTCAACTCACAAAAAAGTTACACAGAAAAGAATGTAAAATCAGAGAACTTGGTAGAAAAACATAGCAAAATATGTAAATTATTTGTGAAAGGTTATTGTTTTAAACAAATTGGCAATTTACATGAATGACCAGCAGTATACTCGAAGTTAGTGTCAACATTTATAAGGCCCTCACAGCCGATTCCAGAGAGGAAACCAATTATGGTTGAAGAGCCAAGATACTCTTAAGAGGCAGTAAATTATGCTGAAAATATTGTCAACGATCGACTTAAAAAAATGAAATAGTCATGTTATAAAGAAGCCCAATATATAAAAACAGCCAATTGTAAAAAATAAAAGTTTGTGATTTTAATTATTCCAACTGTTCTTATAATAAATTTGGTGTAAAAACCACTGAAAATACATGTTTTGAAGGAAAGTGTTTCTTGAACAAACCATGTTCACTCTTTTGCCTTTGGCCCAGCAATGGTGTTACCACAGCTCAGAACATCATTGTCAATTACCACTCTCCACTCCCACTTCTTCTCCTCTGCCTGAATTGCACTCACTCTTTAAGTTTCAGATGACAAGTTCTTCAAGATTCTAGCCTGCACATCCTCCCCAAAGCCGGGTTGTGTGTCCCTGTTAAAATAATCACTAGCCCTAGTACTCTGTACTGTCCCCTAACATAGCACAAAGCACACTGTCTTGACATTTCTTATTTCTTATTTTATTTTGTACTGCCCCCCATCTTGTGCATATGCATGGACATACACACACACACGTGCACGTGCACACAAACACACAGACTAAAAAAGCCTTCTAAGCCAGGACATAGCATCTAGTTATCTTTTCAAGAACACAGTATAAACCTAACATTTTTCATGAATAAAGACACTGTTGTAAACAATCATTTTTTGCTGTGAGCTACAAAGCATACACACCTTCTCAAACATCTTTAACTGCATTCTGCAACATTCCCCATTTCATCTCAGGGCCATGGTAGCAGGAGACCTCAGTCCTTCAACAAGCTGGAAAACTGGTTGAAGTTTGGTGCATGGATCCTTTTTGATTTTTTTTTTTTTTTTTTTTTTTTTTTGCGGTACGCGGGCTTCTCGCTATTGTGGCCTCTCCCATCGCGGAGCACAGGCTCCGGACACGCAGGCTCAGTGGCCATGGCCCATGGGCCCAGCCGCTCCGTGGCATGTGGGATCCTCCCAGACCGGAGCATGAACCCGTGTCCCCTGCATCGGCAGGCGGACTCTCAACCACTGCGCCACCAGGGAAGCCCCCTTTTTGATATTTTTGCATATTTATTTCCAACTTTGAAAACACAGAAAATGTATAACATCATATAATTTAAAATCATTACCATGAATGTCTTGTTACACAAATATATCACAATGGCATGTGGTAAAGATTGAGAAATGTGTCCATTTGAGCATTCATAACAGTATTTTCAGATGACTGGGTTCTATATTTTCAATTAATTTTGTATTTTTTTAAATGTTCACAGTGTATCTCATTGTGGTCACTGCTCTGAGTGATTTTTAAAGTTCATTCTATATTAGGAAAATTCACTTGAAAGTCACTGTCAAGCTGACCCCACACGTGTGATATTTGATTGTTTCTGTTTTCTACACATTGACAGAGGTAGGCAGATTGCACAGTCCTTTTTGTCAGATATTATATTAAGTGAATTTTGTTATGGGTGTCCTGCTAAAATGGAACACTGGGGCAGCTCTGACTTTGTGTCCATTCAAATATGAATCAGTCACACATAGGGACAGTTAAGACAAGGTAACACAGTCTTAGCCAATGGTGGAACATAAACCACTTCAAAATTTTTCAGAACACATGGCCAACTGTGTAGATATGGAATCTAGCCAGATTCATCTTGCTCACCAAAAATGATCATTTCTGATTTCTACTTCCAGTGAGAAATGCTGACACAATTGAACTTAAAACACAAATGTGTTACATAACTTGAGCCCTTGACTTAGGGGTCAAGGCCTGTAATTGTCTCCAGCAGAGAGAGTTCACTGTAACATACATGAAGCGCACACAGACATGCCCACATTTTTTTCATTTGTTCATTCTGATGCACTCTGTATTTCTGTGCTGGTCCTCATTCTGCAGGCCCCTGGCATTCTGGAATTATGTTAGAGCCTGTGGGGCTCTTGGAAACACTCTGGCTGATATTAGACTGGAGTGAGAGAAATCCACGTCCACACTCACATCAGTTCTCCAACTGAATTCCCCAAATACCCAGGCACAAACACAGATGCATGGGGATTGTTAAAGTTCAGAAGAAAAATCCTGGGAAGATAGATCACCTTAGTGATTTAAATTCTCAGAGTAACTCTGGGATCCACAATAATCCTGTGACGTGAGTTTATTCAAGAGTTAAAAATAGCTACCCTGAGCTAACTCTCCTCTGGTTAAAGCTGGCTTATGGCACATCACCTGTAGTAAAGCAATCCTGCAGAAGCTCTTTGCAGCAAGCCAGCCCAAATTTTTCCATAAATTTGCCTGCCTGGTTAGAGTAGGTCCAATCCACTGTGGCATACTGTTCTAGGAGACAGGGAGAACAACTATGTTATCTTTAATCATTGCAGTAGAATGCAATTTATATGGGGGGCAGGGGAGGGTGGATGTCATATATTTCAAGAGATTGTGTAGCAACAGGAAAGAACATCTGACCAAGAATGAAATCATAGCCTCTCACTGTGTCATCTTGGAGAAGTCATTTAAATTCACTAATTTTTACCAGCTTGCAATTACATTCTTACTTGAAGCCTACCTAAATACTGTGAACACTGGTTAAAAGTTTATCATTAAATATATTCAAGGCCATTCCCCTAAGTACACTAACTTGTCAGCACTAATGGAAGCCTTACAGAGAGATTGGTTCAAGACAGCGGAGTAGAAGGATGTACTCTCACTCCCTCTTGCAAGAGCACCAGAATCACAACTAACTGCTGACCAATCATCGACAAGAAGACACTGGAACTCACCAAAAAAGAAAACCCACATCCAAAGACAAAGGAGACACCACAGTGAGATGGTAAGAGGGGTGCAATCACAATAAAATCAAATCCCATAACTGCTGGGTGGGTGACTCACAAACTGGAAAACACTTATACCACAGAAGTCCACCCACTGGAGTGAAGGTTCTGAGCCACACGTCAGGCTTCCCAACCTGGGGGTCCAGCAATGGGAAGAGGAATTCCTAGAGAATCAGACTTTGAAGGTTAGCGGGATTTGATTGCAGGACTTCGACAGGACGGGAGAAACAGAGACTCTACTCTTGGAGGGCACACACAAAGTAGTGTGCATATTTGGACACAGGGGAAGGAGCAGTGACCCCATAGGAGACTGAACCAGACCTATCTACTAGTGTTGGAGGGTCTCCTGTGGAGGCGGGGGGTGGCTATGTCTCACCGTGAGGACAAGGACACTGGCAGCAGAAGTTCTGAGAGTACTCCTTGGCATGAGCCCTCCCAGAGTCTGCCATTAGCCACAGCAAAGACCCTGGAAAGGCTCCAAATTTGGGTCACCTCAGGTCAAAAAATGAACAGGGAGGGAACCCAGTCCCACCCATCAGCACACAGGTGGATTAAAGTTTTACTGAGCTCTGCCCACCAATCAACAGCCAGCTCTACCCACCACCAGTCCCTACCATCAGGAAACTTGCACAAGCCTCTCAGATAGCCTCATTCACCAAAGGGCAGACGGCAGAAGCAAGAAAAACTACAATCCTGCAGCCTGTGGAACAAAAACCACATTCACAGAAAGATAGACAAGATGAAAAGGCAGAGGGCTATGTACCAGATGAAAGAACAAGATAAAACCCCAGAAAAATAACTAAATGAAGTGTAAATGGGCAACCTTCCAGAAAAAGAATTCAGAATAATGATACTGAAGATGATCCAGGACCTTGGAAATAGAATGGAGGCAAAGATTGAGAAGATGCAAGAAATGTTTAACAAAGACCTAGAAGAATTAAAGAACAACCAAACAGAGATAAACAATACAGTAACTGAAATGAAAACTACACTAGAAGGAATCAATAGCAGAACAACTGAGGCAGAAGAACGGATAAGTGACCTGGAAGACAGAATGGTGGAATTCACTGCTGCAGAACAGAAAAAAAAAAGAATGAAAAGAAATGAAGACAACTTAAGAGACCACTGGGACAACATTAAATGCAACAACATTCACATTATAGGGGTCCCAGAAGGAGAAGAGAGAGAGAAAGGATCCGAGAAAATATCTGAAGAGATTATAGTCGAAAACTTCCCTAATATGGGAAAGGAAACAGCCACCCAAGTCCAGGATGTCCAGAGAGTCCCAAACAGGATAATCCCAAAGAGAAACACTCTGAGACACACAGTAACCAAATTGGCAAGAATTAAAGTCAAACAAAAATTATTGAAAGCAACAAGGGAAAAATGACAAATAACATACAAGGGAACTCCCGTAAGGTTAACAGCTGATTCCTCAGCAGAAACTCTACAAGCCAGAGGGAGTGGCATGACATATTTAAAGTGATGAAAGGGAAGAAACTACAACCAAGATTACTCTACCCAGCAAGGATCTCATTCAGATTCAATGGAGAAATCAAAAGCTTTACAGACAAGCAAAAGCTAAGAGAATTCAGCACCACCAAACCAGCTCTACAACAAATGCTAAAGGAAATTATCTATGTGGGAAACACAAGAGAATAAAAGGAGCTACAAAAACAAACCCAAACAATTAAGAAAATGGTCATAGGAACATACATATCGATAATTACCTTAAAGGTGAATGGATTAAATGCTCCAACCAAAAGACACAGGCTCGCTGAATGGATACAAAAACAAGACCCATATATATGTTGTCTACAGGAGACCCACTTCAGACCTAGGGACACATACAGAATGAAAATAGATATTCCATGCAAATGGAAATCAAAAGAAAGCTGGAGTACCAAAACTCATATCAGATAAAATAGATTTTAAAATAAAGAATGTTACAAGAGACAAGGAAGGACACTACATAAAGATCAAGGGATCAATCCAAGAAGAAGATATAACAATTATAAATATATATGCACCCAACATAGGAACACCTCGAAACATGAGGCAACTGCTAACAGCTATAAAAGAGGAAATCGACAGTAACACAGTAATAGTGGGGGATTTTAATACCTCACTTACACCAATGGACAGATCATCCAAACAGAAAATTAATAAGGACACACAAGCTTTAAATGACACAATAGACCAGATAGATTTAGTTGATAATTATACGACATTCCATCCCAAAACAGCAGATTACACTTTCTTCTCAACTGCACATGGAATATTCTCCAGGATAGATCACACACTGGGTCACAAATCAAGCCTCAGTAAGTTTAAGAAAATTGAAATCATATCAAACATCTTTTCTGACCACAACGCTATGAGATTAGAAATTAATTACAGGGAACAAAACAGACAAAAACACAAACACATGGAGGCTAAACAATATGTTACTAAATAACCAAGAGATCACTGAGGAAATCAAAAAATACCTAGAGACAAATGACAATGAAAACACGATGATCCAAAGCCTATGGGATGCAGCAAAAGCAGTTCTAAGACGGAAGTTTAAGGCAATACAAGCCTACCTCAAGACACAAGAACACTCTCAAATAAACAATCTAACCTTACACCTAAAGGAACTAGAGAAAGAAGAACAAACAAAACCCAAAGTTATCAGAAAGAAAGAAATCATAAAGATCAGAGCAGAAATAAATGAAATAGAAACAAAGAAAACAATAACAAAGATCAATAAAACTAAAAGCTGGTTCTTTGAGAAGATAAACAAAATTGATAAACCATTAGCCAGACTCATCAAGAAAAAGAGGGAGAGGACTCAAATCAATAAAATTAGAAATGAAAAAGGAGAAGTTACAACAGACACCACAGAAATACAAAGCATCCTAGGAGAGTACTACAAGCAACCCTATGCCAGTAAAATAGACAACCACAAAGAAATGGACAAATTCTTAGAAACCTATAACCTTCCAAGACTGAACCAGGAAGAATTAGAAAATATGAGCAGACCAATCACAAGAAATTGAGACTATGATTAAAAATCTTCCAACAAACAAAAGTCCAGGATCAGATGGCCTCACAGGTGAATTCTATCAAACATTTAGAGAAGTGCTAACACCTATCTTTCTCAAACTCTTCCAAAAAACTGCAGAGGAAGGAACACTCCCAAACTCATTTTATGAGGCCACCATCACCCTGACACCAAAACCTGACAAGATACTATAAAAAAAGAAAATTAAGACTAATATCACTGATGAATATACGTACAAAAATCCTCAACAACATACTAGCAAACAGAATCCAACAACACATTAAAGGATCATACACTATGATCAAGTGGGATTTATCCCAGGGATGCAAGGATTCTTTAATATACTCAAATCAATCAATGTGATACACCATATTAACAAATTGAAGAATAAAAACCATATGATCATCTCAATAGATACAGAAAAAGCTTTTGAAAAAATTCAACACCCATTTATGATAAAAACGCTCCAGAAACTGGGCATAGAGGGAACCTGCCTCAACATAATAAAGGTCATATATGACAAACCCACAGCAAACATCATTCTCAATGGTGAAAAACTGAAAGCATTTCCTCTAAGATCAGGAACAAGACAAGGATGTCCACTCTCACCACTATTATTCAACATAGTTTTGGAAGTCCTTGTGATGGCAATCAGAGCAGAAATAGAAATAAAAGGAATACAAATTGGAAAAGAAGAAGTGAAACTGTCACTGCTTGCAAATGACATGATACTATACATAGAGAATCCTAAAGATGCTACCAGAAAACTACTAGAGCTAATCAATGGATTTGGTAACGTTGCAGGATACAAAATTAATGCACAGAAATCTCCTGCATTCCTATACACTAATGACGAAAAATCTGAAAGAGAAATTAAGGAAATACTCCCATTTACCATTGCAACAAAAAGAATAAAATACATAGGAATAAACCTACCTAGGGAGACAAAAGACCTGTATGCAGAAGACTATAAGACACTGATAAAAGAAATTAAAGATGATACAAACAGATGGAGAGATATACCATGTTCTTGGATTGGAAGAAGCAATATTGTGAAAATGGCTATACTACCCAAAGAAATCTACAGATTCAATGTAATCCCTATCAAATTACCAATGGCATTTTTCAAAGAACTAGAACAAAAAATCTTAAAATTTGTATGGAGACACAAAAGACCCCAAATAGCCAAAGTCGTCTTGAGGGAAAAAAAACAGAGCTGTAGGAATCAGACTCCCTGATTTCAGACTATACTACAAAACTACAGTAATCAAGACAATATGGTACTGGCTCAAAAACAGAAACATAGATCAATGGAACGGGATTGAAAGCCCAGAGATAAACCCACGCACCTATGGTCAACTAATCTATGGCAAAGGAGGCAAGGATATACAATGGACAAAAGACAGTCTCTTCAATAAGTGGTGCTGGGGAAACTGGACTGCTACATGTAAAAGAATGAAATTAGAACACTCCCTAACACCATACACAAAAATGAACTCAAAATGGATTAGAGACCTAAATGTAAGACTGGACACTATAAAACTCTGAGAGGAAAACTAGGAAGAACACTCTTTGACATAAATCACAGCAAGATCTTTTTTGATCCACCTCCTAGAGTAATGGAAATAAAAACAAAAATAAACAAATGGGACCTAATGAAACTTAAACTTTTGCAAAGCAAAGGAAACTGCAAACAAGACAAAAGTACAACCCTCAGAATGGGAGAAAATATTTGCAAGTGAATCAACAGACAAAGGATTAATCTCCAAAATATATACACAGCTCATGCAGGCAATATGAAAAAAACAAACAACCCAATCCAAAAATGGGCAGAAGACCTAAACAGACATGCCTCCAAAGAAGACATACAGATGGCCAAGAAACACATGAAAAGCTGCTCAACATCACTAATTATTAGAGAAATGCAAATCAAAACTACAATGAGGTATCATCTCACCTCAGTTAGAATGGGCATTATTAGAAAATCTACAAACAACAAATGTTGGAGAGTGTGTGAGAAAAGGGAACCCTCTTGCCCTGTTGGTGGGAATGTAAATTGATACAGCCACTATGGGACAGTATGGAGGTTCCTTATAAAACTAAAAATAGAATTACCATATGACTCAGCAATCCCACTACTGGGCATATACCCAGAGAAAACCATATTTCAAAAAGACACATGCACCCTAATGTTCACTGCAGCACTATTTACAATAGCCAGGTCATGGACGCAACCTAAATGCCCATCAACAGATGAATGGCTTATGAAGATGTGGTACATATATACAATGGAATATTACTCAGCCATAAAAAAGGAAGGAAATTGGGTCATTTGTAGAGACGTGGATGAATCCAGAGACTGTCATACAGAGTGAAGTAAGTCAGAAAGAGAAAAACAAATATCGTATATTACCACATGTATGTGGAACCTAGAAAAATGGTACAGATTGACCGGTTTGCAGGGCGGAAATTGAGACACAGATGTAGAGAACAAACGTATGGACACCAAGGGGGGAAAGCGGCAGTGGGCAGGGGTGGTGGTGTGATGAATTGGGAGATTGGGATTGACATATATACACTAATGTATAAAATGGATAAGTAATAAGAACCTGCTGTATAAAAAAATAAATTAAATTAAATTCAAAAAAAAAATGGAAGCCTTATATAATTTTGTTAAACTCATTAACACATTTTACTTACAAAATAAAACGGATAGATTTAAGAGAAATACTATTTCAATATATATTAATTAATTTTTTCCTTGTTTGGATTTAACGCTCAGTAACAAGGTGTAACACCAAAAAATAACCAACAGAACACACTGTAGAGAACCCAGATATTGCCCTTGCAGACACAGAATGGAAGTTTCACCAGAGAAACTGACACATGATTGAGAAGCGAAACTGAGCTTGAGAATTACAATATAATATTATATATTAAGGAAGAATTCTGAGACCATAAACATATTCAACTTGGACTTATTGCTCTTCTAAAGGAGAAATAAAGACTATCATGATGAAATAGGAAACTTGTAATGATAAATCTGCATACTGGCTATGTCACCAGAGTAAAAATCATGCCAAAACGAATTTTAACTAAGGTTCAATTGTTATGCTTATAGCTCTCTGCAGAGAGGACATTTTCCAAATACAATACCATGAATTTTGCTTAGTAAAAAGGAATTTTAAATGAAAAAAATCAACAAAAAAGCAATATAAATCATGCAGATGAAGTTATTCCAACTCTTATAGAAAAGAAACAAAAAGAAAGTTCTGTAGGAAATTAATGATTAAACATATTCATTGACAGCTTCCTAAAAGCTCTAATCTGCTGTTTAAAATTCTTTGAGTTATTCAGTTTTAAAATGCTTTATTTCAAGTTCAAAAAATTATGACAAAATGCAAATTTTATTACTTAATTTCTGAGGCCATAAATTTTTCTTTCCTAATAAAAAGTTTTATCACATTCTTGATATTTCCCATCTCCCTTTTTCATGTGTCAGACAAAATTACTCGTGTCTACAATAAAAAAGAAAGAATTTACATCCAAAATATAAACTGCATTTAATTTATTTGTAAGTAAAAACTTACAAATAAACCAAAGACCACAATAAAACTCTTTTCTGACTAAAATCGTTGTGTTCATTTCTTGACCCTTTTAAAACAGTTGTTGAAAAAGTATATGAATGAATACATACATCAAACAGATGCTGAAAACCCTCAAAGGTCATTTCTTGCTTTATATAGTCATGAAAAATTCAAGGCAACTGTCGAAAAATAGCTAGCACAGCACCATACTGTGCTGACATCAAAGAAGCTGTTGATATTACAGTTATTTTCAAACAAAAAAAAAATAACTTAGTTGGGGCTCTGATGATCCTGGGATCCCACCCTCTGAACATAACCATCTTATTTTGACAAGAATAAAGAGGAACCAGCTGTTCTCCCCAGACCATATTAGAATTCAGGGAGCCACTATTCCTCAAGAGATATTCTTGAGAGATACCCTAGATCTCCAAAGGTTTCTTTATTATGCAACACCCAAAGAGTCAATACCCATCCTCGCTATTCCCCTCCTTTTATCAATGATCATCAGAATCTGTCCTGAGAACAAGAGATCCTTCAGGAAACTTAAGAAACTGGAGACCTTCAGATAAACACACAAGAGCATGGAGGTTGGGGCCAGAGTATGCAGGGTCTTGAATATGTGGCCAAGAAGTTGGACTTGGTGAGAAAGGCCACAGGCGACTGCTAGCTCATTAAAACAGGGGACATACGTGATCTCAAAGTAGACTAAGTCATCTATGCTGGGAGTGGTGAGTAATCAAGTGTTTGAAAAATAGTGAAAAAGATTTGGTGCAACTGCTCTCAGAAATATTCTAGAAAGTCTGTAAGAAATAAATAGGAGGTTAAGACACACTGAGGACATAGCTAAGAGGAGAGACTGTGAACTGCCATGGCTTTCTGTAACAAAGCTTGGTTACCTGGCAGTGGAAAAAGCAGATAATGGGGTGATCCAACATTAGAGATTAGCAAGGCAACGGAAATGTTGAAATGACGAACCATGGATACTGGGGGACAAGCAAGGCAAGTGAAATCTACAAGGTGCTTATCAGCCAAAATGATATAGGAGGGAGGGGACTCAAGGACTAGATCTGAATACTGTGAAATAAAACACAAGAGTCATGGTCCCCTAAGTATGTCCTGAGTCCTAAGCCACACTGAGTGGTGGATTGCGCAAAAACAATGTCTCCAAATACAATGCAGAAAACCACTGGACCAATACCGTTGATTGTATTTGGAGGAAGAGTTGTAATGGAGCATCCATAGACAGATGAAAGGTGATCCCTGTGGTTGGAAGAGATGGGTCTCCCCACCCTCCTCCAATCAATCACCTGAAAGCCAGTTTGGTGCAAAACAAAACTAACAAAATAGAATTCGTTTTGGTTAGATTCAGAAAAGGGTACAAGATTTTCACTGCTAACATAATCATAATTCTTATCACTCTGAAGAGAAACATTAACTAAACCAGTACAATAGCGTACTATGCCATCTTTCTTTTATTTATGCAACCTGAAATAAAATTGAGCATTGTTTTACTGATCATCATTATCTCTCTTTTATAAGCTAAGATTTCAGCTCATAAAAAGGGTATAGGAAACTGTCAGCAAAAGTTTCTAGTTTTATGAAAACACAGGACGAATACAATGTAAATCAAAGCTACCATTCATTTCCAGCTAATGAGGTGCTCTATTTTTTTTCAATAAATATATTATTTCATCGAGGTTGGTCTGTTAGTTTTTTCCAGCCCATTAGATTCTCACTTAATGAGATTTTTCTCCCTAAAGAAAATGGAGATATTGAATCAATATAGTCTCCTATAGAAAAGTACAGAGCAATTTAACATTGCATGAACATCCTAATTGTAGACACTAGATGAGTGATAGAACTATATGGAAATACCTTTTTGTTCATTCAATAATCTTCTTAATACTTTTAAAATTCATTTATATTGTACAGCAAATATTACTTGTAGGGTATAGCCCATCAGTCAATCATTTACATATTCCACTGCCATGGTTTAAAAAGATATCCAAACATAGAGTAATAACAGAATAAGACATAAGTAAAATATAAATGTTTGCTTCTTCTCACTAATGTCTATTTAAAAATCACCTGGGGGGCTTCCCTAGTGGTGCAGTGGTTGAGCCATGGCCGCTGGGCCTGCGCGTCCGGGGCCTATGCTCCGCAACGGGAGAGGCCACAACAGTGAGAGGCCCGCATACCGCAAAAAAATAAATAAATAAAATAAAATAAAATAAAAATCACCTGGACTTTTATTTATAAGTGATCCATTCATGGTGAGTCTGGTAGTTAGCAAAAGGCATAAATTCTTTTCTCATAGAAAAATCTTAAGCAGGATGAATTCACAGTGCTTCCTTACCTAAGATCATAGAAGGCTAGAGTTGAAATGGAACTTAGAGGTCATGTCTATGGGTCTTTAAACCCCGAAGGTCCACAGATGATGCCAGCCCCTGAAATTACATGGGGGTATCATGTTTGCACTTGTGCGCATGCATCTGGGGTCAAGGAAGAGACAGTGGGGAAGATAGAGACTGAAGCAGGTTCTTAAGTGATTCCATGGCTCCAAAAGAATATAAGAAAAGCCACTTTCTCTTTATTCTGCACATGAGGTTTATTCTCTACAGTCTACACATGTAGAATAAACTCTTTATTCTTATTCTACACCTTAGGAAATCGAGACCCGGGTTAGGGAATAGAGTCACCCAAGGTCATGGAACTACTTAGTGGTTCAGATGAGCCGGCCTCCCAGAGGATGATCTAAATGTCCGCTCTTCTTTCGCCGCCACTATTCAGAGGCCTCCAAAATGAAATATTAAAAATGGAGCTTTTAACTACCCTGCTGGTCCTAATGTCAGTCAGGGTTAACAACACTGCTCTAAAGGGGTAAAGGAATCAAGAGAAAGTGAAAATAATAATATGAAAGAGTGAAAAATTAATGAACAGTATAAATAGTAATTTTACCTATATTTTCCAGAAATTTCATACATACAAAATATGTTTCTATAAACCCAATTATGCTTGTTTTCAGTGGGATTACTGACAATACTGTTGAAAGAGAATGTGACAAAACAATAGCTATGTCTGGGTAACTGCATATAGACCAAATATTTCTCTGTTCCTTTATATTTTTCACTTCTCTCAAGCAGAGATTTGTAATTGCTAATTTGTAATCAGGAGAAATAAATTTCAAAGACACAAGGAAAAAATGGAGTTTTTAAGAATGGTAAGTTATAATACTTTAATGTCTCCTCTGTCACTCTTCTGTACGCTTCTTCCTCTGGAACGAACAATCTGGAACTTAATGAGCTCTGCAGAGAGACTGAGTTCAAACCCAGTCTCTCTCCCTTTCCAGCTGTAAGGCCTTAGGCAAGATATTTAGCCTTCCTATGCCTCTGTTTCCAATACAATGAGGATAACAGTAGTACTTGTCTAAATTTGGGTTTCCCCCAAATAGAACCTGATGAGATCTTGTGTGTAAGTAGTTTACTTGAGAGATGATTCCAGAAGGAGTGAAGAATACCGAGAGTGAGACAGAGCTTTGTAAAAGCAAATTATCAAAGCTGCTTCCATAAGCAATGGAAGCTTGATTCAGCGGAGACCTCTGAGAGCATACAAAATGCCTCTTAGAATTGTTGACCCAAAGGAGGGGAAGCTGGAGCATTTACCCACCAGCTCTTTAGCACCTTTGGTTGAAGGTTGCTCTGAGTGTGTTAAATCCCCTTCACTTTTGTGTGAGGCTCACAAACAGATCAAGTGGCTTCCTGCAGCTTTGGAGAAGGCCTGAGACAGAAGGAAGACAGGCACACACAACACTTGAGGTGAGACACTCAGCACGAGTCTGAGCCCACACAAAACTACCTGCCACAGTGACGACTGAGATCAGAGTTGCATCAAAAAACACTGGCACAAGGCACTGAAAGAACCGGCTATATTATTTACCTCAAAGCACTGTCATAAGGAATTTTTATTTATTTATTTATTTATTTTGCATTATGCGGGCCTCTCACTGTTGTGGCTTCTTTTGTCACTACATGTTCATATCCTTTCAATCATTAATTTTTGAGCCAGGTTTTTGTGACTCAGGGAAGGCCTGGGAGACTACAGTTTTTCTACAAACAAAAGGCAGGCAGAGGACTAGAAGCAGCAAAGAATCAAGCATTTGTCACCCAAAGCAGTGCATTTTATGATAAAGGCATACATTGAGTCTAGTTGCTACACAATATAGGGAGAAAAACACTCTGCCCAGAAATCAGAGCAATCAGAAAGGTTTCACAGAGGATGTTGTGCCTGCACAGAATCTAGACAGATAAGTAGAAAGGACCCCAAGAATTTCACATAGTGAGAGCATCAACACAGAAGCATGTCACGGGGCAAGAAAGAACATGGAGCTTTTAAAGAACAGCAAGGGCTCAAGGGTCTGGAACATACACTTCCATGGACAAATGTCAGGAAACAAAGCTATGGCGTGAAGAGGCAAAGCATGATCATGAAAGATCAAGGACAGCTTTTGCCTTAGTTTGGTGTTAATTCCATAGGCAATAGGGAACAAGGGGAGGATTCATGTTTCAGGAACATGTTAGTAGTGTGGAGGGTGGACTGGTGGACAACAATACTGAATGCAGAAAGAATCAGATAAATGGCTATTGCAATAGCCCAGGGTCAATGTGAGGA
The DNA here is from genome assembly GCF_964341445.2 of Mesoplodon mirus. Classification (NCBI taxonomy): domain Eukaryota; kingdom Metazoa; phylum Chordata; class Mammalia; order Artiodactyla; family Ziphiidae; genus Mesoplodon; species Mesoplodon mirus. The sequence continues at coordinate 11,448,699 of NC_138977.1, read as the reverse complement.
AGGGCAACACTAATCTAGAAGAGTGACAATGAGGATAAGAGGTAGAATTCATAAGTTTTAGTGACTAGATATATATGGAAGTTGAGAAAGAATAATTTTTCTAAGATGACCTGCAGGTTTCTGGCTTAAGTAGTTGATTGTTTAGTAATGTTTTCAACAAACACGGGAAATAAACAAAAGACTATGTCTCAGAGAAAGGAAAAAAGAAACAATGAGTTCATTTTGCATATGCAGACTTTGAGGGGGGCTCTGCTAAGCTCATGAGGCCCACAGCTGCTGTGCTTGTTTCCACAGTTAACTCAGCCAGAGGGACCACGCTGATGTGAGAAGGGCACAGAGAGTTTCCCATGATGCACTGCAGGGCACTTTTGAGTACTTTTCTGGGCACCAAACTGAAACTAGACCTTAATAAGTCTAGTGATAAGCCTGTGATAGTTTAATAAACTATAGCTAAGCTACATACTACCATTTTTTTTAACTCCACTAATTTACTCTATCCTCATTAGAGCAGACGTTAGGTGCATGATGGGCGTTTTAAAACGTGATATGGATGAATGTAGTGTCTAAAATTCTACCACTGATAATTTATTAATCTTAAAATACTGCTCTCCCCAGGAATTTTCACTTTAAATGTGCAAATACCTTTGGATCCACACATGGAGGTGTTATTACTCATTGACAAATCTATGTTTTTCTTCATTAATCTAGTTGGAAGAAAGACACTAAGGAAACAGGAGCTTTGACAAGGGGCCAGAGGAATGAGGTCCCCTCGTTCCTTGAAGCACAAGAGGGAGGACAGCTTGGAAAGAGTTTCTAATTTTTCTTTGGGCTCAGAAGTCATTATCACAAGGCCCAGAACCTGTCTGGAGGGAAGGTGGACTTGGGTGGGAGTGGGGCTGAAAGGAAATGGGAAATAATTAAAGACCAACTCCATTGTTTTAGCTCTTTGGGCTCAACTTTCAAAATCTGGTACTGTGTGTGGAGTAAGAAAACTATATTGGAGGGACTTCCCTGGTGGTCCAGTGGTTGAGACTTCGCCTTCCAATGCAGGGGGTACGGGTTCGATCCCTGGTCGGGAGGCTAAGATCCCACATGCCTTGGGGCCAAAAAACCAAAACATAAAACGGAAGCAATATTGTAACAAATTCAATAAAGACTTAAAAAAAAAAAAAAGAAAACTATATTGGAAACATTAAAAACAAACTGGGTTATGCTTGCAGAATATTGGTAACAGTTTGTTTGCTTGTTTTACAAAATCAGATCGTTTCTTGGTCATGAGAGTTTGCCAAAGAACCTGAAGCATCCCCTTGGTTGGGAGTAAAGCCAGTGACACAGGTACAATGTCATTGTACAATTTAAAATATCAAGTTATATAATGTAAAATTTTATAATAAAGATAAATCTTTATTTAACCATGTTCATATAAATGTAAAAGGGCTGCAATTTGTGAAAAGACCTAAGTCAGTCTCTCAGCCTGTAGAGCAGATGAATTCTTCTGACAGATCATTTTTTCAGTGAATTAATAGCACTGGTTTTCCTGCCTAATAAACTGCTACCATGAGCATCAAATCTTCATCTCCTCTATTAAGCGAAACAATTCCCACTGTCCTCCTACCACATTCTTTCATTAGGCAAGTTCCTGAGGTCAGAGTTTCTTTTCCCAATGACAGGCCTCATCAATTCTCCAATCTCAGTTTTAAAAGGCTCTAGTAGGAATTTAAGTTTCCTATAACTAACAAGCAATTCCATTAGAAAAAGAATGAGGGGGGAAAGAGAGATTACAGGATTAAAAGGAAAACACACGTGCTCATCTATTTCAGTACTACTCCCTGCCCAGTTCTCTGAGAAGCAGTGGTGAGACAAGCAGGGCCTCTACTTCGAAGGGGTTCACAGTCAAGCACAGGAAACAGCTGTGAGGTGCATGGGTCATCACAAGACAGGGCAAAAATCCTTAACCACAAAAAAGGAACCAACTACCTAGAGATGCAAGACAGGCTGCCGACGAGATGGCATTAGCCTATCAATCAATAAATACGTCTTAAGGCAGGTGCTATTTTAGATTCTAGCGATCACACCCTAGTTGGGAAGTGCCCTGCGCCTAGTAAGTTCTAGAAAGACATGAAATCATGGAAGAGGACCACTGATGGTGCTCATTAGCCAAGCTGGTCAGGATATGGTCATGCGAAGCTCTGAGCTGAAACTACAGCAAAAACAAAATTCCTAGGCAGGAACAAACTAGCTTGCCATGACTGGGGACAGGAACGGGGTCAATGTCATTGCAGTACAGTGAACAGAGGGGAGAGAGAAAGAAGGCAAGTCAGAGGTACTCAGGGGTCAGATTATGAAGGCCTTTAGATGATGTAGTTAGAAATCTTCATTTCATTCTAAGTAGAAGCCACTGGGGAGCTTTAAAATGGGAATGCTATTGTCTGATGTATGCCGTAGAGAGTTTTATCTGGCTACTGTGTGGAGAACCCATTTCTGGGGAGCAATAATGGAGGCCAGTACACTGCTTAGGATCTCGTTTAGTTCAGGTAAAATTATGATAGCACTAACCCACGGAGCGAGATCACAGTGGCTTGGACCAGGGCTATGGATATGGAGATGGTAAAAATGCATAAGATTCAAGATATATTTTGGTAATGAACTGACAAAACCTATTAATGAATTTGATATGCAATATGAGGAAAAGGGAAATCAAGGCTTACTGTCAGGTCTGGCCTGAATGGCGCTATAAATGGTACTTGCTTTTACTGAGATGAGGAAGGTTTAGTAAGGAAAAAGATCAGGGGTCTCCTGGACATGTTAAGTTTGAGATTCTAATTAGAAAGCCAATTGGAGATAAGTAGATAATGGTAGACATGAGTACAAGAGAGGCAAAGGGGAGGTCCAGGCCAGGGATATAATTTTTTGAGCCATGAGAGAATAAACAGTTATTAACAAGACCTTGAGTTGTGTCATAAAACTCACATCTATGAGGCATCTGCAATGTGTAAAGCAGATACTAGTCCTTGTGCTGGGATACATAGGATGGCCGTCTGTAAGTAGCTTCCAACAGAGTGTGTGCATGCATGTGTTTCTGGGGTGGGTGTGCGACATAAGTAAGTAAAATACACAGCAGAAGGAAATAACTTTATAAAAGAGACCAAAGCAAAGTGGAGTGGGAATACAGTGAAAGATGTGATTAATTCCAACTGAACACGCTGTTTCTCAGAGGCTATGACATTTCAGGTGACTCTTAAATAATGTGTGAATATTAGTAGGTGGGTGAAGAGGGAAAGTTGAAGGGCCAGGGTGGGCAATAGCAGGGAGGCACCAAAACGAATACAAAACACCATCGTGGAGCCAGAAGGAATGAACAAATATACACAACGCCGTCCCCAAAAGTGAAGGAGCTTAGAGTCTATGTAAGGAGACCTACATGTACACAAATAATGAAAGTGACGATCCAAAGGGATCAGGGAAGGGTGTGGATGAAGTATGAAAGCCTGTTGATACCATGCAAGCTGATGCTTTAAAAATCCATTCAAGTGGTACCATTGCTCTTGGGGCCTGAATCCAAGAAATGGATACTCTTAGAAACTGATGCTGGAGACAAAAATCAAGAACCTCCTCCTAGACTAGAGGTAAGAAAAAGATAGGTCAGAGAGACCAGGCTGTTATGCCTGCAAACTCTCAATAAAAAACAGATCTGGGCTGTCTTTTGCACTTTGTCATACACCATAGCATTAATTTGACTATAATTAATATCAGCAAAGAAGTTAGAACACTAATGTAGTATGAGAGTAGACATAAAATCCAAAGGTCAGTGTCTTCTACTAAAAGCTTACCTTATTTACATTTACTATTGCAGGCAAACCACTGCCAAGAGATACAGAACCTACAAATGACAGATTATTTACTATGTACTTATGTACTTACATTTCAATGTGGTGAAACTCTCTAATTGGACTTTTTTTTTTTTTTTTTTTTTTTTTTTTTTGTGGTACGCGGGCCTCTCACTGTTGTGGCCTCTCCCGTTGTGGAGCACAGGCTCTGGACGCGCAGGCTCAGCAGACACGGCTCACGGGCCCAGCCGCTCCATGGCATGTGGGATCTTCCCGGACCGGGGCACGAACCTGTGTCCCTTGCATCGGTAGGCGGACTCTCAACCACTGGGCCACCAATTACCTCTAATTGGACATTTTTATCATTAAAAATTGCACAGGCTACACACACACACACCGATTTACATATGCACATATTACTCTACAGCAGCTATACTGAGATATTTCTTGATCTGAGATCTACTGGCTGAATTATTGTTTACTGGAAGGCCTACACTTTGCCTGAGCTTCAATGTATACATTTGTTAGAGAGCAGACATGATAGAAGTTGCTGCAGTTTCTGTATCCCTGAAGTTCCTTACTTTTAGAGCATGAGTCACAAAAGTAGAGATGTGTGAAGAAGAAATGCATGAGCATGGAAACATGCAAGCAAGAAAATACTCTTTTGTCAGTAGTAGCAGAAGGACAGTGACTAAAGTTTCTGCTGGTGCTGTTCGTTTCAGAAGAGGATGAGCTTGATCTGGATTTCCAGGGTGTAAGAGCCATCTGATTCTAAGGATAACAGTAGTGGATGCCTGTCCTTCAAAAGTTATCCCTGGGGGCTTCCCTGGTGGCGCAGTGGTTGAGAGTCCGCCTGCCGATGCAGGGGACACGGGTTCGTGCCCCGGTCCGGGAAGGTCCCACATGCCACGGAACGGCTGGGCCCGTGAGCCATGGCCGCTGAGCCTGCGCGTCCGGAGCCTGTGCTCCGCAACGGGAGAGGCCACAACAGTGAGAGGCCCACGTACAGCAAAAAAAAAAAAAAAAAAAAAAAAAAAATAGTTATCCCTATTCACTGGAGTTGGCCTCCAGCGTCATTATTACCAATAGTATTAAAAACGGAGATGATAATATTCAGTATAAACCACTGTGGGGTTTGTTTCATGTCTCCATTTTTTCTTTTAATTTTGTTTGTGTTCTTTTTAAGACTGCATATCCATAAATATAATCTCAGAGGCTTTTCTTAAACCCATTTCTCAGAGTGCTCAACAATTATTTCTCCCCTTCTATCTAGAGTGTATAATTCCAAGATGATCAGAGAAAAACTTGCCATCTGGTCGTCCTAAGAAAATAACTAGTTTCGGAGGCCTGCCTGCAGCCACTTCACCTGTGCGATCACACTGGTGTTGGATAGCACACAGCCAACCACTGCATCTGAGATGAAGACTCCTTCGGGCTCATCCTCCTCCAACTGTTCTTCACCATGACGTTCTTTAGCCTTAGCTTGATGAGCAGTAAGAGGAAGGGCTCTGCCACCTTCCAAAGGCAGATTAGTCATATTTGGACAGCTCAAATAATCCGAAAATTCTTTCAATCTGAGTTGAAATCTGCTTCCATGTAACTTTGATCAATTTGTTCATGGTCAGCCACTGGACAACTACACTGAGCATGATGCCTTTACATTCAACGTCTGAAATATTTGAAGGCAGGAATGTCCAGCCCTCCAATTACAACTACAGCCTAAGCATGTATTCACTTATAAGTACCTCATACGTATTCTCTCTCTGTTTTTTTCAATTCAGCCATTCCATCTCTAACCTGGGTGCCAGAGTCACTCATTGATTTTGTCTTCTGCACTTTCTGTTTGTCTTTTTTTAATTGAAATCTTTGTCTTAAATGTATTTTAGATTTTCAGGAAAAAAATTGCAAAGGTAGGGGAGAGATTTTCCATATATCATGCACACCCAGTTTCCCCTATTATTAATACCTTACATTAGTATGGGACATCTGTCACAATTCATGGACCTGTAGTGATACATTATTATTAACTAAAATCCAGACTTTATTCAGATTTCCTTAGTGTTTTCCCAAAGTCCAGGATCCCATCTAGAGATAACATTACCTTAGGCCCCTCTTGACTGTGACGGTTTCTCAGATTTTCCTTGTTTTTTAATGACCTTGATACTTCTGAGGAATACAGGTCAAGTATTTTGTAGACTGTCCTGTCCTTTAATCGGGATTGTCTGATGATTTTCTCATGATTAGACTGGGATTATGGGCTCAGGGAGAAAGACCACGGAGGTAAAGTGACATTTTCAACACATCAGGTCAAAAGTACGTACTATGAACATGACATGACTGTGGTGCTGACCTTGGTTACCTGGTGAGGTAATGTTTATAAGGTTTCTCCAATGTAAAGTTACTCTCCCTCTACCCATCTTTCCATACTGCATTCTTTGGAAGAACACCACAGTCCAGTGCCCACATTTAAAGACTGGGAGGTTAAGTCTCATTTCTTTGAGGATGGAATATCAATATACATTATTTGGGATTCATTCGCATGGGATATTTGTCTATGACCCCCATTTACTTATTTATTAAATCATTCATTTATATATTTATGGACCCATGGATATTTTTTTATACTTTGGTTATACTCCAGTACTACTTTATTTATTTTCTTCCTGGAATTGTTCCAGTTTTGACTACTGGGAGCTCTTTCAGTTGGCTATTGTATTTCTTTGAAATATCCTCATCATTGGGAGGTTTTATTAATTTATTTGCTTTATTTATTTGTTTATTTAAGTACTTCCTTACTTTCAGGCACTATAACATTCTCTGGCCTCATTCAGTATATTTCCTACCATATATCTAAAACCAATCATTTCCCCTAAATGCCCTGTTTTATATTTATATATATATATGTGCATATATATATTTATATATTTATATTTATATATTAAAGAATGATATTAGAAACCAGGAACTGAAAGTTAAGTATGCTTACTGCTATTGGGATGAAGTTGCTTCTAGGTCCTCTAAGCTCACGGAAAAAATATGTGTATATACTTAACCATGTTATATGCATATCTAAAAATACCTCTGTATGTAACTACTATACCTATATTAAGCTAAACAGGAGTTCATATTGATGGCTCCAATTCTAATCCATTACCTGAATAATTCTAACCTTCTCCCTTGTTTATCTAAAAATAAGTTGTAGTGGCGTAAACTTCCACTCCAACTTTGAGAAATCTGGCTCCCATCATCCCTCCCCCATTTACTTAACTGTTCAATTCCAATACACTTGTAAAGCAATACCTGAATTGTAACCTGTCCCCAGGTGAGAAATGACTTTAGGTAGTGCTTATGTATGGTATCTTTTGTCTTTATTCTTATGGATTCAACTCATTTCCAGAGTTACTTATTCAGTAACTTTTTCCCCTTAACCCCATTCAGTGAGGATATTTCATATACTTTTGTAATACAGTTACATGTTTTGTTAAACTGCATTCTATTCTGGAAATCTTCCCAATGTACTAATGATTTTTTTAAATTTGCATACATTAAGTTTCACTTATTGTGTTGGAAAGTTCTATGGGTTTTGACAAATACACAGTGTCATGTATCCACCATTATAATTTAATACAAAATTGTTTAAGCATACTCCAATAAAGATGTTTAAAAATAAATAAATAATCAGCAAGTCAAGGCCAAGAACAAAGCTTGCAGCTGTTTTAGCTTTGAAATGATCAACTCAGCTAAATGGGAACTACACTTCCAAGAATTCCTTTCCCTCAAGGTTCTGAGCTAAGATTGGCCTCAGGAGAAGTTTAGGTGAGATCAGGAGGCAAAAGTGACGCAGCCACCATATTTGAGCTTGGAAGCCTGGTGTTGGGCCAGGCGCTTTTGCGGCTCCTACAGATGGGTTATGAATCAGCTGGCTGAGCTCACTGGATGCAGCAGCTGCCAGGGCCACAGTTCCTTCAGCTTCTCCCACTCCCAGGCCAGGTGCAAGTTTGGCCCTCAGCTTCTCCTGCCAGATACCTGCATCATAGAAATTGGAAACCTGGAGGCTGAAGCAGGATCCAGACCATCCTCCTCACACATTTCTGTTTGTCCTTGCTCTCCCCAACTTCTCAATCATCTTTTCTTCCTGATTTCCTGCTTTCCTGCCGAGCTGACTTCAGACACAGCAAAAGTACATAAACACTTTAACCAATTCCCACAATTGTGTAGAGTCAAATTCCTATAATCAGTGCCTTATTTTGCGTCATTCCTAGGAGTTCTATAGTTGAACCCTGATTGACACAGAGACCTACGATCCACTCCTTTCCTCATATTTGTAAGTTAACTTACAGTAGATAATCATTCAATCATTCACGAATTTATTTGGCTGTGCTATTATCTGTACCACATTTCTACATATAATCTATAAAGATATCATTAGAAGATTTGTAAATACCTATCTAAAATCATATTTATATGGGGTCTCCCACTCTTAGAAACACATTATAAGAAAGACAAATGAAGTTAATTTGGCATGATTCCTAGTAATCACCACGTCTATTTCTAAGCACTGACAAGTTATCTGTTTAATAATTCCCTCCAGAATTTTGTAGGCAGTTGCTGTCAGACTCACTACCCGGTAATTTTCAGAATTCATCTTTTCCTTTCTTTGAAAAAAATAAGCACCTCTCTGGTTCCCTGTGATTCTTCAGAGATTACTGATGGTGTTTCTCTAATCACAGCTATAATTTTTTTTCTGTACCCCAAGGATGCAATTTGTCTGACCCTGGAAATGTGTATTAATTTAAAGCAGTGTGAAGTGCTCTTACTATTTTTTTTCAAGATTGTTACCAGCTGTGGACTAAGGTCTATTACCCACTTGCTCCCGCCAAGGAAAAAAAAGTTGGATGCAGCCCATGGAGGAAGCAATGCTGCTCAGCACGTGGTATACTGTGGTGCTTCTCAAACACTAATGTGCATATAAATTTCCCAGGATCTTGCTAAAAGGCAGGGTTTTCTTTAGCAGGTGTGGATGAGGCCTGAGATTCTGGATTTTAACAAGCTCCCAGAGGTGGCAACACTGCTGGTCCATGAATCACTTGTTGAATAGGGAGGATATAGTGAAAAGCAAAGACACATTTCCTGGAAAGCTAATGAAGCTTCAAGGCCCATCATTTGCACTATGTCCCCTGGGTATAGGAAGTTGCCAGTACCCGTAGAATTTCTATATGGGAATGGGAGGAAACCAGGCTGCAATTAGGAAGCATCTCTAGTTAAGTATTTCTGGCAAAGTACTTAGAGATCTCAGAAAAGAAAAAAAAAAAGACCTGAATCTCCAAGGTTTCAGTAATTTTTTTGTGATTTCTTCTCTCATTCAAATTGTCAATTTGAATTTAATCTTGTAAATTATTGTTTTGTACTCTCTTACTCAAAGTGGGCTCCCCCAGATCTGAACATTTCAGACCCCAGAATACCTGGATCTATCCCAGGGAAGAGTATGAAATTCAGAGTCACACAAACCTGGGATTAAACCCCAAATCTGCCAGTTACTAGTGAGTTAGTGCAGACACAGATTCTGGCCTGGATTTGAGGTTGATCATGAATAACAACTGGAACTCAGTTCAAGGTTGCTTTTAATCTTATTCCTGACGCAGCAAAGCAATGAAAAAGAAAACACAGGATATAAGTACAGATGGGGAGTAAATATCCACACTGTCTTCTTGATATCTCAAGGATGTATATGCAAAGTTTTCTGTTCTCAGCGATTGCGTGAAGGGAGAGGTCCACCTAGGCAGAGTGTTCTGCATCTCTGGACTTTTCTATGTGGTGGACAGACCCTAGGGTGACCCCAATACTCCTCACCTCCTGTTGTTAAGGTCTTTGTATAAACCCCGCCCCTTGTGACTTGCTTCTAATCAACAGAATATGGCAAAGGTAATAAAATGTCACTCTAATGATTACATGACAGCAGAATGGAGAGGCAGACAGACAGGCAGACACTGACTCTCCCACTAGCCTTAAGGAAGTGTGAACATGTATGAACTGCCAGTGAAGAGAACCATACATCAGGGAACTGTGGGTGACCTCTAGTAGGCTTAATCTAGTCTAGGCTAGTCTCTAGGGCCTCAGTCCTACAACCCCAGGGAACTGAATTCTGCCAACAACTACATGAGCTTGGAAGAGGACCCTGAGCTCCAGAAAGGAATGCAGGCTGGCCACACCTTGATCATACCCCGGTGACACTCTGAGCAGAGGATGCAGCTAACCTGTGCCCAGACTCCTGACCCACAGAAACTGTGGGATAATAAATATTTGTTGATTTAAGCCACTAAGTATGTGGTAATTTGTCATACTGCAATAGAAAATTAATATAAGGCATCAAGCTACACTGGCACCTAGGAACCACTTACACTATCATATGCGGCATTGATTCTTCTGAGGAAGGTACGTCCCCAAGGCTAATATCCTCATTCCAGAACACAAAGTTCTTGCTGTGCAAGCCCTGCAACTACCTCTCCTTCTCTTAGTCTGCCTTACAGGGCTGAGGAGTTTTCAGTTTACATCTTTAGGGACCTCCACGGAAGACCTCAGCAAAGCCTACCAGAAAGACTGGCTATGTAATTTCTAAGGCCCAGTGCAAAATGAAAATATGGGACCTCTTGTTAAAATTTTTTAAGAATTTTGGGATGGTGACAGCAGAGCATTAAACTAAGCATGCGGCCCATCTAAGGACAGGGCTGGGTGCAGCTGGTCATGAAGCTGGATCTTACTACCATATTAGATGTGCCTTGAGCAAATTATTCAAACTGAGCCTCCATGTACTCTGCAGAAAATGTAGGCATGAAGCAACTGGCAGCACATAACATTGTGAGATGTGTGTCTGTGGAAGTTCCTGGTCTAGTGTAGGTACGCAATAGATGTTTGCTTTTTTATCTTCCTTTCTATCTGATTATTATTGAACTATCAACCTCAAACACACACATGCTTCCTTATTCTTTTTTTCTTTTTTTCCAAACACACATAATATAGCAACTTCATTTGTCCAAAGACACACTGGTGACGGGTAAAGCCAAAAGGTGATGATTACTTTTGAGACTTGTTTTCAGATTCTTCTGCCTGATTTAACAGTTTAAAAAATTGGCAAGTTACATAAAGATTTACAGCATAGGTTCAGGAATATCTCAAGGTTTTCCAACATAGATCTCTGTCATCTTATGACCCTACTTGTATAAGCCGGTAGTTAGAGAGCTTTCTCCCACCCAGTGCTCCCAAGCAATGTGACATGCTTGCATCAGTATCAATGACACCACAACAGAGACTCGTGGCTGGGTAAGTGTGAGGGTTGGAAGGGGGAGCTATAAGAAAGAAGGTAGGTGGGCACATGGAAGAAGACTCTGCCTAGTGATTCTGACAAGGCAAGCATATGACTCACCACTATTACTTTGTTGGGAATCATTATTTTAGAAAGATTTCCATACAGTTTGCCTTCCAGGGATATACAAAGTTATGTTTGTTTTCTATATCATTTTCTTCTGAGTCTGCAGCTTTTTACAAATTGCTACTCTAAAACCTCTCTGTCTTGTAAGTTTTTGTGCAGGCAACATGACTTTTAATGTTGGGTGAGAAAGGGATTCTTACTGAAAAAGATGGCTGAGGATCTAAATTCAGAGCATTTATACTTGTCCAACCCCGTGAGTGTAAGAACCATTGTAGCTTCTGGAGAGTTAGCAGAATTACCAACTTATTTCCTTTTATGTAAATAGGAAAGGTAGCTTTCTATATGGATAAGTAGAGTTAATATGCCCCTGATTTTTAAGTGAGCCACTGTTACAGCCCATTCCAACTCAGTCACTTGTTAGTGATAGCCAATTGTCCCTGGCACCCTAAGATAAAGTTTAGATTTATTTTTCTGAGACAATTTCATAAATGCCAGTTACAAACACTGAAATTATTAAAATTAGGGCTTAGATTCATTATAATGCATTGAATGGTGTTTAGGGAACTAATCTAAGACCCTAAACATTAGTAACAATGTTTTAATTATAGAAGGTCCCAAGTAAGTCATTTATGAACAAACTTTTGGAATTCAAACTTCATGTAATTTGGGGCCCACATGAATCTATAATACTTAAAACTATCAGTAGTACAGACCAAAGGAGATTACAAGAAAAGACAATGATACATTAGTGATATATGTTTACTACCCTATCAGAAAATTTTTCTTTCTATTCTTTCTATAAATCTATGACTTCCAGCTATTATTGTTACTAATTATTTTGTACCAATATAGTACACTGAGGTCAATATCAGTGTGGCATCCTTCCCCTCTTTTCCTATATTCTATGTTCATAGAATAAAAGGTATTAGCTGAAACCATGAGAGGTTGGTCCATGCTCCATAATCTCAAGTTCTAAGAAATCAGTAGGCTCTATTTGGCTTTTTAAGGTAAAACTGGTATATAATATTACATAAATTTCAGGTGTATCTCATTATAATTCAATATTTGTATATATTACAAAGTCATGACCATCATGTCTAGTTACCATCCATCACCCCTTCTTTTAAAGAACAGGAAAGTAGATTACAATAGGATAAAAATGAACAAAGGGAGGAAAAGAATGAAAGCCAGGAAACAGGAAGGATGAAAAGAAAGCTAGAGGATTGTTTAAAGTCATGTGGTGACATAAGGTCACAGTGGCAGAGAGCACAAAAGGGAGCAAAGCAGAAGAAGAGACTAGACATGGGGAAGGTTGAGCCAGAAACTAAGAAACTAAGGCAGGTCTGAGAAACGTCTGCAGCTCGCAGTGTCTTCAAGAGAAATGAGCTCATATTTATTAAATAAATACCATTACTTTTATATTCACACAAAGAAAGAAAGAATGGGCAACTTCTGGCACCTTAATGACAGCTTAAATAAGTTCAGGGCCATTTAGAGAGAATTACATTTTTTCTTTAAAGTGAACATGATTTTCACAGTTTATTAATGTCAATTTCATAAAGTTAAGTATCTGAATCTTCACATATGATACAGTCAAGTAGAGCTTCTCATCTCTGACCTTCAACAAAATTCCAAAAGTGTGGTAAATGAGAGATTCAACTAAGGTTGAATATCAGAAAGAATGGAGAGAAGGGGGTAATTCAAATAAATTTTCAGGAGTAGAATCAACAGGACTTGTTCAAAATACAGAATGGTGAGGGAAGTAGGACAGAAAAGCCAAGTTATGTTTGATTTGATACATGCTGAGGACACATCCATTCAGCACTAAGGAATTAAGGCATTAATACATTCTAGGAAAGCAATTTTCAGTTTAAACCAAAATTCGATCCTGTCTTGACTGAATCTGATCTTAGTGTACTTCTCTCATAAAGGTGTCAGAAGCTGTGTGATTGTTTCTTTTTCGGTTGCAAATATGAAATTAATGAGAATAGAGAGAGAGAGTCTATGAGCTCATTTATCTCAAGACCTTAGGGGCTTTGGAGAAATCAATCTCATAATGCTCACTGAATTTGTGAGCTAAAAACAAGCTACAACAAAGCATGGTATTACTGCCGTGGTTCTTTATATGCATGTGAGATATTCTTAAAACTTAACAGATTTTCAGCAAGATCGTTGTGGGGTTGAATGTTGGTATAAGAACGGTTGTCAGGAAAGCAGGCATGGGGTGAGGTTGTTCATTTAGAGATGACTAGGGGGGCACTTCTTCCCATCTCCAAATCACAAAAAAAAAAAACCAAAAAACCTTGCACTCTGCCTATCACTCCCAAGCAAGTTCTCCTCTGCTGATGAGTCATCTTCCTACTGTTGATCCTATTCCGACAGTCAGGGTTCACTTCCTCCCCACTTACTGGCTGTTCTGTTGTGAACGCTCACTCACTCTATGTTGAGAGAAACAGGAGGCAACAGCTTTCAGTCATTATATGAAGGAACCTCAGTATGTAATGGGTCACCTTATAAGGAGGTGACTCTCCTGACACCAGAAACGCAGGCCTGGGTGCAAATATGAAGTGGATAATTGTGGTTGGATTAGATGAACATTTCCCATCTATGATTAATGCAATTTGAGAAGTATTTTAAAAAATCAAAGACGAAAAATCAGGTCAGAGGGAAGACTTAGCAAGGCAGAAAGGAATCAGTGAGATTCAGTGAGAGTGAATCTTTATAAATTAGGATGTAAGTCTTCATCTAAGTGTGTACCATTGGCTGGAAATGTAAATTGGTGCAGCCACTTTGGAAAACAGTATGGAGGGTCCTCAGGAAGCTAAAAATGGAACTACCATACAATCCAGCAATTCCACTCCTGGGTATATATCTGGAAAAATCGAAAACACTAATTCAAAAAGATACAAGCACCCCAATGTTCAGAGCAGCACTACTTACAATAGTCAAGACATGAAAACAACCTAAATGTCCATCAACAGATGAATGGATAAAGAAGATATGGTATACGTATACACACACACAAACACACACACACACACACACACACACAAACACACACAATGGAATATTAGCCATAAAAAAAGAATGAAATAATGCCATTTGCAGCAACATGGATGGACATAGAGAATATTATGCTTAGTGAAATAAATCAGACAGAGAAAGATAAATACTGTATGATGTCACTTACATGTGGAATCTAAAAAATAATACAAATGAATGTATACGCAAAACAGAAACAGACTCACAAACAGAGAAAACAAACGTGTGGTTACCAAAGGGGAGAGGGAAGAGTAGAGGGACAAATTAGGGGTATGGGGTTAACAGATGTAAACTTCTATATATAAAATAGGTAAGCAACAAGGATATGCTGTATAGCACATGGAATTATACCCATTATCTTGTAATAACATATAATAGAGTATAATCTGAAAAAATACTAAATCACTATGTTCTACACCTGAAACTAACATAATATTGTAAATCAACTATACTTCAATAAAAAATATATAAAAATACATAAAAGTATATAAAATATATATAAGGTGTGTACCATTGGCATTACAATATTAAACATACAGGATATAACAGTAAAACAAAAGATAACCTCATGAAAGTGGACTTACCATGAGAAAACAAGCACTAACAATAAGAATTCAATTACTGCCCTTTAGAGAATTACTACAGAAAGGCCATTGCTTCCTTGCTAGCCAGTGGTTCAGCTGGACTGACTTACTGCCTCTTTTTGTTTTGCTAACCTTTTTTTAAAGCAACCTTATTTTAAATGAAGTTAGGCATCCTTCATATTAGAAATATTTATGTTAAAGGAAGAACTAAAGCACCACACAGAGACAATTTTTATTGATCTGGCTTCTTTTTCCCCTCTCCTGAGTTTTTAGTTCCCAGTTTTATTTTTATGCATCCCTTGTGGAAGATTTTTTTTTTAAACACCACATTTTGCTACATTGGGATTATGATAAACAGAAATTTAGAATCCTCTGTGTACTGTGCAAAGAATTAAAATGACAGAAAATATGCATTCGAAAAAATAGAGAGTATAATAACCCTTCATGTAGCATGGTATTACCTGCTTTCTCCCAAATCTCCGCACCTCTTTCTTGCCAATTACTGAGGTGGGCTCAGCACCTATAAAGTGCTGGGTCTGGGTGGCAAATAGTCAATGTAGAATGGAGGGGGAGGAATGGCAGTGTGGTTGAGAGCAACTATAGGTGCATCAATGAACAGTTAAGAATAAGAGATTTTAAGACTTTTAAGGCTAAGAGAAACACCAGAGACTTTTGGTTTCTGCATGTAAAGAGCTTAGAAGTCATGGTTTCCATGCTTACAGAAAGAAAAAAGCTGAAAAAAAACCTAAAAATCAATAACTATTCTTAGGCCAATCAGAGAACTGAGGTCACAGGTCACCAACCCAAAATCTGTAAAGACAAGCAAATACAGAGAATCACAGCCGAGAACAGCTTACCTAGAGAAAAAGTTGCTGGAGCCAGAAACTGCTAGAAACACCTTAAGTGCATATCGCTAAGTGAAAGAAGCTAGGTTGAGAAGGCTACATACTGTACAATGCCAATTATATGATATTCTGGAAAAGGCAAAATACAAAGACTTTTTTTTTTAATTAGTGGTTGCCAGGGCTTCAGAAGGCGACAAGTAGGGATGAATAGGTGAAGCACAGAGGATTTTTAGGGTGATTAAACTATTCTGTATGATACTGTAATGGTGGATTCATGACATCATGCATTTTCAAAACCCATATAACAAACAGATGTGAGTAATGTTATGAGCTTCAGTTAATAATAATGCACCAATATTGGTTATTAATTATATCAAACATACCACATCACTCTAAAATGTTAATAATAGGGTAAGTTGTATGTAGGAGTATATAGGAGCTCTCTGTACTATCTTCTCAATTCTGATGTAACTCTAAAACAGTTCTAAAAATGAAATCTATTCAAATAAATGTCAGGTTCAGGATGACTAGAAGTCTTATATTCTGGGTTCCATTCCTATCCATGTTACCAGCTTATTTTATGCCATCGAACTATCAGTTGTGCCTCAGTTTATGCAACAGTATTTGGGGATTACAAGAGTCAATGACAAATCTATCTCTAAATCCTGCTTTGAGAAAAATACTATATCGGTGCTTAAATACTATAGGAGATAGTAACTGGTCTCAAAAAAATAAATATACTGTCAAGATGAGGGATAGAGGGAGAGACATACACATAAAAAGGCAAATAGGAATATAAGAGAAAACACAGTAAAAACGAGGTAAATATAAGTGCTATGTAAGTTCAGAAAGATTGGTCTAAACTTGAGCAATTAGAGAATGTGCCACAGAGAAACCAGTACAAGATTCATAGAGGTGGAAGGGAGAGAGGGCAGAGATGTGACCAGTACCGAGAATAGAGAAATTCGGACGGAGTGGAGGAAAGTCCTTAAATTCAGATGGGACCAGCTGAAGCACTTGTGATTACAGAAGGTGTTAAAGTCAGCGTAAGAAATATAAACATTATCCTCACTTGCAATTGTCCCCAAGAATACTGACCCATGGGGCAGAAAGCATAACAAGTATGATACACAAGCCAATAAACACTTGGTAAGTTCAAGGCAAATATTAATAACTTTAATAATGTATCTTTATTCCACAGAGCTCAAGATATTTTTCAAATATAATTTCACTTAACTTTTCACAATTCTTGAAAGTAGTAAAAGAAGGAGCTCCAAAATGCCAATATAAGAGAACAGAAAATAGGCTTTCTAAGATTGACCCGAGACTAAAATTTGAGTTCCCAGAGTCTTATACAAGAGGGATCTTCTCTTGGTTCTGCTGCATCTTTTAGTAGGTAATCCCTGAGTGTTCCTTACAAGGTTAGAAGAATTGAAAAACTTCTAATAGACATATTTTCAAAGCCAGTGGGCCTGTATGGGGAAAAGAAACACAAACTGGGACAGAAAACTGATGTAATTAATTTGATTGAATACTAAACTATTGATATGTTATATTTTAACATTTATGCAAATGTCTATTTCTATATGGTGCAGAATAGACTATTGTTTTCGAATGAGATCATTTTTTCCTCTCATATTACAAATAAACCAGGTTTAGGGGCTGCCCTGTTTTCCTTTCTCCTTTGAAAGCTTGAAAGGGAGAAAGTACAGCACGCAAGTGGGCATACTGGTTAATAATGAACACCACATTCTGCCTCAGTCCCACTTCCCAACACCAAACACTAACTCCATCACAATCTTTTGGAAACCTGCCCACATTTCAGAATGTTCTACATTAAATAAAAATAATAATAATAATACTTGACATTTGTATAAATGTTACCATGTGTTTACACATACATTACTGTCTTTGACTTTGGACTTCACAGCCCGGGTAAAACATATCATGCTTTTATAGAAAGGAAAATAGAAACTTGGAATAGTGATGTGATCTGCCCAAGATCAGAAGCCTAAGAAATGGCATGACTTACTAGTTTTATCACTGAAGCTTAATTTCATATCATCAAAGACTTCATCTCAGAACAGTACTGCTGTATGGAGTGGGACTTTTAAATACTGCTGCTCTATAAGGGCTTTTGTTTCATTTCATTTCATTTCAGAGATTCAGCAAATACCCTTTTCTATGGACAGTTCACCAGGGGAAGGGAATGGTGTCAAACTAGAAGGTCGGAGATTATAACAGCATCAATTAAAGTGGGATTCCACTACAGCATTAACACACTGCCCACTCAGACTCCAGGATGGATATTACCATGGGTGTGTGTAGAGGGAGGCCAGCAAGGGGCAGATCCACTGGGGAGGAGTTAGAATGAAGAAGTCTGTCATGTGTAGCTGAGGATCAAGACCTCCATCCAGTAGGCTTATACCACATCCCAACCAGAAGTATGGCCCTTCACTTCTTGATGACTAAGCTCTAATTTAGTGATTGGTTCAATATCTTGCCCACATTTTCCTACGGAAGAACTCGCTACTACCTCAGCTCCCTACATCCCTAGAGATTAAGAATGGCCTTCTTTTGCCTTCCTTCTCAGCTAGAATCATTCTCAGAACCATGATCCCCCAGTACAGTTTGGACCCTGAGACTTGGGCTCTGCTACTTACCCACCCAGTGACTGTTTCCTAAACCCACCACCATCATGTGATTCTCCCAAACACTGACTCCACACCCAGATGTCCTCCTATTGGCTCACACTGCCTTCCTGCATTCATTAGCCCACCTCTAACAACCCTAGTACTCAAGTATGGTTAACAGAAGCTCTAAAATAAACTTCAAACAGCAGTGACCAAGAGAGACTTGCTTAAAGTTCATTTCAAATTTTTTTTTAAGTTCTAAAGCAAATAACCTTATAATGTCTCATATGTAATCCCACTGGTTATATATGTGTATGTGCAATGGGTTTTTTAAATAAATTTTATTAATTTTGTTAGAAGTTTTCCCTCCAATTGTCAAAACAATACATACAAATTAAAGAACTTGGTTGGAGGGAGGACAGAAAAATACCAAGACTCACTCATTTCTCACTTAGTACTTTATCATAAACATTTTCACCTGACGTTAAAAATTCTTGACGCATGATTTTCCATTAAATGAAAGTATGATTATTGATTTAATCATGTCCCCAAGACTTTTTGTCCTGTTAGCTTAAGGAAACTGTTTTCAGGTGAGGTGACACAGAGACACTGCTTAAGAAATGAAAAGCATTACTATGGGCTCGGAGAAGGTAACAGATTTTTTGGCCATATTCTCATTGATGTTAGAGTGCTAGATCCCTTGAGAGACATCCTGGATGGAAAAAGTCACTCCACACCTGAGTACAGCAGCCTTTCCAAGCCACAGAGCACAAGACAAAGAAGATACTCTGGTAAGGTGTGGACTGACAACAATAGCAAACTCAATTCGAACATTGCTCTGACTTTCAAAACTGAAAATGAACTGTCCAAGATATTTTTAGAAACACAAGATTTAAAATTGCCAAAGATAATCTCAAAATGGATTGGGTTATGCAAGCTTTCTCCATATCCCAGTCTTCACTCCCATGTTCCCATAACCAGATGATGTCTGTGACCAAACCCAGGAGCTGGAAGGTCCAACTTCTTTTCTGGCAAAATACTGACCTTCCAACTTTTTCAAGTGTCCCAAGATGCCACATGAAATAAAGAGGGAATGGCAAAAAAAGCTACAGAACCAGAAATGGGTCAACACCACCCACATGTATTTGTTTAAACACGAAAATTAAAAAAACATGAAACACCCACGTAGAGCGTTTTGCTTCCAGTAACTGCCCATCAGAAATGGAGCTCCCCGAAGAAAATAAGTTACCCTTTGCAGCACAGAAGAATTAATCAGGAGGAAATCTGCCCAAAAGTCCACCAGCCCCTCAGTTACTGGGAAGATAGGGACTGACTTGACCATTCTTGTATCCTCAGCACCTAGCCCACTCTCTGGATCAGCATGTAGCCACAATAGAAACTCAGTAAATATTAAACTGAACAAGGAAGCAGAACTGTGAGCAGGGCACGTATTTCAATGTAATTACCAATTGAACAAAAAGCATTAAGGACAAAACAAAGCAAATGACATATTTGTTGCAGCAGCTAAGGTTCAGACCTTGCAAGTAACAAAATGTATCTGTAAGGATTTCCTCAGAGGCCTCAAAGTCCTAGAATGACAGCAATCCTAAACATTCTCATCCACTGTGTGTAGAAAACTGATTCCAAAAGTCAAACAGAAAAGGCAAAAATAAATAAATGAGGTGCAGGGCTAAGCACATTGTATTTGTTACTAAGATTAACAAAACATTTTAGCAAGGTTGCTGAAAACAAAATCAATATACAAAAATCAATTACATTTCTAAACACTAGCAACAAGAAGTTATAAATGTAATAAAGATTGCATAAAAACACAAAGTATTTAGGAATACATTTAACAAAATACATGCAATACCTTTATGAAAAAAATTAAAACTTTATTCAAAAATTAAAGAAAACTAAATGGAAAAGAAGAAATTAAAGACGACTTATGGAAAATTCATATGACTACCTCAATAGGTACAAAAAAAGTATTTCTTAAGTTCAACAACCTATCTTTGATAGAACCAAAGAAAATAAAAATAATAAAGCATTTCCTTGCTAATATGCTTAATGGACAAACACTACAGTAAATATCATACTTTACACAGAAATTTTTGACACCGTCTTTAAGTTCAGGATTAAGACAAAGATAACTGTTATCATTGTCATTTAATATAAAAATGAGGTATAAGAATTGGAAAGCAAGAAGCAAAAC
This sequence comes from Mesoplodon mirus, assembly GCF_964341445.2. Lineage (NCBI taxonomy): Eukaryota > Metazoa > Chordata > Mammalia > Artiodactyla > Ziphiidae > Mesoplodon > Mesoplodon mirus. The sequence goes on along the minus strand of NC_138977.1, from coordinate 11,428,127 downwards.
TGTCTTATGTGTAAGGGAGATGATCATCTACATGGAAAAACATTAGAATCAATAGGAAAACTGAATTAGTAAAGAGCTTAGCAAGGTTTCCAAATACAGATTAACTTACAAAATCCAGAAATGTTTCTAAAGCACTAATAATCAGCTAGAAAATTTCATTTAAAAAATAAGATGTCATTCATTAGTGTGAACAAATTAACAGTACTAAGAAACTAACTTAGCACAAATTATACAAAACCTACTGAGAGAAGACTTTAAAACTTTCTTATGTGGACAAAAAAAAAAAATGTTGCCTGACATTTCAGTGAACAAAGGATGCTGCCTGCCATTCTGGTAAGCAATGAGTCTTGCCCACCACTGAGACTTCAAGCCATCAGCCCTAATGGTGCACCCTGAGGGGAATTTAGGATGGAGAAAAACAGGATACTGGTCCTATATAGTTAAGATGCATATCAAAGGAATAATTTCAATGAGCCCAGACTCTTGCATCTTCCCATACATGAAAAGCACTAAAATTATTAACTTGAGATGTCTGTTTTTTGTGATTAGCAGTAATCTTTTGATGTTCGACTACACGGTTTTGTGTCTGGGTTTTTTTTTTCCCCAGCAGAATCTCCTATATAGCCTGGCTCTGCCCTTACCATTTTAGAATAGTCCCTCAGAGCTATCTGAGAAGCTGCCATCCTGGGCTACAGTCCTCAATAAGGCCACCAAATAAAAGATAATTCTCAACTTTAAGTTGTGTATTTTTTTCTGTCAACACCTGAAAGAGAAAACTTTTAAAACTTTTCTAAAACTTTAAAAAAGAAAGATTTCAATAAATGGGTAACATATTTAAGGATGGAGCAAATTAAAATTAAAATATTCTTAAAACCAATATTCCCAAAATTAAACAAAATATTCCATCTGTATTTTTAAGAACTTATTAACTTATTTCATGGTATGTATGTATATGGGTGATATCCCTGAATAGATACATCAAGTTAGAAAATAAAAGAAGGGACTCTCTCCCTACCACTTTTAACACATAACAAAAAGACCACAGTAGTAAAAACTATATGCAATTATGAAGAAAAAAAATTAAACAAGGGAACCAAAGTTCCACCTGAGAGATCTGAAAATAGAGCTGATGAGTGAGGAAAGGACAGATTGTATAGTAGTTGATGTTAAGAAGTCTGGCTCATTATATAGTGAAAGTTAATACCAATCCTACATTATGTACAAATGTTAAAGACCTAAGTATGAAATAGAAAAATATGAAACTAATAAATATGAGAGGATATTTTTTGAACTTAAGTGGATGAGGACTTCTTAAATAAGACTGCAAATCATTAGGTGAAAATTGATATATTTAACAACATTAAAGCATTAAAGACTTCTATTATTTTAATGATATAACTGAGAAATTCAATAGAGTGATATCAAATAAGGAGAAGTAATGAATGTCTAGCATGTAAAGAATCTGGGATGCAAAGAATTTCTGCAAATATAGACAACCAACCAGAAATCACGTGAAGGTATAGACAAGAACTTCATAGAAAGTGAAACCTGAATGACTAATAAATATATGAAGATATGCTCATGCATATTAATAATTAGAAAAAATCAAAGCAGCCATTCAATTGGTGATGGTGGGAGGGGTCCTGAATCAGGATGAATAGGAAACAAAAAGAAGATTAAATGAATGGATACCATGTTCATGCACTGAAAGACTGTATATTGTATAGACATAAATTCTCCCCAAATCAATCTATAGAATCAATGCAATTACAAGTAAAGAATCAATGGGTTGGTTTTGGTGGTTGTAATTCTATCTATCTATCTATCCATCCATCCTTCTACCACAAGCTAATTCTAAAATGTGTCTATGGAAGAGACCAAGAACAGTGAAAGAAAAATAAAAGCAAGGTAGGAGAACCTGTTTTACCAGATATCAAAAATTAACTATATTTAAGTTATAAATAAAGTATTAAGTTTATCAAGCTGTAGTTTAAGATGGTTTGGATTGGGGATAGACAAATAGAACAGGATCAGTATAAAGGATCCAGAATCAAAGGTATATGGAAGCTTGATTTATTACAGACCTGAACTAAAAGTCAGTAAAAAAAAAAAAAAAGAATGAACCTTTCCACAAAAGGGGCTGAGGCAAAATGGGAAAAAAATATAACATTAACTCTGTACTGATACCATACACAAAAAATTCTGTGTATTTAAGAACTAAATATAAAAGACCAAGCAATAAAATTTTAAGAAGATAGAATATCTTTAGTACTCTAGGGCAAAAAATGATTTCTTAAACATAAAAAACCCAAGCCATAAAGGAAAATATTGATATGTTAGATTATTTTTAAATAATCTGTTCTGTTCATTGAAAGATATCATAAAAAGAAAGTGAAAATTCAAGCCACATACTCGGAGATAATATGTATACTTTTAAATGTTAGCATAAAAATATACAAAGGACGTATGCAAATCAATCAGAAAGACAAACAATATATAAGAAAAATGGCAGCACTTACCAAAAGAGGCAACAAAAAATAACCTAAAAATTTGGAGGATGTAATTTGGAAAACAATTTGGCATTAAGTAGTAGGATTCAAGGATGGGCATACACTGTAAGCTAAGAATCCAACTCCTGGTTTTATATATACTTATAAATATATAAAGATACATAAAGGTATAAGTATATATAAAACCAGGAGTTGAATTCTTAGCTTAGCCAGACAGACATGTACATATACATATATATATATACACACACACATATGTCTTAAAAAACATTGCACAAGATATTCATTTAACTTTCTTTGTAGTGACAAAATGTAATCCAAGAGTAAAATGGGTTAAGTAAATAAATTGTGGTATATTCATACCATGGAACACTATGTAGCATCAAAAATGAATAAACTACAACTGCATGCAACACCATGAATATGGAATATAATGTTCAGTGAAAAAGCAAGTTACAGAAGAAGCCAAGCACGATTTCATTTATATAACTCCAAATGCATGAAAAACTGAACAATATAGGTTTAGGGATAGAAACATATATGATAAAACTATGATGAAAAAGCAAGAGAATTGTAACAAAAAATCCAGGGTAATACATATTTACCTCTTAGGAAGCATAGATAGGTATGACAATGGGACGTGCATCCAAGGAGCCTCAAAAGCAATGGTCCTCTTACTTAACTTGAGTGGTGGTGAGACAGGCTGGTACCTGGTATCCTTTGCTGCAGTGCTGCAATGCTTGCACCTGGACAAACCTCTCCTTAGAAGGGGACAAGAGCCCCACGTGGGGCACCACAAAGTATGTTACCGACCTGGGTCCTTGGCCTTCCCCAATCAATAGAAACTGACTAGAGGCCAGACAAGAAATTCAGGCAAGGCTTTATGGGGGCCCCTACTGCAGCAGGGGGGAGCAAGAACAAACAACAGGTTCCCTTGCTCACTCACTCCCTCGCTGGCTGGGGGCAAGCTTGCTCCTTATATGGGGTGAAGGTAGAGGTGTGTCTAGGGGTCAGGCTGGAGGGGTGGCTTAGGTGTTTTGCCCACCCTTCTGGTGGTGATGAGTGCAGGGGGCATGCTCAGTAGGCTGCTTTAGCTCCCAACACCCTGTTTTTGCTCTGGGCTTTTCAAAAGTGGCAGTAGGGATTTTTTTAATCTTTTTGTATCTTTTGTCCAGACTTTGCCCCAATTGCGCATGCACACAGTTATTTTTAGTCCCATATAGTTTCTTTGTACTTTTTTGCTTGAGGAGAGGTTTGTCCAGGTGTTAGCACTGCAGCAAAGGGTCCCAGGTCCCAGCCTGTCTCAGTAGGTATGCAAGAAATTGCCGTGTTGTCATTCTCTACAACATATGCTTACTCTATAAATAGTTTTGGTTTTGTGCGGTAGGTAACAAAATAAAATATAAAAGCGAATGCCGTCTAAAGGTCCTCTTAATGTCCTTGGAGTGATAACTTGCCCTTTTAAAATCTGTTTTGTCAGTTCGAAGAACAAGTTTTAACAATACCTACCTTACAAGGCTGTGTGAAAATAGAGCAGATCTTAGAATAGTATCTGGTATATAGTAGGTGCTTCATGATTGTTAATTATCATTATTATTATCATTAATATCATATCTACTGTTACCAGTGCAACTATCAATGTGGCCAAAACAATATATGGCCTCTCTGCTTACCTAGTGTTTTAATCCTTTCTACAACCAAAAAAAGGAACTCAGGTGATGAATTATGCCTTTATTCAACTACCTTTTTAATCTTATATATCCTCTTATTCTCACTACAAACCCTCTTTCTAAAACTTCCATAATTGCTGCCTCTATTCAACATGGCTTATATGCTTTCACCTAATTTAGGTCGTCATTCTTAATTTAAGAATATTATCTAATATGAGAGAAATGTACAATGCTCCACATTCATTCCATTTTTATATCCATTCCTCCCAAAGAAAGGCCCTTCATCTCTGAATTTGATTTCAATATTCATGTACCATGAATGTGAGCATCTCGAAGATGAGGGTCACGTCTCATCATTGTTCTATCCCCAACCTCTTGCTCTACGTGACAAGCACATGGATATGTGTTCAAAAATGTTTGAAGAATGAATGACGTATTTTAAAACGAATGAACTAAGGAGTAAACACACACGGAGGATTCTTGTTTAAGTTAAAGGAGAAGGCAGATACGTTTGCCTCTCTCATTTTGTTCTAAGACAACAGTGTCATTAAAGTGATAAAAATCAACACAAAAGGCACTAAAACTTTCGAAGGAATCGGGGCTTCAGCAGTCAAAAGATTTCACCAAAATCCCAAGAGGCGGAAAGTAGCTGAGAAACGTGCTATGAATGAAACAGAATGGAAGAATCCACAGCCAGAGAATGAGAGCCCTGAACACGCTCTAGGCTAGAAATCAGCAGGGACGGATGGTAGGAAAAAGGATGCTGAATGCGGAAAGTAAGTGAAAGTCTGACCAAGGAGAACTCCACCTCCGGCCAAGGCAGAGAGGCAGAGAGAGCTTCCAGCAGCTTAACATTTACAGTCAGGCCAAAAATAAAAATAAAAAATAAATCTAAAAGAGTTCTTTCTGCCCATTTGAATAAGTGCTGCAGAGACTACTGGTGTTGAAGCAGGCACTTACCCACTCTCGCATTTATGAGTTCTTGACCTAAAAGGAAGCTTTCTTTTCAATTCATCCTTGAACAGAGACTGTCGGTTTACAAGACCCATCCCTGTACAGAGAGTTTACAATAAGACTCTCTCTTTAGGAGAGACCAATGTGGAGGGAAAAAAAAAAAAAAAAGTTTCCACAAATGTAAATATGATTACCAGGAGAAAAACTGGAAGATAAAGTCAAGGAACTTTCCCAGTGCAGAGAGAAAACAAAAGATCTACAGAAAAGGGTCGGGGGTGAGAGAAGGGGAGTTCTACATCTACGTGCCCGAAGTTCTGGAGGGTGAAGACAAAAAAGTCATGTGTTTTCACAGGAGAAGGAGTCACCAAATTTTCCAGCCCAAGAACTAACAAGAGAGAAAAAATATCTAGACATACTTTCATGGCCTTTTATACTCCTTAGCATAAAAAAAAAAGAATATCATAAATGTTTCCGAAGTGAAAAAAATAATAAACATTCACTGAAAAAAAATGCATGACAGTCATTCTGCCATTGTCATCATTAAATTCTAGGAAATAAATTTAGAGCAACGTTTTCAAAGTTTAAGGGAAATTTTGGGGTACATAGATTATCTATTTTCAAATGTGAGGTTAAATAAACATATTTTCAGATAGTCATGCATTCAGAACATGTATCTCACTTCCACCTCTCAGAGGAAATCACTTGAGGCTGCCTCACCAAAACAAGAGTGGAAATCAAGAAAGAGAAAGGTGTAAGAAATAACAACAGAAAAGCAGAGCACAGTGAAAGGGACATCTTAAGATATCAGCTATGCAGCAAGCCTGGAAAGCAACTGGTCTGAGGATGAGAAGACCACCAGTAGAAAATCTCATAGAAGAAAAATGAGGTAGACTCCAATCAATATAAAAATTAGTCAAACGAGATTAGTGCTATCATGAAAGGTTGTTTACCATTACCAAAGGGAGGGAAGAAGGAGAGGGAGGAACAGAGACATCAGAAAATACAGAAAACTCTACAAGAAAGCTATTTTTACATATATAAAGTAAACCAACATGTGCCATGACTTTGAGCAGTTAGTGGAGTATGAGATCACAACAGAACTCATTTGACTTGATCCTAGGTTGATTCAAGAGGTATGAGGGGTAGGTAACTGGGCCCATGAAGAAGGAAAAGTAATTTTACTCATCATCTTTAGAATCTACTTAGATTCTTAAAGCATGAAGGAATTGATTATGGTTTCAGAACAGAATGTAAATGCTATCTACCTGGATAATACACAAGGAAACAAAGCCAACAGGTTGGTAGGTGGAGCTGGAAAGACGTGTAGAGGAGATGGGGGGTGTTTACATCTTCCCTGGACAATCACGAGGAATAAAGAGACCTTATCTAAAAACTAGGGAACAAAAGGAGAAATTAAAAGGCATTATCAAAATTATACAGATACCCAATTGAAGAACTTTTCTAAAATATATATTTTAAATTGAAAAGGGGAGGAAATTGTAGAAATGAGATAAACAACCATATTTCAAAATGAGAAGTACAAGTAATGCCTAAGGTTGCTAAATCAATGAGTATTTAAGAATATTATTTAAGGTTAGAGTATTAGAAGAATACTAATAGAAGAACCAAAATCAGAAATGGTTTACATGGTTAAAGTGTTTGTGTCTGAGCAATGGGACGGGGACAGTGAGAAACAGCCTGGTGCTTTTCTTGATGAGCCCTTTGGTATTACTGGATTTTACCCACTGGTAATTTAAGAGTGCATTTTAAAAAATTTAAAAACCCTACTAGATTCAAAGACTGGGATTAATCCCATTGAAATATCGTCATAAAATATAAAGGAAATTTCACATTCAACCTCTACTAAATGCTTTACAACTAATATTATTTAAAATGTCACATTAAAAAAAATCTCTTGGGCCTCCCTGGTGGCGCAGTGGTTGAGAGTCCGCCTGCCGATGCAGGGGATACGGGTTCGTGCCCCGGTCTGGGAGGATCCCATATGCCGCGGAGCGGCTGGGCCCGTGAGCCATGGCTGCTGAGCCTGCGCGTCCGGAGCCTGTGCTCCGCAACGGGAGAGGCCACAACAGTGAGAGGCCCGCATACCGCAAAAAAAAGAAAAAAAAAAAAAAAAAATCTCTTGATTCTCTTTTCCTCATATGTATATTTCAGAATGACTGTCTATGCATTGCTATCTGAATCTCATTGGTTCCAATATATTTTAAATAGTTGTGTGCATTTTTTGCTGACTTTAAATAATACATATAAAAGGTATACATTTTGTGGGAAAATCTGGCAATTCTGAAAAAAATATGTAGAACAAACAATCATAATCCACTCTTCAGAAGTCACCACTTGTGATACTTTGGCAATCATCTTCATTGTTTACTAAAACCATAGCACAACTAATATTTTGCATTCCACTTACAAAAATTAATATTAAAAATTCCATGTTATTAAAAGGACTATTCAAATATAATTTTGAAAATATATGCTTAAGGATTATAAAAATAATAACAAATGTAGGAAAGTCAGAAAAGAGAGAAAAGTATAGAAGAGAAAAATAACAATCCTTTACAATTCTATATTTATTCAGTTTTAACATTTTCATATATCTACTCCCATCTTTGCATATACAGTGTGTTTTAATGGTTGATCTATGTAAGTTTTTGTTTCTTACTTTTTTTTTTACTGAATATTGTAACAAAAAGTATTTCCCCATACATAAGCCTCTTCATAAATATCTTTTACATGCTTTATCAACTTTTAATTAATTATTGTCCTAATATCAAATACTTAGTGTTCTTCCAATTTTAAAATTTTTTCAAATTATAAATAATGATGCAAAGAATACATGTGTGCATAAAAATCTTTGCCTCTTTGGATTGTTTTCATAGCTTAAATTTCCAGAGGTATAAAATGAATACTGGCTCTAAGAGAAATAAACTAAACTGTATAAAGATCATTCTGAGTACAACTGGAAAAGCATGTAATTTAGATAAAGGCAGGGTAATTCTTTGACGTGTAAAATGGTACTGCGTAAATTAAAAACAAAAAAACAAAAGATAGGTGTGAGTTCTTTTCAAGTGCTTTGAGAATCGGTAAGAAAATATGATCCCTTTTGCATTGAATACACACACAGCAAACTTAGAAACAGCAATCTCCTTTCTCCCAAAAGTGAGCAATGATTTATACCAGGGAAACAAACAATACTGCTGGTTTCATTCTTTTTATGGCCAATGTATCTCTGCAGAAGCAGTAGAGCAGGTAAAGATTCTGAGTCAATGATAAAGTACCAGCGCTTATTTACAAGTAGTTAAAAGGGTTGCTTTAACCAATCATGCTTCCTCTTTGTTCCTAATGATTCTTAGAGGGCATAAAGTTAAGGTAACGGTGTGTATATCTGATTAAATGGAAACTGAATCACCAGGTGTGTTACAGAATCATTTTTTTCAAGAGATATTAAAGAACTGAGGTTTATATACAGATCTCCGAAAGAAGAGATCCAGTGACTTCCAAAGATCTCTTAGTGTTTTAAGTTCTAAAGGAAAAACACTAACTAACCTTATATTAATTAGCTTACAACCCTTAAAGCACCACAGGATGCTGGTAGTGTGACGCTTACTTTTGTTTCAGGGATTTCTGCTAATTACTTGGGTGTTCAATGTTAGGGGTCTCTCTTAGTATCTCCACCTTGGTACTATGCTTGGAACTTCTTAAATACACATTAAGTGATTCAAGGTGTTTGGAGAGTAGTGATAACTCAAAATGGTGGAAGGAGTAAAAAAATAGGACATTATTCTACACTGGGAGTAAGTTACAAACAAAGAGGGTGCTTCAGGGCCCAGAGTCTGTAGAGCAGGCCACCTAGGGAATCTGAAAATAGATCCACATGGTGAGAAAATGGATTTGATGAGGAGAAACTGTCCAGAGATAAAGATGGAGAAGTTGACCAGAGATAGATCACAAACAGCTTTGTATACCAGGTTAAAGTCATAAAAAAAAAAAACACTGAAGGCATTTAAACACAGAGTGTCATGATGATAAAGAACACGCTAGCTGAAGAATAAGGAAACAAATGGGGGGAAAGAGGTGGTTTTAGTTAGTAATCTAGACAAGAGATGATGATGGCCAAAGTTAAGAAAGTAAAACTAGGATGGTGTCATGGGCCAAACTGTGTTCCCCAAAATGCAGATGTTGAAGCCCTAACCCCTCATGCCTCAGCATGTGACAGCATTTAGAGACAGGGCATGTAAAGAGGTGATTAGGTTAAATGAGGCTGTTAGTGTGGGTCCTAATTCAATCTGACTGGTGTTCTTCTAAGGAGAGGAAATACGGACACACAGAGAGACACCAGGGATGTGTGTGCACAGAGAAAAGATTATATGAAGACAGGAAGGAGGCAGTCATTTGCAAGTGAAGGGGAGAGGCCTCCACTCTGGCACACCTTGATAGTGGGCTTCAAGCCTCCAGAGCTGTGAGAAAATAAATCTGATTTTAAGCCACTCAGTCTGTGGTATTCTGTTGTCAGTCCTAGCAAACTAATACTGATGGCTATAAGTGAGTGGACCTGACAGATACTTAGAAGTCATGAATCACAAAACTCAGTGACTGGATATGAGTTTTAACAGAGAGAGGGGAGTCCAGGTGACTGCAGAGAATGGAGCCATTTTCTGAGGTAGGGACTCCAAGAGGAGGAACAGGATGGACTGAAACTTAACAAATTCAGTTGTGGACATGTTGAGTTTTTGTAATGATGACACACCTAAGTAGAAAATCTAATTATAGATTAGATAATTTGATAAATACATGGATCTGGAGCTCAGGACAGAGAGCGTGGCTGGAGAAATGGGCCCAGGTCCATCAACTTACAGATTAGTGAAGATGCTGCTGGGGAGCAACAGAATGATTGCTTAAACTTGGTGACCTATGGATAAGAGCATATGGAAAGGAGACAGTGACAGAGAATTCCATCTTCCCCTTGTAAAGGTCACTAAGGGTTTGGCTCTTAGCTACTGAGGCAGCCACTTGAATGTCCACTCAGAAGATGTTTCTCTTTGTGAGTTCCCTTTAATAGGAGCCTACTTTGGTTCAGGTTTTGGGCAGTAGCATGTCAAGCCCCAGAGAACAAATCATAATTGACACATGGAAATCATAGGTTTTTTTGCCAGGGAATGTTTAGCAGGCAGTTGACCTATCCATCTCCAATGGAGATGTATCTGAAAAGATTTTCTTCTTGATTAAAAGAGGAAAAAAATGTGTGACGAAACATTCACCTCCTTCATCTTGAACCTAAGGACTGGTGAGACGATGTCATGCTTGGTACTGTGGCAGCCACACTGTGAGAATGAGGGAAGGTTAAGAGAACTGAAGAAAAGCCTCCCCAGAGGTCTGGACTTGTGGAGTTGCTGAACCAATCCTGTAGTCACCTACCTCGTCACTTGTCATGGGAGAAAAACAATCCCACACTGTTTATTCCACTTTGGTCAATAATCCTATTTTGAGAAGCTGAAAGCATTCCAGTAGGTACCAGGATTTTCCTCAAATAGCTCACCTGCTAAATGATAGAGAAGGTACTTTTCCCTCAGTTTTATTGAGATGTAGTTGACATGTAACATTGTATAAGTTTAAGGTATACCTCATATAATTACCTTTTTTTTTGGTGATAACATTTAAGATCTCTCTTAGCAACATCCAAGTGTACAATACAGTATCTTTAACTAAAGTCACCATGTTGTACATTAGATTCCCAGAACTTATTCATCTTATTACTGAAAGTGGCCACCCTTTGACCAACATTTCCCCATTGCCCCCATCCCCAGACCCCAGCAACTGCCAAACTCTTCTCTTTGTCTACGAGCCCAACTTTTTTTTTTTTTTTTTCATTTTTGGCAGCACCACACTGCTTGTGGGATATTAGTTCCCCGACCAGGGATTGAACCCAGACCCTCAGAAGTGACAGCGTGAGTCCTAACCATTGGACCACCAGGGAACTCCTGAGTTCAACTTTTTAAGATTCCACACATTAGTGAGATCGTACAGTATTTGTCATCCTGTGTCTGGCTTATTTCATTTAGCACAATATCCTCCAGGTTCATCCATGTTGTCACAAAAGGCAGGATTTCCTTCTTTTTTATAGCTGAATAACATTACTTTGGTTGTTTCCATGTGTTGGCTATTGTTAAGAATGCTGCACTAAACATGAGGGTGCAGATATCTTTCCAAGATAGTGATTTCATTTTATGGAAGGTATTTTGAAAGTGCCCACCAAGATGTCAGCTCGTTCAGCCCACTACAGCTATGAGCCTCCAGCTTTTAGTCTGGGTGTTCATTTCTCCTCCTTCAGTTTCTTTTTCTCTGGCTTTTAGTCTGGGGGTTCCTTTCTCCTCTTTCAGTTTCTTTTTCTCTGGCTTTTAGTCTGGGGGTTCCTTTCTCCTCTTTCAGTTTCTATGCAGAAAATAATAATAATTTAAAGATAGCACTGACCACCCTCTCTGTGCAAAAATAATAAAATGGAATGAAGCAATTGGTAGGATGTAAGATAGAAAACATCAAGAATTAGTTCTTTACAGCACCTTATACAATATCCAAGTTTTAAAATGGGTTTTTGCAACAGTCATCAATTAGCCAAGGTACAATATAATTTCAAGTCTGTATTCATTTAATAATCAGACAGTAGGTGCTCAACAAAGACTTTCTACTAATTGAATTTGACATGAGAATCACTGAAAAAATATCAGCAAAATCATTTTCAGTTTCCTTGCTATAGAAGAAAAACCTCACAGATTGTCATTGCATTTTTTCATAAAAGGAAAGTTTTTAAAACCCAAGTATTTTTACTACTTTACTTTTCAATTTTATGACACAGAACCCTACAAAGTGAATTCGCTTCTGTGGTCTAAGGCAGGAATAGAGATAAGAAATGTGTCTCCAGTTTCCCAGGGGAATTCCAAGAACCCTTTAAAAAAAAGAGTGGGGAGTGCTTTCCTGGTGGCGTAGTGGTTAAGAATCTGCCTGCCAGTGCAGGGGACACGGGTTCGAGCCCTGGTCTGGGAAGATCCCACATGTCACGGAGCAACTAAGCTGGTGCGCCACAACTACTGAGCCTGAGCTCTGGAGCCCACGAGCGACAACTGCTGAGTCCACGTGCCTAGAGCCCGCGCTCCGTGACCAGAGAAGCCACTGCAATGAGAAGCCTGTGCACCGCAACGAAGAGTAGCCCACACTCGCCGCAACTAGAGAAAGCCTGCGCAGCAACGAAGACCCAATGCAGCCAGAAAATTAAATTAAGAAGAGGGTTAACATAAATTATATTAAAAAAAAGGATAATGCCAATTCACTTTAAGCACTACAATACATAGAAAAATAAAGAAGACTTCTCAATTCTTTCTATGAGGTGAACAAAATTCTGAATTTAATCTTGAGGATATGTATACTACATATCAAAACACACACACAGGCACACACAAATTCCAAAGACTAATTTCACTTATGATTATCAACGTAAAAGTCCTAAAGAAAATATTTGCAAACAGAATCCATCAATACTTCTTCAAAAAGAAGAGTAGTGCATCACGATCAAATATGGCATATTCTAAGATCATTCTATCTGAGAAAATGTATTAATACTACTTATACTTTAATATTTAAGTCAGATCATGTCGCTTCCCTGCTCCAAAACCTCCAAAAACTTTCCATTTCACACAGAGTAAAACCCACAAATTCTTACATGACCTAAAGGGTTTATGTAACCTGGCAATCTATATAAATAACTGTTGTGGCACTTCCCTGGTGGCACAGTGGTTAAGAATCCGCCTGCCAATGCAGGGGACATGGGTTCGAGCCCTGGTCCGGGAAGATCCCACATGCCGCGAAGCTACTGAGCCTGTGTTCTAGAGCCCACGTGCCACAACTACTGAGCCTGTGCTCTAGAGCCCGTGCTCCGCAACAGGAGAAGCCACCGCGATGAGAAGCTCGCACACCGTAACGAAGAGCAGCCCCCGCTTGCCGCAACTAGAGAAAGCCCGTGCGCAGCAACGAAGACGCAATGCAGCCAAAAATAAATAAGTAAATACATTTTTTTAAAAAAAGTATTTGCGTCAACATCTTTAATAATTATAACAACTGTTGCCCCTGTCTCTTACTCTCTCCACTCAGTCACACAGCTCCGGCCACACTGGACACTCTGCTGCTCCTCAAACAACCCAGGGACGTTCCTGCCTTAACAGCCTTGCACTGCTACACCTTTTGTCTGGAACACTTTACACAAGTATCTGTGGGGTTAAATCCCTCACTGCCTTCAATTTTTTGCTTAAATGTCACCTTCACCATAGGCTTATGCTGCCCCCTCTGCTTAAATTTGCAACTGTTTTACCTCCACCCCTGATGCTTCTGATTTTATATGCTGCTCTGTTTTCCTTTTTCTATAGCATTTCTGTATCACCTAGAACTGATTCAATGTATTTATACATCATGAGTTTTACTTATTGTCTGTCTCTCCTGCCACAATACAAACTCTAAAAGAGCCAGGACTCTGTTTTGTTCACCACTGTATTCCACATGCCTACAATAGTACCTGACACATAGTTAGCATTCAATTGATTTTTTAAATAAATGATGGAATGATTAGTATATCTGAAGAAAAGTCACATGGTATTCTTTATCGAAACTAAAAAACCATTTGACAAATAAATATACATTCTTGCTAAATACTCAGCAAAATAGAAATTAACAGCTAAATCCTTAAGATTTACCTCAAGATTATTCTTAGTGGGAAAACGCTGGATGCACTCCACTACCATCAGGTAAAAGGGTGCTCAGTATTACCACTAATACTTAACACTGTATGGGATGTATTAGCTGATTTAGTTAGAAATAGAAAGAAATTATCAATACAAAAGGAATAGGCAGAATAAAGTATCACTACCTGGAGATGAGAGAATTATACAATTAGAGTAAAAAATCAAATAAAAAACTACCAAAATGAACATAAGATTTAGTGAGGTATCAGCACATAAAATTAGTACATAGAAAGCAATAATCTGCATATGTACATACAATGACCAGTTATCATATCTATAATGGAACAGAAGGTCAAATTTACAACAGAAACAATAACACAAAATAATAGGTAAAGTACTTAGGGATTATTTTTCAAATAAATGTGCAAAACTGTATTAGGAAAACCTAAACATGATTAGAAATGGCAATTGAAAAAATACATGTTATAAAAATGTCAATTCTCCCTAAATTAATTTACACATTTAAAATTATACCAATAAAATATCAGCAGATTTTTTTCTGGAAATAAGCTGATTCTGCAGTTAGTGTGGAAAAAACAAGTAAGTACAAGAGGAAAGCTCTATAAATTAAGAGCAGTGAGAGAAGACTACATTGTTCAGATTTTAAAACATACTATAAAACCTCAGTGATCAAAATAATAAGTATTGGGCACATGATTCAGCCAACCAAAGGAGCAAAATAGAAGTCCAGTGAATTCAGAAAAAGAAATACAAATGGCTCTCAAATATGTTAAACAATATTCAATCTCACTTATAAAAAAATTCAATTAAAACTATACCAGCTTTATAACAAAGTGAATCAGCAGAAACTAATACATAATTGTGAAGCAATTACACTCCAATAAAGATGTTAAAAAAATTAAATCAATTAAATTTAAAAATTTAAAAAAACTATAACAAGATACCATTTACACCTCACAAATCTGTTAAGTTCCAGCGAGTTTGATAACACATTGTATTGGTAAGCATAAAAAAAAATACACTCGCACATGCTGCTGGCGTCAATTGGAGGGCAACTTAACAATATCAATCAACATTACAAATACATGTATCTTTTGTTCAGTAATTCTACTACTCAGAATTTACCCTAAAGAGGTGCTCATGCTTCTGAAATGATGCCTTTCAGGACTGTTGTAATAAGATTAAAAACAAGCTAATGTCTATTAATAAGAAAGTAGTTAAATAAATTATGGTGCATCCATTCAGTGGAATGCAGTGCAGCTGTCAAAATGATACTGAGGTCTTTATTACTGATTGAGGCAGACTGGGTTACCATTCACCAGTTAGTCAAAACTCCCCTACTGTGAGGTTTCTCCCTGCAGGAGGATTATATATCCCCATCCCTGTTGAACTTGGGAAAAGGTATGACTTGCTTTGTCCAATGAAACGTGGGCATATATGTCATGGGTCACTTTCAGACAGAAGATTTAAGAGCCAAGATGTGATTTTCCATGCCCTTTTTCCTCTCTGTCATGAACCTGGCGATGTTCCATATAGATGTTGCTCAATCAGCCTGAATTCTCAAGAGATAATGACCTGGACAAGGGCTACAGATGACTCACAATAGACATGTATTGTATGAGTGAGATACCAATCTATGTAATTTTAAGGCACAGAGATTTTAGGATCAACATAGTAACCTATCCTGGCCAATGCACTCATGTAGAAAAGTCTCCAATATATGTTGTCAGGTGAAAAAAGCAAGGTACAGAAAAGTGTGACCAAGTATGCTACACTTTGCTTAAAAATAGAGGGGAATGTTCATAGCAGGACTATTCACAATAGCCAAGACATGGAAACAACCTAAACATCCATTGACAGATGAGTGGATAAAGAAGATGTGGTACATATATACAATGGAATATTACTCTGCCACAAAAAAGAATGAAATAATGCCATTTGCAGCAACATGGATGCAACTGGAGATTATCATACTCAGTGAAGTAAGTCAGAAAGAGAATGACAAACACCATATGATATCACTTACATGTGGAATCTAAAGTGTGACACAAATGAACCTATCAGTGAAACAGAAACAGAATCAGGGACATACAGAACAGACTGGTAGCTGCCAAGGGAGAGGGGGTTGGGGGAGGGATGGAGTGGGAGTTGGGGTCAGCAGATGTAAGCTTTTTTATATAGAATGACTAAACAAGGTCCTACTGTATAGCACAGAGAACTATATTCAATATCCCATGATAAACCATAATAGAAAAGAATATTTAAAAGAATATATATATGTAAAACTGAATCACTTTTCTGTACAGCAGAGATTAACACAACATTGTAAATCAACTATACGTCAGTAAAAAAATATTAAAACTGAAAAAATAGAGGGGAAAACTAACATATAAACATATATGTGTACTAGCTCATACAAGCATAAAATTTCTCTGGATGATTTTTATCTCTTAGGGCCAATGGATCTGGACAAATGGAAAAGACAGTTGAGACTTTTGACAGGATACTTCATTTTATATTTGCTGACACTTGATTCTATGTAAGTATTATTGATTCAAAAACTTAAATACATTCTTACGGAAAGAAACACCTGTCTCTAAAACATATGTTGGCATAAAATCTTAAGAAAACAAGTAGGAGAGAGAACAATGACCAAATTATCAAACGCCTTAGCAGCTTATTCCCACAGTTTAGGTTTCGTCCTTGGAAGATGTGGAGCCAGAAGAGCTTTCAGCAGGGAGAACACAGGACCAGACTCATGTGCCCACCAGGCAAGCAATGTGGAAGATGAATTAGAAGGGGGAAAACTGAAAAGTGAGATATGATGAGAATGATATTTCCTTCAGGTTCATCTCAGTGCCCTACTCAACAACATGCACAGTAAATTTCCTAGGGTGACACCCAATAGCCACTAACTGTCTGCAACATTATTCAACTTTTCCCTGACAATACCTAAGCTTGAAGGATAAAATAGTGTAGGAATAAATACACCTTCAGCTGCTCTAGCATACTGGAACAACTTTTTATCGAAATATGTCAACATTTATACTAGAATTATATGAAAATCAAGATTTATCTTATATGTTATTCAAAATTCATTTGACTCTGGCTTCTGTGAATACCAGAGATGGTGTTTTGATTTTTCAATTTTGTTATAAATACTTAAGTTGCCAAGTTCCATCATCTCTCACTACCACCTAAAATAAAAGACTTTACTGGAAACTTACAGTTTCCCCAGTAAAGGAGTCCTGCTGCTCGCCTTCATGATCTCACACACACACACACACACACACACACACACACACACAAAAACAAGCCAGCCACCTAGCAACTAGATTCTTCCTTCAGGGGGAGTAGTTTTTCTTTTTTTTGTTTTATTCTACTGAATAACAAATGCTGAAAAGAATTACCAAATAGGGCTTCACAACAGGTGAAACTTCCTAGGACTCTTGCTTGAAGGTTTCTAAATGGAAACTATTAATAAAAATGCAGAGAAATCACGACTTCCCAAATTGAAAGTCAGATGAAGATACTTAAGAAAATGACATACAAAAAGTCTTTCAGAGGATTTATAATATACCTGTTTTAAGAATCAAAGGATTATCCAATCGGGAAGAAAAATTATACCACCTTTAATTAGAAATAGAACCTAATCTCAACTGTACTCATCTTTTTTCAGTGTAACAAGACTACTTTATGTGAATAATATGCATAAGTAATTAATAAAAATATAAACTGAATACATTAAGGGATAGTTATGATGGAGGAGCTAAAACTTAAAAGAGATTTTTTTACTTGGAAATAGCCCTTGACAATGCAAACATAAATCCCTATCATTCTGTATATTTATCCAACTATTCATGATCAGGACACCAACAGAAATTGCCACATAAGATTTTTTTTTAGAATTCTTTCTTTTTTAATGCTGTTAGAATATTTATTTACACAACTCACTATTGAAAATAATGAAGATTTTGGAGAGCCAAAGAACTCCAGAATGAAAATCATCAATATCTTTTATTGATAATATGAGACCACAATGCCTAAGCAGCTAACACTGTTATCCTAAATATTTGTGGATTTGTTAATATTAGGATACAGTTTTCAAAAATTGTTATCCTAAATATTTGTGGATTTGTTAATATTAGAATACAGTTTTCAAAAATTAAGACTCAAATATTCAGATTGGTTAGGGAAAAGGACACAAGGAATTTTAACCTTTTTATTTTCAAAAATATTGGCATAAGAAGTGACTTTACCAGTCGTCCTGGATGAAAACCTTATTACTAAAGAAGAAGAGTTTAATCTTATCAGTAAATAGATTTTTATCAATGAAATGTGTTCTGAAATCGGTGCATGTTGAAAGAATTTCAAGGTCAAAAAAAAACATAAAAAGGAAAATGGTCAATATTTTCATTTTGAGAAAAAGATATAAAAGTTTTAAGATTCTAGAACATAAACATATTCCTTCATATTTAATTTCCACTTATGTAGTATAAGAAAAGATATTTAATAGGACTAAATAGCAGTGCCAAATTTTAATCATGACTTTGCATATTGCCTTAATACCTATAATTAATGTTCATTTCACTCTGAAAAAACAAAGGTCTTCTAGAAACCCAGCTGTTCTAAGAAGTGCTCCAGAACTCCATTAGTCTTTTAACACCTACAACATTATATTCAGGACAAATGTTTGATCCTTTAATACATTTCTTACCGATCTCCATGTATCTCTACAGTGATAGGCAGCAGGCATTGCCCACTTGATATTTATGTAGATTACTGAGGATGGATTCATGGACTGAATTTCCGTTTATAAACTATTAGTAATAACCTGTCATCATGTGAAGAAACTACTGACACAGATGCAAAGAATGTATGAACATCCTAGAATATAAACTAGAATTTATTATGAAATAGTGACGTTTGTACCAAATGATCTGTATTCTTCTTGGGTATTCTCCTTATGACTGATGTTTCTGGATCAACAAGATTCAGTCAAGCTGCAGTCGACTGCGGTCAACTTTTCGCAGTGACTCGAAAAGATTTGGTTTTCCCATATTAAAAAAAAAAACCTTACAGGATATAATATGACCTTGCTCTTAATAAGAATTTATCATCAAATTGTACAACAACTAAATGAACTTAATGCCACAGAACTGTACACTTAAAAGTGGTTAAAATGGTAAACTTTATGTTATGTATATGTTCCACAAATTAAAAAAAGAATTTAACATCAAAACACTTATTAATAATGCTGTCATATAGCATTTAATTATAAAATAATATAATTCACCTTTTTCTACTACACATCCTCACATAAAGTTTTGTTCCTATTGTATTAGCTTCTTTTACTCATAACCCTGAACTACATCTTGATCCATCAGCAATATTTATTCATTGATTCAGAATATGAATATTTTACTGCCATAAATATGAGCAGTAATCTACTGAGATTAACATTTCAGTTATGGGACCACAGCTAGTATATACAATCATATTTTCAGTGCTGTACCAGTGGCTTCATAAAATCAGCTCAACCAACATCTACTGAATTCCTATACAGCACAAAGGACTCTCTCAGACATTTTTATTGTCAACTCAATATATGGTTGACTAACTTGTAAGCTTTACACTCATACTATAGATATATTCATATGTAAGGCCGCTATTAACCCCACACTGTGATCCCAAAGTCACTATGGAAATTTTCTAAGACCAAATCTCGTTGTTATCATATGTATCCTATACTTATCCTTATATCAGACTTCTAATCCTCTTGTCTACCCTCCCCAAAACTGTCTTGCATACAAATTGTCATTCAACAAAGATACATTAGCTTAACAGTATTTCTTCCTGATTTTACTAATTATATATGTCCAGACAGAAAAGAGCTCTTTTCTAGCAATTTAAAAATTAAAGATATTGTACAGGTACCAGTATATAATGCTGACATTTTTTTGTACTGGTTGTTAAAATATTAATCTACTGTGAATCCAGTGGTGGAGTTCTATATATTGCTGTATCAGGAGTTACCTAAGGATACTGCCATGGAGCAGTGGCAGTAGAGGCTGGCAATGGGGCCAGGTGCAGTGTTGGTGACTATGTGGCACCTACCTCCACCCATACATCTGCCTAGTACACCAAGGGTGACCACGGCAGTGGAATCATGGGCAATAGCTGTCACTGCCTCAGAGTAGCACAGTGCAGGCAGGGCAGGTGTGTGGATGGCAGGGCAAGCAGCACTGGTGGACGTGCTGTTGCCAGAGCCAAGCCAGCTTTTCCCCGAGTCTGGGTCATAAGGAAATGGCTTGATATCCAGCTGTGTATCCTGTTTTGACCCAAGGACATCATGCCAGCTGCCCTCCAACTGCATAGACGTGCTGGCTAGGGGAAACCTAATGAGGAAGTCATTGGAAAAGTTTGATGTGATTTATTATGTTACTACTATCTAAAAATCAACCAATGATTTGGAAATTGTTGGAATGATTTGTTAAGTTTAAAAGAATTTAAAGTATAACATGACACTTGGGAAACTGGCTTATGATACATGTCAGTTAAGTTAGAAAATAAAATAATTATATTTGAATTTTTTCTTGTGCCTTGATTTATAGATTGATTCATCTGACCATCTGGTTAGTAATATTTTGAACATCCATTTTTTCATTTAACTCTCACCGCCCCCCGCCCCCACTTCATAAGGATGAGGGCCTATATCTACATTTGTTTACCAATATATCCCCAAAGGAAAACTTGGTGCTGGCACATAAGAGGCCTCAAAATCTTATCCAATGAATGATTAAATAATTGAATAAGTATATACTTAACCAGCAATTATAATTTCCCAAGCCCCCCTAAAACCAAAGTCAACAATTCCATTTCACACACACACACAAATTACTGAGAACCTACTAGTGTAATGCACTCTAGGAATTCTATGGAGGGTATGAAGATGAAGAATTACCCGGTCCCTGCTTTCAAACAAACTTAAAATCTAACAAGAGACAGAGTTTCTTGATAAAAATTAAAATCCCACATATTTATAGCACACTTCTCTGCTGAACTCCACATTCTAACGACAGCGGACTCTTCAAAAACTGATGTACCTAACAGCATGCATGTGGCCACACACCTGTGGTGATTTAGCCTTGACAGTGGATAAAGAGTTCGGCGGTTCAGGATTGTGCCTGTCCTACATTGCCCGGAAGTCCTGCTCCCTTCAGTTGCTGTTCCAATGGAGAACCACACTTTCTGATTCTCTAAGCTGTGAGAGTTGCTTCATCACCAAATGTCTTGGCTTGGCTTTGTTTTCCCTCCTTTAAAGTTAGAAAATAATGTTATGCATTTTTAATACATACAGATGTTTTATTAATTCCACTAAAGTCT
The DNA here is from genome assembly GCF_964341445.2 of Mesoplodon mirus. Lineage (NCBI taxonomy): Eukaryota > Metazoa > Chordata > Mammalia > Artiodactyla > Ziphiidae > Mesoplodon > Mesoplodon mirus. The sequence goes on along the minus strand of NC_138977.1, from coordinate 11,406,845 downwards.
GTTTGATCCCATTCTTGCGAACATGCTGTTCTTCTCGCCTAATGTGTGGAAATGGATGTAAGCACATGCTGTTCATTTTGAGAAGCAAACAACATGATGCTCAAAGGATTTAATCAATAACTAGGCTACGACAGAAGGAAAACAAACAATGTTGTTACCTCCTTAGTGCCTTATTTATACATATTCATAAGAAAATAAGGGGAAAAAGACATCAGAACACTGGATTTTAGTAAAATATTTTTGAGCAGTAAAGACGTCTAGAATTCATAGACTATTCCCAACATCTTCAGCTATATGGATTTGACAGGCTTTATATATGTAAAAGCATGACAATCCTTTATAGTTATTAGAAGAACACCCTTCTGGAACATCGCACCAGTCACAGATGGAGGATTCTCGTCTATCATTTAGATGCCAAAAAATGAAAGGCTTTACTATGAGCAACATCAAATTTATATTCATAACATAAGGTACATCCAGATATTTAATGCCATACACCCTGCCTCAGTTTCTCCTCGTGTGCTTGTGATCTCACTCCTAAAAATGGTGAAAGTGAAATTTCAAAACAGCCTCACTGTAGAGGGAGTTTCTTCCACTCCACTCTAGTGCCTAAGCCCTTTTTCTTAAACCCAGCAAGGAGACTTATTCATGCACTATTCGTGTCCCAAGCTAATCATAAGTAAAAGTAACACTACCTTGAAACCTTATAAAGCTTCTATAAACGTTATGTCATTTCAGAATGGAAATTAACATCATTTTCTGAACATTCTTACAGTAACCCGCTCTGTCATTCCTCACCATTCATTTGATAAAAGGTAAAGAAATGTTAATGGGTCTCTTAGGAAAAACCTCTCCTGACAAATCATCACATGGAGCTAAAAGTCTGGATGAACAGAACCCAGACTTGTAGGAGCCAGTTGGGTTAATGCAGTGAGTATAACACAGAGTTTCTCTAATATCAACTTTGCCATGTCTTTCCATTACCCCCGTGTTACTGAGCGGTGTAATGGTGTTTTGTGCTATTCAGTTGAGCTTTGCTCTGTAACTTGTCACTGCCAATAAAAGGATAAAGAAATAAACAATAACACATAAAAGAAGTTGGAAATGCTTTCCAGTGACACATATTATAGATCCAAGCTAATAAAAAGTTTCATTTTCAAAGATCATAGTGCCAACAACAAAATAAATGAATACTAAATCAATGATTTACAATATATGTGTCCTATATACCGAAAAACAACAAAGTAACGGAAGAACTCCATCTCTTATCTCTCACTTCCTTTTGTTATGTTGTATTTTGTGTCTTTGGGCAGTATTTATATTCTGAATTGAAATTTTAATACTGCATAAAACATGGTGGCAACTACTTTAAAAATCATGATACCAATTTCTCTATAAACCCTAAAAACACAAAAAGGTATGGACCTTTCCCCCAGGTGTGGCCAGATTGCCAAGCGCTTTCATCTGCAGGCTGAGGAGGGACAGCAAATGGGCAGTGGCTGGAAAACAGGACATAATCTCTGCTATAACAGGGTGTTTCCCCATCACTGTGCAAAAAACAAAAGGGGAGGAATGGTAAGAAAGTAGGTGAGGGCGATAGAGGAGGACCATGCATTTTCCTTCTCTATGGAAGAGATCATATTTTAAGTACAATATCTTCAAGCAAAAGCAAAATGTCCGTGGAAGACAAGAGGGAATTGCAGTGGGGTTGGAGGTCCTTCACTATCTACATCACCAGACTTTTTCCCAACACGCAAGAGGTTAAAAAAACTAACTAGAGTGTGAATGAATTGACAAACATATATTAAAATAAATTGCAAAATATAAGTCTATTTTTCTTAGATGGTATAAAATGCTAAGATAAAAATAAAAACAAAGATAGAAAATAGATATTACTATTGGGTCAAGTTACCTACTAATACCATGGCCAAATAATCTGACCTTTTCTCCAAAATTATTTTATACAGTTATTGTATAAAGAGGGAAAGAAATGTCATGGACTATTAAAACTCAATTTGGCCTGCCTGAAACTATACATAAGACACAGGAACCAAGTGAAAGAGTTCCCAGTGGCCAAAGCTGGAACAATTTGAGCAAATAAATTCATAACGTAGTACTGGATTATAATCCAAAGCATAAAATAAATATCCACAAGTCCACACTAATATAAATAAATGATTGAATAAGTCAATATATAGAGGTGAAGAGATAGTTCTCCTGTACAGAAGGAGATAACATAAGTAGATACTCCACCCTCAAGGAGATGGAGCATAACCGCTGCCCCCCAGGACTCCTTAAGTGTGAGCTATACGTAGTAACTCCCTTCCAAAGGGAGTTACTGGAAAGAGGGGGAAGGAGTAACTTTACAGAGGAGAAATCTGACAAACACCACCTCACCAAATGATCATGGTTAACTCAACAGTGCTGAGACATGTAAATTGTATGATACGATGAGAATGGCGTTTTACTTCTATGATCTTTCTCCCAAGAACCCATAAGTCCAGTGAAATCATGAGAAAGTATCAAATTCCATTAGAGGGGCAACTTACAATATACCCAACTAAAACTCCTCAGAATTGTTAAGGTCAGCAAAAACAAGTAAAGTCTGAGAAAACTGTCACAGCCAAGTGGAGCCTCAGGAGACATTACAACTAAAATGTAATGTGATATGCTGGATGGGATCTTGGAACAGAAAGAGAACATTAGATAAAAACTAAGGAAATCTGCAAAAAGAATAGACTTCGGTTAACAGTAATGAATCAATGCTGGTTCATTAACTTGAGCAAATGTACCATAATAACGTAAGATGTTATTAATAGGAAAAACAGTATGGGGTCCCTGGGAATTCAGCATTATCTTATAATTTTTCCATAAATCCAAAACTGTTTTAAAATAGAAAGTTTATTTTAATGAAAGCCATATAAATATAAACTTATTGTGCCCCTCATGTCTCAGTTTAACAAAGCAATTATTTTTCATGCTACTCATTCTATTAAACATAAGCTGTGATGAGAAAAACAAACCTGGCATCCCAATCGAACTATGTCTTTCTATGGGGATTTAGTTGTTAGATTTTTAACATTATGAAGACAAATTAGGTAAGCTTGACAAAACATTAGCTTAATTCTACAAATATTTTTATATGCATTAGCTTTATTTTCTATGTATGTTTACTTATTACAAATCATGTGTATTGTCTGGAGACATAATTCAAAAATTCAGATATCATGCTTTAAAGGATAGGTAAAAACCAACTACAGAAAATCCCATTTTTTGCCATAGGTAGTTATTCATTTTGTCTCCACTTTTCTAAATTGCCAGCTTTCTACTCAAAGAAGATACTTTTTCCCCTCACAGTAGATCTTGTCCACCTACTGTGTAAAGAAAGTAAAGTTGCACTTTCTGTTGTGAAGTCATGGTGCTAAATTTGGGTCGCCATAATTACTTCTGTGGCAACAGACTGATGTCAGAAAAGGGATCAGAACCACTCCGGTGCAAAATAGAAATGTGTCTTCTGCTTCTCTCCTGGGTAGGTCCTCTTGGGGAAATACCTCCACCTTTGTACCCACGATAGAGTCTTTAGGCATAGGTATCTTATTGGAGGAATGTTTTACCACTCTCCATTCATAGGGTTGTAACTTCCGAGGACATCATTCTCAGAATAGATTAAAGGTTAAACTCCAAGTAGCCAATTTTCATTTCATACAAAATTAATTCATCAAGAACATTATAATGGCACTCTTTAAATATTTAATTGAGTGTGTGTTCATATTTTCCATACCCTTAAGTTAAATATGCTGTTATAGGAAAAGTTAAGAATTAGTGCAAGAAAGGAAAAGGATCCACTTCGTCATTTCCTTCAAACTTAAACTATTTTCCATCTTAAAAAATAGTAAAAATAGTAATATTCTGTAGTGCCTAACTTCTTTAAAAAATCATATATAAAAAATATATATACATATATAATCTGTATATATATATGTGTGTGTGTGTGTGTATTACACATAGAGAAATGTTCTTGGGTACCATTTGAATCTCTGGTTATTTTTTCTTTATGGTACATTTGAATGTTCAAAGCAAATCTGTTATTTTATTTAACAACCATTTATTTAGCATGTACTGAGTTTCAAGTGCCACTGTAGACATACCTAAAAAATTTAAGGTATAGATAGGCCTGTCTTTCAAAAAGGTTTATAATCTAGTGGGATGGGGGTTACTGGTTGAATAATGTCCCCCCAAAGTTCATGTCTACCTGAATCTCACAATGTGATCTTATTTGGAAATAGGGTCTTTGCAGATTTAATAGGTTAAATTAAGATGAAGTCCTACTAGATCAAGGTGGGCCCTAATCCATGACTGCTGTCCTTATAAGAAGAGAAAAGACACACAGGGAGATGCCATGAGAATGACAATAGAGGCAGAGATTACAGTGATGCATCTACAAATCAAGGACACCAGGGATTGCCAGCAACTACCAGAAGCAATGAGGGCAAGGAAGGACCCTCCTATACAGCCTTCAGAGAGAGCATCACCCTGCCAACACCTTGATTTCAGACTTCTGGCCTCCAGAACTGTGAGAGAATAAATTTCTATTGTTCAAAGCATCAAATTTGTGGTACTTTGTTACAGTATCCCTAGAAAACGAATACGGTGGGCCAGATAGATATATACACAAATAAGAATTTCTACAAGAATGGCTTCAGTTTAGTTTTTTAATAAACTTTATTGAAGTATAGTTGATTTACAATGTTGTGTTAATTTCTGCTATACAGCAAAGTGATTCAGTTATATATATATATATATATATATATATATATATATATATATATTCTTTTTCATATTCTTTTCCATTATGGTTTGTCACGGGACACTGAATATATTCCCTGTGCTATACATAAGACCTTGTTGTTTATCCATCCTATATACGCTAGTTTTCATGGATTCAGTTTAAATAGCACCCTCTGAAATGCTCATACACACCAGGCCTCACATATCAAAATGGTTGTCCTCGATGTAAAATTATAAAGCACAAACAATGAAGATGGGGATCTGGGAGGAAATGAGATTTCATTATTTTTTCAGTTGTTTATGGGCCTCTTCCTATACCTTGCATTGCACTCATGCATTCAACAAGGTGGTTGATCATTCTGATTATAGGATAAAAGTTTTTTCGTGAGCTTTCCAGCCAGGGATTAAAAAAACACATAAAACTAAAGACATGTGAAATGAAATTACCAGTCACAGATCTGATAGGTTTCCTAAACACAAGCAAGCTGCCTACAACAAGCCTCTTCATTCCCCTTACTTTCCCCTTGATTATCTAGTCCTTTCAAAGTCAAACTGCATACGGAAGTACTTTCATCTTTGACTATGCAGCTGCTTCTGGTGTTCCCTGGCCCTTATACACCTTTCATGCAACCAATTCATCCCCATTCCAAGGGGCGTATCCAGGAAGGTGACAGCCCGACTACAATAATGCTTGGGCCACAACAAGCCCTCGGTAGAGTGATGACTAACTGATTAAATGCTTAGCATGCCAACGCACAGAAACCATGGAGCCAGGGATTAAGACTCCCTGCAGCACATCACCCAGGAAGTCAGCTTTCAAGTAGAGCTAAATCCATTTTAAATAAGCTAACATTAACATTTCCTGGGTCTCTTCCATCATCATATTTGTGCCATATTTATACTCCGGATGTATTTGAACTTAAAAAAAAAAGTAAAACATCTAAACCCACTTTAAGACTGCTACATACTGATATAAAAAGGAAACCAAAATAACAGCAAAAGACACCAGGAAATTAGAACTTCTTAGATAAACTTATCCTGGTGTTTTTTTGGTTTCATTAGAATTAGAAAAAATAAACAATAAGCTTTCCAGAAAGAGAGAGGAAAAGGGAGAGAGAGGAATAAAAGCGAGGGAGAGCACTTAAATAACGAGAAAGCAACATGATAGAAAAAACAAATCAAGTAGTCAAAAATTGTAAGAAAATGAAACTTCAATAATGTTAAAGAATGAAAAGCAGCTCCTCCTGGCATTACATGTGAAAGTGGAGAGAAGCCCCTAGAACTGCATGCGGCCCGGGAGTCTGCTCTAATCCCCTTTCCTTGCCAGCATTTCACTTCCCCCCTGACATCACACAAGTTTCAAAGGCCATCATTCTTTCACTGAGCAACGCCTGCTTTGCCAGAAACAACATGAGGCCAGCTTTTGATTCCACTATTGGCATTTCTGCCAAAGTAAAATTTCTATGGCTTTTTCTCATCAGAGCCTATTCTAGGGCCTGGTTTTTCTACAAAACAAGGAAAGCAACTTAAATACACATATGTGTGTATGTATTACCAATGATATCTGTATTTCAGTAGATTACCACTGCTGTAGGAACCAAAATTTAAGTCAATTGTATGCCTCAAAGTCTTGACTGTAAAAATGGCATGACGATATTAAAATAAAAATCAAGATGACATTAGAAATAGAAGAGACTTTGGGTGGGAATTCCCTGGCGGTCCAGTGGTTAGGACTTGGTGCTTTCACTGCTGAGGGCCTGGGTTCAATCCCTGGTCAGGTAACTAAGATCCCACAAGACACAAGCCGTGCTATGTGGCCAAAGAAAAAGACTTTAAGGCTGGGTGAGTTCCTGGGTGCTGCCCCAGCCCCATCCTACCCTGGCAGCACAGTTACTCTCCCAGGAAGGTGTCTCTCCATACTTGTGTGTGCTGTTCCCAGTGCTTGGAACTCTCTCCTCCCTACACCCTTGGAGCTCTGTTGGTTGCCCCTCAATTGTTCCTATACTAGAGAACTCCTTCCCCCTCACTAGTCATTACAAAATCTCAACCACCCAAATTTCCTTAACTCTTCATCCGATTTTATTTTTATCCATACTGTATCTCTCCCTCTGATATATCTGCTTTTGAGTTTTTGGTCCACTAGCATGTGAATACCATGAGAACAGGGATTTTGCCACATACTCAGCACGTAGAAGAGCACCTGGCTCTCACAGGCTCTCGATGAAACTTTCTTTTTTTTAATTTATTTATTTATTTATTTATTTTTGGTTGCATTGGGTCTTTGTTGCTGCACGTGGGCTTTCTCTAGTTGCGGCGAGCAGGGGCTACCCTTCGTTGAGGTGTGCGGGCATCTCATTGTGGTGGCTTCTCTTGTTGTGGAGCACAGGCTCTAGGCACGGGGGCTTCAGTAGCTGTGGCTCGTGGACTGTAGAGTGCAGGCTCAGTAGTTGTGGCGCACGGGCTTAGTTGCTCTGCGGCATGTGGGATCTTCCCAGACCAGGGCTCGAACTCATGTCCCCTGCATTGGCAGGCGGATTCTTAACCACTGTGCCACCAGGGAAGTTCCTCTCGATGAATCTTTCTCGAGGAAGGAATGCCTCTCAGCTTTGTACTGTGTGCTGGGACTACCTTTGCAGTATTTACTCTAGAAGGAAGAGGGACTCAGACACTTGTGTTCCCTGGCTTCCTAGACTCAAATGCTTTGGAGTAGAAGAAAGATCAGGAATTGAGGAGGGAGTATATATTGATGAAAGTAAACAGACTTAGCAGTTTGAATACACAACTTCACTTTCAAACACCAAGAGGCCTAAGGAGCTGCATCCAGGGCTCACCTCATCTTATCACATGGCCTGGGGAAAATGTGCTGAAATGTTTGATTCATTTCTTGCAAATCAACTTGTAAAGGTTTACACCCCACTGAGGCAGAACATAGAGTCTGGTTAGCATTTGAGTCCCTCACCAAGCAACGGGGAAAGAAACTAAGCCTACATAGGGGGATGTCTTAAAATGGCAATAGAAAATTCTAAGTAAGTCTCAGGGAATTATCAAACAGAATGCTAAATAAAGACTTCACACTACATCCAAATCTACAGCTATCTCTCAGTGCAGGTGAGACACAAGTATAACTGTTAGGCTGCAAATTCTAGCTGCTTTCCTTCTCCCTCCAGCAAGATATATGGAAAAGGTATTTCTGTAGACCATCGCAAGTTGGTAAAATTAAAATTCAAATGTATATGTGGTAAAGGCTATGCTGATGCCCTATATGCATATCTGTCCCTTTACTGGGCAAGTGTAGACAAGAGCCACCTCATCAGGGAAGCTGCCACATGCCTTTCCCCCAACACCCTACAGGTACACACACACACACACACACACACACACAGAGCCCACAGCCAATGACTGACTGGCATCCTTGGATGACCATTCAACGTGTGGTGTGGTTTATGCCTGTACCATCTCTCCTTTCACCCTCACTGTGAGTTTACACCTAGCCAAAGGTAGAATTTACCCCACATGGAGCCAAGACTAAAATTTACCTGAAACCACCTCTTTGCTCAATTCTTTTCCCTTCCCTCGCCTGCATCACCTCCTCCCTTAGAGACTCTTCCGGAAGAGTATCCTCTAAATAAATCATGGCACCTGAATCCATGTCTCAGGCTCTGCATCTGAAAACCCAACATAAAACAGTATATGGCCGGGTCAGCTACTGACTTCAAATCCAAACTTAGAATTGTTTAAATTAGAATAAATTGGAGTAAATCCTACCTCATTTTAAGGTCACTTGAATTTATCAGATTCTGAGTAAGTTCAGAGAACTATGATGATATTGTATACATATGCAGAGGAGGAACTTTCCCTATTGCAACTGATCCATTCACTGCCCATTTATGCTGTAACAGTATTGGGTAGGAAGCCGAGCATGCCCAATTGCAGGGAATGCCTGCAGTGTACTATAACACGGTTTCCTTTTGTTCCTTTTCTGCACATACAGTTGGTTGGTTGGTTTTTCTTTGCGCATTTGTTTTACTTGTTTTTTTTGCATTTAAAAAAAATTTTAATTTAAGTATAGTTGATTTACAATGCTGTGTTCGTTTCTGGTGTATAGCAAAGTGATACAGTTATACATATATATATATTCTTTTTCATATTATTTTCCATTATGGTTTTTTTACAGGTGCATTATTTTTTTAAACTTCCTCTTCCTTAATTTTTTTAATTTTAATTTTTTAATGAATTTTTATTGGAGTATAGTTGATCTACAATATTGTGTTAGTTTCTGCTGTACAACAAAGTGAATCAGTTATACATATACATATTTCCACTCTTTTTTAGATTCTTTTCCCATATAGGTCATTACAGAGTATTGAGTAGAGTTCCCTATGCTATACAGTAGGTCCTTATTACTTATCTATCTCATATATAGCAGTGTGCATTTGTTTTTAATCTTTTAATGTAGAAAAGTTGACTCTGAAATAACTTAGCCAACTCTGAGTCCCCTGATTCTAATTTAAATTTTTTTTGTTTGTTTTATGAAGTTGGTCTTGTGTATCTGATGGATTTTAAGAGGACTCTATCTCATGGTTTCTATTATAACTTTATATTGGTTATAGTCAGTTAAGAATTTAATCTGTCTCCTGCATTTTATGAGCAAACCATGTGAATTATCTTCACAATATGCAGGCTTGTTTCTTTCTGGTCAGTTATTTCTCATAGGAATTATGATGTCCTTTGAGAACTTGGTCAACTGCTTTTTTATTTTTAGTTCACATTTTTAGTAATAACATCATTAAAAAGCTTCAATGAAGATATAGCATTTATTACATTCTCTTGAGCCTAAATTCTCTTGAGTACATTTATTTGATTTATACACTACTTGCTCATGGAACAGTTAGATTTATATTTCAGTCAGTTTTCTATTTTCACACATTATGTTAGAAATACACCCTGCCTTAATTAAAATGACACCACAAGGTGGCTATACCTTTTTTTTTTTGGCAGAGAATGTTCTTTCTTTGCTGCTTAGAATAATCCAAGAAGTTACCAATCTGCCTAATAATAATACACATTTCTTACATTACATTATTGGTTTATCTGATTAATATTAATATATGGTTATTTTCATATTTTCTTTTTCAAATTGCCATCAACTAGGTAGTCTTAATGTATTTTTTTATTTTTATAGTTTATTCTGTGAGTTGCCAGTTATAACTATATATACAAATAATCTCCTATGTAGTCAACAGTCTTAAGAACAGGTAGAATGATGTATTTTTACTTTTCTCAGTTTCTTAAATATAAGAGGGAGATAATAATAAAATTGACCTCATAGAATTGTGGGGAGGACACAGCCTGGCAGGTAGTAAGCACTCACTAAATGCTAGCTCGGCTAATTATGGGACAGGGGTGTCACTGGTTCAGCTGTCCTATGTGTAGGTCTGGACCCACAGCATAAATGGGTCGCTGCCCCATGCATCAAAGTGCATCTGAAAAAGTGAAGGCATCTGGAAGGCTCATCACCTAAAGAATGACTAAAGGAACTGCCACTATTCTGTGGAAGGAAGATTAGATTTTGCCCTGAGTGTCCCTAAGGGCCAGGATGAGAACCAAGAGGCAGACGCTATGGGAAGCTAGCCTTTGTTTCCAGCCTTTCCAGGAGAGGTTTCTGCTTGCTTCAGAAGGCAGCGAGTTCCCTATTCCTAGAGACTTCAAGTAAAAGCAGGACAACTACCTGAGGTATTAGAAAAGTGATTTTTTTTTCACCTCAAATGGTGAAAAAATTTGACCAGAGGAATTTGGGTTCCTTACAACTGAAACAATAAAAAACAATAAAAACTAAAGCTCACTGCATATTTATTATGTGGCACTGTGTGAGGTACTTCAAGTTCATTATGTTATTTAATCTTCACAACCACCTCAGGGGGTGAGTACTAAGATAATCACTCCAATTTAGTAGATGGGGAAATAGTGACTCAGCCTCTTTACCTTAGGGGACTTGGCAGCCCTCACCCCTGAGGTTATATTGCCTTCTGTGACATGGTAAACCTGACTCAGGTCCCCTCAATTATACCAGTGTAGGGCTTTCCTGGTGGTGCAGTGGTTGAGAGTCCACCTGCCGATGCAGGGGACACGGGTTCGTGCCCCGGTCCGGGAAGATCCCACATGCCATGGAGCGGCTGGGCCCGTGAGCCATGGCCGCTGAGCCTGCACGTCCGGAGCCTGTGATCCGCAATGGAAGAGGCCACAACAGTGAGAGGCCTGTGTACCACACACACAAAAAATTATACCAGTGTAGTTGGACATCCCATCTTTTTTTTTATATATATACATAGTCTCCTAACCTGGTCCTATGGTTTAGAATTCCTTCCGCATCAGTCAAAATATGCAAGGTTGTGCTCTATGAACAAACAATCCCTAAGTCTTCCCATCTTCTTATAAAGGTTTCTTTCTCATTCACTATACATGCTCATCATGGGCCGGCACGGGGACCTGCCTGCCTCACATTTCCTGATACTGGATCTGGGTTGATGGAGCAGCCACCATCTCAAAATATGTTGGTGGCCATAGCAAAGGGAGAAAGAGCTCTGAAGGGGGCAGAGCTGGCAGTTAATTGCTTAGGTAAAGCAGTGACACAAGGGCCATTTTTACTCACAGGTTACTGGTAAGACTAATCACTTGGCCACCCAAACACAAGGGATAGGGAAGTGTAATCCTGTGCTAGCTTAGCAGGGAACCAGGGAGGGGTATTTAGTGAAGGAAACTAATGATTACCATATCTTCACTACAAAGCTTTCAAGTATTCTCTCCTTCAAAAACTGATGACTTAGGGCCACCAAAGGGGAAGGGGGAGTAGGGGGATAAACTGGGAGTATGGGATTAACAGATGCACGCTACCATATATAAAACAGATGAACAACAAAGTTTTGCTGTACAGCATAGGGGACTATATTCAATATCTTGCAATAAACTATAATGGAAAAGAATTTTTAAAAAGAATATAGATATATACACATATATATGTGTACCCAAATCACACTGCTGTACCCCTGAAACTAACACAATATTGTAAATCAACTATACTTCAGTAAGAAATTAAAATTAATTTTTTTAAAAATTTTTTTAAAAGCTGACAATAACTCACATCTTGTCAAAATATTTTTCCCAAGTAATTAATGAGAGAGGAAACTTTCTTTGGTAGCACAATATCATGATGGTATTGCCCCTTCATTTCTCTTTCACACTATTCATACCTCTTCCGATAGTGTAGTGTTTCTTCTAACATGAAGAAAAAAACAATTAAGACGTAAAATACTATGAGAACATGACAGTATCTACCCACTGCTGAAACAATCCACTGGAGTACAGCTAATGACGAAATTTTAATACATAGGCTTTTTAAATGCACTGACTGAATTTCTATCAATCTTGATCATTTTAAATGAATATCATTTTTCATTAAAGCGCTTTATTGTTGCGTGCAGCTCATCTAAATCACTAAATATTTCCTCTTCTAAATGACCTCTGCCTTCAACACTAATTCACAAATGTCTATTCTGCCTTGGGGACACAATAGACTTTGGGTTGTTTCATTTGGACTGACAGTGCTTTAGGATAAAAGCTGTCTCCTTCTCTGAAAGTCTCCAATGAGAAAGCAAAAGCTGCACCAGGAAGGAGCAGTCAGTCCTCTGGGCTCTTACCCTAAACCACATTTTCCTTCCTCTAAACCCCCTTGGCTTTAAAACACGCTAGAACAGGCTAAAGCAGTTGGTTGTTAAGTGTTGTCTTGAACCTACTCAATTAAATAAGTGGTTACTTTGAAATTCAGAATTAAGCCTAACTCCAAATCCAAGAGCTATAGTTTTTCTGGTGTGAATCACCCCCTCCAAAGACACAATCCAAAAGCTTTTTCTACACAATATAAGAAGAGTAAATTTCTTTGGTTATGAACTGTCATGGCAATCTCACACTAATTCATTTCCCCCAGTCCTTTATTCAGATATAGAGTTTCAATGCCTGCCTCTCAAAAAGATAGTGTGATCACCTCAACATTATTCAACTAAATATTGCCAATGAAAAATTGTCACTTGCTGTCTGGTTCTTTAAGAATGAAGACACTAGCCACTGCAGGCACTGACCTTCAACACACCCTGAGAGGAGTTCAGGGCAGAGATCAGGCATGAGGCACTCTGTGTTCTGGGAAAAACAGGCCTTCAGATAGTTACTTTCAGGAGACGAGTTTATGAGCCCAATTCCTTGCATAGTCTCATATATAGAAAAGCACTAAAATCATTAACAGAGACATCTGCTCCTCGTGGCTAGCAGCAACCTTCTTGTGACCAGCAGTAACCTTCTGCCAAAATGTGTGCTTGATTACACATATCCACCTTCACCAAAATCGCATATATACTGACCTGCCTCCCACCTCCTCCGAGCAGTTCCTCAGAGCTATCGGAGAGGCTGTCTCCTGGGCTATAGTCTTCATTTTGCCCCAAATAAAACTGAATGCACAACTCTCACTTTGTGCATTTTTTTCAGTTGACAATTCAAACAATTTTTTTTTAAGTAGGATCCTTTCTTTGTTTAAGGAAAAAAGTTCAGAACTAAAAAAAATAAACAAAAATCATACCTTAATTTTAATGACATAAATTAGAAAGAGTTCAAAATGGATAGCTTTGTGTTTGGGTTTGGAGAAAGATTTCTTGACAAAGTGTTGATAACTTTCTTAAGTCAACTCCATTTCATTTCAGAGAATCTAAAGCTAGGAAATATACCAGAGAGGGAAAAACAATGGCAATTTTGTGTAATAGCACTGCAACCTTGGATTTGTGTGCTAGTCTCTTTGAGGAGCTAAAGTTCATGTCAGACTCTCCTGAGAGCCATGTTCCTTTTGACATATTTTAAAGGGCAAGTTATTTGCATTTTGTGAATGTGATACCTTATTTTCTTTCTTCTGACTTCTAGAAGCCTTAGCACTTTTCCAAGAGGGGATATGGCTACTAGAATTACTTTAATGTGAGTACTGATAATTCAACTTCTCATCTGGAAATAGAGATGTCAAAAAAAGTTCCCATTTACTTGCTTTAGACTCTAGATAATAAAATTTGATTATTTCACTAAATGCATTACGTAAGTTTAAGATTTTACTGTAACTTTATCTAGTTGACTTTAACCTACCAGCAAATTGTTTTCTTTACTCAACTTTCAACGTATAAAGAGAAAATACCTATTATGTGTAAAGCACGATGCTATATATTATTGAGAATCTAACAATGGAATCCCTGACCTCAAGAAGTTTATCATCTAGTCGATGGGCATGTAAACAAATAAGCATAATACAAAGAAGTGTGTGAAAAGTATGATAGCAGAACCACAAGAGCTTTGGGGCACGGTGCCTAGAGGTCACTTTCAGCTAGAAAACCAGGGGACAGCTTTGTGGAAGAGTGACAAATGACCTGGGTTGGACCTTAACATATGAGTAGAATTTTGAGAGATGGAATTGGGAAGGAAAGGCACTCTGAAAGGAGGAAGGAGGAACAAGCAGGGGGTATGTCTGGGAAAGATCAAGTTGTCTTGTTTGCCTGTAGTGTCGGGCACAGCAAAGAAGAAACAGGAAATAAAACGCACACCGTAGATTCTCAGAGCTATATAATGCTCAAGCTGGAAGAGAGCTCAGTGACCCTTTGTTCAAGCTCTTGTTTTTCCAGATGTGGAAAATAACAGCCTCTTTTCACATGTTTCTTTGTTTATGTACCTTGTTCTAGACACTAAGCTTCCTTTTTAATTTGATTATGTGGCCTATTTTCCATTGACAGGCTCAAATATCATTTCAATCCAAGTAGCTGGAATGAAAGTTAACAAATTCATCTGTGAAATCTACATATGTATGAGAAACAATTACCACACTTTTTTTTCCCTCTTTCCAGGTCTCCCAGCCAAAATTTCAGGATGGTAAAATTCTTTCCCTAAATTTAGTTGATTAAGTTCATAAATGTATTTGGCTGCAGGGGAATGAGGCTCATAGGCCCTTGAATTCCATAAAATGAATTCTTCATTTTGGATATTCTTATACATCAGGACAATGCCACAAGAGAATGAATAGCATGACTTCCGGCATTTTACCTGAGAAGTTGATGTCCTCCGGGTTTGCTCCTGGAGATTTTGCCTACTGTTCCCAAGGCCCTCTCTCCTAGTCCAGCCTGAGCCCCATCCCCCTTTCCATTCTCCTAATGCTAAATTGTTTTCTGAAGTTGAAACACAAACAAAACAAACGGAAAACCTTTCCCACTCTCATCTCTTAAAATTGCATAGTATCTGTTCTCCTGAACAGGCTCTAACTCTGTGATATTTTGTTTGCAGTGTCCTCATCTTTAATACTGTTCTTTTCAAATGTGGTTTCTCTGGGGAAACTCTCAGCCAGCTAAGCCTGTGTTTCTATTCAGTTTGCCAAGAGCTCTCTCCACTAGGGTCTTCACAAACTCAACTCTCTAGCTTCTGACATACAGGAAAAATGAATAACCCAGCAAGCTCTCCAAAATAGCCAAGATAAAGTACAATGACCATTTTCATCTTTAAAAGCTCCTGGAAGCTTGTCACTGTTGTTGAAATAGCTTTACCTTTGCAGCTCCTGAAATCTGTAGCAGCATCTCTTTGTCCACAGACCTATCGGTACCTTTCTGTAGGATCTATGACTCCCAAAGTCATCATCCCCACCACTGTTTTCAAGGCTCGCTGTAGAACACAAATCAGGTCCTGTGTTACTGCTTCTAATAGTCACTTGCTTTCAAGGTCAGTCACCGCTTGTTTGGAAAAAACAGAAGTTCTTTAGGTCAAGTGTCACTCTTTGGTTTGCCTCTACCCAGCAGGAGCTTGTTCTCCATACTTTTCTCTGCGGGAAGGATCTTACAGACACAACCCAGTCCCGTGCTGTTAGCATAAAAGCCATGCAACATTGATAAAGACAGATTTCACCCTAGCCTGCTACCTCTCTGCACTTAAAGTGCTCTTCCATATATTCAGGTGTTGTCTGCTCTGAATATTAGCAGAAGTTAAGGCCATTTTATCTTCTCCACATGAAGAGAAGTCTTCAAGCCCAATCATCAAATGTAATAAAGCCACAGGCAAACTAGAAGGTCCTCACAGTAATTGGAAAAAAGGCCAATAATAATTTGTTACTATTCATTAGATGTAATAACATCCCCCTCAGCAGATGGAAAAAGCCCATTACTGACTAAAGCTGTTTAGAGTTCTACATGTCCACGTATATTAGGGACAAACATATATTTACGGGAGGGGTAAAAATACTCAACATTGCCTGCAGCATGAAGGTAGAAACAAATCCAAAGGCAAGATATATTTCCTCAAGAGAAGTGCAAACTTCAAGAAACTGAAGTAAAATGAAGGTATTTATCCATTATAGTACCATTACTTTTCCAACCGCTCCCACCAACAGTACAACAAACTAATCATCCTCTAGTGAGACCACATTAATGGTTCTTCCATTCACTCATTCATTCAACAAATATGAACCCGGACACTTACTACTGTGCTACATATTATGCTAAACACTAGGGAGATATTGGTGAAAAACATCTACACGATCCCTGCCCACAAAGAGATTACAATAGCTTGTGAATTAAAGTAATAATTGATTCATAAATGTAAGATGATATGGGAAGAGAGAATTGGACAGAACTCTGAAGTACCTCAAGTTTAAAGGACAGGCAAGGAAATGACATTGGGAAGGATGACAAAGCAAGACAAGAAGTAAAAATAAAACCCAGGAGAAGTGAAAATCTCCTTTCACACCAAAGTCCTAGATGTCAGATAAACTGCAATGATATTTACAATACTGAGTCCGCAAGAAATTAAAGGAAAGCCCTTAATGGCAAATTAAAACAAACAATAAACCAAGAAGGGATAGGACAAATGTTGACACCAGGGAACTAGACCTTGGAAAATCCAAGGTCCCGGGATAGGAAACAGGTGTTAAGGCCTTGGACCTGCATCCTAGGTGGAGGATGACCCTGAGCCCCACACAGAACTGCAATTCTCAAAAGTGAAGTACTGTTTGTAAATCATGGGCTGGAAAACTTCCACACATCAACAAAGGGAAGAGATGAGCAAATCTGCCTCACAGCTCTGAGCAGAAAAAAAAAAAAAAAAAAAGGATATTTTTCTCGGAAAAACTGTACTTATAATTATTCTTTCACAAGAGTCTGAGGTTTAAATGACATGCTCATACAGAGTAGGTTGTGGAGGTCCATGGTATCTTGCAGAAATAAGTGCAACTCCTCTTTGGAGAAAAGATCCTCTGCTCAGGTTCTGTAAGGATCACAAAGATTTTTAGCCAAAATGTGCTCACTTTAAAAATGAACATAAACTCAAGAAAAAAGAGTCAGCAAGAGTCAGCAGAAATACCAAAAACTATAGAACCTCAAGATATCAGACCTAACAGATCTAATATAAACAACTAGGCATGAGATGCCTAAAGAAATAAAAGATGGGACTGAAATTTGAGAAAGCAACAAAAAGGATCGAAAATGACTAGACAGATTTGAAGAGAAAAGTCAATACAAGGGGCTAAATATCCCATGTTGAACCCTCCAGATCCACACTCTCCACCCTTTTCCACTAAGCTCTCTGCCCCCTATATGTATCTGACCTGTACTTATCATCATGTTAATCCTATCATGGCCCTTGGCTTCTTCTTGGGTTTAATCAATGTAGAGCACAGACAGCAGATCAGAGGGAGGAGGGGGAATAAGTACAAGTGTTCTTGGCCTTGGCTCTTTCCCTGGGATGCCCCCAAACTGGCTGTACCTCTTGACAGAGGGTCACCACTCCTGTACAACACAGCCCTCTCTTCTTCCAGTTTCCAGTAACCTCTCCCTCTCCAACAGCCCTGTGGCTGTTATGCCTGAGCTTCTACATGCTTCCTTGGGGTTCCTCCTTATCCTAATCAGAAAGGAAAGCTAGATCACTACAAAGAAATGGCAATTAGACTGACAGCAAACTTCTCAATCGTAACAATAGAAGCCAGAAAACTGTGGAACAGTATCTTCAAAGTGCTGAGAGGAAAACTGTCAGCTTGGAATTATATAGTGCTATTATTTAATAGCAAGCCCCAAATACAGGCAATTGAAGATAAACAGCAACCAAGAGCGTTTACTAGCAATGGAGTCTTATTGCAATACATATACTCAGAAAACAGCAAAGCTGCAGAAAAGAAAATGTCAGAATAAGAGAGTTAAGTGGCTGATTATAAGATCAATACATTAAAATCAATAATATTTCTATACACCGTTAACAAATAGTTAGAAAATGTAATTTCAAAAGAGGTACCACTTTAAATAACTACAATAAAAATGAGGTACCTAAAAATAAAACTAACACAGGATGTAGAGGACATTTATGGAGCAAATGTTTAAACTGTATTAAAAGACTCTTAAGAAGAGAGAGATACATTGTGCTCATGAATACAAAGATTATAATCAATATTATGAGGTCAAATCTACCCAAGTTGACCTAAGGATTAAATGCAGTTCCAATCAAAGAGAGGGATATAGTTGGGAGAGAGGGGTATAGCATGCTGATTATCTTTTTCTTATAATATACAGACTTTTTTTTAAAGAACTATTTATTTTATTTTTGGCTGCATTGGGTCTTTGTTGCTGTGTGCAGGCTTTCTCCAGTTGCGGCACACGGGCTTTCTCTAGTTGCGGCGAGTGGGGGCTACTCTTCTTTGCTGCATGGGCTTCTCCTTGTGGTGGCTTCTCTTTGTTGTGGAGCACAGGTTCTAGGCGCGTGGGCTCAGTAGTTGTGGCGCACGGGCTTCGTTGCTCCACGGCATGTGGGATCTTCCCGGACCAGGGCTTGAACCTGTGTCCCTCACACTGGCAGGCGGATTCTTAAACACTGCACCACCGGGGAAGTCCCAGACATTTTATACATACATATAATCAAAGATATTTTATATTCAAGAATTAAATTAAAGGAGAATTCAGTATCAAGAAAAACAGAAGGAATTTTTTAAAGGAATAGATCTGATATTGCCAAGTGGTCAAGGACAGAGAACCACTTGTGAAATATAACAGAGTCCCTAAGTGACCTTGACCAAAGCAGTTTCACTGGAGCTATGGGGATGAAGTCCAGACTACAATGAAATTGGAAAGTATAGGAAACGTTAAATATCTCCTCCAAGACACTTGGCTCTCTCCTGGAAGAGAAATGAGCGTAGCTGGAGTGGGTATGCAGTAGAGAGGGGTGAAACATGAAAATCTAGAGTGTGTTCACTGCTCATTGGAAGATAGCAGAGAAGTGAAGATACAGGAGACAAGAAATGATGGCCATGTAGAGAGCCCTGAGATTCCAGAAGGAAACAGGATTGACTGCAGAGGTGCAGGGTTTAGTTTATCCAAGGAGGAAGGAGGAAAGGATAGTGATAAGATGCCTGAGTACAGTAGGTGGGTGGTGGGTTATTAAAGGCCATGCTTTTGTTGCCTTTGACTTTTACTGGAAATTAGTGGTAAAAGAGCCTAAAAACACACCCTCCCCGGGCTTCCCTGGTGGCGCAGCGGTTGAGAGTCCACCTGCTGATGCAGGGGACACGGGTTCCTGCCCCAGTCCGGGAAGATCCCACATGCTGCGGAGCGGCTGGGCCCGTGAGCCATGGCCGCTGAGCCTGTGCGTCTGGAGCCTGTGCTCCACAATGGGAGAGGCCACAACAGTGAGAGGCCCACGTACCGCAAAAAAAAACAAACAAACAAAAAAAAACGCACCCTCCCTCACACCATTTTCCAGTGCCTAACTTTGATGCTGGGAAATCAAGTAGGTAGTAAATTCAAGTGGATGAGCAGGAAAATCTCAATACCTTCACTTAGACATTTATTCCACCAGAGTGAGATCACAAACAGCTTGGTGGTGCCATGTAGCAGAGTCCTCAAGTCTAGAAGAAGGATATGACTTGGCGTTAGTGGCTCTATTTGACTCTACAGGAGTTTTTAGGCAGCCAAGCTATATGGGGAAAATAAAGCAATAAACTTGTGTAGCTCGGAGTGCCAGGGTGCAAAGGAATTGTGGGTTGTCTGCTTTTGCATATTAAAACATTAATCACCCCACGGGGGAGCAGCTCCAGTAATTTCTCTGCAAATGTCTTCTAAAAGGATTCACAAGGGTGAAGAAAGACTTCTCGATCCCCATTAATTTAAAGAACATGGTTCACACAGATCCCCTCATGCTTTCAGTGAATTATGATCAAGCTGAAAACACCAATTCCTCTAGTGTTTTTCAAAAAGCATATTTTTCTTCTTCCCAAGATTAAACCTCTATGTTGGGTGATCTGCAAATGAGCCGCCCCACAGAGACCAGCAAACAAATCTGCAATGGTCATGCAACGCTAGCTCGCAATACCACCTTCCATTAAGACATAGAAGATTCTTCATAGACTGAGATTTACAGCGTGCTTATCTTAATGAAGAGCTGTCACCCAAGGTGTGCTCATTTTCTTCCAATATATTGTTCTTACAGTGTCGATAAGTACCCGTGGCACAAATAAACCTTAGCAGCACTGGCACCATATGGTGCAAACAAATCCTTCCTAAAAATAAAATATACTTTGTGCTCAAGATATATCTTCTAAGACAGCTGGAGGGAAAAACAATCCAGCCTGTACAGTGGTTTTTATACCTTGAGCTGCCAGCTTCTATAGATGGCTTTTACCAGTGGATTTTACAGAGGTTAACATTTATTTCTAGGCATGGGGAATGTTCTCAGTAGAAAATTCAGTGACAAGTAAAATTCTTAAGTATGCCAAATGCACATAAAATGACTGTGTAAATGAAGCAGATTGGATTCCACAACTCTCATGAAAAACACAGCAGATGCTTCCTTCCACCTGATGATTCTTAGGCCACAAAAATTTTGGCTAGAATGTTCAAAGTGTATGATTAAAGGTTTCCGATCGCTGGGCGATTTTATGCTCATAAGCATCATAGCATCTCTAGATATTATGTATATATATATGCTCAACAGATGGGTCCAACTAGAACTAAACAATCATGTTTCCCAACTAGAAGAAACAAATGGCAAAGGGAAGGATCCTACAGATAGCTACATTGTTTTTAGCCAGCCTCCCTCCTCTGGGACTGGAACCATCACCTTCGCCTTTCCTGACCCAACAAAGAGAGAGCACACTTTGCCCCTGGCACCATGGCTGCAAGCTACCCTCAAGGGCACATTTTCCTTTCCCATCAACTGAAGCTCAAGTGAAGAACCCCGACATGGAACTGGCAAGAACATCAGGCTTCCTCTTAACTTCTGCAGCTGATATTCGAAAAGTCAGATTGCAAGAGTATGGTCCTGAGTGGTGGGTGCTTAAGGAATTTGCTCAGAATCCTGGATCTACCATTTCCAAAATACGAGACTGCAGCACATTACAATTCCTCTCTGTCCTCACGGTTCTCACCTGTAAAATGGGGGCAATGGCAGTGCCTAGCTCAGATAATTGTGGGGAGCAAAAGAGTTAATGTAAGTAAAACATTCATGGTGTTCAATAAATGCCAGCTATTGCTATTTTTATCAGGATAGAGGAAATAAGTGAGTTCCCATGAGGATTTATTTTTTCTGATTTACTTAGACCTTTGCTTGCTGGTTCCATGGATAAGACAAGGGTGATAAAGAACTCTACAAATTACTCAGCCTCAAAAAGACAGAGAACAGTTGACCCCACAGTTCTACAAATAGTTTGTAATTGTTTCCCAGAGTCCACCTGCCAAAGCATGATAAACATTTCACTGGGTGCATTTCAGCAGGCTCTGATGCAGCAAAAATCCCCAAGAAGAGACCGTATTCAAAGCAACATACTTGGCAAGTGCCTGTCATATGGCAGGTCCTGCACAAGTGTTCATTCCCTTCCAATGTCCTCCACTCTGTCCCTCACTCACTCTCACAAAACCACATGCATGGGGCTTCCCTGGTGGTGCAGTGGTTGAGAATATGCCTGCTAATGCGGGGGACATAGGTTCGAGCCCTGGTCTGGGGGGATCCCACATGCCGCGGAGCAGCTGGGCCTGTGAGCCACAACTACTGAGCCTGTGCGTCTGGAGCCTGTGCTCCGCAACGGGAGAGGCTGCAATAGTGAGAGGCCCGTGCACCGCAATGAAGACTGGCCCCCGCTTCCCACAACTAGAGAAAGCCCTCGCACAGAAACGAAGACCCAACACAGCAAAAATAAATTAATTAATTAATAAACTCCTACCCCCAACAACAAAAAAAAACCACATGCATGCATACACACACATATGCATGCATACACACACATACATATACACACACACACGCACACACACAGACTTTTCAAAGACCAGAATCTTCCCTGGTGTAGCAAGAGCTTTACTAATAGATTAAAGTTCTTCTAGACCTTCGTCAAGAAGGCATTATTTTTAGATCAGTTTATTAATTGATATTTCATTTCCTGTCCTTTTCATACCGTCACACCTTTAAAAACACAATAATTTTTCTCAGGTAGAGTAAGCCTCAGTATGCTGATTATTCATTCATCCACAAAATGTTTTTGAGGCCTACCATGTACCATGCATTCTACTGGGCATTGGGCCCAAAAGATAAAACGGAAGATGCTCCTGATCCTTAAGAAATTTGCAATCTAATAAATGCTGGAGAGGGTGTGGAGAAAAGGGAATCCTCTTGCACTGTTGGTGGGAATGTAAACTGATACAGCCACTATGGAGAACAGTATGGAGGTTCCTTAAGAAACTAAAAAGAGAACTACCATATGATCCTGCAATCCCACTACTGGGCATATACCTTAAGAAAACCATAATTCAAAAAGAGTCATGTACCACAGTGTTCACTGCAGCACTATTTACAATAGCCAGGACATGGAAGCAAACTAAATATCCATCAACAGAGGAATGGATAAAGAAGATGTGGTACATATACACACTGGAATATTACTCAGCCATAAAAAGGAATAAAACTGTGTCATTTGCAGAGATGTGGGTGGCCTGTCATACAGAGTGAAGTAAGTCAGAAAGAGAAAAACAAATGTCGTATGATATCACTTGTATGTGGAATCTAGAAAAATGATACAGATGAACTTATTTGCAAAGTAGAAATAGAGACACAAAGGTAGAGAACAAGCATATGAATACCAAGAGGGGAAGGAGGGGTGGGATGAATTGGGAGATTGGGATTGACATATATACACTACTGTGTATAAAATAGATAACTAATGAGAACCTACTGTATAGCACAGGGAACTCTACTCAATGCTCTGTGGTGACCTAAATGGGAAGAAAATCAAAAAAAGAGGGGATATACGTATACATGTATACATATAGCTGATTCACTTTGCTGTATAGCAGAAACTAACAACACTGTAAAGCAACTATACTCCAATAAAAATTATTTTTTAAATAAATAAATATTTAAAAATCATATATATAAATACAAAAAAAAGAAATTTGCAATCTAGAGGAAGGAACTGTATAAACCAAACAAAGACACAAAATAAAAATACCAAATAAACCAAAATCAAATAAAGACACCAAATTTTAAAAAGGAAAGAAAACAAATAAAACAAGTAAAAAATATATTTCATGATGGAGCAGATGTAATTGCTCAAATATTATCTATCAGCACAAAGTTTGCGTATTTGTGTTCAGCAAAGGAAACTTCTTATTTTCATTGATTGACCTTATCAATAAGCATATTTTTAAAATGTGAACTTACAAAATGCATCTATGCTAATAAAATATTGTTTGTATGTCTACTTTCTACACTGAGATTTTAGATTTCATTTAAAATTCTACTGTCGAAAGCAGAAAATACAGTATCAGATAACTCTAATATCTCAATTCCTCATTCATTCATATAAAATAAAAATTATTAATCACAGTAATAAAATAGCTTGAAGACTTCCTTCTCATTGAAGACTTACTATGGCCCAACACTGTGTGCTTTACATCCCTTATTGTATTTAATCCTCATAACATCTTTGCAAGGTGGGTGTTCATGAACCAGTTTACAGATTAGGAGGCTATGGCTTAAAATTCATCAGAGTGGACACTGAGTCTATATAGTTTTCTTGGTTACATGTCAAGCTGTAACCGAGTCCCAAATAATCATTCTGAGTATAAGATATAACAGAATAATAATCACATTAGTGGTTGTCAATATATTTAATACCATGCTTTTATAGTATATTTTATAAATTGTAATTTATAGTTTTTGTATACAGTTCCACTTAATTCTCACTTCAAATCTGAGATAGTTATTATTATTTGTACTTAATAGATAAGAAAACAGTCTCAGGTAGATTACAATGACTTTCCCCAAATCACTACAGTCTAGATTTGGAGGAACAAAGTCTTATAGTAGGTCTTTTTAATAAATGCAACAGTCTTTTCAATGCAACACAAATGTGTCTAAAGCTAGAATGTATGGAGACAGAATCAAAAACATTCCTGTGAAAGAAAGCCGCCAGTCCTGTTTGGATGGGCTCAGAATTCTTGTCTATTGGGCCCTCCCCACAATAGCTCACCCAGACTGTCTGGTGGGAACCTTATAACATCAAATCATTGATCAAAAAATTGCTACATTTTTATCCAAAATCCTGGGATTTGGGTAGTGATTTTTAAATGTCCCCATATGTGTTTCTACCTAGAGTACCTCAGATCTCATACTGGTTAGTATTCATAATATCAAATTTCATTTTTAAGGCATGGTACTTTTAGTCAAGCTCCAAAATATATCTTTTGCATTAGTATTGAACTGCTGTAAAAACTCAGTATCTTTATATGTTGTTTTACTGTAAACTATCTCAAATCATTTTTGGAAGTGTGCAGGGAATAAATTATGAATAAATAAGTACATAAATTAAAAATATCCAGTTTCTGCCAGAAAAGAACAACCTGAGTCCAGATTTTATATCATCCTGGGGTGATTATTATTCGTAGAATGTTCAAGTAGCACTTTCACATACCAAAAACTCTCTCTCCTTTCTACTGAGCACAATAGATTATTTGAAAACTTCTACCTGTTAATCTTTCTATACTTTTCAAACGTGTTTGTGATGATAAGGTGACCAACCAGCCCATTTGCCCAGGTCTCACCAGGTTTCAGCACTGAAACCCACCAGCCCTAAGCATATCAAAACATTGGTCATCCTCACAGAGAACAGGTTGCCAAGGGGGAGGGGGTTAGGGGAGAGATGGCGTGGGAGTTTGGGGTTAGCAGATGTAAGCTATCATATATAGAATGGATAAACAACAAGGTCCTACAGTATAGCACAGAGAACTATATTCAAAACCCTATGATAAACCATAATGGAAAAGAATATTTTAAAAAGAATATATCTATATATGTATACCTGAGTCACTTACTGTACAGCAGAAACTAACACAACATTGTAAATCAACTATACTTCAGTCAAATAAATAAATAAATAAGTAAAACCTTGGTCATCCTAAAATGGTGCAGGGAAATAGTTAAACTAGAGGTGTCTTCTTGAAGGAAGACAGTGTTTTTCAGAGCTTTTAAAAATCATTTTTAAAATTACAATTAGTGTTTATGTGCTGGATGCAGAAAACACTATGGAGATATAGGTCTGGATGGGTTAGAATCCCAAGATAAGTGTCCTATGATTTACGACCCCACTGCAATGTCTTTGCCCTGCCCTGTCTATAGCGGTCGATCTTTTTCTCTCTCACACACTCTTTCTCAGTATCACGTTACCTGAGAAATTTTGAGAGGGAACTTTAAACCAGTGGGAGAAAAACTCTCCTGAGGCTTTGAGAGGATTTTCATCGCTGCTAGTACATTGTTGCTTCAAGCATTCAACTGAAAAGAAATACAGAAACCTAAGCATGGAAATTAGACAGTCTTAACAGAAGCAAGTTATAAGCTTTTCACTTGCTTTCACTTGTTGTTGAGCTCAATGATCTAGTCTATGAAATGGAAAGTGGATTTTAGTAGAATCTGACTTAGTGACCCGTCCATGGGGAAGTCCCCACAGTTTTAAACAGAGAGATGGACGTGGTTCTTACCACAATCTGATGTTTGTAACTTGAATGTAACTTACATGCAAAGTTCCACTATGCGGAAGAACTGCCATTGAAAATAATATAACTGAATTGGGGGTATGGATGGGCAGGCCTGAAGATGCCTCCACACACACAATATTTCTCCCACTTGTCTATCTGCAGCTTCCTGAGACAGGGCATCAGCAGATGCGGGGTCCGTTAGCCTGAGATAAACAAGCCTCAGCTTCAAGAAAACCTGGAGGACTCATGTTCATAAAAGCAAGGCTTTCTCTTCTGCATGATTCCAATAAGCAAATTGTTTTATACACCAGGGTCAATGGAAGAGAGCTGGAGTATATAGCTATGTAGCATTTTTAAAAGATATAAACAAATTGTGTGTACAAAAATCTTTCTGGATATTCATTTTTTTTAAAAGCTCTATAATTGGAGCACAGACCCAAATAAACGAGCTATAGCTTCAGGCTAGTTACCCAACCCTGCCGCTCCATTGTAAAGGGCCCAAACTGATGATCTTAGAGGTACTTTCACCAGATTTGACAACTGGAAACCAAATATCAAACTGAGCAATGTTTGCTGGATTATATTTTTTTGATTTACAGGTATTACAAATTTTTGGACAATTTTATGGTACTTCCTTGGTGTTGAAGAAGTAGAACTCACATTTTGATATTTTAAATATTTATACTGAATGTATCTTCTTAGGCTAATTTAAGTAAAATAATTTAAAATAAACATATGTTTAGAGCAAGGCTGTGGCCCAATAATGGGAAAGAGAAGCTTTTGAGCCTCGTGTGCCCCTCCCTTTCTTGGACAATGAGATGCCATTAAGCCAAACACATCAACAGGAATGGGCAAAGCTAAGGTGGGCGCATGGTACATGGGGCATGCTGCCTAATTCCCTGGTCAGTTTGAAGAATGAATCCTGAAAAAGGAAAATACTTAGACAGAATGATTGATGTCTAATACAGGCTTTTACATATAGCATGAAAAACTCTCCAAATCAAAACCGTACTGAGAGGCACACCAAGTTGCTGACAAGAAGACTAAATCCCATTAAGTTATCAGTTCTCCTCAATTCCATTTATACACTCAAATTTCAATTAAGATCTAAAAATATGTGGGGGTAACTTTTCCAAGTTATTCTAGAAAGAGTCCAGAAGAAATATCACTGAGAATGTCTTAAAAGCTACAGAAAAATAAACAAGAAGAGAGTATCAATACTACCAGGTATTAAGCAAATAACAACATCTAAACCTGTGTAATATTAATAAAAATACTGACAGAACACTAGAATGAAGTTAGTATACCAGAATCAGAAACCCACTATGTGGGAGTGTGTGTGTGTGTGTGTGTGTGTGTGTGTGTGTGTGTGTGTGTCTACCTTTAGAATTAGATAACATGATGTGATAGAATCACAAATAAGTGGGAAATGGATGCATTATTCAAAAACTCCTGCAGAAAAATGTTATTAAGAGGGAAATCAATTTAATTCTTATCTCACACCATACACCAAAACAATGTTGGTGGAAAAGTGATAAAAAAAATCATTAAAGAATTAGATGGTAAGCTGTTTTAGGGGAAGAATAATTTAGGTAAATGTTAATCTGTTTTATAAATGAGAAAGTATTATCTAAGCAAAAAAAAAAAACCAACGGGGGAAATATGACATTCAACTTAACAACCCACACATTTTCAACTTTCATATGTTAAAAGAAAGAAAAGCAATACAGATAACATAAATGACAAAAAGACAGTATCATAAAGGACACTAAAATTGGTGAAAAGAAAACCAAGGTCCCAATATGCAAAAAAGCTAAAAATATAAATTAATATTTAAAATAAAGTACAAATGAAAATAAGCATTTCAAAAATGTTTAGCCTCAAATGTCAAGGACCTAGTCAATAGCACAGGAAACATTATTCAATACCTTATAATAACCTATAATGAAAAAGAATCTGAAAAAGAATATATATATATGTATAACTGAAGCACTTTGCCATGACCTGAAACTAACACACTGTAAATCAACTATAATTCAATTAAAATACATATAAATAAATCAAATTTAAAAATTTGGAGCTTTGAAACAACAACAACAAAATGTTCAGCCTCACTTAATAAAACAAAAGAAGAATGCAGTACTTTAAAGCCTAGACTTTACAGTAAAATCAGTCTTGGTCCAAGACCCAATTCGACCACTTACCAACTGTGTGACTTCGGGGTAGCCACTTAACCTCTCAAAATATAACTTTCCTAACCTTTAAAATGGGATGGTAACATTGTCCTCCTCCTACAGTTGTTGCAAAGATTAAATGAGATAATATAGATAAAGGTCTTGTTTGATGAATGGGCTGCACGACGTGCACAATAAGTTTTCTTGTTGTGGTTAATGTTGTTAAAATCATCTTCCTCATTCCAATTAACAAACTTAATAAAAAATAATCATATCCCCCAGTGCTGGTGAGGATGGAGATTTGACTTATGTACTTCCAGGGAGAATGAAAATGGGTGCGGTCTTTCTAAAAAGCAGTTTGGCAATATGTATAAGGAATTTTTTAAAGATTTATACTTTTTATCCAGAATACTATTTCTAGGAATCATTCCTAAGAAAACAGTAAAAATAATAGACAAGGGATAGTAGAAAACGAGGTCATACAGAAAAGATTCATCACAGTGTGTTAACAGGAAAAAAATGCCCCCCAAAAAAGCTAAAAAAATGCCAAAAAGTCAAAGTTGCAAGGATGGCTAAACAAATGATAGTGATTTGTATGCTTAACTACCAGATGGCAATTAAAAAAAGAAAGAAAGAAAGAAAAGGTTAGAGCAGTGTTTACAGGCACAGGAAAAGTGATTTTCTTTTTTATTCATTGCTGTAAACCAGAAAAGAGCTTAGCATAGTACCTGGCACATAGTAGGTGCTCAATCAAATTCTAAACTGAATTGAACAACAGAATTCTAAGTGGAAAAAAAAATCAAGACATTTTCACACACACACACACACATGCATGCACGTACTATAATCTCAACTTTTATAGAAGAATCACAAAATCTAGAAAGAATCACAGGATTCTAGAAAGAAATATGATAAAACACTAAAAATACGTCCTTGGATGATATTTTTCTGCCTCTTTAGACTTTTCTCTACTTGCCAAAATTTTTTCAATGGAGATCTATTACATTTATAATATGGAAAAAAAATGAGTAGAAAAAAAAATCAACTGGAAGCCAACTGGCTCAATTATTTCTTGTTACACTATTCTGAGTATGTACCATTCTTCACTCCCACCCAAAATATAAAGTGAGAAATCGGAATATGAATAGCATGAATAAATTGGGAGGCAGTCTTTAAAACACAGTCCAGGAAAGAAAACATTATAGTAAATTTCAAAAAAGTCAAAAAAATTATGTGTCTAGTATTAAGAAAATTATACAGGGCCTTTGTTCCCTATATAATTTTTACATATGAAAAGTATGGCATGGCTTAAACCCTTTAGATACAAAATACTTGTTTTCTCTACCATGGAATTATATTTTCTCTTAGACATATAATATCATAATGATTTATATAGAATGGTTACTGTCAATTTTTTGAAATCTGAAAAAATCCTACTCATTTAAAATTTCAACTCAACACAAAATCTAACAGGTATATTTTAGGAGATTCATGACATTTTCAAAGGGGAGGACCAAACAATTTCTCAGATTGCCAAATTCTCAAACACACTCACCACGGATAACCAGCTCTAGAAAGTGAAGTGCCATGTTACCTAGAGCATAAAATCACCTGGAGCTATGACCACTGGGCCACTGGCTGGGCTCATTCACTGAAAGGCCAGTTTTCAGGACTGTGTGATTTAAATTCACACTTCAGCAAAATTATAGATTACTATGTGTAAGTAATTTAAGACAGCTGGTAAAATCTTGACTCATGCAAACTAAATTCTCGCATGCCAAGGGCCTGCTGTTGTCTACAATGTCTGCCTCTTTAGAAGTAAAATGTTACATTAAGAGAACTGTAGTGACAAAGTATGCAGACAGTTAGTATTTGTTTTAATCTAAGAAGCCTAAAGCAGTCATTGGTTTATCAAGCATGTACTAACTACCTACCATGTTCAAGGAACATTACTGCACACTTTTGTTGATTAAAAAAATATGACATAGAATCTAAGTTGAAATCGATTCCTTAATTATATAGTCTGCCATATTTTCCAGAAACAGATTCATAATTTGTGCATAATTTAACTAATGCTAAGATTTCTAATATTTTAGTTGAAATATGTAGTGTTCTTACTTTAGTAATTTTTCTAAATTGACCTTCATATGATACCTATTTTTGTAAATAACTGCTTCACAAGTATATTCCGTTTGATATAATTTCTAGGATTTGCTTCCCAAAATGGCAGAAAGGGGAAAAGCGAGTGAGATTGTGGATGAAACAAGAATGGCCATGATTTGACAATTACTGAAGTTGGCTGGTGGGAACACGAGAGTTCATTGTACTATTTTTTATTATGTTTAAAATTTTACACAGTACTAAAAAGTCTTTTAAAAGAAGTATATTTCTTAATTATGCCCATTTATGTTGATTAATTTTTCCATTGGTTTCCATTCCCACAACTGCCCCATCCAGTGAACATGGTTTGAAACATCTACCATGTTGATCTTGAGGAGGTTCCAATCAGGTGGCTACACAATGCATGGGACCCATGCTGGTGCACGGAGAATGGAATAAGTTTTAATTCTGCCATGGCCCATGATTTAGTCACTCAGCCAAAGAAAGGGATGCTGACATCCAGATAAACCAAGAGGAAATGGTTTGGATAAATCTCAGCTGTCACAATAAAGTAAATTACAGTGCTACGTGGCTAATCCAATTTGGTCACTGTGATGGCCAGGCCATCACTATTACAGAGGACATTAGGGAACTGCTGAAGTGTCAGGGAGACAACCTGCACTTTTTTTTCTTTTTTGCATTGTCCCAAGGGCAATAAGATAGAGGAAAAATTAAGAATTATAGCCTTCAACACCTAGAAAAAAGAATTTGCTCAGCCTGTGTAATGAGAGGATTAGGATTAAAATGCAAATGGTTAATACAATGTCTGTTTTAGAAAGACCATACTGGGGGTGGGGAGGAGTTCTACCATGTTCACTTAATTTTGTCTTTACCTTTTTCTTACCCAGTCATAAGCAGAATTCTGGCACGTTTAGTTCAATTAATTGCTAAGAATTCCTCACATGAGCTGACCCCACATAAAAGCAGAGTGTGTTGGGGCTTCCCTGGTGGCGCAGTGCTTGAGAATCTGCCTGCCGATGCGGGGGACACGGGTTCGAGCCCTGGTCCGGGAAGATCCCACGTGCCATGCAGCAACTAGACCCGTGCGCCACAACTACTGAGCCTGCACGTCTGGAGCTTGTGCTCCACAAGAGAGGCCGCGATAGTGAGTCCCGTGCACCGCGATGAAGAGTGGCCCCTGCTCGCTGCAACTAGAGAAAGCCCTCGCACAGAAATGAAGACCCAACACAGCCAAAAATAAATTAAAAAAAAAAAAAAGCAGAGTGTGTTAAATATTACAATTAAATCTTTAAAGTATTACAAACAATAGATCTTCTACATATACTGCTAAGGATTTAGCTGCCTGTTGATTTTAATTTCATTAGCTCGCCTGTGACATAAATAAATTCTGTGTAAAAGAATAGCTTTAATAATGAATATACTGCAATTACAATGACCCAAGGCTACTAAGTATTGCACACTGCCACCTAGTGCTGTCTCTTTCACTCCAAATGCACAATGGACGCCTTCAGGAAAGTGGAAATGCTCTATTTTAAAGCAAATTTATCCAAAAAGATAGCTCTGGAACAGATTTATTCATAACTGCTTCAAGAGAAGAAAGCTATTAGGGAGAAATGAAATTACATATACCATAAAATCATCCCTGTCTCATAAATTTAGGTAAAAAAGATCTGATTAGATTAGTAAATATAAAAAGTTACAGGTTTTGTTAATGAAGACATGAAATTTTTTTAAAGGGTGATTTTTTTAATACCGTGCAGCAAGTATGTAGCATATTCTATTATGAGTGTGATATATGCCTATGCTCCAAGTGGAATATGTGGTTATCTAGCAAGTTTAGTATATGAAAGCGTCCAAAAGGGCTTTGTAGGATGTTAAATAATCACTAATGATACTTTCAAGCTTTCTTAAGGACATAGCTATAATCTCCCCTCATCTACAGGTTATTACTTCAATTTAAGATGTCACTGGTTTTTAGTTCTACTTTATTTTCCCAGCGGTGAATAATTTTTGTGGTTTGGTTGTGCTAATTGCTCTGATCTTTTGGTTCGAAGAGTAAAGCTCCAAGAAAATGAAATGAGAAATGTTTGAAAGACTGGATTAAAGAAAGGGTTGCTATAGAGAACTTTGCTATGGGTAAGAGAGTGCGTTCTATTTGCTTCATTGTATTCTCCAATGGTAGTCCCCAGTTTGGTCTACTTAATGCACTGTAGCTACCTATTTTAAGAACTAAGGTGAAAGGTGAAAGACTCATATTTCTGTCAATTAAGTTTGGTATAATGAAAAATGCTCAGAGGATTCCCTTTAAATCATTGCTGCTTAACTTTTTAAAAATCACACTCCGTTTTGAGACACATAAAAATCTGTTTCTCCCTTTAAAGTACTTATAATTTATAAATACATGATATATTAAAACTACTCATATATGGAAATTTTAAAGCACTATATTTTATGTTGCTCTTTTTCATTGTTGTCGTTACTCCGGTAATTCAAATTCAGAGTGAGTATTAAGGCCGCCTGTATATCCCACAAACTTTGCTCCATCCTTGGCAATGTGGAAAATAGAGCACATAGCTCAGTAATTTCAACATCAAGCCTGTTGCAGTGCTTCATTTTAACAACCAGAAAGGCAGGTAGAAAAAGAAAGATAGGTAAGATACAAATGGATGGAAGGAAAGGAATGAAGGAAGGAAGGAAGGAGGGAGGGAGAGAGGGAGGGAGAAGTTCACCTTTGAGGGAAGTGTTGCCTCCATCCCCTTGAAATCATTAATTCAGATAATTCCCAAAGGAATCTCTGATCACAGCCACATGATCTAGACAACTTCTCACTACTTCCTTTAATCAGCTTAACCAAATGAATACTGCCAAGTCTATTCCACTTAGCTCTGCATAGAGCTATTTTGAGGCCTCTCCACACAATTAGGACACCTAGTTGGCATAGCTGCCAATGCAGAAGACAGAACTTACTCAAAATATTGCAGTGTAAGAAACTCAGTTTGGAAAACATGATTTAAGAACACATATTACATTGATATCCAATTCTTCACACTGTGTTGGGATTACATCTATCAGTGTTCGATAAAATTACAAAGTCAATTGGAAAAAAAAAGTCTGAAGTTGCAGCTCTTAGATATTCCACTGGCCTTATGGTATACCATGTATTAACAAGATACTTCTAGGACATAAGATAGTGGTTACAACTGTCCCTTATATAAGAAAAATCCCACAGCCGTTGCAGGTATACAAATGAGATAATTATAATAATAATACTTCATAAGCCTTTTCAAATGCTCCTACTGGTCGACAAGGTCATGAAAACGTATAAAGGAAGTGAACAAACAAGTCTTGATTCAAATGATAATAATGCCTGGGACTCTCAAGATTCCTTAAAATTTTCTCCCATATCTTAATGCGTTTCTAGGTATCAACACAGACTGCATTTAAAGTTTTGGAAAACAAAAGCTATGTGCATCTTGCACACAAAAATGCAATCATGGCATTATCATTCGGATTTGTCTAAAAATAAATGTTTAAACTGAAATTATTTGTCTAATAACCTCATTTCTTAGCCTGAATATGAAAGTATGTATATTTGTGTATCCTAAAGAGCTTTATAATCAAAGATTTCTAACTCAATATTAAAAAGTAGTAACAAAGTGGCTATGAAGCACATTCCCTAGGGCTTAAGATAGATAGAACACACTGAAAAATTAAGATACAGAATACAGAAGAGACAGATACAGCTTTCAAATGAACATTAACATTAAACTTGAGATGATTTAAAACAGCACATTTCTAGCTATTAAAATCCCCATGGTTATGAAAGACAAGAATTTATTCCACACAGATTACAAAAATTATGATATTTGTATCTCTAATATTAGTACTGGCTGGGGATTGTGCACTATGAAATAAGAAAATGTAACAGATACTCAGTAAGCATTTTGCTCACTAATTATTTCATAACTTTTTAAACTTTGTATTCTCAGATGTCAGGTAATTACCTGACAACTGACATCTATTCAGTTGCTAAGAGATATGAGATCAGTTTGCACTTTTTTCTTTGTCTTTAGGAGAACTGCCCTCTTAGGTTTTGCCTCAAAGTAGTGAAAGTAGCCTCTGTCACCTATGTGCGAATTAATATTACTTGTACTAGAAGAAACTCCCAGGTCTCAGAAAGGAAATGAATTGCTTTCAATCTGCACAATTTTGAACAAACATCTGGCTTTTCCCTAAGCTTAATGAGTTTTCCATTTCACACCCCTCAAATATCACAGCATCATTTTATAATCAAATTTAACTGATGAGTCTGTGTTATGAGTATTTTGACAAAAATCTTACGGGGAATGAAGTCATTCAGTCGATTTGCATCCCAAAGTGAAGCTCAAACCCAACATTTGGAAAGTACTTTCTGCCTATAACTTTGACCATGTGCTTCTTTAAACAGCTGGAGGAACAAGACTAAACTTGGTCTATCTGGTGTTTCTTATACTTTATCAACGGATCAAAAACAAAACACTGTTATAAATATGTTCATCCTAACTGGTCATTAACTTATCACAAATAAATATTGATTTGCCTAATCACAGAGAATATTCTTCAAAAATAAGAGCAGTATTTCAAGCAGCACATATGTTTCTGAAAGACACTGAGGATATAGACTCCCATAACCTTTCAAGGACAATTTTCTAAATCACATTTTAGAGAAATACATTGGAAAAGCATTCCACTGCAGTCGCGTTTTACTTTACCACACATCCAAGAGGTTCCATTTTTAACGCTCAAGTACGTATTACAAAGCCATTGATCACTTACTCTGATTTCACATCAGTGCTCTACTGGGGTATATCACAAAGGAACACAAGATCATGCATTTCTTTGTCTATTAAGTGAGACAGTGCCCACTTCCCCAGTCCTCTTTTTACTCAACTTCTTGCACTAGCCAGCTGCCCCGTCGGTGGTTCCTTGCACCTTATATGTTGCTTTAGCATCGTCAGATTACTACTACTGCTGGTCCAGAACCCATTAAGAAAACTCCTATGACAAGCCAAGGCCTCGGAAATGTAGCCCTACACCTACGAACGGGCTATCTAGTGCCCATCTCGAGGGAAAGAAGACAATCTACCCCCTGTCTTCCAGGCTTTCACCTATTTTATAGAGCCACACCTTCACAAACACGTTCTGTCACACTGAGAGGAAGGAGATATGTAAAATGTTAACACCTGGAGTCATGAAATGTAATGACCTCAAACAACACACCTCAGAAAGAGGGAGGAAACCTAGTTCCGCGCGGAGGGGATTGGGGAGAGACAGGCAAAGTTAATCTGCATCATTAAAACAAGAGTAATAGAAAAAACCCTCTCAGGTTTTTCCAGTTAATTCTGGGGCTGCAGGAGCAGCAGCAACCTAATCAATATGCACATCCTCACCCTTATGAACCTCTTGTCCCCAGACAGAAACTGCCGGTGCCTCTCCACCGTGTAGAGGCAGACACCACCACCCCCAAAAGAGACTTGAGTTCAGAGGCAGAGGGAGGGGCAAAAGCAGATACGTGGGGCTCCAGCATCCCGATCTTAGTCCCAGCTACAAGCCTGAAAGTCCATTCAGAAACCAGCCCCTGGCTCCTAACATCCCCGGCCTGGGCCCTCCCTGCCAAAGGTGCCAGAGAGCTCGCAGACCCTGCAGCGCAGCTGTCAGACGCCAAACAATGACTTCCCCACGCCAGCCCCACGACCACGGCCCCCCACCGCCCTCCAGGCACGGCCCCTCGCTGTCGAGCCCCTTTAAAAATGAGACCTCTCTGGGGCAGGACAAGAGGTGCTCGGTGGCCAAGAAGAGAGGCACCGGGCTTCTCTGCCGGAATGAGTTGCCGGGAGTGGGCTGGGGGTGGCCATGGAGAGGGGGTTCCTTAGGAAACACCGAACCATGGGGCAACGGAGACCCCAGTATCAAGCTCCCTTACTCCCACCCCACCCCCACCCGCTCGCCTCGAAGACGACCCGCTCGCCTCGAAGACGACTTCTCCAGAGGCGGGCGGCGGCGGCAGGTTAGCGGCCGGGAGGCGGTGGAGAGCGAGTCCCCCAGGGCACCGCAGCCTTTCCGAAAGGACCGCGAGGGTGGGCGGGCGCCGCCTTGGAAGGTCAGTGAGGCCAGAGCTCAGAGTTACGCGGGGCTCACAGAGTGAGCGTGAGGGGGCGAGGGTGACGGTGAACCTGAACCTGCGGGCGGCCCGACCAAGGGGCGCCCGGCCAGAGGGTCCACGGGTGTCAGGGAACCCCGGCAGCCCGGGAGAGACAGCACACCACACCGCTCAGGAGCGAGGGCTGCATGGGGCTATCGGGGCCGCCAGACTGAGAAACTTGATGCCAAACAGACCGGCTCCCCGCCCCCCCACGCCCTCCCCCGCGCTCTCAGACCCGCTGGAACGCCTCGCGAGTCCCCCACCGTCCCCCAGTCCACCCTGCCGAAGCCCCCGCCGAGCCCTCGGAGCCCCGGCGGGTAATTACCTCTCCCGGAGGCGGAGTAGGGGGCGGCAGCGGCAGCAGCACTTTGAGCCTGACTTTCCGGCGTTCGCGGGTGAGCTTGTGCGCGCCAGTGGGAGCTGTAACCTGCTATTTATAGACCGGAGCCTCAGCACCCGGGGCTGGGAACCCGGAGGAGGCGAGCCGGCGGCGCGGCGGCGGCGCAGGGCGCGGGGCGCTGGAGGCGGCTCCCTGAGGCTCCCGCGCCTCCCTCCGGCTCCCGGCGCCCGCCGCGCTCCCCGCTCGTTCCCCGCTCGCTCCCCGCCCCGCCGCGCGCGCCCCGGAGAACTTGTCACCAGCGCGGCCGCCTCTCCGGCTGCTCACACACCCCCTGGCACAATCGCTACTTTCTGTGCCCCCACCCCACCCTTCTCTGCTCCTCTTCCTCCTCCTCCTCCGCTCATTACCAGCGGTCTCCTCCCAATGTCACCGGCGGCTGAATAGAGGCGGCGACGGCAGCGACCGTCGCGCAACTGGCGCAGCTTGCTTTCCGCTACCGATGGAGTGGAGTTAGTGACCCGGCCGCCCAACCCGAAATGACCCCAACACGCTTGCTCCGGGTGCGGCCACCCCGCACCCCGACCTTCTGCTGGGCCCCTCTGCCAGCGGGGACTGTCCCCAGCCTGGGCTGCTGGGAGCGCCGCTGCGGAGCGGTGGGGAGAGGTGACCCGAGGCCGCCACGCTGCGGCCGGGGCCGCGGAAACCACAGGGTTTTTAACCGGCAGGAGGAGGCGCCCCGGACCCGTGCTCAGACCCGGGAAGTGGTGGGGAGAGGGGGAGGTGGTGTCCCGCGTCACCGGACTTATGCCTGCCACCGCCCTGGGTCCCGTCTCTCGTGCCACTCCTCCGCCTTGGCCCGGGATGAGGTCGGGCGGAGGAGACCTGGGCACTGGCGAGGCTTCCAACTCGGCGCAGCCCACGGCCACCCACCTCCAGCCCCCAAGTCGCGGCGCGGTGACTGAGGCCGAGCCGCTCCCAACAAGCGTATGACGCGCCTTTGGCAGCCGGGGCACGTGGGGACAGGTCTACACTCTGCGTGTTTGGGGTGTGGGGAAAACAGGGTACGTAATCGCGCAGTCTGAACCGAGGCTAACACTCCCCCTCTGCCTCGCCAAGAAGCCCACTGGCGAAGGCGCACAGCCCGGGTATTCCGGTTGGCTGGGGTGTGGGGAGAATGCCTCTCCCTATCTGCGCTTGACAGGTGCCACCTGGCGGTTCTCTTGGGGAGGTTTCCACTGAGCGGCTCAAAGGTCACGGGGATGCTGGGAAGGCCGGGCGAGCGCCAGTCCAGGCAGGCACCCTCAGCCTCTCCCCTCCCTACGGGCACTTTAAATTTACAGTTTAAATAAGATTGAGAATGCTAGTGCACGCGGGTTACAGTTTGCTCCGCGGAGACGGGACTCCCAAAGTTGGGATGGTGAAGTCGATTTGGGTAAGTCAGTACTTACAGTTACACAGAGTGGGCAATTGGAGCTGCCCCCAGCTCTCACCCCTGCTGTCGCTCCCTGCATCTAGGCATCCCTTCACTCTGAAAGCATTTAATTGCCACTAGGTTATAAGCTTTATCGATGAGAGCAGAGACTTCGGTGTTTGGGTTTTTTGTTTTTCCCATCACTCTTCCTCAGAACTTGGAACAACGCCTGACATGCTGTAGCTTCCATAAATGTTTACAGAATGAATTAATAAGCACTATGGGCCAGAAACTGTGCTTGGCCCATTCTCTCCCTGCAGCCCTTCCCTTTCCTTCTCTTCAAGCTCTTTCTGCTACACTCAGCCGCCATCACAGGTGAGCTGGATGGAGGAACAAAATGAACAAGCAGTCCACGCAGGCCCTGCGGGGATGTGGATCACACCTGAGGAGCCCATTACACAATTAAATTTCTCTTCCATGGGGGAGTGCTGAACACACCCATTTTTTGGAAACAAAACAAAACACCTGTGTCATGCTTGGGCTTGAAGCAATGGATAAATCCTGTTTGCAGAGATCTGCTGGCGAGATGAGACAACTTTCTCACTGGGCAAGAGTTTCAGCCTTTCCTTAAAATACAGAAAGAGGGAAAGAATATCAGAACATCAGAGTGCCAGAGCTTTGCCACTAAAGTGAAAA
Organism: Mesoplodon mirus; assembly: GCF_964341445.2. Taxonomy (NCBI): domain Eukaryota; kingdom Metazoa; phylum Chordata; class Mammalia; order Artiodactyla; family Ziphiidae; genus Mesoplodon; species Mesoplodon mirus. The sequence goes on along the minus strand of NC_138977.1, from coordinate 11,368,078 downwards.
GATGTTTGATATATCCGTCGTCTAAATTTAAACGGAGATTTGGTGTGTGTGTGTATGTGTGTGTGTGTTTATGAAGATTGCCACAGTGCCAGAAGCATTAAACCATTCCTTCTAAAAGACAGGGTTGTAAAACAGATGCAGCAACTGTCTTTGTGGAAAAAAACACTTAAAGAGACCTAGAAAACCCTCTTATAATTAAAACCCAGACATTCATCATGCTGACCAAGACCTTTTACAGACCATTTACAGGGCTGCTGGGGACAGCCCTGTGACATACCCACGCATATCACCTAGGAAGTTTTAATTCTGGAGAGAGAGAATGAATCAAATACATGTACCCCATGACATTTTAAAAACCCATCAATCAGCCTGATATTTACCTTTTTTAGTTATTTGGCGGTGTTTTCCTTGAATAAACCTAACAGGTTCAGATTATTCTATGGCTTATTAAACTCATTCAGCACCCACTTTTACAAACCTTGAACTTTTAGCCAGTTGTGCCTCCAAAACATAACTCCATTTTCCAATGAAGGACAAAATATTTTTTATTTCCTTTTGATATACCTTTATAGGGCCAGAGACCAAAGGTGATTCCCGATAGTTACCTTGCTGTCTAACGCAATAAAATCAAGCCAGAACCTGCAAGGCTGGCACTGCACCCCCCTTTTTCAGTGAAGTAGCTCATCCTTTTTCTTTGTATAGATTCATTATTCCTGGAGATTTTTATTTCAGGTGAGATTGGTATGGCACAAGGAGTATTCTCCATTTTTGTGAGCCTTCACTATGAAAAATCTCTTCTAAAATGTAGCACCAAGTATGGCATAGTGGTTTTTTGTTTACCAAATTTGTTCATTTATATTAATGATAACTTTGTAGATCAAGTCAGTTTTCCTCCCAATTTTTTGAAATAAATTTATTTGTTTTTTTAAATTTATTTTTCGCTGCATTGGGTCTTCGTTGCTGCGCGCCAGCTTTCTCTAGTTGTGGCGAGCGGGGGCTACTCTTTGTTGCGGTGCGTGTGCTTCTCACTGCGGTGGCTTCTCTTGTTGCAGGGCACAGTCTCTAGGTACGCGGGCTTCAGTAGTTGTGGCTCGGGGACTCTAGAGCGCAGGCTCAGTAGTTGTGGTGCACGGGCTTAGTTGCTCCGCGGCATGTGGGATCCTCCCAGACCGGGGATTGAACCCATATCCCCTGACATCGGGAGAGTTAAGTTTTGATATTCCTACGCTAAGATCATTTCTTGTGTGTGCATATGTGTATGTGTGTGTGTGTGTGTAATGAAACTCATGGGAGATGTTATTAGAAATAGGAATTGTACCCAACTTAAGTTAAAGGGGGAAACTAGTGTAAAGATACCTGGCTATCCATGGAACTCGAGGACAGGAATGCAACTGGGCATCAGTGACAACTTGGAAACAGGGACATGCGTTAAGGACTTTATCTCTCCTTTTTCTCCCACTACCCTACCTGCTCTATCCTTTCTCTCTCTCCTCCTTCCCTTTCTCTCCGCATACTCGACTTTCTCTGCTTCTCGGGTGTGCCCTGAGTTACGTGGTTACTCACAGATCTTGAACTTATGACCTATGGGCCAGTTCCGAATTCTCAAGGAAGTACCACGATTGGCTGTCAAACTCCAGTCCAGACAACCATGGCGAGGGGATCACGGTCAAGTTGCATTCCCATAGCAGCTACTGTAGCAATCAGATGGATAATCGTGGTGGGCTGAGGCAGGAAGGGAAGGAAAAATTCCCAGAACATGGGGAGGAGTTCCTGATCCTCTCCCCTGACCGCTATCATCTCTGAATCCTTGTTGTTCTGTGAATAATGGCACAAAAAGGCAGAAGGAGGCGGGAAGGAGAAATATAACAAATATAACGTGCCATGACATCTGTGTGTGCGAATGCATATGCATGTCTAAATCCTGAGTGACGGAGAATGCCTCTTGCTGATGGTGGTGCCCTAAGATGCTGGTCCCAGTAAAAGTAACAGGATGACTTTATGATCTCTTGACCTGGGACTAGATGAGCATGAGGATGGAATCAAGTATTTCACAGACAGTTTACTTTAGCTCCTTTTTTCATGACAAATTAAATAAGAGATTTTTTTAACTGAAAGAAATGAGTGTGATATCATTTACATTTATCAAAGATAAACAGTCTGCTCTCTCATTTACATAATAGTTATTTCAAAATGTATATAAATCATGTACTTGAAATTGAATCACATTTCAAATATAATCAGATGGTGAATCTTCACATTTTTCTGGTCAGAAACGCCTTTGAGAATTTGAAGAGAGCTGTGGACTTTCCCCAGAAAAATCTTGAGCAGATGCACACATTTTTTTTTAATTGTATGGACGTATAGTTGATGTACAATGTTGTATTAATTTCAGCTGTACAACAAAGTGACTCAGTTATACATATATATTCTTTTTCATATTCTTTTCCATTATGGTTTGTCACAGGATATTGAATACAGTTCCCTGTGCTCTACAGTAGGACCTTGTTGTTTATCCATCCTATATATACGTGTTTGGATGCACACATACTTGTAGTGGGATGATATATGACATATTTGTTTGAGAGCTGGAACTTCAAACATGTTTCTTTTGGCTTCCTCCACTCAGCCCCATTTGAACAAGTGAAACAAAGACTCCAGATTTGTCAACAAAAGGTTCAAAATGCCCAGTTAAGTCAAAACATTGGTTAGGGGTGGAGAGTCGCGGAGCCTATGGGAACTTGGGGAAAGAGTTCCCCTCCCCCCACTCCTGCCCTGAATGAGATACAAATGAGGTAGAGGTAAGGAAAGAAGACAGAGCGGTTAGTAGCTGCAATGTGAAGAAGGATGTTGTATTCATTCACTAGGACTATCACAACAAAATACTACAGACTAGCTGACATAAACAACAGAAATTTATTCCTCACAGTTCTGGAGATTGGAAGCCCAAGATCCAGATGCTAGTGGAGTTGGTTTCTCCTGAGGCCTCTCTCCTTAATTTGGTGATGACCACCTACCTCTGTGTCCTCACAGGGCCTTTTCTCTGTGTGCCAGCACTTCTGGTGTCTCTTTTTGTGTCTAAATTTCCTCCTCTTAGAAGGACACCTCCAGACCGGGTTAGAGCCCATCCTAACAGCTTCCTTTTAAGCTGATCACCTTTGTAAAGACCCTGTCTCCAAATAGACAGTCACATTCTGAGGTACTGGGGTTAAGGCTTCAACATATGAATTTGCAGGGCATGGGGGACACCATACACCCCCTAACAGACATGCACTGCATCAAACTCCAGAAAGGGTCTTGGGGTGGAGGTGAGATAGAGATTTCCCCTTTATGTTAAGAGAGCCGAAGAGTAAAGAAATTTGTATCCAGTTTTCCCATTGAAGTATTTGGAAAATCTCAGCCTTGAGAAGAACCCAGAACACAAGGATGTAAAGTGGGAGTGTATACGGTAGTCTGCCTTATCCAGATCTTAAAGGGCTGAGGGTTACAGCCTTTCCAGCCCCCTGGACTTTCTCATGGTGACTGAGTGGTGACGAATGGGTGCCTGTGAGCTGCAGGAGGCCTGGAAGTTAGTGGGAAAGAGAGCCAACGTGACATGGAAAAGGCCACCCAGAAGGGTAAACAGACACAGGACTAAGAGTGTCCTGTTGACTGGTATGCAGAGACATGGCTACCATTCTGTGACATTGCACAGAGCAGGCATGGGGCCAAAGCAATGACCTCAGGATAGTCAGTGGCTATGCCCTAGAGCAATGTCGTGTGTCACTCACACCTGGAGAACAGAGGCCAAGTTATCTCTGCAGAAAATGAGAGGAGAGATCATCAACACCCAGACATGTCCCCCAGTATCATGATGCTTCACAAGTCTCCCCTGGACTAACAAGCTGCCCCAGAGGTGAGAGAGAAGGAAAAGAGGGAGCAGCAGTATCTTAAACTGGGTAAGTTTTAAACCAGGATAGACTTGGTTTAGGTGACTGGATAGGACTAAGAAAACTAACTGAAGTTTTCTGTTTCTGAGTACAAATGGGTGCTTCTAAGTTAATTTTACCGTAGCAAAATTATGTTCCACTTTTTGTACCTGAGATTTAAAGACTATTGACTTTTTTTATACATAAATTTATTTATTTATTTTTTGGCTGTGTTGGGTCTTTGTTGTTGCACACGGGCTTTCTCTAGTTGTAGCGAGTGGGGGCTACTATTCATTTCAGTGCTCAGGCTTCTCATTGCGGTGGCTTCTCTCATCGCGGAGCATGAGCTCTAGGCACGCAGGCTTCAGTAGTTGTGGCACGAGGGCTCAGTAGTTGTGGCTTGTGGGCTCTAGAACGCAGGCTCAGTAGTTGTGGCACACGGGCTTAGTTGCTCCGCAGCATGTGGGATCTTCCCGGACCAGGGATCAAACCCATGTCCTCTGCATTGGCAGGAGGATTCTTAACCACTGCACCACCAGGGAAGTCCCTCTATTGACTTTTAAAAATACATTCTTTACACTTCACATTTTTAATGCATTTTCAAGAAGTTCGTAGATCTCTTGGAATAGCATTTATGAATCCAGATTGAGAATATTTGCCCTAGGGGATATCTATCTTTTTAAAATACATCTTTATTGGAGTCTAATTGCCCTACAATGTTGATTAGTTTCTGCTGTACAACAAAGTGAATCAGCTATACATATACATATATCCCCATATCCCCTCCCTCTTGAGCCTCCCTCCCACCCTCCCTATCCCACCCCTCTAGGTGGTCACAAAGCACCGAGCTGATCTCCCCACTAGCTATCTGTTTTACATTTGGTAGTGTATATATGGCAAGGCTACCCTCTCACTACGTCCCAGCCTCCCCTTCCCCCCACTGTGTCCTCAAGTACGTTCTCTACATCTGCATCTTGGTTTTTAAAATCTGATTGTATGAAGAATCTTTTTAACTGAAACAAAAATACCTGCTAATAGATATAATTTTCCACTAATATATTATTTGAAACTCTGTTTTCTTAAAGAGTAGTATCTGTAAGTTACAGACAATAGCTCACATGATTGTGTTTAGTAAATGCCAGAGAAAGGATAGAATCGTAAATGGAGAAATTATAGACAATCACTGGGTAAAGATAGCTATATTCAAGGAGAGGTGACAGTATTATGCTGCTTCACTTTGAGAAATATAAAGCTTTTTATTTTAACAGAAATCTTCAAAATGAAAACATCTGAGTTAATTATTTTTCTTTCTCCCCATTTTCAAGCAAATACTTCTTTATTACCTCATTATGTCACTAGTGGCATAAAATGAAGGAGAAACTTACACATCAGACATATTTGTAGGGAATGTTTGTGTTAATGAGGGCTATTGACTGTAGCGATATTCCTGAATCTTTTCTTACATCTTGTTCATCAGTGTCTCTCTCTTGCATTCCACTCTTAAAACATGCAAATAGATCCTTCTCACTCTATTTCCAAAGATTTCTCTACATCCAATATTCCTGTCAATTTACCATCCTGGGTCCCTTCTTCCTTGGTATAATCAAGCTCTATCATCTCTTTCTGACCTGATTTAGGCTGGAATAGACCAATTTTGATCACCAGAGTAAGTCAGAAGAATTGGACCCAACTGTATCTCCCAATTAAACCTGTATCTCCAGAAACCTGTCTCCATCAAGACTTAATTTGTTCATCAAGACAAGATGTGTGCTTTGGTATCAGACAAATTATGGCTCAATCATGGTGCTCCCATTCACCAGCTGTGTGACCTTTGATGAGTGCCTTAAAATTTCTGGGTCTTTTTCTTTATCTGAAAAATGGGGACAATAGTACCTACCTCATAGACAGATTGTGAGAACCCCCTGTGACACTACAAGTACAGTAAGTCCCCTACGTATGAACGAGTTCTGTTCTGAGAGCACAAAATTAGCCTAGGTACCCAACTAACACACTCGGCTACATAGTAATGTACTGTAATAGGTTTATAATACTTTTCACACAAATAATACATAAAAAACAAACACAAAAAATAAACATTTTTAATCTCACAGTACAGTACCTTGAAAAGTACAGTAGTACAGTACAACAGCTGGCATACAGGGGCTGGCGTCAAGTGAACAGGCAAGAAGAGTTATGACTGGAGGAGGGAGAGGAGGTGGGAGAAGGTAGAGCTGAAAGATCGTCAGCAATAGGAGATGGAGGGTAAGCTGCAATTTCACTCATGCCTGACGTTGATGGCACAGGTTCTGGGCTTAAAATAAAGATACTGTACTACTGTACTCTATACCGTACTCTAAAGTACACAAAAGCACAACCACTTGTAGAGGATGCATGCACGTGACAGTGTACACCAGACACATGAACTAGCTTACGTGCTTGGACATGAGAACACACATTCGCATCTTTGAAAGTTCACAACTTGAAAGTTCGTAGGTAGGGCACTTACTGTACACAAGATGAGCTGGCATCCATCTTGCACAATGTATGTATCCAGTATCTCCTTGCCAAGACTGAAGAAGATGGACAGGGAAGGGGCAAAATCAGAGTTTCAACATTAAACCTTCTAATTTATATGTTCTAGTCTCACTATTTCACTATTACCTACAACCTGACATTTGTCACAGAGATATTGGTCAGCACCTGTGAAGAGTAACAGAGTTCTAAAGAATCTGACTAAAGTCTATGGCATCTGAAAGGAGAATTTTCCAGAAAGCTTCAAATAGAAACCTTCTGCAGAACCACTTCTAACTTCCATTTTATCTTTACAACTTTCCTATTCAGTTCTAACAAGCATTCACTGAGCACCTACTGTTTGCCAGGAATTGTGCTAAATATGGGAATAAAAAGGTGAAGAAGGCATAAACGTTGTCTTCAGAGAGCACATCACTTAGTAGGTTTAGACTTGATTTTTTCTAAACCTAACCTCTCCATTTATTTATTGACTACTCAATTCACTGGAACGTCACATTTACTGAGTGTCTAGTACACGGGTACAGGGATGTGGCAACCCAGGGATGAGCATAAAATGTAGTTGACAGGACAAGGTAAGTATACAAACAGGTATAAAACAAGGAGAGAGATTAAGCGGACATGCCATGAAAATCAAGAGACAAGAGAAATCAAATCTAATTGGAAGGATCAGAAAGATCCTCATGAAGGAGATGATGTTTGATATGCGAGAGATTTCAGGGAACGTAACTGGCACACATTCCACAGGGAGGCCTGTTAGTCCATGGTGGATGTTGAAAACTCTCACCCGTCAGAGCAGGTCTCCTCACCCACTCTGAGGGGACCGTCCATTTAGTCCTCGCCCATGCTTCCCCATCACCGTGAACCTGCCTCCGTTGTATCACTTACTGCATTGGATTTGTTTACCCATGTATCTCCTTCACTGGGTCACAAGCTCCTCCTGAGAGGAAAAGCCATGTTTTATTTCATTTTATAATGGATACGAAGGTTCCAGAAAATGCTGAGAACTTGGAACCTAGGGAATTTTACATTCATTTACTTTTCAATTTTACATTCATTTACTTTTCAAGTAAATTCATTTACTTTTCAAGTTTATATCCAACTTGAACCTCTCACCACACTTGCTGAAAAATCTATCAGTTTTTAGGGTCCGCTTCACCTCTTTTGGATCTTCTGCTTGGAAGGGGGTTTACCTAGTCCCGGGGCATCTCTGACCCACGGTTCTCTCAGCACTTCTGCATGCCTCACAAGGTCATCAGGAATTTTAGACCTCCACATGGCACATAAAGGTCAAGGGAAGCCAGGGCCCATCCATCTAGACTCTTCTTCTGCCAAGGCTCTCTAATATGCTCCCCTAGGCTGCATGTGGAACTTCTCTGAGACGTGCCGTGTTTGGGGTTCTTCAGAAAGTATCTCAGTGTATCTGCTCTCCAACACTTGAAGATTAACCGCTAAGGGGGAAGGACAATTACATCTATATTTCTGCCCTTTTTTCATTTCCTGCACTTTCTCTCCACACTTTCTACTTCCCTACCCTGTTTACCAAGGCTCCTACATCATAGCCTCCTCTTTTTCTGGCAGCAACTGTATTTATCTTCTTGTAGCAATACTGCCAGAGAAGATACAGAGAAAGAATCTGAGTTATCATGAGGAGAAAATTCATCTGGGTTACTTCAAAAACCTCATCCCATGTTACACAAATTGATGAATGAGTGTGTACATGCACATGCATGTGTGTGTGTGTGCGTGTGTGTGATCACTTTTGGAACACTTTAGAAATTCCTGAGTAACATTTTCATCTACACTTGAGTATTGTTTTCTATAACATTCAAGCAAAGCATAAAGTTACATATCTTTTTCTTTGTAAATAGAATATAAGCTTCTCACACAGAACGCGTTGCAATATTCTGTAAGGTAAAAATTGAGAAATCATTATAGATAGCTTAAAAGTGTTCTTCCTTTGAAACATAGCACTTGTGGGCAAATAGGATCGTTTGAAACCTTAGGAAAATGTTGAGGAAATTCATCAGTGTGAAAAGACAACTGTTTTATTTGGTCTAAAATGAAGTAACATTTTATAGGACTGAATTTCAGTTTCCTGAAAGTTATAATGAAAACAAATGATTGACTCATTTTATGCTTTCTATAATATAAAAGTAAAAACCTACCTGAGATAGCCTTTTCTGGTTTTGTAACCGAAAGCTCTAGCTGAGAGTAGACTTGAGTGTTTTCTTTTCAAAAAAAAAACCTTGAAAGACCGGGTACTCAGAGGTGATTGGGAGCAGGGAGCAGGGAAACACTACTATTTTAATACTGTGAACATTCTATCAGCTTCTCCAAATGGAAGATTAACTTGAACCACGTGGTCAGATTGCTTTTGATTTGGGGGGAAAAAAGGATTTTGGTGGGGTTTTTGTGATGGTAAAACCAAAAAGAATATTATTCTACAATGGGATTTTCTAAGTAGTGAGGAAGCCAACAGCTCTACATAACAATGTAAAAGTTTGTCCTCATTCTAGGCCCTACTGTATCTCTGAAGATGATTATGTTTCCTGAAGGCAGGCTTTGAACTGGAGGTTAGGAGTGGTGGATGAGAGAGAAAATAGATCTGTCTCTCACTGGACTCAAAAGACTTTGGGGCAACGAAACTCCAGGCAGGAAGCCCAAGAGCAAAGGCACTTTTCATTCAAGGATGTCAGGTGTTCCCTGCGCCATGTTGGCAGACCATGTAACATCCCCGTTCCACCCTATTCTGTCCCTATCATCACATCCCAGGTGCCCTCATAGAAGGACGTGGGCCTTTCACTTTAGAAGAAGCCCTAAGAAGTCGCCTGTTCTTTGCTTGTTCTTCCTCTGTTGTCATTCCTTTCTGTGCCCGTCATTTGTCTGTGAAGTGTCCTTAAACACAATAGCAGGATCTTAGCTGAGCCTTGGTGACTTTGTCCTGTCACGGTGAATCAGAGGCAGCAACAGTGTGGAGAAGCCAGAAGATACAGAGAAAGAACTTGAGTTACCATGAGGAGAACCAGAAGATGATTGGTTGAAGGGACTCTCTAAACTGGAATAAATTGGTAGAAGCATTCTTTGGATCAAAAAAATACCGGACTTCCAAAAATCAAATAGGATACCAGCTCCAACTATTCTTTTTTTTTTTTTTAATAATACTATTCTTTTTTTTTTTTTTTTTTGCAGTACGCAGGTCTCTCACTGTTGTGGCCTCTCACTGTTGTGGCCTCTCCTGTTGTGGCCCTCTCCCGGAGCACAGGTTCTGGACGCGCAGGCTCAGTGGCCATGGCTCATGGGCCCAGCCACTCCGCGGCATGTGGGATCTTCCCGGACCGGGACACGAACCCGTGTCCCCTGCAACGGCAGGCGGACTCTCAACCACTGAGCCACCAGGAAGCCCTAATAATACTATTCTTATTGCTAAAACTATTCTTTTTTCTTTTAAATTTTTTATCAAAGTATAATTGATATATAATATTATATGTTACAGGTATACATTACAGTGATTCACAATTTTTAAAGGTTATATTCCAGTTATAGTTATTATAAAATATTGACTATATTCCCTGTGTTGTACAATATATCCTTGTAGCTTATTTTATACATAATGGTTTGTACCTCTCAATCCCTTATCTCTATATTGCCCCTCCCCCTTCCCTCTCCCCACTAGTAACAACTAGTGTGTTCTCTAAATCTGTGAGTCTGTTTCTTTTTTGTCATATTCACTTGTTTGTTGTATTTTTTAGATTCTAGTATCTTAATTGCAGAGAGGTGTGATTCCCCAGAGGTTGGAGAAGCCACGCATTTGGGTGATAGTTACAAGGAACAGAGGTACACTGGGCAGACATGAAATACTAGGAATCCGTGGTGTTGGCCTGATGGGTCCCCTCTCTGTACCTCTCATTTTTCTCTGCCAGAGAAGCCACTGGTATCATGGCTACTGGGATCCTGGTCACCTTATACTGAACAGCTAGGAGTGGAGAGATGAAGAAAACTTGGGGGATACTGCCATTCAGAACCACAGCTTTGCTGTCTTCTGATCTGAATCCTTCCCTTTGAGCATTAATACTTCTCAGCAACTTTCATTGTCTATGCTTCTTTTTGGAGGTTCCCCTTTGTCCTCCTACCACTACTTGAATGATCTTCTGCCTTCTCCTCAGTCCAAATTGCAAAGGATAGCATCAGATTGAGGCAATTAATCTCTCTCCTATTAAGAAGAGAGAGCAACGGCCTACATCATATCTTGCTGATGTATGGTTAGGCTATTCTTCTATCAGGTGTCCACGCTTCTCTGGAGAGTATAAAGGGCAACCTGGCATCGTTTCCAAGAGCAGGGAATTGTGAATTAGGGGTATTGAGCACCAGGCTAGTAAAATCCTTAATGAAACAAATGCACATTCAAATACATAAGAAAAGGGCTTTGGTGAAAACATACACATATGCAGTGAACTATGTTTCTGCTAAAGGTCATGAAATCAAAGAAAGAGGTTCAAATACCTGTCACCACTACCGACCATGCTTACAGATGGGGTTAAGCCAACGTGGCAGCAAGAAAGTCAAATCTCTTACTGTTCAGGTCCAATTCCTAATACGTGATTCATTGATGAGCTTTGTCTTTCTGAAATAAGGAAAACACTGCCCAGTTTTTGTTCTGCTTTTTATAATAAAGCATGCAGTTGTGGCTTTTATTAGTTCTGAAAGAGAAAGCATACTGCATAAAATAGTAAACCACAGTATGATTGTCCCTTGATAATCTATATTCCAGGGAGGCTGCAGTTTATTTATCCAAGTATTGATGAAAGGCTAAATTTTTATTATGCACAAACCAATTTAAACTGTGCTTAAAATGAATAAAGAAGAAAAGTCATCTCTGCTTGCACAGCTACACAATTATATGGTTTTCAGCCATCTCTGAATGTTTCTTTCTTTCAAATTTCCTTGGAACGTAGTTATTTTTATATTACGTATAGATAGATTTTGTTTTTCCCTGGGAATCTAAGGAATAAAATTAAAGTCAAGTTTTGACTTCTTTCCATCCCAACGTCAAACAATACCCTCAATAAAAAATGGCTTACTGGTGAAAGAGGCTCAAAATCAATATTGCAGGGACCTATTTCATCAAGCCCCCTGGTTCCCGGCCACGGCACTTCTCCTCTCCTTGCACTTGGAGCCATTTTACACCCTTGCATAGACTCAGCCATTTCTCAGTTCCAAAGGCCCTTGGTGGGAAGGGTTTGAGGACAGCCACACCACACTGGAGGGGCCGGCTTCCAGACACACTCACCATTCATCCATCTCAGAGTTTGGGCACAGTGCTCCTGATGGGTTTTCCTGGTTTCTGAAACCTAGAATTAAAAACAACTTTCTGGAAATTAGCTCTGTGACTTGGAAACAGGTCACTGAACTTTCAAAGGATTCCTCTTCCATTTTTGACATCAGTATGTCTTCCTAGGACATCCAGGACTCCTTTCTGCTTCCTGGGTTCGTAATTACAGCATGATCAATGTAATGGAGCAGCATGATATCCTGTGGACTGGTGAGATGCCTAAGGCACCCATGAGCCAAATTGGGAGCCAGCAAACTATGGCCTGCAGGTCAAATCTGCCCTGCAGCCTGTTTTCGTAAAGCTTGCATGCTAAGAGTGGTTTTTACTTTGTCGAGTTGTTAAAAAAAAAAAAAAAGAGGAAGAAGAAGAACATGCAACAGAGATTATATGTGGCACACAAAGCCTAAAAAATTTACTCTTTGGCCCTTTACAGGAAAAGTTAGCCAAGCCCTGAACTAAATTACCACACAGAGCCACAGAGTTGATATAGCCGGTTGTCCACTGCTGCCCCCTGCTACTTAAAAGGAAAGTGCATCTGTGGTCTCTTGGTGTATTTAATTTCAAACAAAAATTTGCCAACTTGACAATTCCACATCAGGTGTCAGGATCTGTGTGCCCTGGCTTCAGAAAATAAACTACGTATGGAACAGCTTCTGTTGGAATCACCCTCTCATTAAGTTTCTGATAATCCATTGATATGGTCCCCAAGACCCATCAATCTTCTCACTGGTCAAACAGGAGATCTTAATGAGGATGGGGGAGGGGGGGAATTTGGGAATGTAATAGGAATTATTATCCCTGCCTTTCTCAAGGGTTTGATTTTAAGACTCATCTCTACAACCCCCTAGGTATGTGGCATGGCTTAAGTTAACTATTATGGCAACATCTTAGCACAGAAGCTTTCTCTTGCCCATCCAGAGCCTTCATGCTATGCATCAGGAAGCCAGTATGCACATGCTGATGAGTAAGTCTATTCCAACTACCAGATACATATGGAAACTGGGAAAGTAATCACAGAACGAATCAGCAGGAGGCCCATGTTGACCCACTGTGAGGTAAACGTAAACCAAATTTCCATTTATACTCCCTAACCTCAATAAGTCCCCTCTGACTACACTGGCATTTCTGGGTCCCCTGGAATGAATATTAGCTACAGCTCATGTCAATAATCCCACAAAGATCTCGGTGGTTCCTTTCTCCTGGCCATAGCCATTTTACTGACAGATGAATGCAGGTCCTTTTCAGGAGAATGCAAAGAAGATGAACAGTGCTTATGGCACTATCATAGGGTACATTCACTTATGGGCTGTGAGTCTTTGAACCAGTAAAGGGCTGACACTCATAATTATAGTTACTCAGGTCACCTAGAGCTTTTGTTTTGGTGTCAGTTTATGCAGATCAAGGAGGATGATAATAGATCTGAATATTTCTTTCAGTCCTAGGCACCTCTTGTACAGTTAACCACTGTCAAACATCCCTAACATTCAAAACCTGTGATCACTGGTCCAGCCCTGCTGCCTGTTATGGTAACCACACCCATTTCACCTCTGTCTTGGGTCCTATCATTGTTCTGTCCCTTGAACTTTGCCACCTGGGACCCCATCACCCCCAGAGAAATCAGGGAGCCCTTTTCTTTGACAGTAGCTCCTACCATCAGAGGACAGCCACTCTGACACCTTTCAAGGTATTTTTTTTTTATTTTTTTGAGGTATAGTTGATTTACAATGTTGGGTTAATTTCTTCTGTACAGCAAAGTGACTCAGTTATACATATATATATTCTTTTTCATATTCTTTTCCATTATGGTTTGTCACGAGATATTGAATATAGTTCCCTGTGCTATACAGCAGGACCTTGTTGTTTATACATCATTTGCGGCAACATGGATAGAGCTAGAGATTATCATATGAAGCAAAGTATGTCAGAAAGAGAAAGACAAATACCATATGCTATCACTTATTTGTGGAATCTAAAATACGATATAAATCAACATATCTACGAACAAAAACAGACTCACAGATATAGAGAACAGACTTGTGGTTGCCAAGGGGGAGGGGGAGGGAAGGGAAGGAATGGGAGTTTGGGATTAGCAGAGTCAAACTATTATATATAGTATCAAGGTATTTCTTTTTTTTTTTTAGTATCTTTATTGGAGTATAATTGCTTTACAGTGGTGTGTTAGCTTCTGCTTTATAACAAAGTGAATCAGTTATACATATACATATGTTCCCATATCTCTTCCCTCTTGCATCTCCCTCCCTCCCACCCTCCCTATCCCACCCCTCTAGGTGGTCACCAACCACCTAGCTGATCTCCCTGTAAGGTATTTCTTGATGAAAGTAGTACCTCACTGAAGGAAGGTCCTTTAGTCTCTCTTGGGAGACACGACTAGGAGTAGATGCGTGATTTTTCACATCGTAAAGAAACCCCAATATTTCCTTATCTTTACATCCATTTCTCTACATTATCCCACAAAATTTCTGGCATCATAGCTTAAGCATTGGCTATGGCTGCTGGTATGGCTATGGGTATGATAGCTATTGGCTACCATACCCACATTTCTACCAAACATTCTGAGCTGCTCAAGTGAGCATATTAAACTCAGAATCTCTGGCAAGTGCACCCAATGCAAAATAATCAACCGGATCTAAAATTAAGCTTCTCCCTTCTTGGTCTGACACCCTTGGAATCCATTCCCACACATATTGCAGGTTTTTGCCATTGCAAATGAGCAAAATTTTGTGGTTCTTTCTGTTGTATAAACCTTTCCCTCCAGCTTTGACTGTGTTTGGCACCACACCAGCAGGCTGGGCTTTGATTCTGGCTATGGATCAAAGGTAATGCTGGGTTGTAGGGCTCGGGGAGGGCTGGCCTTCCTGCTGACTGAACTCCCTCAAGTAAAGACATCACAGAGCCTTCTGGCAAGAAAGGAGCAGCCTCATGAAACAGGAAGCAAGTTTGCTTCTGCTTTCAAGGAATACTTGGTGGAATGTGGGCTTTTAAGGTACTCGGAGACATAAGAATCTACCAAATTACCTATTTGTTTTCTGGTCCCATTCTTCCCCCAAATACCCTCTTGTCCACATAAGAGATGCGAAGTTTATGAATTCACCCTACACTGTGGTTCAGAAACTCAAAGGATCTGCCTCTGTTGCTATCTTTTGGCTCTGTCAGTTCAACAGCTACAAGACAGAGGAGAATCCTACAGGCAGCCATGGAAGTTCTCTGATTCTCTGACCATACCTTAATCAGAACACTTTAAATCTCATTTTATCATTTTTCCTTTACATTCTATGGAACAGATAGAAAAATCCACTGCACATCCCCACAACAGTCCTTACATCCTTTTTCCTCCCGTAATGACCAGCATCACTGAAGCCACCAAAACCTTGTCATTGATAGGCCTCTTATTCTATACAACCCCAGGTGATGATTTAAGTTAATACATCACCAGTATGCACCCGTGTCTATCTTATGATACTAGTGGAATCTTAGCTGCCTTTATTTCAAACTGGTGAGCTAACCAATCTTAGAGTCTCATTTCTTTGAGAGTCTGTTGCTTACGATCACAGCAGCCAGTAAATACCCTGCAAGGGTTCAATTATAGAGAACAAAACCTACTCCAGATTGTGTCAGCAGAAAGGAATTTGTTTTACAGGATATTACATGGCTTATAAAAGTGTTTATAAACTGAAGAGAATTTAGTCTGATCTTCCAGATAAAAACT
The DNA here is from genome assembly GCF_964341445.2 of Mesoplodon mirus. Taxonomy (NCBI): domain Eukaryota; kingdom Metazoa; phylum Chordata; class Mammalia; order Artiodactyla; family Ziphiidae; genus Mesoplodon; species Mesoplodon mirus. Next base: position 11,352,585 of record NC_138977.1, on the reverse strand, counting down.
CTTAAGTCATGATGCAGAACTGCTGTTGCCCTGGCCATAATCAGGAAGCTGCCTGATGAAGCAAGAAGTCGTGATGACAGCTGCTAGCTCAAGATCAAATCACTTCCACTTCAATCTGCACCGGCAAAAATAGGAGCCTCATGCCCCATTCCCTCCACTCTTATTTCAGTTCTAGATTCTGGTCTTATGTAAAGGCATCTGGTTGGCAGAACATAAATCACATCCAGAAATGTGGGAAATGTGGATTTTAGCTCGCCAGCCTCTGCAGTATAGGAAGCCACACTAGAAAGAGGTGGGATTTGGTTTTGAACAAGCCAGTCTGCAATATCCATCGCAGTAGTTTTCTGGCGGGGGCGGGTGTGTGTGTGTGTGGGGGGGGGTGTCCCGTGATTGGAGCTCTGCTACCTGCCGATGGGATCTCCTGATGCCCACCTGCCTGTCTCTCTACATTCCGTATATTGACTGCTCCTAGATTGTTCATGTCCACCTATTAGACAGATACCCTCCCCCCAACTATTTACTATTAAAACTCCTCCTCTATATGAACTACTTTCCTGGACTATTATTATCTGCTTCTCCTTGTCATACTCTTTCCACACAGTATTTTGCTTACCGGGTTGACCTTTCCTTCCCTTATTGCTGCCTTCTTCATTACACCCACTGAACAGAAGGACCCAAGACTCTAACATACCCCATGCAGGCAACTTGGACAAGTTGCAGCCAATCTCATGATATATTGATAAAGGCTTTTTAATGGCATGACTCTGGATTACTATTCCAAATTCTCAAAGAGGTCCATAGCATCTCTTAGGGACAGCCTAACAGCAATATTAACATTTATCAAGTTCATATCTAGAAACCAAATAATATCTTACATCTTCCTTTTAAATCAGGTACATGTACAAGACAGTATACTTTTTCTGATTCAAATATTTCCTCTTATTCCCAAAAGAACATTAATTATGCTGATCAGTCATCTGCTGGTAACCAGATTTACCTTAATGAGTTCACCTAATTTCTTCTAAACCCCTTGACTCTGGAGGCTTTATGTTTGAACTTATAGTTTTTGTGAAGAATCTAGTACAAAATGAATTATGTAGCTTCTTTCTGCACATAATTAGATTTCATAAAGTTTTTTTTTCTATCAGTGAATCACACAAAGATCACCTTTACCGTCACTACCCAATGACCTTTCTATACTGGTCACAACAGAATTTAAAAGGAGCTCATTGAAATGGTACCTTTGTCCAACTGTGTTGAATCTTCCTAATTACTGGTCCATTACAGAATCTTATTCTTGATCTTGTTTATAGTTTATATCACGTTGAATATAGTTTGAGGAGGGAGCTCTGTATTATTTCTATTTGAGATTTTTGTTGAATTATTACTTGTACCACCAATAAAATAGACATTTGGTTCTAAAACAGTCATTATATGTTTCTTGGAGATTACATATCCAGCATGTGGTTCCAAGGTTTCTATCTTTGATGAGTTAGGAAATTGGTTTTGTGTAACGTGTCTGACACGTCTGATTCTAAAAATAAATTGTGGATTGCTCTCAGGGTAGCCTTCAGAAATTACATAATTTTCACAAGTTATTATTATCACTCAGAATTTCTCTTTCCATGCTGTTTGAGAAATCAACACGTTGTCTTCCCCACTATCACCACCACCCTTAAGTCATTCTTTTTTCTTTTAAGGGAGGCATTAATTGACTCTGTCTTTCTGACCAGGAGTAATAGACGCCCAAGCCTACCCCATGTACTTTCAAACCTTTAAAAACAGACATTTCTATTTGTTCTGAATTCTTTTTTAAGTTGTTGCCGCACTCTTTTTCAAGGCAAAAGCAAACCACGTGACAAATATGTTTCCAACCAGGTCCTCACGCACGTGGTTACCGAGGTGTGCCACAGAGGGCAAAATCGATGGCTTCAGTTCTCTGCAGCTTGTCTCTGTGATCCATGGATTATTGCAGCTGGGCTAATTATGCAGCAATTTATATCGATTGTTTAGAGCGGCCGTGGTGAATCCTAGTAACCAAACTCGACGTACTAAGATTTTCTTCTTCTCGGGCTGTACAGACTAAAGATACACCTTGGGAACTTTCATATTTTTTAGGTGTCCACAATTGCATGTGGCTTCAACAAACCAGAGAGGGAACTTAGCCTTCTTAGTGCTTATAGCTTTAAAATGGGACTTATAGACTAAGGTGGAAGTGACCAAAACTTTTCTTACCACTTTTCAATTATTATCCTAATTTTTCCTCTTAAAATAAAAGTAAGTGCAGAGATTATCCATGCCGTTAATTTTATATATGAGCAAGCTGGGTCAGTCGATATCATTGTGATTATAGAGTTGATTGAATATCAAATAGACCTTAAGCCTTTTTTTTTTTTTTTTTTTTTTTTTTTGCAGTACGCGGGCCTCTCACTGTTGTGGCCTCTCCCGTTGTGGAGCACAGGCTCCGGACACGCAGCCTCAGCGGCCATGGCTCACGGGCCCAGCCGCTCCGCGTGGGATCTTCCCGGACCGGGGCACAAACCCGTATCCCCTGCATCGGCAGGCGGACTCTCAACCACTGCGCCACCAGGGAAGCCCAAGCCTTTTTTTTTTTTTTCACATTAAAACATTGAACTAGATGGAGCCTCCAAGCTCTAGTTAGCTCACATTTAAGAGTCAATTTTTGAGTGATTCCTCGGTTTTGAAGAATAAGTCTTTTCAGCTGGAAGAGGAGGAAAATATTCACACATGAGGGTAGTGTCCTTTATAACTATAGCTCACCAGTGACTGGACTGTTGTCATATAGGGGTGTGTGTGTGTGTGTTCAAATTACTAGGGAAGAGCCACTGATGTTTTAAAGACAAGTACAATCGTTTTCTAAAAGGAAAACATTACAAAAGACTATTGACTGGCAAGTTGTAGGTGACTTCAGCTGCTCTTGAATTACTGAAAATAAGCAACACTCCATTTGCTCTTTACCTAAAATAAATGAAGTTCTTCCGACTCATGAATGCTGCAATAAAAGGTCAAAATCTTTTATTCCCATCTCAGGAGCAATGTCTCTAAAAGACACTGTGCCCTATGCCTTTGCTAAGCAAAACAGCTAAAGGAATAGTGATTTTTAATTATAGGATACAAGGCTTTTCTAAAGACCTTATTATGACTTTGGGACATTCAAAAGCCAGTTCACTAACAAGACACAAAAACAGGAGAGACGTGAGTGAAAATGTCAATTTAAATGTCACATAGGAATTCATTTAACAGTACATAAATGAAAGAAAATGAGTTGTATGTCTTTTTCAGAAAAATTTAATACCTGAATTTTGTTTGCTTTCCTTATTTGTGTTTTATTTGCTTAAATACATGAATGTGCACTTCTTTTTGTTACACTACAGACATTGCTACTGGAATAGTCTGTGGTTTGGGTAAAGTAATACAAGATTTAAGTGTGAAATTCTGATTACAGTTATAGATTAGGTATTTCACAGAGAAAGAAAGATAAAATGTTTTTAAACTCATTGGGTTACCGCTGGTGACTGTGAATTTCAGGATGATATAACAGGTAAGGAAAAGTATTCTGCAGGATAGAGTCCACCACTGAATCTTTTTATGGTACTTTCAAATATTTCTATTTACAGAAGTATTAAAACTCATCTAGAAAATTCCAAAAAGCATTTTAGTTAAAAATATCTACTCAGAGGTATTTAGTATTAATATTTTGGTGGATTTTATTGCAATATTCAGTGGTTAAGAGCATGGAATCTAGAGCCAGTTCAAATTACTACTCTGGCATTTATAAGCCTTGAGACTTTGGGCAAGTACCTTAACTGCTTTTTGAGTCAGTTTCCTTATCAGTAAAATGGGCATAATAGAGATAATTCATGAAGTCATTGAGACAATTAAATGAGGTAATACACCTAAAGAGCTTAGGAAAAATTCCTCATATATAGTAAAAGTGTAATATATAATAGCTTTATTATTGTTAAAGTTTTCCTTTTCATGCGTTTCCTTTTATATATTGATTTATTATGTTTGGGGGCATCACTAACTTTAAAAAAAAAGATTCATGAAACTTCTGGAAATTTTGGAAAATATGGACAAAAATTGTAAAATAAAACTATAGTTGTTATTACATTATCAGTCATAACCACTGTTAATATCTGGGTATACAGTCAAAAACCATCTCTGCTCATGATAGATCCCAAATACTCCAGTGAGATTTAAAAACTTATAGAATACATAGAAATAAATTTAACAACAGTAGTGGAAGACTTGTACACTAAAAATTATAAATATTGCTGAGGGAATTTCTAAATGATTGGAAACACATTCCATCTACATTAGTTGAAATACTCATTAGTCATAAGATGACAATTGTCCCCAAATTGGACTATAGATTCAAGATAATATCTATTAAAATTCCAGTAGGTTTTTTTGGCAGAAATTGATGAGATGAAACTAACACAATGTTGTAAATCAACTCTATTTCAATTTAAAAAATCATAGGATTGTATGCTTTAAACAGGTGAATTATATGATATGTAATATATGCCTCAGTAAAGTTACATTGAAAAATATTCTAATTGATTCCATCCTCAGCAATGTATCTCTGTGTCTCAAAAACAGTGCATGGTCTACATATTACATACACAGAAGCATCATTGGAGCTCATTAAAATTACTTATTTCTAAGTCACCCACTAGAAGGTCTACAGGTAAGACATAGAAATCTACATTTTTAGCAAGGTCCCATATAATTATTATTTAATGAATTCTTAATCACACTATATCAGAGAATTACTGTGCTAAAAGTAATGTAACAAATGGCATCACTGACCAGAACAAAGCAAAAATCTACACAACAGATGGTCAGTGAAACAAAAGGATTAGTTTATGAATGTGAAGGCAGGCCAGGGTGAATAATCAAGAAGGTAGAACTCCTTGAGGATGTATGGTTTGAGGTGAGATCTGAAATATGAATAGGACAAAATAAGGAGACTAGAGCATTTCAGGCCCAACAACAGTTGGAACATGATAATTAGTTATGTTTTAGAAAAGATCTATACAGCTTTTGGCTGCAGAGGGTATAACCTGCCCTGGGCCCACAGCTCTATCCTGTAAATAAAGAGCTAGTTTGTTGGTGAGGAGAGATGCATTCTGATGGAGGGTGGGGTACCATCAAGACCTGTAGGATATTAAGATTACATGAAAGTTCTAACAATAATAAAGCCACATGGATATCAAGATGACAGATACACCTAGATTTTAATTGTTTTAATCATTCACATCATTTTCCAAAAATTTCTGAAGGTATGATTTACACACTATATAATTCACCCATTTTAAGTGTGCAATTCAATAATTTTTTAATAAATCTACCAAGTTGTGCAACCATCATTATAATCTAATTTTAGAATATTTTCATCACACCAGTAATATGTGTGTGCTTATTATTTTGTATCATCACACATTTAGGAGTATGACTTCTTTCACTTAGCATAATGTTTATGAGATTCATTCATGTCATATCACATAACAGTACTTCATTTCTTTTTATTGCTAAATAGTACTCCATTGTACAAATATACCACATTTTCTTTATTCACCAGTTGAGGAACATCTGCACTGTTTCCACTTTTTGGCTATTGTGAATAATGATGCTATGTACATTTACATGCACTTTTTAGAACATGGATATATGCTTTCACTTACCGAGTATAGATATCTAGGCATGAAATTGCTGAAATGTATGGTAAATTTATGTTTAACTTTATTGAAAAAACCTGCCAAACTGTTTTTAAATTAGTCATATCATTTTACATTTTCACCAGGAATGTAGGTTTTCTAACTCCCCACATTCTTGACAACATTTGTTGTCTTTTTGTGTGTGTGTGTGTCCTTTTTTTTTTTTTTTGTCTTTTTGATTATAGCCATTCTAGTGGGTATGAAATGGTACTCACTATGGTTTTAATTTGCATTTCTCTACTGATTAATGATGTTAAGAATCTTTTCATGTGCTGTTGGCTACTCAGGTATCTTCTTTGATGGAATGTCTATCCAAATATTTTGTCTATTTTTAGTTGGACTGTTTTGTAAAATTATTATTGAAGTATAAGAATTATTTGTATTTTCTGAATACACATCCTTTATCAGATATATGATTTATAAACATTTTCTCCCCACATCTGGCTTGTCTTTTCATTTTCATAATGGTGTCTTTTGAAATCAAAAGTTTTGGAACTTGATGAGGTCCAATTTATTATTCTTTACTTTTATAGATCATGCTTTTGGTATCATACCCAAGAAACCTTTGCCTAACCCAAGTTATCAAGATTTTCTCCTATATTTTCTTCTAAAAGATTTTTTTCACCTCTTACATTTATGACCCTGATCCATTTTGAGTAAATTTTTGTGTATGGTGTGAGGTAAGGGTCTAATTCCATCTTTTTCATGTATATCCAATTGTGCCAGCATAATGTGTTGAAAAGATTATCCTTTTCCCCAATGAATTGCCTTAGCACCTCTGTGGAATATCAGTTTAACCACAAACAGAAGGGTTTATTTTGAGACTCTTAATTCTGTTCCATTATTCTACAGTCTGTTCTTATGCCAGTACCACATTATCTTGATATCTGTATCTTTATAATAAATTTTCAAATTATGAATAAACTTCCTTCAATTTAATTTTTTTAATTGTTTGGCTATTCAGGATCTTTTCATTTACTTATCATTGACATTTAGTTATTAAACAGATAAGTGCTTTTAAAGTTTCATTTATCTGTCAGTTTTTTAAGTCACCAGAGTGCTGTGTTTTTCACATAACAGCAAAGATGAGAAAATGCAAACTTTATTTTTTAGGCACAGTGATAGACTGGCAACTATAGGGGTATGGCAATGTACATGAAAGACCATATGTCAGCATGATATATTTTATTTTGTAAAATTGTATATATTTAGTACCATGTCATTGAGAAAACAGTGTAAAAATGCTTCTGGTAAACACACGGATATGAAATGCTACGGCAGAAGTAATCTCAATTCAGTCATTTTGTTGTTGATTCCTAATCTTTCTCATAGCATAAAGATGTTTTCCATATATTGTAGATGATAACATTACAAAAGATGGGCATACATCTTTTTATTGTGTTTTGCTTTATTGCTCTTCACAGATATTGTGGGGTTTGTTTTTTTTTTTGACAAATTGAAGGTTTGTGGAAATCTGCATCAAACAAGTCTATTGGTTGCCATTTTTCCAACAGTATTTGCTCACTTCGTGTTTCTGTGTCACATTATGGCAATTCTTGCAATATTTTAAAACTTTTTCATTATTATTATATTTGTTGCAGTGATCTGTGATCAATGATCTTTGATATTACCATTATAATTATTTGTTTTGTATTTTTAAATTAAGGACAGTACCTTTTTTAGGCATAATGCTATTGCACAGTTAATATACTACACTATAGCGTAAATATAACTTTTATATGCACTGTGAACCCCAAAACTTTGTGTGACTCATTTTATTGTAATATCCACTTTATTGCCATGATCTGGAACCAAACCCACAATATCTCTAAGGTCTGCCTCTATTGTAATTGTTTTGGGGCACCACAAACCATGCCCATATAAGATGGCAAACTTAATAAGTGTTGTATGTGTTCTGACTGCTCCACTGAAGGGGCATTTCCCCACCTCTCCCTCTCTCTCTCCTTGGGCCTCCCTATTCCCTGAGACACAACGACACTGAAGTGAGGCCGTTAACCAAATGGCCCCAATGGTTCAATTGAAAGGAAGAGTCACACATTTCTCACTTTAGAACAAAAGCTAGAAATGATTAAGCTTAGTGAGGAAGGCATGCCAAAAGTTGAGATAGGCTGAAAGCTAGGCCTCTTGTGTCAAACAGTTAGCCAAGTTGTGAATGCAAAGGAAAAGTTCTTGAAGGAAATTAAAAGTGCTCCTCCAATGGACACATGAATGATAAGAAAGTGAAATAGCCTTATTGCTGATATGGAGAAAGTTTCAGTGATCTGGATAGAAGATCAAACCAGCCACAACATTCCCTTAAGCCAAAGCCTCATCCAGAGCAAAACCCTAACTCTCTTTAATTCTGTGAAGGCTGAGATAAGTGAGGAAGATGCAGAAGAAAAGTCTGAAGCTGGCAGAAGTTGGTTCATGAGGTTTAAAGAAAGAAGCCATCTCCATAACATAAAAGTGCAAGCTGAAGCAGCAAGTGCTGATATAGAAGCTGCAGCAAGTTATCCAGAAGATCTAGCTAAGATAATTATTAAGGGTGGCTACACTAAACAACAGATTTTCAATGTAGACAAAACAGCCTCCTATTGGAAGAAGATGCCATCTAGGACTTTCATAGCTAGAGAGGAGAAGTCAATGCCTGGCTTCAGAACTTCAAAGGACAAGCTGACTCTCTTGTTAGAGGCTAATGCAGCTGGTGACTTTAAGTTGAAGCCAATGCTCATTGACCATTCTCAAAATCCTAGGGCCCTTAAGAATTACGCTAAATCTACTCTGCCTGTGCTTTATTAATGGAACAATAAAGCCTGGATGACAGCATAACTGTTTATATCACGATTTACTGAATACTTTAAGCCCACTGTTGAGACATACTGCTCAGAAAAAAAGATTATTTTCAAAATATTACTGTTCATTGACAATGTACCTGGTCACCCAAGAGCCCTGATGGAGGTGTATAAGGAGATTAATATTTTTGTGCCTGCTGACACAACATCCATTCTGCAACCCATGGATCAAGGAGTCATTTCTACTTCCAAGTCTTATGATTTAAGAAATACATTTTGCATGGCTATAGCTGCCATAGATAGTGTTTCCTCTGATGGATCTGGACAAAGTAAATTGAAAATCTTCTGGAAAGGATTCATCATTCTAGATGCATGTAGAACATTCATTATTCATGGGAAGCAGTCAAAATAATAATATTAACGAGTTTGGAAGAAGTTAATTCCAACCCTCATGGATGACTTTGAGGGGTTCAAGACTTCACTTGAGGAAGTAACTGCAGAACTAGAATTAGAAGTGGAGCCTGAAGCTGTGAGGAATTGCTGCAATCTCATAACAAAACTTTAATGGATGAAGAGTTGCTTCTTATGGATGAGCAAGGAAAGTGGTTTCTTGAGATGGAATTCAATCCAATGCTGTGAAGATTGTTGAAATGACAACAAAGAACTTAGAATATTACATAAACTTAGTTGATAAAGCAGCAGCAGGGTTTTAGAGGACTGACTCCAATTCTGAAAGAAGTTCTATTGTAGGTAACATGCTATCAAACAGCACCACATGCTACAGAGAAATTGTTAATGAAAGGAAGAGTTGATCAATGCAGCAAACTTCACTGTTGTCTTATTTTAAGAAATTCCCACAGCCACACCAACTTCAGCAACCACTGCCCGGATCAGTCAACAGCCATCAATATCAAGGCAAACCCTCCATCAGCAAAAGGATTAACACTTGCTGAAGGCTCAGATGATGGTTAGCATTTTTTAACAATGAAGTATTTTTAATAAAGGTATGTACATTTTTTAGACATAATGCTATTGCACACTTAATAGGCTACAGTATAGTGTAAACATAACTTTTTTTTTCCACCAGGAAAGTCCCCCCCCCACGATTGTTTAATATGTGACATAGGAGCTCAGAAGTAGGTCGCAGAAAAAGATTAAAATGTGGCCATCTTTAGTGAAATCACTCATTCAACAAATATTTACAAGAGCTTATTATGCTAAATGATAGGTATTCTGGTGACCAAATAAGACACAGTGTTTTGGTGATACTTGGATACTTATGGAAGAAAAGATGCTAACTGAATGAAAACATACACATTCATTACAAAGAGCTCTTCTCAAGATCTCCAAGGACCTCTACATTGCTAACTCTAATGCTCAATATCCAGTGCCGGTCTTAACTTGACCCATCAGTAGGATTTGACACAGTTGGTCACTCTTTCTTTCTTGAAGCAGGATCTCACATTCCTCTAGTTTTCCTTTTGCCTTGATCCATCTCATTAAATGGTTCTCCCTACCTCTCAAACTCTGAAAGTGGGTGTGCCCAAGGATTTCTTCTGTTTCCTTACACATTCACTCCCTGGCTGTGATCTCATTCAAACTCATGGCTTTAAATGACATCTATAAGCTGAAGGCACCAGAAATACATTTTCAGTCCAAACCTCTCCATTGAAATCTAGATCCTTATGTCCCACTGGCTTTTCAACTTTTCTACTTGGATGTCTAGTAAACATCTCAGCGAAATATGTCCAGAAGTGAGTTCTTGTTATTTCCCACATGACCAGCTCCTCCTAAAGTCTCCCCATCTCAGGTCATTGCAAATCTACTCTTGCAGTTGCTCAGGACAAAAATTTTGTTCTCATCCTTACCTCCCATCTTTTCCTACACTCCACATCTTGTCCATCAGCAAATCTTACCTCAAAATATATTCCTAATTGTACTATTTCTTACCACTTTTACGTCCACCACCCTGGTCCAAGTCAGCATTATTTCACAGCTGAATTATTTCAGTAGCGTTCTAATCAATCTTAAATTTTTATACTTGCTATCTTTTCTCCACCCAGTGACCATAGTGACTTTGTTAGGTCATATCATGTCACTCCTCAAAACCCTACAGGTATTCCTTATTTCACACAGAATAAACACCAAAGCCCTTCCAATGGCCCATAACCCTCCAAATGATTAGGATGAAATATGGTCTATTCTGGAAAGCATCCTATGATTTTAGTACTTAAAGTACTTTTCTAAAATTCATCTCACATAAAAAAGAAGACCAAAAGATAAAACTATTCAGCAAAGATCCATGATATCTTCTTTTTATCTATATTTTCTGAATGGCAGTATCAGAGCAATTGAATGGAAATGGATCTATCCTCTTTTAGAAATACCTTTTAAAAATCATAGTTCATTGTCCTTCAAAGGATATTGTGAGTCCATTTATATAGGCTCCCAGAGTCTCTTCCTTATTTAGACAACATCAGAGTTTCAAAGTAATCAGCTGGAACAGAGATTTAAAGAAAGGGGAAAAGCCTACTTCAGCTGATAGAGTTCAAAAAGCATTAAGTCAAATCTCAGCAAAAATTTTTTGTCCTACTTATTTCCTCTAATTCTGTTTCACCACCAAATCACAGAGTTCTTCATTGCTAACCTACAAGTACATACTACTTAACTTATACTAAATAAGAAACTTATTTTCTATTCTGATCTTAAATGGAGTGAGTGTGTATGTTTGAGCATATGTATATATGTTAAAGACAGAAAGAAAGAGATAGAGAAACAGGAAAAAGATGGATCCAGAAGAAGAAAAGGTAGTAGGCTGCCCTAGACTTTGTACAAAATGGACAGTCACCTAAAGACCAACTGGGTGGAGGAGGGGGCAAGACAGAGCTAAAACAGAAGTATAAAAGGTATTTCTCCCACCGTTCCACTCACTGATACCTAGAGACAACAACAAAGATTACAAACAGAAAGAAGGAAAAAAGAATACTGATACTAGAAAAGACCACAGCCTCAACCCAGAATCTATTTCAAATAGTCACCAAATATAAGACCAAGCCAAGAAAGGATATTAAGAGGGAATATATTTCCATGCAGGTCTCAGGCACCCTAAGGAGCTCTCCAAAAGTAAGTGGCAAACCAAGAGGAAGCAAGCCAATGACCCTTGCTTGGAGCTTGGAATGTGAGAAGACTAGGTGAGCATCCCTGACCCCGATCCAACAGCTCAGGGTGGCAGAAGAGGCACCGCTGAACCAGAAGCCAGACAGACATGCCCCCTTTGCAGGAAGCAGGTGTGGAAGGAGTGGGGAGGAGGCGGGAATGTAGCTGCTGACCCAGATCCGCCAAAGGAGAGCAAATGTCAAATCATGATGCAAAAGAGCTGGGGATTCAGGCTTCTCTTTGAGTTCTAGGAATCCCTGCCTGATGCAGCCAGTGATCTCTATTCACCCAGCAGATTCTCTGCCCTTGCCCTGAGCTACCAGCACAAAGAATTTCTCTTCCCAAAGCTTCTTTGTGTATCTTAGAGGCAATGGCACATGTACAGCCAACTGGTACACCAAATGGCCAGCAGAGGCAGTAGCAAAGAGGATTTCACCACCACCACCAAATACCAATGGTGTAGCATGTATTAGAAGTTCATTCCTTTTTATTGTCAAATAATATTCCATTGTTTGAATAGATCGCATTTTGTTTTTTCATTTGTCAGTTGATGAAAATTCGGGCTGTTTCCACTTTTTTAGGCTATTTTGAATAATGCTACTATGAACATTAGTGGCAAGTTTTGGGGTGGGCATGTTTTCAGTGCTCTTGGATATATAACTAAGAGTAGAATTGCTGGGTCATATGGTAAGTCTACACTGAACATTTTGAAGAACTGCCAGACTATTTTCCAAAGCACTATGCCATTTTACATTCACACCAAAATGTAAGATTCCAGTTTCTTTACAATCTCACCAACACTCATTATTGTTTGTCTTTTTTATTATAGCCATCCTAATGAACATAAAGTATTTCCTCTATATTTTTAAAAGTTCTTTATGTATTAGAGATATTAGTTCTTTTTCTAAATGCTTACTATTATCTTCCTAGTTATCTTTTTTTTTTTTTTTACTTAATGGTGTATTTTTTACCAGGCCAAAGTTACCTACTTTTATGTAATTGAGTTTATCAATCCTTTCTCTATCGCATCTAGATTCTGAGCCATAGTCAGAAAGCCTTTACCTGTTCTCAGAATATAGAGGCAGTCACCCACTCATACTTATATGGTTCATTTTTTACACTTAGATCTCCCATCAATTTGGAGCTGTTTCTGGTGTGACACATGGAACAAACTTTATCTTCTCCCAGCTGTCTTTACTATTGTCCCATCAGCATTTATTAAAAAGTCCATCTTTGTTCCAGTGTCATCTCCAGATATGAGATGACACTTTTGTCATCTCCTATATTTCCTGTGTATTTGGGTCTATCTGAACTTTCCATTTGATTCTGCTGGGCTATTTATTAATTTACTGTTTTAATTACAGAAGTTTTTTTTATATTTTAATATCTGGAGGGCTAGTACCACACCTTCCATAACTTTTCTATTTCAGTATTTTCTTAACTCTTCTCTTCTGTTTGTTTTTGCATATGAACTTTAGTATTAACTTGTCTCATTTCAGAAAAAAAGCTGGTTGGTTGGGTTTTTATTGGAATTTCATTAAATTAATAAATTAACTTATGGAGAAATAACATCTTTATTATGTTAAGTAATCCTACCCAAAAACAAGAAGTGTCTTTCATTTATTCTATTCAAATTTTGTGTCTTTCAAATGTTTGAGTATTTTTCATATAAATTTTACATATTCTTGTAAGGTTAATCTTAACTATTTTTATCTTCTTTTATTTTGAATGGGGTATCTCAACCATTATATCTTATCCTGGCTGTAATTTATGTATGGGAAGATTATTTCTGTGTGCTCATTTTATATCTTGCTTCATATACAAATTATTTTATTGTTTGAGTTATCATCGATCATTATAAAAGCTGAATTTATCGTTGATTCTGTAGAATTTTCAGGTGTTGCCACATAATGTGCAAATAGAAATAAAATAGTTTTGCTTATGTTCTAATTTTTATGCCATTAATAGATCTCTCTTGTCTAACTGCTTTGGCTAATATGTCCAGTATGGTGTTAAATAATAACATTCTTTTCTTCATATTTTTAGTGGAAATGCCTCTAGTGTTTCACCATTAGGTAAAATACTAGCTTTAGGACTAAGAAATATAGAGATAGGTAGATAGATATAAAATTATATATGTACATAATTTACATATCAGATAAATTAATATATAATTTTACATAAATTCATGTTAAGTAAGTATACATTAATTCCTATTTTTTATGCTTTATGTTTTTATCTAGAATGGGGGTTGAGATTTGTCAAAGGCTTTCAACATTTATGGAGATAATCATATGATTTGTCTTCTTAGAACTTTATATGGTATTGTCTGTGACAGTTCAAGTAAAAAATATATTTATTAAAATGTTCTTGAAAAAGTATTTGAAACTTTCATTTGCCAGGAAAAATATTTCTTAAACATTCCTCTATTCAACAATCATTTTTTAATTGAAATTGATGGTGGAAATGATTTAACTTGGATATCTTAGACCACCAAATACATAGTTTCAATGGGTTTTTGTGTGTCTGTGTGTTGTTGTTCTGTTTGGTTTCTTTTGTTTTCTAAAGAGATACACTCAATAACTTTCAAAATCAGATTCTTTGGTTACCCAAGATAACCATTATTTAAATCGTGATTGAGTGGTGATCCCTTAAGAAGTACTCCTGAGATGAGATAATTGTCTCATTATTCAAAAGGCTCACAGCATGAGGAAGGTGATTTATATATAGTTAGATTGTATTGTTTTAAAATACTGAACTGGGGCTTCCCTGGTTGGCTCAATGGTTAAGAATCCACTTGCCAATGCAGGGGACACGGGTTCGAGCCCCGGTCCAGGAAGATCCCACATGCTGCAGAGCAACTAAGCTGATGCGCCACAACTACTGAAGCCCACGTGCCTAGAGCCTGTGCTCCAAAACAAGGGAAGCCACCGCAGTGAGAAGTCGGTTCACCGCAACGAAGACAATCCCCGCTTGCCTGTGCACAGCAACGAAGACCCAACGCAGCCATAAATAAATAAATAAATAAAATTAAATAAAAGTTAAAAGTAATAGAAACAAGTTGCATGGAAGTGATTCTATATTTGAAGAATTCTATATTTTTCTGGCCCAACCTGCATGTTTCTTGTTTTTCCTCCCAGTGTTTACTTGGTAGCTGAGCATGTTTTGAAGTTTTCCTCAAAGCACGGCTGGTCCAAGCAGCCCTGGCATTATATATGAATTCATTAGAAAGGCAGAATCTGCATTTTAACAAGATCCCTAAGTGATTTGTATGCCTATAAAACTATCAGAGAAGAGTGAAACACTTGGGGCTCTCCAAGGGCCATAGCCTTCTACCAGCAGTGACATCATCTAGGAACTTGTTAGAAATGCACATCTTTAGCCCTATCACAGAAGTACTGAATCAGGAACTCTGGGGTGGGGCCCAGGAACCTGTGTGTTAACAGGCCTTCTAGTTTCTGCTGATGCTCACCAACGTTTGAGAACTGCCTGCCATCCAGGCAGATTGCCAGTAACCAGTGCAGGGGCTGTGAGTACATGGTGCAGTCAGAAGCCAGTGCCACAGCAGTCGGAGGGATGAGGAGGCTGGAGCTCTTGTCAGTTGGAATTAATTAGCTGTTTGACCTCGGGGCAGGAACTTGGCTAATTACCTGGATCTAGTTTCCTTAATCTCAAAGAGAAAAGTGTATAAATTCCTTGGAGTAAAAGTCCTCAAAATGTGGTTTGTAGGGGTCCAGGTTGTTTATTGAAGGCCCAGTAGGCAATTAGTTATTATGGAGATAAATATAACAGCACATATAATAGGGAAACATGTATTTTGCTTAAATGTAAGATACGAATGCCACAGAACTGTGATTTTGAACAATGATTTGGAAATGTAAGAGATGAATGCTACAGAACCATGATTCACCATCACTGCACATGTGTTCTGAGGTCTGGGCTGAACAAAACTGATAATTCATCTCAGCTAACTTTTAGTTAACAAGGTATAGCTATTTTCTCTAATGTGTTTTCACAGCATTTACTTCTTACCATTTTCATTTGTTAATCTCCCATCTTCATTGCAATTACACTATATTATAATCACAATTTATAAAAATGGTTAAAAAATATTAAAGAGTAATCATAAAAACAAGTCGTAAAATTTAGAGTTAGGGAAAATTTTAAAGATCATTGAATCCAACTTTTCCACTATATAGAAACTGAGGTCCAGAAGATGTGTACATTGTATCTAAGGCTACACAAGTAAGCCAGTTTCATTTGATTCCAAATCCAGACTTCTTTGTATTCTCTATAGTAAAGTTGTGCTTTGTATTATAGGCTCTTGTTCACTGTCTGGATGCTAATCTCCTAGGAATGAGAGTCCACACCTAAATGTAGACTCAATCCAGCACTGAGACATGCTAACTAAGCTTTCTCCCTAAGAAACAACCAGTGCATGCCAAGCCCAGCTAAGGAATCTGGAGGTAGAGTTTTCTATTCCTCACTGTATATTTGTAGCCATATGCATTTCTGATATGACTTTACACATCTGAAGAGTGCAAACTCACATTTTTCTTTATGTAATCTAATTACAATATTCCCCATTCATTGGTAGAGTCAACTGTCCAATAATTAACCTTGGCATCTGCTATATAGTCTGCTCAGTATTATGGGCAGATTATGGTTGCTTACTATTTCATTATTAAAAATAAGATTAAGTGGAATAAATAAGTCAGCTTATCAAAGCTCCAGGAAGTGAGATAACCTGAAAGCTATATTTCAGTAGCTGATAGAAGATATTTATCTTTCAGTTTGAATCTTTTAATCTTTAAGTTTAAAGTAAGTACTTATCATAGTGAGTGGTGAGGCAGGAGGACGATATGAAGGCTTGACTGTCATAACAGATCTTCAACGCTTGAGCAGAACCTTTGTTAAACATCTACTGTTAAAAACAACCATTGATGGAGCAAAATAGGATACATTTTATGTCTGTGCTTCATTTTACTCTAGATCTATAATAAAGTCAAGTGGAATGTTGAACATCAAGATACAATTCTATCATGACAATAAAAGAAGACTTGGGAGATTTAATTCTCTGCATGGATTTAGATTTTCAACACAAACTATGCAATGTCTTAGCCTTCCATTGTGAAGATGTAGGCAGTGAAATAATCTGCTTGACTTTCTGCTGGCACATCTCTCTAAAGCCCAAATCTAAGGATGCTAAGCCCTTTCCTTTCAGTGTCTTCCTACCCTAGTCTCTGGAATCAGTATAATTCCTATTTGGGAACTACTAAAGCATCTCTATATTAGATCATTAGCCTAAAATCGAGGTAAACTTTCCTTAGCCATTCATTAGAATATAAAGTTTGAAAACAGGGAATTTTTCTGTCTTGATTAACCCTGTGTGTATTCTGCCCTAATTTTTGCCACATAGTGTGTGCCCTATAAATATGTACTGAAAGAGGAAAAATTAAAGAACAAGTAAATGAATGAACTAGTGGCTTCTCTGGTGTCCTCATTGAGCTATAAGCACCACGCCCTTCTTGTAACTGAATTCAAATTAGTGAATCGATGTATTGCCTGATATTTCTGTGGTCTTGTCTTGCTTGGCAGTGGTCCTAGGAATATGAGCACAGCTCCTGAACTATGGTCCCATGGTTGAGTTCTTCCCCCAGGTGCTTCCTCATCTCCCTTGTGCGAAACAAATTTTGATTTCCCACCTACTGCTTCTTTCAGACTTCATGACACCATGCTCCATGCATCTACTAGGATAGTCACACATGAACTTTTTGTGCATCCCTAACCCAGACCTTCTTTCTGCTTCTCCAATCACCATATTCTTCTCATGATCGTTTTTTGGTAGTGGAAAAGAAAAAGAGTTGTCAAGCTGGTATGTGATTATGAACAATTTTGTGCTGGAATATTTGAAAAGCTGGCGTGTTCTTAAAGCAATACCTACACCTCACTGAATGTTACAAATGATTAGTAGTTTGGTGTTTATCTTTCTGCTTTTTTTGTTCTATAAATATCATAAAAGGCAGAAAGAAGAATGATGATGACCAATTTGTAGTTAGGAAAGCTCAACCAAGGGTCAGGTGGGGACGGTATAAGAACAGGGTTACTCTCAGCCAATCTGTTGCAACCTTATATTTATTATCTCCAGACACGCTCTGAGTCATGGTCAAACTTGAATGAAATGTACTGATTACTGATGAATATAGTACTGAGCTAGGGTCCAAGACAGACCAGGGGTAACTTGTGCCAGCTTATCAGCACTGGTTATAAAAAACATACAGAGACTTCCCGTGTGGTGCAGTGGTTAAAAATCCGCCTGCCAATGCAGGGGACATGGGTTCAAGCCCTGGTCTGGGAAGATCCCACATGCCGCGGAGCAACTAAGGCCCTTGCACCACAACTACAGAGCCTGTGCTCTAGAGCCTGCAAGCCACAACCACTAAGCCCATGTGCCACAACTACTGAAGGCTGCATGCCTAGAGCCCATGCTCCACTACAAGAAAAGCCACCACAATGAGAAGCCTGCACACCGCAACGAAGAGTAGCCCCTGCTCGCAACAACTAGAGAAAGCCCACGTGCAGCGACAAAGACCAAACACAGCCAAAAATAATTTAATTAATTAATTAATTTTTTAAAAAAAAGTTAGAGTAAGACGTGGAGATCACCCTCCTCCCCACAAATACATCAGAAATACATCTACATGTGGAACAACTCCTAAAGAACACCTACTGAACACCGGCAGAAGACATCAGACTTCCCAAAAGGCAAGAAACTCCCCATGGACCTGCAAAGGGCAAAAGAAAAAAGAAAAACCAGAGACAAAAGGATAGGGACGGGACCTGCACTAGTGGGAGGGAGCTGTGATGGAGGAAAAGCTTCCACACACTAGGAAGCCCCTTCTCGGGCGAAGATGGGGCCGAGGTGGGGGAATCTTAGGAGCCGCGGAGGAGAGCGCAGCCACAGGGGTGTGGAGGGCAAAGCGGAGGGATTCCCACACAGAGGATTGGTGCCGACCAGCACTCACCAGCCCGAGAGGCTTGTCTGCTCACCCGCCGGGGCGGGCGTGGGCTGGGAGCTGAGGCTCGGGCTTCAGAGGTCGGATTGCAGAGAGAGGACTGGGGTTGGCGGTGTGAACACAGCCTGAAGGGGGCTAGTGCGCCACAGCTGGCTGGGAGGGAGTCTGGGAAAAAGTCTGGAGCTGCCAAAGAGGCAAGAGACCATTGTTTCGGGGTGTGAGAGAAGAGGGAATTCCTTCCCTGTCTGCCCACAGAAGGCAGGACACCACCTAAATGAGCTCCAGAGACAGGCAGGAGCAGCAGCAATCAGCGCAGACCGCAGAGACGGGCATGAGAAGCTAAGGCTGCTGCTGCCGCCACCAAGAAGTCTGTGTGCAAGCACAGGTCACTATCCACACCTCCCCTCCCGGGAGCCTTGCAGCCCGCCACTGCCAGGGTCCCGTGATCCAGGGACAATTTCCCCAGGAGAAATACAACGTGCCTCAGGCTTTACAACATCATGCTGGCCTCTGCCGGCGCAGGCTCGCCCTGCACTCCATACCCCTCCCTACCCACCCACCTCTCCCCCGGCCCCGGCCTGAGTGAGCCAGAGCTCCCTAATCAGCCGCTGCTTTAACCCCGTACTCTCTGGGTGGGAACAGAAGCCTGAGGGCAACCTACATGCAGAGGCGGGGCCAAAACCAAAGCTGAACCTGAGGAGCTGTGCGAACAAAGAAGAGAAAGGGAAATTACCGGAGCAGCCACAGGAGCAGCAGATTAAATCCCCACAATCAACTTGAGGTACCCCGCATCTGTGGAATACGTGAATAGACAACGAATCAACCCAAAATTGAGGCAATGGACTTTGGGAGCCACTGTAGACTTGGGGTTTGTTGTCTGCCACTGACTTTTCTCTGGCTTTAATGTTTATCTTAGTATAGTTTTTAACGCTTGTTATAACTGGTGGATTTGTTTATTGCTTTGGTTCCTCTCTTCTTTTTTATTACCTTTTTCTATTTTAATAACGTTTAAAAAATTTTTTATTCTAATTATTTTATTTATTAAAAATTTTTTTTCTTTCTTTTTTTTCTCCCAATTCTTCTGAGCTGTGCGGCTGACAGGGTCTTGGTGCTCCAGCCTGGTGTCAGGCCTGAGCCTCTGAGGTGGGAGAGCCAAGTTCAGGACACTGGACCACCAGAGACCTCCCAGCCCCACGTAATATCACTTGGCATGAGATCTCCCAGATATAACCATCGCAACCCTAAGACCCAGCTCCACCCAACGGCCAGCAAGCTCCAGTGCTGGACACCACATGCTAAACAACTAGCAAGACAGGAATACAACCCCACCCATTAGCAGACAGGCTGCCTAAAATCATACTAAGTTCACAGACACCCCAAAACACACCACCAGATGCAGCCCTGCCCATCAGAAAGACAAGACCCAGCCCCACCCACCAGAATATAGTCAACAGTCCCCTCTGCCAGGAAGCCTACAAAATCCACTGACCAAACTTAGACACGGGGGGCAGACACCAAAAATGATGGGAACTACAAACCTGCAGCCTGGGAGATGGAGACCCAAAACACAGTAAGTTAAGCAAAATGGGAAGACAGAGAAATATGCATCAGATGAAGGAGCAAGGTAAAAACCCACCAGACCAAACAAATGAAGAGGAAATAGGCAGTCTACCTGAAAAAGAATTCAAAGTAATGATAGTAAAGATGACCAAAACTCTTGGAAATAGAATGGAGAATATACAAGAAACGTTTAACAAGGACTTAGTAGAATTAAAGAGCAAACAAACAATGATGAACAACACAATAAATGATTTAAAAATTCTCTAGAAGGAATCAATAGCAGAATAACTGAGGCAGAAGAACAGATAAGTGACCTGGAAGATAAAATAGTGGAAATAACTATCACAGAGCAGAATAAAGAAAAAAGAATGAAAAGAACTAAGGACAGTCTCAGAGACCTCTTGGACAACATTAAACACACCAACATTCCAATTATAGGGGTCCCAGAAGAAGAAGAGAAAAAGAAAGGGTCTGAGAAACTATTTGAAGAGATTATAGTTGAAAACTTCCCTAAAGTGGGAAAGGAAATAGCCACCCAAGTCCAGGGAGTGCAGAGAGTCCCATACAGGATAAATCCAAGGAGAAACATGCCAAGACACATATTAATCAAACTATCAAAAATTAAATACAAAGAAAAAATATTAAAAGCAGCAAGGGAGAAACAACAAATAACATACAAGGGAATCCCAATATGGTTAACAGCTGATCTTACAGCAGAACTCTACAAGGCAGAAGGGAGCGGCAGGACATATTTAAACTGATGAAAGGGAAAAACCGACAACCAAGATTACTCTACCCAGCAAGGATCTCATTCAGATTCGATGGAGAAATTAAAACCTTTACAGAAAAGAAAAGCTAAGAGAATTTAGTACCACCAAACTAGCTTTACAACAAATGCTAAAGGAATTTCTCTAGGCAGGAAACACAAGAGAAGGAAAAGTCCTACAATAACAACAGAAAACAATTAAGAAAATGGTAATAGGAACATACATATCAATAATTACCTTAAATGTAAATGTATTAAATGCTCCAACCAAAAGACATAGACTGGCTGAATGGAAACAAAAACAAGACCCATGTATATGCTGTCTACAAGAGACCCAATTCAGACGGAGGGACACATACAGACTGAAAGTGAGGGGATGGAAAAAGATATTCCATGCAAATGGAAATCAAAAGAAAGCTGGAGTAGCGATTCTCATATCAGACAAAATAGACTTTAAAATAAAGACTATTACAAGACACAAAGAAGAACACTACATAATGATCAAGGGATCAATCCAAGAAGAAGATATAACAATTGTAAATATTTATGCACCCAACATAGGAGCACCTGAATACATAAGGCAAATGCTAACAGCCATAAAAGGGGACATCGACAGTAACACAGTCATAGTAGGGAACTTTAACACCTCACTTTCACCAACAGACAGATCATCCAAAATGAAAATAAATAAGGAAACACAAGCTTTAAATGACACATTAAACAAGATGGACTTAACTGATATTTATAGGACATTCCATCCAAAAACAACAGAATACACTTTCTTCTCAAGTGTTCATGGAATATTCTCCAGGATAGATCATATTTTGGGTCACAAATCAAGCCTTAGTAAATTTAAAATTGAAATTGTATCAAGTATGTTTTCCGACCACAGCGCTATGAGACTAGATATCAATTACATGAAAAAAAACTGTAAAAAATACAAACACATGGAGGCTAAACAATAACTAGTAAATAACCAAGAGATCACTGAAGAAATCAAAGAGGAAATCAAAAAATACCTAGAAACAAATGACAATGAAAACACAATGACCCAAAACATATGGGATGCAGCAAAAGCAGTTCTAAGAGGGAAGTTTATGGCAATACAATCCTACCTCAAGAAACAAGAAAAATCTCAAAAAAAAACAACGTAAACTTAAGAGTAAAGCAATTAGAGAAAGAAGAACAAAAAACCCCCAAAGTTAGCAGAGGAAAGAAATCATAAAGATCAGATCAGAAATAAATGAAAAAGAAATGAAGGAAACAATAGCAAAGATCAATAAAACTAAAAGCTGTTTTTTTGAGAAGAAAAAGAAAATTGATAAACCACTAGCCAGACTCATCAAGAAAAAAGGGAGAAGACTCAAATCAACAGAATTAGAATGAAAAAGGAGAAGTAACAACTGACACTGCAGGAATACAAAGAATCATGAGGGATTACTACAAGCAACTATATGCCAATAAAATGGACAACCTGGAAGAAATGTACAAATTCTTAGAAAAGCACAACCTCCAAAACTGAACCAGGAAGAAACAGAAAATATAAACAGACCAATCATAGCACTGAAATTGAGACTGTGATTAAAAATCTTCAAACAAACAAAAGCCCAGGACCAGATGGCTTCACAGGCAAATTCTATCAAACATTTAGAGAAGAGCTAACACCTATCCTTCTCAAACTCTTCCAAAATATAGCAGAGGGAGGAACACTCCCAAACTCATTCTACAAGGCCACAATCACCATGAAACCAAAAACAAAGATGTCACAAAAAAAGAAAACTACAGACCAATATCACTGATGAACATAAATGCAAAACTCCTCAACAAAATACAAGCAGACAGAATCCAGCAGCACATTAAAAGGATCATACACCATGATCCAATGGGGTTTATCCCAGGAATGCAAGGATTCTTCAGTATATGCAAATCAATGTGATAAACCATATTAATAAACTGACAGATAAAAACCATGTGATCATCCCAATAGATGCAGAAAAAGCTTTTGACAAGATTCAACACCCATTTATGATAAAAACTCTCCAGAAAGTAGGCACAGAGTGAACGTACCTCAAGAAAAAAAAGGCTATATATGACAAACCCACAGCCAACATCGTTCTTGATGGGGAAAAATTGAAACCATTTCCTTTAAAATCAGAAACAAGACAAGGATGCCCACCCTCACCACTATTATTCAACATAGTTTTGGAAGTTTTAGCCACAGCAATCACAGAAGAAAAAGAAATAAAAAGAATCCAAACTGGAAAAGAAGAAGTAAAGCTGTCACTGTTTCACATATGACATAATATTATACATAGAGAATCCTAAAGATGCTGCCAGAAAACTACTAGAGCTAATCAATGAATTTGGTAAAGTAGCAGGATATAAAATTAATGCACAGAAATCTCTTGCATTCCTATACACTAATGATGAAAAATCTGAAAAAGAAATTAAAGAAGCAATCCCATTTACCATTGCAACAAAGAATCAAATATCTAGGTATAAACCTACCTAAGGAGACAAAAACCTGTGTGCTGAAAACTATAAGACACTGATGAAAGAAATTAAAGATGATATAAACAGATGGAGAGATATACCATGTTCTTGGATTGGAAGAATCAACATTGTGAAAATGACTATACTACCCAAAGCAATCTACAGATTCAATACAATATCTATCAAACTACCAATGGCATTTGTCACAGAACTAGAACAAGAAATTTCACAGTTTGTATGGAAACACAAAAGACCCCGAGTAACCAAAGCAATCTTGAAAAAGAAAAACGGAGCTGAAGGAATCAGGCTCCCTGACTTCAAACTATACTACAGAGCTATAGTAATCAAGACAGTATGGTAATGGCACAAAAACAGAAATATACGTTAATGGAACAGGATAGAAAGCCCAGAGATAAACCGATGCACATATGGTCACCTTATCTTTGATATAGAAGGCAAGAATTTACAATGGAGAAAAAACATCCTCTTTAATAAGTGGTGCTGGAGAAACTGGACAGCTACATGTAAAAGAATGAAATTAGAACACTTCCTACTACCATATACAAAAATAAAATGGATTAAAGACCTAAATGTAAGGCCAGACACTATAAAACTCTTAGAGGAAAATATAGGAAGAACACTCTTAGACATATGTCACAGCAAGATCCTTTTTGACCCACCTCCTAGAGAAATGGAAGTAAAAACAAAAATAAACAAATGGAACCTAATGAAACTGAGAACTTTTGCACAGCAAAGGAAACCATAAACAAGACAAAAAGACAACCCTCCGAATGGGAGAAAATATTTGCAAGTGAGGCAACTGACAAAGGATTAATCTCCAATATATACAAGTAGCTCATGCAGCTCAATATCAAAAAAACAAACAACCCAATCCAAAAATGGGCAGAAGACCTAAATAGACATTTCTCCAAAGAAGACATACAGATTGCCGACAAACACAGGAAAGGATGCTCAACATCACTAATCATTAGAGAAATGTAAATCGAAACTACAATGAGGTATCACCTCACACGGCTCAGAATGGCCATCATCAAAATGTCTACAATAAGTAAATGCTGGAGAGGGTGTGGAGAAAAGGGAACCCTCTTGCACTGTTGGTGGGAATGTAAATTGATACAGCCAATATGGAGAACAGTATGGAGGCTCCTTAAAAAACTAAAAATAGAACTACCATATGACCCAGCAATCCCACTACTGGGCATATACCCTGAGAAAACCATAATTCAAAAAGAGACATGAACCCCAATGTTCATTGCAGCACTATTTACAATAGCCAGGACATGGAATCAACCTAAGTGTCCATCGACAGATGAATGGATAAAGAAGATGTGGCACATATATACAATGGAATGTTACTCAGCCATAAAAAGAAATGAAATTGAGTTATTTGTAGTGAGGTGGATGGACCTAGAGTCTGTCATACAGAGTGAGGTAAGTCAGAAAGAGAAAAGAAAAACCGTATGCTAACGTATATATGGAATCTAAAAAAAAAAAAAAAAAAGGTTCTGAAGAACGTAGGGGCAGGACAGGAGTAAAGACGCAGATGTAGAAAATGGACCTGAGGACACAGGGAAGGGGAAGGGTAAGCTGGTACGAAGTGAGAGAGTAGCATCATATATACACTACCAAATGGAAAATAGATAGCTAGGGGGAAGGAGCCGAATGGCACAAGGAGATCAGCTCGTGCTTTGTGGCCACCTAGAGGGGTGGGATAGGGAGGGTGGGAGGGAGACGCAAGAGGGAGGGGATATGGGGATATATGTATACGTATAGTTGACTGGCTTCTTATACAGCAGAAATTAACACACCATTGTAAAGCAATTATACTCCAGTAAGGATGTTAAACAACAAAAAAAATTAACTATAACTGAAATCACACTGGCACAGTTAAATAAAAATTGTATGAAAATTGTGTATCACAAAAGGGAAATCCACACAAAAAGTAACATTAAACTACATATATATGTAATCGCTATAATATTTTGAAAATAATGTAATTTTTAATTCCCTATGGCTCTCTCAGGCATTGAATCAAGGGCTTTCATTGCTTGAGGGGAAGAGCTCATAATACCTAGAGAAAAGGAATTGCTCAGATTTGAGTGTTAAATCAGATTTGTAAAGCCCATAGTGAGAAATAGTCTTGAAATCCTGGTTTCCTTGAGCAAGAAAACCACCCCTTCTCCATACATGCATACCCCTTAATTTCCAAAACCTCTTCAAACTTGAGCAAACGAAATGTGGAAGATTTTCTACATAGCAGATCATCACACAGAACAGTCAAATATGTACTAAAGAAAATTCCCACTCAACTGCTAAATCTCTCTTTGAGGAAAAGGAAGAGAAGAGAGAGGAATGCAGAGTAAATAAATCCAAAGGGGCTTCCTGCCCTCCCCTACCACTTGCATTAAACCCACCTCTGCAGAGGAAGCCCTCAGGTGAAGGGAGGGGGACTGAAACAAGCAGACAAGTTGTGGGGCATCTCAGAGCAGGAGGCATCTTTGCTTCCCCTGCTGTGAAAGCCTCTCAGAGAAACCAGTTTCTTCGAGGCATACTTCCAACATGACTCAAAAGCCAAAGCATAGAAATGGCTGAGGGAAATTTCCTGCACAGCCTCCATATTCCTAGTGATGAGTAGAGGATGACTTTCTACACCCCTGAGGAAGACGGAAAATCACTTGTGGATGCTGACTGGCGCAGCTGCTGCAGGGGGAGTGGGTGGAGGGTGGTCCCTCTGAAAAATAAATCAACCCGAGAGCAGATGTCCAGGGCAAATGCCAAGGGGTCAAGGAGCACCCCTGACCATGCCTCAGAGAGTGGGCCACATCAAGAGGACAAAGGAGGTGTCTCAGTCAGCAAGAAAAGAGTAATGACCTTGATGATGCTAAGAGGAAGAGCCCCTCAGTACCCTATCGGACACATTCATCAGAGGAATCAGTCTGCTGTCTCCCTGCCCTGAGGATACCTAAGCTTCCCATCTTGGGAAGCAGAAGGGGGAGAATACTTTTGACAAGATGGAAGCAACCCTTTTAGGAAGTTTGATCTCTGAATCAAGTGAATACTGAAATGAACTTTGAATCAAGTGAATATCCACTGGTATAAAACAGAAGGTGGGCTTTACATGGCAGATGCAAGGAGTGTGCCTTTCCCTACCATGAGCAGCAATGAGGGCCAAGGAGCAGTTGATCTCAGATACAGGAAAGAAAGCCCTATTGTTTGTACAAGTTTATTTGTTGTGACTGTTAAATTTTGACCCTGTAACATGAAGAATATAACTTAAAATTTTTCAGCTCACATATTCCAGAAAATGTGGCAGTCTCCCCAGAGCATGACAGGTAGTGCTCACCACCCTGGCCTTCCTTTGACCACTGTCTTGTACATCTTCCCATACAACTGTTAAGACATGTTGGTATTGCAAACACATAAAAAAATGCTCAACATCACTAATTATTAGAGAAATGCAAATCAAAACTGCAATCAGGTATCACCTCACACCAGTCAGAATGGCCATAATCAAAATCTCTACGAACAATAAATGCTGGAAAGGATGTGGAGAAAAGGGAACCCTCCTACGCTGTTGGTGGGAATGTAAATCAGTACAGCCACTATGTAGAACAGTATGGAGGTTACTTAAAAAACTAAAAATAGAGCTACCATATGACCCAGCAACCCCTCTCCTAGGCATATATCCAGACAAAACCATAATTCGAAAGGATGCATGCAACCTGATGTTTGTTGCAGCACTATTTACAAAAGCCAGGACATGGAAGCAACCTAAATGTCCATCTACAGAGGAATGGATAAAGAAGATGTGGTACCTATAGACAATGGAATATTACTCAGCCATAAAAAGGAACAAAATAGTGTCATTTGCAGAGACGTGGAAGGACCTAGAGATTGTCATACAGAGTGAAGTAAGTCAGAAAGAGAAAAACAAATATCGTATAATATCACTTATATGTGGAATCCATAAAAATGGTAGAGATGAATTTATTTGCAAAGCAGAAATAGAGTCACAGATACAGAGAACAAACATGGATACCAAGGGAGGAAGGGGGGGTGGGATGAATTGGGAGATTGGGATTGACATATATACACTACTATGTTTAAAACAGATAACTAATAAGAAGCTACTGTATAACACATGGAGATCTACTCAGTGCTCTGTGGTGACCTAAAGGGAAGGAAATCTAAAAAAGAGGGGATATATGTATACACATGGCTGATTCACTTTGCTGTACGGTAGAAACTAACACAACATTGTAAAGCAAATATACTCCAACAAAAATTAATTTTAAAAAAAAGAAGTATCCGTTTTGGAGTCAGGAATACATGGGTCCAAACTCTGGCTATACTATTTATCAGCTGTTGGATCCTAGGTAACTGTAACTGACCCAAACCTCAGATTTTTCATCTTTGAAATGAAGATAATTAGGCTTGCCTCACAGAACTGTTGTGAGGGGTAGGTGAAACTATATACGTAAAGAGCTTAACAGAACATGTGTCATGTAGTAAGAGTTCACTGTGTGTGTGCACGCGTAGGCACGCATTTCCCACAAAAGTGCCCTAAAGTGTTACCAAAGTGTGCAAGATTTATACAGCTTTGCTCTAAAGGCTCCAACAGTTTCACATTCTCTAGAAGGTGATCGGCTTTTAGTCTGGCAGTTCCTCCAATAAAGAGAGGCACTCAAGGACTACTGCAGATCCCCAAACTCTGCACCTATGGCTTGTGTGCTACATAGCTGGGGGTCAGGGGAAGGCACTGATACATACCTATTCAGGTGCTATGTAAGAACATTCATCACAGCGACTAATAAATGCTCAAACTCACTGAGCGCTTTAACTGAGTGTTTCATGCTGTTCTAAGTGCCTCATCTATATTAACTCATACAATCTCACAACAACCATCCGAGATGTAGACTGTTATTCCCCTTTCACAGATGGGGAAATTTAGGCAAAGAGAGGGTAAATAACTTCCCCAAGGTCATGAGAGCTGGAATTTGAAACCAGGCAGTATAGCTTAATATACCCAGCTCATAACTTCACAACTCTGCTTGGGAAATATTTCTTCTCTCTGCTCCGTGGCATCTTAGCTCGAGTCTATGGAGCATCCCCTGCCTCTTCTAGGGTTGCTTCTTCCTTTACCTTTACTTTCCTAGCCTTGGCAAACCAGCAGCCCTGCCAGCCAATGAGGACATGGCTTCCGTGAACAAACCAACCAATCAAATTCCACTTACTTTCATTTTAAGTCCTGGTTCTTCTCAGCAATAAATGCACATGCTCTGAGACTGCAGTTCTCGCTGAGCTCACAGCTGCCCCAAGCAGCTGAGCCAGCCAAGTATCTCTGAACTCTTTTTCCCATGGGGGTAACTGTAAAATGGATCCACATGTGCAGATAGATATCCCTTGATCCTGAACTGCAGGCGCACAGCTCAGCTGTGGATGTGTGGATGGCTCGCGGGACCTGCTCTGGCTCCTTGCTTGTGGTGGACTCCAGGCAGGTCTGCAGAGTATCGCAGATGGCTCTGGCCATGTCACAATCTGTTTACAAGGCCATCAAAGTGTTCAAGTGGACACCAGGAGCCAAAACAGACTTGCTTCACTGATTCTGAGAACCCAGAACAGTGTGTTCTGCATATATGCACTATGCTTAGTGTTTGTCTTATTTATCGTAACTTATAGAGACACTATAGATTGTGATTTGAATGTTTCATTATGTGTCATTTTACAGTTTCAGGAGACAGCCCGAAGGGTTGTCTTACGTCCTGGGCCCTGCCCTGGACTTGTTTTCTATGTCCATGTCATCCATAGGTAACTTAAAAAAAAAAAATTTAAGATCATAACCTTTGAAAAAAAGTGAAACCTAAACTTAGATGGTTTAAACTAAATACTTAGTACAGAAATGAAAGATTTTCCTGAATTATCTAAGTAATTCTAGAGTCAACTTTTCTCTGAGGTCTAGCTTCAGAGGGGTTAACTATTGTCAGAAAATTCTGAGGGGCATAAACTCTTTCTATATTTAAAAAAATTTCTCTGGATGTATCTAGAAACTAAGGAAAATGCGGTTCTCCATTTTCCATTGGTGACTACACTTACAGCTAGCTATGTAGGAAGTATTCATTTTCTTCATAAGCAACGTTTGTGCCCATGTAAAAGGCTAAGTTTTTTCTAGTATAAAAGTGCTTTAGGGCTTCCGTGGTGGTGCAGTGGTTAAGAATCTGCCTGCCAATGCAGGGGACATGGGTTCGAGCCCTGGTCTGGGAAGATCCCACATGCCGCGGAGCAACTAAGCACGTACACCACAACTACTGAGCCTGCGCTCTGGAGCCCTCGTGCCACAACTACTGAAGCCTGCACACCTAGAGCCCGTGGTTCGCAACAAGAGAAGCCACCGCAATGAGAAGCCCGTGCACTGCAATGAAGAGTAGCCCCCGCTCACCGCAACTAGAGAAAGCCTGCAAGGAGCAACAAAAACGCAATGCAGTCAAAAATAAAATTAATTAATTAAAAAAGAAAAATAAATAAAAGAACAGCAGCCCAGTAATTTTCAAAAAAAAAAGTGCTTTAAAAACAGAGTATCCATACATTCATTTTATGCTTTAATTTTTTAGACAAGGTAATTTCAAAGAATAATTCTATTAACTATAAGTACTAAGATGTTATGAATATTTCTATATTAATCCTTACTTCAGTATCATGATTTTTATTACCAATAAAAACTAAATGTATATATTAAATATCTAACATATAATTATGATCTAAATAGACTACAAAATTTTTATTAGCATGTTCTAAGTTCAACTAAAAACCTATAAAATAGTTTGAATAGTTAAACGCAGACCTAAGGACAATATTTGTTTCCTTTTAAAATATGCCATTTATAGCAAATAAGTTAAACTATCTGTAAAGAAAAAGACCACATCTCAGATATCTTTTTTAGAAAACTCTCAATAAATCTCAGAGCAAGAAGAAGATCTGGGAGGAGAGAGAAAACTGGGATGTGTGGGCATCCTGGCAGTAACTGACTGAGATCACCTGACAGGACAAGAGAGCTAGAAGGAGGAAGAACCCTGAGCCACCAACATTTGAAAGACCGGAACTGGAGGGAGGCAGGGAGTCCATGAAACAGGCTGATGAGAAGTATTCAGAGCTTTATGGGGAACACCAAGAGAAAATGGTGCCATAAGGGAATGAAAATGGCCAAGGAAACAGGGGCAAGGACATCTTGTGGGATGAGTGAGAAGGATCCTTATGGCGTTTAAAAGACAGAGTGGGCGGGGCGTGGGCCTGCATGCCCGACACGCATGGGTGGCTAAGAGAGAAGCTCTGTTGGCCTGTGCTGTGGTGACAGTTGTGCAATCAGCATAGATTAGCATAGTGGGTGGTGCTTGGCCTAGGATGTACCAGCAGAGCAGGTCAGCAGGTGCTAATAGCAATGGTACTAATGCACATGACTTCTGCCCCTGTTATCCCTCAAACATCTGGGCTCACTTAGGAGTGGGTTCTGTGGCACCTGGTCAGTGAGCCTCCTCGGAGGCCACTCTGCTGGGCCCCGCAAGCCATCACTGCGGTCGACTGTTGTCACAACCATCCTCTTACACTTAGGGGATGAGAATTTCCACTCCTTCTCCACAGCACAGCTCAGTCAAGCTGTAAGTTCTCACAAGGCTCCACAGAGAGTATGGAGATGACCAAGAGCCCAATCCAAAGATTAATGTATAACTTACTTCCTGATGTGGCTCCACCCAGGGGCCTCAAAACCATCTTGTTTATAGAATCTCTTTCAGGATTTCTCACTGTCTGCATGTAGCAGGGACACCTTGTGTGTCCAGGCTGTGGAATCCAGGCCCAACCTTCGCAGTCCCAGAATTAGGAAGGATCATACCCGCCCTCTAGTCCATGGTTCACCTAGCCAGTAAAATCTCTGCAGTCCCTTGCAAAGATGGCTGTCCTTCTCCAGTAGACATTTCCTAGAATATAGGAACCTAGTCTTCTATCCAAAGCTCATGTGCTCTCAGGGCAGGACACCCCAGAATGGTATTTCACAGGCAAAGCAGCCCAAAGTGTATAGGGGAGCATTTCTTCCTGGCACCACATGCAGAATGCATATGGATCTAGGCAGACAGAAGTCTCTCAGTCCTTGTGTCTCTCTGGGGACATTCTTCACTGACCTTCTTCTGGCCTTGGTTTGGGACCAGGATGTGGAGAGTGGCATCCTCTGTCAAACCTTGTTTAGGAGGCACGGGCACAGCTAGCCCTTCCGCTTCCCTTCCACCATCACCTGGTCCATGCTGACACCTTCAACCTTTTTCCAGGGACTCGTCCACCTTGATCTACTCGAGAGGTCACAGTGACTTATCTCAATAGTCCCCATAGAGTTTTCCAAACCCTCTGAGGAAACGGCTGTTTCTTTATAGCCAAGACCAAACAGGGGATGTTTTCATTTCATGAGTTCCTAAGAAGAACCTTAGATCTTTCCGTGTTGAGCACTGCCCCTTCCAGACTGGGATGAACATTGAGGGTCCACCCTGAGCAATGCTGAGCTGTAATCAGTGGCTAAAGTTCTGCTAGGAGTCTTATGGAGCTTCTCACGCTTGCTATCAAGCACGGTCTGAATTATTCTTTTAAGCTATTTGACTGGTCTTGTTAGGGTGAGGGCACTTGAAGTTAATGTATGGGTTGGAAAGAACTTAGAATCTGGCTTCTGAATGCCCAGGTGCAAGTGCTGGCTTTCTTTGAATTAAATGGCTGTGAGCAAGTCATTTAGTCCTTTTGAGTCTCAGTCCTCACATCTGAAAATTGAGAGTATTAGCATAAACTATCTTGAATATTCTTTCAAATGATAAACTTCTAAATTTCTGTAATTATTCTCTGCAGTATCTGGAGACCTAAAATTAAGATAAAATAATTATCCAAAGACTTCTGCCATGTGAATAGCTGTGTAAGATAGCTAGGGAAAAAATTAATTCAATCCTACTTAGGGTTAAGAATAGCTTATACCTTAAATTAGTCACTTTAAAAAAGTAGAATAGGAAGAAATTCTTTCACTAAGCTCTTTGTTAAAAATTATGCATTTTGGGAAAATAGAATTCATTGTGTAAGTCTGGCAGAATATATGATGATGGAATTAAGGATGTAAAGGAACTAGAAACATCTTGCAGCATTACAACTCATTAAAGTAGTTACTAAATCATAGAGTACAGCATCTTAGAAGCAAATAGGGTCCCCAACATTGTTTTCTTAATTAAAATTCTCTATTTAATCCACTTGAAATATATAGTAAAAAAAGAAATAAACAAAAAGAAAATTCAAAGCAGAACCATTGTTGGGTAATACCATCCTAAGTCCTGGCTATTTGTTTTTCAACTTGCAGAGAAGTTCAAGTTGTATAATCATTATGTAGTTAAGAATATAATGAGGAATTGGCACTGGGAGTTTTATAGGGTTTGAAGATTGGTTTTCATACAGCACGCTTTTTTGTTATTTAAACTTCTTTACTATCATCATTTTTCTAGCTGTTGAGTTTAACCTTTGCAGGCCCATCAAGCATGCTCACAAACAAATGAAAAACATTACTGGGCCCAGTGATCCAGAGGGCATGTCATTCCAAGGGGAAATTTGCATGAAATGAGGCCTCTTTATTTGTTCATGCGTTCTTAAACCAGGCATAAACCGTCCAATTTATAAACCACTGTCTATGATTTCAGTTATAGGGCTCCTAAACTCCCCCCCAAAAATCATTTAAAGAATGAATCTACATCAGATAAAGTAGAGAATTAAATTATTTGAATAACCATAGAATCTGAGGGCTGGACCATACCTCAAGGTCTTCTAGATAATGATTCCCAAATGTGGCTGAAAATAAAAATCAACTGGGATCTTTTTTGTAAATTGAAGTACAGTTGATTTACAATACTAGTTTCAGGTGTACAACAAACAGTGCTTTGATATTTTTATAGATTATACTTCACATAAGGTAGTAAAATATTGGCTA
This sequence comes from Mesoplodon mirus, assembly GCF_964341445.2. Lineage (NCBI taxonomy): Eukaryota > Metazoa > Chordata > Mammalia > Artiodactyla > Ziphiidae > Mesoplodon > Mesoplodon mirus. The sequence continues at coordinate 11,319,046 of NC_138977.1, read as the reverse complement.
TATTTCCTGTGCTGTATATTACATCCTGTATCTTATTTATTTTATACCTAGTAGTTTGTTCCTCTAATCCCTTTTACCTATCTTGCCTCTCCCTTCACCCCTCTCCCCACTGGTAACTGCTAGCTTGTTCTCTGTATCTCTGAGTCTGTTTCTGTTTTGTTATATTCATTCATTTGTTTTATTTTTTAGATTCAACATATAAGTGAAAACATACAGTATATGTCTTTCTCTGTCTGACTTATTTCACTTAGCATAATACCCTCCAGGTCCATCCATGTTGTTGCAAATGGCAAAATCCCATTCTTTTTTATGTCTGAGTAATATTATATTATATATATAGATGTATATAAATATCTACACATCTTCTTCATTCACCTGTTGATGGACACAGGTGGCTTCTATATCTTGGCTACTGTAAATAATGCCACTATGAACATTGGGGTGAATATGTCTTTTCAAATTAGTGTTTTCATTTTCTTTGGATATATACCTGATTATAAAATGAGCAGAGTACCTTTTGGTACTTTTCCAAATAAGACATACTGATGGCCGACAGGCATATGGAAAGATGTTCAACATCACTAATCATCAGCGAAATGCAAATCAAAACCATGAAATATCACTTCACATATGTTAAAATGGCTATCATCAAAAAGACAACAAATAATAAGTGATGTCAAGGATGTGGAGAAAAGGGAAACCTAGGACTGGGAATATAAACTGGTACAGCCTCTACAGAAAAAAGTATGAAGTTTCCTCAAAAAATTAAATGTAGAGCTACCATATGATCCAAGAACCACCCGGAATCTTATTAAAATTTTTTTAAATTAAAAACTGGAAAAAGATTACAGGTCCCAACCCTGCACAACTGAAATAGAATTCCCAGTGAGAAAAGCCTTGACCAAATAATGCTCAGACAATACTTGAGAAAGGCTGATCTGCTCCAACTTTCTATCTGAAATTTGAATCCCAGCCTTACATGGTTCTTAATACTTTATGTACATGAGAATCACCTGACGAGTTGTCTTGTTTTCAATATGGAATTCAGTATTTTCACAGATGTACCTCCAGAATGGGGACTTGCAGACTGTTTGTTTGTTCTCGGTGTTTGTTTGTTTATTTGTTTTTGAGGAGTTGTTTGTTATTTATTAATTCTCTCAGATGAGGCTGCTGCCCAGGCTAGTTTAGGAACAACTCCACACCAACAGCCCAAACCATTTCCACCTAAAGTAACTGCAAACATTCTGTTTTCTATACCTAGGAAAACTCATATTTTTCCACCTCCTTTTACATACAGACACTCCCAGTCTATAAAAGGAAGTAGATCATTTGATTCCTCTTATCAACGTATTGACAGTGAGTTGGAGGTAACATTTGTGCAGTGACAACATCCTCTCCAGGGCAAGATGGGAGGGATGGAAAGGGGAGGAGAGAAACTTAGTCAAAACCTATTATTTTGCAGCATGAGCACAAAACAATGAGTTTACTAGCTAAAGTGTTAATGATAACTGATAAACACATCAGAAATATGGCATTACACATTTTGAATACTGGAAAACTCAGCTATTTAGGAATCAGTTTGAAGAAAATTACTGTTCAGTTAAGGAGCACATTTCTTAATCTAAATTGATGTTTTGAGCCTTGTCAATATTATGGGAAATCACTAGAAATATACTAGACTGAATTTTTACATTTTTTACAGCAAACATATATCTTGAGGGTTTACTATGTACAGGCACTGTTCTTGACTCTGGAGAGGCAGCAGGAAACAAGACCATTCAAAGGCCATACCCCCCTGTAACTTCTATATAGTAGAGGCTAAGAAGGAAATGATCTATAAAGAAATAAATATAGGGCTTCCCTGGTGGCGCAGTGGTTGAGTGTCCTCCTGCCGATGCAGGGGACACGGGTTCGGGCCCCGATCCGGGAAGATCCCACATGCCGCGGAGCGGCTGGGCCCGTGAGCCATGGCTGCTGAGCCTGCGCATCCGGAGCCTGTGCTCCGCAACGGGGGAGGCCACAACAGTGAGAGGCCCGCGTACCGCAAAAATAAATAAATAAATAAAAAAATAAAATATCTGGCAAAAATAAGGCTGTGAAGAAAATAAATCAGAAGCAGATAGAAAATGACTTTAAGACTTTTATGGAATACAGTGTTCAGCACATCACCATTAGCTGGCATTCACTAGTATGATTTATGGATGTGCATCTTCTTCCTTCATATATGATGATAATGATGCTGGCAATGTTGTTTTCCATATTTATGGATATAGCTTTTTAAAAAACCCTGCAAATTGCTCTAAACAGAGAAGCTTAGCTGGTCAAACCCTGCCTTCTGACTCCAGGCACCAATGCAGGGCCTGTCGCTGTTTGCAGATATTCCTATCTTCACAGGCTGCTCAATACCTTGAATCAAAATGATCCCCCTCTCACACTGCCATGTGCCATGTCTGTACCCCTCATTTATCACTGATGGCAGCTCCCTTGGTGTCACACCAACAAGTCTGATGGGCTTCTCAGTGAGCGCCTGGATGGAGGTTCCTTCCCACGAGTCTTGCTGTAGAGCAACTGCTCCAGATCCGGCCACCATCCATCCTCAGCCAGGGTGCAGCCAAGCAGAGTGATGCACACGGCTTCCGGGCTTGCAGACTGGCTGCTTCCCAGGGCAGCTGGGAAAGGCTAGTGGAACGCTGTGTTGCTATGCATTTATATAGCAATTATCATCCTTATGGCACGGTCACAGGCTGATCAAACAGTATATCCAAACTAAATGGAAGAAATTCTCTACCTCTCTCCACCTCTTTTTGAAGAGGGAAATGGGGAAAAGTGAGCCACACATAGGCATTAGAAATGACTAGCTTATAAAAACAAAGAATTAGGAGGCTTAAGTTGTCTTTTACAGCATTACTGTGGGTACAGACAAACATGGGGTTGCAAAGAGGCTTGGCCCAGTATACTCCATATTTTCACCAAATGGATGAGGAATAGCCACCACATGCTACACATACAAACCACATCTTTTTTTTTTTTTTTTTTTTTTTTTTTTTTGCGATATGTGGGCTTCTCACTGTTGTGGCCTCTCCCGTTGCGGAGCACAGGCTCCGGACGCACAGGCTCAGTGGCCATGGCTCACGGGCCCAGCCGCTCCGCGGCATGTGGGATCCTCCTGGACCGGGGCACGAACCCGTGTCCCCTGCATCGGCAGGCAGACTCTCAACCACCGCGCCACCAGGGAAGCTCCTACAAGCCACATCTTTTATTTTCATGGTTTGTTTAGGTCAAAAGTTCTTTTGCATACATTATATCATTGTATGTTCTGAGTTTTTATTGTAAATATCTTTCAAATGTACCATACAAATAAAATTTTCATAAAATGATATTTTTAAATATGTTTAGAAAACTTCACTTTACTACCCCCAAACAGACCATGTTTACAGTTAACTCACAATCATCCATGTCCATGGATAGAAACAATGGAATAAATTGTAGATAATCCAAAATAATCCAAAAGCCAGTTGTACCACAGAACTCAATTAACTACATAACAAATGTATCAAATGTTCTGTTCCACCCATTTCACAACAGACCCTTGCTTCCCCACTGGTTAGTACCGCCCTCTCCTTATCTTGAAACTTCCCTAATCCTTAACTTCCATGGCACCACTCTGGGTCCTTCTACTACCTCTTGGTTAACTCCTTTGCTTCCCCTCTCTAAAGAAGCACGTGTCCTAAAGTTCGGGATGGTAAAAGGAAAGCTATACAGAGATACTCACACAAAGAAGCATACACATACAAAAAGAGAAAAAGGAAGAAAAAATATATATATATATATATAAAGGAAGAGAGCAACCAAATCAATAAACAAATCTACCAATGATAATAAACTCTAAATACTAAACTAAGATAAACACAAAACCAGAAACAAATTATTTGCAGAAAGCAAACCCCAAGTCTACAGTTGCTCCCAAAGTCCGCCTCCTCAATTTGGGATGATTCGTTGTCTATTCAGGTATTCCACAGATGCAGGGTACATCAAGTTGATTGTGGAGCTTTAATCCACTGCTCCTGAGGCTGCTGGGAGAGATTTCCCTGTCTCTTCTTTATTCTCACAGCTCCTGGGTTTCAGCTTTGGATTTGGTCCCGCCTCTGCGTGTAGGTCACCTGAGGGCGTCTGTTCTTCACTCAGACAGGACGGGGTTAAAGGAGCAGCTGATTCTGGGGCTCTGGCTCACTCAGGCCGGGGGGAGGGAGGGGTACGGAGTGCGGCGGCGGAGGACGGTGTGACGTTGCACCAGCCTGTGGCGCGCCATGCGCTCTCCCGGGGAAGTTGTCCCTGGATCACGGGGCCCTGGCAGTGGCGGGCTGCACAGGCTCCCCGGAAGGAAGGTGTGGACAGTGACCTGTGCTCGCACACAGGCCTCTTGGCGGCGGCAGCAGCAGCCTTAGCGTCTCATACCCGTCTTGGGGTCCGTGCTTTTAGTCGCGGCTCGTGCCCGTCTCTGGAGCTCCTTTAAGCAGCACTTTTAATCCCCTCTCCTCACGCACCCCAAAACAATGGTCTCTTGCTTCTTAGGCAGCTCCAGACTTTTCCTGGACCCCCTCCCGGCTAGCCATGGTGCACTAACCCCTTCAGGCTGTGTTCACGCCACCAACCCCAGTCCTCTCCCTGGGATCCGACCGAAGCCCGAGCCTCAGCTCCCAGCCCCCGCCCGCCCCGGCCGGGGAGCAGACAAGCCTCTCGGGCTGGTGAGTGCTGGTCGGCACCGATCCTCTATGCGGGAATCTCTCCGCTTTGCCCTCCGCACCCCTGTGGCTGCGCTCTCCTCCGCGGCTCTGAAGCTCCCCCCTTCGCCTCCCACAGTCTCCACCCGAGAAGGGGCTCCTAGTGTGTGGAAACCTTGCCCCCTTCACGGCTCCCTCCCACTGGTGCAGGTCCCGTCCCTATTCTTTTGTCTCTGTTTATTCTTTTTCTTTTGCCCTACCCAGGTACGTGGGGAGTTTCTTGCCTTTTGGGAAGTCTGAGGTCTTCTGCCAGCGTTCAGTAGGTGTCCTGTAGGAGTTGTTCCACATGTAGATGTATTTCTGATGTATTTGTGGGGAGGAGGATGATCTCCACGTCTTACTCCTCCAGCATCTTGAAGGTCTCTAAAAACGCATTTTAAAATACTTCCTTTTTGGCTTTTGAGTTTTATTGCATGTGTAGAAAGGCCTCCCTTAACCCATAATTTTAAACAAAATAGTCATAAAATTTCTCCTTAAACAGGATGACTAGAAGTTCTGGAAGCCTAAGTAAATATGCATAATAAATGCCTATTGATATTGTGTTGCAATAAATATGTTCAGTGATATTCATGATATATTCAACATGTTGTTCCTTATTAGTGCTGCATAGTTCAATGCACTACAAACTGGCAAATTTGATACATTAACATGAAATTTCCATAAGTCTCTGCACATGCATCTGTGAAGCATTGATTTGTATCTCTGATTTTCACTGAATAAGTCTGTGCCTTTAGCATATCTCAGAAGACATCATCAAAGAAGTTCAATTTGTAAGTATATATTTATATTACATTATAAATAATAAGTATATATTATATATGTATCCAAACTTTATGACTACTGTATACTTAAAAAAATTTTTTTTTATGTTTGTCTCTTTAACTCAACTAGAATTGCATTTTGTATGTTGTAAAGATAGGATCTACATTTATTTTTTAATTTTTCCCCAAATGAATTGTGAGTTGTTCTAATACCCTTTATGGGACAATTCAGATGGGATTTATGTATGCCGATCTTAAGGTGGAAGATAAAGTGTTGTGATTCACCCACTAAGAGATGAAAGTTGAAGATGTGCAGGTGGATGAGATCTTGGAGACAGGAGTAAATAGAACCAACCTTACCCACTGGGGGCAGGCATCAAAACCAACAGGAACTATGAAACTATGGCCTGAGAAAAGGAGACCCCAAACACAGTAAGTTAAGCAAAATGAAAAGACAGAGAAACACACAGCAGGTGAAGGAGCAAGGCAAAAACCCACCAGACCAAAAAAATGAAGAGGAAATAGGCAGTCTACCTGAAAAAGAGCTCAGAGTAAAGATAGCAAAGATGATCCAAAATCTTGGAAATGGAATGGAGAAAATACAAGAAACGTTTAACAAGGACCTAGAAGAACTAAAGAGCAAACTAACAATGATGAACAATACAATAAATGAAATTAAAAATTCTCTAGAAGGAATCAATAGCAGAATAACTGGGCCAGAAGAACGGATAAGTGACCTGGAAGACAAAACAGTGAAAATAACTACTGCAGAGAATAAAGAAAAAAGAATGAAAAGAATTGAGGACAGTCTCAGAGGGCTATGGGACAACATTAAATTCACCAACATTCGAATTATAAGGGACCTGGAAGAGGAAGAGAAAAAGAAAGTGTCTGAGAAAATATTTGAAGAGATTATAGTTGAAAACTTCCCTAATATGGGAAAAGAAATAGTCAATCAAGTCCAGGAAGCACAGAGAGTCCCATACAGGATAAACCCCAGGAGAAATACGCCAAGACACATAATAATCAGACTATCAAAAATTAAATACCAAGAAAAAATATTAAAAGCAGCAAGGGAAAAACAACAAATAACATACAAGGGAATCCCCATAAGGTTAACAGCTGATCTTTCAGCAGAAACTTGGCAAGACAGAAGAGTGTGGCAGAACATATCTAAAGTGATGAAAGGGAAAAACTTACAACAAAGATTACTCTACCCAAAAAGGATCTCATTTAGATTCGACGGAGAAATTAAAACCTTTACAGACAAGCAAAAGTTAAAAGAACTCAACACCACCAAACCAGCTTTACAACAAATGCTAAAGGAATTTTTCTAGGGAGGAAACAAAAGAGAAGGAAAAGACCTACAATAACAAACACAAAACAATTAAGAAAATGGTAATAGGAACATACATTTCAATAATTTCCTTAAATATAAATGGATTAAATGCTGCAACCAAAACACAGACTGTCTGAATGGATACAAAACCAAGAACTGTATATATTCTGCCTAAAAAAGACCCACTTCAGACCTAGGAACACACACAGATTGAAAGTGAGGGGATGGAAAAAGATATTTCATGCAAATGGAAATCAAAAGAAAGCTGGAGTAGCGATTCTCATATCAGACAAAATAGACTTTAAAATAAAGACTATTACAAGACACAAAGAAGGACACTACATAATGATCAAGGGATAAATCCAAGAAGAAGATATAATAATTGTAAATATTTATGCACCCAACATAGGAGCACCTCAATACATAAGGCAAATGCTAACAGCCATAAAAGGGGAAATCAACAGTAACACAATCGTAGTGGGGGCTTTAACACCTCACTTTCACCAATGGAGAGATCATCCAAAATGAAAATAAATAAGGAAACATAAGCTTTTTTTTTTTTTTTTTTTTTTTTTTTTGCAGTACGTGGGCCTCTCACTGTTGTGGCCTCTTCCGTTGCAGAGCACAGGCTCCGGACGCACAGGCTCAGCGGCCATGGCTCCCGGACCCAGCCACTCCACGGCATGTGGGATCATCCCGGACCAGGGCACGAACCCACGTCCACTGCATCAGCAGACGGACTCTCAACAACTGCGCCACCAGGGAAGCCCCAGGAAACACAAGCTTTAAAGGATACATTAAACAAGATGGACTTAATTGATATTTATAGGACATTCCATACAAAAACAACAGAATACACTTTCTTCTCAAGTGCTTATGGATCTATCTCCAGCATAGATCATATCTTGGGTCACAAATCAAGCCTTGGTAAATTTAAGAAAACTGAAATCATATCAGGTATCTTTTCCAACCACAACGCTATGAGGCTAGATATCAATTACAGGAAAAAAATCTGTAAAAAATATAAACACATGGAGGCTAATCAATATACTACTAAATAACCAAGAGATCACTGAGGAAATCAAAAAATACCTAGAAACAAATGACAATGAAAACACGACAACCCCAAACCTATGGAATGCCGCAAAAGCAGCTCTAAGAGGGAAGTTTATAGCAATACAATCCTACCTAAAGAAACAAGAAACATCTCAAAAAAAAAAAAACATATCTTACACCTAAAGCAAGTAGAGAAAGAAGAACGAAAAACCCCCAAAGTTAGCTGAAGGAAAGAAATCATAAAGATCAGATCAGAAATAAATGAAAAAGAAATTAAGGACACAATAGCAAAGATCAATAAAACTAAAGGCTGCTTCTTTGTGCAGAAAACAAAATTGATAAGCCATTAGCCCAACTCATCAAGAAAACAAGGGAGGACTTCCCTGGTGGTGCAGTGGTTGAGAGTCCGCCTGCCGATGCAGGGGACACGGGTTCATGCCCCGGTCCGGGAAGATCCCACATGCCGCGGAGCGGCTGGGTCCGTGAGCCATGGCCGCTGAGCCTGCACTCCACAACAGGAGAGGCCACAACAGTGAGAGGCCCGCGTACCGCAAAAAAAAAAAAAAAAAAGAAAACAAGGGAGAAGATTCAAATCAATAGAACTGGAAATGAAGAAGGAGAAGTAACAACTGACACTGCAGAAATACAAAGGATCATGAGAGATTACTACAAGCAACTCTATGCCAGTAAAATGGACAACCTGGAAGAAATGGACAAATTCTTAGAAAAGCACAACCTTCTGGAACTGAAGCAGGAAGAAATAGATAATATAAACAGACCAATCACAAGCACTGAAACTGAGACTATGATTAAAAATTTTCTGACAAACAAAAGCCCAGGACCAGATGGCTTCACAGGCGAATTCTATCAAACATTTAGAGAAAAGCTAACACCTATCCTTCTCAAACTCTTCCAAAATATAGCAGAGGGAGGAACACTCCCAAACTCAATCTAAGAGGCCACCATCACCCTGATACCAAAACCAGACAAAAATGTCACAAAGAAAGAAAACTACAGGCCAATATCCCTGATGAACATAGATGCAAAAATCCTCAACAAAATACCAGCAAACAGAATCCAACAACACATTAAAAGGATTATATACCATGATCAACTGGGGTTTATCCCAGGAATGCAAGGATTCCTCAATATATGCAAGTCAATCAATGTGATATACCATATTAACAAACTGAAGAATAAAAACCACATGATCATCTCAATAGATGCAGAAAAAGCTTTTGACAAAATTCCACACTGGTTTATTATAAAAAGCCTCCAGAAAATAGGCATAGAGAGAACTTATCTCAACATAATAAAGGCCATATATGACAAACCCACAGCCAACATCGGTCTCAATGGTGAAAAACTGAAACCATTTCCATTAAGATCAGGAACAAGACAAGGTTACCCACTCTCCACTATTATTCAACATAGTTTTGGAAGTTTTAGCCAGAGCCATCACAGAAGAAAAAGAAATAAAAGGAATCCAAATCGGAAAAGAAGAAATAAAGCTGTCACTGTTTGCAGATGACATGATACTATACATAGAGAATCCTAAAGATGCTACCAGAAAACTACTAGAGCTAATCAATGAATTTGGTAAAGTAGCAGGATACAAAATTAATGCACAGAAATCTCTTGCATTCCTATACACTAATGATGAAAAATCTGAAAGAGAAATTAAGGAAACACTCCCATTTACCACTGCAACAAAAAGAATCAAATACCTAGGTATAACCCTACCTAAGGAGACAAAAGACCTGTACACTGAAAACTATAAGACACTGATGAAAGAAATTACAGATGATACAAACAGATAGAGAGATATACCATGTTCTTGGATTGGAAGAATCAACATTGTGAAAATGACTATACTACCCAAAGAAATCAACAGATTAAATGCAATCCCTGTCAAACTATCAATGGCATTTTTCAGAGAACTAGAACAAAAAATTTCACAATTTGTATGGAAACAGAAAAGACCCCGAATAGCCAAAGCAATCTTGAGAAAGAAAAATGGAGCTAGAGGAATCAGGCTCCTGGACTTCAAACTATACTACAAAGCTACAGTAATCCAGACAATATGGTACTGGCACAAAAACAGAAATATAGATCAATGGAACAGGATAGAAAGCCCACAGATAAACTCATGCACATATGGTCACCTTATTTTATTTTATTTTTTTGCAGTATGCGGGCCTCTCACTGTTGTAGCCTCTCCCATTGTGGAGCACAGGCTCTGGATGCTCAGGCTCAGTGGCCATGGCTCACAGGCCCAGCTGCTCCACGGCATATGGGATCCTCCCGGACCAGGGCACAAACCTGCATCCCCTGCGTCGGCAGGCAGACTCTCAACCACTGTACCACCAGGGAAGCCCAGTCACCTCATTTTTGATAAAGGAGGCAATAATAAACAATGGAAAAAGACAGCCTCTTCAATAAGTGGTGCTGTGAAACTGGACAGCTACATGTAAAAGAATGAAATTAGAACACTCCTTAACACCATACACAAAAATAAGCTCAAAATGGATTAAAGACCTAAATGTAAGGCCAGACACTAAAACACTCTTAGAGGAAAACATAGGCAGAACACTCTATGACATAAATCACAGCAAGATACTTTTTGACCCACCTCCTAGAGAAATGGAAATAAAAATAAAAATAAACTAATGGGATCTAATGAAACTGAAAAGCTTTTACACAGCAAAGGAAACCATAAAGAAGACAGAAAGACAACCTTCAGATTGTGAGGAAATATTTGCAAATGAAGCAACTGACAAAGGATTAATCTCCAAAATTTACAAGCAGCTCATGCCGCTGAATATCAAAAAAAACAAACAATTCAATCCAAAAATGGGCAGAAGACTTAAATAGACATTTCTCCAAAGAAGATATACAGATTGCCAACAAACACATAAAAGGATGTTCAACATCACTAATCATTAGAGAAATGCAAGTCAAAACTACATTGAAATATCCCCTCATACCGGTCAGAATGGCCATCATCAAAAAATCTACAAACAGGGCTTCCCTGGTGGTGCAGTGGTTGAGAGTCCGCCTGCCAATGCAGGGCACACGGGTTCGTGCCCCGGTCCGGGAAGATCCCACATGCCGTGGAGTGGCTGGGCCCGTGAGCCATGGCCGCTGAGCCTGTGCGTCCAGAGCCTGTGCTCCGCAACCTGAGAGGCCACAACAGTGAGAGGCCCACGTACCGAAAAAAAAAAAAAAAAAAAAAAAAACTACAAACAATAAATGCTGGAGAGGGTGTATAGAAAAGGGAACCCTCTTGCACTGTTGGTGGGAATGTAAATTGATACAGCCACTTTGGAGAACAGTATGGAGTTTCCTTAAAAAACTACAAATAGAACTACCATACGACCCAGTGATCCCACTACTGGGCATATACCCTGAGAAAACCATAATTCAAAAAGAGTCATGTACCACAATGTTCATTGCAGCACTATTTACAATAGCCAGGACATGGAAGCAACCGAAGTGTCTACTGACAGATGGATAGATAAAAATGATGTGGCACATATATACAATGGAATATTACCCAGCCATAAAAAGAAGCAAAATTGAGTTATTTGTAGTGAGGAGGATGGACCTAGAGACTGTCATAGAGTGTAGTAAGTTAGAAAGAGAAAAACAAATACCGTATGCTAACACATATGTATAGAATCTAAAAAAAAAAAAAAAAAGGTTCTGAAGAACCTAGTGGCAGGATAGGAATAAAGACGCAGATGTAGAGAATGGACCTGAGGACACAGGGAGGGGGAAGGGTAAGCTGGATGAAGTGAGAGAGTGGCATGTACATATATACACTACCAAACGTAAAATAGATAGCTAGTGGGAAGCAGCCGCATAGCACAGGGAGATCAGCTGGGTGCTTTGTGACCACCTAGAGGGAAGGGATAGGGAGGGTGGGAGGGAGATGCAAGAGGGAGGAGATATGGGGATATATGTATACATATAGCTGATTCACTTTGTTATGAAGCAGAAACTAACATACCATTGTAAAGCAATTATACTCCAATAAAGATGTTAATAAATAATAAATAAATAAATAAATAAAATGCGTTTTTAAAAGGCCCCCAAAGAACCCAAAATGTTTACAAAGATAATCTTTATGAGTTTAAAATTTTTATGTTTTACTCTAGAATTCCTGCATTTTCTTTTTTTAAATAATAAGTATATTTTCATGGATTATTAGTGTAAATTTTAAAACAAAAGTGAAAAGTACTGCATAGTACTTAACTAAGCCACTAATAATCAATGTATTTTTACTGGATTGGTAAATTTCTCTGTCAACATGCTTCTTAAAACTTCTCATAAAAATACAGAATATAATGTTGCTTCTAATATCTCAAACTAAGCAAGAATCAACATGCAGAGAAAAATTAAATTCTCTCCCTAAGTTATCCTCAAGTTAGCCAACTTTAAAAGTCTATACGAAATGACAGAAATAAATACAACTATTTTGATTAGAAATGTCAGAAACAATGAGAAGTGGTTCCAAAAAACAATGGGGAAATAAATTATGGATTAAAATAGTTGTTTCCAAAGTTTCTCCCTTAAAATACTTGTACTTCAGAATTTAAGTGTTTTATAGGGGAAACAAACTGTTTCATCATCCAAAAAGTTTGGAAGAAATCTAGGCTAAGCACAAACATGTTTCGTAACTTCCAGACTTCTTGAAGCCCTTAACATATGTTCATGCAGGTGGTGAATCTCTAGAGAGAGATTATCCAGTGCATCCCACATTGATTTGTTCCCAAATCCTTTTTTTCCATGATAGCTGTTAACAGCTCATGTTGTGCAAAATGCTTATCAACATGTCAAAGATGTTGTTAAATTTAAAATACTTAGTTCCAAAAATAGAAATTATAAATTGTACCCCCGATTCCTTAGTTAACCAAATAAATCTAGACCATAGATAGACTGCACCATGTTTTTCCTTAGACTAAATGGCAGCAGAAATTTTTTATAAATTCTTGGGGAAAAATAGCCTACCTATTCATCCTAACCTATGCTCCAGATATTTGGATTCACATTTTATTTACCTCAGCTGTATCTGGGCTTGGGGAGTCCTTCCCCCATTCCTATTAATCCTCTTTTATGATCGGTTATTAAAACATCTATAATGTTTTAAATGATTAATAAAGTTGTCCTCCTTATGTTTAAAAGCTTCAGATCAATAACTTTCAAGTTCAGAACTTTGTATCTTCTGGATGTAATTATACTAAAACACTGCACACCAAAATATGTGCAGCAAAATTCCCATAATTCAAATTATTTATGCTGATGAATAGTGTTTATATTCACAAATAAGTCAAATTAAATATAATAAATATATTCTAGAGTTATATTCAAAGAGAAGAATTAGCTCTCCATGTGTTTACATAAATGAAATAAAAGTACGTGTAATATGTAAGATAATATTTTGTATATTAATGCAAGTACAAATATACGCATACACATATATTTACATATGAGTATGCATATGCATTAGGGATCTGATTTTCCTTTCCCTCCTCATTAAGGAGTCATTGAAAATCCTTAGTGCAATATGGTCAAGAAATTATCCTCTGTTCTTTCTGGGATTTCTTTCTCCTTTAGACTAGTCTGCAAATGCTATGAGGTCAGGAAGCAGCTTGCCCCTTTGGGCAGAGATATAGATGTTTTCATACTTCTTAAATTACATTAAACATCCTTCCTTTGTTGCAATGACTCAGAGGCTTGCCATTTAACCATTCCATATCCATAATTAAATGAGCTACATGTATATTTCTATAATTTCTAACCAATGCCCTAGAACAGGAGGCTAGCAAAATATAGCCCTTGGGCAAAATCCAGCCAACACCTGTTTTGTAAATAAAGTTTTATTGGAACATAGCCATGTCTATGACCGTTTTCATGCCATGAAGGCAGAGTTGAGTACTTTTAAGAAAATGTCCTTTATGGCCAATAAAGCCTAAAATATTTACTATCTAGCCCTTTACAAAAAAAAAAAGGTTGTCAACCCCTGCTATAGACTTCTAAAAAACAAGTTAATTCTCTTGTTGTCAGTGTAATTGCTGTTAGATTTGGTTTGGAATTGAGTTTCTCCATATATTTGAATATTGGGGTTTCTAATTTTCTGATCATTCAGAATTTTTATTAATGAAATTATATTTTAAATCTCTGATTGAGGAATTTAGGGAAGCTATGTCTTTTCTCAGTCCTGTCTCTTGGTTCAAAAATGCTTGATCTGGGTCTTCCCTGGTGGTCCAGTGGGTAAGACTCCATGCTCCCAATGCAGGGGGCCCAGGTTCGATCCTTGCTCCAGGGAACCAGATCCCACATGCCACTGCAACTAAAAGATCCTGCAGGCTGTAACTAAGACCCAGTACAGCCAAAATAAATAAATAAGTATTTTTTTTAAAATGCTTGCACTTCTGTGATTAATGAAAAGCTCCAACCATATAGAGAACCACTGGTTCCCTTCCTAGAGAAATAAACCTAATGAAAGACATGCAATACTCTCTACAGAAATCTATAAAATGGTACTAAGATAATTTTTAAAAGATAGAGAGAGACAGAGATTCCATTAATTGAAAGGCCCAATTTTTAAACTTATCAATTTCTTCCAGATTGATTCATAAATTTAATGACATACCAATAAAAATCCCACTAGAGATTTTGGTAGAAACTGACAAGCTGATTCTATGATTTATATGGGAATACAAAAAACAAAGAATAGCTAAGACAAATAAGGAACAAATTTGGAGGATTTACACTTACTCAGATATCAAGATATTATAAACCAAAGTATTAATAAAAAGTATGGTTTGGGTGCAGTAGTGATAAATAGGTCAATGAACAGAAACAAAGAGTCTAGAAAAATAAGCAAACATATTCATTCGATGTATGACAAGTAAATTATACTGGGTCGTTTGTTTATCCACATAAAACAATAATAAATCTTAACACTTACCTCACATAAAATTCAATTCCAAGTAGAATGTGAAACTAAATATGAAATGTAAAATAGTAAAACTTCTAGAAGATAACATTAAGAAAGTCTTCCAGACTGTTGGACAGACCCTAGGGTAGCTCCCATGTCATTCCCTTTGAGGGTGGATGGGACCTATGAGTTGCTTCTAACTGATAGAATATGGCCAAAGTGCAAGGTATTCCAATGTGATTAAAGTCTCAAATAATTTGATTTAAAGTTATTATCAAAAGAGGGATTATCCTATATGGATTTGACTTAATCAGGTGAAATCCTTTAATAGAGGGACTGTCCTTGGCGGCCTGATGAAGTCAGCAGCCACATGAAGAAGCCCACAAGACAATGAACTTGCAGGCAGCCTCCAGGAACTACAAGTGGCCTCTGTGACCTGAGGGTGGCCACCAGCCAACAGCCACTGGAAGGTGGTAACGGATGCCGACAAGGACAATCGATGGCTGAGGAATGGATGTCCTGCCCCTCTGGTGCTGGGTGCTGGAGAAAGCCCCTCAGAATATATATATACTCTGTCAGGGATAATTGAAAGGTGAAAATCTTGAATGGACTGAGAAATTACTGAATTGACTAAAGTGACAATGGTTAAGTTTGTGCCACTAGGTAGAATGGGATAGGGTGGAAATTAATTTCAGCTGTAGAAAAATAAAATTATATTTTGGAACTCCTAAATTTGTGGGAAGTTAAATTAATACATATATAATTACTTTAAGCTTTCGTTCCTATTGATTTGATCATTTTAATTATTCATATACCACTATTCAGGAGTAGCTAACTCTGATGAGTAATTTTTCTGTCTACTATTTCATTTTTCCTGAAATTTTATATTCTTCTTAGAATCTCATAGCAAAGAATGAACTACCTTATTATTTGCTTCAATTCCACAGTCTTGATGACTTTTAAAATCCAATTTGTCTTAGACATAAAATATTTACTATTTTAAACACTTAGTAAATTTCTATTGCCTCAGACTCTTCTAAATATTACACTCCTGAGATTGTCCAGTCCATTACTCCTGGAGGAGCCCCTGACATAATACCTTCCCAGGTTCATTATTATTTGTTTTGGGGAAGCTTTTGTCCTTGAGCAGAGTTATAATATTTTTCAGAGACAGTTGGGCAAATATTCACTGAGACAAGCCACCATGTATAACTGATGCAAGAAGTACTTTTGAAGTACAGACAGAACTGCAAAGAACAGAATTTCAAGGGGCAAAGATAATTCGCAATTGCAGATTTAGTCACCATAAGCATACAAAAAGCTTACAGACTCAGCAAACACCACCAACAACCAAGGCAGACACAAACACACCATAGCCTTTTCACAAAGAAATGCTCAGTTATCTTTTCAAATGTAGTTTGCCTATTGGCCCACTCTATTTGTACTACACTCAAAATTCTTGTACCTTCCAGTCACAGAGAAGGTTCTACTCATGCTCAAATTATATCCCCACTTACATGCTTGCCCCCCTTCAATTTATTCCCAACCAAGAGACAGAGTGATCCATTTGGACATGTCCAATCATGTCACTCCTCTGACAGAATAAATAGCTCACTGAGGATAAATTCCAAAGTCCTTATAACAGCAGACAAGACACCTGTAGGACCTGGACCTCCACTGCCTTTCTGCTCTCATCTACTATCTGTATTCCATTCATCTCCCTTCAGCCTCATTGGTCTCCAAGTTGTTCCTATAAGCACATGTCTCTCTGCCTGTGACAATCTTACTTCAGATTTCCACATGGTTTACTATTCCCTTATGTTTTTCAAATCTTTGCTCAAATGCTCTCTTCATAATGAGGCCATCCCTTTAATATTTCACCCACCACATACATTATTTTTCTCCATAGCACTTATCACCTCATAACATATTAAATAATTGTTGATTTATTTTCTGTTTACACCCATCAAAATGTAAACTTTATGTGGGAGTTTGTTTTCTGTTTTGTTCACTGATGTACCAGTAACCCCAAAAACACGGCCTGGCACATAGTACGCCATCAGTAAATACTTGTTGAATGAATAAGTGATTAACATAGATTGTAGGTATTGCTACAAAAAGGTAGGTGTTTGTTACACTGCTTTTCTTGATATATTTCATTTTTAACGAGCAACATCCAGGAGAATCTCAGCTCCCACCAAGTCTGATTAGAGAAACCCCTCTGGATCAGTGAACCTTGTGATTAATGAATCTTGTTAGGATGGATGAGCCTGAAGACAGACTTCCTGGCCAGGACCTCCAGCAGCTTCTTTCCCATCTCTGATGACTTGTATAAGAGTTGAACTCAAGTCTTGGTAATAGGAACCCTAGCATCCAACTTTGACTAGAAATATACTTTCTAAATAGATCTTTAGACTCACTGGCCTTGTGATCATAAAGTTTTAACTCACATTTACAAATGTTTAGGTATAAAAAGAAACAATGATTTCAGCCCCACTGCAATTTTATCTTTTTGTTCTCCTTGTAAAAAATACACTGAAATTTACTGCAAGGACCTTATAAAAGTAATAAAATAATGTAAAATGATCATAAAACCAACCACTTATTTTACAGAAAATAGCAGAATAAAATCACTTTTTTTGTGAGATGTCAAATCCAAAGAAACATATGACTTAAGACAACTTTATGCTGTCTTTAAGCATCTAATGTGTTCAGCTTCTTGTGTCCCTACAGGCCTGGGAAGACATTTATTACTGTCAATTTGAAAAAAAACTCTACTGACCATTGTCCATGCTTATAGGAATCTTCAGTGTGAATTCTGTTAACTGAAAAACCTTTTTAATAATAGTCTCTGTCTTGTCTTTTGCATTATATTTACTCAGACTGTATCTATCCACACCAGTCAAAAGAATAAAACAAACAAACAAAATACTCAGGCTTCCTATTACCATATCCTTTGAAACCAGCTGCTATTATGGCATACTAATGTCTACTAACTTTTGTCTATGCAAAAATGTAAACAAAAGAAATCCAGAAATTACCAGGCAATACAGGTTGAATATGACCAGGAATTCAACATACTTCTAAATAAACAAGTGCTGTCTAGGAGTGAATTAATAAAAGCATAATCAAATGAAGCACTAACTCACTTTAGTGCGACTCAAGATAAAGATTCAATAAGGACTTTAGAGAAATTAAAAAGACTAGAACACACTTCTGAGAAGGCTCACAAAATAATTCTTAAAAGAATGGAACTTAATGGAAAACTGAAAAAAACAATAGACAAGAAAAGTGAGAAAGATGGTGATCATCTGCCCTCCAGCTTCATTGAAATGGAATAAGATGGAATGACTGACAGCGATAGATTAAAGATGATAGAGGACTCACTCAGTGGCCTGTCTTCAGTCTTCAGTGAACTTATTCTTCTGAGACATTGTACACTGTCGGTTGCTCCTTCCCTTATGAAGAGTCTCCTCTCCTTCCTAAAGTACAGCTCTATTCTTCTCTTACCTTGATAGTCACTTTTGGTATTCATGGTCTCCAAGGTTTCAAGGTCATAAAAAGAAGGCAAGAGTTTGGAAGTGGATAGCATTAGTCTTCACATAATTTTTTACTTTTACTGTGTTCTTTTGCTTTTCCTTTTTGTGGCTCTGCTTCTGACTGCTCTAAAATGTGGATGTTATTTAAAACTACATCCTTTTTTGACCCCTTTTTCTTTTTATTCTCTTTCTCCTTCCTGCGTAATCTCACCCACACATGCTGGTGACTCTTAAAATTATATTCCAACTTTAAGCTCTTTCCTAAATTCCACTGAATTTTCCTCTCCTCAGGTATCTTGCAGGTTTATAAAACTTCATCATGTTGAAAACCAAACTTACCATTTCTGCCTAAAACCTCCCTTTCTTGTATTTTCTATTAATGATATTCTTATCAAACCAATCCTCCAAATTAGCAACCATGAAATGACCTTAAGTTCCTCCGCCTCCCTCTCAACCTCCCACTCACATTGTGAGTTTGTTTGTTTTGTTTTGTGTTGTTTTTTTGTCTCCCCTTTCTAAGTGATGCTTCTTGAAAGTAATGACCTGTTGTATTCATCCTCCTTATCTCAGTGCCTAGAAGAGTAGCGAGTACATATCAGGTGTATAAGGTAAGAAGGAAAAAAGGAGAGAAGAAAGGAAAGGAGGGAGAAAGAGAAGAAAGAAATAATGCAAGGAAAATGAAAGGAGAAGAGAGAGATGTAAGGAGGAAAGCAATTAATAAAATGACTGAGCTATTACTCATAATAGGATAAAGTTTATAACAGCTGAGGCTGTAATTCTTTTGTGACAGACAGCTCTTTTTTGCTGGAAAGACTTATGAAAGGTTTTTGGAGTTAAAGTTAAGCCCCTCAGGGCCTACTTATCAATCAATGAAAGCTTGGAGGGAATATGGAATACTCTACATAATAAAAAAGACAGAGTCTGGAGAATTCCAAGGCAAAATAAGAGTGAGACACAGAGAGAAAAAATGAGACAAACAGAACCAGGACAATGCACTCACCACCATGACTTTCAAATCTTCGATCAGTTCTAGGAAATGTATTAAAATCTTGGTGTGAGTGGATATTTTCATTCTTGCAATGCAGTGAAATGATGGAATTTAGAATCTAGGTTTACATGGGATAAAAATGAGACAAAACTCATGGACACAAAAGCCAGAGCGTTAGGGAACTGTTGACCAAAACTGCCCACCTTGGCCAGGCAGGATGATAACCACTTGCATGAATTGTCTCACAACATGAGGTCTGGATAAGGAACATGGTGCTGCCACTGAAAACTAACTGGGAGAATTCAGGAGGGGCCAAAAAAAGGGAGGAGATGCCAGCCCATACTACCTCCTACCAACCTCTCAGAATTCTTCACATTGGAATCCATCTTGGCTGAGAGATGCATGCACCACCAGGAAGGACCCTGAGTCAGACCAAATACGGGCCAAGTGAGATGATTGACCAGAGACAACCCAGAAACTCACCCCATCACCATAAAACCTGAGACTGTGAGTCACGTGGCAGAGCAGTTCTCCTGGTTGCCCTTACCCCACTGCTCTCTGCCCTGGGAACCTCTTTCCAATTAAGTCTTTTGCTTTGTCAGCACATGTGTCTCCTCAGACAATTCATTTCCAAGTGTTCGACAAGAGCCCACTCTGGAAGGGGTTTCCCTTCCTGCAACAAGAGGACAGGGCAACAAGCGGATCTGGGGTTACATTCACAGTCACACGTTACAGTGAAAGTAATTAGACTTGCCATAAAGGAAAGTGGCAGCTGGGGTGTGACCTCAGCCTCTTCCAGGGAATCTGATACAAATAATCAGATCACATGGAAAATGATTCTATCCAAAAGATCAAACCAAAGTTATAAAACTAAATGCTCAAGATAGTACATGGCATTGCTCTATTCCAAATTCAGAGACAAGGCTAAATAAACCAGGTTAAAATACTAATAGGAACTCAAGAAATTCACCTATGATCTTGGACAATTGATTCTTCCTATACCCATCTAGAATAGTGGTATAATCCCTAAAGAGGTTTAAATATTTGAAGCTAGCTCAGCCTTGAAAATAGGCACTGGCCCTTATTGCTTGAATTGAAGGAAATCTGTATAAACTAACAGGCATTTGGGCAGTAGGCCAACATCGTCAATATACTCCTTTTTTTTTTTTTTACTTTTCAAGGGATTCAGTGTTTATCAGTCTACTCTTGTTTTCTTATAGCTGAGTGAGATGGGGAGTAGAAGAAGGAAATGGGAATGTCTGATGGTTTGAGGTAGAAATATTTATGTCTGGCAATAGTAGGTTAAAATATATAAAATTTCTTACTATGGGACCACTACATCCTTCATGCTCATTTTGATGCTATATAGGCTAGTTTATTTTCTTTATACACTGCAGTCTGAGCTTTATAACTTGTAAATATATGTGTTGTTATATAAAAAATGAATGTATTCATTTTGACAGGCTAATGAGGTTCAGGAGTGCAAAATGGTAGAAAATTCTACTATCATACTTGTTTTGTAATAAACCAAATTGCAGGCCTCTGAAACATGCTGCTGTCTTATAATAAAACCATTCACAGCCATAGCTAAGAGAAGAGACTTCTTACTTTTCAATCAGTGACAGTCAAGTCACCTCTGCTATAAAAGAAAATGTTCTCAGTGGTTTTTGAAGCAGAAAAATGAGTAAACATCCAAGGAACACTCCAAAAACTGTTAGTCATCAAAATAAATGAGAAAAGCCTCAGAGTCATTAGAAAATATCAAATCTTGTAGAGGTTATAACAATCTTAAATAGTGCCAACTTTACCATCAGTATTTATAGAACATTTTTTCACTTCACTAATATTCTTGGTTATTGGCATTGTTCCCAGCTAGTATCTCCTCCTCACTCTAAGATGCTCTCTGACACTTATACTTTACGTTAAAAAAACTGTCATTGCATTTTTCAAATGTACATTTCCTTCCAAAGTACCAATTTTCCAAATAAGATAAACACTTTTTTCCTTGACCAAGAGAGGATCTCTTTTTCTTTAAATCAGTCATGTTTGGAAATTAGCTTTTATATTATAGCACCAAAGGAAAACACTGGTGACATTCTCTAGACTTTTTTTTTCCTTCCTTTGAAACTTTCCCTCTGACATTCTGGTGACATGAAGGGTCAGTATGTGAAATAGCAGTCTCACATGGATTACAGATCAAGAGCCAGCAAATTATTTGGTCAATTTGAAAAAGAGAATGAATGGGCTTCTAATTACAGTGATGTCAATGTAGAAGGGAAGAAACACTTGATTTCACCTCTGAATCCGTGCTTTATAACTGACTTACTTTGCACGGTATGGAATAAGCTCTCTCACTGCTTTCTGACACAACTGCCCAAACTACAGCTGCCATATTACCTCACCTTTTTGGAACTTGTCTACCTTTCAATTCCATCTGCATGTAATAGAGCAAGGAGAGAATGTCCTAATGACCAAAAATGCTATTTTTACAGGAGTACCTCTCACCCGCTTTCTGAATCTATTTCTTCTTAGTTTGAATAGAATTTGAAGACGCCTGAAGGCAGCACAGTGTAATTATTAAGAGCACAGATGCTGGAGTCAGACAGTCTGAGCTGAATCCTGGTTCTGCTGTTTATTAACTCTGTGACCTTAAGTTCCTTAAACTCAGTGCTCTGTTGGATCACCGATAAGATGAGGAAAACAGTATTTTTTACAGAGTTGTTATAGGATGAAATTAATTAAAATATATAAAATACCTAGAACTGTGCCAGGCATAGTTTTTGTTTGATTTCTAAGCCCATAAATTATTATAAACAGCCAGAAAGAAGAGAGACAAGGGCTTCTGAGGGCATTTGCACTGACACCATCAAGCATTATCAACTTAAAGTCTAGTAGCAAAGGGAAGGGGTGGGGTTATTGCTTAAAAATAGATGTAAGAATTGGGGACATTGAGTATGGGAGTAAAAGCCTGGTGAGTATCCAAGGGCAGCACATCACAATAGAGTAGTGAATGTTTATGAAGAGCAGGCTGAACCATCATGTCCGAGGACCTCTATTTCAGCTCAGTAAAACAGTTAATGTTTATAAAGATAACCCTGAGTATTTAAGAAATGATTAAAATAGGCTCAATTTCATTGAAGCTGTAATACAAAAGATATCTGCTCAAAAGAAGGCAAATAAAAAATTTTAGTGCCATAATAGATACATACTTAGCTAGCTAAAATACTTGGTTATTCAGAATGATTTAATCTAAGTGATCTTGTTATAAGAAGATAGAGAGAATAAAATCAAAATATAATGTAGCAAATGATTTCATGAGGAGGTGTGGCAAAGACAGCTAATTATCCCTGAAACTTTCCTTCTCCGAGTCCTCTTTCGGACACAGAAAGGTCCTGAGTATGTGGGGACATGACTCTCCACTCATCTAGAGGCTACATGTCCTCATATCCCTTGCAGTTCAATGTGAGCATGTGACTAACCCCTTCTCACTGGAACATCAATGGAATCTATTGTATCACTTATGTGGTGCTTCCTTATAGGAAAACTGCTTGCCTTCCACTTCCTCCTCCTCACCCCACAAGCTGTATTGAGAACATGAGGCAGGTAAGCTAGCTTCTACCATGCAGATGAGGTGGTGACCAAGGAAATGGAACAAAAAGACAGAGGAAACTGGGTCCCCAGGTCAACTCATGGAGGAAGCAGGGTGCCCTACCTCTCCTGGAGCCCATGACTCCCCTCAAGGCAATTAACTTCTATCTCATTCGAGCTAGAGCAATTGGGAGTCTTTTTGTTGTAGTTGCCTAGTATTATCTTAATAAATTTAGAGAAAGATAACATAAATTAAATTCAAACCTATACTGAGAGCAAGTGTTGGACAAATTACTATGTCAGGCTTTATAAAGATGCAGAATTAATTAGATGCAAGTTCTGCCCTCAGCAACTTTATAATCCAGAAAAGATGAGCCAAGTACCCAGACAATTACATTACCACACAGTCTATGTTGCTTGTCACCTGAGAGTAATAAACAAGGTGCCATGGGGTTATAGTAAGAAACAATTCTATCAACTTGGACCAGGAAATCTCAAATCAGGAAAATCCTCAGGAAAATGGCCTTTGAGAGGACCTAAAATTGAAAGGATCTCCAAAGCAGAGATAAATAATGTTAAGAAAGAAAAACAGTATGAATAAAAGCACTACAGCAGAAAACTGGATACATGTTCATGTGTCTTATTAGAATGGAGGGTAAGGTTGAGGAGCTTTGGAACATGTAAGCTAGAACAGTAAGTTTAGAACCACATTGTGAAGAGCACTGAATTATTATAAAATATGTATTAGGCTCTTTCCATACACAAACATTGCTCTATAAGTGCTTTGTGTACTTTCTCAGCTGATCATCAAAACAAACTCTAATCTTTTATATATCACTTCTAGTGTGAGGAGTTTGTACCTAATTCAGCAAGCAATGGAAATTTTGAAGAACTATGAGAAGGTGGATGACACTCTCTAGCTGGGCTTCAGGAGGGCTACTCACCATGTAGCAGTGTGCAGCACAGGATGCCAAGGGGAGCTGTGAGAATATACATGTAATATATATATATTTGTAAAGATGAGGCAAGAGATGAAGGCTTGAATTAGTGTGGCAACACTGAACCTGGAAAAGAGGGGCTGGACTCAAGACACTCTCAAGAACTTGGCAAGAAATTATGTGGTGTAAAGAGTCCTATGAAAAAGGGAATAGGGGGATAACGCTCAGGTTTAGAATCTCAGCCCTAAAATTAACAAAATAAGGAGTTAGGTATTGTTATTAACAACAACAAAGAAAAGGAGGCAAGGATGTTCCCTGGGCTTATTGAGATGTTGATAGAGTTTGTGCAGAGAACGTTTGCTTTCTCTGTTCCATGACTTATACTATGTGCCTTTTCAAGAAAATAGTTCAATGTTTCCAAATTTTTTGTCTGAAAAATAGGAATAAAAACATCCCTCATAGACTTTTTTGGAGAATTAAATAAGATATTTTTTTTTTAGAAAGGAAGGAAATAGCACCTGGCACCATAGCACTGTAGATAGCACACAGTAGGCACTCACTAAATGGTAGCTAATATTCTTGTTGCTACTGCTGCTGCTTTTTCTCCTGACATTATGAAAAACTGAGAGCAAAGGGTATAGGCTTGAAAGGCTTCTGTGTGTGTGTGTGTGTGTGTGTGTGTGTGTGTGTGTGATATACATATATGTATATATATGGAAGATGTAAGAGTTGATGAAATCAGCAACAAAAAAAAAAAAAAAGAAAAAGTTTTAATGGGAGAACCTTGGGAAATACCTCCATTCTAAGACACTGTAGGACAGAAAGGGGCCAGTGAAGGAGACAGAGGAGGAAATAACAGTGAGGTAAGAAGAAATGAGAGGTGGGGAAAAAGAAAACTCTAAGAGAGGATGGCCAACATGTCAAAGGCTGCTTAGAGGACAAAAAGAATTGCGATCTGAGAAAAATAGTATTGATTTGAGTGTCAGAGCAAAAAAAAAGGGAGCCTATCAGGAGATGGAGACTGAAATGTGTTTATCAACAAGTGGGAAAGAGCTGGTAGAGAGAAAGATTAAATTGACAAAGAGAAAGAAAAAGCAAAGGAATGAAATCTCAGAGGAAGGAAAAGAGGTTAGATCAAGAGCCCAGGTGTAAGGATCAGGCTCTGCCAGGAAGAGAGATGCACTTTCCTCATGGAGGGAAGTGAGAAAAAAGGTGGGTGGGATGGTGAAGAAATGAAGACATTGAGGCAACACTGCCTGTGACAGAGCTCCTTTAAGTTGGCTTTTTAGTAAAGTAGTAGGTTAAGTCAACTACTGAGGGGCAGTGAAATGGGTAAAATTAAAGATTTCACAGTTTATTTTTTCTTTCACAGGTAAAGGGAATTTATCCAGTAAAAGGCGTTATTTATTGTTTCCACCTTAATAATATTTTATCAAATCCACTTTTCTCCTCAAAGCATTCATTTTTCTAACATTTGGTGAAAAGCATCTTGAATGACTGAAATGAGTCACTTCCAGTCATTTCCACTCCTTAGTATCAACTCTGCTTATAAAAGGAATAAATGCTGGTAGTGGCGGAAGGGATACCAAATTGCACAGCACCATTCTGAAACACTCACCTTCCAAAGGAATGATCATAATGCAATTTTCACAGATTTATTCTACATCCACTGTACTGGCATGAAAGATGTCTGCTAAAACTTCATGTCCACCCAGAACCTTAGAATGTGACCTTGTTTGGAAATAAGGTCTTTGCAGATGTATTTAGTTAAGCTAGGTTGTGAACTGGATTAGGGTGGACCCTAATCAATATGACTTGTGCCCCCTAAAAAGAGGGAAATTTGGACACAGACACAGACACAGAAGGAAGACATATGAAGACAGAGGCAGAGTTTGGAGTTATGCTGCCTCAAGCCAAGGAATGTCTGGGGCTCTCAGAAGCTGGAAGAAGCAAGAAAGAATCATCCCTTATGGGCTTCAGAGGAAGCAGGGTCCTGCTAACACCTTGATTTTGAACTTCCAGCCTACAGAACCATGGGGGATTAAATTTCTGTTGTTTTAGGCCACCTAGTTTGTGGCGCTTTTTTATGGCAGTCCTAGAAAACTAATAATACCCACCAAAAAGAAATAAGGAGCTAAGTCCCGTGACTAATAGGTACTTCCTCTATTAGACCTTGTAAGGATCATTTAAAAATCAAAAGTACCATTTTCCACCAGAACTTAGCTTTGTTGAGCCTGAATCTCTCTCCAGAAACATCGAGAAAAAAATATCAGTTCTTAAATTGTCATTGTAAACAGAGTACGGTTTATCTGAAAGCCCTGAAAATATCATGGGGAATAGACATGAGTAAAAAGCACTTTAAGATCTATTACATAAAAAATTACCCAAGCGCCATTAGTTCCAAAGTTCTACAGAAGAGGTCAGTCAAATGAGAATGACAACTAATCACTCAGAATAACCAATCGGTAGAGAAAAAATAATAGCCTAAGGCCCTAATACATGTCCCTTTAAAAGGAAAGACACTCAATTAGAAAACTGAGCCTGGAGCAAGGTACAGTGGTGAAAGCAAAAAAAAAAAAAAAAGTGTTAGGGTTCCATCTGGAATTCCTTGATAACACATCAAAAAGAATCACATAGGCATGGACTGCCAGAGGGACCAGGAAGGACAAGGCCCACTCTGTATTTGAAGACTGTTTTTGAATCTTACCACACATTTGGATAAAAAACAACCTGACTCTCTATGCTTTGAGCCTATAAGATATCACAGGAGGAAATAAAACAAAATTTAGAGATCAAGGTCTGGGATTGTGGTGAGGAGTAGAATAATGGAGTAGAAAGGGCCACAGTAAGATGTTATGGGGATATTACCTTTAAGAACATCAACTTTTGATTTTAAAATGGCCTGGAGTTATTATAGACTTCTAAGGATTTGAATAGCAAGATCAAAATGACTCTTAGAAAGATGTTTCTTCCTGTAAGCAGGTTAGTTTACAGAACAGAGAAGGCAATAAAAAAAATTTGAACATGAGGCAAGTGAGTACACAGATTGGGTAATGTATGTAAAAAGAACTACACACAAAATTCAAAGTGAATTAGATGAAACAGACCTGCACTTAGACCTGCTTTCCTTCCATAAACACTTCAACCAAAACCTCTGATCTTTTATTCTCCTGCCGTCAAGTAAACATTCCATCAATCCTTTGCTTATAATTCGTTGATCCCAATAACCTTTTCATTGTCCCTCATCTCCATGATGTTCTCACTTCCCTGCCTGCACAATTTTTTTTACATCTTTTTTTAACATCTTTATTGGAGTATAATTGCTTTACAATGGTGTGTTAGTTTCCACTTTATAACAAAGTGAATCAGTTATACATATACATATGTTCCCATATCTCTTCCCTGTTGTGTCTCCCTCCCTCCCACCCTCCCTATCCCACTCCCCTAGGTGGTCACAAACCACCGAGCTGATCTCGCTGTGCTATGCAGCTGCTTCCCACTAGCTATCTATTTTACGTGTTCATCAACAGATGAATGGATAAAGAAGATGTGGCACATATATACAATGGAATATTACTCAGCCATAAAAAGAAACGAAATTGAGTTATTTGTAGTGAGGTGGATGGACCTAGAGTCTGTCATACAGAGTGAAGTAAGTCAGAAAGAGAAAAACAAATACTGTATGTTAACACATATATATGGAATCTAAGGGGAAAAAAAAGGTCATGAAGAACCTAGGGGTAAGACAGGAATAAAGACACAGACCTACTTGAGAACGGACTTGAGGATATGGGGAGGGGGAAGGGTAAGCTGTGACAAAGTGAGAGAGTGGCATGGACATATATACACTACCTACACAATTTAAATAGAGTTGTTCATAATTAAAATCACTCCCAACTCCCTACCCCACCCTTTCCATGATACTCACCTGGCTAAATCCCAGTGCTTATTAAGCCCCTTTCCACACCCTCCTCACCCTTGCACCTGGACATCTGAATGGAGCTGAAGAAAAAGACACAACCATGCTTATTCTTCTCCCTTCTATTTCATAATCGCTAACCTAAAGAGGACCCTTGCCCAGCAATCTGTCTTCCTTGTCCATTCACTCTTCTACACACTTAGATAATTATTCCATGCCTTCTCTCTGTCCTCAAATCTCCAATACCATCTCCCCTTAGCTGATGATCTTGTTTCTATTTCTCTGAAAAGGCAGATGATATCACAAGAGAAAAATTTCAAGCTCTTATCACCATATCTGCTTTTACATCATCTTTTTCTTGATGTTAGAAATGAACAACCCATGCTCTTCTCCAACCCCTCTTCTTGTCTCTAGGGCCAATCTCCTCTTACCTGCTCAAAGACATCACTCCAACATTTATCTATCCTCCCTCTTTTCCATGATCATTTTTCTTCACTTCACCACTGGCATACAAACATAACATCTTCAAAAAATTGCCTCCATACTCTTCTTCAGTCATTGCCCCATTTCTCTACTCCAGACTGTTCAGATACTTAATTTTGTGTCCTGAATTTCATTCTTTCTTTAATCTAGTTCACACTGTCTTTTGCTTTCACCACTTAAATTGGATCCCTATCTAATACCACTCACAAAAATTAACTTGAAATAGATTATAGACATAAATGTAAGACCTGAAACTATAAAACTCCTAGAATAAAACTTAGCTAAAAAGCTCCTTGACTTTAGTCTTGGCGACAATTTTTCAATATGACATCAAAAGCAGAAGCATCAAAAGCAAAAATCAACAGGTGGACTACATCAAATTAAAAAGTTGCTGTACAGCAGAAGAAACAATTGACAAAATAAAGAAGAAACCTATAGAATGGAAGAATATATTTGCAAACCATATAGCAAATAAGGAGTTAATATCCAAAATATATAAGGAACTTATACAACACAATAGCAAAAAAGAAAAAAAGAACCTCTAATAATCCAATTTAAAAATGGACAAAGGACCTTAATAGACATTTTCCCAAAGAAGACATACAGATAACCAACAGGTACCTGAAAAGATACTCAACATGATGAATCATCAGGAAAATGCAAATCAAAACTGCAATGAGATATTACCTCACATCTGTTAGAATGACTTTTATCAAAAAGATAAGTGATAAGTATTGGTGAGGACGTCGAGAAAGGGAACATTTGTGTACTGTTGCTGGGAATGTAAATTGGTGCAGCCACTATAGGAAACAGTGTGGAAGCTCTTCAAAAAATTAAAATAGAACCACCATATGATCCAGCAATTCCACTTCTCAGTACATACCCGAAGGAAAGGAAATCACTATCTTGAAAAGATGTCTGCACTCCCATACTTATTGCAGCATTATTCACAATAGCCAAGATATGGAAAAAACTTGTGTCCATCAACAGATGAATGGATAAAGGAAGTTGTGGTATATATAGATATACAATGGAATATTAGCCATAAAAAAAGAAATCTTGCCATTTGCAACAAAATGGATGTATCTAGAGGGTATTATGCTAAGTGAAATAAGTCAGACAAAGAAAGACAAATACCCTATGCTCTCATTTATATGTGAAATCAAAAAAAGAAAAAAAAAACTCATAGAAACAAAGACAGTGGGAGTTCTATGGGAACTCATAGAAACAGAGAGTAGAAGGGTGGTTGCCAAGGACTGGGAGGTTGTCAAAATGGGGAGATGATTGTCAAAGGGCACAAACTTCTATCCAAAAGCTAAGTTCTGGTGATCTAATATACAGTACGGTGACTCTAGTTAGTTAACTGTATTATATACTTTAAAGTTGCTATGAGTGTAGATCTTAAGTATTCTCATCATACACACAAAAATAACTATAGTTATGTGAGGTGATAGATGTGTTAACTAACCTAATTGTGGTAATCATTTCACAATATTACCTATATCAAATCATCACATTTATACCTTAAACTTATATGATGTTATATGTCAATTATATCTCAATAAAGGTGGGGGGAAATACAAAATTTTAAATGAAATAAACATAACAACCAAAATAAATTTTTTAGTCCCCTTCCATCTCTACCTCAAGATTTCTACAGTGTTTCCCATCTATTCTTCCTGTTTCTCTGACCAAGAACTTTGGACTCATCCCTGGCATTTTGCTTTCTCTCACACTCTTCATCCAATTCCTTACCAAATACTATTGTTTAACATTCTATTTATCAATACATCACTACTTCTACCCCCTGGTCCAAGCCACCATTATTTCTCTCCAAGATTATTGGAAGAACATACCACCAGTCTCCCTGCTTCTACTGTTGGTCTCCTACACTCCATTTTCCACACAGGGGCCAGAATTGTGCTTTCAAATATAAGTGAGATCATATCACAGCCAGGACAGTAACTATGAAGGTTTTTGGAGTTCTTACCTACTAGCAAGCTAATAAAGTAGCCTGCTACAGTTTCATAGATACTGACAGAGGACACAAGACTACTGGATCAGAGACAAAAGACAATTCATTACCTACAGTAATAACACTAGTTAATGCAACATTGTTGTATAAGCCCCAGTTCTCACAGGATGTTATAAGGAGGACCAGTTATTGCCAGTATATGCAGTGGGTTGGGTTATAGGAGTCTGGAAGCTTTGATGTTATATACCTGGCTCCTGTAAACCTGCCTATCCTCCTCTCCAGAGAGTGATATCTCTACCTTTATTATTCTGCAATATAAACAAAACTTTAAAAGAAAGGAAACAACTCTATCTTCCAAGGCTGGTTGCTATGCAAACATCCTTAAAAAGACAGCTCAGAGCAAATTATCTGTTAATACATTTGAAGGTATGCAGAAATGTGAGGGACCCATGGAGACAATCACTTCTCTGCTTAAAACTCTCTAAAAGGTTGGCATCTCATTTAGACTAAAAGCCAAATTCCCTATAACAGCCTACAAGGCCCTATGTGATATGACCCTGCTCTCTCTTAGACCTCATTCTTACCACTCTCCCTCTTGTGCACTCAGCTCCAGCCATGCTGTAATCCTTGCTGTTCTTTAAAGATGCCAAGTACTCTCCCAACTAAACTTACACTTGGAATACTCTTCTTCCAGATACCTATAGTGTTCACTCTCTTTAGTTGTATCTCTGGTCTAATGTCACCTTATCCAAGACACTCCCAGACAATCCTATATAAAATACATAATTATAAGATAACAACCCCAGCACTCTCTATTCCCCTTTACCCTGCTTTATATGCCTTCATTGATTATCACCACCTGACACCTTACTATTTGCTTGTTCACTGGTTTATTTTCAAACTCACTCCACTAATATGAAAGCTCCTTCAGGCACATAGTATGTGAGAGGAAGGAGGGAAGAAAATGAGGTAGAAGGGAGAGAAGGAGAGAAAGCAGAGGAAAGAGCAGGAGGGAGGGAAGAAAGATGAAAGGAGAAGGAGGGCGAAGAGAAAGGAGAAAAGAAATACTGAAAATTTTCTAAGGAATGGCCATCATCAAAAAAATCTACAAACAATAAATGCTGGAGAGGGTGTGGAGAAAAGGAAACCCTCTTGCACTGTTGGTGGGAGTGTAAATTAATAAAGCCACTATGGAGAACAGTATGGAGCTTCCTTAAAAAACTAAAAAGAGAACTACCGTACGACCCAGCAATCCCACTGCTGGGCATATACCCTGAGAAAAACATAATTCAAAAAGAGTCATGTACCACAATGTTCATTGCAGCTCCATTTACAATAGCCAGGACATGGAAGCAACATAAGTGTCCATTGACAGATGAATGGATAAAGAAGATGTGGCACATATATACAATGGAACATTATTCAGCCATAAAAAGAAACAAATTGAGTTATTTGCAGTGAGGTGGATGGACCTAGAGTCTGTCATACAGAGTGAAGTAAGTCAGAAAGAGAAAAACAAATACCGTATGCTAACACATATATATGGAATCTTAAAAAAAAAAATGGTTCTGAAGAACCTAGGGGCAGGACAGGAATAAATACACAGACACAGAGACTGGACTTGAGGACTTGGGGAAGAGGAGGCTGGGACAAAGTGAGAGAGTGGCATGTACATATATACACTACCAAATGTAAACTAAATAGCTAGTGGGAAGCAGCTACATAGCACAGGGAGATCAGCTCGGTGCTTTGTGACCTCCTAGAGGGGTGGGAGAGGGAAGAGATATGGGAATATATGTATATGCATAGCTGATTCACTTTGTTATAAAGCAGAAACTAACACACCATTGTAAAGCAATTATACTCCAATAAAGATGTTTAAAAAAAATTTTTTTTCTAAGGTAGTACATTTGAGGAAGTGTGGGGAGAGTAGCACGATGGACAGTGAACTTATTTCTAACTCATTTTTCATAGAGAAAGATATTTTTTTAAAATTTTGCTGTGTCAAATATCACTTGTTACAAGTTTATCCAAGCATTCTATTATATTTTATATCACTATTTCTCAAATGGGAGTCCACAGACACCAGAGGATAAATGATTACATTCCAATGAATCTAATGATTTTCCAAGAGAAACTTAAACTTTTAGATTTTCATTTTGATAAAATTTAAATATACATATACTCAGCTAAGAAATATACTCCTAATAATTTAAGCCAACATTAAGGGTCCAGGAGTATTTTTACTTTAAAAAAATCTATTACTTCTCAAATATGAGAAATATGGGTATTTCTTATTTATTTTATATTCCATTGTCTTCCCCCATTTTTGTTCAATGGTTTTTGGACCACAATATGCCCGCATTTTTGAACCTCTAACTTAACTAAATTTGAAAGCTCTAAACCTTAAAACTCCTATAATTACTAAACTTTTCAGGATCTGAAGTGTTAATTGCACTATCAAAAGAGCAATTGAAATGTATTCAAAAGCATTCTGTTATCTCATTACTGTCTTTTAAAAAGCAGTGGTTACCTACTGCTCACTGAGAGGCCAGTTTAGACTTCAGCTTTAACAGGGTGAATTGTGAATTTGTATCAGGAGATGAGGGGAGTCCATTCCACAGTAGAACCCAGGAAGTCAACCCTTGTTTTAGTTTAGTAAGGTTGTCATAACAAAATACCATAGACTGAGTGGCTTAAACAACAAAAAATTATTTTCTCACAGTTCTTCTGAAGGCAGGAAGTCTGAGATCAGAGTGCCAGCATGGTCAGGTTCTGGTGAGAATTCTCTTCCTAGATTGCAGAGAAGTCATATGGAAGAAAGAAAGAGAGGACAAGCTCTCTGGTGTCTAGTGTCTCTTCTTATAAGGGTACTAATCCCATCATGAGGGCCCCACCCTCATGACCTCATCTAACCCTAATTATTTCCCAAAGGCCCCATCTCCAAATACCACAACATTGGGGATTAAGGCTTCAACATATAAAGGTAGCGGGGACATAATTCAGTCCATAGCAACCCTTAATATGAAAGACATAAAGGAGATAAGAATTCTTTCTCAGGTCATTTTCCAGGCAGACACAGGTGACTTCAGTTCCCCATTTCCTACCTTCTAACCTGGCTCAATTTATTGTCCCTTTAGTCCTATAGACTGGGGTGACCAGGAGTATTTTGATTCAGTCTCTCAGAAACATCTGAAACCAAAATGGACTCCCTAAAATTTTCACCTAAAATGAGTAATCCCAAACTCAACAGGGATGTGTTTTCACTCTTAAGATATAAATACAGGGATCCAGCACAATCCCCTTTCTCCCTGAATTTTCTTTCAGGCTATCAAGCAGAATATGAGCAAGGGGCTTTCTTTCCACACTGGAAGTCCGTGGGTGTGTAGGTCTGGAGCACACCCCACCTGCCAATGATCGGAATTGTACTACATGCTGTCTATCTCTATGAGATATTGTT
Organism: Mesoplodon mirus; assembly: GCF_964341445.2. Taxonomy (NCBI): domain Eukaryota; kingdom Metazoa; phylum Chordata; class Mammalia; order Artiodactyla; family Ziphiidae; genus Mesoplodon; species Mesoplodon mirus. The sequence goes on along the minus strand of NC_138977.1, from coordinate 11,285,273 downwards.
GGGGAAGGAGATGGTGAAAATGATAAAAATTTGAAACCCAATCTGCTTTATTTTTGTCGCCAATGTCCTGTAAATATAATTCTGAGTGAAATTTTCTAGAACTACATTTCTTCTTGCTATTCTTGTATTTTCCATTACATTGCAACATATAGGGATTATCCAGTGAAGAAAAGTGATGTGACTAAAAATTGCAAATCAGAATTGGTTTTAACATACTTACTGATGTGATAAACAACTTTAATCATTTAGTGATCCCAAAATAATTACAATTTTCCTCTAACACTTTACTCAACAACTGTCTCCCTCAGAAAGATGCCCCTAGAAATATATAAGGCAAAGATATTTGTGAAAACATGTTTAGTCTCACTAGCAATTTGGAAAATTAACATTGAAGTGAGTCACTATTTGGGGACACCAAATTAACATAAATTTTTATAAATCACGATATCTAGCATTGGTGAGCCCATGGTGGGAGTATAAATTGGAATAATATTTCTGCATGAGGAATGAATGAATAAGTAAATATCAAAGGTCCTTTTTAAAAAGGCACTCTTGATTCATCAATTCTAGTTATTCAATGTATCTGAACAAAATAAAGATGCACACATTTAGGACCATTGTTAATCATCTAGAACATTTAGAAGCCATTCAAAATTCCAACAATATGAAAATGGTATAGCTTGGTATAACTATACCAAATGTTAAGTATAGTATAGCTCTATGGTAGAATACCACAAATGTTTTAGATGAACATGCAGTGACATGACAGATGTCCCTAGTCTATTGTTAAGTGAAAAAAGGTTACCAAACAATATGTATAATGTATAATTTGAGTCAGAGAAAGGAAAGAAATGCTACATGCTCAAAGTGGATCTCTCAAGTGTGCTATTAAGTTTTTCTCTTTTTTGGCTTATCTATTTCCTAAACTTTCAACTATGATAAATGTTTTTGTAAAAACAGTGATTTTTGCTCTTTAATCTACTTTCCACTTTTAAAACCTCACTGACCTATACACATTTATAAACACAATTTTCAATGATTCAGCTGATACATATCCTTACAAATACTTCCTTGGTTTTACACATATGTGTTTTCTTGATTCATCAATTCTCACATGAACTTGCAAGTTTCAAAAGGTCAAGGACAACTGCATTTAATTATTTACACTTCCTGGTGCCTAACAAACTAATGTACGTAGAAATTACATGTATTATTTATTGGATACATGACTCAGGAGTATGTGATGGAAAGAGACTTTAAACTTAAATGTATCTGAGTTGCTGTTGTCCACACTCTAAACATGTTTGCTTATCTTTTCTGATCCATTTCCTAGAGTAATGGAAATAAAAATAAAAATAAACAAATGGGACCTAATTAAACTTAAAAGCTTTTGCACAGCAAAGGAAACCATAAACAAAACAAGAAGACAACCTACAGAATTGGAGAAAACAATGCAACCAACAAGGGATTAATTTCCAAAATATACAAGCAGCTCATACAACTCAATACCAAAAAAACAAACAACCCAAACAAAAGATCTAAACAGACATTACTCCAAATAAGACATATAGATGGCCAACAGGCACATGAAAAGATGTTCAACATCGCTAATGATTAGAGAAATGCAAGTCAAAATTATAAGGAAGTATCACCTCACTCCAGTTAGAATGGCCATCATCAAAAAGTCTACAAAATATAAATGCTAGAGAGGGTGTGGAGAAAAAGGAACCCTCCTACACTGTTGATAGGAATGTAAATTGGTACAACTACTATGGAAAACAGTATGGAGATTCCTTAAAAAATTAAAAATAGAGCTACCATATGATCTTGCAATCCCACTCCTGGGCATATATCTGGGGAAAACTATAATTTGAAAAGATACATGTTCCCAATGTTCATTGCAGCACTATTTACAATAGCCAAGACATGGAAGCAACCTAAATGTCCATCAACAGATTAATGGATAAAGAAGATGTGGTATATATATATACAATGGACTATTACTCAGCAAAAAAAAAGAATGAAATAATGTCATTTGCAGCAACATGGGTGGACCTAGAGATTTTCATACTAAGTGAAGTAGGCCAAACAAAGACAAATCTATGATACTGCTTATATGTGGAACCTAAATGAACTTATTTACAAAATAGAAAGAGACTCACAGACATAGAAATCAAACTATGGTTACCAAAGGGGAAAGGGTGGGGGAGGGATAAATTAGGAGCTTGGGATTAACATATATACATGACTATATATAAAATAGACAACAAGAACCTACTGTATAGCACAGGGGACTATACTCAATATTTTGCAATAACCTACAAGGGAAAAGAATCTGAAAAAGAATATATATCTGAATCACTGTGCTGTATACCTGAAACTAACAGGATACTGTAAATCAACTATACTTCAATAAAAAATAAAATTTTTAAAAAATATATGTTTCCTTAATGTTTCCCAGATCTATTTTCCCACAAATAAGTCCCTGCTTCAGAGCTATTACTATTTGAGACTCTGTCTCAGCTTCAGTGTCTGAGTTCAAACCTTTGCTCAAAAAAGCATTGCCACTGCTCTGAGTCCTACACACTAGGTTGACCTGCCTGCTGACTATATCATTGTTGGAAATCATGGTTCAATGCACCTTTAAATTTCTCTTTCTGTTCTATTGATTGTCTCACACGTTTAAGTTATTCTTTTTTAGGTCATAAGAAACAGAAATTCACTCATGTCATCTAAAGTAACAGGTGGCTTACTTACCGATGATTACAGACATATGTGCAGTGGGATGCACAATGTTAGTCTCATAGTCTCTGAGTGGGAAAAGACTTTCTAAATAGAACACAAAATTTAGAAGCCATGAAAATACAGATTGATAAATTTAATTATCCTGAAAACAAAGCTCCCGGTGCCCTCCCAAAACAGTTAAAGACAAATAAAGATGCAAAAATATTTGTTGTTATTCATATTACAAATAAAATATTAATTTCTTTAATAGTATATGTGTAAGAGAGAGAGAGAGATCCTAAACTCCAACAGCAAATGACCAATAACTTAATGGAAAACTGGACAAAGGCTGTGGACAGTAAAAAATAGAACAGAAAAAGAAATAGAAATGAGTCTTAAACATGTATGAAAATGCTCAACCTCACTTCTACTAAGTGAAACATAAACAAATACTATAATTAGATTTCATTTTTCACCAAAAAGTTAGTAAAGATTAAAAAAACTGTTAACGTACAGGGTCAGGAAAGATGTGGTGGAACAAGCACTCTCACATACAATGCGTGTGAGTGTAAATTACTTCAACAACTATGGAGAAGGATTTTGCAATATGTATACAAAATTGCAAATCACAATTATTAATTATTCTCTCTGGCCTAACTGGAAGTGTGTTCTATAGAAATGTTAAACACACTGTGCTAAATGATATATTTAAAAGATACACATTCCAGCATTGTTTATAATAGCAAAAGATTGGCAAACGTAAATGTTTATTAATAGAAGTATGACTACATAAATCCTACTGCATGCATATGATAGAATATATGCCACTGAAAGTATAGAATTATATGTATAGGATGGTAGCATGTGTTTATGTATATGTATATAGTGTCATTAAAGAATATACACACCTCTAGAAAGAGGAACTAGATGATCAGGAAACAGGATGAGACAAAAATTTGCTTTTCAAAATAAACCCTCTGGGACCTTTTGAACTTTGAATCCAGTGCATGGATTTCCTTTTTAATAAATACGTAAACTTGGAGCATATCTTTTTCATTGAGTGGATTTCTTAGTAATGTAGATGCAAGGCAAGTGGGTACACCACGTCTTGGGGGAAGGGTGCGGCATTACATTTAGGTGAACAGACAAACGCCACCCTTACTAATACCCTTTGGTGTGGAAAGCTGTTCTCCACAGAGGAAGTGTGGCCAGAATTGCATAGGAGCTAAGATTAAAGAGCCTGCCGGAAACACGGACATCGAGTTCATGACCTCATCTCTTTTGAGGTTATTATTGCTTTAAAACATTTTTATTGATCAATGTAGCCCCACTAATGAGAATAGTAATGTGACCACAGATAGACTTAACACTGTGGGGAGAGACCTCTAGAACATCCCCCTCCCTATACTGAAAAGGTACCAGCAGGTCTGCAGTGGTAGCGTTGCAACAGTAAATGCAGAGAAAACTGCAAGACCTTCCGATTTTAGCAACAACATGTGGCAGTGACAGAAAACAGCAACCTTATCTTTCTCCATGAGAGTTTGGAAGTATGACTACCCCCTTTGAACTAAGTAAGTCCCCCAAAGTTTTGAGTAATTTTTAATATGATGGAAGAAACAATGCTGGAATGTGTATCTTTTAAATATATCATTTATCTCATGAGTAAGATACTAAGAATCTTATTTTAAGAATTACTAAGAATTTGGGCGCAGGAATGCTCAAGCCAGTATTAATTTGAAAAATAAAATAAATACAAATTCCTTTGTACACAAGGTGGTGAAGTGGGCCATACCAGTAACATAAGAAAGAAAACTATGTCCATTGCCAGCTTCAGGAGTACCCAGGAAAAGCCAAACCATCTAGTTGGGCTTTAAGAAGAACAGGACTGGAGTAGTGCTGGCCTCTTGGAGCCTGGAACTGGGAGGTGGTTCAGAGTGTAAGGCTGCTGGGAAGCTGAGCAACAGCAAGTGGATCTCACCCAAGTGTCCCATCACTAATGCAACAGCTCTTCCCTGAGTCCTTCTTTCTCTCTTTACTGGCTACCACCTAACCTCTTCAACCTCTGCATATCTTCGTTTCCTTCTCATAGTTTCTGTTTACACGTGACTTTGGCTCCATTGTGGCCATAGAGGTCTAGCATTGCCACTGCTAAATGCCTCTGACCTTCCTAACTGACATAACCCACAGCAAGAAGTAATCAGCACAAGTGACTTCACATGGACCAAACTCGCCACAAGGGACCATCTTCTAGTCATCTGTCAGCCTACTGATTGACCGCCCTTGGCTTAGATGTCCATCAGATCCAATCATACTGGCACTAAACCACATGTGGAAAGACCACAGCTGGGAGTGGAGAGAAGAGCAGAGGAGAAGTGGTGGAAAGGCAGGCTGCCCAGGATTCTCCCCATCAGCAGTGTCAGGGCAGGTTTCTTTAGAAGGGGCTGTGGACCTTTGCAGAATCCCCTGCCAAGTCTTCCTGCTAGAAAACTCTATGAGAACTTGGAAACTGTATGAGAATGAGTTCTATAGGAACTAAGTAGAGATTCTGCTTAAACACTGGTTTTTAACAAGGACTAAATCTGGCCTAGGCATAGAATGTTAGACTAAACTTGCTATAACTCTCTGTTGCTCAACAGAGTTTACTTAGAATTTAGGAAACTAATGAATCAGAACTTTGCCAAAAGGAAAATACTCCCTAAATTAATAAAATTAAAGGTTCTGTGCACCTCTTCTTGCTCACAAAAGCACTTAACATGTCCAACCCCTTACTCCACGTATTACAGTGTATTACGATTAAACCAGAGTTTAATGCACGTTCCACAAACACCCATGTTGTATTCACAGCCCTGAAAGAGACTATGAGTTGGATACATTAAATATAAAACCATTATGCTGAGGACAGATTAAAAAAAATCGTTTGTTAGTATGCTAATGTGATGATTTTTCTGAACTGAGCTAGTTGCCGGACCAGCCTCCATTACTAGACAATGATTACACCTTTATTTAATGGTTGCCTCTTTCCACACACCCAAGGACACAGTAAAAAAATACTCTATGGGGTTACTGGGCAAAGATAATGAGAGAGAATCAAGAAATTTCACACATTAGGAAGCGTTCCAAAACATTTTTTTAAAATCTTGGATTTAAAATCACAAGGGCTTCAGCTGCTGCTTAAGGAAGGTGAATACTGTAGCCAAAGTGCTTGGCGACAGCTTGGCTATATGTTTAAAGGTGTGGGTTTATTTTGTGACTTTATTTGCTCTCTCAGGTGACTACTGAGACTGCAGCCATGTATAGATACCTTAATTCAATTCTGGAACTAAACACTGAGTTAATTTTTTCAAACAAATTATAAATAGCAATATAAATTTAGATCATTTAGGTTGTGTCTGATCCTGTTGTATGTTGAAGAACATCTTTAGAATCTTAATATGTATTCGATCTCGTTTTATGTTTCTTACTCCTTATTGATTTACTTTGCTCAGTAAAACATTTTACTGTACATAGAAGCAAGCTTGGAAGCTTTTCTGCAGATCAAATATTTATGTTCCCCTGCTAGCTGCCCCTGGGGTTTTGAGCTATAATGATTTTTCTTTCAACTACCCTATTAATTGGTGAGGAAATATATGAGATTATAAATATATTTTCCTATGCTTATTAATGCATACTGACATATAATTTGAAGGGATTAGAAGGTACATCACTTTTTTAAGCCTTTTTATTTATTTATTATTTTTTTATAAACTTATTTAGTTATTATTTTTGGCTGCGTTTGGTCTTCGTTGCTGCACGTGGGCTTTCTCTAGTTGCAGTGAGAGGGGGCTACTTTTAGTTGTAGTTCACGGGCTTCTCATTGTGGTAGCTTCTCTTGTTGTGGAGCATGGGCTCTAGGCAACGTGCTCAGTAGTTGTGGCGTGCAAGCTCTAGAGCGCAGGCTCAGTAGTTGTGGCTCACGGGCTTAGTTGCTCCTCAGCATGTGGGATCTTTCCTGGACCAGGGCTCAAACCCGGGTCCCCTGCATTGGCAGGCGGGTTCTCAACCACTGCGCCACCAGGGAAGCCCTATTCTTTTTTTTTTTTTTTTTTTTAATTTTTGAATTTTTTTAATTTATTTTTTATACAGCAGGTTCTTATTAGTCATCAATTTTATACACATCAGTGTATACATGTCAATCCCAATCTCCCGATTCATCCCACCCCCCCACCCCCCACCACTTTCCCCCCTTGGTGTCCATATGTTAGTTCTCTACATCTGTGTCTCAATTTCTGCCCTGCAAACTGGTTCATCTGTACCATTTTTCTAGGTTCCACATATATGTGTTAACATATGATATTTGTTTTTCTCTTTCTGACTCACTTCACTCTGTATGACAGTCTCTAGATCCATCCACATCTCTACAAATGATAAGAAGCTAATACTAGCCACAATGTGCTTGTCACCGAGGCATGAGGTGGGTATGGCGGCTTCATCACAATCGCTCTCCCCTCCATTAGTTAGGAACGTCATAGCGATTTTGGTATCACAGGTACTGTGAAAACATCGTATCCTAACTGAGAAAGCTCCACCCCGAGCAGTGACCCATCTTATTCATATTCAACAATCGTATAAAGCACATGGTACATCTCTGGCACTACATTAATAATGAATGACAGAAAAAAAAGTTGTGAGATCAATGATAAATCAACTAAAATGAGTAAAATCATGATAACTGAGACAACAGGGTGTATTGAAAAGTAAAAGGACAAACTAAGCAAAAGCCAAACGAAAAACATCCTGTAGCAAAAAAATGATAAATTTATAATGTAAATAGCTAACAGTTGATCCAACAGAAAGTAGCTAACTTATCAAAATATTAACACCAAGGAGTTTCAAACATGAGACCAGGAAGAATAATATTTCTGCCAAAATTAGAAGTGTTTAAATTCACACAAAGAAAGGAAGATTTTGAATTTTATTTAAAACAAAATACAGAAAAATACTTAGAAATTCTCCTATAAATATGTTAAGATTTATTTAAATTAAAATCACAGTGATAGTTACCTTTTGTAACAGACTCATCATTAGCTAGTAGTCACTCTTTCTCTTCCCTGGGTTAAGGTTTTCTACTCCACTTTTTCCCTTATATATTTGTAATAAGTGCTGACTATTGAAGATGAAAGTCATCAGTTATTAAATGTCATGCCCTTGCACCTTCATAACTCATTTTCTCCCTAGAATATATTATCAACATTCCAAAAAAGAAACATACAAGGACAAGATGATTTTTATGTATTTGTCATGGGAGTGAAAAATGTTATGAGGATAGGAATTATTAGTAAGTTATCTAAAAAGAATCCTGTCCTCAAGTTACCAGAGACCATCTAAGCTGAGATAATGCCCTTATCTTAAAAGGGGGGGAAATAAGTTTATCAAAGTAAGAATTGAATTTCTTTAATACATCAGTTTCCCAATAATAAATATAATACCTTCCAATCCTCTTCTTTCCTACCCCCTTTTCCTCTACCTGATGATACTTTTTATTTGGTAGTTTTATTACTTCTCAGGCAGTGGGAGGTGTAATATAACAAGGATGAAATATTCTTAAATAACCCCTAACTTGAGGAAGGAGATGCATGACCATGTGGTCTTGTTTTAGATCCTGAGGCAACCCAAGCAGTTGGAAATGCAGTCTTCTATTTCTGCAATACTGATGTTTTTAAAGAATTTAGAGTTTGGGCAAGTCAGAAAAAGGAGGGCATGATGGAAAAGTACATCTGTATTTGGGTTTTTTAAAAAATGTGAATAGCTGTTATTTTTTGGACACAGTTTAGGATATTTTGTGATACCTACATTTTGTTAAATTGTGTTATAATCACACACACACATATATACTAAATATGAATTTGCCAATGGTTTTTTATTCCAAGACTTTCCACAGTTGCGACCACAGAGTTAAGAGTGGAACCAAATTCAGATAATCAAAGGTACAACTTGCACAAAATTTAGAGGTCACGTACTCGAAAAGGCCAGAAATTGATAACCAACTTGGAACTAGAGATCAAAATAAGGATTGGAGAGAACACAGTTGCCAAAGATTAGAACAAGTCATTGCCTCAAGAACAAGGACCTATGAGAGCATGAAAGATCAGGATGGGGAAGAGAGAACTAGAAGCAGGTCAATGAGGGAAGTTCTGCTAGAATAAAAGCCAGTGTCACAATGTGACAGTCCAGGGCCTAAAAACAGAAGGTAATTCACATTTGAAAAATGCTAAATGGATTAATCTGATTAGATGAAGAATATGGTTAGGAGGCATTCAAAGCCAGGTGAACAGACCCTCTCAATTCCTGGGAATCTTCTGCAAAGCCTGTAAGAGGTTCTGCAAAGCCTATAAGTGCTTTTGTGAGAGAAACATTTAAAAGTTTGAGGAGGAGAATGGATATGCATTATGATTAAGCTGCTTGCTAGAAATGTTTGTATTTGTCATAAGCTTCTAATGCAATTTTGCCTTTGTAGGGCTATTTCTATAAAGACACTCTAAGTGACCATTTCCACACATTACTTACTTCTGGGGAGACCTAAAAAACAGTCCCACTACCCAGAGTGAGATGCAAAATTGACTTCTATAAATTTTCATGAACATTCAGAGGATTTTCATACAAAACAAATCTTTCCCACAGGCAATTATGCACCTTTGGGAAGGCCAACGACAATTCTGCACAATTTTGAGCTTGAAGTTTACATCTATTCGTGTTTTGTTTAGTTCAAAAATAAGAACTTTTCTCCCCAAAGCATAAAGAGGCTTCACACAAAACTGAGGTGAAATATTACAACATTTAGGTCATGATGATGCTGACTAATGGAAAATGACACACATTTTCTTATCTTCCCATAAATGAAAAAGAAGGGATGAGAGTTGTAAGGGCAAAAGAAACATGTAAAAAATCAATTATTGTTTAATGATTTACCCCTAATTATAGCTTCAATATAGATTGTAAAATAATCATTGACAAGACCTCTGAAACAGCTATTCAGTTTTACAGGAATGGATTGGAAAAGGTCCTCACATACCAGTTTACTTAACACTGCAGATCTCCCAGCATGCTTTTCTTTACCTCTCTCTACATCCATTCAGGAAGCATCAGTGTCTCATGCTAAACCCTTAGTGAAAGATGGAGGGCGGTGTTTTCCCTTTGGTGATAAATGAAGGTTTCAGTTAGAGCAGAGTGAAGAATGTCCTCCAGAGATTATACCCGTCATGTATTATCTATAACAAATTAACCAAATTCAAAATATTTTTTAATTCCCAAAGTAAATTTACTTTCTCACAATTTCAGAATCAAAAACTAAGAGCAGAAGAAATTTCTCGGTCTCTCAAACAAAGCCATCCTAAGTGAATGTCTGCTCTACACCAGAAACTTGCTGGAGGTTATGTTCGTGACGTTGGTTGTCAGCTTAAGAGCTGATGGGGAATTCTAGCAATAAAGGTGTGGATAATATATAAACCCAAAGGGAATGAAACTATCACATTACTTGACAAATACCAGGCCCAGAGAAGTAATTCCTCATTCAAGTTTAAAAAAATCGGAAAGAAATGGGAAACAGGGGAGCTTTAAAATAAAAACCCTCTGTGATCTATAAGAAAGAACTTTAGCTATTACCTTAAAAATATATACAGATGTCTACCTCTAAATAATATTCATCCAAGAAATAAAAGGAAAATTTATATTGTTTCCTTTTTTAATCTCAATGAAATACAAGAAATCATGGACTCAGTGAAATGAGATATGACACAAATGAATATTGAGCTGGCAGAGAAAAATTAAAATGCAAAGAAGCCCTCAAGAAAGCACAATAAAATATGAAATAATTAAAATATGCACTGGAACATGTAAAGTACATAATTAAGAGTGCATAAAATTTAAGCAGTAACAACCTAGAGAAATTCTCTAAGAAAGTGACAGCTACAGTGAAAGAGAAAATTCAACATTTAAATAGTCACCACCACTGGGAAAAGGAACAGAAGTAATTGTCAAGATTTATTAGAAGGAAAAAATAGTAATATCCTGAAGTCGAAAAATAAAAAAGCACAGACATTGAAAGGTCAAAATGTCAAAAAGTTTGACATTGATAGGTCAAATTCCAGGCAAAATTGATATAAAATAGGCTAAATATAAACTAAACAAAATTTTAAATTCCAAAATAAGATTTTTTTTTTAAATTCAGGCAGAAATAGATTTCTTTTGAAGAATCAAAAAAAGTCAGGCCTGTCTCCCCATTGAACCCAGAAAACTAGAACTGTCTTCAGAATTTGGGGAGAAAAATAATGTGGCAATTATTTTATACCCAGACAAGATAACATGATGAAATGGTTTAAGGAATATACTGTCCATCAGTATCTACTTGAAAAATTAAAAACAAAAGTGTCTTCATTGTATTAAGAGAAAAATTAAAAAGTAAGCATGAGAAACTAGAAATATAAAAGGACTACGTCAAGCAATTTAAAATATGAAAACCTGAAAATATGATGTATTAGTTAGGGAAGAGTTTAAGAAACTAGAACAAAAGACTTCCAAAATGCAGTGGCTCACATAAGACTGCAGTTTACTTCTCTCTCTTATAAGAGTACAGATGGGAAATGCAGCCCCTGGTAGGCAGGAAAAGAGTCTATTATGTCATATGCAGACCCAGATCCCTTCTATCTTCTTCTGCCATCTCCTAGAGTGTTGTCTTCATGTACATGGTTAAAGCTGGCGAGGACAATTTTGTGCATGTTCTAGACAATGGAAAATGGGAAACAGAAGATGTGGAAAGCAAGTCATTTCCTTACACAAAACTAATCTGGCATTTGCACACATAACTTTGCATACATCCAATTGAGCAAAACTTAGTGATGTGGCCTCACTTAGCTACAGGGAGATTAGGAACTAAAATCTCTAGTTGAGTGTATATATGACCAATTAAAATTTGTTTGGCTTTCCTCTAAATCACACCTCAATAAAAAGTCATGTGATTCCTAACACATCCTTTTCCAGCAACTTAGCAGGCTTTTCCACCTGTGCGAAAGTTTTCTCTCACTTAATAGCCATTTTACACAAAGAAGCACACATTTCATCACTTACAGAGTTACTGTTGACAAGTAGAGAACAAAGCCACACAGAGATATCAGTGCTGCACTCAGACCCAGGCTGGCTCAGTCCTCATTCTTATTTCAGCAAAATTCAAGATTCTTATATCATGGCTCTTAGGGGCCAATTGTGAAGAGCTGAAACCAAAATTTACTAAATAATTATGGAACATGACTATGAAACAAAAAAAACCCAGAAGATATATGATTTTATAAGAAAATTATTGTTTTTAAAAATGAAATCAAGAAACAGAAAACTTAAATAAGGTTTTGAATTAGACTTTTCTATGGTCTGAGAATATTGGATAAATGTTCAAAGAAACTTCACTTTAAAGAGAACACCCAGGAGATGCCAACTATCCGCTCTGGGGCTTATTAAAAGAAATCAAAATCAGATCTGATTCCTTCACCCCCATATATCCACCTCAAGCTGATTTAAAGGGAAAGCAATGCTAAAGAAAGTTGTTGTACTAGAGAATTATCTGAGATGTGAGCTGTCAGCCTAGAGAGAAGAGTATTGTGGGTTTTCCCCACTATTCCCCCAATTCGATCTAGTTGACAGTCTCCAAGAGAACCAGTCACAGAAATCAGGAGTGCCTGGAAGAAGAGGAAATTGGCATCCTCACCTCTGTGGAATATATAGACCCTGGTACAGCCAGTGCTGGGTGGGTTAAAGAAAGGGAGCTCTTGGGAGATCCTGACACATATCCCCTTTAGCTAACGTGAGCAGATGGTAAGAGTGGGACAAGGAGAGAGAACAGCAAAGGAGAGCCTTCACTTGTACTGTTTAGAGTAGGTACTGTGGTCTTAAAGATGTCCTGCAAGAGGGCAACCTGAGGACTTCGGGTGTGCTGGTAGAGTGGCAAAGAAGTCCCTACAGTGTCCCAAAGCACTAATCCCTGCATCCTTGAGTCCACAAAGACATCAATGACAATAACAGTTAAATCATTAAGACTTTTGCCACCTCCTCTAATCCCCCTACATCCCATCCCAACCCTGTGGGAGCCAAGAGCAGCAGAAAGGGGAAAAGGAGAGGGGAAAAGAGGAGGCAGCATGAAATCAGACCTTGCCTTGGCTCTCACCACTAGTCCCCAGCCACAGGCCATGCCTGGGATTGGGCTCCAGGCAGTGGTCAGAGGGGAAAGAGCTTTGACTTTGAGATACAGTTAGACTGAACAGTGTATTTCAAAAATGAACTTGTTCTTGTATCTGTGAATGACTAGGAAGCCATGGGACTACACATATAGTCCCACAATGAACCATGCCTCTCGGTATGTATGTCCTTCTCTAGCTCTGCCCCATATGGAATTTATTGTTGGTGGTCATAAACGTAAACTGAGGCCAGTCAATACGTTTGTGAGTGTGTGTGTGTGTATCTTTTTTGGCAACTGTATCTTCAACTCCTAGAATAGTGCCTTGCGCATACTAGAATAGGAATAGTTAGGCAAATAAAATAAACATTTGATATAATACCACTGCACGCTTTTAAATGATGCTATTAACAGAGATGGTATACCTAGTAGACAATATCCAAGTACGGCCATTCTGTACCCTACGAATCCCTTTTAGACAAGTCTAATGTCCTTCTACATTGAATATGGGCTGGCTGTTGTAAGCAGTAGGCTGTGGTGGAAGGGATTCTGTGTGATTTCTTCGGTTAGGTCAGAAAAAAACCCTGCCGTTTCTCCCTTGGGCTTTAGAACACTTTTTTTTGGTGGAATCCAGCCACCACAGCAAAATGCTTGACAATTCTGAGATCCACGTGCTATGAGGAAGCTCAATCTAGCATCAGAGAGAGACTACATGAAGAAAGAGATAGATGGCAGGCTGGTCCCAAGTTTCTCCAGCATTCCCAGCTGAGGTGCCAGACATATGAGTGAAGAGGCCATCTTGTACATCTATTCCCATGCAAGCCTTCAATGATTCCAGCTGCAGCACCATCTAACTGCAACCTCATGAGACTCCCTAAGGAATAAGTGCCCAGATGAGTCAAGTTAACCCACAAAATTTTGAGAGATAACAACAAATTGTGGCTTTAAGCCACTAAGCTTTAGGGTGGTTTCTTTCACAACAGTAGATACCATAACAGTTTAACTATGAGAAAAAGAGAAAGAGAGAATGTTATATCAATGATTTAAAATTCTAAGGAACAACACGAACATACTAATTTTTAAGTACAATTACCCACCAAAAAGAATAGAGATCTTTGAAGAAATGGCTGATCCCATGGCTAGGGAAGAAATGTACAAGATGAGTTTGAAACATCTTATCAGTAAGACAAGAAATTATCAAAGACTACTACTAGGGTTGTATCATAAGGATTCAAGGGCCAACTTGAAAGGGTACCACTGTTCACACATGGAATAAATTGAGCATCAATAGGAATATTAACTATAACAGTTTGAAACATGTTCCAATCCTCAGTGCTTTATAAAACAAAAGGAAAAGGAACTAACTGGTCACTGCTTGAAGATGAAGAAACAAATCATTATTCTGAAAACAAAGAAAGAAAGAAAGAAAATCAGAATTACAAGAACAAAGCACCTATGGCAGTCTGTATAATGAAACTTAACTTCAGAAACTCCAGAGTTTAGACTCCCAACATGCAGAAGCAAATTAATAAATGTTTAAAATTAAGGCAAAGAGGAATGATGTCAAGAAGATGACAGAATAAGAAGCCTCTACTCTCCTTCCTGCCAGGGACACAATGATTCAATAACAACACATGGCCCAATTCTCTATGAGAAATCCAGAAACCAACTGAGAAGCTCCTAGCAAGTGTGAAATAGCCTTATTGAAGCCAGTAGGAAATTTTGAGATTCCCTGTCACCACAAGCCCTCCTCCTGACATAGCATCACACAATCAGAAAGAAACCCGCAGCTCCCAGGTTCAGCCTGGGGAAGGAAAGAAAGGACTGGACCATACACCCAAAGTTCTGATATTTCTGGAGACAGCCTGAGGAACTTGTTTCTGCCTTGCCTGAATCTGAGCACTGAAAGGTTCACAGGTTGGGAGCTGCTGAGAACAGCAGCAGTTTAGAATAGCATGCACACACTCATGTAACTTAGCCTTGAGCAAATGGATGAAAACCCCCAAATCCCAGCTTCTCCCGGGGAAAGGAAAGAGTTGGACTGTGCAGCCAACATCCCACCTTTTCTGGGGGCTGCCCAAGGGACTGATTTCTGTCCTACAGGACCCAGCATATTCTAGATGGTTTAGAGGTGCAAGAATAGAGGTAAAAGGCTTGATTATAGAAGGAATGTATCTCAACATAATAAAGGTTATACATGACAAGCCCTCAGTTAATATCATACTCAGTGGTGAAAGCTTGAAAGCTTTTCCTGTAAGATAAGGAACGAGGTAAAGATGCTCACTCACTCTCACTCACCACTCCTATTCAATATAGTACTGGAAGTTCTAGTCAGAGCAATAAGGCAAGAAAAAGAAATAAAAGGCATCCAAATAGAAAAGGAAGAAGTAAAACGTTCTCTGTCTGCAGATGACATGATCTTATATATAGAAAACCTCAGACTCCACCAAAAGACTGTTAGAAATGATAAACAAATTCAGTAAAGTTGTAGGATACGAAAGTCAATATACAAAACCTAGTTATGTTTCTATATACTAACAACAAACAGTCTGTAAAAGAAATTAATAAAATAACCCCATTTACAATAGTATGAAAAATAATAAAATAATTATGTTAACCAAGGAAATGAAAGATTTGCACACTGAAAACTGCAAAACATTGCTGAAAGAAATTGAAGAAAACAAAAATACATGGAAAGACATCCTGTGTTCATGGATTGTAAGATTTAATATTTTTAAATGTCCATAGTACCCAAAGCAATCTACAGAGTCAGTACAATCCCTATCAAAATCTCAATGGCATTTCCTGCAGAAATAGAAGAAAAAAAAGCAAAAAAAAAAAAAAAGTTCATATGGAACCACAAAGAACTCTGAATAGCCAAAACAATATTTTTATTTTTTTTGAAATATTCTTTTTCTATTTATTTATTTATTTATTTGGCTGCATCAGGTCTTAGTTGCGGCACATGGGATCTTTGTTCCAGCATGTGGGATTTTCCATTGCAGTCCGTGGTCTCTTCGTTGTGTGGCATGGGCTCGTTGTTGCAGCACGCAGGCTTCTCTCTAGTTGTGGTCTGTGGGTTTTTCTCTATCTAGTTGTGGCGTATGGGCTCCAGGGCGTGTGGGCTCTGTAGTTGTGGTGCACGGGCTTAGTTGCCCCATGGCATGTGGGATCTTAGTTCCCCAACCAGAGATCGAACCCGTGTCCCCTGCATTGGTAGGCAGATTCTTTACCACTGGACCACCAGGGAAGTCCCCAAAACAATCTTGAGAAAGAAGAATAGAGGCATTTACAGTCAAATGATCTTCGACAAGCATGCCATATGGGGAGCTGCTGTTCAATGGGTATAAAAGTTCAGTTATGAAAGATGAATAAGTTCTAGAGATGTCCTCTACACTATGCTTGTAGTTAACATTACTCTCATTGTATATGTGAAAGTTTGTTAAGAGGGTAGATCTCATGTTGTGCTTCTAATGTTCTTTTGCCACAAAAAAAAAAAAAAAAAAAAAAGGCTTCCCTGGTGGCGCAAGTGGTTGAGAGTCTGCCTACCGATGCAGGGGACATGGGTTCGTGCCCTGGTCCGGGAGGATCCCACATGCCGCGGAGCAGCTGGGCACGTGAGCCATGGCCGCTGAGCCTGCGCGTCCAGAACCTGTGCTCCGCAAACGGGAGAGGCTGCGGTGGTGGGAGGCCCACGTGTAAAAAAAAAAAAAAAAAAAGCATGAAGTGAAAAATAAAGAGATGATTTTAAAATCTAAGAAAAAATATAGGTAGAGAAAGAAAGAACTCCTTTCTCCCCCCCAAAACTGAACATTGTTGACACATATACACTACTGATACTATGTACAAAATAGACAACTAATGAGAACCTACTGTATAGCACAGGGCACTCTACTCTACTTAAGGCGCTGTGGTGACATAAATGGGAAGGAAATCCAAGAAAGAGGGCATATAAGTATATGTACAGCTGACTCATTTTGCTGTACAGTAGAAATGAACACAACATTGTAAAGCAACTAGACTCCAATAAAAATTAATTTTAAAAAAACACTGAACATTGGACACATGCTCCAACTCTTTCCCTCCCCAGGGAGAAGCCAGGAGTAGGGGGTTTTCTCTGCACTGAGCTAGAGGGAAGGATTAGTCCAAATCATCACCTAATTCTCAGCTGCCCTGGACCTGGCACCATTTCTTGTCAGCAAGTAGCTTCAGGTATGACAGAAACCAGTCCTTCAGGCTGACCCCCTAAAAAAGTCTGAACAGTTGGATGTATGTTTCATTTTCCTCCTTCCCTCCCCAGAGAGAAGCCAAGAGCTGGTAGTTTTCTCCAGATCCAGCCTGGCAGAGTGGGTGTCATAAATTTTCCTACTGACTGTGATGCTGGCCAGTTTCACTGCTCCCCTGGGGAGGAGATGCCTCTTAACTGGTTCTGAATTTCTTACAAAGGGAAGTGGTCCATGTATGGCTGAGTGGATGTCTCTGTTGACAGGGTCTGGGGTTTCCTATTCTGCCATCTTGCTGATATCACCCTGAAACTTATGTTTAACTACAAATTAAGAAGGCTTGCAGTCCCTGGAAACCTTGAAAAGTATTTTTACGTAACTGCTTCCATTAGAATTTTCTAAAGAAAGAAGGAAAGTAGTTAGTATGGCTGCTTAAATTTCTGTGACCTATGAAGAAAATGAGGATTCACAGTAAAATGAAATGTTTTTGCTTTAATTTATATGCACTTTTTAATGTGGGTTAAAACTTTCTTTGACTAATCTTTACGAAAGTAAATGGGGGAAAATTAAATAAATGCTTTAACAAAGATCAAGTTATATATATATATATATATATATATATATATATATATATATATATACACACACACACACACACACAAAACTTTATGTATGTGAGTATATATGCGTTATAGATAATACACCTATATATACTTATATACATATATACATACATATGTGCAGACACACACACACACACACACACATGCACACACACATCCAAAAGCAATAAAGCTAACTTTTTTCCCTTGAGAAAAGATAGCCAAAATATAAAGAAAACCAAAAGGAAAATATGATCCAATATATGAATATGGTCTTTGAGGCATAAATAAAATATGTAAAGTGTTTGTTACAGAATAAAGTAAAATTACCTTTGATATTGCAGGAAAACACTGATATATCATCACAGAGATGACACTCAGTTATGAAATTCCAAGGGTTTGGGGCTGTTTGATATCATCTAAGAAGGACCATAGCCCAGAAACCTTTCCTTTATTGCCTGATAGAAGTGAGAGATCGTGTTTTTATGTTTTGTTTTTATATTACGTTTTGTTTTGCAATAACACAGAGAAGTATAGACAATCTTAAGGTAAAATGTCTTGGGTCTTGAGAAATATAGTTCTTAGAATGCTTTTGTTAACAAGTAAGAAAACCCAAACCAGAGCAGCATAAATTTTTAAAAGGGGACTTTATCATAAGACCATAAGAGTATCTCAAAGACAGATGCAGCTGGGCCCAGCACAAATGGCAACCAGGAGTTTAAATTCCTTCATGATTTTCTCCCTCTTTCACCACTGCTATTCGTTAAAATCAGCTCCAGCCTTCTTTTTAATCTTGGCAAGTCAGGCATTCTCTGCCTTTTGGCAGAAAACATGGCCAATTAAAAAAAAAAAAAAAGGATTTCCCTGGTGGCACAGTGGTTAAGAATCTGACTGCCAATACAAGGGACACGGGTTCGAGCCCTGGTCCAGGAAGATCTCACATGCTGCGGAGCAAATAAGCCCATGTGCCACAACTACTGAGCCTGCACTCTAGAGCCCGCGAGCCACAGCTACTGAAGCCCACGCGCTCAGAGCCTGTGCTCCGCAACAAGAGAAGCCACTGCAATGAGAAGCCTGCTCACCACAACAAAGAGTAGCCCCTGCTCGCTGCAACTAGAGGAAGCCCACGTGCAGCAACAAAGACCCAACGCAGCCAAATAAATAAATAAATAAATAATCTAGTGTTGAAAATTGAAAAGACGAGTCAGAGTAAGACCTAAACTTAATAGCTTTATTTCAGAGAGGTTCTGATTGGACCAGCGTGGTGCACAGGTATGACCAGGAGGCCAGTCCTGTTGTATTAACGTGGCTTTTTTCTCTATAACTGTGTAGGTTGAATTAGCGTGTGTGTGTGTGTGTGTGTGTGTGTGTGTGTGTGTGTGTTGCAGCGGGGGCGGGGCAGGTATGAACACTCCAAGGTCACTCAGCGAGGCAAGCAATCCCAAGAGTAAAAAAATTGTTTAATTTTGAGATAGTTCGAAATGTTCCAAGCGTGAAAATATGCCATATGATTTGACAACTTCGAGATTTTGTTGCTGTTAAGTAAATGTTGTATTTGTTTTTGGTGAAATAAAAAGAGAAGATAATAGAACCCATAGTAAATGTTTAGACTAATGGTCTGTTCTATTTGCCAGTGCCCCTTGTAAAGTAAAATAATCAGTCCAGAAACAAGAAATCAAGCAAGCAAGCAATAAGTGCTAAGTGGGACAATCATCTAGCGCAGCGAACAGGGAAAAGATGTGACTATTACTGTGGCAGAAACCACTGAAACAATCAGCTCATGCAAAAGAGCAATAAAGGAAAGAAAATGAGGTACTGGGATATTCTTAGCTGAAGAAACAAATGCAAAAACAAAAATGGGTCAGAATGTTCTCCAATAAGGTGTCTGTTTGTTCCCATTTGGAGAAATGAGTGGAGAACTGATCACCAGAATGCAAAAAGCTATAGACTCAATGAAGTTTATATATTTTCCAGTCCAAGCACAAAAGTACTGAAATCGCTTTGACAAATTTAGATAAAAGGAACTTAATATTTCTTGGTCACCTGATATTCCTTATAACAAATAAATAGAGTTTTAACAGTGGCTTATGTTTATAAACAAGAAAGCATAAAAAATTCATTAACTATCAGCAAGTAAGTGTTGCAACCAGCAATATTATAAAGTATAATATATTGAAAGGATTACTGTGGAAGAGCAAGTGGGAAAGAAATATCCTATGTGTCCACATTAGTTAGGGGTTGTTATGACAGACTAAAATCATTTCTTTGAAAACCTATCCAGGACTTCCTAGAAGTAGCAGTCAGCAGTGAGACTCAGATAGTCATGTAAACATTCATTTATGGAATGAAATGACTTTATTCCCCTACACTTAATAATGTAATATTACTTGCCTTTGCTAAATAAAAAAAAAACAAAAAACAAATTCAAATATTTTTCTCAGGCTTCAGATTCTAAGTCCTTTGATACTGCAAGAAGCAGGAGTCATTACTGTTAACTGTAATTTTCTCATAATTCATGTTAAATTAATATGCATACAGGAATGCTTAATCTGCTCACTATAAATGTGCATGTAGTTAAGCCATTATTTTCTATCCATTATTTTGTATTTCATTATCTAGGAGTCTATATGAGATATTTACTAAGACACAGAAATTTCTATGCCACTTGCTCTATGAAACCAATCACTGCACTTAAAATGATGACACCATTTCAAAACTTTCAGCAGAACACCTACATTTTTATTTTTTAAATATTTAAGACCGATGTCCATTTTTGTTGAGGGTAAGTTAACTTAACAAACAAAATATTAATCAGTATTCAGATATTTTTGCAATGTCATTGAGGTTAAATTTATCACAAGCAGTTCTTTGGGGACATAATATTTTCCAGGTCAGGTTTTGGGGAACTGTGCTCTAACTGGGCTTCACATTGCAAGCTTTCTTTATTTGAGGCTCTTTGAAACAATACTGACTCTAATACTAGTAACTTGAAATCACATGGAGTCCCTACCTCTGCCATCTTGATGTAATGTGAAGAAAAAAAATGTTCATTTCTTTCTGTTATATTTCAGCTATGAGCCTTTATGTCAGTGCAACGGGTTTTTCATTGTTTTATGATTTAAATAAAGTTCACTCTTTGTGTGAGATTTTATTAGTATCTTGTCATCTCTAATGATTTTACTTTTGTTTTGAACTGAGAGATCTTATAAAAAGATACAAACAATGTATATCTTGGTGATCATTACTGGTATGCATATTCTATTTGCAAAAGATTCTAAATAAACTCAAGATACAAACAGGCAATGAAATCATTAATTCTTTCTACAAAATGTTAAGTACAATCATCATGAAATGAAATCTAATTTGATAATTGTAATATATTGGGTATATTCCAGGGTACTTTGATCAAAAACCTATTTTTAAGATAGCATTTTACAAACCATTGAGCCACTTGAAAAGAATACTACTGTATATAAGAACACCAAAAAATAGTTCTTTTTTTCATTAACAACAGTACCAGGCAATACCTAGAATACACACATATCACCATGTATACGTTCGATAGCAATTAAAATGTTTCTTATTATTAATTTCTACCAACTCAGAAATATGAATGGCACTGGATTTCCAA
Organism: Mesoplodon mirus; assembly: GCF_964341445.2. Lineage (NCBI taxonomy): Eukaryota > Metazoa > Chordata > Mammalia > Artiodactyla > Ziphiidae > Mesoplodon > Mesoplodon mirus. The sequence continues at coordinate 11,263,898 of NC_138977.1, read as the reverse complement.
ATAGAAAATGGGATGCTAATAAAATGGAGCAATGGAGCACAATTAACAAGAAAAATGAAGTTTCTGAAAAATTTAACTTTCCAGGCACCTTTCTGTAAGAAGCTACTGAAGGATATATTACAATAAAATTAAGTAAATAGGCAAAAACAAGATATGCATTACAGTACAAGGATCCAACAGAGGAAAGAGATGAAAGGAATTTGTATGAACTTGTCAAAAGGAAGTCCCAAGATGAGAGCCATGCAGGTAGCCTACACCACACACCACCATGGAACAGAAAATGGAAGGTTCCAGAAAGGATGCTTTTAGCAAAAAATAAGTAAAAGATGATGGTGAAGTTACTGGCAGATTTTCTTAGAAGTTTGACTACTTAGAATATTATATTCATAAATATTTTACAGAACTGTTAGAGTATAGAAAGACAGCTTTTACTTTAAAGAAAACTAAGAAATGGGAAAAAATAAGGCAATTATCAACTTCAGATGGAAGTCTAACAACAAACTGTTTTCATGTTATAATAGTTGACTTCAGCTGCGAACACACACACACACACACACACACACACACAATGAAAACACCAAAAATGGATTTAACCAAATATTGTGATTTTATATTGGGGAGTAGGAAAAGGATAAAAAGAGAGAAAAATCCTCATCTACTGTAACAGGAAGTCAATCGATAATGTTTTAAAAGTTAAGAATCATAAGAACAGTTTGCACATACTTAAAAATATAGAAATAAATGCTCAAGAAGTTGAGAAATGTAAAGTAATTGCCCCAAGGATAGGAATTTGGAAAATTAAGGACGTAGGCAAATGGTACAAGGAAGTTTTGGAGATTCTGGGCTTATAAGTAAGGTGACCATATATTCTGGTTTGCCCATGATAGTCCTAGTTTATGGGGCTTTTTTCCACAGCATCCTGTCCAATTTAGCAATTTTTTTCTTGATTATTCACTTTTAATGAAAGTTTATTTTTAACGGTTGCATTAAAAAAAGATGCCTGCATTTAGCAGACCTCCACTTTGACCTTTCCACTTCTGCCGTGGTTTTAACTAATACTACTACAAGACTCATGTGCACTAAATGGAGTTCTCACCTTAATGTGTAGTTAAATCTGAAGGACAATCAGCGATAACCTGCCTTTCTTCACTGAGCATTTCCAGACTCAGCAAACACCACTCTTCCAGACAGCTCTTGCTTATGAAATAGACTGTCTTTCGATGCAAATGATTAGGACAACCATCTCTTTCAAGTCTCAGGTAGGCATCAGAAAAAATATTCTGTGCTGCTATCCTGTGTGTCATTTGGTATAACTGCTAGATGTGCATGGTCCACGTCCTGGTCCATAAGATGCATGAGACCATCAGACCACCAGTCAGGGTCAGAGGAATAGACCAGTGTGAAACATGGGAACTTACCAGCTATGTACACGTGAAATATATGCAAGAAATAGCAGAGCAGTTCTTCTGTAGAGTATATAGAGAATAGCCTGAATACTATTCCTGCAGTGGCTTAGCCATTTATTATATGATGTAAGTATACAACTATTTAGCTTATTTGGCGACACTTATTTTACACACTCTCTCAGCAGCTATGACCTCAAAACTTTATTTATTTATTTAATGAAAAGTCATGTACTAAAGTTCTGTCTCTCAAAAAGGTGATGATAAATATATACCTTATTTAAAATATTTGCTATCTACCATGCATGAGGATTGTAGAGACACCAGTAGCTATATAAAAACCAGTAGTCAGAAATCTGAAGAAATTCCAGCATCTATTTTACTTTTGATATTTATTTTAACATCTCTGTGTACAGAGATGAAAATAGAAAATGCAGCTACAGAGGTGCAATTACTTATCATTCTGTGAACATGACTTTTCATTTATATCAAATGACACTGCTTTTATATTAATGTAGCTAATTTTCTATTCCATATTTTCTTGTATGTAAATAAAAAGTGAAGTGATAGGTGTTAATTTGTTGGCTGCATTAGCAAATCACAAATGATTAATTATGCCAGCTTCACATCTATGTCATCAGATGCTTCAAATAGAAAAAGTTAATTCTAATAATGTTTGGGTTTTTTCATACAATTTATGGAATCAAAGTGAAACTTTAAAAAATTCATTCTATTTAAGGTGAAACATCTGACATTATTATGCATGCTATTGTGAAGAAAAAGAATTTGTTTTTCCAGTAATGATATATATACAAATTTTGATGGAGCACATCATCATGGTAAGAACAATGTTCTTACTAAATTGAAAACATATGATAGAGAAATATACTTAGAACTAATTGTGCTGCACACATAATTCATAACCAAATTCAAATATGTCATGATAGTCCACCAGTTAAAAAATAAACAGAAGTCTTAAAAATTTACAAATATTTTATATATACACTACAACAGACTACAAAGTTTTGCAACAAAACTAATGTGAAAATAAAATAACAGAAAAAAAGAAAGAAAAAGAGCTTCCAAATGGTAGTATAAAATTTTTCTTTGCTACCTCTCCTCAAATATTTAAGCCTTTGGAAAAACATTGTAAAACAAATTAGTGTCTTGAAAAAACATGAAACTTTTTGTTAGAAAGTCCTTTACATTTAAATTGCATCTTGTTCAGTGACTTAGAAATCAACAATTAGAGATTAAATAATTAACAGGCTAAAAATCTTCAGATTTTGGCGCTTTTACTGAATTGCAATGGTTATAAAGAAAGTTTGCAAACAAGAAGATGCTGAAATGTATCACTATGAATTAAAGTAAGGGAAAATATATGTGACCTTGAATTTTGTGATAAGTTTTTAAGATACAATACCAAAAGTACATTCCATGAAAGAAAAGCTTGAGAAGTTGGATTTTATTAAAAGTAAAGTTTTCTATCCTGAGAAAGAAACTTTAAAGGGAATAGAAAGACAAGCTACAGACTAGGATAAACTATTTGAAAAACACATATTTAATAAAGGTCTTGTATCCAAAATATAGAAAGCAATTTTAAAACTCAGCAATAAAAAAATGTAATGGGCAAAATGCTTGGACACCTCACCAAAGACAACATACAGATGGCAAATAAACAAATGAAAATGTTCATGAAATCATCTGTCATTAAGGAATTGCAAATTAAAACAACAAAGAGAAACCATTACACAAACCATAGAATAGCTAAAATCCAAAAATTAAACAATACCAATTGCTGACATGGATGCAAAACCACTCTCATTTCATTCATTGGTGGTGGGATTGCAAAATGGTTTAGCCACTTTGGAAGAGTCTGGCAATTTCTTATAAAGGTAAACATACTCTTACCATAAAATACAACAGTCGTGCTCCTAGGTATTTACCCAACTTATCTGAAAACTTATACTCACCAAAAAACCTGCAGACTTCAGGTTTCTGGTTCTTTGTGTAAGGAGCTTGGAAGTCACCACTCCATCCTAACAACAAGTAAAAAGCTGAACAGAATGAAAAATCAACAACTCTTCTAGAATTCATAACAGAGGGAAAAACACAGAGCAAACCTTTGTGTTCCCAAGACTGGAGAGTCAGGCAGGAGAATACAAGGAGTCATGGCTTACCTGAGCAGAGACTCACAGCAGAAACTTCCAAGAGAACCAGTGCTGTAGTAGAAGACCTGCACTGTAATTGGTGAATTGCTGGAGGCTCAGCGTAGAAAACTCTTGACAATTAAAAACTCTGGGGGGACCCAGTCATAGGGGAGAGTACTACACTTTTGTGAGTTTTACCTTCAGTTCAATCAGATTCTCACAGTAAATATCAGAGAAAAATCCCCTCGTGCTTCCAGCACCAGGAGGGGAAAGGGAACCATTCTGAAATACACCAGAGCACTCAAGGGAAATGAATTAACCTGGGCCTAATTGGCTGGGCTATTATCAGAACCTAATTCACCTAGAGTTACCTGAGAAACACTCAACTCCAGTCAGCTGAGTCAGCTGTAGCCTTCCAAGAGGGAGAAGGGAAATACTCAACTCTAGCCCACTCAAGCCATCCTCATCCACCCAAGGGAAGAGAAAAACCGAGAAACATTTGTGAAGTCCACAGTCCAGAGCTCATTAAGACACTCGGGTTTAATCACAGGACTATGGAACGCTTCTCCCTGCCCCTCCCCCCACAACATTACTAAAGCCCTATGTACAGCAGTTCCTTGTTCATGTCTGGCTATCAAAGAAAAAATTACAAGGCATATAAAAGGCAAAAAAACACAATTTGAAGATACAGAGGAAGCATCAGAACCAGACATGGCAGGGATGTAGGAATTATCAGGTCAGCATTTTGAAAGAACTATGATTAATATGCTAAGGACTCTGATGGCTAGGGTAGACAGCAAGCAAAAACGGATGGACCGTGTAAGCAGAGAGGTGGAAATCCTGAGACGTAACCAAAGAGAAATGCCAGAGGTCAAAACAGTGTGGCAGAAATGACTAATGCCTTTGATGAGCTTATTAGTAGACTGTTCACGGCTGAGGAAAGAATCCGTTTTTTTGCTTTTTAAAATTTATTTATTTATTTATTTTGGGCTGCGATGGGTCTTCATTGCTGCACGTGGGCTTACTCTAGTTGTGGCGAGCAGGGGCTACTCTTCATTGTGGTGCACAGGCTTCTCACTGTGGTGGCTTCTCTTGTTGTGGAGCACGGGCTCTAGGCGTGCGGACTTCAGTAGTTGCAGCGAGTGGACTCAGTCATTGTGGCTTGTGGGCTATAGAGTGCAGGCTCAGTAGTTGTGGTGCATGGGCTTAGTTGCTCCATGGCATGTGGGATCTTCCCGGACCAGGGCTCAAACCCATGTCCCCTGCACTGGCAGGTGGATTCTTAACCACTGTGTCACCAGGGAAGTCCCTGAGGAAAGAATCTGAGTTTGAGGAAATCTCAATATAAACCTTCAAAATTGAAAAGTAAAACCAACGGAGACTTCAAAAAAAGGACAGATTATCCAAGGACTGTGGGACAACTATAAAATGTATAACATACATATATGAGAAAACCAGAAAGAGAAGAGAGAAAGGAACAGAAGAAATATTTGAAATAATGACTGAGAATTTCCCCAAAGTAATGTCAGACACCAAATCACAGATCCAGGAAGCTCAGTGATCATCTAGCAGAATAAACGCTAAAGGACCATATGGAGGCATACCAATTTCAAAGTACAGAAAATCAAAGATAAAGAAAAATCTTGGGGGTAAAAAAAAGCCTGCATGCAAATGTTTATAGCAGCTTTACTCTTAATTGTCAAAAGCCAGAAACAACTAACTTCTCCTTCAACAGGTGTGGATAAACTGTGGTACATACAAATAATAGGATGTTACTCAGTGATAAAAAGAAATGAGCTACCAAGCCATGAAAAGACATGGATGAATTGTAAATACATATTGCTAAGTGAAAGAAGCCAATCTGAAAAAAAATAAATACTGAAAAATTGTATGATGTTCTGGAAAAGGTAAAACTACAGAAATGATAAAAAAAAATTAGTGGTTGCTTTGTGTTTGGGGACACAGGAGATGTGTTAAATAGGTGAAGTACAGGAGATTTTTTAGGGCACTGAAACTATGTTGTATGATATTGTAGTGGTGAATACATGATACTATACATTTATCAAAACCCATAGAAGCTTAGAGCACAGAGAGTGAAACTTAATAAGTGCAAAAAAATTTTTAACAACTTTATTGGTTTATAACTGCTTTACAGTGTTGTGTTAGTTTCTGCTGCATAACAAAGTGAATCAGCTATATGCATACATATATCCGCCTATCCCCTCCCTATTGCGTCTCCCTCCCACCCTCCTTATCCCATCCCTCTAGGTGGTCGAAAAGCACTGAGCTCATCTCCCTGTGTCATGCAGCTGCTTCCCACTAGCTATCTATTTTACATTTGGTAGTGTATATATGTCAATGCTACTCTCTCACTTCATCCCATCTTACCCTTCCCCCTCCCCGTGTCCTCAAGTCCATTCTCTACATCTGTGTCTTTATTCCTGTCCTGCCCCTAGGTTCTTCAGAACCCTTTTTTTTTTTAGATTCCATATACATGTGTAGCATACGGTATTTGTTTTTCTCTTTCTGACTTCCTTCACTCTGTATGACAGACTCTAGGTCCATCCACCTCACTACAAATAACTCAATTTCATTTCTTTTTATGGCTGAGTAATATTCCACTGTATATATGTACCACATTCTTTATCCATTGATCTGTCAATGGAAATTTAAGTGCAAATTTTTAAAAAATCATTTAGAAGTTTGGAAGAATCCCACAATGGAATGCAGAATGTGACAAAACAGCCTAACAGCAATAAAAATGCATGAAACAACCTCACTTAAGAAGTTGGGGAAGAAAAGGTGTTGACCTAAGTAACTATGGAAACAAGTGGAGGCTATAAAGTAAAAGCCAAAATAAATCTATGTAAGCACTGTACTCTAGTCGATAATGTTGTTTGCCACAGAAGTACAGATTAACAATTCTGATACTGCTACACGTGAATACTAAAATTAAGCAATTAAGTCAAGAGATGGCAGATGGTGGAAGCCAGATTTCTCATTGTTAAAGTGGAAGTTCACACATAAGCAAGGGGAGGAGGCTAGAAGGATTCACATGGTAATGAACTAGGATTGGAGACATAAGTATGAACTGATGTTAGTTTAACATGACACAGATGGCTACATATAGAAAGAGTTATATTTCTTGACATTTCCATATTTACATATTTGTATATAAATTTGTGGGTATTTATAGACATGCCTATATACACAGGTTAATACACACCCATATATTTCCTTGCTTTGCCAGCTGAGAGAGCCAAGAAGTAACAGCAGCCCCACACCAAAGAGCATGTCTAGTGCTCTTAGTTCTTAGTTCTAATACTATTCCCCAATAAAGGGAAACAGGGCTCCTTAGAGGAATGAGATGGTACAGGAAATATACAAAATAAGCATGTAGTACCTTTTACTTCCAGAAAGTAAGAAATTTCTCAAGAAAAAAACATAGACAATGATTGAGGGATATGTCAAAGTGATGTATTTTAAATTTTAAAGTATTATATTATATATTATATTGCTATCACCTCATAATTAAATATGAAGATAAACAATAAGTAATCAATTTTTAAATAAATAATATCTTGATTTCTGTGTAATGCTAGTTTCTGACTTTTGTCAAGGATTTCATTGGCATTATTTATTAATTTTAATGACCCCCCTTTAAGGAAGACAGAAATGCTATCATCTCTGAAATCAAGATACTGATAGAAAGAGTGATTCAGTTTTCTCGAACACAGGACTAATAGCCAAATTTTACAATTACCAATTGTTTGACATTGTAATGATATTTGAAATTGATAGTCATTACATTTCAATTCTATTCCCATCACACTTTGTGTTCTTAGAAAACACAGAAACAGAGGCATTCTCCTACTCTATGCAAAACAGTATTCAAATTTATGCAAGTTTAGAACAATTGGTTAAGATTCCTTTAGTTAAAAGAAGAAAGGAAAGAGATCTTGGATATATTCCAAAATGTTTTAAAAGAAAACAAAAGCCAATTCTTTAGCAAATAGTGAATAAGGGATGTGCACTACAATGTCTTTATTTTCAATTATCAGAACTTATACAGGCTGCACCAATTTCACCAACAGATTTAAGGACTGGAAATGGGAAAATCTTTCTACTAAAGATCTCTCCTTAGCTCACTGATACAAAATATAACAGAGGATTACATTATCTGGTGGCCTGAGGTATCTTAAATAGCTAATTGAGATCATTAGACATTCCCTCAATTATTTAGGTAATTAAGGCAAAAAACATTTTTGCCCAAATAATCTGTGTGATCATAACTCTCATTAAGATTTTCACAGCTATACAAATCATAAAAGATCCTACTCAGACATTTTTTTTCTGCCCAGCACATTTAGATAAGATTATTTAAGCATCTTCCTTTCTAAACCCTAATCCTCTATTCATTTCCACACCTCCTTCTACTTCATAGCTTTCTCTTTGTTTTATTTGACACCAACTTACCCAACAAGCCAGACTTCAGAGCTCCTCCAACCCTGGATGCCACTGGAGTTCACACGTTTTAAAAATGACTCTCCCTCCTATTGGTATTTCTACCATGAAGGACATACCACCACATGCAGTTACAGAAACCTAATATGAAATGACTACAAGTATCTACTCAGCTCTGGAAACACTCCAGGAACAAACTCTAATTCAGTCACATTGTTGTAGTCCTCATATTTCACCCACCATGATTGCCTGCTTCTCTAAGTTTGATACGAGAATACATTCTTTGGTCTACAGTCAGAGATTAGGAGACCTCTGTGGGAATCATTGGACAAGGAGTGCCACTCACTTCTCCTTTGCTTCTCAGCTAAATCTCCCTTGGATTGGAAAACCAGGACTCTGACCCCCCTAAAGTCTCAGACCTCTTCTTGCTTAGGATTTCACTTGCTCTGCCTCAAGCACACCATAACTGAATTTATGAAATTCTCCATGCAGTTACGATCCAAATGAGATATATCCACAAATCAACTGGGAAGAAAATTGGTCACAAATCTTTGAAGCCCATTCAGAAATGGTTCTCAACATTTTTAGTTTGTAGCACTTTAGAATCAGAAGTTTTGGCAGTTCAGTGATTTAAAAAGATTAAAAGACTCTACTCAATTCTAACATCTCAGCAATAACATAATCACTCCTATAGCTGGCATCTCTACTCCCTAGGATTTCCTTCCTGATGATAGGCAGGTGAACATTCTGGCCGACCACACCAGCAAGAAAGATGACAGACACCATACCCAGGATACTCTTGGCAGACTCAGTCAGCCTCTTATGTACTACCTGAACTTTTCCTTCCCCAAAGTACTCACTCTTTATCCTCCATTTAAAACCCTCCCAAGCTCCCCAGCGATCTCTTCTCCTTCAACGTGAAGCTCTGAAGACCATATGTTGCTCTGCCTTTAGCTATATTTTTCTGTACTTGCATGTTGCTTTATTTATTATGGGTTGATTAACGGGGTGGAGATGGAGGCTTCCCACAACCAGGTGGCAGGGCAGTGATGTCAGCACAGTTTAGTTTTAGACAGTTTACTTTGCTCCACTTGGAAGAATCCCAAATGTGTTTTTGACTCACCTAAATTTTATGATCACAAGAATGTCAACTCTAGAGTTCTTCCCTTTGTCTCCTGTATCTTTATATACTTTGTTGACCAAGACATGGTCTCTTAAATCCACTAATGAGATGCCTTCCATTCTATTGTATTTCCATTACATGCTGATTATTTCCAAGTATCAATAACAAACCTCTTGGATAAATATGTTTTATATGTTTGTTACTCTCACAACAGATTTACTTTCTAATTATAACTGTCATATAATGTCACATGGATCTTTAACCATCTTCAATTAGTTATCTCACTATTCAGTTGTCATTTGAGGGGACTATTTTGTACCCTGACCACACTTGCTTAGATACTCAAGAGGGAAAATTCTCACACATCACAGTAAACTCACTACCTTTATTAGGCAGTATTTGGTCTTAAAATATGCTTCTAACTTCTTATTTGCATAATAGCTTTTAACCCGTTCTAGATGGTCTCAAGAAACCCACTCAGTCGATTTTACATCTGACATATAATATTCACCGTAACTGTTAACAAAAAAATATTTTGCTGTTGATGGAAAAATTAAAGAATTCACTATCACCTGTTATGAACAACTGACTTCGAGTTTATTAACTGGGTATCAATAAAAGCTTACACAATTTATTCACAGTAAAGCACTAACGAGTAATGCCTTTCTCCTCTTATCTAATCCTTCTCACCACTCCAGGAGTGTTTAGTTACTATTTCAAACATATATAGGTTAAGTTCAGATATACATTTTGAACAGGGCTTTTTCTAAATGAAATCACTTCTTCTGAATGAATATATGTATTTCTGGTATATCCATTCCAAAGTAATACCATAGGGTTCTTCCTTTATAGCCTCTAATCCATAATTTTTTTTTTTTTTTTTTTTTTTTTTTTTTTTTTTTTTGCGGTACGCGGGCCTCTCACTGCTGTGGCCTCTCCCGTTGCGGAGCACAGGCTCCGGACGCGCAGGCTCAGCGACCGTGGCTCACGGGGCCCCGCCGCTCCACGGCATGTGGGATCTTCCCAAACCGGGGCATGAACTCGTGTCCCCTGCATCGGCAGGCGGACTCTCAACCACTGCGCCACGAGGGAAGCCCTAATCCATAATTTTATCACCCTTCTTCTACAGTGAGAACTCTGATTCCTAACAATATCAACATTTATTCATTTACTCAATTTATAATAAACACAAAATAATTTTGGAACTACTACAGTACCACCATCATAACGAATCTACTAAGTAAAATGCAAGGTTTTCCTGTAGCTTTATTTGCCCTTATAATATGGCCTCTTTTAATATAGTCCTTATAAGATGTTGCAGATCACTCCATTTTCTCAGTTCTTTCCAAACAAGGTCCTCTCAAATTATAACAATATTTATATAATCTCATATTCCAAGGGATTTATACATATGACCATATTAGGTATGTATCTGACAATGGCCCCTAGAACATATGTCTTCATGGTTATTCAGAAATTCATGTTGACAGGTATAGGGGAGAGCCTCATTCATATTCTTTATCAAGTTTGTGCCTAGGGAGCCAGGGTAATGAACCACCAGAACCTAAATCTGCAATCTTTTTGCTTACACCTCATTGGGGTTTATTCAGGCCCATCAGGATAAAAGTCAGACTTATTGGTAATTCAGTTGGATATTCTGTGCCTTGGCTATCAAATAATTGGAAGTTAAATGACCCTGAAGCAAATTTAAAAAAAAAAAACATGTCCAAGCAGAGTGCTGAGAGTCACACAAAGAAGCAAATCACATTTCATGTCCAAGGTCAAGTGCAAGAAAAGGAACAGGGCATAAAGCCAAAAGTTCAGCAATCAGATAAGTGCAAAACTGAGCAAGATGCAGAAAAGTAGCAACAATCCAGACTTTTGTTGTGTAATGGGTACATGTTGTATGGATGCATCACCCAAGCTAAAGGCGCAGCATGGGAATAATTGTTCATTTCTCCAGACATTGGCGATATTTCTATGAACATTACACAAACAATGTTATGATTCTCAAAGAACCTACCTACAGAAAAAAAAAGAATCAAGAACATACACAACATAGGAAAAATTACAAGGTCCAGTTTTCTAATATTATAGGTTATCTTTGATTTCTGAATAGAAGTTGTTATACACACACACTTCAGTCAAGGTCTTGCTTTAATAAAAAAGGAGACTGCCAGAGATGTGGAGAGTGAACTTGAGGACATGGGGAGGGAGAGGGGTGGGCTGGGATGAGGTGAGAGAGTGGCATGGACATATACACATATGCCAAATGTAGAATGGATGGCTGGTGGAAAGCAGCTGCATAGCACAGGGAGATCAGCTCGGTGCTTTGTGACCACCTAGAGGGGTGGGAAGGAGACGCAAGAGGGAGGGGATATGGGGATATATATATACGTATAGTTGATTCACTTTTTTTTTTTTTTTTTTTTGCAGTATGTGGGCCTCTCTCTGTTGTGGCCTCTCCCGTTGTGGAGCACAGGCTCCGGACGCGCAGGCTTAGTGGCCACTGCTCACGGGCCCAGCCGCTCCGCGGCATGTGGGACCTTCCTGGACCGGAGCACGAACCCGTGTTCCCTGCATCGGCAGGTGGACTCTCAACCACTGCGCCACCAGGGAAGCCCACTTATTCACTTTTTTATACAGCAGAAGCTAACGCACCACTGTAGAGCAATTATACTCGAATAAAGATGTTGAAAAAAAAAAAGGGAGGCTGCCAGGAGATGATCTGTCTTTTCAGCTTTATTATTAGTGTAAACTTATTTTTTGACCATTGGTGTAAGCATTTAGCTATTTTTATGTTTGTCACATACGTAGTATTAATATTTCCACCGCTGAAAATGACAGAGGCTATACTCCTGAAAGCTACTTGATAGTTTTAATTTCCAATTCCAAATTCAACTGAGAAATGAAAACCCATTGAACATTTAGAGAAAATAATTTTTTGTTTTTTAAAAATATGTTCTTATAGATAACCAGCAAATATTGATAGAAGTTTCTTATACAATCTGTTGCTTGTCACATACCTTTAACAGAACACTGACATGCTCTATTTTCTGTATTAATTTTTCTAAAGTAAATGGATTTTTATGGAAGTGAAGAATCAAATTAATGTCTTTGATATGTTATCTTATTAGTATAATTTAGAGGAAATGGAGTATGCATGACCCAAGGTGCAAATCTTGAGGCAGAAAATTTTTGCCTGAAATTAGCGTTTAAGTAAGGATAGAAAGATAGTAAGACAAAGATTCATGTACATCTAATAATTTTGCAATTTCATTCTTTTTATCATTTAAGTAACTCTGACTTCCTTTGGTCATCACTTTTTTCTGTTTTCCAACTGAATAAATATTGATTAAAAAAGATTCTGCCTCATACTTCTGTGGCTGCTTTTGTAATTCCAAATGAAGCCTTCTTCTACAAAATTTAATCAATATCTTTACCAAAAAAATAGAAATTTGGGTAATATCCTTTTTCTTCTGATTTCAAATTAATCAATTTTAACAGCATTCACTTAGTTCGAAGTCAGGAAATTCCAATGACTACTGTGCAGTTTCCAGAATCAGGCAGTTGAATGCTACTCAGTTGGAATGGGAAAAGGCAAAAAATCCTGGCTATCCCATTGGCCTGCTGGCATAATTGAGGACAGGAATAGTCTAGCTGCTCCAACGTAGCTCAGGATATATGTCACAATTTTAGAACTCATGAATGAAGAAGTACCAGGTTATGGGCTGGACCCAACTTTAGGCCCAATGTATCCAGTTTTCAAGGTAATAATACTGCGCTGGGTACTGCCAAGGAATCCCAGGCCATATATAGTCCTATGTCTCAGTAATAATGAACTTCTAAGACCCGGATGGCAAATAGGTGTAATTTTGCATGTGAACTCTGATTGATGGCTTCCTAGAGTAACTTCTTTAGAACATTCTAAGGCCACTTAGAGGAACAGTGCCAAGATAGATTAGCAATGTCTACAACGGATTCAGAAAGGAGGAAATAGCAACTTAAATATCCCATATTTTCTGATCCTGATCCATAGATTTCAGGGCAAAAATAGTTGAAATACCTAGCTCAGAAGTTCAAGTACAATATAAAATGCGATAAGAATAGTTTATCTCTACCAGTCTGCACTCCCTCTCCCTAACAGAGGAACTTCCCAATCTCTATCAATGTTTCCTTTTATGTGTCTCTCCCTCTCCTCAAGTATTTCCTAATTCCTCCTTTTCTCTGCCATAAAATAGAATTATGAACTTATTTAATAAAACAAATTTTCTTTCTTCTAAAAACGTCATATAACGAACTTTTATATAGTGTACTCTCCCAACTACAACAAAAGTTTCCGATCAAATTTAATATGTTTTTACTTGTGTGTGACAAATGTTATTATTTTTAGTAGATCAATTCACCTTTAAGAGAAAAAAGAGGGACTTCCCTGGTAGCACAGTGGTTAAGAATCCCCCTGTCAATGCAGGGGACACGGGTTCAGTCCCTGGTCCGGGAAGATCCCACATGCCACGGAGAAGCTAAGCCCTTGAGCCACAACTACTGAGACCGTGTGACACAACTACTGAAGCCCATGCACCTAGAGCCCGTGCTCTGAAACCAGAGAAGCCACCACAATAAGAAGCCCTCTCACCACAACTAGAGAAAGCCCGCAGGCAGCAACAAAGACCCAATGCAGCCAAAAACTTAATTAATTAATTAATTAATTTTTAAAAATAGAGAGAAAAAAGAATACAAAGCATTCCATTTCCTGTTGAAGGGTCATAGATTAGAAGTCACCTGATCCACATGGACATGGGTGTGTAGGCTGGACTTTGCCTTGGGGTCTGTCTGCCCAGCAACAAATGCTTTGCTTCCTTCACCCCAGCTCATCCCCAATTCTGATAATAGCATCTTGATTTTTCTTTGAAGACCACAGTCCACCATGCTCAGTACACATGGTTAGGAAAAAAGGCAGGAGTGGCCTCATCCTCAACATCCAGCAGTGTCACATGTCACAGGTCTGGCCAATCCCAGTGGTTCAAGGATGGACATATGAACCAACTTTGTCCAAGTGAGCTCAAACCTGGGACTTTTGTGAAAATTACTGGGATGTAGAAAAACTCTTTCTGTTGAAGTCATTAAATTTAAAGGATGAAACCCTGGCATGGGGGGTAGGGGGTGGAAACCATAGAAACAGAACTTGTGTAGAGAAAGTAGAATAGACGTTACCAGGTGCTGTCAGGGAGAGGAGAAGAAGTGCTGTTGTTTAATAGATACAGAGTTTTGTTTGAGATGATGAAAAAGTTCTGTATATAGATAATGTTGATGGTCACACAACATGGTGAATATACTTAATGCCACCGAGCCATAAACTGAAAAGTGGTTAAAATGGTAAATTTTATGTTATTTATATTTTACCAGAATAAAATAATACAATTAAAAATATCCAAGATAAATCAACTCATAGAATCTTATAAAAATCATCTGAGGCAAGTAGTATTATTCCCAAATAACAGACTTAACATTTAACAGGTTAAGTGACTTGCTCTGGTCACACGGTTGGTCAGCAACAGATCTAGGTGCCAAACAGTCTGTGGTAAAGGACCAACTCTGTAAAATTCCCAACTGTCACACACTGACACTTTGAAAAATGCACTAAAAATAAATAACCGACATGAATGATATTTTAAAATAAGACCACTAAAAACAAATATAAATAAACAAACAAAAACAGAGCCTGCCTGTGAGTGAAGCAGTACTAGGGAAAGTAAAGACAAATCAGAGAAAGATCTAGTCCTGATGAGGCCACAAGAGTTCCTGGATCAAACTCTGACTGAGCCAGTGTTACTTAGACTTTTCAGGATTATAAGCCAATAAGTTCCCATTTTTGGCTTCTGTCAAAATCAACTGAAGGATCCCTGACTAATAGAGGAATTTAACAATTTACAGAGTGCTGTAATTGCCCCAAATTTGGAGAAGGCTGGGAAAATCGCTGGCCTGATGAGGCTGCTCCTCACAGAGCAGCTGAAGTAGGAGGCTGAACTCCTTTCCCTTTGGGGTGAGGACTTGGAGAAGAACATAAGGTACTGAGCCCGGGGCTAGCAAGAGGATAAAAAGCTGTATCCTTGGCTCTATGGGCCCTAAAACATTTGGTAAAGATAGCTGAATTCATAAAACATTTCATTGGATTTTTTCGAAGAATAGTGAAGAATGTGGCTTCATCTTTAAATGGACATTTAAAAGAAAAAGAGGAGCAGGCATCAACTCAAGAGCAAAGAAGCAGAGAGAGGCATGAAGGATGTTGGTCAAAGCATACAAACTCAGTTATAAGATTAATAAATTCTGGGGGTCTAATGAATAGCATGGGGATTATAGCTAATAACATTGTATTGTATACTTCAAAGTTCTAAGAAACTAGGTCTTAAATGTTCTTATTACTGTAAAATATGGTAACTATTTTTTAGTTTAATGGTATGTGGTAATTTAACTTGATTGTGGTAATCATTTCATAATGTATACACATACTAAGCCATCACATTGTACACATTTAAATAATCTTGGATAACCTAATTTTTTTTTAAAAGAAGTCACAGAAAGCAGAGGAGGGCCAGGAACAAACCGGAAATGAGACAGATCAAAAGAGAATTATGTGGAACTTTTGAAGAACATCCAAAACCATGAGCAGAACTGAAAACAAATTGAAGAACTGGTAACACAGGCTCTGGTTCCATAGGAACAAAGAACTGGTACTGAGTAGCTTCAGCCGCTCTAGACAGAAATATATCCAGACTCCATTTAGTCTCTGTCCTGCCCGATTCACCAGTAATGTTATCTGACAGCCCCATTCAAGATGGAAATTTGTCCCCCTGCAAGCATTCCTAATCCTTCTTGTGTGGAGTTTCTTCTTTTCTTTTACCTAGATAAGTATTTTCTTCTTACATTTCCATAAGCTGTAACTTTAGTACACTTTTAATATTTAACTGAAAAAAATAGAAACTTTTAGTCTTCTCATTACTTCATAATATGCTTTTAAATTAGTCCTTGACTAAGATAAAAATATCTTTTCCATGTATCCAAAAATAAATAAATAAAGCCATTTCACTCTTGCTTTATTGCTCTTTCGAAGCCAGTACAAGCGATAAGGTTTGACAGTGTTATAGCAATGAAAAGATCATAAATATTTTAATATATGTAAGCTGCTCTTTGACAACCTTGAATACAGAAATGCTGTCTATTTGCTTTTTTAAATAGTAATTGCTAGCCTATGTTTCTGTTCCCAGAGAAACAAAGATCACTGCAGTGTTTCTATATTCACTGTGAACACAAATGTAGGCTTCCTAAATGTGTTAATGAGGAGCCTCCCAGTGATCTCTCTGCCTAGGTGTTTTATCATACCTGTTTCCTGATCTGCTCAGCCTCACCTGCATTGGCATCCCAGCTCCCCTACCACTGAGCCATGGCTTCATCACTAATAGACTCCTCATTTACATATTATTTGCATATTTGAAATTTCTTCACATAATTTTAATAACTGTGCATCCTTCTGGGCATATGTAACATAATGATCCTGCCAGTCTTCTGAAGATGTCAGGTGAGACTCATTGCTAGAATTTTATTAATGTTGTTAACAAATATTAATGGAGGTCCTGCTTGGCCCCAGGTATTGCTCTAGGTGCTGAGGATGCAACATGGAATATGATACAGTCTCCACATTCCAAGAGCTTACAGTGAAATAAAGGGGAGCAGGCATGAAAAGAGGCAATTAAAATATAGTGAATAGGGTTTCTAATAAATGGCCTTTCTTTATTGCTTCCACAGTATAAAGTGGTTGAGCAAACCCTCAAGGTGTCAGCAAGGCCATATCCCCTCCAGAGACTCTAGGAGAGAAGCCCTTCTTTGTTTCTTTCAGATTCTGGTGGTTGTCAGCATTCCTTGGTGTTCCTTGTCCTGTGGCTCCATTACTCCCTATTCTGACTCCATCCTCACATCAGTGTCTCCTCTGTGTATCTCTCTAATCCGCCTCTCTCATATAAGGACACTTGTATGGCATTTAGGACCTACCTGGATAATCCCAGATGATCTCCTCATCTAAAATCCTTAATTTAGTTACATCTTACCTTTTTCCAAAGTAACATTTATATGTTCTAGGGATTAGGATATGGACATATCTTTGGGAAACTGTTTTCAAACTACCATACCTAATAAGGGAATATCATTAAAAAAGTGGTGTCAAAAAATTAACAACTAAACAAAATGGACACATTTCTTGAAAGATACAAATTACAAATAAGACACAAGAAAAAATAGACAACATAAATAGCCTTACATCAACTAAGGAAATTGCATTTTTAATTAAAGATCTTTCCACAAAGGACATTTGAGGTCCAAATGGCCTCACTGATAAATTACAGTCAACATCTAATAAGAAATAAGACCAATCTTACACAAATTCTTTCAGAAAATAGAGACTACAGACACACATCCCGTGCAGGAAAGGGCTAATGCAGCAGGCCTGGGTTCTTCAAAATCTGCACATTCTCAAGAGTGTCCTTCCTCTCGTACTGCCCCTTGGCCACCTCCTGGGATATGATCTCTAAGCCCTTGGGATATTCTGACTGATAAGAATGTGTTTGTATGCCTGAAGCCTTAGACCACATGATACCAGCTTGATCAGATAGTTCATCTGAATGTGATTTATGATGAACACCTGTTTTTGCTCTGAAGATCTGCAGTCTCAAACCAATACTCAGGTGAACACCCCTAGTTGGTAACATACATGTTGTCACACATCATTAGGAGAAGAATAAAGGACATCATGTGACTCCACTAAGAGAGGATACCTGGAAGCTTAAGCTTGGTTTCTCCTGAACATCAACCCATGTACCTTTTCCTTTGCTGAATTTAATGTGTATCCTTTCACTGTAATAAACTGTAATCATGAGTATAATAGTTTTCTGAGTCCTGTGAGCCTTCTAGTGAGTCATCAAGCCTGAAGGTGGTCTTGGGGATCCCCAGGACACTTCCCAACTCATTTAATACTATGAGGTCAGTATTATTTTGATGCCAAAAGCAAAGGAATAACAAGAAAATTATAGACCTATATTTCTCTTGAATATAGATGTAAAATTTCTTTAAAAATAGTAACAAAAAGAACTCAGCAATAGAGAAAAAGGATAATACATCATGAGCATGTGGATTTTATTTTAGAAACACAAGGTTGATTTAATATTTATAGATCAATCCATGTAATTCTCCACATTAACATAATAAAAGAGAAAAGCCACATGATTCATCTCAATAGATGCAGAAAAAGCATCTGACAAAAATTCACCAGGCATTTGTGATGAATTTTCAACAGATTAAGAATTAAAGGAAACTTCATCAACCTGACAAAGGACATCAATGAAAAATTTATAGCTAAAATCTCACTTAATGGTAAACACTGAATGCTTTCCCTCTAATTTTGAAGGTAAATCAAGGATGTTCACTATCACTTCTTTCAACATTGTACTGGAGTTCCTAGCCAGTGCAATAAGATAAAAGTAAATGAGCTGAAGGGATAACAACTAAAAGAAACAAGCAAAACTCTTTATTCATAGGTGACAAGGTAGTCTACATAGAAAATTCTAAGGAATCTAAAAGAAAACTGTTAGAACTAATAAATATATTTAGTCAGATGGAAGAATAAACAATCAATATGAAAAATTAATTTCAGTATACTAGAACAATCAGAAAGTACAATTTAATTTACAATATCATCCAAAAACATAAAATAATATAAATTTGAAAAATCCATGCAAGACCTTTATACTGGTAACTATAAAACATTGCTGAGAAAAATTAAAGAATGTCTCAAATAGATGGATAGATACTCCATATTCATGGATCAGAAGGCCCAATATTGTTAAGATGTCAATTTTCTACAAAATTGTCAATGGCTTCTGTGTAGTAACAGTCAAATCATTCCAGGACACATTTTCGACAAGCCAAATTTAAAATTTATATCAAAAGGCAGAGACCTAGACTAGCCCCCCAAAAGGACAACTTTGGAGGGCTTACACTCTCTGATTTCAGGCAAAACTGTAAAGCTATCATAAGCAATAAATTGTGGTACTGGTGCAAGACTAGACGTATACAACATTGGAATAAGATAGTGTCCAGAAACATACATACATATAGTCAAGCAATTCTCTACAGCAATCCAAATCTAATTCAAGGGGCATAAAATACTCCTTTGCATAAATAGTGCTGGAACAATTAAATATCCATATTCATATGGACAAAAATCAGCCTCATCCCTTGCCTCATACCACACAGAAATTAACTGAAAATAATTTATAGCTTTAAATGTAATAGCACAAAATATAAAACTTCTAGAAGAAAACATAGGAGTAAATCATTGTTACCTTACAGTAGACAGAGATTACTTTGATAGGTCCCAAAAAATACAAATTAGAAAAGAAAATAATTGATAAACTATACTTCATTGAAATTTAAAACTTTTGCTTTTTTCAAAAATGCTTTTAGAAAAGTAGAAAGGCAAGCCACATACAGAGGAAACTATTTGCAAAACATTCATCTGATAAAGGACTCATATCCAGAATATATATGGAACTCACATTAACTGAATAAGAGGAAAACTAACAACCCAACATAAATATGTTAACTAACAATTCACCAAAGAAAATACATGAATGGCAAAGAAGCACTTGAAAAGATGGTCAATATTATTAATTATCAGTAAAAGCAAACTAGCACCACAGTGAAATACCACTACATCTCTATTAAAATGATTAACATTTAAAAGCCTGACAATACTAAGTGCTGATAACTGCAAACGACTATGAAGTAGCTTTTGGGGGTGATGAAAATGTTCTGTGTCTTGGCTGTGGCGGTGGTGAGTACATGCATTTATCAAAACACAGTGGACAATACTTTAAATGGCCACATTTTATTATATGCAAACTATACCATAATAAAGTCTATTTATTTTAAAATTACAGTGAACACTAAATAAAAGTGTTCGTACTACTGTAATTAACGGAATGAACATGCCCATGATGCTCATTCTATTTCAATAAATGTAATTACACCATATTCTTCTAAGCTCCTTTCTAAAGTATTTAGAACTTTCTCCAAAAATCCTGCATTTACTTTCCAGCACCCATTGAAAAGATCTATGCTTATTCTTGTTTTTTTTATAGACAGGGGACCAAAGATAACTAGAAGTTTCCCTCAATATCCTGAATATCCAAAAGAGCTAATGCAATAGCAGGTCCAAATTTCTTGATATATATTTATATAATTCCTCTTTCCCAAGATGAGATGCCTATTTTGATTTGTTTTCCCTTAAGAGCCTTAGTTTGTTTTTCCTTCCTCCGTTTGCACTCATACAGCTCATCCAAGTATCTATCTTTCATTAAACTCAGGGATGATTTCATGCTCAGGCCAGAAGAAGAAAACAACTGGGTTGTTTACCTGCTCAGACATTATCTTCTTGTGTCACAGAGGTTCTCTTTATGCTAATGAACTTGGGTGTTTGTGCAACTCGGGTCTCTGATTCTTATATTTATTTTTTTTCCTTTTTTTAAATAATACCAATTTACTTCTTTCCCCTCATCTCTCCACAAACTGGGGTAAAAGACTTCCAAACAAAGTACTGCAAAAATAGACTCCACGGGAAATGCAGAGACAGTAATTACAGGCCCTCTGACATTCCTACCTGTTTAAGTAGGTATTTCACACAGATTTGGCACAGCTTCACTTGCAATAGTCCCTATTTTTGTTTAAAAAAAAAAGTTTTACTTGGCGTGTTTTTTTCAGTCATAACGCTTTTTAAAATTCTTACATTTCTACCACTTTGGAAGTAGTTTCTTGTCACATTCATTATTAACTTCTTTGAATAAATATTGTTCATAATTTAAATCTGAGGCCCAGGCAGGATATTTTTAAAGTCTATTTCTAACTGACATTCTTCTCCTTTGGGCTCTTGGAAAAGTCTTGGATATCTGGATTTCAATCGCTAACAAAACTTGTCATGTCACCATTTTTCTTACAGTTGTAAAGTAAGCTCCCTTTTAGACCCCTTTTAATCCACTTCCTACTTCCACTTCTCTCATTGACACTAATTACCTTGGTCAACTGCAGTCAGTAAAGAAATTTCCTCTGTTGTAGGCTAGTCATATTTTGTTTTTATTTCCTGAAGCTTAGATAAAATATCCCCCCCATCACCCCACATATTGACTATGCTCCTGTTCTGATTCCATGTACACAAGCTACAGTCCAGTTTTTCACTATCCTCAGTACTTAGGAAGGAGGGCTCCCTGAGACCATGGTGACCGTCCCAGTTACTACAACAGGCATACACTCGACCGTAAATTAGTAAGATCACGTTCTGGCTTATCTACCTACATCTGGGGAATTGAGGCAACATGAGTCAGCAACGGAGCAGTTGAATATACTGAAAAATTCCCATTTCTAGAATTGTGAGGGCAAAGATTCATCCCTGGCAGTAGTGAAATGCTGAGAAGCCCTGTCTCTCACCAGCCAGCACTGCCACAAGCACCCACCACCAGTAAAATGGCGCCAGTAAGTGCCAAGCACCACATGAAACTCTATGATGGGTACAATATGTAGTTCTGCAGGGTTTTCAATCAACTTTCACCCCTCTCCTCCAGTGCCTGGTCTGCGCTGAAGGGGATTACAGAATCCCCTTATGTTGTAACATAATTCAAATAGGAGAAAAGACGGGCTTCCCTGGTGGCGCAGTGGTTGAGGGTCGTCCTGCCAATGCAGGGGACACGAGTTCGCGCCCCGGTCCGGGAGGATCCCACATGCCGCGGAGTGGCTGGGCCCGTCAGCCATGGCCGCTGAGCCTGTGCGTCCGGAGCCTGTGCTCCGCAACGGGAGAGACCACAACAGTGAGAGGCCCGCGTACCGCAAAAAAAAAAAAAAAAAAAAAGCCTTTCCCCCAGCTTACCCACTGGAGTCAACAAACAGTGAGAGCTTCCTGCCTCTCACAGAATGGGACCAGGCTGTATTACCCCACCTTTCTCATGTATGCCACATAATAAAGGGTTTTAAACAGACCAAGAAACAAAAAAAAAAGGCCTACTGTCAGGAAGCTAACACAGTAAAGCCACATGTGCCAAGTTGTATAATGTCACATGTATTTTTTTAATTTATTTAAGACACACCATCAGTTCAACAACGGCTTTACTAGGTGTGTGTGTGTGTGTTCAGTTGTAAGACATATCCTTATTTCAGAAATATTCCCTAGAGGGATGGTTAAATGGAATATTAACAATGGAAGTGCAAATATTGATGTTGATGGTGCAAATTAAACCTATGTCTAATTTCTACCATTTGTAAAAAATGTAATAAATAACTAAGTGACAAACTCGATTAATATACATAGGATAAAAACACAATGAGATGAATCTTTTCTGAACCAAACTAGTTCTTTTAAAAGAATTTCTCAGTGGGGGAAAAAAGACCTGAAAAAGAAAAAATACCCCATACTTGAGCTGAGGCAGAACTCTGGGGTGGGATGTAGTTAGCTGCACCTCTGGCAAATAGCTGGTATTCGTGATAAAATGCTGGAGCAATTTTCTGATAGATGATAATGAGATTCAAACTCCTTTTGAGAAATTAGAGTCACATCACTCAGCTTATAGTCATCTTGCAATAAGCCTAATGATCTTTAAGTAGACATGCTTTTTTGTTTAAGAAAGCTAATTTAACAATGACTACTTAACCACTTATTTCCCCAAAAGGTGTCTCTACCAAGAGCAAATCTTTGAATTGTCTTTCTTAGGAGCCTTCTCCCTCTGGCTAGCTTGAAATAAAACTTTGACACATGCTTATCATCTGAGAAGTTGTAACACAAGCATTAAATCACAAGTGATAGTGATAAATTAGATACGCCTCTGCTTTCCCCAAGGAAGACCATGGGCTTTGAGAGGCAATAATGTGACTGAAGGAAAGCCCAGGCCAAAACAAAATGAAAAACAGAAAGGAAAAAGGGGGGGGGGGACAGGGAGTGGGAGAGGGAGAGGGAGGGAGAGAGAGGGAAAGAGGGAGGAAGGAAGGAAGGAAGGGAGAAAGGGAGAAAGAAAGAAAAAGTTTTGATTCTGAAGGCTGGAAACCAGAGGACAGATTCTCCTTTAACTGAGGAAGAAAGAAGCTCAGCTTGAGAGGAAGAAAAACAGTTTGAAACTTAAGACACACTGACTTCTTCTTTCCCCCCTTGGTGTCTATACGTTTGTTCTCTACACAAACCTTTTCAGACAGAACCACAAACCAAAATTTGTATTATACCTCCTTCTTTGATAAAAATGTAGAAAAGAAAAACATAGCTAAACCAATTATCTCCTAATTGGAGAGCCTAAGTAAATGGAATTAAATATTAACTGCTCCTATAAATTAAGACTTTTACATTTCTTTTTTTAATTTGGCAAGTTAGACACATTTATAAAGTATTCTCCTAAAGAGTTCCTTAGTAACTAAAGCAGATTCCAAACTTCTGTGGAAATAATTCTCATCTATGGAAAATATATATTTTTCTAGATGATTACTATTATTTTAAAGTTATGTATAAACTTTCACAAAATGTGTTTTATCATGTTTCTTTCTAACAACAATTATTCTTTAAGGAAGTGATCGGTGTTACACAACCTTGCCAAATCAGAAGAATCACCTGGGCAGTTTATTACTGGGAAAATACAGGTTCCCAGGACCCTCCTTTGGAGAGTCTGATTCAGTTGGTCTAGAATGTGGCAAAGGAATCTTCAGTTTTAACAACTATCCTAGGCAATTCTAATGACTAGGTAAGTTTGGGAAACCCTGAGCTTGATTATCTGTGTCATAAACTATGTCTCAATTTCACAGGAAGCAGCTGATCCATTAGCTGAAACATTTCTGTGTACCAGAACAAGTATTGACAAATTGTGTTCCTGCTCTTCTGCACAGCCAAACTTTTCAAAAGGGTTGCCTACAAATGTTATCTCTATTTCTTCATTCCCCAGTCTTTTTTTTCAAAGAAACAAAATATATTAATACATGATGTGTGAATTTTTTTTCTTTATCCTGTATCTCAATTTATATTGGCTAATCTGGGTCCCTTACCTTTCCACAGAATTTATGGTCAGTTTATCAAAATCCACCAAAAGAAAAAAGAAATGCACTAAATGTAAAGTAAATTTAAGGAGAATCGTCATCTTTTCACTCACCCGTACTGAGTTCCAATGCCATGGTTTGTTCATTAACTCATTGTATGCCCTTCAAGAAAGTTTCAGAATTCTCTCCATAAAAGTTATGCCTGCTTTTGTAGATATATTCCTAAGTAATTTTTAGTTTTTATTGCTAACCTGAATGGAATTTCTTGAGTGTGGGTGTGGCTATGAAAGAAACAAATAACAAAATATACAAACAGAAGATGTATGAAACATTGTAGATGTTGAACACTGTAAAAACAGCAATATAAAAAAACCCATCTGGGGCTTCCCTGGTGGTGCAGTGGTTGAGAGTCCGCCTGCCGATGCAGGGGACACAGGTTCGTGCCCCGGTCCAGGAGGATCCCACGTGCCGCGGAGCGGCTGGGCCCGTGAGCCATGGTCGCTGAGCCTGTGCGTCTGGAGCCTGTGCTCTGCAAAGGGAGAGGTCACAACAGTGAGAGGCCCGCGTACCAAAAACAAACAAACAAACAAACAAACAAACCCCATCTGCTTCCTTCCCCACAAAAAGTAGGACTACCCAGAATCTCATGTGGAATCTTACCTCCATGATCTTATTCCTCCCTTCCTCTTTCATTGGTATAACCTCTACTGTAAATTTTGTATTAGACATTCCAGGGCTTTTCTTTATAATGCTATCACCTATGAATGTATCTATGAACAATACACTGATCAGGGTTTGAGGGTTTTCAACTCTATAGATAGAATCATGCTGTATTTATTCTCTATACTTCTTTCAGTCAAAATCACATTTTTCAACTGAGCCATATTGATACATGTGATGGTTATTCAATCACTGTCACTGCTGTGGAGGGTTTTCAATGGTGAACATGCTAAATTTTGTTTAGTCTACTGTAGATGGCCATTTTGGTTGTTTTCAGTTTGGGGCTATTACAAAAAATGCTGGTATGAACAATGCTGTATATGTATCTTCAGGCACTGTACTGGTTTTTCTAAAGTCTATGCCTGGGAGTGGAAATGCTGAATCATTGTATCTACTTCCGTTCAAATGTAAAACTATTTTCCTAAGCAGTGTACCATTTTACACTTCAACATTGTCTAAGAGTTTCTGTTGCTCCATATTGATGACAAAACTTGGCATAAGGCTATTTAATTTTTGTCCATTTTTGGGGTATGGAATGGTATCTGATTGTGGTTTTCATTTGTATTTCTCTAATTCTAATGAGGTAAGCACCTTTTTATAAGTCTATTGGCCATCTGGATCTCCTCTTTTGTGAAATGCCTGTTTAAATCTTTTGGCTATTTTTTGATTGGGTATCTCTCTTTTATGTTGATTTCTAGAAGATCACTATGTATTCTGAATATTAATCTCATTTCAATTACATCTGATATTGAAGATATTGAAAATTATCTTCCGACTGTGACTTGCCTTTATGCTCCCTTTATGTGTCTTTTGATCGAGAAGTTCATCATATAAAGTGAGCAAATTTAGTCTTCTTCTTATGGGTTGCATTTTTTTGTATCCTATTTATGAACTCCTTCCCTATTCCAGTGTTATAAAGTTAATTTCTCATATTGCCTTAGAAAAGTTTCATAGTTTTGCCTTAAATATTTGTCCTTAATCTACCTGGAATTCATATTTGTGTATGACATGAAGTAGGGATTGAATGAAATTTTAAAATTACATCTTGCATATTCTATTTGCTTGCTGCTGATATATAGAAACAAGAGTAAATTCATCTTGTATCCAGCAACCTTGCAGATTTTCTCATTAGTTCTAATATTTATCTGCAGACTCTCTTTGGTTTTCTCTGGGAGAAATTTCTTTGTTGACAATTTTTTTCTTTTATTCTGTCTAGTGCTTTACCAGTTATTTCTTTATTTTATCTATTGCATTGATTAAGACCTCCAGCACAATACTGAGCAGAAGCAATGATAATGAGAATTCTTGCATAGTTCCTGATCTTAAAAGAAAATGTTCCCAAAGATACCATTCATAGGCTAAGGGAGTTTCTTTCTATTTCTATTGCTAAGAGTTTTGTTATCATTGTTTTGCCTGTGATTATGGTAAATTACTTTATAAAATTTCAGTTAGTAAATCATTCATACATTCTTGAGATGATTCTTGCTTGGTTAAGATGTTTCTTTTTTTAATTCAGTGGTCGATTTCGTTTGCAAATATTTTTTAAGAGTATTATAACTATGTTCATAAATAAGACTGGCCTTTAATTTTCCTTTCTCATACTATCTTTTTTGGGATATCAAAGTTACCTGGACTCATGAAAGGAGTTGAAGTGTACACCCTTTTTTACTATTGTATAAACATGTCTTATAAGATTGGAATTATTTTTTTCCTTAAAAGCTTCATAAAACTCAGCTTAAAAAGGTTCTGAGGAGGGTGCCATCATTGTGTGTCAATATTTGAATGTTCCTTCCGTTTTTTAGTGTGTATAAGTCTTTTCAGATTTTATAATTCCTTTTGAATCCATTTTCTAGAAAAGTATTTGTTTCAGCTCTTTTTCAATCATGAACATAAGTCTGTTTATAGTGTTCTCTTCTTTTTAAGTTTTTACTTTACATATAGTGATGCCTTTTATTTAATGTCTAGCCTTGTTTATTTGTGCTTTTTCTTTATTTTTGTTCTTGTTCAATCTTGGAAAAAGTTAATTTATTTTATTACTCTTTTCCAACAATTAGCTTTTGGTTTAGTTGATCTTATATTGTTTGATTTCTATTTCCTTAATTTATGCTTATATCATTATTATTTTCTTTCTTTTATGTTTTTTGGGATTAAACTATTTTTCTTTTTAAAAAATTTTAGTTGAATACTTAGCTGATGAATTTTTAGTCTTCTTGTTTGCAAATGTGTTTATTACATTTAAAGAAGAAACTGGAGTACAAACAAAATAATTGTACCCCTTCTTGCCCAGTGAAATTTTATTAAGCTAGTTCTTTCCTGTCCTTTGAGTAAATTCTATAACAGAACTCATGACTTTTTCCTTCATCTCTGTCAGGGAGGAAGAAATTTTCCTCGACCTTTCTAAGTTCTTCTGGCTGGTCTAAGAATTCAATTGACATGAGACAGATTAACAGGAGAAAATCAAACAAAAGTTTAACAACATGTATACATGGGAGAGACCTAGGAAAACTGAGTAACTCACCAAAATGGCCAAAACCCTCACCTTAAATACCATCTTCAGCTAAAAAAAAAAGATATCAGGGGTAGTGATTTGGGACTTCAAAGGGGAAGAAGGCGATTGACATGGAGATGGGAAAGCAGATGTTTGGTAAGCAAATTTTGCTGGGCCATGCAGAGAAAATGGGACCCAGAAAGAACTGATCTCTATGGACCACACCTAGTCCAAATTCTTTTCAGACATCTCTGGTGATAGCTGTATTCAGAAGACAGGCTCTCTACCTAAATTCTTTAGGCAACTAAGGAGGAAGTAAAAAGCAAGACTTCCTGAGTCTTCTGTTTCTTAAAAATAATCAGCCTAAATTTATCTTCATGCCAAAGAGACACATTTTGGAGTAGGAAATTTGTTTCCCTATGTCGCAAATGACAAGAATCTTCTGGTCACTTCAGTCCCAAGAATAGTCTAAGTGTAATACTTAAAAGAGTTGGCCCCATGTAATAGTCAAAACTCTGAAATTCATGAAAGGTTAAAACTTCTTCCCACTTCTCATTCAGGCCTGCTTCAGCAGGGGAATCTGCTGTGCAAAAGAGAGTTTTGGTCTATGCTGCTTTTCTGTTCCCCACCCTCTCACCCTATTCTCACTGAAGATTCTGCTCCCCCCACGCCACAGCCCACTAGCAATGGCAGCCAGGAATTCTCAGGGTTCGGAGCAGGAAAGCCTTTCTGTGACAGCATCCAAGGGTTCGGTAGATGTTCAAAGCTACCCTTCTACTCATTATATTAGTTAGGACTCTCTAAAGACCCAAATTAAGGGACATTTTACAACATAACTGGCCAGTACTCTTTAAGAATGCTGTGGTCATGAAGACAAAGGATTGTTCCAGATGAAAGGAGACTGAGTAGACGTGACAACTAAATGCAATGTGTGATCCTAGATTTGGATGTTGGATGCAAAAAAGGATACAAGTTGGACAATTGACAAACTTTGGATAACGTTTGTCATTAGATAGTGCTGTATGAATGGTAATTCCCTGGTTTTCATAGTTGTACTGTGGCTATGTAAGATATTAACATTTAGGAAACCTGGATGTATAACAGGATTTTTCAGTACTATTTTCAAACTTTCTTGTATGTCTGAAACTATTCTAAAATAACACATAAAAAAAAGAGTATGCGCCTTTGATCTCCTGTTTAAATCTCTAGTCCAGATCTCTCCTCTGAACTCCAGACTAGTTTATCTAGTTTGTTCACTTTCCTGTTTGATATCTCCACTGGGATGTACCACAAACATTTCAAGCTTAAAATTTCTCACATTGAACTCTTATCTTATCTTCAAAATCTCTCCCACCAAAAGTCTTTTTCCTGATCCCTAAATGCCACCACTACCTATCTAGCCTCTCAAAGCAGATTTCTTGCCATCATTCACCATATTCAACCCATCACTAAAACCTGTTGATCCTCTTTGCAAATATATATCTCAAATCCATGTGATTCTCTCCATTTCTATTGCCATGACTCTAGTCTAAGAGTCATGACCTTGACCTCCTGTGTAGTCTACTGTAATAGCTTGTCTAACTAGCCTGTCTGCTTTGACTAGGGCCACCTTCCAAGCCATTCTCCAAACAGGTTCCATGTGATCCCTTTAAAATGTACATTAGATCATGACTCTCCCACTTTGAAAATACTTCAATAGCATCTCATTGTACCTAGAATAAAATTTAAAATTCTTAACCTGGTTTAAGGCAAACTGAGCCTGTACAATTTGTCTGCCCTCCTTAACTCTCCTCCAAACACACATACACTGTTACTACACTCTACATCACTCACCAGGCCCCAGAACACAGCATGCATGAGAGTCCTCAAGAACTGCAATCGATTTGTTGCCTCAGGATCTATGCAATTGTTATTTCTTCTTCATTGGATGTTCCTCCTACTGCCTAGGATCCTCTTCCTAATAGTTTCCCCTTAACTAGTTCCTTTCCATCCATCACATTCAGAGCTCAGATTAAATGTCACCTTTTAGAAGTTTTTCTTTTATAACACTTAGGATAATTTTTAATTATAACTCTATTTGTCACTTACTTGGTTTCTGTGTCTCCCAGTAGACTTCAAGCTCATTGAGAGCTGGAATCAGGTCTGTTTTGTCCACCTTTATGTACCAGTACCTAGCTTATGCCCTACAAGTACGTGATAACAATGACTTTCTGAGCAGCAAGCTAATTTTGTTTTGTGATGATGGTCTCTGTAGGCTAGAGATGAGGAGTTATTTCCATACCTAAACAGGTGCAGAAGAGGTATCTTCTTCCATAATGTAGTTCAGCACCTCCAGTTGGCAGTCATTCTGTGATTTAACGTAAAGTCAGTAGCTTGGC
The DNA here is from genome assembly GCF_964341445.2 of Mesoplodon mirus. Classification (NCBI taxonomy): domain Eukaryota; kingdom Metazoa; phylum Chordata; class Mammalia; order Artiodactyla; family Ziphiidae; genus Mesoplodon; species Mesoplodon mirus. Next base: position 11,234,070 of record NC_138977.1, on the reverse strand, counting down.
CTCATATGCTGGCTGGACCTTCCTCTCCCCACCAATTCTCTTCTGGAACTGTAGTCTGTAATGCATTGGGAAGTGCATAATGAGCTTCTCCTTGTATGTCAGAAACATGCACAAAAATGTAACGATTTCCAAGTCTCAGAAATATGTTGTTGAGAAGATCCAAATTATGAAGGAGAATTGGCACTTCTTGTATTTGGGTCAGAAAATTCTGGGTATGGAGTTGCAATGGAAATGTTCTTATATAACATTCTGAAGTTTGGAAAAATGAGATTCACGAAAGCTGGCTTTAGAATAACTGGCCTTTGAAGGTTTTGTTGGGAATGTATAAGTTCCAGAAGTAAAATAAGAAGAAATGAGAAGGGAGATTTCACTTAAAGGATTTTAATTTCACCGTGGAAACTTGATAATAGAAACAGAAAGTATTTAGATTTCAAGATTTTTCATCTTACTGCCATTGTATTAATAGGATTACTGGCATCTGTACATAATCCTCTTTAATTAACTGAGTTGCATAATCCAAGAAGAACTGAAACAGGGGGTGAATGTTTTCAGAAAGTGTGACCTAAGAACTAACAAAAGCAATATGATGTGGACTCATTTCAGAATCTCTTCTGATCATTTCCTGATTTTTTCCCCCCATGGGAGACATCCTTGACCTTAGATTTGGCTTTTAAACCCAATGGATCAACAAGATAAGTAGTGAGGACAGTAGAAGAGAACATAGGCAAAATATTCTGTGACATAAATTGTACCAATGTTTTCTTAGGTCAATCTCCAAAGGCAATAGAAATAAAAGCAAAAATAAACAAATGGGACCTAATCAAACTTATAAGCTTTTGCGTGGCAGAGGAAACTATAAACAAAACAAAAAGACCACCTATGGACTGGGAGAAAATATTTACAAATGATGCAACTGACAAGGACTTAATTTCCAAAATATACAAACAGCTCACACAACTCAATAACAAAAAAACAAACAACCCAATTGAAAAATGGGCAGAAGACCTAAATAGACATTTCTCCAAAGAGGACGTACAGATGGCCAATAGGCACATGAATAGATGCACATCATTGCTAACTATTAGAGAAATGCAAATCAAAACTGCAATGAAATACCACTTCACACTGGTCAGAATGGCCATCATTAAAAAGTCTACAAATAACAAATGCTGGGGAGGGTGTGGAGAAAAGGGAACCCTCCTACACTGCTGGCAGTAATGTAAGTTAGTGTAACCACTATGGAAACAGTATGGAGGTTCCTCAAAACACTAAAAATAGAGTTGCCATATGATTCAGCAATCCCACTCCTGGGCATATACCAAGACAAAACTATAATTCAAAAAGATACATGCACCTCTATGCTCATAGCAGCACTATTTACAATAGCCAAGACATGGAAGCAACCTAAATGTCCATTGACAGATGAATGGATAAAGAAGGTATGGTATATATATACAATGGAATATTACTCAGCCATAAAAAAGAATGAAATAATGCCATTTGCAGTGACATGGATGGACCTAAAGATTATGAGTAAGTGAAGTAAGTCAGAAAGAGAAAGACAAATACCATATGATATCACATATAAGTCCAGAATGCAAAATACAACACAAATGAACATATCTTTCAAACAGAAACAGACTCACAGACATAGAGAACAGAATTGTGATTGCCAAGGGGGAGTGGGGGTAGGGAGAGGGAAGGATTGAGAGTTTGGGATTAGCAGATGCAAACCAGTATACATAGGATGGATAAACAACAAGGTCTTACTGTATAGCACAGGAAACTATATTCAGCATCCTGTGATAAACCATAATGGAAAGAATATGAAAAAGAATACATATATGTAAAACTGAGTCACTTTGCTGTACAGCAGAAATTAACACAACATTGTAAATCAACTATACCTTAAGAAAAAAAAAAGTAGAAGTTAGCAATGCCCCCCCCCCAGAAAAAAACAAACAGTGAGGTCAGGGGACAAAGGTATTATGGGAGGGAAAATAACATATTTTAATTGGGACTCTTTTAGTTGTAAGAAACAAACTAGATTAAGCAAAAGGGAGATTTATTAGAAACAAACGTGGGTAACTCATAGAATCAAAGAGGAACCAAAGCAGCTTTGAAGACCTCAAAGAATAAAATCAAGGAGTAACTTACCAGAATCATCTCTTTCTGTCCTCATCAGTCTATTTGTTTCTCCAAGGGGTGAAAGGCATAGAACCAGCAGCTCTGAATCATATACTTTTAGCTTTCTTGAAGCAAGGAAAGAAAGAGTAATGTCCTCCCATGGAGTCACTTATAAAAAAAATCTCAAGGCAATATTCTGATTGGCCCAGTTTGGGTTAAATGCCTGCTACTGAACCAATCACAATGTCCAGGTGGATAAGATAGTCAAATTGGATAGGGGGCCCTGAGGCAAAGAGGTAGAGGAGTACTATGATTGGAAACCCTACCAAAACATCAGGATTAGAGTGGATGAAAAGAACACTCACTTCCCCTACCAAAGGCCTATGACAAGGGAAGAGAAGCTGAGTAGACAAAAGTACAGTATTCATCTCACTTTCTTTCCATATCTGTCCCCAAAAGAAGAAAACTGGAGGGGAGGGAAGGAGAGGGAAGTGGTAAGAAGAGGAGAGCACAGGAGAGGAGAGTTTTAACTGAAAACAGAGGATTTCTATACAGGGAATTTATAGGAGTTACATGTATATGTTTCCCAGTGCTTTTTTTTTTTTTAAGAAAAAGGTGTGGTAGCAAAATAATGGCCCCAAAGATGTCTGCATCTGCATCCATGGAACCTCAGAATACGTTACCATACATGGCAAAAGGGACTTTGACAATGTGGTTATGGGTATGGCCTCTGAGAAGGGGAGATTTCCTGGATTATTCAGGCAGACCCCATATAATCAAATGAGCAGTTAAAAGCAGAGAAACTTTTCTAATTGTGGTTAGAGAGGGACCAGATGATGAAAGAAAAGTCAGAGATATGTGAAGTGATTGGCCTTGGAGTTGGAGGAAAGGGACCAAGAGGTAGGCAGCGCAGGTAGCTTCTAGAAGCTGGAAAGGGCCAGGAAACATGCTCCTCTAGAGCCTCTAGAAAGGAACCTAGCCCTGCCAGCACCTGGACTTTAGTCCATTGAGACCCATTGTCAGACTTCTGGCCTACAGAACCGTCCAATAATAACTGTATCTTGTTTTACACCACTAAGTTTGTAGTAATTTGCAATTGTAAATAGAAGTTTTCAAATAGAAAACTTATTATAAGGTGCTATTAAACCTAATATAAGGTGCTATGAAGCTTAAGAATAGGCCATATACATAGTCTGTTATCTCATTTGCTTTCAATGACAAAGAAAAATTGTAAAGAACTGTGCTTGGTGGGGGAGGGGGAGCAGGTGGTGGTTTCAGGTTCTATCTAGAGGATTTTCCTATGAATTAGTAGATGTGAGGGCAGAAATGACACCATGTTTACAAGTGATATTGCCCCTTGTGTCAAAAGGTCAGTGTGTGAATGTAGTTTGTTTTTTCTTTCCTGAATTTTTCTTCTAAGTAGCCTAAATTATAGAAAAATTTCAGAAAAAGCTATTGAGTCTATAACAATTAGACTCCACTGGGTTTTAGATTTCAGTCATTGAGGGATAAGTTTCTGCTTCTCCTATTATAGACTTAAGGGACACGAATCATGAAGAAATAACCTGACCTGATGGATGGAAGCTAGGTAGGGAGTAAGGGGGCACCATGTAAGTCTGGATCTGCATTAGAGACCAGGATGGTACAAATAAGCCATTATTAACTGTCAGGTTTCTGATGTCAGCAGTAATGCTCTGAATCTTTGTAGGCAGGAATAATTGCACCACATCTATCCTCAGGAAAATTCCCACTGTTGAAGGAACCCAACTGGGATTGGGACAAGAAAATGGAAATCCTGACAATCAGTGCCATTTCCTTTTTTGTTCAACTACCCAATAAATGAAAGAGTTCTAAACTTAATCATACACTGGCTGGACTAAAGAGAATTGAAGTAAACCATGTGTAGTTACATAAGCCATGATGTCATCAAATACAAGCTCCTTGAGGGAAGGGACTTTTGTTCTGTTCACTGCATTATACTCTATGCCCAGCAGTAGATACTTAATGTATACATACTGACTATATGAAAAGCATTCTAATCCCATTGTGCCTTCAGTGGGTGCCAGGAGGTCCTGTTTGGCTTGGAGTAGTCATCCTAATAGAATATAACCCTGACCTTCCTTAGCTAAAGAACAGTCAGTTCCAGAAGAGTTCTTCCTTCTTCCTGATAGTGAGTGCCAGTCCTTTAAAATAAGCAACAATCCTTTGGTTGTTGCAAAGATACACACCAGTGTCTGCTTATCTTCAAGGGAAGCCAGGACAGTAGATGTCTAACATCAACTGTGTCAAAGGCATAAGAGTGATACTGGACGAATCTTTTAGTGCCACACAGCTTGTCTCCTTTCCAGACTGAGATCAAGCACCTCCCTAACTCAGCCTTTGTACTGGCTGTTCTTTCTGCTTGGAAAACTTTTCCCCAGAATTACAAAAACCTGGCTCCTTCTTATCATGCCTGGCTTAGCATCAATGTCACCTTCTCAAAGAGGCCATCCAACCTACAGTAGAACCTCAGTCACTCTATCGAATCACCATGCTTTGTCAAGCAAGCTCACATTCTCGTTTCTTTGATGTTGTTTTTGCTTTTGTTTTTGTTTGATTTGTATCTGTCTTTCTTCTAAAATGTACCTCTAGTTATTAGCTGGGTGACTTTGGCCAGCCTCAGACTCTCAGAGCCTCAGTTTCCTCATCTAGTTAATAAGTATCAAATGAGATAAGGATGGAGCCTGTCCTGGCATACAGTCAATTTTCAAGAAGCATCCGTTTAGAAAAACAGGGCTACTCAATTTAGTAAGCTTAATCTTTTGAATGGAAAAAAAAAGTGAAAAACACCTTTCTGAATTCTAAGAAGAAATGTAATTTATTATTCCATAAATAGGAAGACATTTCAATTTTATAGAGAGGAATATATGGAAAGAGTGATAAAGGTAAAACCTTTTTTTCAAACCCACAAGAGGGAATGATAATTAAATAACACTACAACTTTCCTTTAATAAAATTCTTTAGATGAATAAAGAAATGAGTAAAGGTTGCCAGGATTTGCCACTAAAAGCATTTTAATTCCTCTTTAAGATTCAAAAACATGTATGAAATCTTCCTAACATTTTGCAGAAAATTGTTAATTTCATGATTCAGGAGTGTTTTACAAACTTCTACAGTGTAATGAGCCCATCTTGTGGCCTTTTATAATATTGCCACTTTTAAAGTGAAACACATTTTTTAAACCATAGGTTTAAATGGTGTCATTCATTCAACAAATAACTTTTGAGCACTCACTGTGTGCCAGGTGTTACGTTAACTGACCGCTGGAGAGGTAGTGATAGGAGATGTAAGAAAAACAAGGTCCTTGCTCGAATTCATACAGATCTAAAGGAGAGAGAGACTTTTAGTCAGAAATAATTACAGTAGGAAAGTTAAGTGCTATTATACAGAAGTATAAATTTACTATACCAGCGTTAAGCGAAGTGTTCGCAGAACTCAGAATGATAACGGTATAGCTCCATTTCCAGGAATTACTCTGATCACTAAAGAAATCATATATCATTAGAGGTTGGGTTAAATATTAATTTCCAGTCTTCCATTCCACAAGGAAGTACTACAGATTTTTTTTAACCTAGTGAACCCACAGAAAGTTCAGTATATCTGGCCCTAATCTAAATCACCCATTCTCAGAGTGCAGCAAGTATATTTTAAAAATATCTTCCTATGTATGTTGCCTATTGGTAAGCAGGTTTTCTTTCTCCCTACACCCACTCACAATCACAGCTTTAAAGAAATGGAGACACAAAGATCTTTGGGGAAGTGAAGGATATGACACAGAGTATTTTAATCAGCCAGGAAGAGAAGGGGAAAGTCTGTCCTTTCCAATATGATGGTTTGGGAGAGAAAATGTGAACAGAAGTAGGGGAGATAAGCAATTAGATGTGTGCCCAACCTCCCGGCTTCAAGGCTCTACAGGAGGTGATAGACTTGGAGAACATCCCATATTCAGGACTCTGGGAGAAGATCATTATGCAGAGTGGCCCTTGACTAACAAATGGCCACGCCCTGTGTGGGCGAGACAATGGATATGCTGGTCAGCGAGAGACAGGATCAACCTCTGTTCCTATGTAACAGGGCTCCTGGGATGAGAATACACAGGCCATAGTGGTGGGGGGGGGGGAAGCTGAGCAACAGCCTCTGCTGCAGGGTGGACATCCTTGGACAAGGTCAGATGGAGAATACAGCAGAGACCTAACAGGCCTCTGCACTACCAAGAGCTAAAGAGAGGCCATGTCAGCAGGAATGGGCAATCAGAATCAGTACTGGACCAAGCTGAGAAAAAGTAAAACACAAGTTTACCAGGGAGAGAAGTCAGCAGTGCACGCAGGCAGAACACAAGGATTATAACAACAAACATTATAAAAGCCTCAACCCATACCCAGGAAGGAAGACTTTCAACCCAAAAGCCAGGATGTCATGTGGGCAACATCCATATAACCTGATGTCTGGGTCTCTCCACCCCTCTGTTCAGAATACAGTCTTCACTTGCTTCTACATCTTACACCCACATATCATCTCATTCAGCAAAACAAAGGTTCTTCCTAAGAGTCCATCCTCCTTAAAAAGCATAAAAGACAGAATTGGAAAAAGCTCATTATTTTAATATATATTCTTTCCTAATACTTACATGATCGTAAGATTGGACATGGGGTTTCATGGCAAAAGCACATTAAAAATTAATATTGAAGGTAATAGAGAATAGAAGATGTTAAGCTTGATAGAGGTTCTCTGGAAAGATCTCTTTGATAGAAGTGTGCAAGAGAGCTGAAATTTTCTTTCCCTTCTTTCCTCTTTGGTCATTCAGTTTCTTCAACAAATATTTTTGAGCACCCACTTTACAGCAGATGCCATGCGAATAATTAGTACAAATATGATTTAAGAAAGGGGGGATTTTTTCCTTCCTCCAAAGTTTTCAGATATGGAGATGAGATGAATTCTTCAACAATCCATTCAACAAATTTGTTTTAAGTATTTTTTTTTTTTTTTTTTTTTTTTTTTTTGCGGTACGTGGGCCTCTTACTGCTGCGGCCTCTCCCATTGCAGAGCACAGGCTCCGGACGCACAGGCCCAGCGGCCATGGCCCACGGGCCCAGCCGCTCCGCGGCACGCGGGATCCTCCCAGACCGGGGCACGAACCCTTGTCCCCTGCATCGGCAGGCGGACTCCCAACCACTGCGCCACCCGGGAAGCCCTGTTTTAAGTATTTTTTAAGCATACTGTGCTGGGCTCTAGACAGTAAAATTGTATTAGAAACTAAGAATATAAGAAATGAAACAGCTTGTAAAAGGATTAGATCAAGTAAGCTGTCATAGTTTATCAAGATGACTGACAGTCCATGGATTCTGGAGCCATGTGGATTTTCCAAGGATTTAAGGTTTTTATGGACTTTTTTTCAGATTACTTGCTTGTAGATTTGCTTTCCTGAAATTAAGGTAAGATTAATTTTCCAGTTAAGTGCTTTATGTCAAGTGTCAACATGACAGTTTCCTTCAAAAATCCTTTTAAATAAATAAAAACTCAATTTCCTCCCTGTTTTCCCATTCTTCATTCATTCAATTTATTCAACAAATATTTATTATCTGCTTCTATGTGCCAGTAAACTGTACTAGATTCTTGGGATACAATCATAAACAAGACTTTCTTTCAGTTCTATAACCTGTTTTTCTCCATTGACCCTCTCTACCTAAAGGGATCTGAAATTCTAAACTAGTCTAGACTTGAGACTAGTCCAGACCTCCTAGTCTGGATCCCTTTAGGTAGGGAGGGTCAACCCTACCCTGTATCAAGCCATTCACTGGGTCACCTGTATCAGCATTGTTATCAACCTGTGTGCCAGGTTGCTCCAGCACCATGCTACACTCAGGGCCTCTTCTCTAAGAGGCTCTCACCTTCCCTGAGTCATGAAAAGGGAAGCAGGGCACAAGTCTTCCTCTGGATTTCTCAAACCCAGCTTGGGGTTTCTGTTGCCCCCCAAAGACCTACACTCTAGGGGAAAGAGACAGGAAAGTGTGAAGGCTTCTCACTTGTAACTTATACTCCTTTCCCTCATTCCAGGCTTCTCTGCCCAGCCCCAAAAGAGCTTTTATCTTCTCCCTGTGTGACATATCCTGTAGCCTTTCTACTCTGGAGCTTATAGTAAAATTCTTCCTTAGCCCCCCAATCTTTTGTTCTTGATTATTAAAGGATAGCTTTTGGAATTTGGGAAACACTTTTCTCTTTGCGGGTGACTAGTTTTTGCAGTTGAAAGTCTGGTCTTCAAAACTATTGTCTCCCTATGGACTATGAACTTCAAAACTGATCGTGATCATTAATCTAGCCTGACTTTGCCTTCTTCCTAACTCAATGAATGGGTGAAGAACCATAAGACAACATGAATAATTTCAGTAAAGAGGGTCAGGGAACCTCAGTTTAAAAATGCAGCAGTAGTAGTAGGATACTGCTACTTATATTTCAGTAATACATGATTAGTGTTTCTCTCACTATGCTGCAGTGTCTGTATAACAGAGACTATGTCTGTTTTCCCCTCTAGTGCCTCCCCAGTTAATAAAGACATGGTTCTTACCCTCTGCGTTACAGTGTTCACACAGACAATTAAACAAACAATTACAATGCAATGTGTTCTGCTCTATAACAAGAAACTGTAAAGTGCCTTAGGAGAACATTTGAGGATGACTTACACCAGACTTGGGTATCAGAGAAGGATCCCAGAGGAAGTGATAGATAAGCTGGGGCTTGGAGGGTAAAGAGAATTTCGTCAAATAAAGGTCACTTGTGAAGGACTCAAAAATTATGCTCTTGCATTTGGATTTATTTCTAAAAGCAATAGAAAACCAATTGAAGGGTATAAATAGGGACGGATGCCTTTTAAAAGGTCATTGTGTAGGACAGAGATTGAATATAAAAGAATGTCTGGCGGTGGGAGAGGCTGTTAGGAAATGCTTGCCTACTCCAGGCAAGTTTGCAGAATTCCAGGTGGCCTGGCCCAGGGTGACAGTACGAATGGAGAGAAGGACTGAGTTGGTGATGAAGCAGAGAAGGAATGAAGAGGACACTGGCTAGATTTCTGCCTTGAGTAACTGGGTGGTGCTGATATTAAAAAAACAGGAGTATAAATGGTTTTGTGAGCAATCTAAAAAGCCATTTGGAATGTTTGTGCATAAAGGTCCCCATACTCATTTATTCTTAATAGATATTGTAATTGCCAGAGGTTCATTTTTACAAATTTTTCCTCACTAGTAATAACCATGTTACCTTTCTAAGATTTAGGGAAACTTAGAGACCTTCTTCTCTGGGCCTGTCATACATCTCACATAAGCAGAAGTAACAAACTTTTTCTGTAAAGAGCCAGATAACTACTTAACTATGCTATTGTAGAAAGAAAAAAAAAAAGCCATTAGAAAACAAGTAAATGGATAGGTTTGACTGTCTTCCAATAGAACTTTACTTACAAAAATAGGCAGTGGGCAGAATTTGGTTCATTGGTTGAAGTTTGCCAAACCCTGATCTAGAGCTGTGTTTCCCAACATACTCCAGCAATGTGTAATCTTTAAACACTTCTGGACATACTTCCACTTAGAGATTTTTTAAAAATCACTTCTTCATTTTTGGGTAGTATCTTAGTTTGGGCTGATATAACAAATTACCATAGACTGGGTGGCTCAAACAATAGACGTTTATTTCTCACAGTTCTGGAGGTTGGGAAGCCCAAGATCAAAGTGCCAGCAGATTCATTTTTTGGTGAGGGTCCTCTGCCTGGTTTGCAGACAGCTGTCTTCTTGTACCTCACATGGCAGAGAGCAGAGAGAAAGGAAGCAAGCTCTCTTGTGTCTTTTCTTATAAGGGCACTAATCCCATCATGAGGGCTCCACCCTTATGACCTAATAACCTCCCAAAAGTCCCATCTCCATATACCATCACACTGGGGATTAGGGTTTCAACATATGAGTTTTGGGGGAACACAATCATTCAGTCCATAACAGGTAGTATATGACAAAGAAGTAATTTTAGATCATCATATTGTTAAAGAACATTATGTTAACTTTATAACCACAGCATCATTATTTAAAATCTTCATAATATACGAAACTAGATATTTACTTTCTCCCCAGGAACAAGTAACATATACTTTATTTTTTATCCTTTGAGCCAAGCATTATTTTCTAAATGACAAGATAATAGAAAAAGGTTCAATTTCCTATTTGCATGTTGGATGATACTTATTGCTACTAAATAAATATATAATTTGGATAGAACCATCACTATATATTTTTCCTTTTCAAATACCTAGGTATTTAAAATACTATAGATCATTTAACATATAATATGACAAAGTTAAATAATGTAACTTTCTTATCTGTTGAAAATCAAATTGAGATAAAACTGGAAAATGATTGTCATCTCCCACTTGTCAGCTCAAAACTCCCCACCCCCCAACTAGATCACATTCTCTTGCTACATATTCTCATGATCATCTAAACTTTTTATTTGGGAGGATGACATAGGAGCTGACAGCTGAAATCAGGTTTGAGCTGAGATTTTGCATAAGTCAGATCACTCCAATCCTCTGCTCACAACCCTCCATGGCTTGCCATCTCAGTTGAAGCAAATCAAAGTCCTTCCACTGGCTTGCTTACAAGTCCCTGACCTCCATTTACACCTTTCTCCCCCTTGTTCATTCCATTTCAGCTTCCTTGCTGTTGTCAAACATGCCAATCCCTTTCCTATTTCAAGGCCTTTGTCCTTAACCTGCCCTCTGCCTGGAGCACATTTCCCCCAGATTGGTATATGGCTTATCTTCTCATCTGTTTCCTTCAGGTCTCTGCAGAAATGTTACCTCCTCAGTGATGTTGACTCTGGAGGGCATCCCATGTAAAATACCACCAACTCCATCCTGTTCCCTTTCTCTCTCTTTATTTGCCTCCGTAATTCTTATCATCATCTTATTTATTATATGTATTTGTTTATTTACTCCCTGATATTGTATGAGGGCAGGAACTTTGTTTATTTCACTGCTCTATACCCACCTCTTAGAGCAATACCTGGCAGGATATATGTGCTCAGTAACTATTTGTTAAATATGAATGAATAGCATGTACTTCAGTTTATACTTGTGTGATAATTTGATTGATCTTTGTATTACTGTAAACTCTATTAAGACAAAGTCTTTATCTGTTTCACTCATTCTATTTATTCAGCATATTTGTTGAGTGCCTAACTTATGTCAGCAATGTTCTAAGTACTGGACGAAGTTTTGTTTTCATAGAGCCTACATTCTAAAAGTCACCAATTTATCACCTACACATAAGCCAGTGACTGCTATTTAGTACAATGTGGCAGATTATATTTTCCAAAGAAGATACATTTGTCATCTGTCACAGGTTGAATTGTGTGCCCAGAAAGATATGGTGAAGTCCCAATAACCAGTACCTCAGAATGCGCCCTTATTTGGAAATTGGGTTGTTGTAGATGTAATTAGTTAAAACAAGGCCATACTAGAGTAGGATGGGCCCCTAATTCAATATGACTGGTGTTCTTATAAGAAGAGGAGAGAGACAGACAGACAGGGAGAGAATGATCATATGTGATGACAGAGGCAGAGATTGGAGTTATGCATCTGCAAGCCAAAGAAGGCCATGGATTAACAGCCATACCAGAAGCTGAGAGAGAGGCATGGAAGAGTTTCTCCCATAGAGTCTCTGAAAGGACATGACCCTGGCGAAAACTTGCTTTAGGATTTCCAGCCTCCAGAACCATGACTTCTACAGAATTTTTATTCTTTCAAGCCACCCAGTGCGTGATACTTTGTTACAGAAGCCCTGATACAACATAGATACCCCCTCCCCTTGAACCTGAGTGAGTCTTTACAGCTACCTCAGCCAATATAGAGGAAATGACACCATGTGACTTCAGAAGCTATTTCATAAAAATGTCATCATTTCTGCCTTTTCTCTTGGGATCTCGCTCTTGAAATCCATCCACTATGACCTGTGGAAGCCCAAGCAGTCCATGGAGGAGCCATGTGGAGAGGTACCAAAGTCCCTGGCACAGAGGCTGGCTGAGCTCCCAGGTATATGGGTGAGCATTTTGAAAGTGGATTCTCCAGCTCCCAACAAAGCCACCCCAGATAGAAACATGTGGAACAAAGATGAGCTATCCTTACTGAGCCCTGATTCATGAACAATGTAAGTCACTGTTTTTGTTTTAAGCCACTAAATTTGGAAATGGTTTGTTACACAGCAATAGAAAATTGATACATACATGCTTATTAAATATTTACTGTGTGAATAAATAAATGAACTGATACTCCATACTGCTACTGTGGCCTAGTGACTAGGTTGATCCTTCAACATGGTCTAGTTTAAATCTGGAACGTATTTATTTTTTATTGTCTGAACAGTCAGATACCATACCAAAAGTACACACTAGTACAAACAACAGACAGAGGTTCTGGAAGAAGTGAGAAGGGATGGAATCCAGTGCAAATGTAAAGGTTTACTCTGGAGAAACTGAGACAATTCTTTTCCTGAGATGGAGTGATGAAGGTAAGAATTTTCCCACAGACTAGCTTCTGGCCCCAAACATTTTAATCTTTGCTTCTCATCCACTAACCACTTACTTTTACTCCTGGCCCCACAGGACACATTCATATCACAATAAGACTTTTAGTCCCGTACCTTCATACCATAACAATTGGTTAATTGACACAGCAAGTGGTAGTGAGGCAGGAGATAGATGGGCCCCAGGCTGAGCAGCTGGAGTTTGTCCCCTGTGGACAGATACTCCAAGATAGAGAAAACGGCAGGAGCAAAGAGGAGCTGAGCCCTGTCCAGATAAAAGATAAAGAGACCACATATTTCTCATTCTTGAGGTCAAGGAGACCTTCCCAACTACACATGCTCAGAATGGTTCCTGGGGAGCCAAAAAGGGAGGGGACGCCACCCCATAGTAGGTGATGTCAACCTACCCATAGGCCTCTTCACCAGAATCCATCTTGGCTAAGAGATGCGTGCGCACACAGGGGAGGACCCTGACATAAACCAATATGGACTCAGAGCCAGGCAAAGTAAGACGATTGGCCAGAGGAAACCCAGAAGGAATGCCGCATATAAGTGATTCAAACTACCACGAGGTTGCAACTCTTTCTCTGAGTCTGCCAGTGTGAGTCACACACTCTTCCTCCTAATAAACACTTTACTTGTTTCACTACTTTCCGTCTCTTTGTGGAAATTCATTTCTACAAAGCCTTTGGGCCAGGGCCTTGTCACTGGCCACTGGTCTTTGTGGTCTAGTGGCTAAGATACAGTGCTCTCACTGCCACGGCCTGACTTCAGTCTCTGGCCAGGGAACCAAAATGCTGCTTCAAGGCGCTGCAGGCCGAGGCCACCCTAGATTAGTAGGCATATTCTTAGAATCCATTCCTACAATGTGATAGCTAGTAATATAGAAATGACTACAAACCATGCAAGTACTATGCACTAAAAGCCAAACTAATTATATTTCCTATTCTACTCTCAATTAGCTTCAGGTCATATCACCTGGAGACCAGAGAAGGCCAATGATGGCACTTGAAGATGCCAGCACTTCCCCACCTTGATAAGGATGTTTTAGCCCCACCCATCCTCCTCATCATCATCATCCCTTTCCCCATAGACACTGACACTGTCTTAGGAAGAAGGCAGGGAAAAGGAGAAAGTTGTATGAAAGGCTCCACATTTTTATCCAAGAGGTAATAAACACTGCTTAAATAGCCAGTTTTAAGTTATTGAGCCAGATAAGCTTTACACTGGATATTAAGTTGTTTTTTCTCCCTTCCAATTAGTTGATGGAGGTTATATGGAAAGGCCGAATTAGTTGTAGACTACATTCAGTAACTATAATTTTTCTGCACACCCAAGTTATAATGTAGGTTGAATTTTTTACCTCCCTAAATTAATATTTATCAAATTGCAACAATGTGTCTGATATTGTGTCCCTCCTTCCTACAAAAAACTTAGAGATAGAATCATGGGATTTTGAAATATTAGCATCTGAATAGAAATGCAGAGGAAATCTAGTCCTTCCTAAAAGGGTAAATGACCTGTTCAAAGTTATTAATGGGTCAGTGGCAGAGCCAGGACTTAACCTTGGCTTCCTACCTCTGGGCCTGTGCCATTTTCCCTAGAACAACTTAGAAGGGGGGAAATAGAATTTAAAGACTCTAGTAGGCAGAATTCTAAGCTGGCCCTTAAAATTTCCATCCCCTGATACAGAAGTACAGCCTTGTATAACCCCCTCCTCTTAAGTGTGGACAGGATCTGTGGATATGATGGGATTTCACTCCCATGACTAGGTAACATTAGATGACAAAAGCAAAAAAGAGAAGGGTTGTTATCCAGGTGAGTTTAAGTTAATCATGTGAAAGCCTTTAAAAGAGGGAATGGGCCCTTCCTAAAGAGAGAACCTTTCCCCTGCTGGCTTTGAGACAGGAGGGAGGGGGAAAGGGCATAACCATTAAAAGAATGATACAGCTGTTGAGGATACAACAAAAACTGGTTAGAACAAATTAGGCCCAAGATGGTGGAAGATTTGACTCCAGCAGACCTTGAGCCTCATTATATGCTCATTGTAACACATTAGCATATGCTAAATGACACACCCACAGGTGCCATGACAGTTCCAAGGCCCACCATAAAAGGCCAAAAAGTGGGTAGTGGCCCCATTCCTGTTAATCCCCACCCCTTCTCCAAAATAGTTGGAATAATCCTCCCACTCATTAGCATATGAAATTACCCAGTCCATAAAAACTAACTACCACATATTCCAGAGCCATTACCTTAACTTGGAGTAGCTTTGAGGAGTCATCCTACCTTTAGAAGTCTCTGTAGGGACAGGGGAGTCTTCCCTTAAGACTGCATCACAGCTTGAGTACTCCCCTGGCCCAGTCCTACTCTTATCTTCCCTTTAACAAGTATTGATCCAAAGAATACTACCCAGTTAACCTCCTGCACACTAATATCCATCAAAGAGTGCATTTCCTAAGAAAGTCAACTTAATGGCAGACAGGACAAAATCTGAGAATGCTACTGGGCTGCAAACACCAGTCATTTATTAGGGACAGTATTCCATTTCAACTAACTGCATGTACTTCAATACAATTCAGGCACAAACCATCCCGAGTTAGCGCAGACCCCACAAGTTAAGGGCTCAGTCCTCTACTAGATTGCCCTGACCTCAGATGCCAGCTGCAAGTTCAAGGGGTCCCCAGGACACCCGCACTTCTGACCAACTGGTTGCAAATCCAACAGTTCTCATGACCCCCTCAGGTTCTATAACTCACTAGCATGATTCACAGAACTCAGGAAAGTATTATACTTACAATTATAGTTTTATAATAAAGGATACAACTCTGACTCCTCCCAAACTTGTAAAATAGAGAGTCAGAACTACGTATCACTCATCATTTTATATTGTAAAATGTCATTGTGCTTCCTAATATTCTGTTACATTGTGTTTCCCTTTCAGTTCCAGAAAATAACTTGGCAAGTATAGACTTCTTAGAAATTAATTTCAACTTTCATAATAAAATCTAAAGGTCGTGTTTCCATTTGTTTATACACTCCCAGACTAAATAAGTTGTCCTTCCCCATCTCACATTAGGCATGATCATATCTTTTTGAAATATTAAAATTTTTTGATGTTAGATTCTACATGTCTTTCAAAGTTATTGACATCAATGGAAATGAGTATAAAAACTTCTCCACCTTTCCTGATTTGTGTTTTTAAATATTCTTGGTGAGGTCACCTATGATACTTCCTTCAGGAAGTATCCTTCACATTCATTTATTCCTTAGATGACATTTTCAATTATTCGTTTAACATGTACCTATTGGACATACATAATATATACTAGGTATTTGATGGGCATTGTGAATGAAGAGATCTTAAATTTTCTCTACTTTGGAAAACCTACAATTATAAAGTTCTAAGAGCCCCACGATGACTTCTTGCATTTAAAGAAATAAAGGTTTAGCATTATAAACAACTTACAACTTATTCATTCTAACTATTAAATTTCAAACCACTTCCTTTTTCCCTTTCATTACCTAGGGTAATGTCTCCCTAACATTATTTTATAATAAGAATTTCCATCTAACAAGCTGAGCTTCTTTTGGTATCAGTTAGGATTGTGTTTACCCCTAAATAACTAAAAGTTTGACTAACAGTTATTTAAAACATGGGAATTTATATCATGCAACAAGACGTCTAAGTGTTGGCAGTTGAAAGCCTCAGTAATGTTACCAAGCAGACTCCTTCCGTCTCCTGTGCCAGCATCCTTGGCAGGGAGTCCATGTGTGCAAGATGGTGCTGCACCTGCAGGAACCTGCTAGGAACCATCTCATCCAGAAAGAAAGGGGGAAAAGAAACACTTCTGTTTCATTTAACACATCTCTATCACATGGCTCATCCTAGCTTCAAGAAAGTCCAAGGAACATGAATCTTTAAGATTTTCAGTGATTGTAGTAGAAGAACAGAAAGGGAGGGATTACAAAAGAATCTGGTGCAGCCAATCTATAATATCAGCCACACTCTTCTGAAGCAGCTATTTTCAATATTTTTTAATCCCTCCACAAGTCCTCTCACTCCAAATCAGAATCACTTTAGGGTGTCAAATTTCTCAGGTTAGTTGAAGTTAGTTGAGAAAAGTCTGAAAGACATATATTATTCTGGAGAGAGATAGAGGGAAATCTAATTTCCTTTTTTTTTTTTGCTTTTGAAATATAGTGTGAATACCCAATTCTTAATGTGGAAAGTTCAGAGAACTTAAACTCACCTCTCTGGGTTCTAAATTATAAAGTACTCTTACAAAGTACTTGTAACCATAGAGTCCATTCGATTCAATCTAGACAAACAGCCAATCACTTTACAATTCAGTTTTCTATTAACAGCTGGATTTGAGAACATGGATTGGATTTCAGACTTAAGTGGGCATCCTGTTAACACTCTAACCCTGGTCCTTAAGACCCACTCAGGAAGAGAGGCAGAATCTTAGAGTAGACTCTAAAGCCACTTGCCAGGCACTCAGAGCTGCCAGCTGACACAACTCTAGGGGGCTCAGGTTACATGCACTATTATGTAGTGTAAAACATGCAAGGCATGGGCTTCCCTGGTGGCGCAGTGGTTGAGAGTCCGCCTGCCGATGCAGGGGACACAGGTTCGTGCCCCGATCCGGGAAGATCCCACATGCCGCTGAGCGGCTAGGCCCGTGAGCCATGGCCACTGAGCCTGCGCGTCCGGAGCCTGTGCTCCGCAATGGGAGAGGCCACAACTGTGAGAGGCCCGCGTACCGCAAAACAAACAAACAAACAAAAACAAACATGCAAGGCATAGGCAAGAGCCTTGTGAAGAGAGTGGCAAGCTCCTCTTTACGCAGAGGAAAGCACTGCCCAATCTCTTTCAATTCTACCACATAGTCAGGAATATGAGGAAAGTAAAGAGAATAAGAGTCTGAGGTAGCTTAGCTCAGGGTGCAGACTATTTCCCTTTTCTCCCATCCACTAAGCAAGAGCCATCAGATTAATGAGAATTATCAGATTACCCCCAAATTAATCAAATTATCTCCTTCAACTAACAAGGTGGAGAGAGGGATAGAAGCTTCCCTGCCAACTCATCCCCCAAGGGCAGGGGTCGGCAAGCTATGGTCTTTGGGTCAAATCCATCCAGACTTCTGTTTTTATAAAGCTGTATTGGAAACAGCCATGTCCAGTTCTTTACTTATGGTCTATGGCTGCTTTCATGCTACAATGACAGAGTTGAGTAGTTGTGACAAAGAGCATATGGATGACAAAACTGAAAATATCTACCAGCTAGCCCTTTACAGAAAAAGTTTGCCAATCTCTGCTCTGGAACAATTGACTCGGCAAGACTTTTTGACCATACTCACAATAAAAACTATTTTTATTATAATGCAATCCACTTCATATACTCATATATATATGTATGTGTGTGTAGATATATAGATATATATGATTTCATAGGACTATACTTACCCCTTACTATATGTTATGTACTCTGATATCTTCTATTCCATGACATTTTTTAAAGCTGTCACAACCCACTAAACTGACCTGCAAACTGCACCCTCTCTGAGGCAGACATATAGGGAGAATGGTTTCTCCCTACACTTAGATACATGATAAACATGGAAAAGATGACAACAGTACTGCTGTTTGTTATTTATTAACTTCCTATTAAAATATATTTTTGCAGTAAGGGAAAAAACATAGATTTCCCTGCACTCAATATTCATTGATGCAACCAATACTTCAACAAATGTTTATGTAATACATATGTCCTGAGTATTTGTTAGGTTCTGTAGATATAAAAGTGAGCAAAATAGACATGGAGCTTAGACTTCAATAGGGAAAACAGATTTGAAACAAATACAAAAACATATAATTACTAACTTTGATTAGTAGGAAACTAGTCAAACTAACTCTGATTAATTAGGAAAATTACTGTCTCATAAGTTTACAGTGTAAGAGGTAGATGGAAATTAATCTAGCTTTGGAAGGAGTGAGGCTTTTCTACTTGGAATGGTTTCACTGGGGAAGTGAAACTGAAACTGATAACTTTAAGAATAACAAGTTAAGTGGGCAAACAGAATGGGGGGAGGGGAGAGCAGGATGCAAATCAATTTTAATAATGACATCAGCTAACATTATACAGCATCTCCTATACATCTCTAAGCATTTGACACATATCAACCCCTAATTCAGCTAAAAAGAGGCAGATATGAAACCAGGATCCATGTCCTTAGGCACTACTATAACCAAATTGCTTAATGAGATAAAATAATATGTTATTAGTATAGTTGGAAGGCAGCCTTATAGAATGGGAAAAACACATACTCCAGCAACACCTGTATTAAAATCTCTGAGTAATCTTGGGCAAATTACTTAAATTCTCTGAGCCTCAGTTGCTTTACTACAAAGTTAAACGTTATGAAGTTTAAATTAGACAGTATATTATAATATTGCCTGACATACAGTAAACATACAAATATTAACACTTTCTTTCTAAATTCTGCCCACTCCAAATTCTGAGCTCCTTGAAGGCATGTGGCTAAATCTAAGTTCATTATTTATTCAGCACACAAATTGGAGGAGGGAAATGGTATGTATTGGAAGGAAAAAGACAAAAGAGGCATTCCTCCAAAATTCTGAGGAAAAATTAGTTTCTACCCATAATGCTACATCCAACCTGTCTATTAAATAAGTATAAGGGTAGAAAAGATATTTTAGGGGGGACCTTCAGGATGGCAGAGGAGTAAGATGTGGAGATCAACTTCCTCCCCACAAATACATAAAAAATACATCCACATGTGGAACAACTCCTACAGAACACCTACTGAATGCTGGCAGAAGACCTGAGACTCCCCAAAAGGCAAGAAACTCCCCATGTACCTGGGTAGGGCAAAAGAAAAAAGTAAAAACAGAGACAAAAGAATAGGGACGGGACGTGCATCACAGGGAGGGAGCTGTGAAGGAGGAAAAGTTTCCACGCACTAGGAAGCCCCTTCGTGGGCAGAGACGGTGGCGGGGAAGCTTTGGAGCCATGGAGGAGAGCGCAGCCACAGGGGGCGGAGGGCAAAGCGGAGAGATTCCCGCACAGAGGATTGGTGCCGACCAGCACTCACCAGCCTGAGAGGTTTGTCTGCTCACCCGCCGGGGCGAGGGCTTGGAGCTGAGGCTCGGGCTTCGGAGGTCAGACCCCAGGGAGAGGACTGGGGTTGGCTGCGTGAACACAGCCTGAAGGGGCTAGTGCACCACAGCTAGCCAGGAGGGAGTCCGGGAAAAAGCCTGGAACTGCCGAAGAAGCAAGAGACCTTGTTCAAGCAAGGAGAGGGGATTCCTTCCCTATGTGCCCACAGAACACAGAGCATGGCCTAAGCAAGCTCCAGAGACAGGCTTGAGCAGCGGCTATCAGCTCGGACCCCAGAGATGGGCATGACACACTAACACTGCTGCCTCTGTCCCCAAGAGTCCTTTGTGCAAGCACAGGTCACTACCCACACCCCCGCCCCCCTGGAAGCTTGTGCAGCACTCCACTGCCAGGGTCTCGAGATCCAGGGACAACTTCCCAAGGAGAACACATGGTGCACCTCAGCCTGTTGCAATGTCACGCTGGCCTCTGCCGCCACAGGCTCGCCCCACATTCGAATTATGACTACTGTACCCCTACCTACCCCCAGCCTGAGTGAGCAAGAGAGACCTAATCAACCGCTGCTTTAACCCCCTCCTGTCTGGGAAGGGAACAGACGCCCTCAGGCGACCTACATGCAGAGGCGGGTCCAAATCCAAAGCTGAACCCCAGGAGCTGTGCGAACAAAGAAGCCAAAGGGAAATCTCTCCCAGCAGCCTCAAGAGCAATGGATTAAATCTCCACAATCAACTTGATGTACCTGCATCTGTGGAATACCTGAAAAGACAACAAATGTTCCAAACATTGAGGCAGTGGAATTTAGGAGCAACTGTAGGCTTGGGGTTTGCTGTCTGTGACTGATTTGTTTCTGATTTTTAGGTTTATCTTACTTTAGTTTTTAGTGCTTGTTATCATTGGTGGATTTCTTTATTGGTTTGATTGCTCTTTTCTTTTATTTATTTATTTATTTATTTATTTACTTTACTTTATTTTTTATTTTATTTTATTTTTTTTCTTCCTTTTCTTCTGAGCCGTGTGGCTGACAGGGTCTTGATGCTCCAGCCGAGTGTCAGGCCTGAGCCTCCAAGGTGGGAGAGCCAAGTCCAGGACATGGACCACCAGAGACCTCCCAGCCCCACATAATATTAATCAGCAAGATCTCTCCAAGAGATGTCCATCTCAACACTAAGACCCAGCTCCACTCAACGACCAACAAGCTCCAGTGCTGGACACCCTATGCCAAACAACTAGCAAGACAGGAACACAACCCCACAAATTAGCAGAGAGGCTGCATAAAATCATACTAAATTCACAGACACCCCAAAACACACCACTGGACATGGCCCTGCCCACCAGAGAGACAAGATCCACCTACTAGAACACAGGCACCAGTTCCCTCCACCAGGAAGCCTACACAAGCTACTGAACCAACCTCACCCACTGGGAGCAGACACCAAAAACAATGGGAACTACAAACCTACAGCCTGTGAAAAGAAAACCCCAAACACAGTAAGTTAAAGAAAATGAGAAGACAGAGAAATATGCAGCAGATGAAGGAGCAAGATGAAAACCCACCAGACCAAACAAATGAAGAGGAAATAGGCAGTCTACCTGAAAAAGAATTCAGAATCATGATAGTAGAGATGATACAAAATCTTGGAAATAGAATGGAGAAAATACAAGAATGTTTAACAAGGACCTAGAAGAACTAAAGAGCAATCAAACAACCATGAACAACACAATAAATGAAATTAAAAATTCTCTACAAGGAATCAATAGCAGAATAACTGAGGCAGAAGAATGGATAAGTGACCTGGAAGATAAAATAGTGGAAATAACTGCCACAGAGCAGAATAAAGAAAAACAAATGAAAAGATTTGAGGGCAGTCTCAGAAACTGTCTGGGAGTCATCATTAAATGCACCAACATGCGAATTATAGGGGTCCCAGAAGAAGAAGAGAAGAAGAAAGTGTCTGAGGAAATATTTGAAAAGATTATAGTTGAAGACTTCCCTAACATGGGAAAGGAAATAGTCAAGCAACTCCAGGAAGTGCAGAGAGTCCCATACAGGATAAATCCAAGGAGAAACATGCCAAGACACATATTAATCAAACTATCAAAAATTAAATACAAAGAAAAAATAATAAAAGCAGCAAGGGAAAACAACAAATAACATACAAGGGAATCCCCATAAGGTTAACAGCTGATCTTTCAGCAGAAGCCCTGCAAGCCAGAAGGGAGTGGCAGGACATATTTAAAGTGATGAAAGGGAAAAACCTACAACCAAGATTACTCTACCCAGCAAGGATCTCATTCAGATTCAACAGAGAAATTAAAACCTTACAGACAAGCAAAAGCTAACAGAATTCAGCACCACCAAACCAGCTTTACAACAAATGCTAAAGGAACTTCTCTAGGCAGGAAACACAAGAGAAGGAAAAGACCTACAATAACAAACCCAAAACAACTAAGAAAATGGTAATGGGAACATACATATTGATAACTACCTTAAATGTAAATGGATTAAGGCCTACAACAGCTGAGCCTGCGCACCACAACTACTGAAGCCTGCTCGCCCTAGAGCCCATGCTCTGCAACAAGAGAAGCCACCGCAATGAGAAGCCCATGCACCACAACGAAAGAATAGCCCCCGCTCGCCGCAGCTAGAGAAAGCCTGCGTGTAGCAACAAAGACCCAACACAGCCAAAAATAAATAAAATTTTAAAAGTAAATTAATAAATAAACTTAAAAAATAGTTTCTTTTTTGTGGCAGTCAGGCTTTTAGCACATATAAAAAAAAAACTGGTATTTAACTCAAAATAAATTGTAACAGTGAATAGGACTAATAACGTATTTAACTTTTAGTCTAACAACAGCAGTCCCCATAGGTGGCAATAGGAGAAAAACAGCAAGCATAATGTGATGAAAGAAATATACGTGAATTCATTCCTGTTTCCTCTATAGAATTTGATGAGATTAACAATTCCCTACAAAGCCAATTAAAACTACTGAAGAAACTTTCTGAGAGATTGCATGAATCATTTTGAACTTTTCAATTTTGGCCTGCAGCTATTATATTCTTCAGAAAAATCCTTAGCAATAATCAACATTTTCATCTTACTGAGAAAAGAAACCTTGAAAGAAGCAGTAGTTTCTCTTTCATTTGATGTATCAAGGCTCTTTCAAGCATATGCCCAATTTCTGGAGGTAAATTCAATGGCATGATCTCAAGAACAGCCTCTCAGTCAGTCCTATTTTCAAACCAAAGATGCCTGTACCACCAATATATTGCTGTTATGTTTTGACAGATGGCTGCAGTAACATATTACTCAATTTAATTAAACAGGCCCTATTCGTCAATGCATCTAAGTCTTTCCTTTGTATCATTCACCAACACTCATTCTTTAGCATAAACTTTGCTTTTCTTCACATTCTGTGCAATAGGTGCTTGAGAACAAACATCCAATTATCAACACCATCATTTTTGTCTCTACCTTACAATATCCTACAAGGGCAGTGTGGTGTAGTGGAAATTACATGAAGTTTGAAATAAGGCAGATCTTGGTTAGAATCCCAAGATCACTTACTAGACATATGTCCTTGGGAAAATTTCTCGCCCTGAATCTGTTTCATCATCTGGAAAATAGGAAGAATAATACTTCATTTGCAAAGTTGTAAAAATTAAATGTAGTATATATACAAAGTACCCCTCCCCACCAAATGATAGATATGAAGGCTTACATTAAAGCAATAAGTTCTCATGCTATCTTTCTGAAGAGCAAGGTCATGCTTTGTATTACTATTTTAATAATGATGACAAGGCCTCCATGAATTACTTAATTTCACTCCCTGCAGTGCATAGTTATCACTGATCCATTTCCCACCCCTGCTGCTTTCATTCCTACCCAGGTGACCCTATAAGAACTGGAGTCAGCTCCAGAACTTCTATATAGAAGGAACTAGGGCAAAAATCTGGTAAGAAAGAAACATTAGAAAAATTGTCTTGAAGCTGAATTTGCACAGCAAGGACACTGTTTTGGTTCCAGTAAATAGAGGGATTTTTGCATTGATGCTGTGCATACAAAGCAAGCACCCTGTTTTTATACATGCTGCATGTTTGGGGAGTTTTCAGGAGGCCGATGGAGATACAAAAGACCTTAAAAATCCGCCTTCTCCTATTGTGTCCAGCCATCACTTAGCCCATCGTCAAACATTACCCTCCATGACACGTTTCAAAATTCTTAGATTACATTAGTAACTACACCTGAAATACTCTTCCTTTCTTATAACCTTTTCATTGCTCCATGCCTATCCCAAGAAATATTCAAAGTTACAAACTGCTCATTGCTCATCACCTAACTTTGACCAAAATTTCAGTCAAGAAAACTGCAATGTACTGGCTAGTGCTGGAGCCAGACTGCCTATGTTCAAGCAGGTGTGTGACACTGGGCAAGTTTCTTATCCTCTCTCTGTGTCAGCTTCCTCATCTACAAGATGAGGATAACAGTAGTAATCTATCCCATGAATTGTGGCAAGGACGAAATGAGTTAATCACTGTAAAGTTTGCTGTGAAGTTAGTGATATATAAAGGTTAGCTATTACTATTGCTAAGTTAAAATGGTACCATCTTATATATACAGCATTCCTGTAGGCACTTATCTAAAAGTGACTGCCTCTGAAAAAGAGTGGATATATGTATTTGTATAACAGATTCACTTTGCTGTACACATGAAACTAACACAACATTGTAAATCAATTATACCCCAATAAAAATTTTAAAAAATAAAAGCAACTGCCTCATAATCAGTTCATCTAGATATTTGGTAGTAAAGCCCCACTGAGTAATGCCCAAAATCCATTTTTATTCCATTTTGATCTATAGCAATGTGTTATTTTGTAATTCATTGTACATATATTTATTGAGTACTTACTATGTGCCAGATACTGTGCCAGGAGCTAAGAATAAAGTGGTGAATGAAAACAGATATAGTCCCTCCCCTGGTGATGCCTACATACAGTGGGGGAGAACACCACCAATCCAATAATCATAAAACAAATGGAAAACATTAAGTATGAAAAATGTTGCAAGGTGAGGTACATGATGTTGTAAGAAGGCCAATTTGCGAAAAATCAATTTGCAGAAAGCCAATTTGCCAAAAGTCAATTTGCCAAAAGTCAATTTTCCAAATGACTGATTCACTGAATTCCCTAACAGACAAATCACTGAAAGCTAGTTCACCAAAAACCAATTTCTAGAAAATCAATTTGATGAAAAGTAGTCTGCCAAATTATCATTTCATCAAATGACTAATTTACTGAATTATTAAGGATTTTTCAAAGACTTCATTTCACAGACGTTGCAATGCAGTCCTTTCATGATGGCTCTTTAAATCCAAATTTGACTGTCTGGGCTGTATATCAATTTCACATTTTAGATGCCAAGTCCTTCTCTAAAGCCCAATGATCCAGTACTCCAATGTAAGCAAATGGTGGGCTTCTCCTTAAATGCAGTTTACTGTCTTTAGACTTAAGCCTCTTCCAGAAAGATTGCTGCAGAGAACTACCCTAGGCCACGGTGATGAACTGGTCTCCTGTAAGTTGGCATTTGCCAACTTTGTTTTTAGCAAATCTGTAATGCATGGGACTGGCTCTAAGTCAACTGTTTTTCAGTGAAATTACCTAAATCCATGCTTTAGAACTGGGGAGTTTGGCCTTGTCCAACAGGTGAGAGAAGGCTTCACCGAGGAAAACAATAACTGAACTAAGGTCAGCAGGACAAACTTTAAGAACCACTAAGCAAAAGGGGGAGGAAACAAAGGGAAAAGCATATGCAAAAACTATTTGAAAGGATGAAGCACTGAAATTAGAAGAGTTTGCAAAATGGCCACTGTGGGTGCAATACAAAGAAGGTGGGGAAGCATAGTGTGAACAGAGGTTAGAAATATGGTTGAGAGCTAGACTGTTGTGCCCCATAGACCATAATAAAAACTTCTGTTCTTATTTTAAGAATGGGGAGCTTTAATACATTTAAGTAGAGGAATGACATAATCAGATTTGCATTTTCAAAGATTAGTTTGCAAGTGGTGTGGAGACAATATTTTAAGAGTGTGTTGGTATAGGCTAGTTTCTTACCTGGAAATTTATTATTGTGGTAGTTCAGAAGATAGTACTTAGACTATGGGAGGCAGAAAAAGTGGAGCAAAGTAAATTATTTATAGACCTATTTAGGAGGTCAAAACAACAGAATTTGTTATGGGGTATTGGATATGAAGGTGAAGAAGAGGAAAGGAGGAAAGTGTCTTGGACAACTCCTATATTTCTGGTTTGCATAGCTAGATGGTGGTGCCATTCCTGAGAAAGGGAAAACTAGAAGACCAGGTCAACCATTTTATACCCATCAGTGTATATATGTAAATCCCAATCTCCCAATTCATCACACCACCACACACACACCCCCGCCACGGCTTTCCCCCTTTGGTATCCATACGTTTGTTCTCTACATCTGTGTCTCTATTTCTGCCCTGCAAACTGGTTCATCTGTACCATTTTCTAAGTTCCACATATATGCGTTAATATGCGATATTTTTCTCTTTCTGACTTACTTCACTCTGTATGACAGTCTCTAGATCCTTCCACATCTCTACAAATGACCCAATTTCGTTCCTTTTTATGGCTGAGTAATATTCCATTGTATATATGTACCACATCTTCTTCATCCATTTGTCTGTCGATGGGCATTTAGTCTGCTTCCATGACCTGGCTATTGTAAATAGTGCTGCAAGGAACATTGCAGTGCATGTGTCTTTTGGAATTATGGTTTTCTCTGGGTATGTGCCCAGGAGTGGGATTGCTGGGTCATATGGTAATTCTGTTTTGAGTTTCTTAAGGAACCTCCATACTGTTCTCCATAGTGGCTGTTATCAATTTACATTCCCACCAACAGTGCAAGAGGGTTCCCTTTTCTCCACAGCCTCTCCAGCATTTGTTGTTTGTAGATTTTCTGATGATGCCCATTCTAACTGGTGTGAGGTGATACCTCATTGTAATTTTGATTTGCATTTCTCTGATAATTAGTGATGTTGAGCAGCTTTTCATGTGCTTCTTGGCCATCTGTATGTCTTCTTTGGAGAAATGTTTTGTTTGTTCTTCTTTCTCTAGTTCCTTTAGGTGTAAGGTTAGATTGTTTATTTGAGATGTTTGTTGTTTCTTGAGGTAGGATTGTATTGCTATAAACTTCCCTCGTAGAACTGCATCCCATAGGTTTTGGATTGTCGTGTCTTCATTGTCATTTGTCTCTAGGTATTTTTTGATTTCCTCTTTGATTTCTTCAGTGACCTCTTGGTTATTTAGTAATGTATTGTTTAGCCTCCAAGTGTTTGTGTTTTTTTACATTTTTTACCCTGTAATTGATTTCTATTCTCATAGCGTTGTGGTCAGAAAATATGTTTGATATGATTTCAGTTTTCTTAAATTTATTGAGGCTTGATTTGTGACCCAAGATGTGATCCATCCTGGAGAATGTTCCATGCGCAGTTGAGAAGAAAGTGTAATCTGCTGTTTTGGGATGGAATGTCCTATAAATATCAAGTAAATCTATCTGGTCTGTTGTGTCATTTAAAGCTTGTGTTTACTTATTAATTTTCTGTTTGGATGATCTGTCCATTGGTGTAAGTGAGGTGTTAAAGTCCCCCACTATTATTGTGTTACTGTCGATTTCCTCTTTTATAGCTGTTAGCAGTTGCCTTATGTATTGAGGTGCTCCTATGTTGGGGGCATATATATTTATAATTGTTATATCTTCTTCTTGGATTGATACCTTGATCATTATGTAGTGTCCTTCCTTGTCTCTTGTAACATTCTTTATTTTAGAGTCTATTTTATCTGATATGAGTATTGCTACTCCAGCTTTCTTTTGATTTCCATTTGCATGGAATATCTTTTTCCATTCCCTCATTTTCAGTCTGTATGTGTCCCTAGGTCTGAAGGGGGTCTCTTGTAGACAGCATATATATGGGTCTTGTTTTTTTTTTCAGCAAGCTTGTGTCTTTTGGTTGGAGCATTTAATCCATTCACGTTTAGGGTGATTATCGATATGTATGTTCCTATGACCATTTTCTTAATTGTTTTGGGTTTGATTTTGTAGGTCCTTTTCTTCTCTTGTGTTTCCCACTTAAAGAAGTTCCTTTAGCATTTGTTATAGAGCTGGTTTGGTGGTGCTGAATTCTCTTAGCTTTTGATTGTCTATAAAGCCTTTGATTTCTGCATCAAATCTGAATGAGATCCTTGCTGGGTAGAGTAATCTTGGTTGTAGGTTCTTCCCTTTCATCACTTTAAGTATATCATGCCACTCCCTTCTGGTTTGTAGAGTTTCTGCTGAGAAATCAGCTGTTAACCTTATGGGAGTTCCCTTGTATGTTATTTGTCATTTTTCCCTTGCTGCTTTCAATAATTTTTCTTTGTCTTTAATTTTTGCCACTTTGATTACTATGTGTCTCAGTGTATTTCTCCTTGGGTTTATCCTGTATGGAACTCTCTGCACTTCCTGGACTTTGGTAGCTATTTCCTTTCCCGTGTTAGGGAAGTTTTCGACTATAATCTCTTCAAATATTTTCTCAGGTTCTTCCTCTCTCTCTTCTCCTTCTGGGACCCCTATAATGCAAATGTTGTTACATTTAATGTTGTCCCAGAGGTCTCTTAGGCTGTCTTCATTACTTTTCATTCTTTTTTCTTTATTCTGTTCCACAGCAGTGAATTCCACCATTCTGTCTTCCAGGTCACTTATCCATTCTTCTGCCTCAGTTATTCTGCTATTGATTCCATCTAGTGTATTTTTCATTTCAGTTATTGTATTGTTCATCTTTGTTTCTTCTTTAATTCTTCTAGGTCTTTGTTAAACATTTCTTGCATCTTCTCGATCTTTGCCTCCATTCTTTTTCTGAGGTCCTGGATCATCTTCACTCTCATTATTCTGAATTCTTTTTCTGGAAGGTTGCCTATCTCCACTTCATTTGGTTGTTTTTCTGGGGTTTTATCTTGTTCCTTCATCTGGTACATAGCCCTCTGCCTTTTCATCTTGTCTTTCTGTGAATGTGGTTTTTGTTCCACAGGCTGCAGGACTGTAGTTCTTCTTGCTTCTGCTGTCTGCCCTCTAGTGGATGAGGCTATCTAAGAGGTTTGAGCAAGTTTCCTGATGCGAGGGACTGGTGGTGGGTACAGCTGGCTGTTGCTTTGGTGGGCAGAGCTCAGTAAAACTTTAATCCATTTGTCTGCTGATGGGTGGGGCTGTGTTCCCTCCCTGTTGGTTGTTTGGCCTGAGGCCACCCAACACTGGAGCCTACCCAGGCTCTTAGGTGGGGCTAGTGGTGGACTCTGGGAGGGCTCACGCCAAGGAGTACTTCCCAGAATTACTGCTGCCAGTGTCCTTCTCCTCACGATGAAACACAGCCACCCCCCGCGTCTGCAGGAGACCCTCCAACACTAGCAGGTAGGTCTGGTTCAGTCTCCCCTGGGGTCACTGCTCCTTCCCGTGTCCCAATGTGCACACTACTTTGTGTGTGCCCTCCAAAAGTGGAGTCTCTGTTTCCCCCAGTCCTGTTGAAGTCCTACAATCAAATCCCACTAGCCTTCAAAGTCTGATTTTCTAGGAATTCCTCCTCCCATTGCCGGACCCCCAGGTTGGGAAGCCTGACGTGGGGCTCAGGACCTTCACTCCAGTGGGTGGACTTCTGTGGTATAAGTGTTCTCCAGTTTGTGAGTCACCCACCCAGCAGTTATGGGATTTGATTTTATTGTGATTGCACCTCTCCTACCATCTCACTGTAGCTTCTCCTTTGTGTTTGGATGTGGGGTATCTTTTTTGGCGAGTTCCAGTGTCTTCCTGTCAATGATTGTTCAGCAGTTAGTTGTGATTCCAATGTTCTCGGAAGAGGGAGGGAGAGCATGTCCTTCTACTCTGCCATCTTGAACCCAATCTCTCATTTCTTTTTAATTTTAGCCCTTTGTGATCAGAGAAGATACTTGTATGATATCTGTTTTAAGCTATTGAGGCTTAATGTGTTGTGTAACATACAGTCTATCCTGGAAAATGTCCCATGTGACCTTGAGTAAAATGTGTGTGCTATTGTTGGGTACAGTGTTATATATATATATATATATATATATATATATATATATATATATATATATTTGATCTAGTTAGTGTACTGTGTTAAGTCTTCTATTCCCTTACCTCTGTCTGTTTTATCCATTATTTTATTTATTTATTTATTTATTTATGGCTGCATTGGGTCTTCGTTGCTACGTGTGGGCTTTCTCTAGTTTCAGAGAGCCGGGGTACTCTTCATTGTGGTATGAGGGGTTCCCATTATGGCAGCTTCTCTTGTTGCAGAGCACGGGCTCTAGGCGTGAAGGGTTCAGTAGTTGTGCCAAACAGGCTCAATCGTTGTGGCTCACAGGCTCTAGATCACAGGCTCAGTAGTTGTGGTGCATGGGCTTAGTTGCTCCGTGGCATGTGGGACCTTCCTGGACCAGGGCTTGAACCCATGTCCCCTGCATTGGCAGGTGGATTCTTTACCACTGTGCCACAAGGGAAGTCCTGTTCTATCCCTTACTGAGACTGTATTGAAGTCTTTCAGTGATTATTATAGAACTGTTTCTCCCTTTTTTTTTTTCTGGTTTTATAATTGACATACAACATTGTATTAGTTTAAGGTGTACAACATAATGACATATGTATTGCTATATGATTATGACAGTATGTGTAGTTAATATCCATCACTTCATACAGTTACAATTTTTTCCTTATGATGAAAACTTAGCAACTTTCAAATATACAATACGGTATTGTTAATTGTATTCACCATGCTGTACACTACATCTCTAGAACTTGCCTTATACTGGGAGTTTGTACCTCTAAACTCCCTTTACCCATTTTCTCTACCCCTCACCCCCCTGTCTCTGGCAACTATCAATCTGTTCTCTGTTTCTATGAGTCTGTTTTTTAGATTCCACATATAAATGAAACCATACAGCTTTTTCTTTCTCTTATTCCACTTAGCATTATGTATAGCTCACTTTAGTTCTGTCTGTTTTTGCTTCATATATTTTGATGATGTCATTAGGTGCATAAATGTTTGTTAGATCTCCTTGATGTATTTAAACTTTTATAAATGTTCTTCTTTGTCTCTTGTAATCTTTTTTTTGGATTTAATGTCTATTTTGTCTGATAGAAGTATAACAACCCTTGCTCTCTTTTGGTTACTATTTTCATGGAATATCTATCCCCATTCCTTCACTTTCAATCTATTTGCACCTTTGGATCTAAAGTGAACCTCTTATAGTTGGATATGTTTTTAATCCATTCCTCTAACCTGTCTCATTTGTCATTCACATGTAAGTACTAATAAGGAGGGACTTCTGTCGCTTTTTTCCAGCTTTACTGAAATATAATTGACATAACATTGTGTAGGTTTAAAGTGTACAGTGTGATCGTTTGATACACATATATATTGTGAAATAACTGAAATAAGATTAAAACATTCCTCATCTCACATAATTAACTTTGTTGCTGTTGTTGTTAGCATGAGAATGTTAAAACTCTACTCTCATAGCAACTTCCTAGTGTACAATACAATAATGTTAACTAGAGTCACCATGCAGCACCTTAGATCCCCAGAATTTGTTTATCTTCTAACTGAAAGCTTGTACTGTTTGATCAACATCTCCCCATTTTCCCCATCCCTCAGCCCCTGGCAACCACCATACTACTTTTTGTTTCTATGACTTTGATATTTTTAGATCCCACATGTGAGTTCATAAAGCATTTGTCTTTCTCTCTCTGGTTTATTTCATTTAGCAAAATGCCTTCAAGGTCCATTCATGTTGCCACAAATGGCAAGATTTCCTTCTTTTATATGGATAAATAATATTCCATTCTATAAATATACTTCATTTTCTTTATTCATTCATCTGTCAATGGACACTTAGGTTATTTCCATGTCTTGACTGTTGTGAAGAATGCTATAGTAAACATGGAGGTGCAGATATATCTTTGAGATAGTGATTTCATTTCCTTTCAATATACACCCATCAGTAGGATTGCTGAATCATATTATAGTTGTATTTTTAATTTTTTGAGAACTCTCTATACTTTTCCAATAGTGGCGATACAAATTTACATTCCCACCAACAGTGCACCAGATTTCCTTTTCTACACATCCTTTTCAGCATTGTTTGTCTTTTTGAGAATACTCATGCTAACAGATGTGAAATAGTATCTCGTTGCGGTTTTGATTTGCATTTCCCTGATGGTCAGTGATATAGAGCTCCTTTTCATGTACTTGTTGGCCATTTGTATGTCTTCTTTGGAAAAAATGTCTATTCACGTCTTTTGCTCATTTTTAAATTGAATTGTCTGAGTATTTGCTGTTGAGTTCTGTATGTATTTTGGGTATTAACCCCTTATCAGATATATGGTTTGCAAATATTTTTACCCATTCCATTAATTGCCTTATCATTTCACTGATTGTTTCTTCTGCTGTGCAGAAGATTTTTAGTTTAATGTAGTAATGCTTGTTGATTTTTGCTTTTGTTGCTTGTGTTTTAGGGTTCATATCCAAAAAAAAAATCATTGCCAACACCTATGTCAATGAGCTATTTCTCTATATATTTTTCTAAAAGTTTTATAAGTTCAGGACTCATGTTGAAGTCCTTAATCCATTCTGAGTTACATTTTGTGAGTGATGTAAGATGAGGGTGTAGTTCCATTCTTTTGCAAATGAATATCCAGTTCTCCCAACATCATTTACTGAAGAAACTATCATTTCCCCATTGGGTATTCTAGGCTCCCTAGTTGGCGGTATGCAAGAGTTTATTTCTGGGCTCTCAATCCTGTTCCATTGGTCTATGTGTCTGTTTTATACGAGTACCATACTGTGTTTATTACTATAAATTTCTGATATAATTTGAAATCTGGAAGTGTGATGCCTCCAGCTTTCTAAGACTGCTTTGGCTATTTGAGGTCTTTGTGATTCCATATGAAATCTGGGAGAGTTCCTACTATTTCTCTGAAAAATGCCATCAGAATTTTGATAGAGATTGCACTGGATCTATAGATGGTTTATGTACTGTAGTCATTTTGATAATATTAACTGTTTAGATCCATGAGCACAGGCTATCTTTCCGTTTACTTGTGTCTTCTTCCATTTCTTCTTTTTTTTTTTACATCTTTATTGGAGTATAATTGCTTTACAATGGTGTGTTAGTTTCTGCTTTATAACAAAGTGAATCAGCTATACAAATACATATATCCCCATATCTCCTCCCTCTTGCATATCTCTCCCACCCTCCCTATCCAACCCCTCTAGGTGGTCACAAAGCATCAAGCTGATCTCCCTGTACTATGCGGCTGCTTCCCACTAGTTATCTATTTTACATTTGGTAGTGTATATATGCACATGCCACTCTCTCACTTTGTCCCAGCTAATCCTTCCCACACCCCAAGTCCTCAAGTCCATTTTCTACGTCTTTGTCTTTATTCCTGTCCTGCACCTAGGTTCTTCAGAACATTTTCTTTTTTTTGTAGATTCCATATATATGTGTTAGCATACAGTACTTGTGTTCCTCTTTCTGACTTACTTTACTCTGTTGGTTTTTTTTTTTTTTTTTTTTTTTGGTACATGGGCCTCTCACTGTTGTGGCCTCTCACGTTGTGGAGCACAGGCTCCAGATGTGCAGGCTTCGTGGCCATGGCTCACGGGCCTAGCCGCTCCGCAGCATGTGGGATCTTCCCAGACCGGGGCACGAACCCGTGTCACCTGCATCGGCAGGCGGACTCTCAACCACTGCGCCACCAGGGAAGCCCAGCTTTTAGTTTTATTGATCTTTGCTATAGTTTTCTTCATTTCTTTTTCATTTATTTCTGATCTGATCTTTATGATTTTTTTCCTTCTGCTAAATTTGTGGGGTTTTTTGTTCTTCTTTCTCTAATTGCTTTAGGTGTAAGGTTAGGTTGTTTATTTGAGACGTTTCTTGTTTCTTAAGGTAGGATTGTATTGCTATAAACTTCCCTCTTAGAACTGCTTTGTCTGCATCCCATAGGCTTTGGGTTGTCGTGTTTTCATTGTCATTTGTTTCTAGGTATTTTTTGATTTCCTCTTTGATTTCTTCAGTGATCTCTTTGTTATTTAGTAGTGCATTGTTTACCTTCCATGTGTTTGTATTTTTTACAGACTTATTTCCTGTAATTCATATCTAGTCTCACAGCATTGTGGTTGGAAAAGATACTTGACAGGATTTCAATTTTCTTAAATTTACCAAGGCTTCCTTTGTGACCCAAGATATGATCCATCCTGGAGAATGTTCTATGAGCACTTGAGAAGAAAGTGTATTCTGTTGTTTTTGGATGGAATGTCCTATAAATATCAATTAAGTCCATCTTGTTTAATGTATCATTTAAAGCTTGTGTTTCCTTATTTATTTTCATTTCTGTCCACTGGTGAAAGTGGGGTGTTAAAGTCCCCTACTATGGAAGTGGGGAGGGAAAGCTGTGACAAAGTGAGAGAGTGGCATGGATATATATACACTACCAAACATAAAATAGATAGCTAGTGGGAAGCAGCTGCATAGCACAGGGAGATCAGCTCGGTGGTTTGTGACCACCTAGAGGGGTGGGATAGGGAGGGTGGGAGGGAGGGAGATGCAAGAGGGAAGAGATATGGGAACAGATGTATATGTATAACAGATTCACTTTGTTATAAAGCAGAAACTAACACACCATTGTAAAGAAATTATACTCCAATAAAGCTGTTAAAAAAAAAAGTTTAAGTAAAGTCCCCTACTATGACTGTGTTACTGTCAACTTACCCTTTTATGGTTGTTAGCATTTGCCTTATGTATTGAGGTGTTCCTTTGTTGGGTGCATAAATATTTACAATTTTTATATCTTTTTTGTGGAGTGATCCCTTGATCATTATGTATGTCCTTCTTTGTCTCTTGTAATAGTCTTTATTTTAAAGTCTTCTGATATGAGAATTGCTATTCCAGCTCTCTTTTGAATTCCATTTGCATGGAATATCTTTTTCCACCCCTTCAGTTTCAGTCTGTATGTCCCTAGGCCTGAAGTGGGTCTCTTGTAGACAGCATATATATGGGTCTTGTTTTTGTATCCATTCCACCAGTCTATGTCTTTTGGTTGGAGCATTTAATCCATTTACATTTAAGGTAGTTATTGATATGTATGTTCTCGTTACCATTTTCTTAATTGTTTTGGGCTATTGTAGGTCTTTTCCTTCCCTTGTGTTTCCTGCCTAGAGAAGTTCCTTTAGCATTTGTTGTAAAGCTGGTTTGGTGGTACTGAATTCTCTTAGCTTTTGCTTGTCTATAAAGGTTTTAACTTCTCCACCAAATCTGAATGAGATCCTTGCTGGGTAGAGTAATCTTGGTTGTAGGTTTTTCCCTTTCATCACTTTAATTTTATTTATTTTTATTTATGGCTGTGTTGGCTCTTTGTTTCTGTGTGAGGGCTTTCTCTAGTTGCGGCAAGTGGGGGCCACTCCTCATCGCAGTGTGCGGGCCTCTCACTATCGCGGCCTCTCATTGCGGAGCACAGGCTCCAGATGCGCAGGCTCAGTAATTGTGGCTCACAGGGCTAGTCGCTCCGCGGCATGTGGGATCTTCCCAGACCAGGGCTCGAACCCGTGTCCCTTGCATCGGCAGGCAGACTCTCAACCACTGCGCCACCAGGGAAGCCCCCTTTCATCACTTTAAATATATCCTGCCACTCCCTTCTGGTTTGCAGAGTTTCTCTGAAAGATCAGCTGTTAAGCTTATGGGAATTCCTTTGTATGTTATTTGTTGCTTTTCCCTTGCTGCTTTTAATATTCTTTTTATTTAATTTTTTATAGTTTGATTAATATGTGTTTTGGCATGTTTCTCCTTGGCTTTATCCCGTATGGGACTCTCTGCGCTTCCTGGACATGATTGACTATTTCCTTTCCCATATTAGGGAAGTTTTCAACTACAATCTCTTCAAATATTTTCTCTGTCCCTTTCTCATCCTCTTCTTCTTTGGGACCCCTATAATTTGAATGTTCATGCATTTAATGTTGTCCCAGAGGTCTCTGAGACTGTCTTCAATTCTTTTCATTCTTTTCTTCTTTATTCTGCTCTGCAGTAGTTATTTCCACTATTTTATATTCCAGGTCAATTATCCGTTCTTCTGCCTCAGTTATTCTGCTATTGATTCCTTCTAGAGAATTTTCAATTTCATTTATTGTGTTGTCCATCATTGTTTGTTTGCTCTTTAGTTCTTCTTTTCCTTGTTAAACATTTCTTGTATTTTCTCCATTCTGTTTCCAAGGTTTTGGATCTTTACTATCATTACTCTGAATTCTTTTTCAGGTAGACTGCCTATTTCCTCTTCATTTGTTTGGTCTGGTGGGTTTTTTACCTTGCTCCTTCATCTCTGTGTATTTCTCTGTCTTATCACTTTGCTTAACTTACTGTGTTGGGGTCTCTTTTTCACAGGCTGCAGGTTCGTAGATTCTGTTGTTTTTGGTGTCTGCCCTCAGTGGCTAAGGTTGGTTCAGTGGGTTGCATAGGCTTCCTTGTGGAGGGGACTGGTGCCTGTGTTCTGGTGAATGAAGCTGGGTCTTGTCTTTCTGGTGGGCAGGACTGCATCTGGTGGTGTGTTTTGGGGTGTCTGTGATCTTATTATGATTTTAGGCAGCCTCTCTGCTATGGCTGGGGTTATTTTCCTGTCTTGCTAGTTGTTTGGCATAGGGTGTCCAGCACTGTAGCTTGCTGGTCATGCATGGAGCTGGCTGTTAGCATTGAGATGGAGATCTCTGAGAGTGCTTTCACCATTTGATATTACCTGGAGCTGGGGGTCGCTGGTGGACCAATGTCTGGAACTCGGCTCTCCCACCTAAGAGGTACAGGCCTGACACCCGCCCAGAGCACCAAGACCCTGTCAGCCACACAGCTCAGGAAAAGGGAGAAAAAAATAAAGAAAAAATTATAAAATAAAGTTATTAAAATAAAAATACTTCAAAATTATTAATAATAAAAAAAAATTTTAAGTTATTTTTTAAAAAAGTAAGGAAGAAAGAAGAGAGCAACCAAACCAAAAAAACAAATCCACCAATGATAACAAGCACTAAGTACTATCCAAGAAAAAAACAGAACCCTAGGCAAATGGTAAAAGCTACACAGACAAAATCACACAAAGAACCATACACATACACACTCACAAAAAGAGAAAAAGGAAACATATATATATGTATTAAAAGAAAAAGGAAGAGAGCAACCAAATCAATAAACAAATCTACCAATAATAATAAACTCTAAATACTAAAGTAAGATAAACATAAAACCAGAAATTAGATGCAGAAAGCAAACCCCAAGTCTACAGTTGCTCCCAAAGCCCACCACCACCTTGATTTTGGGATGATTCGTTGTCTATTCAGGTATTCCACAGATGCAGGGTACATCAAGTTGATTGTGGAGCTTTAATCCACTGCTCCTGAGGCTGCTGGGAGAGATTTCCCTTTCTCTTCTTTGTTCGCACAGCTCCTGGGGTTCAGCTTTGGATTTGGCCCCGCCTCTGCGTGTACGTCACCTGAGGGCATCTGTTCTTTGCTCAGACAGGATGCAGTTAAAGTAGCAGCTGATTAGCAGGCTCTGGCTCACTCAGGCGGGGTGGGGTGGGGGGCGGGGAGAGGTACGGATGCGGAATGCGGGGTGAGCCTGTGGCAGTAGAGGCCGGTGTGACATTGCACCAGCCTGAGGCACACCGTGCATTCTCCCGGGGAAGTTATCCCTGGATCATGGGACCCTGGCAATTGTGGGCTGCACAGGCTCCCAGGAGGAGAGGTTTGGATAGTGACCTGTGCTTGCACACAGGCTTCTTGGTGGCTGCAGCAGCAGCCTTAGCATTTCATGCCTGTCTCTGGTGTCTGTGCTGATAGCCACACCTCATGCCTGTCTCTGGAGTTTCTTTAGGTGGTGCTCTGAAGCCCCTCTCCTCACGCACCCTGAAACAATGGCCTTAGGCAGCTCCAGACTTTTCCCCGGACTCCCTCCTGGCTACCTGTGGTGCACTAGCCCCCTTCAGGCTGTCTTCATACAGCCAACCCCAGTCCTCTCTCTGGGGTCTGACCTCCGAAGCCGGAGCCTCAGCTCCCAGCCCCCACTCGCCCCGGCGGGTGAGCAAACCTCTTGGGCTGGTGAATGCTGGTCAGCACCGATCCTCTGTGCGGGAATCTCTCCACTTTGCCCTCTGCACCCCTGTTGCTGCACTCTCCTCCGTGGCTCTGAAGTTTCCCCTCTCCCCAGCCCCGCCAGTGAAGGGCCTTCCTAGTGTGTGGAAACTTTTCCTCCTTCACAGCTCCCTCCCAGAGGTGCAGGTCCTGTCCCTATTCTTTTGTCTCTGTTTTTTCTTTTTTCTTTTGCCCTACTCAGGTATATGGGGAGTTTCTTGCCTTTTGGGAAGTCTAAGGTCTTCTGCCAGCCTTCAGTAGGTGTTCTGTAGGAGTTGTTCCACATGTAGATGTATTTCTGATGTATTTGTGGGAGAAAGGTGATCTCCACATCTTACTCCTCCACCATCTTGAAGGTCTCCCTGTGTCTTCTTCGATTTCTTTGATCAATGTCTTATCGTTTTTGGTGTATAGATCTTTCACTTCCCTGATTAAATTTATTCCTAAGTATGTTATTGTTTTTGACGCTGTTATAAATGGGATTGTTTTCTTTTTCAGATATTGCATTGTTAGAGTATAGAAGCACAACTAAGTTTTGTATTTTGATTTTGTATTCTGCAACTTTACTGAATTCATTTATTAGTTCTAAAAGTTTTTCAGTGGAGTCTTTAGGATTTTCTATATACAAGGTGATGTCACCAGCAAACAGAGACAATTTTATTTCTTCCTTCCCAATATGAATACCTTTTAGTTCTTTTTTTGCCTAATTGCTCTGGCTAGTATTTCCAGTACTATATTGAATAGGAATGGTGACAGTGGTCATCCTTGTTCTGTTCCTCATCTTATAGGGAAATTTTTTTTATCTCTCACCATTGATTATGATGTTAGCTGTGGTTTGTCATGTACAGCCTGTACTGATATATGATCCTTCTTTTTTTTTTTTTTTTTTTTTTTTTTTTTTTTGACTGAGCTGCATGGCTTGTGGGATCTTAGCTCCCCAATGAGGGATTGAACCTGGGCCCTCAGCAGTGAAAGCACAGAGTCCTAATCACTGGGCTACCAGGGTATTCCCCAGATACATTCCTTCTATACTGTTTTTGAGAGTTTTTATCATGAAAAAAATGAATTTTGTCAAATGCTCTTTCTGCATCTAATGAGGTGATCATATGACTTTTGTCTTTCATTCTATTAATGTGGTGTATTACATTTATTAATTTGTGCATATTGAGCCATACTTCCATCCCAGGGATAAAAACCACTTGATCACTGTGCATGATCCCTTTATGGTGCTGTTACACTTGATTTCTTCTGATTTTGTTGAGAATTTTTGCACCCACAGTCATCAGAGATATTGTCCTCTAGTTTTCTTCTCTTGGCTTTGGCATCAGGGTAATGATGGCCTCATAAAATGAATTTTGGGAGTGTTCACTCCTCTTAAATTTTTTGGAAGAGTTTGAGAAGGATTGGCATTAGTTCTTTTTTAAATGGTAGATTCCACCACTGAAGCCATCTTGTCCTGGGCTTTGACTGGGAAGTATTTGATTACTGATTCAATCTCCTTACTTGTCTGTTCAAATTTTCTACGTCTTCATGTTTCAGACTTGGTAGGTTGTACTTCTGTCATATTGTTCCATTTTCTATGTCTTACAGCTTTTTTGTCCTGCATTTCCTTTACTACTGTCTTCTTTTGTGATTTTTTTTTGTAGTGAAGTGCTTAAATTCCTTTCTAATTTCCTTTTGTGTATATTCTCTACCTGCTTTGTGGTTATCATAGGGATTACATTTAACATCCTAAAGTTACAACATTCTAATTTGATTTTGTATCAGCTTAACTTCAATAACATATAAAACTGTCCTCCTTTACACCTCCATCCTCACCCCTTTTGGTTGTCACACAATTACTTCTTCATATATCATGTGCCCCAAAACATAAATTAATAATTCTTTTAAATACATTAGTCTTTGAAATTATGTAGAAAATATGTGGAATTACGAACCAAAGTTACAATAATACTCGTTCTTTTAATGTATTAGTCTCTTAAATCATGTAGAAAACAACAACAAAAAAGGATTTACAAACTGTTGTTACAATAATACTAAATTTTCTAATTGCCCATATATTTACCTTTATTGCAATCACTATTTCTTCATATGGTTTTCAGTTACTGTCTTGCAACCTTTATTTGACCCTGCAGGACTCACTTGAGAATTTCTTACAAGTAGGTCTGGTGGTGATGAACTCTCTCAGTGTTTGTTTTATTTATCTGAGAAAGTCTTAAATTATCCTCACTTTTGAGGAAGTTTTGCCAGATATAGGCTTCGTGGTTGAAAGGTCTTCTTTTTTTTTTTTCTTTTAGCACTCTGGATATATCAGCCCACTGCCTTCTGGTCCCCCAAGTTTCTGATGAAAAATAATCTTATTGTGGATCCTTGTGACATGTTGTTTCTCTCTCGTTGCTTTCAAGGTTCTCTCATTGTCTTTGGCTTTTGAAAGTTTGATTATAATGTGTCTCAGCATAGGTCTCTTGAGTTCATCTTAAGTTCATGAATTCAAGTAAGTTCATCTTACTTGGAGTTCACTGAGCTTCTTAGATGTTAATATTCATGTCTTTCATCAAATTTGGGAAGTTTTCAGCCATTATTTCTTCAAATGTTCTCTCTGTCCCTTTCTTCTCCATCTGGATTCCCACAATGCATATGTTGATCCACTTGATCATGTCACACATGTTCCTTAGGTTCTGCTCACTTTTAATGTTTTTCCTTCTATTCCTCAGTCTCAATAATTTCCATTGTCCTATCTTCAGGTTTGCTGATTCTTCTTCCTGCTCAAATCTGCCTTTGAATCCCTCTATTGAATTTTCATTTCAATAACTGCACTCTTCAGGTCCAGAATTTTTCTTTGGGTTTTCTATATTTTCATTGATTTTTCCATTTTGTTCGTATGTCATTTTCTTGAGTTTAGCATCTTTAGGGCAGTTTTTTGTTTGTTTGTTTTTGCCATCAGGTGTTTTTCAGGGACAGTTTCTGTTCATTTTTTTCCCCCTTTGAATGGGCCATATTCTCCTGTTTCCTTGTACACCTTGTGATTTTT
The DNA here is from genome assembly GCF_964341445.2 of Mesoplodon mirus. Taxonomy (NCBI): domain Eukaryota; kingdom Metazoa; phylum Chordata; class Mammalia; order Artiodactyla; family Ziphiidae; genus Mesoplodon; species Mesoplodon mirus. Next base: position 11,192,937 of record NC_138977.1, on the reverse strand, counting down.
TTGTTGTTATTGTTGAAAACTAAATATTTTCATCTAGTAATGGGGCAACTCTAAAAATCCAATTCTCCCCATTCCCCAGGGTTTGCTGTTTTGTTTTTGTGATTTTTGTTTATTGTTTTTGTTTTCTTGATTGTTGTAGGTTGTCCCTATGCCAAGAATGAGTCTGAGGTGTAAACTTAAGGTCTTCCCAGGTCTTTTCTGAGCCTGCCCCTGAGCATGCATAGTCATTTTCTAACTTTCCCCATATATACAGTTGTTTTTGAATGTCCTAGTTTTTAATGTCTGGCTTCCAAAAGGGTAAAAAGAGAGAAATGGATGGGAGAGAAAAGGGTCAGTCCTTTAAATCTTCTGGAAGTCACTTGAGGGGGAGGGGCTTACAACAATGGGAGGTGTAACAACAATGACCACCCACCTCTTCTTCTGCATTTCTGCAATCAGATCTCAACATTTGGAGGACAGAGTCTTTTTGTTAACCCACTTTGGCTCCTGCAAGCTGTGTGCAAGGTTCTCCAGGAGCATGTGCACATCTGCCTGCCATGTGGCTGGGGGTGGGGAATAGGTATTTGCTCCTGTGCTAAGAGCTGAAATTGACCAAATTAACTGCATTTACCATCCAATATTTCCCCTGGAAATTGCAAGACTTCAATAGACTCCAGAGTTCCAAAATAGTTACATCAGACAGATTCTGCCAGTGTAATTGTTGTCCAGATGGAGAGACAGGTTCCTGGCACTTCCTATTCCACCATCTTCCCAGAATTCTCTATAATGTGTTTTCAACATTTAGTAACTTTATAGATTTTTTTCCCACAAAATGCCTCAAACAATAATATAAATTGTATTACAAATCTAACATTCATGTTAGATTTCATGTACATCATTTGAATTTTATTACTATGTATCTTTTGTACATTTATTTCTCTAACTCTTGAAAGTACACATTTAGGTACAAATATATTTACTATCTGGTTCTATATAATGATGCTGTTCCTATACATCAACAAATGGCCTTTGGTAATAATGCTTTGCTGATTGTATTAGTGATGTATTTTAATCATAACAGTTCTATTAAACAAACATAATCTCATGAGACAGATACTTCTGCCATGTAATGAAAAGATAGTTATTTGGCTATTTCATTATGACACCGTGGTATTTAAAAGTGATGTGAGCAATTTGAGGGTTTTTTTAAAAACTGTTTTTCAAAAGGTTATATTGCTTTTCTTTCTAGATTTGGTAGGGTAGGGTTGGCCTTTATTAGTTCCTGGGATAGCAAAGTATTTCAGTAGATGTATAACTGAAAAATAGTCACTGAAATAATGAGAGTGATTTTTCAGGGTAGAATATTATAAACCCATAAAGATACAAAAGTACCCAAGAGGAGGTAGCTCTTCCAGCAAGAATAATGATATCCAATTTTTCCTGAACAATATCATCTTTGTACAATCTGATTAAAATGTGAATATAGGAAAATAATTTTGATTTCAATTACTAAAATTAGATCATACTTTTAATCATATAAGTAATCAATAAAACCTTTTTATGACAATTTAAAAGCATATATGCCAAAGTGAACCACATAGTTAAGGCTAGCTTAGCTAGTAATTCTCACTGACGCTAACTAAGGCAGGACTCCTGAGTTACGAGAGTCAAATGAACATTCTTTTACATAGTTTAAATAGTGTAAGGCATCTATTTTACGAAGTGTTATTAAAATATTGTGAGTTACTGAAGGGCAAATAGATAAAATGATAAGATTGAGGAAAGGAACATGTCTGTCTTTTGAGGTAAAGCAATTGATTGATAATATAAGGATGTAATAGATGAAGCAAAATATCACAAAAGGCGAGAAAGGATGAAACGTATGAGCATCAAAATTAAAAAGGAGGGCTTCTCTGGTGGCGCAGTGGTTGAGAGTCCGCCTGCCGATGCAGGGGACGCGGGTTCGTGCCCCAGTCCGGGAAGATCCCACATGCTGTGGAGCAGCTGGGCCCATGAGCCATGGCCGCTGGGCCTGCACGTCCGGAGCCTGTGCTCCGCAAAGGAAGAGGCCACAACAGTGAGAGGCCCACGTACCACAAAAAAAAAAAAAAAAAAAAAATTAAAAAGGAGAAGGACATTTTCTTCTCTGAGATTAGAAGGAAGATGGGAAATGTGTGTTAATATACAGAAACTTTTTTTTTTTCCAGTGAAGAGAGAAATTAAGAGAGTTGATGTGATAGTCCTCAATCTTCCTAGTGGAGTTAGAATGAACAATGTTACCAAGGAGAGGCAGGGATAGGATGCTTGGGTTCTGGGGGGATATGAAATATTTAGAGATGAATATGAAACTCATTTAACAACAGTAATGGCACCACTGAGGGTGGATAACATGAATTAGCAGTAAAATCAATTAGTCTGGTTTCCTGACTTACTCTTAATAATATTTCAGCAACTGGGGAACTAGAGTAAGAGAATTGAATTATAGGGTTAACCCAGCACTAGAATCCAACTATAAAAATTTAATTGAATTAGGTAATGCCTGTGGCCTATGACTACTGATTAGTTGAAACTCTTTCCTTTCTGTAAGGAAGATCTTTTATTAATCTTACAAAAATCTACAGAGTTCAAGCTACTGTGGTATATATCATTGGTAAGAATCAAGAAACCTTAGAGTAGAACAAATGAATCATTTAAATAACTAGAATTTGCATCTGCTATAAGCTAAACTAGATAGATTGGTAATTTATCTTGGTCATCCATCACTCCCAGATGATTTGACCAGAATCATAATATGGGACCTAATTATGAGATACATTAAGACAGAAAAATTTGGACTTAGACAAATACAGAAGCACTGACTTTACTCTATAAATGCCATTAAAAGGGAACAGGCTTTCTTTAGCTTTGGGACAATAGACTTGTGGATTACGTTCAGTTACCATTAAAAGCTTAGAAAAAAATACCTTGTTATCCTTTCATTTCAAACAAGCCAATAAACAGCCAAAAAACAATTTCTAGCTCTCCTACCAATACCACACTTCTCTTTTCATGGGCCCCTTTGTAATACAGAAACTCTGTAAATAGTACTTACATCTATATTATGAAGTCAAGAATAATAAATATATTTAATAATCCGTCACCTGCTTTCTTCAATGCTTTTATTAGACATTTTCTTCCCAATAAACTTACACAACTCCCCAGTTTTCTGAGTTTTCTAACCCAATCCAAGATCCAGACATGGAGAGTTGAGAAAGTATATACCCTCCATTCTCCTCATCCCCTAAAGAACTTTATCATAATTACAAATGACAATCCAAACTACAACCTTTTCCTTTTCTATTGAAAAAAAAGAAAAAAAGGAAAGAAGAAAAATAGGAAGGGAGGGAAGGAGGGGGCTGGTTTGAAGTGTCAGAGGATATGTTAAAAGATAAAAGTTTTTAGGCTGTTTTTTCTCAGCCTAAAAACTGTTAAAAAACAAAAAGTCAACCAAATAAATTTGAAGATCTAATTGGCTTTATTAGGTAAGTCATGAATCAGGTAGCATCCCATCTAGCAACTAGAAGGGCCCTTCAAGGAGATGTATAAAATGGAAGGTTTTTACAGGAAGAAGGGTGGGGCAAAGGAGCTATTAGCAAAAGAAAGGAGAGGATTATTTTAGGCTGGAGGACATCTTTTGGGGGAAAGGGAACTACAAGGGTTTTATCATGCAGATTGCCTCTCTTCCTCTGGGGGATGGAGAAGGCCCACAGTGGCAGATTACCTCTGGTCAGATTGGTGCTGACCAGAAAACTCCAGACTGGTTGATTAAGATTAAGGGCAAAACTGTAATGAGGTTAGATGCTAAATCTAGGTTTGGTATCATAAATGTTAGCACAAGTGACACCATTTTGGGCCTGTGATTTTTCTCTTTAACACCACCAATGAGGGGAAAGAAGTATTTGTTGTGTGCCATTATTTGAGAGACATCTGATGTACACTAGATTATTTAATCCTTACAACATCCCTGGCAATAAGGTGATATTCTCATTTTGCAGATGGGAAAGCTGAGGTCCAAGTATGTATCTCACCCAAGGCCACAACATAAAAGAGGGAGGTACAGTCAATCTACTTAGGTCTGTTTTGAAAAACAGTTAATATTTCTTCTTCACTAATCTGCAACTGAAAATAAAAAGCATACAACATATTAAAAACCAGAAAGATTATTTGGCCTGCTTTGTTACCAATTCTCTGGTTCTTTGTTTGCTACCACAACAGTCTACTTTTTAGAGCTAAAAGAGCCACTTCAAATAAACATTCTAGATTGCTCTTCATGTGAAAATGCTTTATAACTAAAGCTGACTTAAGTACTATCTTCCTAAAATGCAAATAATTTCTTCTACATTGAAGCCTATCAAAGACTCACATCTTGTTTCATCTAAGAAATAAAATTCCCTGGTGATACATTTGAGAAAGAGTATGTACAAAGCCTCAGAAGTAAGGCAATAAAACATTACTTGAAACATTTAATAACCTACATGTTGGCAATGTCCACATCATCTTAAGAAAACTCTTCAACATATATATAATAATATATATAACATTTTATATATATTTTTTCCAGTTACAGTAGAGGAAGCTAACATGCATAATCCCTAAAGATTTATGATACCACTAAAGAACTTATTTCCTGTCAAATTTCTCTTTAAAAATATTGATATATGCCAAATGAGCATATCCCCAAAAGTATTTTTACTAAAACCAAGATTCACTAATAATTATTAATAATTTATTAATAATTATTGAGTGCTGAGTACTGGGAGACACTGTGCTGGGTGCTGGGCAAGGAACAGGAAGAAAGATAAACATGATGCCTAGCCTCAAAGAACTTAATGCCTCAGGTAGAAGACAGACATTCAAAAATTACAGAAAAAATAATTATAATTGTGATAGGTGTTAGAGAGTAATACAGGATACTCTGAGGATATTTTATAGAATACTTGATCTATTTTGTGAAGTTAGGTAAAACTTCGCCTGAAGATAGGACATTTAAATTGAGATCTGAAAGAATGAGTTAGTGATACTTGAGGAAAGGGACCACAGCAGGGAAGATCTACTATGATTAAACACACACACACATACATATGTGTACAGCTAGCACAAGGTTAAAGAGCTTATCAAAATAACTACAGAGGTTTTTTGCAACCAGAAGTTGTTATTTTATTTCTGTAAAACATTCCAAAACTAATGAGATAATTTCCAGAAAACTTTTAAGAAAGGAGATGCAACTTAAGCCAAGCACTGGGCTCTGTACCTTGCATATTTCATTTAATTTACTCTTTCAACAAAATTATGAGGTAGCTATTTGTAGGCCCTGGTTTTATTCCTTCTACAATTTGCCAAGCCAAAGTGTGCCTTGCACACTGATTGTCACAGCAGAAACTTTAAAAAGAACCTAAAGAGTAAATGATAAATTTCTGTCCTGCCTTCCATCTAAATCTTAAACCTGTACACAAACACTGCATAATTATCCATTCCAGCCCTCTCCCCTTCTTAGCAAACTTGAGTTTTCAGACTCTGTAAACACCCCAATCACATAACAAGTAAAACTGCAGCTATGCCATAGCCATCTACTTTCTTGCTCTCCACCTCATTCCTACTTACATCACCCTGTGATTACATGGCCCTCTCTGAGCCAGTCAAAGCCTTGGTTGTCCCTGACCAGAAAATTTTTCACCTCTCAACGTTCAAAAGTAGCAATGATAGTTGTGAGTTCTTGTTATAAATAAGTGAAGAAGAGACACACAGATCTAGTCTTAGGGAGAAGATAAGTGAGTTGACCAAAATAAGACTTAGATAAAAATTAATAATCCCACACAGTGTTTTTTCCTGTAGCACATGTTGATTATTTTAGGCAGAATAGGAAAAACTGTTACAGTTTTTAATGTGCCTATAAATATTTATGTCCATTTTCTAGGTTTGGAATCTGCCCACCATTTCTTTATTTTGAATTCATGTTCAGCCAGTTATGCCTGTTTTGATCTTTTGGGATTTTTAAAACATCAAATTTCAAGTTTCAAATTTTGTTTGAATGTAACAACGGGTAAAATGTCTATAAATCAACAAGATGATACTGATATTCCAACTCCCCTCAGGCAAGAGGGCAGAAACTTACTGCCTAGATTTTGAGAAAGATCCTCTTATGATGATGAAAGTCTTTGAGATAGCAGCAATAATTGCTGTATGATGTAAACTGAAGGTAATGAATAGTAAACCTGATTATCTCCAAGGTCTTCAGATTCCTTCGTAACCCCAAAAACCACCCTGCACCCTTTACAAGACAGACATTTGGCCAACAGGCATTTCACTCATGACTAATCCAAGACCAAGATTGTCCTTGAATAGGCACTGAGGTTGCACATTTGTTTAATTATAGTTTCCATTCTGAACTTAAAGCTTTTTTCAAAGACTTTCATCAAGATGAATCTCACTACGCACCTCATGCCTGTTGATTTTAGTTGCCACAAAAAGCCAAAGTTAACTCTCATCTCCAGGACTCTAATTCCTATAAGACTCTGAACGTCTCCTTTTCTGACCCATTTCTTATCCCTGTCGGACACCTGAAAACTTTCCACTGGGCCCTCTGAGACTCAGTCATCAGCAAAATTGCCTTCTCTAAACATGTCCTTCACCTTTTTGCTTTAAAACCTGACCAACCCTCCCCTCTGCAGCCCAAACTCCCAAATTCCTCCACTACGAAGCCTGGAGGTGGAGAGGATGACATTCCTGCTCCCTGTAGCTCCTTCCAGACCACTCTTCTTCCCTCCTCCACAAAGCTGTCCATTTAAATTTTATGACATCAAACGACAGCACTAACTCCCTTTCCCTGCTGCGGTTCTCAAACAATCCCCAGGCTAGTCTCCCTCCACCCCATTCCTTGGAGATTTTAGTTCTGAACTCCCTGACACTGTCTTAAACCGCATTCCTGTCATAATTCTCAGTGGACTTCAGTGTCCACATAGATGATCTACCCAATACAGTGTCACTCAGGGCCTTGACCTCCCCTCCTCCACTGATTTTTATTCTCCACCTTACCTCAGCTACTTACTCGCATGGCCATACCTCAATCCTCGTCCTTCTCAATAACTACCGTCAGCCCTCCATATCTGTGGGTTCCACATCTTCTAATTCAACCAATTGTGGATTAAAAATATTCAGGAAAAAAAAATCCAGAAAGTTTCAAAAGGCAAAATTTGAATTTGCTGCGTGCTGGCAACTATTTACACAGCATTTACATTGTATTTATATAGCATTTACGGTTGACCCTTGAACAACATGGACAGTGCAGGTCCTTACACGTGGATTTTTTTCACTAAATACGACAGTACCGCATGATCCACGGTTGGTTGAATCTGTGAATGTGGAACCGAGGCAACAGAGGGCCGACTGTAAAGTTAAACACGGATGTTTCCACTGCACAGAGGGTCAGCGCCCCTAACTCCCACACTGCTCAAGGGTCAGCTGTACATTGTATTAGATATTATAAGCAATCTAGAGATGACTTAAAGTATATGGGAGGATGTGCATAGGATAGATGCAAATCCAATGCCATTTTATATAAGGGATTGAGCATCCACGGATTTTGGTATCCATGAGGGCACCGGGAAACAACCTCCTCAGATACCAAAGGATGACTGTATTGCCTCTTGATCATCTCAGTTTGAGGTTATCTCACTTTGACTATCATCTCCTATTTTTCCAGCTCACCACCTCTACTTGGAATCTGGAAAATTCCAACAATCCTCTGACCCCACCAGAACCTACAGTTCATTGATTCTAACGTCTTTTTCTCGTCTCCCACCCCTCATATCTTAACTTCTGTCCTTGTCCAGCTTAAATGGCACAGTCAATCATAATCTCTCCTTTGCATACACTCTTCACTCTCCTGCCCTTTTCTTGTCTCCCTGTACATGGCTAAACCACAACCCTGGTAATGTCCAACTCTCTGCCTATTCCATGGTTGTACTTGTGCATGTACACATGGCTGGAGGAAACAAATAAACAAACTGACTGGTTTCACTTATATTCATGACCTCTAACTTCAATGGGCCCTTAATGCTGCCTGGAATCATACTGTATTTCCATTCTCCTCAACACTAAACAACTATTACATGGCTTTACCTCTCTCCTAAAATCTCCAACTCTTCTTTCAGTCTCACTCTCAACTGACGACTTTGCTTTCTATTCTACTGATAAAACAGAAACAATCAGATGAGAACTTCTGCACACTCCCACAACCACATTCACCCACCTAACTGCAGCTGCTGTCTCTCCCGTTACCGAGTGAACTCTTTCATGCTCCTAGCAAAGGGAAACCCTTCCATTTGTGCACTAGATCCTTTCCCATCTACTCAAAGTCATTGTCTCAGTGATTCTTCCTTCTCTCTCCAGTATCAATAATTTCCTCTCCTTTCCTATATTTTTTTGCCATTAATGAACAAACATGCTTTTTCTCTTTTCTTAAAATTTTGCTTTACCCTGCTCTGTGTTATAGCTACCACCCCATTTTTTCCCTTCTTGTTAGCAAACCTCCTTGAAAGAGTTGTTTATTCTTGCTGTCATCAATTTCTTTCCCATTTCCTCTTCAGTCTCCTACAGGCTTTAACACTCACCACACCACTCCATCCAACTGCTTATCTTTACAGTGTTAATTCCAGTAGCAATCCTCATCTTATTATAATACTTAGCAATATATAGTGTAGCTAATTGTTTTCTTCATGCAGGATACCAGGATACTTGGTTTTCTTTCCACCACGCTAGTAGCTTCTTCATAGCCCCTTCTGTTGTTTCTTCATAGTCTTCCAAATATCTTAATATTATAGAGTCCAACTTAGAGCTACTTCTCTTCTCCCATCTACACTAATTCCCTCAGTGATCTCAATCATCCACCAGTGGGCCACTTAGAAATGCTAGACCTGCCTCGGTTTAATATGGAGGAAGGGATTCAAAGGCTTAAGGAGATTGGAATGTTAGAGTGGATTTGTCATTTAAGACCTATGTATTCATATTGGAAGGGTACAGAAAACATATCTTTCACCACTACTGTGAGAAATAAACTTGTGAGAGGAGCCCCAACATCTCTGAAGAACTCTGTTATTGCTCTTCTTTATAGGCCAGGCCTTATAGCAGGGACTGCAGTCACTGAATTGGAAAACCTAAATGCAATGGGAGTGATTGAATCTCAGAGAGCAGGGATCAAGTGGCAGCCCTTAACTGCCAAAGGCAAGGTGCTCTGGTTACCATAATGGACAGCAGAGATGTAGCAATCAGAAAAGTCTGACTTGCATAGACCTAAGGCATTGGCTAGTGGATCATGGTGTTCCTAGAAATGAAATAGATAGGAAGCCTACTAAATTCTTACTTGATCTGTATAAGCAGGAAAGTTCTAGGCCAAATGAAGACAAGTCTAACCTGAATCATGAAAAGAAAGAGTCATGGTCCTTCATTTAGTTCCCAGACTTGAGCCAGTTTGTAGACCCAGAACCCCTTGGATGAACTGCCAAAAATTTATACTGTTAATCTTTCTCCCAGCCTTCCCCAAAGTAACCTACAGCTTTTTGCCAGGGTAGCTGTGATTGGGCAAAAGGAAATACTCAGAGATTTGGGGGACTACTGGACTCTGACTCAGAACTGACACTAATTCCAGGAGATCAAAAACATCATTATGATCTACCAGTTAGAGTAGGAACGTGTGGAGGTCAAGTGATCAATGGAATTTTAGCTCAAGTTTGTCTCACAGTGACTGAGCCCAGTGGGTCCCCTAACCCATTCTGTGGTTATTTCCCCAATACCAGAATTAATTATTGGAAAAGATATACTCAGCAACTAGCAGAATCCCCACAAAGGTTCCTTGACCTGTGTAGTGAGGGCTATTCAAGTGGAAAAGGCCAAGTGGAATCCATTAGAACTGCCTCTACCTAGGAAAATAGTAAACCAAAAGCACTACCATATTCCTGGAAAGACTGCAGAGATTAGTGTCACAATCAAGGACTCGAAAGATGCAGGAGTGGTGATTCTCACCACTTCCCCATTCAACTCACCTGTTTAACCTGTTCAGAAGACAGATGGATCTTGGAGAATGACCGTGGACTATCATAAGCTTAACCAGGTGGAGACTCCAACTACAGTTACTCTACCAGATGTGGTTTCATTGCTTGAGCAAATTAACACATTCCCTGGTACCTGGTATGCAGCTACTGATCTGACAAATGTTTTTTCTCTATACCTATTGGTAGGACAACCAGAAGCAGTTTGTTTCCAGCTAGCAAGGCCAGCAGCAATACACCTTCCCTTTCCTGTCTCAGGGGACTAAACTCTCCAGTCCTAACTTAGGGGATCGTAATTTAATTCACAAGTATCTTGATTGCCTTTCTCTTCCACAAGACATCACACTGCTCCATTACATTGATGACAGTATATGGATTGGACCTGGTGAGCAAAAGATGGACCTGGAATAGGAACTACTCTAGACTTAATGGTAAGACATTTGCATGCCACAGTGAGAAATAAATCTGCATCTGTGGCCTCATGGGAGTTCCCTAAATCAGTTGACAGAGGAAGAGAAGACTCTGGCCTGGTTTACAGATGATTTTGGACAATATGCAAGCATCACCCAAAAGTGGATGGCTATAGCACTACAGCCCCTTGTTCTGGAACATCCCTGAAGGAGAGTAGTGAAGGAACTCCTCCCAGTGGGTGAATTACAAGCAGTGAACCTGGTTGTTCACTTTAACTGGAAGGAGAAATGGCCAGACATATGATTACATACTGAATCACTTTTTCCCCAGCCACCCCTGTATTCACCCAATGTTCTCATGGACAAAGTGGTCATGGTGACAGGGATGGAGGTTATGCATGGGCTCAGCAACATGGACTTCCACTTACCAAGGCCTGGCTATGGCCACTGCTGAGTGCCCAACCTGTCAACAGCAGAGACCAACACCATGACACCAGTTCCTTGGGTGGTAGCCAGCTACCTGGCAGCAGGTTGATTACACTGGACACCTTCCATCATGGAAGGGAGAATATTTTGTTCTTACTGGAATAAACATTTACTCTGGATATAAATTTGTTTCCCCTGCACACAATGCTTTTGCCAAAACTACCATCCATGAACTTACAGGATACTTTATCCACCATCATAGTATTCTATACAGCATTGCTTCTGATCAAGGAACTCACTTCACAGCAAATGAAGTGAGGTAATGGACCCATGCTCATGAAATTCACTGATCTTCCCATGTATCCCACCATCCTGAAGCAGATGCCTTGACAGAATGGTGGAATAGCCTTTTGAAGACTCAGTTACGGTGCCACTAGGTGACTAGAACCTGCAGGACTGTAGCAAAGTTCTCCAGAATGCTGTATATGCTCTGAATCAGCATCCAATACATGGTGCTATTTCTCTCATAGCCAGGATTCACAGGTACAGAAACCAAGGGATAGAAATGGGAGGGGTACCACTCACTATTTCTCCTAGTGATGTTTTTTGCAAAATATTTGCTCCCTGTTCCTGTGATCTTATGCTCTGCTGCTTTAGAAGTCTTAGTTTCAAAGAGAAGAATGCTTCCACCAGGAAACGTAACGTAATGATTCCATCCCACTCATAAAAAAAAAAATGAGATGGCAAAAAAATGTCACAGATGAAGGAGCAAGGTAAAAACCTACAAGACCAAATAAATGAAGAGGAAATAGGCAATCTACCTGAAAAGGAATTCAGATAATGACAGTAAAGATGATCCAGAATCTTGGAAATAGAATGGAGGTATGGATTAAGAAAATACAAGAAATGTCTAACAAAGATCCAGAAGAACTACAGAACAAACAGAGATGAACAACACAATAACTGAAATGAAACATACACTAGAAGGAATCAATAACAGGATAACTGAGGCAGGAGGACAAATAAGTGAGCTGGAAGACAAAATGGTGGAAATAACTGCTGATGAGTAGAATAAAGAAAAAGGAATGAAAAGAATTGAAGACCACCTCAGAGTCCTCTGGAACAACACTAAACACACCAACAATCAAACTATAGGGGTTCCGGAAGAAGAAGAGAAAAAGAAAGCATCTGAGAAAATATCTGAAGAGATTATAGTTGAAAACTTCCCTAACATGGGAAAGGAAATAGTCACCCAAGTCCAGGAAGCACAGAGTCCCAAACAGGATAAACCCTAGGAAAAACACACCAAGACACATATTAATCAAACTAAAAAAACTAAATTCAAAGAAAAAATATTAAAAGCAGCAAGCGAAAAACAAAAAGTAACATACAAAGAAATCTCCATAAGGTTATCAGCTGATTTTTCAATGGAAACTCTGAAGGCCAGAAGGGAGTGGCAGGATACACTTAAAGTGATAAAAGAGAAAAACCTACAACCAAGATTACTCTACCCAGCAAGGATCTCATTCAGATTCAGTGGAGAAGTTAAAAGCTTTTCAGACAAGCAAAAGCTAAGAGAATTCAGCACCACCAAACCAGCTTCACAACAAATGCTAAAGAAACTTCTCTAAGCAGGAAACACAAGAGAAGAAAAAGATCCACAAAAACAAACCAAAAACAATTAAGAAAATGGTAATAAGAACATACATATTGAATTTAATAACCTTGAATGTAAATGGATTAAATGCCCAAACCAAAAGACACAGACTGGCTGAATGGATACAAAAACAAGATCCATATATATGCTGTTTACAAGAAACCCACTTCAGACCTAGGGACACATAAGGACTGAAAGTGAAGGGATGGAAAAGATATGCCATGCAAATGGAAATCAAAAGAAAGCTGGAGTAGCAATACTCATATCACATAAAATAGACTTTAAAATAAAGACTGTTATAAGAGATAAGGTGGGACATTACATAGTGATCAAAGGATCAATCCAAGAAGAAGATATAACAATTATAAATGTTTATACACCCAACACAGGAGCACCTCAATACGTATGGCAAATGCTAACAACCATGAAAGGAGAAATTGACAGTAACACAATAGTAGTAGGGGACTTTAACACCCCACTTACACCAATGGACAGATCACCCAAACAGAAAATTAATAAGGAAACACTAGCTTTAAATGACACAATAGACCAGGTAGATCTAATTGATATTTATAAAACTTCCACCCAAAAGTGGCAGAATACACTTTCTTCTCAAGTGCACACGGAACATTCTCCAGGATAGATCACATCTTGGGTCACAAATCAAGCCTAAATAAATTTAAGAAAATTGAAATCATATCAAGCATCTTTCCTGACCACAATGTTATGTGATTGGAAATCAATTACAGGAAAAATACTGTAAAAATCACAAATACATGGAGGCTGAACAGGGCACTACTAAATAACCAAGAGATTACTGAAGAAATCAAAGAAGAAATAAAAAATACACTGAAACAAATGACAACAAAAACACGACGACCCAAAACCTATGGGACACAGCAAAAGCAATTCTAAGATGGAAGTTCATAGCAATTCAATCTCATCTCAAGAAACAAGAAAAATCTCAAATAAACAATCTAACCCTACACTTAAAACAACTAGAGAAAGAAGAAAAATGAAAACCCAAAGTCAGTAGAAGAAAAGAAAACCTAAAGATCAGAGCAGAAATAAATAAAATAGAAATGAAGAAAACAATAGCAAACGTCAATAAAACTAAAAGCTGGTTCTTTGAAAAGATAAACAAAATTGATAAACCCTGAGCCAGACTCATCAAGAAAAAAAAGGAGAGGACACAAATCAATAAAATTAGAAATGAAAAAGGGAAAATCACAACTGACACTGCAAAAATACAAAGGATTATAAGAGATTACTACAAACAACTATATGCCAATAAAATGGACAGCCATGAAGAAATGGACAAATTCTTGGAAAGGTACAACTTTCCAAGACTGAACCAGGAAGAATTAGAAAATATAAACAGACTTATCACAAGTAATGAAATTGAAACTGTGATTAAAAATCTTCCAACAAACAAAACTCCAGGACCAGATGGCTTCACTGGTGAATTCTATCAAACATTTAGAGAAGAGCTAACACTGATCCTTCTCAAATTCTTCCAGAAAATTGCAGGAGAAACACTCTCAAATTCATTCTACAAAGCCACCATCATCCTGATAACAAAAACAGAAAAAGATATCACAAAAAAAGAAAATTATAGGCCAATATCACTGACGAACATAGATACAAAAATCCTGAAGAAAATGGTAGTAAACAGAATCCAACAGCACATTAAAAGGATCATACACCATGATCAAGTGGGATTTATCCCAGGGATGCAAGAGGTTTTCAATATACACAAATCAATAGATATGATACATCACATTAACAAATTAAGGAATAAAAACCATATGATCCTCTCAGTAGACGCAGAAAAAGCTTTTGACAAAATTCAACACTGATTTATGATAAAAACTCTCCAGATAATGGGCATAGAGGGAACCTACCTCAACATAATAAAGGCCATATATGACAAACCCACAGCAAGCATCATACTCAATGGTGAAAAACTGAAAGCATTTCCACAAATATCAGGAACTAAACAAGGATATCCACTCTCACCACTCTTATTCGACATAGTTTTGGAAGTCCTAGCCACAGCAATCAGAGAAGAAAAATAAATTAAAGGAATAAATATTGGAAAAGAAGAAGTAAAATTGTCACCTTCTGCCAACTACCTGATAATATACATAGAAAATCCTAAAGATGCCACCAGAAAACTACTAGAACTAATCATTGAATTTGGTAAGGTTGCAGGATACAAAATTAATGCACAGAAATCTCTGGCATTCATATACACCAACAACAAAAAATCAGAAGAGAAATTAAGGAAATACTCTCATTTACCATTGCAACAAAAAGAATAAAATACCTAGGAATAAACCTGCCTAAGGAGGTGAAAGACCTGTACTCAGAAAACTATAAAATACTGATGAAAGCAATCAATGATGACCTAAACAGATAGAGAAATATATCATATTCTTGGATTGGAAGAATCAATATTGTGAAAATGACTATACTACCCAAAGCAATCTACAGGTTCAATGCAATCCCTATCAAACTACCAATGGCATTCTTCATAGAATTAGAACAAAAAATTTTACAATTTGTATGGAAACACAGAAGACCCCAAATAGCCACAGCAATCTTCAAAAAGAAAAACAGAGTTGGAGGAATCAGGCTCCCTGACTTCAAACTATACCACAAAGCTACAGTAATCAAGACAATATGGTACTGGCACAAAACCATAAATATAGATCAATGGTACAAGATAGAATGCCCAGAGATAAACCCACGCACATATGGGCACTTAATTTACAACAAAGAAGGCAAGAACATACAATGGAGAAAAGACAGCCTCTTCAATAAGTGGTGCTGGGAAAACTGGACAGCTACATGTAACAGAATGAAATTAGGACACTACCTAACACCATACACAAAAATAAATTCCAAATCATTAAAGACTTAAATGTAAGACCAGACACTATTAAACTCTTAGAGGAAAACATAGGACAAACACTCTTTGACACAAATCACAGCAAGATCTTTTTTGACCCACCTCCTAGAGTAATGGAAATAGAAATAAAACTAAACAAATGGGACCTAATGAAACTTAAAAGCTTTTGCACAACAAAGGAAACCATAAATAATACAAAAAGACAACCCTCAGAATGGGAGAAAATATTTGAAAATGAAACAACAGACAAAGGATTAATCTCCAAAATATACAAGCAGCTCATGGAGCTCAATAGCAAAAAAAACAAACAATCCAGTTAAAAAATGGGTGGAAGACCTAAATAGACATTTCACCAAGGAAGACATACAGATGGTCAAGAGGCACATGAAAACATGCTCAATATCACTAATCATTAGAGAAATGCAAATCAAAACTACAATGAGGTATCACCTCACTCCCGTCAGAATGGCTATCATCAAAAAGTCTACAAACAATAAATTCTGGAGAGGGTGTGAAGAAAAAGGAACCCTCCTGCACTGTTGGTGGGAATGTAAATTGATACAGCCACTATGGAGAACAGTATGGAGGTTCCTTAAAAAACTAAAAATAGAACTACCATATGACCCAGCAATCCCACTACTCGGCATATACCCTGAGAAAACCATAATTCAAAAAGAGACATGTACCACAGTGTTCATTGCAGCTCTATTTACAATAGCCAGGACATGGAACCAACCTAAATGTCCATCAACAGATGAATGGATTAAGAAGATGTGGCACATATATACAATGGAATATTACTCAGCCACAAAAAGAAACGAAATTGAGTTATTTGTAGTGAGTTGAATGGACCTAGAGTCTGTCATACAGAGTGAAGTAAGTCAAAAAGAGAAAAACAAATACTGTATGCTAATGCATATATATATGGAATCTAAAAAAAAAAAAAAAAACGGTACTGATGAACCTAGTTGCAGGGCAGGAATAAAGAGGTAGACATAGAAAATGAACTTGAGGACATGGGGTGGGAGGGTGAAGCTGGGGCAAGTGAGAGTAGCATCAACATACAAACACTACAGAATGGGAAGCAGCAGCATAGCACAGGGAAATCGGCTGGGTGCTTTGCGATGACTTAGAGGGGTGGGATAAGGAGGATGGGAGGGAGGCTAAAGAGGGAGGGGATATGGGGACATGTGTGTGCATATGGCTGATTCGCTTTGTTGTGCAACAGAAACTAACACAGTATTGTGAAGCAATTATACTCCAATAAAGATCTATTTTTAAAAAAAAACATGCAAAGAAGGGAATTAGTGTGCTGGCTGGGGTGATTAATCCTCACTATCAAGAGGAAATTGGACAGCAACTCTACTATTAATACAATGGAGATAAGGAATGCATTGTCTGGAATACAAGAGATCCCTTAGGGCATCTCTTAGTATTACCATGCTCTGTGATTAAAATCAATGGAAATCTACAACAATCCAATCCAGGTAGGAGTAGTAATGGCCCAGATTCTTCAGGAATGAAGGTTTGGGTCACTCCACCAAGCAAAGAACTACAACCAGCTGAGGTACTTGCTGAAGGCAAAGGAAATACAAAATAGTAGTGGGAAAAGGCTGTTATAAATATAAACTATAACCACATGACCATTTACAGACTTGTCATAAGTATTTCCTCCTTTTTTCGTTATGAATGTGTAATATATTTGCTTAGTATATATAACAAAAATATTTGCTTAGACTATATATTAATATATATAACAAAAGTAACAAATATTGTTTTCTTTCCTCTGTTATTCCCTTGTCACATAACATAGGATGTAACAGATAGTTATTAAGTATTGTTAATTTTACATCTCAGCATTTAAGTTACAGGATATCAGCAAATCCACAATCCTACCACTCAGTCCTCTTAATGCTTTACTTTCTACCTTATTTTTGTCTTCCAGCGTGGCACCATTCCCAGTAAAGGCGAACTTTTCTCTATAGTTTTACTTCCATCTCTTGGAAAAGGAAAAGTTCCAAAGCTATTCCCGTGTTCTAGCATGACTGTCTTAGATCCATCAATTACGTCATTTCTCTTTTATCTTCAATCTCTTCCTGCAAACTAACTCGGTCTCAAGTTTCCTCTACCCAGCTCCTATCTTGTGTAAACTGCCATTCTTTTCAAGATTATCCTTACTGATGTGTTAAATATATTGGTGTAACCATTTTGTAAATTGGTAAAAACCAAAACACTATTAAGCAAAGTAAACAACTTACAATTTTGTTCCTTTTTCTACTGGACATTTCAACTGAACCGTTTTAAAGTTTGTTCTGTATTACAGGCCGTTAACGTCTGATTTCACAATCCTATTAGTCAAGTCTTAACGGAGCTATAATTAGGCAATATTTTCCAATTTAAAGGCCTCCAAATAAAGCCTAAATTCTTATGGTGAATCTTTGGAATTTAACTTGAAAGAGTACAAGCATGATGACTCCATCTATTATACTTTATTGTAAACCATCTTCAGTGTCAGCCTACACGTAAATACTGTGAAAATTTCACCTTTTTTTTTTTTTTCAAAGTACTCTTTCTTTCTCACCTGTCATTTTCCTTACTCTCCTCCCATTTTTCGGACAACATAAATTTTCGACATGCCACAAAAGCTCATTAAAAAGATATTTGTGGGCTTCCCTGGTGGCGCAGTGGTTGGGAGTCCGCCTGCCGATGCAGGGGACACGGGTTCGTGCCCCAGTCCGGGAGGATCCCGCATGCCGCGGAGCGGCTGGGCCCGTGAGCCATGGCCGCTGAGCCTGCGCATCCGGAGCCTGTGCTCCGCAGCGGGAGAGGCCACAATAGTGAGAGGCCCGCGTACCACAAAAAAAAAAAAAAAAAAAAAAAAAAAGATATTTGCTAAAGATAACGAATCGTCTCTAAATGCGTACGACCACCAGTACAGCCCTTACTTTAATAACCACACGCAAGAGAAAGGCAATCTCATTTAGGAACCCTAGCTCATTTCTTGATGAATAAGCCACGACCTCAAACGATTTCCCTTCAATCCGGATTTTGAGTTATTTTCCTTACTTTTTCCCCAAATGCTCTTCTACTCGTGTTTCCAAAACTTTCCCATTCACAAGATTTTACCTAAATAAAACTTTCTCGGCCTTTCACAAGTAACCTGACTCGGACAGAACGGATAGAGATAGGAAGGTGGAACTCGTTAGAGTCGTAGTCACCTCCAACGCGTCCGCTCCCGGCCGCTTCTCCCGGGAAGCCTCCTGTGACTTACTCACGATCCCCATTGACACTACGGTAGCCGCCCCACTCAGCCAGAGGTAGCCGCGCCTGCGCAGCAGCTAAGCTGCGGGTCAGAGAGGGGATTCCAGCGCGGCCCGGGAGAGAGGAGGCGATTGTGGGCGGAGGACGGTGAGAGGGGAGGGAGGAAAGGAGTGGGGCGGGGCGAAGGGGCGAAGGGGCGGAGGGGCGGGCCTTTCCGGAGGTTCCGACGTCCTCCACTTCCTGTTTGCCGGATCTTCTGAATCCGGGTCAAGGGTGTCAACCTCCTCTTCTCCCCGGCTGATCCGGCAACGTCCGTGACAGCGGCTCCTGATTCAACCCGGGGTGGTTTTCATCCCACGACCTGCCGGAGCCCGGACGCCCACAACTGCCGCAGAACGCGGAGGCGCGCTTCCTCACCCACCGGCTCGCAGCCCCGGCCCCTGAGCACCCGTAGCCGCCGGGGGACCCCGCTGGCCCCTTAGAGCTGATGCTGAGGCCCCGCGAGCCCGGGGCGGCGGCGGAGTGCGGGCCTCTGGCTTCTTAGGCCCATCGCGGGCGGTGCCGGTTCTTACGCGCCCCAGGCTTGCCAACTCCCGCCCGGGCTTGGATGGGCCCCCCTGCCCGATAAATGTGGCTACTGAGGCGGCGGTGGCG
Organism: Mesoplodon mirus; assembly: GCF_964341445.2. Taxonomy (NCBI): domain Eukaryota; kingdom Metazoa; phylum Chordata; class Mammalia; order Artiodactyla; family Ziphiidae; genus Mesoplodon; species Mesoplodon mirus. Next base: position 11,173,554 of record NC_138977.1, on the reverse strand, counting down.
GTGGTCGGTCCCGGTGCTGCTGCTGCGCTCCAAGTTCACCTCCGCCCCGGGGCTCTCCTGGCCCACCTCGGGGCCGTGGCCGTCCGCTCCTTCCCCACTGGGCCGGGCCTTGCAGCGTGGCGACAATGGACAAGATCCTGGAGGGCCTGGTGAGTTCTTCGCACCCGCTGCCCCTCAAGCGGGTGATCGTGCGGAAGGTGGTGGAGTCGGCGGAGCATTGGCTGGACGAGGCGCAGTGCGAGGCCATGTTTGACCTGACGACGCGCCTCATCCTGGAGGGCCAGGACCCCTTTCAGCGGCAGGTGGGCCACCAAGTGCTGGAGGCCTACGCGCGCTACCACCGGCCAGAGTTCGAGTCCTTCTTCAATAAGACGTTCGTGCTGGGCCTCCTCCAGCAGGGCTACCACTCGCTGGACAGGAAGGACGTAGCCATCCTGGACTACATTCACAACGGCCTGAAGCTGATCATGAGCTGCCCGTCGGTGCTGGACCTCTTCAGCCTGCTTCAGGTGGAGGTGCTGCGGATGGTATGTGAGAGGCCGGAGCCACAGCTTTGCGCCCGACTGAGCGACCTCCTGACCGACTTCGTGCAGTGCATCCCCAAGGGGAAATTGTCCATCACCTTCTGCCAACAGCTGGTTCGAACGATAGGCCACTTCCAGTGCGTGTCCACCCAGGAGAAAGAGCTGCGGGAATATGTCTCGCAGGTGACAAAAGTGAGTAACTTGCTCCAGAACATCTGGAAGGCCGAGCCCTCCACCTTGCTGCCTTCCCTGCAAGAAGTTTTTGCAAGCATTTCTTCCACAGGTAAGGGTCATTACATTCCGAGAAACTCTCTCTTGGAAATTTAGTGTGTGTCTCTTACGTACACACCGTGTTTGTTTCCCTGCTCTGAAAACATCTTAATGGGAGAGGAGATCTTAACACGTTCATCCAAATTCTTATCCACTGCCCTATTCAGGCTGTCACTTTGGACATTAAAAACCGGGCAGTGTTTCCAGTTTAGAGGTTGAGAACGTCGAGGTCTGAGACCTTTGGCAGCAAACAAGTTGCTTAACTACCCAGCTTCTCAAGTTATGGAATGCTTTGAAGATGACAGCTACTATGTAAAAGCTTCTATTCATTAGTGATTAATGGCCGCATAATAATGTTTACCGTATCATTATTGTACTGTGAGTCTGTCATCTTGCCGACATGAGTTTTTCCTTAGTTTCTGAATTTTTCCATTTTTTAATTCATGGACTGTGTGCCATTTATTATTAGATTATCCTAGTTAACTGTGTCGTTGTTGAATATTGACATTTTATGTCTTCAGTAGTTTGTGAGAGTAGATACAGGTGGACGAGTGGAGGGAAAGAGTATGAAGACTTAAATAGGTGTTTTTGCGCTCCAGGTGTCAATAGCCCACGGATCGTGTCCTTAGAAATCCGGGAGGGATCAGGTGATACTTAGCAGGAAAATGCTTTCTCACCCGGGAATTTTACCTGTCTGTTTGCATTCCTTGTTCGGACATGGAGCTTCCAGCTCTGTAAGTTGTGAAACAAAAGATCCAAAACTGTATTCACTCCCTCTCTGCTTGGTACATTCGTTCTCTGGCTGTTGTTCGAAATTGAACTTGTGAAGGAGCTATCCTCCTTTTATGTTGAGAATAAGAAATAAGAGTAGAGTTTTAACAGGCTCCATGCTTTCCTGATGAATTAAGTACATTTATGAAAGAATTACCAACTATATACTTGCATTATCTGAGTTTTGGTTTATTTTTTAATTGTAATTTTTCATGTATTGCCTGTGTGGCTCTAACAGTTCGATTTCCCCAGAACTTTTTCAACTGTAGCAGTAAAGCTGCTCATCTTGGATTTGCTTAATTTTCATGTAGTTTAAGCAAAGTCCCCCCCCCAAATTCATCTCAGTTTCTACTTCTTTAAGTGATTTAAATATTTTTCCTTAGAACAATGTGATGACTACTATAATTAATAGGGGTAAGTTACTTTGGAGGATCTAAAGTGGGAATTTAAATGATACCTTGCATTTCTTTTCTGACTACTGCTTTACAAATGAATATTTTAGCACGACAATCACAGTATTAAAGAATGCAAGAAAATAAAGTAATTTACGGACTAAATATGGCCATAGTGAAGAATAGTTTTTATGTTGCAGTGCTGTCGAACTCCTACTCTTAATCTCTCGTTTCTGCAGTTTAACATTCCTTGTATGTTAGAGTCTACCCGTGAGATGGAGTGTAACAACTGCTTGGTGGAGGGGCGGTAAATTGTTGTTCTCTCTAAATACTTCCCTCGAACCTTCTGCCATGTTCCTTTTTCTTTTCAATTAAAAAATAGATGCATCATTTGAACCTTCCGTGGCATTGGCAAGCCTTGTGCAGCACATTCCTCTTCAGATGATAACAGTTCTCATCAGGAGCCTTACGACAGATCCAAATGTGAAAGATGCAAGTATGACCCAAGCTCTTTGCAGGTACTTCTTCATAACACCGTAGATGGTAATTGTAGATTTGGGAGGAGGAGATATTTTGCTGTATTTTGTGGGTAATGAAAAACTTAGGGAATGTTTAAAACTGAAATTGTGGAATCAAATATATAAAGACTCTCCAAATTAATTGAAATGAATTGTTTACTATAGGCTTGACAGGCATCCAGTAACTCACAAATCTGTTTCCAATTCAGCTTTTTTAAATTCCAAAAATATAGCACACATACACTTACTGTACAGTCAGGAATTGGTTGGATTATCAATATATTTTACTAATTTCTTTGCTCAGTATTGTTGCCTGCAACCTATTTCCTCCCTCTGGGATCTTTTTTTTTCTGGCTAAGTATATACTTTTCCTTAGTACATACTTTTACTTTCTCTTTCAACCAGGACTTCTGGGTAATACTTTCTTAGCCTTTGTTTGAAATGTGTTTTTTTTCTTGCTTATTCCCAAGTAGATGATTTGGCAAGATACAGAATTCTAATTTGATAGTCATTATCTCTTAGCATTTTGAAAATAATACTGCATTGTCTTCTGGCATCTATTGTTGCTGATGTGGAGTCTGCAGTCAATTTGATTATCGTTCCTTTGTGAGTAGTTAGGGTCTTCTGGTAATGTTTATGCTTTTCTCTTTATTCTTGATGTTTTGCAGTTTTATTCTTATATTTCTAGGTGTAAACTTAGTGTTATTTTTACTTCTCAGAACTCTTGTGCTTTTATTAATCCAATCATTCGTTCTTTCAACTATTCAAATCACATTTATTGGTCACTTACGATGAGTGCCAAGCAGTGTTAAAAACCTCATTGAACAAATGTGTAGAAATATCTATCCTAACGGGCTTCTAGCTGGGGAGGCAGGCAGGCAATATCAGTAACATATTTGAAGAGATGCATCCTGATCTCAGAGATGCTAAAATGTGGAAAGGTACAGTAATTGGTGTTCTAGTTTAGATTGCAGGACTTTTCTTGCCTTAGTGGTACATAAACTAAGTTTTACATCCTAAAACTGATTTTGTTTTAGATTTCATTAAGTATGGTAAGTAAAATAATTTCGTATGTTGGATAGTGATGAGCATTTTTGGAAAAAAGTAGATAGGAAAGCAAGAAAGCGTGGGGAATGGTTTGCAATTTTAAATAAGATAGATGAGGAAGCCCTCACTGAGAAGGTGACCATGAGGTAAAGATATGAAGGAAATGACGGTGCAGACCTTGTGGGGATCTAAGGGGAGGAGCATCAATACTGTCTTATAATTTACTGGTTTTTCCTTCAAAGGTACCATTTATAGAGATTATTCCAGTTATTGAATTTCTTTATTTCAATGACTGTATTTTTCTAACTGAGCTTTTTCTATCTTCCTGTTCTTGTTTCATATCTGTCTGGCTTTGTTTTATAATTTTTTTCTATTTTTTTTCCTGTGTGCACATATATGTGTGTATGCATAGCACATTTAAATAAAATATAAGGATTTATTTATTTATTTTGGCTGTGTCAGGTCTTAGTTGTGGTGCATGGGCTTCTCTCTAGTGGTGTGTGGGCTTCTCTCTAGTTGTGGTATGTGGGGTTCCTCTTCTCTAGTTGTGGCACGTGGGCTCTGTAGTTGTGGCACACGGGCTTTCTAGTTGAGGCTCATGAGCTCAGTAGTTGTGGTGTGCGGGCTTAGTTGCCTCGCGGCATGTGGGATCTTAGTTCAAGAAGAAGACAGGAACCCGCGTCCCCTGCATTGTAAGGCAGATTCTTTACCACTGGACCACCAGGGAAGTCCCCTAAAATGTAAGGATTTAGAACAGTGGTTTCTGTGTACCTGTTATAAATTACACTCATAAGGTAAACTTAAGTATTTATTTTGGGTTCTCAGAAAGCTACATGTGTACAATTCTCGCTCTCTAGCATTTAGTCTTTTTTTTCTCTCTTTTTTTTTCTTATAGTTGATTTATAATGTTCTGTATGGCACTCTTAATTTTTTAACCTCTTCAAAACAACCATAGTGTCCAATTTACGAATTTATTTTTAAGATATATTTGGAAATTAATTTTTACCTATGTTTCTGTGGAAAGTTGTGATTCAGTTTCTGTTGCATTTCCAATTTATCTGACATGATCCTGTTTAACTTATAATATACCTGGAGTAATTATTCTTTATTGCAAATGTAATTGAAAAGAATAGTAATGTTTACTTTTATCACACTCCCACCTTCTACTCCCCCATACTCTATGCTTCCCTACACATAGCACTTGTCATGCTTTACTGTCATTTTCTGTAATCCAAAGAAATGCAAATGGAGATACTGTACAAGAACCAGATAGTAACATTAAAGTGTGAAATAGGCCGGGTTAACTGAAATAATAGGGAATGGGGTACACAAGCATTTTCTAAAAGAGAAAGCTGATCCTCAACTCCAGCTGTCTTATTATCACAGGGAAATTTGAGTTCAGTGTTGCTAATCGGATTTTTCAAAAGGAGACTGAAATTCAGTTTTTATGTGGAGTTTTCTAATTTTTAAAACATCGGGACAAATAAAACTGAAGGCTGGATCTAGCCCTTAAGCTGCTACCTACAATAAAGTGAAAATTGGCTTTATTCTCTACAAATTGATTAAATCTATTTTGTGGCCTTCCATAATATTGCCAATTTTAAGATTTTCAAGTTGCATGTACGTTTTTTTGGCTATAGAGAGAAATGGTTTCATTTATTCAACAAATTTGAGCTCCATTTTAATGCAGATCAAAGATTAAAGATTAAAAAACAAAACAACAAGATTGCTGTTCTTAAGCCCACAATCTAATGGAGGAAACAAGATTTATTACAAGTACAGCTAACTGTTCTTTAAATAGTAAGATATTAAACCAGCCTATCAGAGGTAAGTGTCCTTAAAATTCAAATTGTAACCAATACATGGTGGATAAGATTACTGTAGTTAACCATAAAAATAACTGATTCTATAGTGCCTTTGTCTGAGAGGATTTGAGCATATGTAAGTCCAATCAAATTGAAGCAAGACTAGAATATAATTAAAGTGTAGCCAGAGGTGTTGCATTATACACCAGCTTAGTTCAGATACCAGTACAACTACTTATTGTGTGACTGTTGAAAATTTCCTAACTTTCATTACCAGTTTGAGGGCAGAAACCATATTTTACCATTATATTCTTAGCACTTAACACAGTGCCTATTATATAATAGATACTCAAATATTTTTTGAATGAGTGGCTTCTAATTTGTGTTACTTCTGACTTGAAGTGTCTTTAGGGTGGTTAGGAGATTGGGTACACATGGGATAAGATAAAGACTAGAGGCTTATGAGATGGGAAGCTAGACATGGAGAGGATGGAGGAAAAGGCTGATTGGGTGATTAGAGATAATGGAAAGCCGTGGCCAAGTGGAATTTTCTACTCTGCCCCCTCACTCTTTACTAGTACTCCCCTTAGACCTGAGCTAAAGGGAGTTCTGGCCTTGGGCCCTGTGTGCTAGGGAGCCCAACCTGGTTCTACTCCGGGACTTTGCTCCCCACTGTATGGAAGAGTCCATACAGCCAAAGAGATGTGTTCACATATACTCCTTCTCTAAACCACCTGTTTTTTTGTGTACGTATTTACGCTAAAAAAATATATACAATATATACTCATATGTTTTCTTTTAAACAAACAAAAAACAGTTTTAAAAAGATTTACCGGCATTTTTTTCTGTTTTAATTCAACACTATCTCAGATCTTTCTGTGTTAGATCCCTGTGGATAGATTCATATTCATCTATCTCATCGTTTAAAACTCAACATAATGTTTCATACTATCAATACCATAGTATATTTAGCCATTTCCTTATGATGGACATTTAGATAATTTGCATTTTTCCTGTATCATAAGCAGTGCTGCAGTGAATATACTCTTTGTACACAAATGCAAGTGTCTCTGCTTTCTACTTCACGTACTTAGAGTGGCCACAGACTTGTGAAAACCAGGCTAACAATAGTTGAGAGACGTGGAACAGCTGTTAGGGACTACTTTAATGACTTACAACCATCATTGTTGGCCAGGAAAACAAGAAGGGAGACAAAATGTGTGCAGGGAGCAGAGGGAACATACAGATAACTTGTAGTAAAATGAGTTTGAACTTTGGAGCCACTCTTAATGTCTGATGGAACATTTTAATCTTAAGAGCAAAAACCTTAATAAAGATAACACTCCAATGTTAATGTATTGATAGATAGTTTATAACATATCAATATGAAAGTCAGTCCTTTTGACATGTTAGTTGCTCTTTTGGTCACGTGTTTATGTACTTAGTATTTATATTTTACATTTTGTACAATCAAAGTATTTATTTATTGCCACATGTGTAAATATTTGGAAGAAAGACATTCACAGTATTTCCAGTGTATTAACTCATTTAACCTTCACATCGGTCCTGTAAAATTTATCCGTAATCTATAGATAAGAACCTGAGACACAAAGAAGTTAAATAACTTACATAAGTATTTAGGGTCCCCCAGCTAATAAATGGTGAATTGAGATTTTTAAACCATATCATTCTGACTTTAAAAACCTGGTTTGTTTTACTATTTTTTTTATTATATAGTCCTCCCAATTGGATTACTGGATCAAATAATATGAACATTTGGCCCAGTTGCTTTCCAAAAGAGTCATAGCAGTCTTTTTCATTGTGGTTGATGTTTAACATTAAGGATAGTCTCCATCATACCCCATATTACTTTATCTTTATTTCCATTAAACGGGATTGGTACTCAAAAAGAAAAACACTTATTATTACAAAATGAGGCCATTCCAGTATTTACACATTTGGTGCCCTTTTGTCTATTTGAAATTTCTTTTTGTTGCCTTTGTATGGTAAGATTTTGAAAGGGATGAAGAGACCTGTTTTACAATTCAAAATATAGTCTTTTTTAACACTGCATTTCATATTTAGACTGTAATCACCAGAAAGGACATATTTTGGTTCATATCCATATGTCTCAGTTCAGATAGCCATATTTTTGGTTTTTTAATATTTATTTATTTATTTATTGGCTGCATCTGGTCTTAGTTGCAGCACGCGGGCTCTTCATTGCAGCGCACGGGCTTCTCTCTAGTTGTGGTGCAGGCTCGGTAGCTGTGGCGTGTGGGCTCAGTAGTTGCAGCACTCGGGCTTAGTTGCCCCGCAGCATGTGGGATCTTAGCTCCCTAACCAGGGATTGAACCAGTGTCCCCGGCATTGAGAGATGGATTCTTAACCACTGTACCACCAGGAAAGTCCCAGATAGCTGTATTTTAACTGTTCTCCTTAGAGTAAATTTGCCTAATAAATTATTGATACCACTCACTATATAGCATGTTTAAAACTTTGCATTTATGCAAAATGATTGTTTATCAGAAATTCTTTTTATGCAAATATGTTATATAAGAAACTGTCAGCTTACAAGATTGGAAACTCCTTGAGTTCTAGCACCCATTGTAGTCATTTCTACATCTTGAATAGTACTTTTCACAAGCAAGCTCAGTTTACTTGAGTCACAAAGTGAGTGATTATCTAGTATAACTCCTGTTATTCCTAAATAAATAATGTTAAAGATATTTTCAAGGCTGATAGTTTTGTGTTCCTTCAATTTTCAGAATGATTGACTGGCTGTCCTGGCCGTTGGCTCAGCATGTAGACACATGGGTGATTGCACTCCTGAAAGGACTGGCAGCTGTCCAGAAGTTTACTATTTTGATAGATGTTACTTTACTGAAGATAGAACTGGTAAGTGGGAGTGTATAAATCTATTGGAATATATGGACCCATATAATAAGTCTTTTTATCTTTGGGTTGTCCCCTTTAAAGTGTCTAATTTTGAATATGGTCTTGTTTTTGGTTTTCTTTTGAATGGGCTTTAGAAATTTAAAATGCTACTTAAGATTAGGTAATTAAAACAATTTTGCCGTTTTCAAATATTTATTATGAAAACACATTCCTCCCGTTATCTCTTGAATCCCAGCTAATCAAACTTTTACCACCATTATTCTGTCAAAGCTATCTTTGACACCAGTGCTTTCCAGTGTTGCTTAACTCAGGAGTTATTTCTCAAGCCTTCTCTCGTTGACCTGTTAGTCATTTGACATAGTTGATCACTCCCTCTTGAAACACTTTCCTGCCTTAGTTTCCAGGACATTATACTCTCCTGATTTTTGTCCTAGTTCACTGGCTTCTCAGTCTCCTGTAGTGGATCTTTCTAACTTTGGAGTGCCTTAGAATCACATCTCTGGTTCACTTTCTTCTCAGTCCATACTTATAGCGACCCATGGCTTTAAATAATGTCTCTAAGTTAATGACTGCCAGGTTTATATTTCTAGTCCATTATTCTCCCATGAACTCCATATTCACTTACCCAACTTAGACAGTTGGATCTCAAGTTCAACTTATCCACAATCTAACCCCTGATTTTTCCCTCCCAGACCTGTTCTTCCCCATCTTAAATGACTGCTTCATCCTTCTACATGCTCAGGCCTAAAACCTTGAAGCTATTCTTGTCTCTTTTCATTCTCTCTCAGCCCATATCTTACAAATCCTGTTGACTGCACCTTTAAAATATATCCCGAATTCTACCACTTTTAACCAGTTACATCACTACCACCCTGGTCCAAAGTAATCATCACCCCTTGCTATATATATATATAGATATAGATATATATATATATTTTTTTTTTTTTTTTTTCTTTTTGCGGTACGCGGGCCTCTCACTGTTGTGGCCTCTCCTGTTGTGGAGCACAGGCTCCGGACGCGCAGGCTCAGCGGCCATGGCTCACGGGCTCAGCCGCTCCGCGGCATGTGGGATCTTCCCGGACCGGGGCACGAACCCGTGTCCCCTGCATCGGCAGGTGGACTCTCAACCACTGCGCCACCAGGGAAGCCCACCCCTTGCTATATTGATTGCAGTAGCCTTGCAGCTCCTGCCCTTGGTCCTCTTCAGGTGTCACACAAGGTCCTACCTGATCTGGCCCACTGCTACTTCTCTTATCCGGTCTCCCACTATTATTGCCTCAGTCTCTGTGCTTTACTTACACTGCCCTAGTTGTTATAACTCTAGTCCACCAGGGTGGAGGCCTCAGGGCCTTTGCTCTGCTTATTACGCTCTTCTCCCAGTTATCTGTCAGACTTATTCTCATTCCTTTCAGTTTTTTGAAGTCAGGTATCACTTTCATCACGATGCATTTTTTAAATTCCATATATAAAATAGCAGATCTTTTTGCCACTCAGCACTCCCTGTTCAACATACCCTGCTTTCATAGCATTTCTCTCCCATGTTACTTTTTATTATCTCTACTCACTCTCTAGACAGTAAGCCCTGTAAGATCAGAGATTTCTTTTTTTAAAATCTACCATTGTATCTCCAGTACTTAGAATAGTGCCAAGCAGCAGTAGGTGGTCAATAAGTATTTGCTGAATGAATAAAGGACCAGGGAGCTATCACCTTGTAAACATGGTTTGACAGATTTTTATTTGATCAGGGAGTTTTCAGAGTTGGTTAGGTCATTTTATTCTCTTGATCTCTGTCATATTATTTCCCAACTTTCTCCCTTTCCCAGAATTTAATAGCATATGTTATGACAGAACTTCTCAGGAAAGGGGATGTTCACACAAATAATTTTTGGCCCTAGGAAAATAATCACTGACTGGATTAATTATTTCCCTACCAACTCTTAAAGTGGATGTCTTGTCTTTTCTGCAGGTTTTTAATCGGCTTTGGTTTCCTCTTGTGAGACCCGGTGCTCTCACAGTTCTTTCTCACATGCTGCTTAGTTTTCAGCATTCTCCAGAGGCGTTCCATTTGGTAAGTTATGACACAAGCTTTCTACACCGAAAAGACTTGTTTTAAAATTTCAATTTAATATTGAGTCACATTTGTATTTGTGAAAAGATTGTAGGTTGGTCCTAAATCTAACTATTTTCATGTAGCTTTATGATTCCTTTAAAATTGAGATTGTGAGATTTCCTTCCAAAGAATATGTTTTTAGAATGTTTTGGGTCTCACCAAAATTGCTCCACTTGCAATCACAACCAGCAATTGAAAGTTAAAAGTTACTCTTGTACATGAGAGATGTCACATGTCAGTGTCACTGTTGGTTGTGTGTTGCACAAGAAGCATGAAACCATAAGTCTTTTTTATTTGCCCCAGAATTAGGGCTTTTCATTCTCTTTCAGCCCATATCCTACAAATTCTGTTGATTCCACCTTTAAAATATATCCAGAATCCTACCACTTTTAACCAGCTACATCACTGCTTTTGATTTGATTTGATTTTGATTATTTGATTATCAGTTATTGCAGGTGAAAAATGACAAAATGTTATTTGGGGAACCTGTCCATTTTTCTATCTAGGGGATCACAGGAAAGCAGTGGTGTATGTGGTTACTTGCTTCCTCCAAGGTCTGATCGTCAGTTTTACAGTACTAGAAACTCATTATCAACACACCCACAATGTTAAAAATCTTAGGAATACTGACCCACCACAAACGAATTCAAAGGAGACTGATAAAGTGCAGAATTTCAGTTGTTGGTTGTCAGCTAGAAATGTAACTAGCCTCAGAGAATTATATACTCACATAGGCTACTTGGTGCCTCATTTCCAAAATCTTCAGGCTTAATAGAAGTAAACCTTACCAACAAGTAATTACATTATACATTATCTCTTAGGGTGAGTGATTTCTGCAGTTCATTGCCCTAATTGGTGAGCTTGATCATCAGTTAATAACCTTGTATCCATTACACAAACAAAACTCACACTTGAGCTAATACAGCAGCTATACTAGCGAAATCTTCCAAGGGAAAAAAAACAACTATTTTTCCCTGTCTTCAGGCATGACCATGTATAGGCCATTTGAGAAAAGGTTTATTTTCATAATTTCTGGGAAGGAAATCATCCATTCTAATATTTATTGCTCTCCATACATTCCGTAATCTCTCTGAAAAGTCACTTTTGCTGTACTCTAAACCTGTTTCTTTGCTCAATTTTTTAAAAGATAGAAGATATCACCTTACCTTGTATTGCTTATTTTTTCCCTGAAAAAAGTAATTGAAATGGCAAATGGTTGACTTTGAAATATTTGGCTACTGAAATAAGTAAATATTAAATCATTTATTTAAAGAACAGTTAGATCTAAAGTAGAAAATTGTGATCTGGCCTAGTAAAGTCTAAAAACAAAGACCTACTAACTCTCTACATTCTGTGTGTAGCCTGACCTGCTACTCAACTAAAATTAACTTGGGCATCTAGTAGTGGGTCATATGGTAGTTAAATCACCTATAACTCTAAATAACTAAGCGAAGGACTCAGGTTTAGGAGTTGCTAAGAATAAACAATAATCTGGAATCACCAGCATCATTATTCATTGTATTATACACTTAGAATATTTTAGAGCAAACTGAGATTGAAATTATAGTGTGTGTTATTACGGAGCAAGTTGCTTTTTGTATGCTTTTTACAAGTGGAAAAATTTTTTAAACAAAAGAGAAAATATTAAAGCTTCTAATTAAATAAGTTATACACATTTCCTCAAATAGTAACTTAAGTTTAATGAGTATCACAATAATGTCTGCAAATATTTAGATTTGCCCATTCAGAAAAAAAATCAACTTTCAGATATTTAGAAGGTAATAACCTGCTTGGATGTCTATCTCTATGCTTGTGAAGAACTTAGTCTTATTTTTACGTCAGTGATCATTTTGACCACATAGGATGTAGTGGTATACAATTATGTGTATTATCTGGCTGCAGAGATCGAATCTACACTAGGAAGACTGTACGCTAGCTTTTAGAAGATGTGGTATTTGTAAATTAAACAATCATTTAAAAAATTCTTTCCTCTTCTCTTCCATCTCTGTCTCTCCTGTCACCTCTGAGGAAACAATAATTTGGATTTCTGACTATTGTAGCAAGAGAGTATCTGATAGATATGGCTTTATGGAGCAAAATTGTAATTCAGATTTGCTTTGAAATGTAGAGATGATAGCAGTAGAGTGAACCATTAGGAACTGATAGTTTTATGGTCATATTAATACCTTTGTTGGAGGTAAGATTAAAGAAAGTGGTGCAAAAGCTAAAGTGTGATTTAAGTCCTCGAAGCATAAGAGTAAAACCAGAGACAGCAGAATGAGAATAGCAGTGTTAATTTAAGAATATGATTTTCTTTCTACAGGAAGGAAGGGAGTTGGTTGGGATATAACTATAATTGTCACTGCTGTTTGATGATAAGTCCATAGAGCTATAGCTTCACTTTTATCATGAGTTAGCAACCAAAAAAATGTTCTACACTGCTTTTTATTTGGTTCATTTGGCTACTTTGAAAATAGTCTGAAGAAGGGCAAAGGTGGAAACAAGGAGACCAGTTGGGAGGTTTTGCATGAATTGAGGCAAGAGGCGATTGTCAGTTGAAATAAGAAAAGTTCTAGATGGTATATATGGTATATGCCATGACATGTTATATGTTATATGAAGTGATATACAGCATGCAGTGTCTTTCACTGGACAGTGGGACAGAGACTTTTTCTTTTACTTCATACAAGTTTGTATTGTTAGATTTTTTTTTTTTACAATAAGTGTATAATTCATTTACAACAAAATTAAACTTTTACAGAAAGATAATATAACAATATAGGAAGTTAGTGAAATTACCCGCAATCTCACTACACTACAATTTTTATGTTTTCCATCATGATGTTTTTTTCCCTATATATTTTAACAAGGTTGTATTTATATTTGTAATCTATATGCAGTTTTTGTATCCTTCTTTTAAAATTTAACATTACATAATAAATATTTTCCCATGTTGCTACACAGAAAAGTTCTACAAGTAGAAAATAAGAAGATGCTTTTTGCATGTGAACTGTAAATATGTAGTATCAGATTATAATTAATGATTAGTTGAGACACGTATAGCACCGTACTAATGGAAAGAGCCATTACTGCAAAATAGAATTTATTTTATTCTGTTAATAACCTCTTAAATATGTGATTGGCTCTGTATTGACTTTTTTTAATGAAATCCTTTATTTATTTATTTTTGCTGTGTTGGGTCTTCGTTTCTGTGCGAGGGCTTTCTCTAGTTGTGGCAAGCAGGGGCCACTCTTCATTGCGGTGCGCGGGCCTCTCACTATCGCGGCCTCTCTTGTTGCGGAGCACAGGCTCCAGACGCGCAGGCTCAGTAGCTGTGGCACACGGGCCTAGTTGCCGCAGGCTCAGTAGCTGTGGCACACGGGCCTAGTTGCCCCGCGGCATGTGGGATCCTCCCAGACCAGGGCTCGAACCCGTGTCCCCTGCATCGGCAGGCAGACTCTCAACCACTGCGCCACCAGGGAAGCCCCTGTATTGATTTTTTATTCTAATTTTATAATGAAAGGACATTGTTGTGCTTATTATCAGTATTAATAGTTTTCTACATATTTATGAGCAATGAGCATTTTAGATTTCGCTTTCGTTTTTAACCCCAATTCTTTAAAAATACGAGAAATTTCTAATTCACTTTAGTTTTAGAACTGTCTCTTCTTTTTGGAGATGGGGCATGTGGATTGTTAACAAGGATAACCATGCTTACATAACACACCATCCCTAAAATAGAGGTAGTCCCTTATGTTAAAGAGAGGTACTGCTGTAGCCTGAGCTGTAATTTTATTTTTATTTATTTATTTATAAATTTATTTATTTTTTTTTTTTTATGTCTGTGTTGGGTCTTTGCGCGCAGGCTTTCTCTAGTTGCGGCGAGTGGGGGCTGCTCCTCGTTGCGGTGCACAGGCTTCTCATTGCGGTGGCTTCTCTTGTTGCAGAGCACAGGCTCTAGGCACGCGGGCTTCAGTAGTTGTGGCTCATGGGCTCTAGAGAGCAGGCTCAGTAGTTGTGGCACACGGGCTTAGTTGCTCTGCAGCATGTGGGATCTTCCTGGACCAGGGCTTGAACCTGTGTCCCCTGCATTGGCAGGAGGATTCTTATCCACTGCACCACCGGGGAAGTCTGATCTGTAATTTTAGTTACATGCATAAATTATCTTGAAGGTTTTTTGAAGTAGACTTTAACGTGCACACTCCTGTATAATTCTTTCAAGTGAAAAATCTAAAATTCACACTAGATGGAGCTCCTAAGCTAATTCTGGGTTTATCTTTTAAAACTTTCTCCCTACTGAACAATCTGGTAAATATAATAGCCCTAACATTTTTCAACTTAAGCCATTTTTTAGAATGGCGGCAGTGACTAAGGCTCCTATTTTGTACCTTAATTTGTTTGTACCTTAGTTTTAGATGGAGTATAAGAATGAGGAGAGGGGTCTTATATGGAATTACAATTATATGTGATTTAAACCTAGATTTACCTTGATATTCAAGAAATGTTTGGCTTCATAACTTTTTTAGAAAAAGGCAGTGACTAAACATACAGAAAAGCATTTGCTGATCGTGTAACATTTGCATTCCATTTGTAGGCTAGAGGATTTGTTGACAATTTGTATAAATAGAGGAATGTTTGTCTTCTTTTCTGTTCAGATTGTTCCTCATGTAGTCAATTTGGTTCACTCCTTCAAAAGTGATGGTCTGCCTTCCAGTACAACCTTCCTAGTGCAATTAACAGAACTGATACACTGTATGATGTATCATTATTCTGGATTTCCAGATCTCTACGAACCTATCCTGGAAGCAATAAAGGTATGATAATAGTTGCACCAGTATTTGCGGAGCTGCAGCCCCACGATGTGATAGATGAATGCGGTGAAACATTCCTATAAGCAGCTATTCATTTTACTATTTTATGGAAATATACCTTTTATATGTAATAAAATATGCAATTGGAATCAAGGTTCATTAATTTTTAGGGAGTAATCTCTTATTTACTATAACTAATCTAAATTAATAACCATATTTCTTCAGTTCTACAATGCCAACAATGATAAGGTGTCCCTGTAAATTTGTAATACCTTTGGGGGAGATTTGATTTTAAAAATGCTACATTAAGTTAATACATACATCAGAGTTGCATCCCAATATCAGAAATGTTAAAATATGTAAGATACGTCTTAGTATCAAGGAAAGACAGTTTAATAAAATATTTGACTTATGTTTCTTCTGTTTTTTATTTCATTTTTGCTATGGATTGTTCATGAATGTCCATATTTCATAGAATCTTTACTTGAATTATTTGTGAACTTACTGGTTTTCAACTTTGTATAGATAACTGGATCTAAAAAGCATTGATTCTGTTTGTCTTGAAAAATGGATCACAGTAAGCACACTTTCCTCTTAGTAGATTTATTGCGTGATCAGGGTAGAGCAAAAGAATTGAAGAACTTGCCTCAGCTAGGTGTATTCAGAAGTTATTAGAAATCATTTCTATTAACAGTGTTCCTTTTTGAGATATGAAATAAAATATAAGGTTTCATTATCTTTACTTTTGATGTATCTGAAGTGAATTCAGAGCATGCTCTTTTTACTGTAGAGTTAGCTAAATCACACTGAGCCCAGAACACAAGACTGTTCAGCAATTATTGTGTACTACTGGTATGACAGTTTGACACTTCAGAAGTAAATGTCTTTATGTATAAAAGGGTTTTTTTGTTTTCTTTTTTTACTTTTTTTTTTTTGAACTTTAGAATTTTATTTTTTTACACAGCAAGTTCTTATTAGTTATCCATTTCATACATATTAGTGTATACATGTCAATCCCAATCTCCCAGTTCATCCCACCACCACCACCCCCTGCCACTTTCCCCTCTTGGTGTCCATACGTTTGTTCTCTACATCTGTGTCTCTATTTCTGCCCTGCAAACTGGTTTTTGTCATGGATTTGATAGTAATGTTAATCTCTTTCTGCAGTGTCGCTGTGTCCGTAGATGAAAGCTATTGCTGTTGTTAAATGTCATTCTTCACTGCTGAATGTTGAAAATTCTGATAACTGAAATAGGCTCAGAAGAATCTATATGGTTAAACATGAGATTGAGTTTTATTTCTTAAAGTCAGAGGTCATTGTGCTTAGCTGCTTGCATTTTTCATTCCCTGATTACTTTGAGCTTTTATTTCTAAGGGTTAATACTGGGTAAATATTAGTATTGAATGAAAAGGAGATATTATTTTCACTACAAAATTTGAAAGCAAATTGTTTGTTAAGCTTATTCAATTGTGTACTAATTTAAGTCCTCATTCTACTGCCTTTGAATAGCACTGCAATATACTCTCTGATGTCAGAGGTTTATTTTGAAAACATTTTGCTGGCAAATAGGAAACATAAATAGTTCAAATGTGACTTGAATTCCTGGTTCTTGAGTATTCCTCAGCTTGATAAACTCTACCTTAGGAGATACTTATTCATTTTAGGAGACAATTATTTTTGCCATGTAGTGTAATTTGATTTTTTGATGACTGCTCAAGTATTATCAGTGATTTCCAAACTAAGTGGGAGAAAACAAAGGTTAAATGTCAATGGAAGAATCTTCTTTATGGTGTTAACTTAATAACAAAAAATAGTTTATATGTTTACACTACTTTTCCTCTTTATGATCTACAGGATTTTCCTAAGCCCAGTGAAGAGAAGATTAAACTGATTCTCAGTCAAAGTGCCTGGACTTCTCAATCCAATTCTTTGGCATCTTGCTTGTCTAGACTTTCTGGAAAATCTGAAACTGGGAAAACTGGTCTTATTAATCTAGGGAATACATGTTATATGAACAGTGTTATACAAGCATTGTTTATGGCCACAGAGTAAGTTTAAATTTGAGCTTTTTGTTTGTTTGTTTTCATTTTAACTGTAGAAATTGATGCATGTTGATGAAATGTAAATGGTGGGATTACCTTCACATTATTTCCTAAATATGGCAGAAATATTCATATTTTCATATAATTACCTTATTCAGAAATGAATTGCTTTTACTGCTCAGGAACTTTTAAAATGTTAATTTATATAAATTCTACTTCATGTTTATATTATATATTGCATTTAGAGTCTTTTGAATTACTCCGAGTTGCTATTTATTAATGTAACAGAGGGATTGATTGAGCTTATTTCAGAATTTAAGGGTCCTCAAGTACTAATTTGTTATTATCCTGTTTTTTTTAACCTGTATATCTTTTAAGGTGGTCATGTTTTTTTCTGCTTATAGATATTTTGCTGTTTTATCAGATCAATAACTCCTTTGTTGCTGTTAAGGAAATTCAAGCTCTGCTTCCCACCCCAAGTTGATAGATACTGAACAACTGTATAAACAGACATGTTTCTTTGCCGTCTTACAGATTTACTTTCAAATTCATTTTCTTTTGCAGCCAAGCAAATAGGAAATCAGAGGTTGTTAGCTATGTGAATACAATCTGTAAAGGTACAAAATAACGATAAACTTTTCCTGAAGGCCAAAGCATGGTTGAATTTTTCTCTTCTGTACCAATAGAGTATTCATGGGACTTGACCAAAGATGTTTACAAATTGAGTTCTAAGCCTGTGTGAGTTTTTATGCCTACCTAGAGGAATCATAAACTGAAAGATAAAGAGTTCAGCTTTATTTTCTTTCCTGGCCTCAGAATATACTGTCAACACTAAGGTGTTTTTCACTTGGTCTAGTGTTTTCTTTTGTCTTTCGGTTTGTTTGTATTAGGGATTTTTTTGTTTGTTTTTTAAGAAAATGTATATACTCTTAGACACAAGTGATACTAGGCATAAAGCTAAAGTAATCCATGTATCACCACCAGAGGTCACCTAATCCAGCTGCCTCATTTTACACATGATAGATAAAGCAGAGAACCAAAGCAGTTATAACTGGCAACCACAATTCAAAGAGCACATCTTACTGTACAGTGGCCAATACTATCTCAGAATAAGCAGACAGGATATTTTATTTCTTTGGTAATATGTAAATTCCTTGTGGTTTTAAAAAAATAAATCTAGAAGTACATAAAATAAAAATCAGACATTCCCATCCCCAAGGGTAATTTGTTAACAGTTTTGCTTGTATTGTTCCAAACCTATTTTTTGTACAGAGATAAGATTTATCTAGTACCAGAACAAATGAATTTTTTTTAAATATGTTTATAAAGGATCCGGTTTATATATTCTTTTCCAGCCACTTGTTTTTTTTCTTTTAATGATTTGTGTTGGAAAGAGTCCCACGTTAGTGCAAATGACAGAACTGTGTCATTCTGAGTAAATAGGTGTACCATGATTTATTTAATCATATTCCTACTGATGAATATTAGATTGTTTTGCTTATAATTAATATCTTTCTGCCCATATGCAGTTATAGAGGATATTCTTTGAATAGGGTGTGCCAAATTGCTTCCAGAAAGGCTATAGCATTTGAACTTGCATACTACTACATGATTGTACCTATGACCCCATGGCTTTAGCAGTACTTGATATAATCAGTCTTTAAAAATGTTTCCAATCTGGAGGAAAATGTGTATTGCTGACCATTACAGAGTTTTTCCCTCTCTAGTTTTCTTTGTTCATTTGTGTTTCTTTTTTGAATAACCTGTTCTTTCCATTGTGGACGTTTCTGTTGGGTCCTTTTCTTTTTCATACTGATTTATATATACTATGGGTGATAATCCTTTGTTTCATGCTTTCTTCCAGTCAGTATGATTCAAATTTGTGGAGTGTTTTGTTTGCAATTTTTTTTATTTTATGTCGTCAAATGTGCTATTTATCATTTATAGTGTCTGAATTTTAGGAAGCCTTCCCCTCTAAACTCCTTCCCCACCTGTTTTGTTCTTTTAAATACTTCAGTAGTTTTGTATTTTACATTTAGCTCATTACTCCTCTGTGGCATCTGTGATGATGTGAAATCTTAATCTAATTCCATTTTTTTCCAAATGGATACCCATTTGTTCCTATACTGTTTTTTGTATAGCTTCTTCTTTTCCCATCTGGCACTAGTACCATACTCTTTAAATCACTCTAACTTCATAGTAGTTTTGATTACGGCATATTTTTTAATTTCATGCAGATGTGAAAGAATTCAAAAGTTGTTTACTTAAGTTATTAGTTAATAGCTTAATCTACTTCTATTTGCTAATCCAGAAGATAGGAATAATATGTGACTGCACGTGGCCATTGCCAGGCCACGTAGTAAGAGTTCAATTACCGTCATTCTCTTCCTTCTTCACTACATTGTAGGCAGTGACTTTGCCAGGTAAAGGGCCTTCAGGTAAGTGAAATTTTACTTTGAGGATAATAAGTTCTTGAACTTACTTCCCTTTAGCTTTTAAAAAAATGCATCGTGTATACATGTATACAAAAATCATTATATTTTATTATCTTTCAGTTTCAGGAGACAAGTATTATCTTTAAATCTAAATGGGTGCAATTCATTAATGAAAAAATTACAGCATCTTTTTGCCTTTTTGGCTCATACACAGGTGAGTGTGTGTGTAGTGTGTATATGTTAATTGCATTGAAAATCTTCTTTAAACTTCACATTATACCAAATTTGGTGAACCTTTTTAACGGATGAAATAATATATATCCTCCCAGCACAACAAATCCGCATAGAAATCTAAAAAGATACTGCCTAAAATCAGGATATGCTCTTAAGTTTTTTTTTTTTTTTTGCGGTACTCGGGCCTCTCACTCTTGTGGCCTCTCCCGTTGCGGAGCACAGGCTCCGGATGCACAGGCTCAGCGGCCATGGCTCACGGGCCCAGCCGCTCCGCGGCATGTGGGATCTTCCCGGACTGGGGCACGAACCCATGTCCCCTGCGTCGGCAGGCGGACTCTCAACCACTGCGCCACCAGGGAAGCCCATGCTCTAAGTTTTTATTTCTCCCTTCTGCTTTACATTCTTGTAGATGAATATTTTACTGACTCATGCTGATTATTATAGATCTGATTTTTTATCCAAAAATTAAGCTCCTTCATGAAGAAATCGTTAAAAATGAATCTTTAATATTAAGTTTATATATACTAATCAGTAGATCTTCACAGTAATGAACAATTAAAAATGAACAATTAAAATAATTTTGTGGCATCTTGACTTCTTTTTTATCCCATTTCTAACATATGTACCCTTTAATTATGACTAAACTTCTAAGCTCTAGAACTTAATGGATAAACTGTTTACCTATTAAGTTCTAGAGCTTAAAATTTTGTGATGATCATTTATGTCCACAGATTAATCCAAGGAAATGAGCTTATGCTAATGGAAAGAATATCACATAGTAAACAGACATTTATTAAGAGACACAATGTGCAGTCTGATAAGCATTCAAAAAGGAATCCTTATGCTCGAGGAACTTTTACTTTAAGGTTTGAGTAATACATATGAATAATACATATTATTTTCTGGTTATACTCTGATTGTCTTAGTTTCACAGAGGTCTAAAGGAGTAGGTAGTTACAGCCAGAAGAGAAGATAGATTCAGAATCGGTGGAATTGAGTTGATAGGAATGGTTTGTTTCATGTATACAAGCTGAGAAATATCTCAAGTATAACTTCTTAAATAGAAAGAATCAAGACAAGATTGACATATGTGATGATTAGTGATGGCCTATGAGATACTCAAAGGATTATTTATACTATTCTCTATCTGGGGGAAATATATTCATAAATTATAACATCTCAGGACCAAGGGAGATGAAATCTACCCCCTGCAACTCCCAAACATTGTTTTCTAGTAAATGGATTTATGCACTTGCTTTATCACTAGTCTGTATTTACTGTATACTGTATAGAATCGGCCCTTGAACATCATAGGTCTGAACTGCAGGGGTCCACTTACACATGGATTTTTTTCAGTAAATATGTACTATAGTACTACATAATCCATGGTGGTTTGAGTCAGCAGATGCGGAACCACAGATACGTGAACAGGTACACAGTATATCTTTACAGTATAACTTTTCAGTATACTGTAAAGTTTTTGACTAAGCAGAGGATCGGCACCCCAACCCCTATGTTGTTCAGTGGTCAGCTGTATAATATATATGTATGTGTGTATCTCTACGTATACATGTAGATATAAATACATTATATATACTATATTAACTTATTAAGTCAGAGCTATTGGCAAAAAATTTTAGGAGGCTTCCAAACTCCCAACAAAAGACGAAAGGAATTAATAAGAGAACCTAATTAAAGTTCTGTCATAGTTGAGACCCTATCTGATAGCAGCCTGACAAGACTGTTTTAGGTAGATTTTCCCTATATAATTTAAAAGGCTTTTCTTCTTATAATTAATAAAACTAACATTATTGAGCATTTAAATTTGTCTAGCTCCTGTGCTAAGTGGTTTACATACATTATCTCTTAATCCTCAAAATCTATGAGGTAATAAGGTAGCATACCCATTTTACAGGTGAAGAAATGGGGCTTACATTACTTGCTTTCATGGTCATGCAAACAAACAGCAAGATTGGAATGTAAACCAAATGATTCTGGAACCCATGTTCAACCAGTCCACCAAATTCCTTTCCTTCAATGCCATAAACACTCCTATTTTGATAAAAAATTTCCTTAACTGAGAACTCTGTCATATACCACAAATAAATTATAAATTTTCAAGTTATAATCACAGCTCTTCAGATGCCTTTTTCAGTTCTTTTTTTTTTGTCATGGCAAAATCTAGGATTTCAACCTAGCTTGCTCTAAAGTCCACTAGCAGCCACTTCACTAAACTGCCTCTGTACTAAAAAAAAAAGAAAGCAACCAGTGAAAAGTCCCTAACCAGTGTGTTCATATTCTGTACACTTATGACATGTGTACCCAGTCAAGGAAATTTTCACCTAAAATAAGTACACATGGCTCTGTAGAGTATGCCCCTTATTACTTTAGCCAGGATATATATTCACTAACATTTTTTTCAGATTTTATTTTTTTTTAATTGTGGACTCGAGCATATAGAGGGTAATGCCAAGAGCATTATATTAATTTAAAGAGACTTGGGTTCTGATATAATCCCCTCTGCCATTAATTTAGCTGTATGACCTTGGGTAAGTCACATAGTTTCTCTAGATCTTAATTTTCATCTGCAGAATAAGAAGTTATGACTGAAAGTTACCTAAATTTATTTCTAACTAATTTTATGTGCCCCCATGTTTGGCACTTTGTGGTAAAGGTTAAGCCAGTATAATTTTAGTAATCTTTATTAAGCATCATATATTAATATTTCAGTTATTTGGCTCAAATAACTTACAGTTATATATTGTTATATATGTAACTTTCAGCATCATATATTAAGATTTCAGTTATTTGTGAGAATCACTCCCTTGTGTTTCTCTATCAAAAGAGAGAAGCATATGCACCTCGGATATTCTTTGAGGCTTCCAGACCTCCATGGTTTACCCCCAGATCACAACAAGACTGTTCTGAATACCTCAGGTTTCTACTAGACAGGTAAAAAGTATTTCTAAAGCTATGATTTGAATTATGTTCTTTCATAACATTATTTCTACAAAACATTGTTTTTACCTTTAAAGACATATTTTGACTGTTAATCCCTAAAATACCTTGCATTTATTGTATTTTTTAAAGTGTTATTTTGTTTTCAATTTGGTTTCTTTTTTAAATTTTCTTACTTTAGACCAGCTGTTCTCAAAGTGTGGTACAAGGACCCCTAGGGGTTCCCAAAACACCTTCAGGGCTCTTCCCGTTTTGAACTGCATATCTGTGTATATGTAGTTGAGGCCAGATTTTCTTCATATACTTCGTCCAGAACAACATATCACGATAGATTGAATGCAGGGCAGATATGAGGATCCAGCCTGTCTTCTGTTAAGCCAGATACTTGAAGTATTGGCAAAATGTAAAACAGCGCCATTCTTCTAAGTTTTTTGGGGGTTAGAAAATAAAACTTTTTAATTTTAAAAATGTTATTTATATTAACATGTAATGAGTTTATTATTGTTTTTAAATGTATTATTTTATTCTCAAATTTTGAATACAGTAAATATTAATAGGTATAACCACATAAATGAAAGCTCTTGGGTTCCTCAATTTTTTTAAGAGTATAAAGGCATCCTGAGACAAAAAAAATTTAATAACTGCTCTTTAAACCAGTTCATAATTCAGTGGGTTTGGTAAATTGTATTGTCTTCTTACCACTTAGTTAATAAAACCTATTATCTTCCTGTATTTCCCTGTCTTTGCCTCCCTTCTGTTATGTGAATGACTAGTAAAGTTAGTTGAACTCAACCTTCCTTCCATTCACCAAGGATGTGTTGAGTGGTTTCTTTGTGCCAGGCTTTCTGTGAGGTGTCAGGCAAACAAAGATGTATAAGACAGTTAGTGGACATATATAATTAACTATAATAAGTGCTATAAAATAGCCGTATGAAGAAAGTGTAATGAGAATATAGGGTAGGAACAGTTCCTAACTTCTCTTCTGATCTACCTTCTCAAACTGTTCAATATTCCTCTTGATTAAAGGAGGAGAAACTTGATTTTTTTTAGTTAAGCATTATATTTGATAAGAATAATTTGGCTATTTATATAGGCAACCAATATTTTAAAGTAGAAATGACATTTAAATTTAAGCAAAGTAGCTATATAATGATATACTCTTCTACAGGCTCCATGAAGAAGAAAAGATCTTGAAAGTTCAGTCCTCACACAAGCTTTCTGAAAGTCTGGGGTGCAGTGAAACTTCTTTACAAGAAGTAGCCAATAAGGCAGCTGTACCAACAGAGACCCCTTGCACAAGTGATAGTGAGAAGACATTAATCGAAAAAATGTTTGGAGGAAAACTACAAACTCACATATGTTGTTTGAACTGCAGGAGTACCTCACAAAAAGTGGAAGCCTTTACAGATCTTTCACTTGCCTTTTGTCCTTCCTCTTCTATGGAAAACTTGTCTTTTCAAGATCCGGCATCATCACCCAGTACACAAGATGGTGGTCTAATGCAGGCCAGTGTACCTGGTCCTTCAAAAGAACCAGGAGTCTGTAATCCATCAACAGCTGCCTTTGCCAGTTACTCAGCTGTGAATGAAAGAATGGTGGACAGTCCTGATGAGTTGCGCTGTAGTGAAGACACTTCTGTCCCTAATGACTCTAGCAAGATGCTTGTTAATAAAGATGTACCTCAGAAACCAGGAGGTGAAACCACATCTTCAGTAACTGACTTACTAAATTATTTTTTGGCTCCAGAGATTCTTACTGGTGACAACCAATATTATTGTGAAAACTGTGCCTCTCTGCAGAATGCCGAGAAAACTATGCAAATCACAGAGGAACCTGAATACCTTATTCTTACTCTCCTAAGATTTTCATATGATCAGAAGTATCATGTGAGAAGAAAAATCCTAGACAATGTGTCACTGCCACTGGTTTTGGAGTTGCCAGTTAAAAGAACTACTTCTTTCTCTTCGTTGTCAGAAAGTTGGTCTCTAGATGTTGACTTCACTGATATTAGTGAGAATCTAGCTAAAAAATTAAAGTCTTCTGGGACTGAAGAAGCTTTCTCCCCAAAATTGGTGCCCTATATATTGAGTTCTGTTGTCGTTCACTCTGGTGTATCCTCTGAAAGCGGGCATTACTATTCTTATGCCAGAAACATCACAGGTACAGAGTCCTCATACCAGATGTGCCACCAGCCCGAAACTCTGGCCTTAGCCTCCTCCCAGAGTCATTTACTAGGGAGAGATAGTCCCAGTGCAGTTATTGAACAGGATTTGGAAAATAAGGAAATGTCAAAAGAATGGTTTTTATTTAATGACAGCAGAGTGACGTTTACTTCATTTCAGTCAGTCCAGAAAATTACAAGTAGGTTTCCCAAGGACACAGCTTATGTGCTGTTGTATAAAAAACAGAACAGCACTAATGGTTTAAGTGGGAATAATTCAACCACTGGACTCTGGGTAAATGGAGACCCACCTCTACAGAAAGAACTAATGGATGCTATAACAAAAGACAATAAACTATATTTACAGGTAAGTTGGAAATATAAGCTTCATCATTTGTGGAAAATATTTAAACAATTGACAGGTGGTTAAATGAGTGCCTTAATTTTGAAATCCAACTTCTGCATTTTTAAGGAATTTACAAAGTGGTGATTTTGAAATTTGAATCTGGGTTTATATGAAATGGGTTCAACCTATATAGCTAAATTTTCTTTCTAATGTTACAAATTAGTTATGAAAAGTCACAAGTAGATGCAGTATAGAAGCCCTTGTTTGTTTTTTTGGGGTTTTTTTTAACATCTTTATTGCAGTATCATTGCTTTACAACGGTGTGTTAGTTTCTGCTTTATAACAAAGTGAATCAGTTATACATATACATATGTTCCCATATCTCTTCCCTCTTGCGTCTCCCTCCCTCCCACCCTCCCTATCCCATCCCTCTAGGTGGTCTCAAAGCACCGAGCTGATCTCCCTGTGCTATGCGGCTGCTTCCCACTAGCTATGTATTTTACGTTTGGTAGTGTATATATGTCCGTGCCACTCTCTCACTTTGTCACAGCTTACCCTTCCCCCTCCATATCCTCAAGTCCATTCTCTAGTAGGTCTGTGTCTTTATTCCCATCTTGCCCCTAGGTTCTTCATGACCTTTTTTTTTTCTTAGATTCCATATATATGTGTTAGCATACAGTATTTGTTTTTCTCTTTCTTTTTTTTTTTTGCGGTACGCAGGCCTCTCACTGTTGTGGCCTCTCCCGTTGCGGAGCACAGGCTCCGGACGCGCAGGCTCAGCGGCCATGGCTCACGGGCACAGCCGCTCCGAGGCATGTGGGATCTTCCCGGACCGGGGCACGAACCCGTGTCCCCCGCACCAGCAGGCGGACTGTTTTTCTCTTTCTGACTTACTTCAGTCTGTATGACAGACTCTAGGTCCATCCACCTCACTACCAATAACTCAATTTTGTTTCTTTTTATGGCTGAGTAATTTCCATTGTATATATGTGCCACATCTTCTTTATCCATTCATCTGTTGATGGACACTTAGGTTGGTTCCATGTCCTGGCTATTGTAAATAGTGCTGCAATGAACATTTTGGTATGTGACTCTTTTTGAATTATGGTTTTCTCAGGGTATAGCCCAGTAGTGGGATTGCTGGGTAGTATGGTGGTTCTATTTGTAGTTTTTTAAGGAACCTCCATACTGTTCTCCATAGTGGCTGTATCAATTTACATTCCCACCAACAGTGCAAGAGGGCCCCCTTTTCTCCACACCCTCTCCAGCATTTACTGTTTGTAGATTTTTTGATGATGGCCATTCTGACTGGTGTGAGGTGATACCTCATTGTGGTTTTGATTTGCATTTCTCTAATGACTAGTGATGTTGAGCATCCTTTCATGTGTTTGTTGGCAATCTGTATATCTTCTTTGGAGAAATGTCTGTTTAGGTCTTCTGACCATTTTGGATTGGGTTGTTTGTTTTTTGGATATTGAACTGCATGAGCTGCTTGTAAATTTTGGAGATTTGTCCTAATCCTTTGTCAGTTGCTTCACTTGCAAATATTTTCTCCCGTTCTGAAGGCTGTCTTTTCATCTTGTTTTTGGTTTCCTCTGCTGTGTAAAAACTTTTAAGTTTCATTAGGTCCCATTTGTTTATTTTTGTTTTTATTTCCATTTCTCTAGGAGGTGGGTCAAAAAGGAACTTGCTGTGATTTATGTCATAGTGTTCTGCCTATGTTTTCCTCTAAGAGTTTGATAGTGTCTGGCCTTACATTTAGGTCTTTAATCCATTTTGAGTTTATTTTTGTGTATGGTGTTAGGGAGTGTTCTAATTTCATACTTTTACATGTAGCTGTCCAGTTTTCCCAGCACCACTTATTGAAGAGGCTGTCTTTTCTCCACTGTATATTCTCGCCTCCTTTATCAAAGATAAGGTGACTATATGTGCGTGGGTTTATCCCTGGGCTTTCTATCCTGTTCCATTGATCTATATTTCTGTTTTTGTGCCAGTACCACACTGTCTTGATTACTGTAGCTTTGTAGTATAGTCTGAAGTCAGGGAGCCTGATTCCTCCAGCTCCATTTTTCGTTCTCAAGATTGCTTTGGCTATTCGGGGTCTCTTGTGTTTCCATACAAATTGTGAAATTTTTTGTTCTAGTTCTGTGAAAAATGCCAGTGGTAGTTTGATAGGGATTGCATTAAATCTGTAGATTGCTTTGGGTAGTGGAGTCATTTTCACAATGTTGATTCTTCCAATCCAGGAGCATGGTATATCTCTCCATCTGTTTGTATCATCTTTAATTTCTTTCATCAGTGTCTTATAATTTTCTGCATACAGGTCTTTTGTCTCCTTAGGTAGGTTTATTCCTAGATATTTTATTCTTTTTGTTGCAGCGGTAAATGGGAGTGTTTTCTTAATTTCACTTTCAGATTTTTCATCATTAGTGTATAGGAATGCCAGAGATTTCTGTGCATTAATTTTGTATCCCGCTACTTTACCAAGTTCATTGATTAGCTCTGATAGTTTTGTGGTAGCATCTTTAGGATTCTCTATGTATAGTATCATGTCATCTGCAAACAGTGACAGCTTTACTTCTTCTTTACCAATTAGGATTCCTTTTATTTCTTTTTCTTCTCTGATTGCTGTGGCTAAAATTTGCAAATCTATGTTGAGTAACCTCATTTGTTTTTAATTAGAAAAGTTGTGATCATTATAAAATCATGCCATACAGAAATATAGGAAGTTTAATAAAATGGAAGTATTTTCCTCTTCCCTTCAGTCCCACCTGCCAGGGGAAACAACTGCTAAATTTGTAATTATTCCTTCTAGACCTTTGTATAAATATTTTAAGGACTGTTTTTTGACAGTCAGGTGGATAAAATAAAGGACACTAAAAGGTAGAATACGTAAAGAAAGGACGTTTGTATTCTTTAAGGACCTGATCAGTAGAATCATGGCAATAATAGAACAATTAGTAAATAAAAACTATGGAATAAAGGTTTCATATGAGCTGAATTTACTTATACTTTTCGCAAATAGTTAGTGCTTTTTCTTACTTTAAAGTTAATAAAGACCTTGCTGAAAGCATTTTTCTTTGAAACCTGCCAACTTGCTATCAACATAAAGGACCAGCAGTAAATTGTAGTTAAAATTGTAGGTGTATTAATTGGGTAGTCCAAATGATTGTATGAGTTTATATAAGTAAGTTTCTAAAAATTTTGTGTTACAGACTCCTAAAGGATACAGAATAAGAGAAAAAAATAGTACTGATTTTCAGAGGGAAGTTTACCCAAAAGTTTTCAAATTTACTGTATTAAACAATACTCAAATAATAATACATGATACATTTTTAAAGGAGTATGGCAATGTTCCAGAGTCACACAAAAACAGTACATTTTACAGAAAAAAAATTAGAAACTCAGAATATTCATTATTCACTACCAAAGACTCTAACATCCAGTCAGAAGGCTTATGTTCAAGGTAATAGAGTATACTCAACCATGTCCTCCTTGCTACATATCAAATAAGCACTTAGGTAGGACTCATCATGATTCTTGAAGATTGGAGAGGTGGAGTGAGGGTAAGAAGGTTAGGTTAAAATAGAAATTTTCTACAGTATAAAATATGGAAATAAGGCCCAGTGCAATCTTGACTTCTGGAAATATGCAGAAACTACTCTAATTTATGTAATTGTAATGCCAAAAGCTCTTTTAACCGTAACAACTACTTGTATTGCAACCCGGCTCTACATGATTTTCTCTATCTTGCCCTTTACCCCATTACATCCTGATTTTACGATGTTTGTATGTGATGAGCCATTCTTTTCATTATTATTTTAATACCCTTATGTCATTATAAAGGAAAACCATTATGTACTTTGTTAATTCAGTTTCTCAGTGTTGTGCAGTTGTTCTGAATTCCATTTTAAGTCTCAGGCCAGTTGTTTAATGCCAAAAAGATATCACTAAATTTTACATTAAGGGTATTTATTTATTTATTTACCTGTATTAAGACTCTTAGGCTGTTAGAGCTTCATTATCAAATTGCTTTTTTAAAGCAAATTACAAAAACATACTCAACTCTTAATTGGAAACTTAAATATATTTAGACTTTAAATTTACCTTTAAATACAGTAATGTAATTGATAAGGTTTGAATTGTGATATTTCTCATACTGTGTAACTGAATCATCTGGCATCTTAAGTTTGTATTAGGAGACTATAGTGTTTCTTTTGTTCTACTCATGAACATGTTCTCATAATTGCCAGGCAGTGAGAATGTGTGATGTTGAGATTTTTGTATACAGCCGTTTTCAGCTATCATTTTTTAGTTTTGAACACGTGGAACCTGTATGTGTATGTTTTTGCTCTTATTCTCTGTTTTGTTTTTACATTCATTCCTGGGGTATAGTTAAAAGTTTGTGCCCATTTCATAGCAATAATGCTGTGTGATAGATTGCTATGTCTAGGATACAACTTTGGCTTTAAGAAACAGCATTATACCTATTTATAAAACAGTTGTAAAAAACTTAATCAGATCTTAGTAAAAATAAGGGTGTGGAGTTGAGTAAAGTCACAACTAGATTTACAAGTGTTAGAAAGACTCTTGCTGTTTCTATAGTATTGGCAGGATTAGTGGTTGTGAAAAGCCTAGGCAAAAAAATTCTATCTGACAAAGTATTTTCTACTCTGTATCATAGCCTGACACATAGGAGAGCAATGCGAATTGTGGATCTTAAAGTAAATTTTGGAAAGGGCTTATCTCTTCATATATATTTCTCTCCCCAACTTCCGTTAGGAGTATCTCCATTATTTTAGTGTCTGGACTACCAAAACCATGCTTTCAGTTAGGATCCAGTGAGAGAAAAGCTGTGTGAGTCGCACCACCTATCCCCATGTGTCCCACACCAGCTGCAGACAGCTCTCTCCTTTCATGTTCAATTTCTTTCCTTTGTTTCTTTGGAGAAGGTGGGAGTTTGTCTTAATTTTTTTCTTCATCATACATACAGAAGAGTATACATTATACCTGTGTAAAGGAAAAAAAAGATGGATTAATTTAATGTTTACAGATTTATTTAAATGAGAGATCTAAGCATACTGAAAGGTTTTTGTCCCAAAGCAACAGGAACTCCTTTTTGTCACTAGACCTACAGTCCACTGCTGAAATAAGAATTAATTTTAATACTTGATATAAATTTGGGATATAAATTACATATGCACTGAGATTCATAGTTTGTGACATTTACATAATATTGTCATCTGTATTAAAAGAAATAAAATGAAAAGCAGTTTCCCCTACTTTTATCCATAGTTTAAGCTTATCTTCTGAAAACAGAATATCATACATTTTTCTCCCTCAGCCATGTATGTATGTATGTATGTGTGTATTTAACATCTTTATCCGAGTATAATTGCTTTACAATAGTGTGTTAGTTTCTGCTTTATAACGAAGTGAATCGGCTATACATATAGATATATCCCCATATCTCCTCCCTCTTGCGTCTCCCTCCCACCCTCCCATCCCACCCCTCTAGGTTGTCACAAAGCACCTAGCTGATCTTCCTGTGCTCTGTGGCTGCTTCCCACTAGCTAGCTGTTTTACATTTCGTAGTGTATATATGTCCATGCCACTTTCTCACTTCGTCCCATCTTACCCTTTCACCTCCCCGTGTCCTCAAGTCCATTCTCTAAGTCTGTGTCTTTATTCCTATCCTGCCCCTAGGTTCTTCAGCACCTTTTTTTTTTTCTTTTTTCTTTCTTCTTTTTTTTTTTTTTTTTTTTTTTTTTTTAGATTCGAGCCATGTATTTATATAAATAGCTAAGAAAGTAAAAAAGGAATATTTCTTTCTTGGGAAGCTCTCTATCTTAAAATATATAATATAGGTTTCAGGTGTCTCAGAAGCAGTGGAGTTACTAAGTTTTGTATTTTGTAGGTCCTTCAACATAGTTTCTGGTGAGAAGTCACTTTTTAACAAAGTCCAGGCAAAATTTGCCGTATCTTTTGGGAGCAGAACTTCTTGAACTCTGCCTTGCATATTTACTCAGTGTTATTTATTTCATGATCTGTATCCTAAACCAGATATTGTTTCTTAGATCCAGAGTCATATTTTCATTGCTTGTTTAGATAGCTTAATAGATTATAGAGCCAGAATAGAGGATTTTTGTTTCTTATTTTTGTGTCTATTTCTGATGTATCCATTGCAGCTTTTATTTTCTATCTGTAAAATGTATGTAATTCTTACTTTAATTTTACAAATTGAAGAATAAATTACTATAGCTCCTGAAAAATATTGTGTGGTTGGACATGATACAGAGGAGCCAGCAGTTACAAATGTTGTAAATGATAGAGTTAATGAAAAAAATGTTTTTGAGAAATATCCTGCAAATTAAGTTTTAAAAGCCTCTCTAAGGCCTGTCAGAGACTGGTTAATTAGGCCATTCTGCTATAAGGATTTCTTATCTTAGGTCACATTCAGCCCTAAAAATATGTGGTTCTTGATAATTTTGTGTATTGAGAATCACACAGCAGTTGCTGTATGCTTACTGAGAAACAGGGTTTCCGTAATATGAGGGATAGATGTCAGGTTAAGCCTGGGGTTTTTTTCTCCATAATAAAAATTGGGCATCTCATGAAGGGGGTAGAATAGTCAACCAAGAAAATTTAGCTAGAAATTGTAAAATAAAATTACCTTGCCAGGAGGAGCAAAGTAATTGGGCTTTTAGTTGAAAAATTGAAAGTAGTACAGTTTTTGTTATTAATGTTGACTGTACTATGAAAGTTCTTCAGGATGATTAAACCTAACCATTTAAGGGTTGTGCTGTTGCCAGTGGCTTTTAGACCTTGTTGACACCGATGACCTCACTTGAAAGTTACAGACTCTTTCCCAGGAACAGGGACATATATCAGAATATTTTCTTCCTAGGAGTTTGTGCCAGTTTTAGAATCCAGTTCTACACCTTGCCAAATGAATTTGCAGTTTCTTTATAAATAAATAAATAAGTGCTTATTCACATTTGTTCCTTTTGTGGCCAAGTGCCTAACAGTGTTCTAGTCTGAAATCATTAATATTTACTGAGCACTTAATATGTGTCAGGCACATAGATGAATATGGTTCCTTATAAAAGTTCTAATAATCTGGTAGGGGAAAGTTTTAAGTAATACTGTAAGGAGACAGGCTCCATTCTCCTCAGCAGTGTTGTTTTTTGTTTGTTTGTTTGTTTGTTTGTTTTGCGGTACTTAGGCCTCTCACTGTTGAGTGGCCTCTCCCATTGCAGAGCACAGGCTCCGGACGCGCAGGCCCAGAGGCCATGGCTCACGGGCCCAGCTGCTCCGCGGCATGTGGGATCCTCCCAGACCGGGGCACGGACCCGTGTTCCCTGCATCAGCAGGCGGACTCTCAACCACTCTGCCACCAGGGAAGACTCCTTAGCAGTGTTTCTGAGCTCTGTTATTTACTGAGAAATATTCTGAGGAAAGGGTAGGAAAAAAATTCAGCCTTCTTTCATTATTTATACCTTTTACTGTAATCACCCACTTCCAAAATAGCTCCACTTGACAGAAAGTGTAACCTTTGAATTCTATGTTCTGTGTATTAGAAAGGAAATCCATTCTTGTATATGGTGATGAGTGTTGCAAGAACTGTGATATTTCTGTAGAGAAATTTTAAGGCTGTGGAGCTTCAGTTTCATCTTCTGTAAAGGGGGGTACTGAAAGAGAATGGCCTTTAGGATCTGTCATTCTGTAGAGTTATACTAGGATTTTGCTCTCTACCTTGTTCGCTCCATCTGTGATTAGGTACTCGACTTTAGTAAGATTTGGTAAAGATTAGTGTAATCAGTATTTTTAAAGTTACTGAGATTTGAAGGATGCTTATTAAGGATTAAGGCAATTTAAAAATATTTGTGTAGGTGATACTCATCCACTGTATTTAGAATTTTAATTTCATAAAAACTATTTTTAATTTTAGGAACAAGAGCTGAATGCTCGAGCCCGGGCCCTACAAGCTGCATCTGCATCCTGTTCATTTCGGCCCAATGGATTTGACGACAATGATCCACCAGGAAGCTGTGGACCAACTGGTGGTGGGGGTGGAGGAGGGTTTAATACAGTTGGCAGGCTCGTATTTTGATGCTGAGAGAGTCCAAAATGCACTGGTCACAAAACATCCAATACTATGACTGTTTAAATGTCAGACTGTAACAATTATCATATCTATCTTTTATTTTTCTTTTCATTAGACCGTTATACAAGAAAACACACTCAGTGCTTGTTTTTATTTTCTTGACAATACGTTTATTAACAAAATGCATCATTGGGAAAAAATCTACCTCTTAAAATTCCATTTTCTTTTATGGTTAGACATGCTTGACCAAAAATTTTCAGAGGCAAATATGTACCTGGTCCCTAATTAAGCTGCATTAAATTTAGTAGAGGCAATTAAATGGTCCTGTCCTCAGTTTTACTGAACAAAAAATAGATTTCACTTAGCATCCTTTATAAAAGAATTGGTGTTAGAGGTGAAGGAAATATTGTCAGTAAGGAAAGAAAGAAAATCTTTTATTTTCTGTGTAGTTACCCCATTATTAAATTCAAGTCTTTGAGAATACTAGAGATGATATAGTCTCTCATGAAGGCAATAACATAAACTTTATCGAGCTGTAGTACTTTTCAGGTTTGTTCAGTGCTGTCTTCAGCATCACTGTATCTACATTTCAAGTACAAATGTTTTAAAAAAGGGTTATTTATACATATGTGCTGAGTTGATTTTAAGAAAGGTGCATGATCCTGTAGGAGCCACATTTTTACCTAAAAATTGCTAACTTTGTAGTGTTTCTAATTGTTTGAGGATTTTAAAAATTCTATTTCAGGGAGTATATCTTCTGTGTGTTTTGAAGGAGGTGAGTTCTGTATGTGCCTTGCAGTACTGTAATTCAAAAATAGGAGTCTTTGGCTGCGGAAAAGTTTTTTACAAATGAAACGTTAGGAAGTAATTTTTTGTGCTAACATTAAAATTATAACTTTTTGAAAGGTATTAGATTTTCCTGAAGTAAAATCTGATGGTTCTAAATCAATAAGTGTAATAGTTTGTTTTTAACTCTTAGAAGAATTCAGAGGAAATCAACCTAGTCAAGTAAAAAAATTTTTTTGATTTTGTTACCTAATCCTCAGAATATTAAACATTGATCACATATTTTTAGAGTTACACATTTGTGGGTTTTTTTTGTTTTTTCTCATTTGAGTCGTGTTCTGCACAGTTGTTTCTGTTTCACAGTTTCAGATAAAATGTTGAAATGTCAGCCCCTATGGTCCCACATTTTCCTTTGCCAGGAAACTGGAAACAAGTCACTTCTCCTGGGTCTTGATTATACCATATTTAGGAGTTGTCCCAATTGTCCCCATTCCTAAAAGTTTTAACTTATCCATGGTGTACACTGTTCTGAAGATTGGTCACATATTTATTTTGAAAACATTTTAAGGAAAGAATGTTCTTTGGTGATTTGGGGTTTATCTTTTTCCCAAGCTTTTAATGGCAGTGGTTAAAAACAGAACTCCTCATCCTCATTCTACTACTTTCCACTCCTAACCTGTTTCTAGTCACCAGGAAGATTAGGAAAACTGATTGGATTAGTTAAGAACTGGAAAATCTTTTGCAGAATTGATTGAGATTTCTCTTCCCTACAAATCACTGAACCAGAAAGTTTTTTTTATCAACTTTCTTTCCTCTAGACTTCCTATTGTTCTAATAATGAATGTCTAAGCTATGCGTTCAGTTATCCACTGGCTAGATAACGATTTATAGTCAGCTTGTATCAGTCTTAACATCTATTGAAATTGGTAAAGTCATTTAATACTTGGTGGGTTGATGGTGGGCTCAGCTGCTTCTACTAGGAACTTCCATAAAGACAATTAGACCTACGCAAACTTTTATCTATGAAAATAGCAAGTCATTCAAAGATTTTTATGTGGCAAGGTAATACATATTGAATTTTCAAAATGATAAGAGAAAGATGAAACTCTAGTTATATAATAATACTGAGCATATTTAGATAACTTCATACCACTACCAAAGACTGGAAATTAAAGATTTCCTTTTAAGATTAAAAATATAGTAACATTAATTATTTGCTGAACTTTATTTATTATAGAGAAAATTGTTAATTTTTTTCCTCTTTTTTTGACATCTTTATTGAAGTATAACTGCTTTACAATGGTATGTTAGTTTCTGCTGTATAGCAGAGTGAATCAACTATACATATACATATATCCCCATATCTCCTCCTTCTTGGTCTTCCTCCCACCCCTCTAGGTGGACACAAAGCATGGAGCTGATCTCCCTGTGCTATGTGGCTGCTTCCCACTAGCTAGCTGTTTTACATTTGGTAGTGTATATATAAGTCCATGCCACTCTCTCACTTTGTCCCAGCTTACCCTTCCCCTTCCCCATGTCCTCAAGTCCATTCTCTACGTCTGTGTCTTTATTCCTGTCCTGCCCCTAGGTTCATCAGAACCAATTTTTTTTTAGATTCCATATATATATGTTAGCATACGGTATTAGTTTTTCTCTTACTTCACTCTGTATGTGAATTTTTTTAATTGAAGTGTAGTTGATTTACAGTGCTGTGCTAATTTCTGTTGTACAGCTAAGTGATTCAATTATACATATATATACATTATTATATTCTTTTCCATTTTGGCTTAGCTCAGAATATTGAATATAGTTCCCTGTGCTATACAGTAGGACCTTGTTGTTTATCCCTTCTATATGTTATAGTTTGTATCTGCTAACCCCAGACTCCCAGTCCATCCCTCCCACACCCCTCCTCCCCCTCTGCAACCACAAGGCTGTTCTCTATGTCCGTGTGTCTGTTTCTGTTTTGTAGATATGTTCCTTTGTGTCATATTTTAGATTGCATGTATAAGTGATATCTTATTGTCTTTCTCTTTCTGACTTCTTTCACATAGTATGGTAATCTATAGTTCCATCCATGTTGCTGCAAATGGCATTATTTCATTCTTTTTTATGGCTGGGTAGTATTCCATTGTGTATATGTACCACATCTTCTTTATCCATTCATTTGTTGATGGACATTTACATTGTTTCCATGTCTTGGCTGTTGTGAATAGTGCCGCTATGAACATAGGGGTGCATGTATCTTTTTGAATTATAGCTTTGCCTAGATATATGCCCAGGAGTGGGATTGCTAGATCATATGGTAATTCTATTTTTAGCTTTTTGAGGAACCTCCATACTGTTTTCCATAGTGGCTGCACCAATTTACATTCCCACCAACAGTGTAGGAGGGTTCCCTTTTCTCCACACTATCTCCAGCATTTGTTATTTGTAGAGATTTTAGTGATGGCCATTCTGACTGGTATGAGTTGGTACCTCATTGTAGTTTTGATTTTCATTTGTCTAATAATTAGTGATGTTGAGCATCTTTTCATGTGCCTATTGGTTATCTGTGTGTCTTTGAAGAAATGTCTATTTGGGTGTTCTGGCCATTTTTCTATTGAGTTGTTTGGTTTTTTGTTATTGAGTTGTATGAGCTGTTTGTATATTTTGGAAATTAAGCCCTTGTCAGTCACATTGTTTGCAAATATTTTCTTCCATTCCATAGGTTGTCTTTTCATTTTGTTTATGGTTTCCTTTGTAAGTTTCATTAGGTCTCATTTGTTTATTTTCGGTTTTATTTCTATTGCCTTGGGAGACTGACCTAAGAAAACACTGGTACAATTTCTGTCAGAGAATGTTTTGCTTATTGTCTCTTCTAGGAGTTTTATGGTGTCATGTCTTATGTTTAAGTCTTTAAGCCATTGGAGTCTATTTTTATGCATAGTGTCGGGGTGTGTTCTAACTTCACTGATTCACATGCGGCTGTCCAGCTTTCTCAGCACCCCTTGCTGAAGAAACTGTCTTTTTTCCTATTGTATATTCTTGCCTCCTTTGTCTAAGATTAATTGTCCATAGGTGTGTGGGTTTATTGGGGGCTCGATATTCTGTCCCATGTACCTGTATGTCTGTGTTTGTGCCAGTACCATGCTGCTGTGATTACTGTAGCTTTGTAGTAGTATCTGAGGTCTGGGAGGGTTACGCCTCCATCTTCGTTCTTTTTCCTCAGGATTGCTTTGGCAATTCTGGGT
Source organism: Mesoplodon mirus (assembly GCF_964341445.2). Classification (NCBI taxonomy): domain Eukaryota; kingdom Metazoa; phylum Chordata; class Mammalia; order Artiodactyla; family Ziphiidae; genus Mesoplodon; species Mesoplodon mirus. The sequence continues at coordinate 11,136,105 of NC_138977.1, read as the reverse complement.
CTTTTATGGTTCCATACAAAATTTAGGATTATTCTAGTTCTGTGAAAAATGTCATGGGTAGTTTGTTAGGGATCTCATTAAATCTGTAGATTGTTTTGGGTAGTATGGCCATTGAACAATATTAATTCTTCCAATCCAAGAGCATGGGATACCTTTCCATTTCTTTGAATCACCTTTAATTTCCTTTATTAATGTTTCATAGTTCTCAGCATTTAAGTCTTTTGCCTTCTTAGCCAGGTTTATTCTTAGGTACTTTTTTTTTTGGCACAATTATAAAAGGTAGTCTTTTTTTTACATTCCCTTTCTGATATTTCGTTGTTAGTGTAAAGAAATGCAACTGATTTCTGTATGTTAATCTTGTATCCTGCTACCTTGCTGAATTTGTTTATCAGTTCTAGTAGTTTTTGTGTGGAATCTTGAGGGTTTTCTATATATAGTGTCATGTCATCTGCATGTAATGACAGTTTTACCTCTTCCCTTCCAATTTGGATACCTTTTATTTATTTTTCTTGCCTGAGTGCTGTGGCTAGGACTTCAGTAGTATGTTGAATAAAAGTGATGAGAGTGGGCATCTTTATCATGTTGTGTTGATTTTAGTGGGAAGGCTTTCACCTTTTCACAGTTGAGTGTTATATTGGCTCTGGGTTTGTCATAAATAGCTTTTTTTATGTTGAGATATGTTCCTTCTATATCTACTTTAATAAGAGTTTTTATCATGAATGGGTGTAGAATTTTGTCAAATGTTTTTTCTGCATCTGTTGAGATGATCGTGTGGTTTTTGTCTTTTCTTTTGTTGATGTGGTGTATCACATCGATTGATTTGCATATGTTGAACCATACTTGTGAACATGGGATGAATACCACTTGCTTGTGTAAAATCCTCTTCCTGTATTGATACTTTTATCATGTTATAGTGTCCTTATCTTTCTTTATGGCCTTTGTTTTAAAGTCTATTTTGTCTGATATGAGTATTGCGACCCCTACTTTCTTGTCGTTTACGTTTGCATGAAATATCTTTTTCCATCCCCTTACTTTCAATCTATGTGTGTCCTTTACCCTAAAGTGACTCTCTTGTAGGCAGCATATTATAGGCTCTTGTTTTTTTATCCAATCTGCCACTCTTATGTCTTTTGATTGGATCATTTAGTCCATTGACATTTAAGGTAATTATTGATATGTATTTATTACTATTTTAAACCTTGTTTTCCTGTTGTTTTTATATTTCTTCCTTGTCTCATTTTCTTTTTTGCTTTTCTTTTTGTGATTTGATTATTTTCTTTTGTATTATACTTATGTTCTCTTCTCTGGTGTTTGTGACTTTATTGTATGTTTTTGATTTGTTTTGGTTACCCTGTTTTTCAAGTATGTTAACCCCTTCCTACATCTACTTTGCCTTAGACTGGTAGTCATATAGGCTCAAATGCATTCTTTAAAATTAAAACAAAAAAAAGAATCTAAATTTTCTTTCTCTCCTCCCCCACATTTTGTGATTTTGATGTCCTCTTTTACAGCTTCATGTTCATCGTTTTGCTGTTCCTTGTGGTCACTTTCACAAATAGATTTTTTTTTCTTTTTAATCTGTATACTGGCTCATTTAAGTGATTTACTTTCCTATTGTGATTTCCTCTTTCCTATAGCTTCTTGCCTCTTATCTATTTAGAGAAATCCTTTCAATATTTCTTTTAGGATAGGTTTAGTATTGCTGTATTCTTTTAGTTTTTGCTTTTCTAAGAAATTCTTTATCTCTTTCTATTTTTTAAATGGTAATCTTGCTGGGTAGAGTATTCTTGGTTGCAGATTTTCCCCTTTCAAGACTTTGAATATATTTTGCCATTCTCTTGTGGCCTGTAACATTTCTGTAGAAAAATCAGCTGATATCCCTATGGGGGTTCCCTTGTAATTAACTTTGTTTTTCTCTTGCTGCCTTTAGAATCCTTTCTTTATCTTTAACATTTGCCATTTTAATTATAATATGTCTTGGTGTACGTCTGTTTGGGTTCATCTTCTTTGGAACCCTGTGCTTCCTGTACCTGGGTATCTGTTTCCTTCTTTAGGTTTGAGAAGTTTTCAGCCATAATTTCTTCAAATACATTTTCAATCCCCTTTTCGCCTTCTTCTCCTTCTGGAATCCCTATTATGCGTAGATTGGTGGGCTTTTAATTATCCCGTAGGTCTCTCATACTGCTTTTATTTGGCTTTCTGTCCGCTGTTCTGACTGGGTGATTTCCATTATTCTATCTTCCAGATCATTTACTCATTCTTCATTCTTACTGCTGTTCATTGCCTTTAGTTCAGCTTTTGCCTCTGCAAATGACTTTTCTAATTTTCCTTGGCTCCTCCTCCTATTTTATAGTTCCTTTTTAAAGTAATCTGCAATTCTGTCGACAGCCTTTCTAATTCCTTCAGTATTTTCATTATCATCTCCTCTTTAAACTTGGTGTCTATTAGACTGAAGAGGTCTCTTTCATTGTTCTTTCAGGGGAATTCTCTTGGTCTTTTAAGTGGGAGTGGTTCCTCTGCTTCTTCATTTTACTTATATTTCTCTTACTCTGAGTTTAGGAGAAACAGTTATCTACTGTGGTCTTGGAAAGCTATTTATACATGGGAGTGTCCCTGTGCAGCTTGTGTAGGTTTATTATTTTTGGCACAAGGGCTCTTTTTAGTATGGATGCCTGCCACCTCTTTCTTCAGCGTGTTCTGGCTGTTATCCCCTTGATAGGGGATACACAGATGTGGTGGCTCGTGCACCCTCCCAGAGCCCTCAACAGGGCAGTGGTGGCCAGTATGCACTCCCAGATCTCAACAGCAGAGGCTTGTGCATGCTTCTAGATCCCACAACAGTGGTGGCAGTGGCTGGCACACAATCCCAGATCTCTCAGTGGTGGCAGCTCACACATGCTCCAGAGCCTGCAACGGCAGAGGTAGCAGTTGGCACCTGCTCCCTGATATTTCAGCAGTGGTGTGCATTGGTGGCAGCAGCTCACACACACACCCCCGCCCAGGGCTCGTGACAGCAGTGTCCTGTTACCTGAGAGTGCACACATGGGGAAAGAGTCTCCTATGGCAGGGCTGGGCCCTCCCCTCACCCGCCCCCCAGCAATGGTGCCTCACCTCTATGGCAGGCCAAGGATTCGTCTGCTTGCACCCTCAGTTACAGCCACACCACACTCCAGCCCCTTCAGGCTGTCTCCTCGCAGCCAAGCCCAGTCCTCTCCCTGGGCCTGACCTCTGAAGCCTGAGCTTCAGCACCCAGCCCCCGTCTGAACCAGCAGACATGCATCTCAAGCTGGGGATCACAGGGCAGCAGCACTGACAATCTGCTCGTCTCTCTCCATTCTGCCTCCCAAAAACAGGTTGCTGCACTCTCCTCCGAGGCTCCAAAGCTCCTTCTGCATCCAGGCTGATCTCCCCACCAGTGAGGGGACTTCCCAGGGTGCAGGAACCTTTCCTCTTTCACAGCTCACTCCCAGGGCCATGTGTCCCATCCTGATTCCTTTTTTTTTTTTTTTTGTCTTTTGTCCTACCTGGTTACATGGAGATTTTCTTGCCCTTTCGGAAGACTGAGGTCTGCTAGCATGCAGTAGATGTTCTGTGAGAATCGTCCCACATGTTGATATATTTTTGATGTATTTGTGGGAGGAGGTGACCTCCATGTCCTGCTACTATGCCATCTTGATCGCTCTCCTTATTTGCTGAATTTGAAGTATTTATACCTATGGAAGATTTGGAACCAGAATAATGAGACACTTCATTCAAAAACTCATCTAACTGACCCTTTTCAATAAGCTAATACTTAGGATTGCTAAGTATTGCTACTTAGCAATATTGCTAAGGATCATTTTATTCCTCAGTAATTAGCATCTCCATTGCTTTCGTGCAGCTTTAATTGATTGTCATATTAGGTCTTTTCTTTCTCCCATATTCCTAACCCTTGTACTTTCCTCTGCCTCTTGCATATGTTATAAGCTCTGACTGAAGGCTGACTAGAGAACTACTATTGCTCTTTAGCTCAGCCTAAGGTAATCAGTTTAAATGAAGCTGCTTATTGCTGCCAAGAAGAGCACATTAGGCCTCACTACTAACAAAAATAAAAAACTAGAAATCTAAGCACATTCTTTCAAGGATGTTTATTGACACATTGAGAAAAGTAGAATTATTTTCCAGAGAGATATACAAAGAAGAAAATACATGTGATGTTGTCGGATATGTAAGCCCTTGTAACCCATCCACTAAGAAAATGCCTGTGCACCTCTGACTCATGACATTTACGTAGCTCACATTGGAGAAAGGAATGTAGCTCATTCCCCAAGTATCTTCCCATCACCTCTCTTCCAGCTGAATAATCAGAGAAACAGGGCAGCATTGTGTTAGAGATCCCTGACTTTCATTTCCATACCTTAAGTTTCCAGAAGAATCCTTTGGATGTAGAAGTAAAGATCTCTCATAATGTCTACAGGTATTGTGGGACTTTGTGGCAGGTTCAGAAGGCCTATTATATTTTTAACTCACATTTGGAAAGAACAAAAATATTTCAAAAGTAAGTCTTAACCTCAAATCCATAATGTTCTTTGTCATTTAGTTCCATTCTTTTTATGATAATGTTATTTATAAAAGCAGTTATCTTTTCATAGACTACCTCTTCAAAAACTTTTTGCTACCTCTTTTAAAAGGGGATTGAATGCTTATTGTGCACCCAGCACAGTTTAAGGAAAACATAATCGGCATAATCTGTCCAGTACATATACCTTAATAGAAATCACCATTTTGATGTTGTATTCTTAGTTCCAGTTCTTAATTCCCAGTACATCTTTTCCTATGATTATGCACTTCACATAATATGCACTATACAAAGAGAGCTTTTTAAATTAATATTTCAGAGAAAATAATATATTTATATATGGCATCTTTTCTCATAAGTGTTGTACTTTGTATATATTTTTACCCTCTGTTTTTTCTAATAAGTTTAGATTTCTGAAACTAAATAGTCCTGAAGTAATGGATAAGTTTTTCACATCTTAGGAAAACTTATTAGGAAATGTTAACTATGATTAATAACTTAGTAACAATCTACAGGAATAAGGTTAAACCTTGGATAATGTGATCTTGTAACTAACAGGTTAAAGTGAAGGCAAGGAAATTTGAATTGAAGTTAACCCAATGACTCTCTTCCACTGGAAGGGAACCAGAAAGCATGTTGCCATTGTTGCTGCTCATGGTCTTCTTTCAGTAGTGAAGGATGTCACCTTGAAGACAAAGCCTACACACGAAGGAGGGCAAAGCAAAGCAAAGCAAGAGAACTGTAGAGAAATGGTGCTGGAGTCCTGACTGTACTTCACTCAGTCCTCATGACCCGAGTTTCTTGCTATACCAGGGCTGGAATAAGAACTAACTGAGAAAAGCTTGGGACAAAATGGCAGAGTAGAAGGATGTTGGGCTCACTTCCTCTCATGAGCACACCAAAATCACAACTGCTGAACAGCAATCAATAAAAAAGACTGGAACCTGCCAAAAAATATAGTCTTCATCCAAGGATATAAAGAAGAAACCACAAGATGGTAGGAGAGGCGCACCTGTGATATAATCAAATCCCATACTCCCTAGGTGGGCGATCCACAAACTGGAGAAAATTATATCACAGAAATTATCCCACAGGAGTGAGAGCTCTGAGCCCCACATCAGGCTCCCGAGCCTGGGGGTCTGGCATTAGGAGGAGCCCACAGAGGATTTGGCTTTGAAGGCCAGTGGGGCTTGATTTCAGGAGCTCCACAGGACTGGGGGGAACAGAGACCCCACTTTTGGAGGGAGCACACAAGGTCTCGCACATACCAGGACACAGGGCAAAAGCAGAGTTTTCATGGGAGCCTGGGCTGGACCTACCTGCTGGTCTTGGAGTGTCTCCTGGGGAGGCAGGGTGTGACTATGACTCTCCCTGGGGATGTGGACACTGGTGGTAGAGATTTCAGGGCAAGTTCAGCTATGTGGACTTGAGGAGGCAGACGTCTTGCTTGTGTCATCAGCATGAAGACCTGGCCCCACCCAACAGCCTGCAGACTCCAGTGCTGGGATGCCTCAGGCCAAACAACCAACAGGGTGGGAACACAGCCCACCTATCAGCAGACAAGCCGCCTAAAAACTTCCTGAGCCCACAGCTGCCTCTAGACACACCCCTTGACATGGCCCTGCTCACCAGACTGCCAAGACCCACCAGTGGACAGGCACCAACTTCTCCCACCAGGAAGCCTGCACAAGCCTCTAGACCAACCTCACCCACCAGGGACAGACACCAGAAGCAAGAATACTACAATCCTGCATCCTGCGGAACTGAGTCTGCAAACACAGATATTTAGACAAAATGAGATGGCAAAGGAATCTGTTCTAGGTGAAGGAACAAGATAAAACCCCAGAAGAACAACTAAGTGAAGTAAAGATAGGCAGTCTACGCAAGAAAGAGTTCAGAGTACTGGATGTAATGATGATCCAAGATCTCGGGAAAAGAATGAATGCACAGAGTGAGAAGTTACAAGAAATCGTTAACAAAGAATTAGAAAATATAAAGAACAACCAAGCAGAGTTGAAGAATACAATAATTGAAATGAAAAATACACTAGAAGGAATCGACAGGAAAATAAATGAGTCAGAAGAGCGAATAATTAAGCTGGAAGACAGAATGGGGGAAATCACTGCCTCAGAACAGAATAAAGAAAAAAGAATGAAAAGAAATGAGGACAGTTTAAGAGACTTCTGAGACAACAATAAATGCACCAATATTTGCATTATAGGGGTCCCAGAAGGACAAGAGAGAAAGAAAGGGCCTGAGAAAATATGTGAAGAGTTAACAGCTGAAAACTTGCCTAACATGGGAAAAGAAACAGTCATCCAAGTCCAAGAAGTGCAGAGAGTGCCAGGCAGGTTAACCCAAGGAGAAACCAAGACACATAATAATCAAACTGACAACAATTAAAGACAAAGAGAAAGTATTAAAAGCAACAAGGGAGAAGCAACAAATAACATACAAGTTCATCCCCATATGGAAATCAGCTGATTTTTCATCAGAAACTCCGCAGGCCAGAAGTGAGTGACATGATTTTTTAAAGTGATAAAAACAAAAAACCTATAACCAAGAATACTCTACCCAGCAAGGCTCCCTTTCAGATTCGGTGGAGAAATCAAAGGCTTTACATACAAGCAAAAGTTAAAAGAATTCATCACCACCAAACCAGCTTTACAACAAATGCTAAAGGAACTTCTCTAGGTGCAAAAGAAAATGCCACAACTAGAAACAAGAGAAGTATGAAATGGGAAAGCTCACCAGTAAAGGTAAATATACAGTAAAGGTAGGAAATCATCCACACACAAATATATCAAAACCAGTAATCATGAGAGCAGGAGAGTACAAATGCAGGATATTTTAAATGCATTTGAAATTAAGAGATCAGCCACTTAGAATAATCATGTATATATAGACACTGCTATATCAAAACCTCACGATAACCGCAAACCAAAAGTCTATAATACATATACACACGAAAAAGAAAATGGAATCCAAACACAACACTAAAAATAGTCATCAAATCACAAGGCAAGAGAACAAAAGAGGAAAAGAAAAAAGATCTACAAAAACAAATCCAAAACAATTAACAAAATGGCATTAAGAACGTGTATATCAATAATTACCTCAAATGTAAATGGATTAAGTGCCCCAACCAAAAGACACAGACTGGCTGAATGGACAAAAACACAATACCCATATATACGCTGTCTACAAGACACCCACTTCAGATCTAGAGACATATACAGACTGAAAATAAGGTGATGGAAAAGGTATTCCATGCAAATGGAAATCAAAGAAAGTTAGAGTAGTAACACTTATCAGACAAAATAGACTTTAAAATAAAGGCTGTTACAGGAGACAAAGAAGGACATTACATAATGATCAAGGGATCAATCCAAGAAGAAGATATAACAATTGTAAATATATATGCACCCAACATAGGAGCACCTCAGTATATAAGACAAATGCTAATAGCCATAAAAGGTGAAATTGACAGTAACACAATAAAAGTGGGGGACTTTAACAACCTGCCTACATCAATGGAAAGATCATCCAGACAGAAAACAAATAAAGGAAACACAGGGCTTAAATGACACATTAGACCAGTGGACTTAAGTGATTTATAGAGCATTCCACCTGAAAGCAGCAGAATACACATTCTTTTCTAGTGTACATAGAATATTCTCCAGGTAGATCACATGCTGGGCCACAAAGCAAGCCTTGGTAAATTTAAGAAAATTGAAATCATATCAAGCATCTTTTCAGAGCACAACACTATGAGTGAAAATCAACTACAAGAAAAAATGTAAAAAACACAAACACGTGGAGGCTAAACAATATGCAACTAAACAACCAATGGATCACTGAAGAAATCAAAGAGTAAATCAATAAATACCTAGAGATAGGGCTTCCATGGTGGCGCAGTGGTTGAGAGTCCGCCTGCCGATGCAGGGGACACGGGTTCGTGCCCCGGTCTGGGAAGATCCCACATGCCGCGGATCAGCTAGGCCCGTGAGCCATGGCTGCTGAGCCTGCGCATCTGAAGCCTGTGCTCCACAACGGGAGAGGCCACAACAATGAGAGGCCCGCGTATTGCAAAAAAAAAAAAAAAAAACAATACCTAGAGATAAAATCGAAAACACAATGATCCAAAAACAATGGGACACAGCAAAAGCAGTTCTAAGAGGGAAGCTTACAGTGATACAAGCTTACCTCAACAAACAAGAAAACTCGGCTTCCCTGGTGGTGCAGTGGTTGAGAGTCCGCCTGCTGATGCAGGGGACACAGGTTCATGCCCCGGTCTGGGAAGATCCCACATGCCACGGAGTGGCTGGGCCCATGAGCCATGGCCACTGAGCCTGCGCGTCTGGAGCCTGTGCTCCACAATGGGAGAGGCCACAACAGTGAGAGGCCCGTGTACCGCAAAAAAAAAAAAAAAAAAAAAAAAAAAAACAAGAAAAGAAACAAGAAAACTGGCAAATAAATAACCTAAGCTTACACCTAAAGCAACTAGAGACAGAAGAGCAAAAAAACCCCAAAGTTAGTAGAAGGAAAAATATCATAAAGATCAGAGCAGAAATAAATGAAATGGAAACAAAGAAAACAATAGCAAAGACCAATGGAACTAAAAGTTGGTTCTTTGAAAAGATAAATAAAACTGATAACCCTTTAGCCAGACTCATCAAGAAAAAACAGGGAGAGGGACTGAATCAACAAAATTAGAAATGAAAAAGGAGAAGTTAACAACAGACACCACAGAAGTACAAAGGACAATAAGAGACTACTACAAGCAACTGTATGCCAATAAAATGGACATAGAAGAAATGGACAAATTCTTGGAAAGGTACAATCTCCCAAGACTGAACCAGGAAGAAATAGAAAATATGAACAGACCAATTACAAGTACTGAAATTTAATCTGTGATTTTAAAACTCCCAACAAACAAAAACCCAGGACCAGATGGCTTCACAGGCAAATTCTATCAAACATTTAGAGAAGAGTTAACATCTATCCTTCTGAACTATTACAAAAAATTGTACAGAAAGGAACACTTCCAGGCTCATTCTATGAGGCCAGCATTACCCTGATACCAAAACCAGACAAAGATACCACAAAGAAAATTACACGCCAATATCACTGATGAACTTAGATGCAAAAATCCTCAACAAAATAATATCAAACTGAATCCAACAAACGTTAAAAGGATCATACACCATGATCAAGTGGAATTTATCACAGAGATACAAGGAGTTTTCAACTTCTGCAAATCAAGCAGTTTGATACACCATATTAACAAGTTGAAGAATAAAAACCATATGATCATCTCAATAGATGCAAGAGAAGCTTTTGATAAAACTTAACATCCATTTATGACAGTAAAAGTGTCACTGTTTGCAGATGACAGATACATAGAAAATCCTAAATATGCTATCAGAAAACTACTAGAGCTTATCAGTGAATTCTGTAAAGTTGCAGGATACAAAATTAACACAGAGAAATCAGTTGCATTTCTATAAACTAACAATGAAAGATCAGAAAGAGAAATTAAGGAGACAAACCCATTTACCATTGCATCAAAAAGAATAAAATACTTAGGAATAAACCTCCCGAAGGAGGCAAAAGACCTATACTGTAAAAACTATAAGATGCTGATGAAAGAAATCAAAGATGACACAAACAGATTGAAAGATATACTGTGTTCTTGAATTGGAAGAATCAATATTGTTAAAATGACCATACTGCCCAAGGCAATCTACAGATTCAATGCAATCCTTATCAAATTACCAATGGCATTTTTCACAGCTCTAGAGAAAAAAAAAAAAAAATCTTAAAATTTGTATGGAAACACAAAAGACCCCGAATCACCAAACAGTCTTGAGAAAGAAAAATGGAGCTGGAGGAATCAGGCTCCCTGGCATCAGACTACACTACAAAGCTAGTCATCAAAACAGTATGGTACTGGCACAAAAACAGACTTATAGATCAATGGAACAGGATAGAAAGCCCAGAAACAAACCCACACACCTACAACAAAGGAGGCAAGAACGTACAATGGAGAAAAGACAGTCTCTTCAATAAGTGGTGCTGGGAAAACTGGACAGCTACATGTAAAGAATGAAATTAGAAAATTCTCTAACACCATAAACAAAAATAAACTCAAAATGGATTAAAGACCTAAATGTAAGGCCAGATACTGTAAAACTCTTAGAGGATAACATAGGCAGAACACTCTTAGACAAAAATCACAGCAATATCTTTTTGATCCATCTCCTAGAGTAATGGAAATAAAAACAAAAATAAACAGATGTGACCTAATTAAACTTAAAAGTGTTTGCACAGCAAAGGAAACCATAAACAAAATGAAAAAGACAACCTACAGAATGCGAGATAATATCTGCAAACAGTGTGACTGACAAGGGATTAATCTCCAAAATATACAGATAGCTCATACAGCTCAATATCAAAAAAAAAAAGAAAAAAAACCCAATCAAAAAAATGGGCAGAAGATCTAAATAGATATTTCTCCAAAGAAGACACACAGATGGTCAATCACATGAAAAGATGCTCAATACTGCTAATTATTAGAGAAATGCAAGTCAAAACCACAATGGGGTATCATCTCACACCAGTCAGGATGGCTATCACCAAAAAGTCTACAAATAATAAATGCTGGAGAGGGTGTGGAGAAAAGGGAACACTACACTGCTGGTGGGAATGTAAATTAGTAGAGCCACTATGGAAAATGGTGTGGAGGTTCCTTTAAAAACTAAAAATGGGGCTTCCCTGGTGGCACAGTGGTTGAGAGTCCGCCTGCCAATGCAGGGGACACTGGTTCATGCCCCGATCCAGGAAGATCCCACATGCCACGGAGTGGCTAGGCCCGTGAGCCATGGCCACTGAGCCTGCGTGTCTGGAGCCTGTGCTCCACAATGGGAGAGGCCACAACAGTGAGAGGCCCGAGTACCACCAAAAAAAAAAAAAAAAAAAAAAAAAAAAACTAAAAATGGAGTTACCATATGACCCTGCAATCCCACTCCTGGGCATATATCTAGAGAAAACCATAATTCGAAAATATGCATGCACCCCAATGTTAATAGCAGCACTATTTGCAATAGCCAAGACATGGAAGCAACCTAAGTGTGCATCGACAAGATGAATGGATAAAGAAGATGTGGTATATATATATATCAATACAATGGAATATCACTCCATTGTATAAAAAAAGCCATAAAAAAGAATGAAATATTGCTATTTACAACAACGTGGATGGACCTAGAGTTTATCATACTAAGTGAAATAAGTCAGAGAAAGACAAATATGATATCACTTATATGCAGAATCTAAAAAAATGATACAAATGAACTTATTTACAAAACAAAAAGAGACTTGCAGACAAAGGAAACAAACTTATGGTAACCAAAGTGGAAAGGTGGAGGGAGGGATAAATTAGGAGTTTGGGAGTAACATATACACACTACTGTATATATATAAAATAGATAACCAACAAGGACCTACTGTATAGCATAAGGAACTATACTCAGTATTTTATAATAACATATATTGGAAAAGAATCTGAAAAACTGAATTGCTTTGCTGTACACCTGAAACTAACACAACATTGTAAATCAACTATACTTCAATTTAAAAAATAAAGAAAATTTAAAAATAAAGAAAAAGATAAGCCAAAAAAATTTAACCCAATGGAGTTTAAAAAAGAACTCTAAAATATAAATTCTTCCATATATATATATATTCTTAAGCATTTACCAAACTATCATATCATTATAATGTTAGCCTTATTTTTTGTTTTACTAAGTTAATTTTCTTACAGAGTCCTTTTTTGGAAGTGAATGAACCTCAAAATGAATGAGGGATTTAAAAAAGCAAGGATTCAAAGTAAACAGTTCTTTAAAAAAATAATAAAAAGGAAAAATTTAGCTTATAAAGAAACTGCAGGTTTCTTGTATGAAGAGAAATTTTGCTATAGAAATAATTTTAAAGAAATAAAGAGTTTTATTCAACAAATTAACTATCTGGGTTTTACAAAATCAAAGGGATTTGTTATGTAAAACCTTTAGCCACAGTGTTACATAACCAATGTGGATTTAAAATTAAAAATAGAATCTAAGAAGTCAGCCAAGTGTGTAGCCAGCTCTCATCAGTGTCAGTTATGGCCTGCAGTCGTTTTGCTCTTAATACATCTCATGTTTTCAAGTTTTGCTTTGTATGCTAGATACACACACACACACACACACACACACACACACACACACATCTTGATTTCAGAGGGATTTCAGGTGATCCTTCCTGGCTAGATCACCAGTTTTCAACCTTGTATTATGTTAGTGACACTTGGAGAGCTTTTAAAAAATAATACCATGCCTGGCCCTGGCCCTGCCCCAGGCCTATTAAATTACATGGGGACTGGGCACCAATATTTTTTGAAGTTCCTCACATGATTTAAATGTGCAACCTTGGTTGAGAACTTCTGGGTTAGAAAAGGAGTTGTTTTCTCTATGGCTTTTATCCAAGGACACTAACATGTTGAGTGTCTATCATGTGCTGGATACTGATAGATATTTATATGTCTTGTTAACTTATATCAGCTCTGTAAGTGAGTTCATACCTTTACCCTCCCTTACTCTTTTATGGGTAAAGAAAGTGAAGACTCAGATTAAGGAACTTGCTCAAAATTTTGCAGCTAAAAAATCAGAAATTGAGATTTTTAAAAATCATAATTGAGATTTTAATCCAGGTCTTCAGAACTCCAAAGTCAATGCTCTGACAGAGGGACAGTAACAAGTAGGAGAAAAATGTGAGCAAAAGACTTAAGCAAATTACATATTAATAAGGGTTTGCAATAAACTTAATGAAATAAAATCTCTATAATCTGTATCAATTATTCTTTTGCACTCCAAACATTATTCAAAAACAATAAAGTGAGACCTGCTTTGTTAAAACTTGTATGGTTGAGAAACATGGTTCTGAGCAAACTCATTTGCTACACCTGTTTAATCTCTGTTTACTAGCCTTATTTCTTCCATTCCTCCTTTTCTGTCCCCCCCCCAAGTCATATTGGACCTTGCATAGTTCTTATTCAGACAACATTATATACTTGCCATCTCTAGGCTTTTGCACATGCAAGTCTCAGTATAGCACACCATTTCCCTCACCCCACTTTTCCTTCCCTGTTTTCATTTGACTAATTCCTGCTCACCTGTCAATATGCTCAAGTCTTCTCATAAAAACCTCCCAAACTGACTAGTCTCCCCTTTTTTCCTGGGTTGTGTCTTGTGCTTCTCCTTGAAAGACCATGGCTTAGTAATGGAGCTAAATTAGCCTTAAAGTCTGATCCTCTATAGCAACAAAGATTAAAAGCAGGTCTTAACACAAACAGGCTATTTTAGTTAGCATAAAATTCAAGTTAACTCATGTATAAGCCAGAATGACTTCCTTATATCTCAATATGTGAAATTTTCTTTTATCATTTCCCTGTTACAATTACAAGATGTTCTTTCCAATCTCCTTCTTCTACTCTTCCTGCGAAAGACCCTGCACCCCCACTAAATCATGTTACACAAACATATAACTATAATCCAGGTACAAACATTTCCTCAAAGACCCTATTTTTCTATAAAACAATAGGTTGATGTTTATATTTAACTCTTAATAAACACTTAAATTTTGGGGAAGGAAAAAAAAGCTGACTTTCAAAGGATCAAACTCATCTGTAAGTAATTTAACTGCATGCAGAACAAAATCCAACACTCTTTAAAGTAATATGACAAACTCAGTACTTAAGAAAATAAAATTCACAATATTCAGGATCTGATAAAAAAATTATTAGGCATTCAAAGGAGGAAAATATGACTCATACCAAGAAGAAAAACCAATCAATAGAAACAGACTCAGAAATTATGGAAAGGAAGGAATTGACAAACTAGGAGCTTGAAAGAATGTAAAGAAAAATATGAACAAAATGAACAAAAAATATGAATAAAGAAATGGGAAATCCAAAAAGCTCAACAAACTGTCAGCAGAATAAACACAGAAGAAACTACACTGGGCTTCCCTGGTGGCTCAGTGGTTAAGAATCTGCCTGCCAATGCAGGGGACATTGGTTTGAGCCCTGGTCCGGGAAGATCCCACATGCTGTGGAGCAACTAAGCCTGTGCACCACAACTACTGAGCCTGCATGCCACAACTACTGAAGCCCATGTGCCTAGAGCCCATGCTCCACAACAAGAGAAGCCACCGCAATGAGAAGCCCATGCACCACAACAAAGAGTAGCCCCCGATCATTGCAACTAGAGAAAGCCCGTGCATGGCAACGAAGACCTAACCAGCCAAAAAAAAGAATCATTAAAAAACAAAAAAAAGGGGCTTCCCTGGTGGCGCAGTGGTTGGGAGTCTGCCTGCTAGTGCAGGGGACACGGGTTCGAGCCCTGGTCTGGGAGGATCCCACATGCCGCGGAGCAACTAGGCCCGTGAGCCATAACTACTGAGCCTGCGTGTCTGGAGCCTGTGCTCCGCAACAAGAGAGGCCGCGATAGTGAGAGGCCCGCGCACCGCGATGAAGAGTGGCCCCCGCTTGCCGCAACTAGAGAAAGCCCTCGCACAGAAATGAAGACCCAACACAGCCATAAATAAATAAATTAATTAATTAAAAAAAAAAAAAAAGAAAGAAACTACACTAAGGCACACCATAATCAAATTTGTTAAAAACAGTGATAAAGAGAAATTCGTAAAAGCAACTGGAGAAAAAGAACACATTACATATGGAACAGAGGTTAGCACACTATATAGCCAAATCTATCATGCCTCCTGTTTTCCATAAATAAAATTTTATTGGAACACTGACACACCTATTTGTTTACCTATTGTCTATGGCAGTTTTTACACTACAATGGCAGAGCTGAGTAGTTGTGACAGAGACCATTTATCCTGGAAAGCCAAAAATAGTTAGTAAAGTACTTTACAGAAGAAGTCTGTGATACCTGATATAGAAAAACAGCAGAAAGACAGCAGTCTTCTTACAAGAAAATATGCAAGCTGGAAAGCAATGGAATCATCTAAAAAGTGCAGAAAGAAAAACTGCCTAGTGAATATTTGCTATATTATACCAGTGAAAATGTCATTCAAAATGAAGGTAAAATTGACGTTTTTAGACAAAAGCTGAGAATTTTTTTTTTTTTTTTTTTTTAGTATTTGCACTACATGATATGTTAAAGAAAATTCTTGTCTTCCCTGGTGGCGCAGTGGTTGAGAATCCACCTGCCAATGCAGGGGACATGGGTTCGATCCCTGGTCTGGAAAGTTCCCACATGCCGTGGAGCAACTAAGCCCATGTGCCGCCAACTACTGAACCTGTGCTCTAGAGCCCGAGAGCCACAACTACTGAACCTGCGTGCTACAACTACTGAAGCCTGTGTGCCTAGAGCCCGTGCTCTGCAACGAGAAGCCACTGCAATGAGAAGCTAGTGCACCACAATGAAGAGTAACCCCTGCTCGCCGCAACTAGAGAAAGCCTGCATAGCAACGAAGACCCAATGCAGCCAAAAAAGTAAATAAATAAATGTATTGAAAAAGAAAGAAAGAAAGAAAGAAAATTCTTCAGGCTGAAGGAAAATGATACTAGATGGAAACTTGGATTTACACAAAGAAATAAAGAGTGCTGAAATAGATTTGGCACAATTGACTCAATATCCAGGAAAGGAGGGACAGCTTTGGAAAGCTCAAGACTCACCCTGTGCCCATGAGCAGCAATTTGGACCTCCTGCTGCATCCACCATGCATCCAACATACCGTACAGACAGACGAGACTCCCTTCCAGGAAAAGAAGTATAAACATGGACTAAAGCACAATTGGCAAACTACAGCCTATGAGCCAGCCATCTGTTCATGTAGAAAATCCAAAATAATTAAGAACGTTTAACTTACATATAAAATTTTAAAATTAATAAGCGAGTTTAGCAAGTTACCTGAATATAAAGCCAATATACCAAATTCAAATGTATATTTATATATCAGGAATAAGTATTAGAATATGAAATCAAATAATGATACATACAACAATATAAAAAATCAGTTTTTTAACACTTAACAGTAGATACACAAGACCTTCACACAGAATGCTAAAACACATTACTTAGGAAATTAAAGAAGACCTAAACAATTCATGGCTTTGGAAAACTCAATATTATAAATACCTAATTTTCCTCACACTGACCTATAGAATCGATGCACTCCCAATCTTAGAATTTTTATTTATATTAATTAAAAAGCTGATTCTAAAATAGAAATGAAAAGATTCTAAAAATAGCTAAGACTCTCTTGGAAATGAACAAGATAGGATGACTTTCTTTATAGGATAACAAGGTTTATTATAAAACTAATTAAGACATAATGGGCTTATTATTCTGTTCAGAAAAGAGAATCCAGAAATAGACCCATACTTATGCACACATGATTTATGACAATAGTAAGATAACCATCCATCCTAGTTTGCCTGAGCCTGAGGCTGTTCCCAGGATATAGAACTTTCAGAGCTAAAACAAGGAAAATTAGTATAAGTTGGTCACCACAGACAAAGGTGGCACTTCAGAGCAGTGAGGAAAGGATGGCCTTTTCAATAAATTATAGTGGGGCAATTGGATAATCATATAAAATAAAAGAGACTTAACCCTTACCTCACACTATATACAAAAATATATTTCAGATGGATTATAAATCTAAACTGAAGGGCAAAATAACACTTCTTAAAGATTACTTAGAATATCTTCAAAACCTAGGAATATGGAATGATTTCTTTAAAAGGACCCAAAAAGCCCTGTCATGAAGAAAAACAATGATAAAATGGATAACATAAAATGAAAAACTTCTGATCCTCAACGACGCCATTCAGGATGAAAAAGCCGTGGAGTGGAAGATATTTGCAACTCATAAGTGAATATATAAAGAACTACAAATTTAAAAAAAAAGACAATCCACAGAAAAATGAGGAAAAGAGAAGCAGGAACTTCAAAAGACAACAAATTTCTAAGAAACATACAAAAAGATACTGATCTTCATTAATCATCAGAAAATGTAAATAAAACCACAGTGGTACACCATTAAATGCTCATAAAATGAATCAATTTAAAAAGATTGACAATATCAAATACTGATGAGGATGTAGAATGTAAAGCCTCATACTTACGGGAGTATGGATTGATAAAACCATTTTGGAAAACCAGCAGTGTCTTCAAAAACTGAACCTATGAGTCCTCTATTACCCAGTAACTCACTGCTAGGAATAGATTCTACAGAAATGTGTTCACAAAACACATTTTAAAAGGTTTAATGTAATATAAATCATAATGACCTAAAACTTGTACTAATCAAAGTGTTTATGAAGAGTAGAATAGATAAATAAATTGTGGTATATCATATGTTAAATACCTATACAGCAGTGAAAATGAATGAACTCCAGATATACATTACAACATGGATGAATTCCACAAGCATAATTTAAGGAAAACAAACCACGAATATAAAGCAGGCAGTCTGTGGATGTAAGAAGTATGGATGTTACCTTTGGAGAAGGGGAGGGGGAAGTGATCACAAAGAATCACGAATGGGGACTTCTGTGGTATAATTCACGTTCTTACCTAGTTGTTCATTTATCAGTTGTGTTCACTATATGATAACATATCAAACTGCATACTTATAATTTTGTACTTTTCTGTATGTCTTTTATACTTCAAAAAAACATTGAAAAATTTCATTATAACTGGCATTTTTTTGAGACTGGCCTAGCAGAGTGTAAAACTAAAGGCCAGAAAGCAGTTAAGAAGCTACTCTGAGAGCCCCAAGGATGGATGATGGACTTAAGAGAGTTGAAGAAAACTGGAGAGGATGAGAATGAACTGTTTGCATACATCTAAATCGAGTATCTATTTTAAATTTTAAATTAAATTTAAAAGTCAGTTCCTCAGGTACACTAACCACATTTTACATGGTCAGTGGCCTCATTTAAGTGGTCAGTGGCTACCATAACGAACAGTACAACCCTAAAAAATAGTGATGAACCATACTGGTGGTAAATTACCTCTTATAATTTTATGCTTCCTTCCCATCCTAACTAACCATCATCTGGATACCCTTATAAAAAATTAAATACATGTCTATTCTCTATGAAATAAATGAAAATGTTTAAGAAAAACCTTCTGGGTATCCATCTTCCTGGAAATTTCAGGCTCAGTTCTGACTTCTGAAAGGGGAACTTGTAACAATATTAAAGACTTCCCCATTATTAAGGCAACAGAGCAATAGACTTATTTTAATGCTGCTCCTGTTGACCACTTACTAACCAGTCTGTCCATGGCTATAAGAAAGGAAACAACTCATAATGTTTACTTGCCCTTTTAGAACATCTTGTCTTCTTTTTAAGTTTATTTTTACTCCTCGGGTTTTGGGTTATAGTCTGTCCTCTACTTCCTAGCACTGACCCTAGTTTCTTTAAACAGACAATAATAGAAGTGAATATTTTTCAGGATGTCTGCCTTGTGGTATGTGACCTTGCTACCTCACAATATTCCAGTAGAGCGCACTGCGGCCATTCAGTTTCTACAGGATCACCTATACTTGGCTAATTCCCAGGCACATGTTTATAAATACTATTCATACTGTAATTTTGACAGCTTATATTTCCTGAGAACTTCATCATATTCAGGGGTGAAGGACAGGTTTGACCTTAATTTGGTTCTGTCTGGAGCAGTTTGTTCTTAAATATGGTCCAGAGTTAATGAGGAAAATATTAAAATCTAGGTTCAAAACATGAAAAGTAATTTGCTGTTGTAATTGATGGTACACTCCTGTATGTCTCTGCTGAATAGTTTCTTCCCTTGTATTATTTCTACCCTCTCAGCTTTCAGTAATAATAGAAGCAACTGCACAATCAAACCAGCCAATGGTCAGAAACAAGTTTATTACTTTCTTCACCCATGGCTAAGATGAACACAAAAGAAAAGTAATAATAATGGTAATAACACAAAACTGTCCTCTCAATCTCTACTGCCCTCCCCTGAATCCCGACAAAATAGTATTAGGGAAAAATTCCAAGCTAAACTAAGAATCTTGTTTTGGGAACTGACTGCCCAGAATATTCTATTGTGTCTTCAGCCAGGACACTGGCTGCCGATATAAACGGGTCAGCAATTGTCTGGAACAGTTTTTGAATATTCCACTATCCCTTGTTGGAACATCATGGGTAGACATTTATAAGTATGCAAAGGGCTGAGTTTGTGTTAAATACTAGAGACAAAATAATAGATTGGCTGCCATCTGGCAAATAAATTCTCTTCCCAGATCTACTATTGACTCAGAATAAGTTCCTTAAACAATCCACATCTCTATTTTCTAGGCAACGCAGTGTCAGTTAACAACACCTAGTACCCTTTAGGCGTGGTTTTGAAGAAGAACAGTAAGAGTAATAGTATTTTTTATAAAGAGGATCTTCATTTTTAAAAAAAAGTATGATTACAGTTGTCAAGACTTCAGTGATAACCCCAAGCCTCACATTATTCAATTATTTTACTCTCTCCATAGAAATTTAAGAGAGCTGCTAAAAGGAGCCACATGACTATTCTCCTCTGATACACCATTTCTAAGTGGAGAGGTGGTTTTAATTTTCATACTTTAAATAAATTGATTGACGTAATTTTTTGCCATTTCAGTTTCCAACAAAAAGGTATGTTTAACACAGTCTTCGTTAAAGTGTCAAGTACGCGAAGACAGCCTATTGTTAATTTTGTATATTTGGGGATATGACTGTCTGCAAATCGATTGAATTCCCTCTAAAATGATGCCTTCACCTTTGCATCCCAATGTCTACCGTATCATCTGACATTTAGTAGGCACTAAATAGATGCACAGGAAACTGGACACGAGGTCGTGTTAGGCAGGATCATTTTCTGAGAGCTGAGAATTATGAATCTTGAAGAAGTTGAGAGACCTAATTGGTCAAGAAGTGTCTGGATGGTATGTCAAGGAGAAAGCATGCATGAGGATAAGTGGATGGAAGTACTTCATGCTTTGGGGGATGTGCACCCTACCAAGACCCTGGGCATAACTGGGCCAAGAATTGACATCCCACCCAATGTGAACAAATTAGACTTCCTTCCTAGAAATTTGGAATTAGGACTTATAGATAATAGTAATACTATACTAATGTATATCTATTATATTATACTGTATTATATTGTATCCTATTAGAATTTATAAGGCTATATATAGCACTTCAAATGACAGAGTAAGATAATGTGAAAAAATTTCCATTTGGGTAGAGTAGGCACCAGATTTTTTATTAAATGGGGAAAAAGTATTTGGCTCAGTTGTACCTTAATCTGTTTAATTACAAGGCAGAGTCAAAATCCATAGGGAAAGAGTAGTAATTTTTTAGCAATTTTAGTTATCTTTAAACTCGTGTGGCTTCTGTTTGACATTTATTTGATTCTTGGACTCTTTGACTTTTAGAATCATGCATTGTTGTAGCCCCTATTTAATTTGCTTAGATGTTCTGCCCATGAATTTTCTGAGTAGGTACAACTACTTTCTTTAGTAAGTGTAACCTGGTCTTCCACACAGAAAGAGACAATGTGGAGTAGGCTGGGCCTGAGGCCAGTTTTACATCTTCCCTGTGCTTGAGGATGGAATGACAATTTCTTAGGGACTAGCTGAACTGCTGAGAAGAAAGAAAAAGGGAGTGGGGAGAGGAAAAGGAAATAAGGAAGGAACAAGAGATTGGGGTGGCAGGCTTGAGAATTGCTGCAGGATTTTTATGATTTTACTTCATACCTTAAGGTGCAGTTTTATGCAAAATATTATTTAATAGTTTTAATGATAATTGAGAATTGATCTAATGATATACATAATTATTGGTTGATATAAATATCTTGTATTATGCATGTGGTAGGAACCTAAATCGACCAACTTGAAAACTTGAACAATTAGTCTTTCTTTAAGCAGCTGCCACTGCTGAGGGTACTGCTGCAGCTACAACCTCAAAGGGCTGTTGTGAGGCAGGGCTGTGGGCAGTATAGTCCTGTCTCCAAGGACAGATGTTAAGAAGAGAAGCTAGAATCCAGGATCCAAGAAGGATAGGCTTGCAAAGGGAGTGACGCCCTCCTTTGCCATTCTCTCTTTCCTACCTATTCCCCAATCTCTGGCCTTCCCCATCTTGCAGTGGTGGGTCTAACACACTGTCACTTAAGTCAAGATACCTTTTATTAAAAATCCCCATGGTTTTGGTCTTCCTAAGAACTCACAATTCTGAAACTAGGGAGACAAGAGGCAAAAGCAGGATTGTCTAGTTTTATCACTGTTTTTAACTGTCAATTTTAGGACACTGCTAGAACCCAAAGCAAAATGTTCATGGAAATCCATCAGTGGATTTAAGCATATGCTAGTTTTAATTCTTATTTACACTGGCCTGTGATTATTTATCTGGAAAAAATGAAATGCTCCAGTTGTCAAGATCAAGAAAGAATTTTTCAAAACCAAAGAAAAAAATAAACGTGAGGCAAAGATCTTTTCAGAATTGTCTGTGCTGACTGTGTAAATGATAGTCCAGAAGTAAAAAGGAGCCCTGAAAAATCACAGATTAGGGAAAGTTAAGGATTACTCAATAACTATATTTAATTTACTACCATTTGTGATATATAATTAGGTTTTCTGCAAATATATTTACAATATCACTGGAGGAATACACAATAAACTATTAGCATTAATGTTTCCAGGAAGAGCACTGGGCAGGGGGGTGGGTAGAGATAGAAGGAAGACTTGTTTTTTACAGTATTTTTTGGTATTTTTTTGAATTTTGTATCATGTAATTGTATTTTTTCAATTTTTTCTAAAGAAATAGCCATTTATCTAACCAGACAATAAGTGTAAATACATTCTGATCACTGGTAAAGTGTTTTTAATCAATAGTGCCTCTCCATTCTATGACTTTTTGGTTAGACCTTTTAAAAACATCAATGTTTAGGGAGGTCTTAAGTGTGTTTACAATAGAGATAATTCTGTTCTATTAGCCTTATGCTAAGGGAAGAAATAATAAAGTAGTTACTATAATAGCCTTGGCATGAATTGGCAAAACAATGGTATCAGGCTGAATTGGAACTGGCAACAGAAAAAAGGAAATAAATGAGGAAAATGAGTATTGAGGTCAGTTTTAAAATCAGCTGGCCCTTGAAACTGAATTCTGACATCCTTAAAGGCATCGTCATTCTCTTGTGGCCTGAGAGGGTACATTATCTTCAGAGGTTTGAATCTCACGGAGTCACAGATACTCTTAAGAAAAAGCCCCAATTGTGTGAAGAATACCCTACTAATATAACTTGCTAATGAGAATTTTCTCTCTCCTGCTGCCCTGTACAAAACTTATTTTTAAGACTGGAAAATTTCAAAGATACAAAAAGATAAGATGTATGATGAATCTCCATATACCTGTCACTCACTTTCCCTCCACCTTGGGATTATTTTGAATCAATCCCAGGTATCGTTTCATCCTTAAATATACCCATTTGTACCACTAAATCCTAAGAATTCTTTTTAAAATAAACTTAACCAGAATAAAATGGTCACACCTAAAAAATTAACAACAGTTTCTTAACATCATGAAATTTCAGTCAGCATCCAGATTTCCGGAATTGTCTTAGAATGTTTTGTTTTTTACATCACTTAGAACAATTTCTGTTAGAATGTTTTAATCAGAATCTAAATATGGTCCATACATTTCAATTGACTTAGATGTGCCTCCTCAGATTTTTTAAGTCTATGGGTTTCCCTCTCATCTCTTCCTCTTATTTTCCTTGCAAATTTTGTTGTTTTCATTATTGACTAAACCAACAGCTTTGTTCTATAATTTCCCATAGAGAATATCCTTCTAGGGGCTACAATCAAATTACCATTTTAAAGGCACTTAGAATAGTTACTTACTGTATGGTTATGCCTCTAACTTCATACAGAGTTAAGTTCATGTGTCTTTTTTTTAATTTCTATTTTTAGGAATTGTTTTTAAATTTAATTTTTTATTTTATAATTATGTAAAGTATATACATGATTTCAAAATCAAAACTACAAAACAAGGTATACACAAAGAAGATCAACTTCTATCCCTTTCCCCTTCCTACTACTTCCCCCATTAGTAACCATTTTGTTTAACTTCATAGTTTATCCTCCTGTTGTTGATTTTTAAAGCTGTATATATATTTGTATCCATTCCTTAGATAAATGATAGCACACTGTACCTGATTTTATTCACCTAATTTTTTTTTAAGGTACCTATATCCTGGAGATCACTCTATAGTGGTAGGGAGAACTAGTCCTGTCTCTCTTTTAGACCTAGAATCATCCCATTTTGTGGATGGACAATGGCTCATTAGTCCTCATGGGTGGACACTGAGTCGCTTGCCCGCTGCCCTGTTGTGAAGTGTTAACCTGCTCATGATCATGTGCACTGCGGAGAGTGTCGGGTTCCACTGTCTTTCCACGAAGACCAGAGGGCTGGCAGGGCTTCTGACTGCTGTCATGCCTTCTCAGCTGGCCTCTATTTCTCAGCTTTCTCCTTCCTCTGTGGAAGGCTTTCTCTTCCTCTCTGTTCTCCTACCCTCTCTTGTTCTGTATCGTCCTCACTTCACTCTGGGGCGGGGGAACCATTCTCTGCAATATCTTCAAGGACCTTATGTCTCCTCCTTCCTCTCTTGGTAGAAGGTTGAAGGAGCTCTTTATGTTCCTTCAGAAACCTTATTATTTTGATAAAATGAGTGGGCATTCAGGCAGTGTCACCATGGAGAAAACCTCCTCACAAAATAAAACCCTTGGTTCCAGCACTTCCTGGTTTCTGAGAACATAAATCACTAAGCATTCTCATTTCAAACTTTTCTAGCCACAGCCCTCCAATAAGTACCAAAGGCATCACCACGCCTCAAAGGTCCCACTATGGAAAAGATGGGAGGCATTTGCATCTTGTGGGTCCTCCTCTGAAATTCACTTACAACCAGAAGGATTCCTACAACAATCCACTAACAATGAAATGGGATTGTGTTTACAGAGAGACTGGCCTTGCTGAGAGCTAGAGCAGGACTCTGAGCACTGGCACTGAAGGGCAGGGCTAAGAAAACAAATGAAGAACTAAGAACCAGAAAAGGGTTAGGGTGGGAGGGAGGCTACACAAGACAAGTCGTGACTACTGCAGAGTCTCTCCCTATTAACCTTGACCTCCCTGATCCCCCAAACACACATTCTAGGCAGATCTGGACCTGCCCCCTCATTCATTCATTCATTCATGCATGCATCCCCTCCTTCTTTACACGACTATTAGCACACCCTGCACATTGTTCTATCATTGGTTTTTTAACTCAGATGTTTTAAATATTAAAATGAAAAATGCTTTCTTATTTTTTATAGCTGCCTAGTATTCTATTGTAAGCATATATCATAATTTATTTAACTAGACCTCTATTCATTAACATTTAGGTTATTTTCAATAGTCTGCTAGCACAAACAATGACGATACCTTGAACAGGCACCATTTTGCCTGTCATAAGTGTACCTGCCATATAAATTCCTAAAATTGGAACTACGGGCTCAAAGGGCATATGCATTTGTCATTGTGATAGGTACTAGTCAATGACCCTCTATGAAAGCTAGAAAATTTGCCCTCCCAACCACTGTATGTCAGGGCCTGTTTCCCCCAGGCTTGCCAGCATCATGTGGTATCTAACTTTTTTATTCTATCCTATCTGATAGCTTGTAAAATGGTGTCTTGGTGTAATTTCCATTTTCATTGCTCTTAATTGAGTGAGGTTAAGCATCTGTTCATGTGCTTGGTGGCTTATGTATTATGGAATGTTTTGTTCACATTTTTTGCCCATTTTTCTATTGGGTTCTTTATAAACTGGTTGGAACTCTTCTATTAGGGACACA
Source organism: Mesoplodon mirus (assembly GCF_964341445.2). Lineage (NCBI taxonomy): Eukaryota > Metazoa > Chordata > Mammalia > Artiodactyla > Ziphiidae > Mesoplodon > Mesoplodon mirus. The sequence continues at coordinate 11,110,586 of NC_138977.1, read as the reverse complement.
GTCCTTTGTGATTTGAGTTGTAATCATTTTTCCCATATTAATCTTTTCATCCATATTTTTATCTTACTCATGGTGTTTTTGTCATGCACATGTTTATTTTTTAAATGCAGCAAAATGTAACAATATTTTTCTATGGCTTGTAGGTTTTGTGTCTCGGTTAAGAAGAGCTGGTGAAGAAGAAAATTGACTGTGCCTTGAAAACGTTCAGTAAGTCTTGAGGAAAAGAAATATTTAAAAGACTAAGAAATACTGGCAGATTATGGGGAATTCAGAAAGTCCCACCTTCAAAGGGTTGCCATAATAAAAGTCTAGGGGAAGGGCCATGCCTTTTCTTGTGCCAGTTTTGGGCAGGGATAGAAACTGTCAAGTAACTGAAGACTAGGGTTTTTTTCCAGTTGATCTATAACACACATAGAGTAAATTGGATAAAGTGCACCAGCCTTAAGTATACAGTTCAATAAATTCTCACACACATATATTTCCTGTGTAACTACCACCCAGATCAAGATACCATGAATGCCAAGTTCTTGATCACCTGGCTAATGGAGGAAGAAGAGATGCTTAGATCTGAGGGTTAGAGAAATGTGTCCTTAGCACAACAGAGTGGGAGGAGGAAACAGAACGAAGGTCGATGGACAAGAGTCAAACAAGTATACATGGGAGTAGCCCACCTCAGTCTGATCTCAGGGCCTAAGGGTCCTCCCTGAATTCTCATTGAGTTAGAATTTATTCACCTGGAAGAAAAGAAAAGGCTATTGTGCATCCCAAAAGTAGGAGAGGGTGACTGAGATGTCATCTCAGGCCCACGTCTTAGTGAACAAAATAAAGGTAATTCAACGGAAGTAGATTGAAATGTGGCTTCCATGTTAGAGGATGAGGGTTGAAGATAAACATTCAGGAGAACTGACTTATGGTATTGAGCCAGCATTTGCTCCTTTCTTCTTTGACTTTGTCATCCTCGACTCTGCTCAGGTGGTCCAACCAAAATCTCCAGGGGGATGAAGGAAGGGCAAGGTAGCAACCAAAACAGGCCAAAGTGAAGGCAAGGCACAGACCAAACCCTCATTCACCTCCCACTTTCGACTGCTATTCTTCCCATACAATGACAAGCAACATTCTTCTCCAGTCCACCCTACGCTCAATACACATTCAACTCCCTAGAGGCAACTGTGAAGGGGGAAACTCCCTCATCCTGAAGTTTCCTTCCATATGTGCCAGTCCTGGCCTCTCTCCATTCTACCATGGAATTCATTTAAAGAATGGCTTAATCTGAGTGGGAAATTTGAGAAAGATAAACTGTGCATGCCTGGCTCAGCTCCTTCCTTTCTTTCTCCTGGGGTTGGAGCTTCAGTGGGAATGGCTTTCCCCTGTTGCTCTTCCAGGTGTGGGCTCTTCCTGCAATGTGGGAAGGGCTGCCCTGGTCCAGAACTTTTATAATTGATGGAAAAAGTTCCTCTTCCTGGAGTGCATTAAACAAGGCTTTCAGCTCTCAGAGCAAGCCATCTACTTCAAGTTGGCCTTTACTACTAATAAGTAACCTTTGAATCTCCCACCAGCCTTACTCCTTGCCTTATTCCCCGATTCATTCAGAAACTGGATGGGAAAGAGGGGTTCCACTGATTGGTAGTCCAACATCACCTTATTTTGACTGCAATTAGTTCCAAAAAATATACCTACACTTCTGTTTCCTGATGTGTCAGTTTTCCGAGTAGCTGTTGATCTTATTTCATAAATAATGAGGGATCTAGCTCATAACTTAGCTCCTTTCCTTCCAAGAACTTGTTAACCTTTTTTTTATGTTAACTCTACTACTGGGGATTTTTGTAACTTTAAAGAACTGTGTCTTCTGTTCCTTAATCCATCTACTTCAGATCGTACTGCTCAACTCTCCAATTTATAAAATGAGGAATTAACTCCCTCCATTTTGTTCCAACTCTCCTCCTCTACCACCTTCCAGCTTACCAGCTCTACCTTTAATTTTTACACTTTTAAAATTTATAATATTTTTATTTTATGTAATTTACATACATGTGCATACATGCAATTATTATAATTAAATGTACTAAGATTTGTCTAAAGGCTGAAACTTGAAAACTGAAAAATGGAAAACTTGAATATATAAAATATTATCGTAAAGGAAATGCTGTTCTCAGCAGAACAGAGGGGGTCTTCGGACCCACAACAAGTGAAAAGTAATCCTATGCCGCTAAGCTGTGCTGCTTGAAGGAACCTTTTCCAATGTCAAGGTCAAATGGCTATTCTTTTCTTACATTCCATCAGTTGCTCAATATCATGCCACATTTTTTGTTGGCTTTATTTTTAGACAGTGAGTTTTACACAGATGATTGTTTTATCCCATTATATTAGTCCGTTTGGGCTTCCATAACAAAACACCACAGACTGAGAGGCTTAAACAATAGACACTGATTTTCTCACGGTTCTGGAGGCTGGAAATCCAAGATCAAGGTGTCAGCAGGGTTGACTTCTGGTAAGATCTTTCTTCCTAGGTTGTAGACAGACACCTTCTCACTGTGTCCTCACATGGCCTTTCCTCTGTGCATAGGTGGAGAGAGAAAGACCGCTGATGAGATCTTGCTTTTCTTAGGAGGACACCAGTCCTATAGGACTAGGGCCCCATCTTTAGGACCTCATTTAACCTTAATTACCTTCTTAAAGACTCCATTTCCAAATACAATCACATTGGGGGTTAGGGTTTCAGTATATGAATTTTGGAAGGACACATATTCAGCTCACGACACCCATGTTTATTCAAAATCTATTTAGTAAATACTACAATAAGTACTCCCCTATGTCTATAAACAGAGAAAAGTATCCTTTACCAAGTGTCTAGACACTCACCTGAGGATGCTCTAAAACTAAAACATGGGCTTAACTGCTCTAGAAAATATGCATAAAATTATAACATTGCAAATTACGCTTGTCCTCAGAGAAAGCCCAAATTCTTACCTAAGGCCTAGAGCTGCCCAGTAGACGACCTAGGATGAGGTAATTGTTCCTAAAGACACTGAGGACTATGCTCTTGCCCCAGCTTCCTCCCTCCATCACTCCCACGTGCTAGCAAAAGTGAGTGATAGATACTCTGACCTACATCAAGGAATGAAGAGGTGATGGCTCAGATGAGCACCATAGAGTGAAAGGCAACTTCAATACCCATTTGTCCAGAGTTCCTCATTTCACAGTTGAGAAAACTAAAACTCAGAAAATTTGGATGATGTTGTAAGTCCAAATTATACAGCAAGGTATACTTTAGAGCCCAAGACTTCCGGCATTTCATTCTGTGTCCTGTCCATGAAACCATGATGCTTTTCAATTCCCCTCAAGGGGCTGACGGACTCTGGAATTCAAGGAAGGTGCCTGATTGTTCTGGATAAATATCCATTCAACCCTGAGTAAGAACTGTAAATTGTGTCTCTATTCCCAAATTTTATATCTAATTACTGTCAGGAGCTGAACTGGAGAAAGCTGAGCTGCCAGGTGTTAAGGCGGTCAATTAAGACAACAAGCCAAACAGAGAGTAACAATTAAGCCTTTATTCACTTACCGCAATGGTATAATCAAAAGGCAAAACAGGAAAAAGCACTGGCTCCCAGTGTTCCATTTTCCCTCCCAAGAGCAGCTCCAGGCAAGGGTCAGATGTATTAGCACAGATTGGGGGATTGTCTCCCTGCCAGGGAAGTCCTGGGATGGGAATGGGGGTGGGGACAGGGCAAGGAGTGGAAAAGTACTGTGTCAGAGTGTAGAGAAGCAACTGGAAGGCCCCTTGATAAGGAGGCCTCTGAACGGAGGTATTTGGACTAGGAATGCAGTTGTATGTGAGCCTGGCCGCCCTGTGGGGAAGTGAGTCTGACTATAACTAACCCCAGACTGTGCACCAAGTGTGGCCGAGCGCAGCTTTCCCACAAAAACCTGCCAGTTAAAGCCTTTACAATTGCCTATGGTCGGGCTTGAGAGATCACACATGGGATTTTGGCCTGCAGCCAGACTCCTCAATTACATATGGTAACAGCACCTTTGCATATCCATAGAACTGTTTACAAATAGTCTATAATTCTCTAGACATGACTTCTGCTTAAGGCATATTTTGATTATTACAGTCAACCCTAGTCAGAATAAAGCTAATTATCACCAAATTTTCTCCAGGGTGAAGACACCAAAGACGCTATCACTGGACATTATGATGCATTATTATAAGTGCTTTTCTGTGTTCAAATCCAGAGCTGGGCAAATTGCAAGAACTCACTCTATAAATAAAGGCTTATTTTTCTTCTTTTGTTTTGGTTATGTAAAGATTCAAATATAAATTAAAGGTCCATTATGGGGTGGGTTTCTTTTGCCTGCATATATGACTTTTAAATTTACTTCCTAATCTTGTTACCCTGTTCATTGTATATGGTTTTAATTGTAATCTCCTCAAATCTTTCTTGGTAGAAGTAATTTTGGTAGAAATAATCTTGGTAGAAATAAAGAAAATAATTTTGATAAAGATACTAAAGCTATGTCAAGAGGTATGTATTGAGTAAAAAGTTGTGGCTGCTCCCTGATGAGATTTCATCCTTAAAAAAAAAGATATTCCTGATAGTATATATGGACCCCCTTTCCTCTTCCTGCCACCAGAGCCCACCTGCTTCCCTGACCCTACACATTCCCTAAACTAGGACAGGAGGACCTGGAGAAAAAGAAAGGGGAAAGAGAAGAAATTCACAGTCTGTTTCCAATCATTTGGTAGAACTTTTCAAAGCATGCTAAAACCAATTTAGCTCTGGAAATGTGTCTTTTAAAAGGTTGGATGTTGAACATGGAAGGGAAATTGAACTGCAGAGCAAGATTGAAGTGTCGTGTGAAATTTCAGTAATTGTGCCCATTAACTGAAAAAATATTTGCTTAGGCTGTCTTTGCAGGACAGCCCCTGGGTTAGCCAACAGAGCTGGAATGTGCTGGCCAGGACGCTCCATGGCCATTTCCCCTACCACATTTGCAAAGCTGGAACATCTCCAGCTTTGCCCTCCTATATTTAGTGTATTTACATACTGTCTTCCATTTAAATAAATAACATGCAGGATGTTAACAGGCTGGATTAAAGTAGAAATACACTGCAAGGGAGAGAACAACTATTAAGCATCATCTTTCTGCTTCTCCCCAGCTGTGCCTCAGGCTTGGAACAATTTTTTTCCCTAGGTTTAAAAAAAAAATTATTATTATAATTTTTATTTGACATACAGTAAAATTAACTTTTTTCTTGGGGTACTGCCCTATGAGCTTTGTTTGTTGGTTTGGGGTTTTTGGAACACTTTAAATAGGCTTGGGTGGAAAAGATATTAAAATGAGTTCTTAATTTCCTAGGTTTTTTTGTTGATTTAAGAAAACTCATAGGCATTATTTAAAAGTAGGGATCCAGTATTTCCTTTCTTCATATTTTTTTGATAACTGATCTGTAAGTCTTCCCCACTCATTTTTTTCTCATTTTTTCTCCATCCACTCCCTGTGCAATTTTTTTCTTTCTTCAATCCAGCTCAGTCTGCTTCTGTATGCAGACAGCCAACAAGATACACACTGTAGAATCCATTTGGCCTGACTTGCTGTTTTCTATCTTCATGTTTGGACATAGAGAATAAAAATCTGGAAGCATAGGTTTTCCATCTTCTGAAAAAAATAATCCATGCTGTACTGATTGTCCTAAATCTTAAAAATGTGAGTTCTGCTGGCCTATGCTAGGAGGTTAATCACAGCTTCTTTTTTTGTGTGTGTGTGAGTAGGTATATTCCCAATTTTATTCATAATTACAGAAATGGAGATTAAAACAATAAAATTCCATTTTCACTTAGTGGTGAATACTGGGCATGGACCAAGCTGAATCACAGGTTCTTTTGATTAGATCCAAATCCCAGCTGCCCAAATGCCTTTTAAGCTGGAAATAGGCAGTGCTGTTGCCTGGATCCTTTTGGATCCTCCTGGATTACTTTTCTGGCCCCCAGTCGGAGATCTGACCACGCCCACTCCCAGCCCTGCCCTTCTCAGCAGTGGTCAGAGTACCACCCTTTCAGTGTAAGGCAGGAAATAGAGCTTGAATGAAGTTAGAAGTCATGTCTCAATGGCCTGAGACTCTCCATCAACCAGAACCACTAGTGGTCCCTGGTTTCCTTCTGGCCACTCTTTGGGACCACCATGAATACAGTGAAGGCTTCTACCTCCTTTATTTGTGAATAGAAGTAAAATTACCCTCAGTGATATCTGGGTGAATTCTCTCTCCCCATTTATTAAGAAGGCAAAATATATACATGAAGTCATACATTTCCATCATTTACCCACAAGTATATTACTTAATATTTCAGAATATTTATATAATGTATTAGAATAAACTGTAGAATTATCCTTTTTAAAGGAAGTTGCTACCAAACTTAGTCATAAGCAATGAGTCAGTCTCATCCCAGAAATCATTCAGAGGTAGCATATGAGCAAAGATAATGTGGACTTCTTCATGGAAATATGCCAAAAACAACAAAGAGAATAAGAAACCTCTCCAGACCATTTTATGTCTAAATCTAAACAATAAGAGAAATATGATAAACCATTGGCAAGAAGACACTTGAATGAGAGTATTACTAAATGTTATCAATCCCAGTAAAACAACGACTTGCCAAGGCTGGAAGAGAAACTGTGCTTAACTTCTACTGCTACTAATAAAGAGGGGGATGTTTGGATTTTCACACAGGAAGAAAGTGTATCCACATATGCGTGTGACATCAATTAGCAAGGAAGACAGAGAGTGTCATCCTTATATTAAGGGTCCCAGGAAGATGAGGTTCCCAGACAAGGCCTTGGACTCTATGCTCTTTCCTAATATGTAGAATCAGGTTTCTGTTTGGATCTGCCATCAGGACACTTATTATCCCACCAAGAATACTTGCCTTAGGCACAATGAGACATTTAACACAAAGAAACAAAGGAAAGAGCATCCAGTCTCAGATTTCAAGATCAAATCAAAACAGTGAGATGAATAGCGCAGAGATTTCTGCTTGTTTTGTTTCCTGATGTGTCCCAGTACTTATAATGATTCTTGACACGTAGTAGGTGATCAATAAATATTTACTGAGTAAATGACTCTATGCAAGAATGAATAGGCAACGATTCAACATCACTCACACTGAGGGATAAACTATTCCTTGGCGTATGTAATCATTAGACATTTTGCAGAATGTTTTACAAGTATAGTAGCCTCCTTTGCCATTTAGCTACAAATTATTGTATCTAAGATGAATGTAAAGCAAGGGCATAAGTATAGTTCATTTTGTTTTTAATTCAACAAATAAATATTGTAGACCTACTGTGTCCAGACTGTTGTAACATATAAGAGTAAGAGCTCTTGCATGGAAAGCAAATCACAATACGAGACAAAACAGGAATGAAACACACAAAAGAGGATGAACAGTGTTTGGAGAGCATGAGAAAAAAAAATGACGCCTGTTTTAATCATCTGAGCCTTGATGAACAGGAACTAAAATCTCATATCAAAGATCCACCCTTTAACTTTTGTAATTGATTATATAGATTATATCAGGCAGAGTCTGGTCAAGAAAACAGAAACCACTATAGGTATTTCAAGCAGGAAGGGATTTAATACAGAGAATGAGAGCCCTTATACAAAACCACTGTAAGGGGGAGGAGAATAAAGGTCTGGGCAGCTCCTCATAGTATTCAGAAAATCAGGAAGTTCGAGGATCAGAACAAACCTGAGCCAGTGATCTCAGCTTCCTATAGCACCAAAGTGGGTGATTTTCAAAAGAGTACTGTCCCTAGAAACTTCTGGCAAAACCTCATGTCTGTGCTTTGCCAAAGCTTACATGCTTGTCCACAACTGCTGAATCAATAACAGCTTCTCTTTTTATTCTGTTCTAAATCTCAAGGGGGGCTCCCATTCCTGGAACCTAAACTAGACACCTGATGACAAAGCAGTTTGGAAAATGTAGCTTCCAGGCTTCCAGACCCTATAATAGCTGGGGGGGAATAGATGGGAACTGGACGGTTGCTACAATCCCAACAGAGGAGCCAGCACAAAGATTTAGTCAAATGTAAATGGTTTTCACGTCGACTAAGTTCTTCTTTCGAAGAGCTGTTGTTGTTGTCATTGTCATCTTCCTAAAAATGTCAAGTTCAAGAATCCCTCTAGATACCGTCACAGAAAGATATGTGGATGAGACAGACCTTACTGCCTATTTGTTCTGTCGCAGAAAGGACTAAGCCTGGTGAGCAGCTTGCCTGTGGACTGCTTAGGGAATGATGTTTTAATAAAGCTTCATTTCCACCAGGTTGTGTTACTTGATGCAGTGAGAGGGCATAAAAGCTAGGGAGGAAAGGGCGGATGCTTTCAGGGAAGGCTCTGCCCAGGAGGGTTGAAAATTTACTGACGTTTCTCTCAACAGCAGAGAGAGCAGTGGGCATTCAAGGCAACAGAAACAGCTTGTGATAAGCCTCTACTAGAATTTAACAGAAGGGGGAAAATGCGACTCTCCTGACTGCGTCGCATGTTTTCTTGTATCCACTCAAGAGACTTTCATTACAAACCCTTTTTAAGCGAGTGATATCTGTTGAGAAAAATGGCATACTCAAGAAGTAGGGCTAATCATCAAAAAAAATCTAGAAACAATAAATGCTGGAGAGGGTGTGGAGAAAAGGGAACACTCTTGCACTGCTGGTGGGAATGTGAATTGGTACAGCCACTATGGACAACAGTATGGAGGTTCCTTAAAAAACTAGAAATAGAACTACCATACGACCCAGCAATCCCACTACTGGGCATATACCCTGAGAAAACCATAATTCAAAAAGAGTCATGTACCAAAATGTTCATAGCAGCTCTATTCACAATAGCCCGGAGATGGAAACAACCTAAGTGTCCATCATCAGATGAACAGATAAAGAAGATGTGGCACATACATACAATGGAATATTACTCAGCCATAAAAAGAAACGAAATTGAGCTATTTGTAATGAGGTGGATAGACCTAGAGTCTGTCATACAGAGTGAAGTAAGTCAGAAAGAGAAAGACAAATACTGTATGCTAACACATATATATGGAATTTAAGAAAAAAAAAATGTCATGAAGAACCTAGGGGTAAAACAGGAATAAAGACACAGACCTACTTGAAAACGGACTTGAGGATATGGGGAGGGGGAAGGGTAAGCTGTGACAAAGCGAGAGAGAGGCATGGACATATATACACTACCAAACGTAAGGTAGATAGATAGTGGGAAGCAGCCGCAGAGCACAGGGAGATCAGCTCGGTGCTTTGTGACCACCTGGAGGGGTGGGATGGGGGGGTGGGAGGGAGGAAGACGCAAGAGGGAAGGGATATGGGAACAGATGTATATGTATGACTGATTCACTTTGTTATAAAGCAGAAACTAATAAAAAAGATATTAAAAAAAGAGGTAGGGCTAAAGTGAAGATCAAGAGTGGAATAATATAATCATATTCCTCTTATTTAAAACAACACAAAACAGAAAATTGTTTCCATCAGCCCTCCCAACTGGAGCTCCCAACTGAGGCCTCCTGGGTGGCATAAGGAAGAATGAGCCCAAATTGCTCACCTGCCCTCATGCTCTGGCCACTCCCTTGCTCTCACTGCATCTCTCCAGGAGGAAGCTTCCCTGGCCACCCAGGCTGTGAGCAATGTTCTGCTCCGGAAGGAATGCCTCTGGGACCAGGATTATGGCTTCCTAAGTGGAGAGAAACACCCTGCCTTCCCTCTTCTGACCGTTTTCCTTGGGTTAGAGAGTGCTGAAAAATAAGACCAAGTATCAGGTTCCCATTTTGATCTGGAAACTAAGAAAAACACTCTTTTATCTTTTTCCCTCCAGTCCCTAGAGAGTTTTTCTTCTATATGTGCAGTGGAAGTTCAGGCGCTAAAAAGCCACCTAGGAAGATGACCCATGGCCAACCCAAGATCCATACTCCTTCTCTGCTGTAACTTAGCAGTAACTGTCCCGGGACCTCAGCTAAAATCAACATGGCACAAGTTGTTCAAGGAGAGAAGAGAAGGGGTGAGAAAGCATATTAAGATTTTAAAGTTACTTCTTCTTCACTGGGTTCCATTACTCAAGATGGGTAAAGATAAAGCACTCAGAGAACAAAAGTACATTGAGAACCAGCCAAAGCACTAGAATCCTTTTTACAAGGGAGGGAGAGGGAAGCGGGGGTGGGGGGTGGGGGTTTCATTTTTCTTTAAGGGAAACTGAAATCTCTAATGTGAGAAAGATGAGATTTAGGGTTGCAAACACTTTCAAATACATTAGTAGCATATAGAAAAGACTGAAAATAAATTGATAGTATTTCTCTTTTCTGTGTGTTCACTTGTCCTCAGCTTGACGGGTGGTGGGCTTCAATTTACACTTTTCCCCATTATATAGAATGCAATTAAGGAAGGATCACTACTAGGCTAATCCTTTCCTTATATTAATCCTTTATAATAATGAATAACCAGTCATAGGGAAACGGATATTAAAATTAAAAGGCTTAGTTAAACCCTAAAACTACAGGTTAACCAAACATAACTGCAGTTGTGTGACTGCAGGAAGACCTTTGCATGAAGCTTATAGATGAATGTGTTACAGAGACTTCCTATGCTCAATCAGCTCACCATGTGATAGTTTTAATTGAAAATCTATCATGTTGCATGGTAAACATATTGGCACAAACTGACCTATCCCCAGATTAGAAAAAATATATATGAGGCCAAAAAACTATTGGATTATTTTCAGTAAGAGTTAGGCTCAAAATGAAAGATGTAAGTAAAAATATTTTTCCTTTATCTCATTGACGAATATTCTCTGTCATCAGATTTTCCATCCCAGAAGCCCTAGATGAAATTATAAAACCTAGAAAAATGAAAAAGGTTGGTAAAAAATCCAGCAGGTATATTTTCAAAACCTGATTTTTAAGCTTCTCTCTCAAATAAATCTCTCAATGTCACCACCTTCATAAAGCACCTAACTGGAGAATTCCAAAGCAGCTGGTTTTTCCTGGGACAATGATGTATAAGGATATTCAATAAAGCCTTTCCTAATATACTAGATGCATTCCTGAATCATTGAATCATTACCATCAAAACAAAACTCAACACTCAGAGAAATATGTTTTTCTTCTGTAGTCCCCCTACTCTTTCCATTTTTGGTGATAACTTCACAATTCTTCCCAGCTTTAAATTTCTAGTGTTTTCCTACAGAAGCATTATTGAAATTTTATGGAGGACGATTCTTCAGTGTTCAAGACAAGTCTACAACACTATAGGAGATTAGTATTCTTTGCCCTTGCTCACTAAATGGAGTAATATCTCCCAGTTATTCTGACATCACAAATTCTCCCTCACATTTCCAAACACCAAGAACCACTATACCTCAGACATATGTTTCTATATGGACACTGCTGTGTCTCACAGCCCCCAAAGGCAATTTACTTTCTTGTGGCTGGGACACCAGACTTCTTACTCATAAGACCAAGGTTTCTCTCCAGGGTTGTATTCATCTCTGCTGAAGGCATGGTTCCTTCTAACAGGGGTCCATTCTTATCACTGAACATGGCCGTTGTTATGGAGTGTTTCCTTATCTTATTTAGAGACACAAATAAATATGGAAGTAGAATTTAATGTGTTCACTCCCAGGTCATCTCAGCCCAGCCCTGCCCTGCCCACACTCATTATATGTCAGTACTTCCTATCAGAAAGGACAAATGAAATGATTTTCTAGGTGTTGCTATTATACCAATTACATTCTTTTCAAGAAAAGGCCTATTAAATTCTGGTAGGAAGAACGACTTAAATTCTAGTAGGAGGAACTATTTTATTGAGATCTTTTCCGGGCAATATATGTGGTATGGCCTGGAAAAAAACCTCAGCCACATGAATGAACTTCAGAAGGCCTAGGAGAGAACTTCTTAGGCTCAGGAAACTTGCCAGGGATAAGAGATCAAGAGCCACCCAGTAGACCACAGGGAGAAATTATGGATCAGGAAGAATGTAGGCCACTCTGATACCCCTTAGACCAGACATCATCGATCCTGCTAAGGCCTTGGAGAACTTTTTCTGAACATTCATGTCCCTTGTGATGGTGGTCCTGTCAGTTCTCAGCTACAGACTCCTCAAGAGTTCTCCATCACTCAGATTACTCTATATTTTTCACTTTCTATATTCTTACCTTGCTTACATCATTATTATATCTAATGGTTGGATTGTAAGCCCTCTAGTTGATATATTATAATTAACTACCTTATCTTCTTATTGTTGAATATTTAATGTTTTTCTTTTTCAGTGGTTTTTTTTTCATATTACAGATAGAAACATCTGTCCTACATCTGTCAAAATATTTCCTTAGGAAAAATTCTCTAGTGTAGAATTACTTGGTCAAAGGACATGAATATATTTGCAGCTTTCACTAAATGTTATCTCATCTCTTTAAAAAGGAGATATGCCAATTTGAAATGCTCTTCACTACATATTTTTATATAAACTTTACTCTCACCACAGGTGACATAAAATGCTAAGTTCGAATTATATTCTCTAGGTTACCAGCAAGAGCATCTATCTTTGATTAAGCCATGCTCAAATTCTCTCATCTCTCTTTTGCAATTCTTTCTCAAAGCTAAGGGTATAAGAGCAACAGTAGTTTTTGAGCTGATTGCTGCTTTCATCCAGAGTTAGGTCAAAATGCAGAGGAAAATACTCAAGGAAGCAGAGGAAACAAATACTCTCTACATTTGGACAATCATTTTTCCTGATTTCCTCCTATGATATAAAAAAAAACCCTTAAATATTTTGTGAAAAGCCTATGTAATTAGTTAATAAGCCGACATAAGAAGTTAATGCTTCTTTGGTTGCACAAAATAGAAATTTACTCTGGTTACCCAAAGGGGGAAAAGAATCAATAGGAAGTATACTAGTGAATCTAATGAAATTCAAGGAAGATCTGGGTCAGATGGTTTAACCTTAGGATACATTTTTTTGCAAATAACCAAAATATGACTGAGTGGCTTTAGAAAAAAAGACATTTAATTCTCTGACAAAATAACATTCCAGATATTCCAGGGCTGGTTCTGCCACTTAACAATGTCATCAAGGAGCCAGATCCTTTCCATCCTTTCATTTTACCAGCCTCCGTGTGCCAGTCATTCTTGTACTTGGTTGCCTCATGGTCACAAGATAGCTGCCTTAACACCAGGCTCTTGGTTTAAAGGCAGGAAGCAGGGGGTGAGGATGGTGGCAAGGGCAGAGAGAAACTTATTATTCTTTCTCTTTTTCTCGAGTAACAATAAGTATTTTATAGAAGACCCTCAGCAGACTTCCTACTATGTCTCATTAGACAGAACTGAGTTTATGATTATCATTGGATAGAACAGCATTAATAGGTTTATGATCATTGCTAGACTGGAATCTCATTTTTCATGAGCTCGAGGAATCGTCAGCTGACACCGGAGAGAAATTGTGATGTTTGATCGTGGATAAGAATGGAAACTATGCCTCTTGATGAACGGCCAGAGTGTGTGCCTCATACAGGGACCAGGGAGTTTGTGGACCTTGCTTTCTTCTGATAATGAGTTTCCATTGGCAGGAAACTCTAATGTCTTTTTCCTCCTTCTCTCAAATGCCAAAGGTCTAAGAGAAAGACCCATTGGCTCTGCTTGGCCTATTAGGGAGAATCTCAAAGTGAAGGCACGGCTCTGGTGCCACCTCTGATGATTCCCAGGTGCAAAAGAGGAAAACATCAGTCCTCAAAAAAAAATGGGAATTGTCTTGACCTGGAGATAAACACGATGGACATCCCTTACATCTAAGTTAAATTAAATACCATCAAAAGGTATTTACTGACTTCCTAACTTGTAGAAGGAATTGTACAGGACCCTGCAGGGATACAATCTATAAGCTTTGGTCCTCGCCCCTGAAGAGACTATAATCTATTTGAAGAGAAGCCCGTGCAAATAGCACGATGGGGAGAAGATGAGAGCTAATTGTGAGGTAGAGACAATAAATGTTTTGACCCCAATAAGCTTTGTTGAAGATAATGGGATATAAGCTACTTCACATAGAGGAAGGAAAGGCCTGGAAATGTTTAATTCATCCAACCAAACTTCATGTAGTCAGCTCTGCCACAGCTCTTTCTTGGCCATCCCTGACCCCAGGGTCACAGCCTCTTCCGATGTTTATATCCCACCATTCTGGTGGCAAGGGCCAATCGTGTGGCCTTAGAGATTGCATCCAGAAATCCAGCTTCCTCAGACAGCCTTCAACTACAACTTCTCCACCTTCTCCTGCTTTCCTCAAGGTGTTCATTCTTTTTTCCTTTTTTTTTTTTTTTTTTTTTTTTTTGGTTTGTGCCACAAGGCATGTGGGCTTAGTTTTGAACCCATGCCCCCTGCATTTGAAGCACAGAATCTAAACCACTGGACTGCCAGAGAAGTCCTCAAGACGTTCATTTTTAACTCCTTCATTCCTAGTCCCACACACTCATTTTCTGAGTCATTAGTGAACACCCTATTATTAGGGGCAAAGATTTTAAAATCTTTTTTCTAGCCACAAAATAAGCACATCATATAAGATACAGTCAGCGACTCTGCTCCTGGTCTGCTGTGTGATAAACAGCAAGTCACCTAACCTTTCTGTGTTGAAGAAATCATTTAAAGAAAAGCAATATGATTTGCCTCTTTCCCACCTTTTCAATCAAGTTCCTGGTGAAAAATCAGTGAGGCAGCCCCCAAACATTTGGTGATATTTTAGCAAAATATTTTATGAAAATGTGCAGTCTTTTTATAAGAAAATAACAGAGTTGAATTGGATTTGTTATATATTCTCTCTTCTTGAGAGAGTTAATAGCCCTTTGGTTGGAAAATCCAATTACCAAAGTTTATACAATTTCTCTTGGTCATTGGAGAAGTCAGTAATGCTATGAATCCAATTAAGAAAAAAAAATATTCACACCCTTAAATAAATTACAGTCAGCAGGACTAAGACATAATTAGAAGGCTGTTACCATCTGAGATTACTTATGAGCCGAAACCAAACTGCTTAAACCAAAACAAAGTGACTCCCAACGGCCCTGGAATAGTATTTGGGTTGAAAATTTGGTTAATATTTTCCCTCCAGACTTAGCACCCAGATCTGGATCTACTATTATCCCACAGAGGTTCTTTTTAAATCATTGAATGCTATTCAGGACTTTCCACAGGAAGTAGACCCTTAGTAACAGGAAGACTTTGTGAAATTTTCTCCTTTGAGGCAAAAGAATAGAAGTCAGGAAAAGGGGGATGCACTCTGGAGAAGGAATTTACATCTACCAGACTACATTATTTCCAGATGAGCTGAAAACCACTTCCTGTGTAAAGCCTTCCTTGATCCCATAAATCAGTAATTAACTTCCCTGTGATGGTGACTACCAGGGCTGATCATTTTAATCTCTTCCTAGCATTTATTTGAATGACTTATACCACCGTTAGTTATTTCCCCATGAATCTTCCTCACCAAAGTTCTAAGTTCTTGGGGAAACAACCAGTTCTTCCACATTTTGGACTCCTTCTCACCCCTACCAGTGTCTGGAATAGTTAATTTTTTTTTTTTACTTTTTTATTATTTATTTACTTTTTTAAATTGAAGTATAGTTGATGTATAATAATATATGTTATAGGTGTACAATATAGTGATTCACAATTTTTAAAGGTTATACTCCATTTAAGGGTCTTATAAAATATTTGCTATATTCCCCGTGCTGTACAATACATCCTTGTAGCTTATTTTATACCTCATAGTTTGCTTGTTTATGGCTTATCTTCCCACTAGAATGTAAGCTTCGTAAGAGAAGGAACTTGGTTTACTCACTATTAGAAGAGTACACAGTAGAGAACCCACAGTGGAATAGTTAATTATTAAATAAGAACACCCACTGTGTGTCAGGCATTGTGTTAGCTACTGGAGAGAAAATGGATAGCAAAATTAGCACAGTTCTCTTCACCCATTGCTTAGAGTCTAGATGGATATGAGATATGATTGAATAAGCAATAACAGCAAAATGCCATGCATCCTGTGACTGGACTTGAAGTGTCCAGAGAGGGTTCATTTCGATGCCTGCATCATGAATGCCCCAAGGGTGGTATTCCACAGGTAAAATGAAGTGTAGTTTGTTCAGTAGCATTCCACTGGACGTTGAATATGAATTCTTGGGAAGCTGAGTAAGTTCAGATGTCAGTTCCTAGTCACTGAGAAGAATCACGTGAGCCTCACATCCAGACTATACATGTACTAAACTGAAGGGGCCCCTGAAGATATCTCAAGGGTGAGGAGGAGGGAACTCTAGCTCCCCAAATCCCCACCTTTGCTGATTGTTCCTTTTAATGAATGTCTTTCTACATATTCCTAAAGTCAATTGTTTGCTTATGTGAACATGAGTATAAGCTCCAACATTGATGAGGAGCTCGATGAATGGGACCAGAAGATATCTCTTGCATGAAGGGAAGTGCAGGAAACTATGGAAACACACAACCAGAGCATTCAACCTAGTTTCAACACACATTCAGTCAAATTATGAATAAATGATTATCTTAAGAAAAATGGGGATTCAGATGAGAATCTAAAAAAATAAAAATGTAAATTGAAATTATGAATCATTCATTCAGCTAATGGTTATTGGATGACCTATTACATGTATATTATCTTATAACTATGAGATCTGTAGTTACTTCAGAGTTTGGGGACAGTTAAATCTGGTAAGTCCTGAGGTTGCTGTTGCTTCCTAGAAACTTTGTCTGCAGCTTGGATAAAGGTAAAGTTGGACAAGACAGAAAGGCAAATTCTCACTGCTCAGCACATCCTGTAGTTTTCTAGGATATTGTGAGCAGAAAGAGTATGCTGCCAGTTGTACAAACCTAGGCAAGGACCAAAAAAAGGTTGCTTAGGGAAAATAATGTTTTGAGGCAAATGAAGGGACAATCTTCAGAAAATAAATGTATAAGAATTATTAAATTCTAAGCCAATGAGAAGTAACTCTTCCCTTACTTTAATTAATGTGTGTTTGCTGCATCAAACAGCTTTCTTCCCTCCATATCCCAGCCTAGCATCTTGAAGGAAGACAACAGAAGTCATAAAACACATATACACGGACTTCCAGTCTGGACCCATTGGCATAGAGTCATTTTTTTCCTGGTCAACTATGCACTCTGGAAACGGCACGCAAGGCATCCAGAGGAGAACTCTGAGAAGTGGTGAGAAGAAGGTGAGCTGGTCTGGGACCCCAGGAGGAGAGGAATGGCACAGTGGTAGGGCATCTTGCACCAGCCATCTACCCAACAGAAGGTCACTAGACATGTTGTTTCCCAGCTCCCCACCTACGAAAGGAAGGCAGCACAGGTGGGCTCACTCTTCTCCCATATTGAACAGGAATCCCTCTGACAGCATCAGGCAAACCCAACTCCACAGGCAAAGGGGATGAATTGGGAGCCCTGAGCTAGGGGACGCACTTTCCTTCCTGCAGGGCCTGAGACATCTTTTCTGCCAAGAGAAACTGAGGTGAGTGGGCAGAAATAGGAGAAAAGAGCCGGCGACAGCAAGCTGCCTAGTCCAAGAAGCCTCTTTGTTCCCATGGGCCCAAAACTCTCCTTCGCCCAGAAGCAGCCAGGGGACACTGACAGGGGCATCCTACCACACCCCTCCTCACCAAGTCTCGCCCAAGCACCCAGGCCTGAGGACCAGCCTCCACCTGCTTAGCCAGAACCAGCAGGGAGCACAGGGAGCCCCAGGCACTGATAAACCAAACCCACTAACATAACACCACAAAGGCTTTAGGAATTAAACTGCCATTGGAATCACAGCCACAAAAGTAGGTCAGGAGCTGCATGCCAAACCTGAAGAGGGTGAATGCCTGCTAAAATAAAAGCTTTAAATGGGACCCAGAGTATTGCCAACATAATTGGCAAAATGTCCAGAATACAATTGAGAATCACCATCGTACCAAGAACGAAGAAAGTTACAACTCGAATAAGAAAAGCCAATCAGCCGATACCAACACCAAGGCAAATCAAAGGTAGGAATTATCTGACAAGGATTTTAAAACAGAATCATAAAAAATCAATAACAAATTCTCTTGAAATAAATAAAAAAAAGAAAACCTCAGCAAAGAAACAGAAGTTATTTTAAAAAAACAAATAGAAATTATAGAACTGAAAAATACAAATTTAAATACCACTGTATGTGCTCAATAGTAGAATAAAGATGACAAAGGACAGAATCAGTGAACTTGAGACAACTGCCTGTGGGACAATAACAAAAAAAATCAACATTCTTACTATTGTATTTCCATAGGGACCAGAGAAAGATTGTAGAGCTGAAAGAGCATTTGAAGAAATAATGGCTGAAAAAGTCCCAAATTTGGTGAAAAATGCAAGTCTACACAGAGGAAAATCTTCAGGATGTAGGGCTAAGCCAACAGTTCTTAGACGTGACACCAAAAGCACAATCCAATATAGAAAAAAACTGGTAAGCTGGACCTCATGAAAAAACTTTTTAACATCTTTATTGGAATATAACTGCTTTACAATGTTGTGTTAATTTCTGCTGTATAACAAAGTGAATCAGCTGTATGTATACATATATCCTCATATCCCCTCCCTCTTGCATCTCCCTCCCACCCTCCCTATCCCACCCCTCTAGGTGGTCACAAAGCACCAAGCTGATCTGCGCTATGCAGCTGCTTCCCACTAGCTATTTTACATCTGGTAGTGTATATATGTCAATGCTACTCTCTCGCTTCATCCCAGCTTACCCTTCCCCCTACCCGTGTCCTCAAGTCCATTCTCTACGTCTGTATCTTTATTTCTGTCCTGCCCTAGGTTCATCAGAACCTTTTTTTTTTTTTTTTAGATTCCATATATATGTGTTAGCATACGGTATGTTTTTCTCTTTCTGACTTACTTCACTCTGTATGACAGACTCTAGGTACACCCACCTCACTACAAATAACTCAATTTCATTTCTTTTTATGGCTGAGTAATATTCCATTGTGTATATGTGCCACATCTCCTTTACCCATTCATCTGCTGATGGACACTTAGGTTGTTTCCATGTCCTGGCTATTGTAAATAGTGCTGCAATGAACATTGTGGTACATGACTCTTCTTGAATTATGGTTTTCTCAGGGTATATGCCCAGTAGTGGGATTGCTGGGTCATATGGTAGTTCTATTTTTAGTTTTTTAAGGAACCTCCATACTGTTCTCCATAGTGGCTGTATCAATTTACATTCCCACCAACAGTGCAAGAGGGTTCCCTTTCCTCCACACCCTCTCCAGCATTTATTGTTTGTAGATTTTTTGATGATGGCCATTCTGATCGGTGTGAAGTGATACCTCATTGTAGTTTTGATTTGCATTTCTCTAATGATTAATGATGTTGAGCATCCTTTCATGTGTTTGTTGGCAATCTGTATATCTTCTTTGGAGAAATGTCTATTTAGGTCTTCTGCACTTTTTTGGATTGGGTTGTTTGTTTTTGTGATATTGAGCTGCATGAGCTGCTTGTATATTTTGGAGATTAATCCTTTGTCAGTTGCTTCATTTGCAAATATTTTCTCCCATTTTGAGCATTGTCTTTTCACCTTGTTTATGGTTTCCTTTGCTGTGCAAAAGCTTTTCAGTTTCATTAGGTCCCATTTGTTTATTTTTGTTTTTATTTCCATTTCTCTGGGAGGTAGAACAAAAAGGATCTTGCTGTGATTTATGTCAGAGTGTTCTACCTATGTTTTCCTCTAAGAGTTTTATAGTGTCTGGCCTTACATTTAAGTCTTTAATCCATTTTGAGTTTATTTTTGTATATGGTGTTAGGGAGTGTTCTAGTTTCATTCTTTTACATGTAGCTGTCCAGTTTTCCCAGCATCACTTATGGAAGAGGCTGTCTTTTCTCCATTGTAAATTTTTGCCTCCTTTATCAAAGGTAAGGTGACCCTATGTGCATGGGTTTATCTCTGGGCTTTCTATCCTGTTCCATTTACCTATATTTCTATTTTTGTGCCAGTACCATGCTGTCTCGATTACTGTAGCTTTGTAGTATAGTCTAAAGTCAGGGAGCCTGTTTCCTCCATAGCCATTTTTCTCTCTCAAGATTGCTTTGGCTATTCAGGGTCTTTTATGTTTCCATACAAATTGTGAAATTTTTTATTCTAGTTCTGTGAAAAATGCCATTGGTAGTTTGAGAGGGATTGCATTAAATCTGTAGATTGCTTTGGGTAGTAGAGTCATTTTCACAGTGTTGTTTCTTCCAATTCAAGAACATGGTATATCTCTCCATCTGTTTGTATCGTCTTTAATTTCTTTCATCAGTGTCTTATAGTTTTCTGCATACAGGTCTTTTGTCTCTTTAGGTAGGTTTATTCCTAGGTATTTTATTCTTTTTGTTGCAATGGTAAATGGGAGTGTTTCCTTAATTTCTCTTTCAGATGTTTCATCATTAGTGTATAGGAATGCAAGAGATTTCTGTGCATTAATTTTGTATCCTGCTACTTTACCAAATTTATTGATTAGCTCTAGTAGTTTTCTGTGGACCTAATGAAATTTAAAAATTTGTTCTGTGAAAAGCCGTTTGAAGAAGATGAACAGACAAGTTATAGAGTTGGAAAAATATTTGGAAAGTACATATGCAACAGAGGACTCGTATCTAGGATACATAAGGAATTCTCAAAACTCAACAGGAAAAAAAAAAACACCCCACTAGGAAATGGACAAAAAACAAGAACAGACATTTCACTGAAGAGGATATATAGATGGCAAATACACACATGAAAAGAGGCTCAACATCATTAGCTATTAGGGGAACATGAGTTAAAACCACAATGAGCTATCACTACATAGCTACCAGAACAACTAAAATAAAAAATAGTGACAACATCAAATGCTGACAAGGATATGGAGAAACTGGATCATTCATACATTACGTAAATTTAGGGAATATTGTTAATATGCTGATTGGAGGCTTCAGCTACAGAAAAAAGTGCTGGTTTACAAGGAGAAGCAGGAATTAATCTTCTCCCAATCCTGTCAGCCAGACCAGGAGGGAATAAAGCTAAAGAATGACACCTTTCTTTAACCAAGCTGCACTGCAGTACAAAAAGCTGCTCAAGTGTTCAGGAAAACAAAAACTGACTGAAAAAAAATGTGCAGAATACAACATGTGAATTTTGAACATAACCTAGGAGTTAGTACCATACTCTCAGGCAGAGGGGGCAGGGTGTACCACTTTGGGAGAGAATACATAGCCTAGGTCAGAGGTCAGCTGGAGACTGAGTGGCCTAGAGAGCACGAGGGATTCCTACAGTTTGAACTGGACAGTCCACTCAGCAGCAGCCAACCTTTGGGAAACTGCAACAAACTAACAGAGGGCAGACCTAAGGAAGGCTGGTGCAAACTTTAGAAAGTAAAAGAGGCAGTGATAAAATCGAGTCTACCTTATACAATCTCTATTTGTAAATGATTAGTACTCTGTAATTTCTTGAGACCTTTAGTAACTGTACACACACACACACACACACACAAACACACAGAGAACACATACAGTGGGAGCCAAGCAAGTTGCAGGCTGACTTAGACACACCAGCCTCTGCACATGGCAATCTTTGCCTAGAATTAACTCTGCTTCTTGTCCCTCCTGCAAATAGCAACCAGACTGGGCGCAGCTCTACTGCCTGTTGATTCAGAGCCTCCCCTCACCACTCCATCTCCTGCTGCCTGATTGCAGGAAGAGTCCTGATTATGTGTGTACATGGGGCCCAGGAGAATTGGAAGAAATAGAATGGGAGGGTATCTACACATCTTTTGATTGTTTTGCCCAAAATATAGGTGTGATCAGAACAGTTTGGGTGTTGGCTACTTCATTCAATCAGCCTGGTACAGTTTAAGAGGAAATTAGAAATCAGAGGGAATGTCTTTGGCCCACCCTAAGCCAGATCATCTGTGATAGGAATTATGGTTGGACTGTGATCTCATGGTTTTCAAGATGAGGCCATTCACAGGTGTGGTTACTGGGATGAAGATCTTAGTATATTCTTCCTCTCAATTATGTTTCTAAAAACCATCACCATAACAAAATAGAGATCTTCATTTAGGAAAAAAAAAAATCTAGGGATAAAGATGAACTGTGTTTTCCAAATGCCAAATTTATATTGAAAGCAAAATCAGCATAACAGTTAAAGAATGCGGGCAACCAAGATCTTTTCTCAGTTTTCCTTCCTTGTTAATAACTGCTTGGCTGAAATCTAATTACCTTTTCCAGGTTTGTTTCTCCCTAACTGACCTTGAGTTTTCTTTTCATGTTAGGCCCTCTCAGGGCTTTTCAATGTCAGGGTGGTGGCAAAAGCCACAGCACTTTCCTCCCATCCATGGCCTCTTTCCTTTACCCTGTGATATAGGCTGGCAAGCCTGAGAAGGTGGCTGGTCTACCAGATGTTCCTTTTAACTTCTATTCTATTCACGTCTCCCTTGAGGCTCTTGCACGTGCCCAGACAGAAAAAGGAAGAAAGCACTTGGTAGCACAATAACCTGCATTCCAAATAATTCCTTCTGCCTTTCCCCCAGCCCCAGTCTCCCTGACAGTGGCTCTCTTCTACATTTTTCCAGCTTTAGGATGTTCTAATGGAAAACAAGAACCTCCTTTCCTTCTTCTCGACTTTTTAAAACATTAGCAAAGATGTTCTTATGATACAACGAGTCATCAGCACTTTTTCATGTTGTTTTTGAAATTCTTTTAAAAACTAACTATTGCTTAATTGCATTAGACAAACTTCTTTACCAAACATTGAAAACTCTATAAATAAGCACAGAGTTTTTATTTAGAGGGGCTAGTGGTTTACATATGGAAGTATAGAATTTATAAAAAGTCTCTATTTTTTTTAAAGATTGAATTTTTACATTTATCTCTAAATTCTCTGAAAATTATTTTGACATATGATATAATTTTTTTGATATGATGAAAGTTTAAAACCTTTGTTATATTTTTTGTTATAAAAACAATATACCCTCGTTGCAAAATATAACATATTAAGAAGTTTACAAAGTAAAAAGAGAAGAATTCTCCTTTTCCCATCTCTCAAAACCCACAGCTAAAAAAACAAATTTTAAGTTTCTTAAAGAAAACTTAATCTGGAGTATACAAAATTACTTTTACTATTATTTTTACCTTCAAGTCATTTTCCCATACATATACAAATGTATATAACATACATAAATGCATATCTATGTACCCATCAAACATGCAAAATATATATGCATATATAAAACATTTTAAACAAAATAGGATTAGGCAATATGCCACTTAATAGTTCATGAATATGAACTATACTATAATATGAACTATCATTATGGGTATTTTGAGATCTACTTCATTTTACTCAGCTGAGGAGTTTTCCATATTATGGATTTACCAAGATTCAATCAGCATCTTCTGAACCTACCTTTATATTGTTGATAATTTGGGGCTATTACAAAGACTGTTACCATGATTATTCTTATACATAGATCCTTATTCATTTGTACAAATATTTCTTTTGGATAAATTCCTAGGTACAGAATTGTTAGTCAAGGGTATATATGTATATTTTAAATGTTGATAGATGCTTTCAAAATTGCCCTCCAAAAAGATGACTTCAATATATACTACCTGCAACTATACATGAGAATACCTGAAAAATAAGGTTTTAAATGAGTCATAAAATAGGGGAAGAATACATTAGCATAAAACAACTAAAGGCTATTATAAAGCTACTTATGAGAATATAAAATAACATAGTATAAACAAAGACAAATATGATTTAAAAGGTATAGTAAATATATATTTGAGTAAATATGAATTTCTTTTAAAAAGTAATGTAGGTACTGCAGATCTTTTTGCCAGAAAGATACAGTTTTGCACCATTATAAAAATAAATGTTATGAGTAATAAAGGATTTAGGGAGGGTACTGGTCTAGATTTTGAAAGACTGAAGACTAACCACCAATTTCAATTCATAAAACTTGTTGGATACTTTAAAAAACAGCTATAAAAGCCATTTTGGGTGGCAACTGAGGAAATTTGAAAATGAACTAGATATTAGATTATATTATGGAGCTACTGTTAATTGTCTTAGGCATGATAATGATATGATGGAAGAATGTCCATGGTTCTCAGGAGGTGCATGTTGAAGAATTGTGGTCATGATGTCTGAAACTTACTTTCAAATGGTCCAGTGAGGCAAAATGTATCAATGTTTGAATCTAGAGAGAGGGTAAATAAGTGTTTGCTGTCCTATTGTTTCAACTTTTCTATGGGATTGAAAATTCTTAAAACAACAAGTTGGAGAAGGGACTTCCCTGGTGGTACAGTGGTATAGAATCCACCTGCCAGTGCAGGGGACACAGGTTCGAGCCCTGGCCCGGGAAGATCCCACATGCCTTGGAGCAACTAGGCCCCTTCCCCACAACTACTGAGCCTGCCCTCTAGAGCCTATGAGACACAACTACTGAAGCCCACATGCCACAACTATTGAGCCTGCCCGCCTAGAGCCCGTGCTCCGCAGCAGGAGAAGCCACCGCAATGAGAAGCTCACGCACCACAACGAAAAGTAGCCCCCTCTCACCGCAACTAGAGAAAGCCCATGCACAGCAACGAAGACACAATACAGCCAAAAATAAATTTAAAAAATAAAATAAAATAAAAAAAGAAAGTTGGAGAAGAAGGAAAATAAAACAGTGAAGTTGCAGATCTGGTGTCGACAATTTTATTTCATTATGTTAGATTCTCTGAACAGAAAGAGAGGTGCTTTGGGGGAATCCACATTTGATTTAGATCTCTAAGGTTATATTTTAAAATTACCATTTCTGTGTCCTCAATTTTAGTCCAGGTAGGTTTGCAAGAAACAAAACATCTCCCTGACCACTAGTTATGCCTCCCAAATACACAGCATATATCCCAAGGGGGTCGACCTAGGAATATGAGAAACTGGGGAGAAACCTCTTCACTGCTAGAAAGACACCTGAAGCTCAGGCCTCCATGAATGTAGACCACCAGGGTTGTCATCACATAGAGGCAGGACACTGTGACTTCTGACCACTCTAAACGTTGAGCCTAACACCAGGGAGTGGTCCAAGCAGAGGATGCTCTAGCTCATTAGCACTCAGGCCAAAATTACTTAACTTGTCCAGACTATTTTAGATAGTGAATTTGATGGGTTGGTGATGCTTGCATCCAGCCCTAGCTGAATCAACCTTTCTGGCTTTTCAGACACTTACTCAGGGAAATAGAGTAGGAATTGGCTCTTAAAATAATTCCCATGAGCAATTTGCCACAAGATTAATAGCATTCTGTCATGAATACAGGATTTGGAGAAAACATATATATACATATGTATTTATATATTTACATATGTATATAGTATACATATATATACATATATATACACACACATCTATATTATATTTTGCCTTTGCTAGCTTTATTTGACAATTACTTTTACTGTTTTTAAATTTTTTTTATTTTCAGGTAACTAGTTCTTTCTTAATTATCTCAGTGGTAAGAAGAGTCAGAAATATTGACACTGTAGAGTGATGACATTTTGCATAGCGGTCATTTTTTTTATTCAGAAAGAATTTTAAATTTTAATTACTTCTTTTCTTACTTATCACTGTAATTTGAGGAAGTAATAAAAGCTTTAAGCATTATTTCTAGACTTATCCATAGCTAAGAAACTGGAAGGCTACGAAAAAAAATGATATGCCAAACAAAATTCTAGGTGCAGCTAAACATCCAAAACAAACTTAAAAACTCAAATAATATTTGTCCACATGATAGGAAATGACTGAATATGGAGACAAAGACAAAAGAGTATCTGACTCCTATTTCATTAGCCGTCATATGTATCCACCACCATATGAGTACTAGGCTTCATTATACATTTTTTTTTCATCTGAAAAATACAGCATTATTAATTCTATTTATTATTACTTTTATTATTTATTTATTTGGTTGCACCAGGTCTTAGTTGCAGCATGCAGGCTCCTCAGTTGTAGCATGTGAACTCTTAGTTTCAGCATGCATGTGGGACCTAGTTCCCTGACCAGGGATCAAACCTGGGCCCCCTGCATTGGGAGTGTGGAGTCTTAACCACTGGACCACCAGGGAAGTCCTTAATTCTATTTAGTATTGATTTGAATTAAACCATGCAGGAACAACTCATAGACTATTTTTCTTGGGACCTGCAGTGTGTTATTTCAGGGGAACTCTCTGCTATGAGCCTGTTTCACAGAAAATGGACGATGTTAAGTATAACTAAAACAGAGACTTGTTTCTAAACATTTCAGAGGTATGAGTAGTATCATTAAGTAACACAGTCCTCTCTTCAAAACTGGTCTCACAAGCAGAAAGAGTAGCCTTTGAGCCATGAGCAGCACAAGGCAAGGCCCCTTTCTATCACCGTATCTCCCATTCCATCTGTCTTTCAAAGCCCATGGCTGACAAGAGAGTAAGCTCTCACCAGGTACTTTCAGAGTGAGCTCTCATCTTGTTTATAGCCTCCAGACTCTTCATAAATATAATTAACTTCATCTACAAAAAACAGTGAAACTTTAACTATTGAAAAACAGCCTTCCAGAACCCTAAGGTTTTCAAAATGGATTTGAACCTGGAAGTAACCCTGATCTCTCCATTCTTGCATACACACAAAATAATAATAATAAAACAACAGTAGTGATAATACCTGAGCACTGAGCAAAACAAAACAAAATAAAAACCGAAAACTTCCTCAATCTATACATATCACACCTGATATTCTGATGTGCTGAATATGATTTATTCATTCATTCACTTGTTGATTGATTCAACAAATACTTATTTACCAACTATAATGAACTCCATTCAAGGTGGGGGACGTGTGGGGATGGCAGTAAATAAGACAGACAAGGTTTATTTGGATGGTTGAACAGGAAGGGCCTTCAACCTAAGTCTTGGAATGATGAGGATGCAAGGATCCAAGAATAAGCACCCCAGAGAGAGACAATCGGAGAGCTAGGGGTCAGAAGTAAAAATAAACTTAGTGTGTTGATGGACAAAGGCTAAAGCATGGGAGCAAGCAAGAGAGTGGTAGGAGGTTAAGATCAAAGAAGTATTTAGTAGCCATAGGAAGAAGTTTTATTTTTATTCTGTGTGCAGTCGGATGTCACTGGAGGATTTTAAGCAGAAAAGTCACTAATATCTTATTTATGTTTTTAAAAGATTGTTCTCCCTGCTTTTAGAAGAATGGACTGTAGGAGGCAAGATAGAAGCAGGGGACAAGATAGGAGGCTATTTCAGAGTAGAGCTTGGACCAAGCTTTTACGGCATAAATGATGCATTTTGATTGCCCGTAATATATATAAAAGACCACTATGTCAGCACAATGGATGAAGTAAATGGGAGAATCAAGAGAAACTAGAAAAAGCAAGGAGAGAAGATGAGGGAAGAAATTGGGAAAGATCTGAACCTAGGAATGGGCACTGTGTAATGAGCAGAGACAGAAGACCCTAAATAGGACTTCCATGAGCCTGGGACACCTTGTTATAGAAAAGTAAGGAAATGCCAGAAAGTATGATGATGCTCCAAACTAATGAGGGCATGTCAAAAGATTGTAGGAGTCTGCATGAAGGGGCAACCACTGGCAATATTCTAAGCCATGCATTCATCAGAATGAATACTGAATGAAGTGGATATTACACGTTGAAGAAAAAGGATCCATGAAGGTCATATTGACACTGATAAAAATTCTTTACAAAATCCAAGTGGAGGAGGAGTTATACTCTACAGAAAAAAAAAGTGCCAACTAATAAATGCAAAGACATGATGTAAGTAGAAAATCCCCATTTTTACAATCACTACAGTAATAACTGATTCAGCAAGAACCAAAAATGGGTGCCAAACTTATTGGGTAAAAGATTATTTGGGAAAAAATAGTTACACAGTCACAAGGTTTCACCCCAATATTAATTATTAATTTGAAAGGAAAACAGGTACTTTTGTACCTCTAGCAGAATTCTGGCAGAAATGACTTTAACCCAACGATCAAATTCAACATTACCAATAATGGGACAAACCAACACTGTGTGCCCGTGATGTCATTTGCTGAGAAGGACCCACATCACCTGTACAGTACTCCTTCCAAAAATGTGTTACCTGCATTGCATCATAAGGAAGCAATTAAATCCAAATTGAAGAACAATCTACAAAAATAATTGGCTTGGACTTAAAAAAAGACATCAGTGTCATGAAAGAAAAAAAAAAAGGACAGGATAGCACTCTAGTTAGGGATTAAGGAAGCACAACAACCAAATGCACTAAGTTATTCTTCATTGGATCCTGGATTTTAAAAAACTAAGGCTATAAGGGATAGTATGCAGATAATTACAGAAATTTGATAATGGGCCATACATAAGATAAAAGAATATCTTTGTTCGTGGGAGATACAAGCTGTATCTCCTAAGGGCTGAACGATTATGATGTCTGCAAATGGCTCAAAGAGAAGCAAAAGATTTAAAATTAGTCTAGCTGGAGAATATACACAGTTGCTCATTATCCTCATCTTGCAAATTTTCTGTAGCTTTGAAATCTTTCCCAATAGAAAGGTGGTGAAAAGAAAACTACAAGTTCTCTGCCTGCAGAAGCAGAGAACAGCTCTCTCCATCTCCTCCCTGTGTAGAACAGCATTGTGAAAGGCAGCTAAGTGTGGTGTGAAAGGCTTAAGCTCTGAAGCCAACTTCCTGGGCTCATATTTCAACTTTTTTACATATTAACTATGTGGCCTTGAACAAGTTACTTAACTTACTTGTACCTCAGTTTCTGAACCATAAAATGGAAATAAAAACAGCACCAACCACATAAAGTTTTTGTGAGGATTAAAGCATTTAGAATTATGCTGGTAAAGAGTAAGCACTCAATAAATGTAAGCTGTTAGTATTTCACTTCCACAGTCACTAAAGTCAAGACTGAATATCCTAAATTAAAAAAAAATGAGAGAATGAATCTTCTAAAGTATTTATAATTGTAAACCTTACCAATAATCAAAATTATAATCTGGAAATGTGTTTATCATTTCTTACTCCCTGGTATGCTCCAAACTTCAATTTAATGTTTTGTAGGTTTTTCAATGACTAATTTTAGTAATACCTTCTTTGTAGGATTATTGTTATGGTTAGAAGTTTAAGAATACTCAAAATGATTACTCTAAGCACAAAAAAATTAAATTATGGTATTCACATTTAATTATGGTATTAAATTATTGGTATTCTCTATTAAAGATGACAGGGAAATAGTTAGGAAATATTTTCACTTAAAATAGTTCAAATTTTAATATTTAAATTCTAAGTTAACTCTTAAATATCCAGAAAGAAGATTGTACCAAATTGTTCATTTCCTGAGATCTACAGAGCTAAAGTATAGTATATTTTTACTCTCAATTATGCTTTTAAAAATATTTCCTTCACTTGCACTGCTGGTGGGAATGTGAATTTGTACAGCCACTATGGAGAACAGTATGGTGGTTCCTTAAAAAAACTACAAATAGAACTACCATATGACCCAGCAATCCCACTACTGGGCATATACTCTGAGAAAACCATAATTCAAAAAGAGTCATGTACCAAAATGTTCATTGCAGCTCTATTTACAATAGCCTGGAGATGGAAACAACCTAAGTGTCCATCATCGGATGAATGGATAAAGAAGATGTGGCACATATATACAATGGAATATTACTCAGCCATAAAAAGAAATAAAATTGAGCTATTTGTAATGAGGTGGAAAGACCTAGAGTCTGTCATACAGAGTGAAGTAAGTCAGAAAGAGAAAGACAAATACCGTATGCTAACACATATATATGGAATTTAAGAAAAAAAATGTCATGAAGAACCTAGGGGTAAAACAGGAATAAAGACACAGACCTACTTGAGAACGGACTTGAGGATATGGGGAGGGGGAAGGGTAAGCTGTGACAAAGCGGGGGAGAGGCATGGACATATATACACTACCGAGCGTGAAGTGGATAGCTAGTGGGAAGCAGCCGCATAGCACAGGGAGATCAGCTCGGTGCTTTGTGACCACCTGGAGGGGTGGGATAGGGAGGGTAGGAGGGAGGGAGATGCAAGAGGGAGGATATGTGGGAACATATGTATATGTATAGCTGATTCACTTTGTTATAAAGCAGAAACTAACACACCATTGTAAAGCAATTATACTCCAATAAAGATGTAAAAAAAAATATATATATATATATATTTCCTTCAAGATGTATCTTTCTGTTAATACCAAAATGGGGAAATGAAATAAAACCCAGAGACAGGCAAATGTATAAATCTTACAAAATATAGTTCCTCCCCTCCCCAACATGACTCTGGGACATAGAGGGCTATATTCTTAGTGAAGGTGAAGTGGAAGTAAGCTTGTTCTCAACTCCAAAGAATTGCAAGAAAGATCAATTCTCTTGAAAATGGCACTGAAAAAAGGGGGAAATGATGTTAAAAATTTAGATCCACTATTCAGTCCGCATTGTGGGTTTGTATCTGAATTCATATATTGTATAGTGCAAAAATCTCAAGTCAAGAATTCACTGTAAAGTAATCCCTTACTGATAATAACCCCAGGTCCCTGGAAGAAGCAAATAAAAAAACACTGTAAAAATCCAACTTCCAACCAATCCTATGAGAATTCCTGCAAACAAAATTCTGAGGAAAATGAGTAGCTCATAGTCAAAAATAACAAAATACATAAGAAAAAATGTCACCAAGAATGAGAACCAGTGGAACACTATGTTCCATAAACCAGTCTTATAATAAATTCAGATTGTGGAGTTATCTCTGGTGGCCTTAATGTGTCAATCTGGCTAGGCTGAGGTGCTTCTCCCATTTCTTGAATGCTTCTTGGTAGGGTAGGCTACAGGGAGGTCCTGGGATTTGGAAAGCAGGAGGGAAGCAGCCGCCATTTTGTAGTGCACACACACAGGTTGCTTTGCTGACTCACCTCAATATGAAGCATCAGCAGGACCTGCAATTGCTCTACCTTCCCCTCCATCCTTCTTTAGCTTTTCTAACTCCTAGGTAAAGCATGTATATATAGTTCTGTGACAAAGGACCCCAGCTTCTGCAGAATACCCTTGTCACCAATGACAGAAGCAACAAGAATGGATACATGTATCCATCTACCCTCTAGGATTCTAGCCCATGCTGGTGAATTCCAACCTGCTTATGATCTTCTGTTCCTGCCCTGTAGACTTAAAGCTCCAGATTCAAAAGTAGAAACCACAGCCTTGCAGACACTACTTAGCTCTCCAAATTGCATAAGCCAATTCCCTGTAACAGATCTGTGTGTGTGTTTGTGTGGGTGTGTATGTATTTCCTAGCAAGGGATTTATGGTTGTTGTTTGAAACTTGACTGCTACATTATCAGACATGAATTATAAAACGACCACATTTAATATGTTTAAAGAAAGGTGAATCGCTTCTAGGTCTTTTGGCTAAGATCAAAAGTAGTATCTGCTCTTATCAGTTTAATATCTTATATGTCCTCTATCCAAGGATAATATATTATTAGAAAGGAAT
Organism: Mesoplodon mirus; assembly: GCF_964341445.2. Lineage (NCBI taxonomy): Eukaryota > Metazoa > Chordata > Mammalia > Artiodactyla > Ziphiidae > Mesoplodon > Mesoplodon mirus. The sequence continues at coordinate 11,078,962 of NC_138977.1, read as the reverse complement.
GAAGTACTGATACATGCTACCTCATGAATGAACCTTGAAAACATTATGCTAAGTGAAAGAAGCCAGCCACAGACAGCCACGTACTGTATGGTTTTATTTATGTGAAATGTCCAGAATAGGCAAATCCATTGATAGAAAGTAGGTTAGTGGTTGCTAGGGGCTGGATGGGTTAGGGGGAAATGGTGAGCGGCTGCTAAATGGTCCAGGGTTTCTTTTTGGGATGATGAAATGTTATAAAATTGATTTTGGTGATGGTTGCACAACTCTGTGAATATACTAAAAACTAATGAATTGTATAATTTAAATGGATGAATTTTATGGTATGTGAAATATATCTCAATAAAGCTGTTTTTTTTTTTTTTTTTTTTTTTTTTGCGGTATGCGGGCCTCTCACCGCTGTGGCCTCTCCCGTTGCGGAGCACAGGCTCCGGACGCGCAGGCCCAGCGGCCATGGCTCACGGGCCCAGCCGCTCCGCGGCACATGGGATCCTCCCAGACCGGGGCACGAACCCACACCCCCCGCATCGGCAGGCGGACCCTCAACCACTGCGCCACCAGGGAGGCCCAATAAAGCTGTTTTTAAAAAAAAACCAAAGTAAATAAAAGGAGCTAAAACTCAAAAAAAAAAAAAAAAGGAAGAAAGGTGAGAGGGTTCTGCTTGTGCTTAGGATGTAAAAACCTGCTAGACAAGGTTGCTCCCATTCTAACAACAAGAAAAAATTGTATAATCAGTAAAATTATAACTTTTCTAGAACTCACGAGAGAGATGAGTTCACAGGACAACCAAGTAAATTGAATTCCACATAGTGACAATCCCCTCTGCAGAGAAGTGGGACTTTTGCCTTTGAGAGGGCGTGAGTAGAAGAAGTCATTGCCATAAAGTTGGATAAGAAGAAATCAGCTAATATTGCTTAATAAATTCTTAAAATCAGTACAGGCTGATGAATCAGTTTAGAATAACTGGGAGTCCCTGACACAAAGAGAATCTGCACTCACTTGCAAGTTCTTTTCTGCAGGCTTCTACTAGGTCAAAACTAAGCATAGGGCAGAAGACTCGAGAAAGTCCCTGCTGATGTGCAATGGTAATTGACTGATGCAGGAGGAAAAATGCATAAAAGACTGCCTGCTTCCCTAGATCCTTCTTTCTTTGGAGCAAAAGCTTTGTACCACTTGTTAGGGGCAGCAAAACTTTATGAAAGATCTACTGCTTGAAGGAAGGGTAGAAATAAAAGCCCTCTGCGTCTGGGGAAAGCACAGGAATACCTCTTGGGCTCAGATTCCTGTACTGATATAAACTAGAGGTCTGCTACCACTGGAGAAGGGGTAAGACCACCATAAATACAATGCAGAGTTTGGCTACCATGGGGGAATATGGGCAGAATTGCAGAGAAAGTTCCACCCTCTGAGTTCCAGGGTCACAGGCTTGCCTAAGACTATGGCTGGATCAGGATAACTGATAACCACCTTTGTCCCCACCACTACCACCAGGAGCCTACCATTAGTAACTATCGATAACAGTCTTCCACTGAAAAAAAAGAGACTTCCTCTTCAGTGTAAATGTTAAGGGACTACTGGAAGCTATGGGTAGAGCAGGAACACTGCCAGGTCACATGCTGAGCGCAAGGTAACCATAACCCACTGCTGGCTGAATTTCAATTTTGTATCGCACTGAAGATAACAACAATAAAATCCAAGTTTAGTTCAACCTGTGACTAGATGGACCCAGTGCCCCACACTAATGGCCTGACTGAAGAAGCAGCATGCCTATTTCCAGACATAAGGACTATACATGTCTCAGTGTCTACAGTTCTTCAATACGTAATGTCTGACATTCAATCAAATATGTGAGTTACACAGAAAGACAAAGGAAGAAACTACCCATTGTCAAGAGATTAGGGAATCAACAGAAGCAGACTCAGAGATGACCCAGATGTTGGAGCCCTTAGTCAGGGATGTCAAAATAACTAGAATTAATATGTTAAAGGACTGGGTGGAAAAGGTCTATAACATGCATGAATATATGGGGGAATTTTAGCAGAGAAGTAGAAAATATAGAGTCCAGTGGAAATGCTAGAAATTTAAAAAAGTAATAGAGATGAAAAAATCTTTTGATTGACTTATTAGCAGAATCAATAAAACTAAAGAAAGATTTAGCAAACATAAAGATAGGCCAACAGAAATTATACAAACGGAAACACAAATAGAAAAAAAAGAGTGAAAAAAATATAATAGAGCACCCAAGAACTGTGGGACAGAATCAGTCTAACATATATGTAACTAGTCTCAGAAGGAAGAGAACAGGAATTCTCTGGTGGACCAGTGGTTAGGACTCCATGCTTCTACTGCAGGGGGCACAGGTTTGATCCCTGGTTGGGGAACTAAGCTCCCACAAGCCACATGACATGGCCAAAAAAAATAAAAAAGAAGGAAGAGAACAGAGTAATGATGATAATAATAACAATGATGATGATAGCTAACCTCCAAGAATCCCAAGTAGGATAAATACCAACACCACACACACACTTAGACATATCATAAACAAACTGCTGAAAACCAAAAAGCAAGAAAACACTGAAGGCAAGAAGAGAAAACAGGAAACATTACATAAAGCAGAACAAAACCCAGAAGCAACCCAGAATTTTATACCCAGTGAAAATATATTTCAAAAATGAAAGAAAAATAGAGACTTCTTTCAGACAATAAAAACTGAGATAATTCACTGCCAGAAGACCTGAACTACAAGAAATGTTAAAGAACATTCTTCAGGAAGAAGATATACGATATTAGGTGGTAGTTTTAAAACCTACACAAATCAATAAAAAGCACCAAAAAATTTTTAAAACGGTCAATTTAAAGAGACTTTACCTTATTTGTAAGCTCTTTTTAAAAAAGAAAAAAAACTGACTATCTAAAGCAAAAATGATGATGTATTGTGCATTTTATAACATGTAGAATTAAAATGTATAACCAACATCCTACCAAAAGTGGGAGGAAAGAATTTGAAGTATAAGAATGAAATAATGCCCTTTGCAGCAACATGGATGAACCTGGAGATTATCATACTAAGTGTAGTAAGTCAGAGAAAGACAAATACCTTATGATATTACTCATATGTGAAATCTAATTTTTTTTAAAAAAATGATACAAATGAACTTATTTACAAAACAGAAACAGACTTACAGATATCGAAAACAAACTTATCGTTACCAAAGGGAAAATGTGGAGGGGAGGGATAAATCAGAAGCTTGGTATTAACATACACACACCACTATATATAAGACAGATAACCAACAAGGACCTACTGTATAGCACAGGGAACTCTACTCAATATTCTGTGATAACCTATATGAGAAAAGAATCTGAAAAAGAATGAAAAAAATATATATATATGTGTATAACTGAATCACTTTTCTGTACACCTGAAGCTAACACAACATTGTAAACCAACTGTACTCCAATAAAAATTTTTTTTAAAAATTGATTCTAAAAGAAAAACATTTTGAAGCATAACACTGTAAGATTATTACACTATATAGGAAGTAATATAATCTTAGTTGAAGGTAAACTGTGATAAGTTAAAGCTGGATATTGTAAAGCCTAGAGCAACCACTAAAAAATTAAAGAGATGCAACTAATAACACAAATGGTAGTAATAAAATGAAATCAGTAATATGTGACACAATCCGAAAGAAGGTGGTAAAAGAGGGGAAAGAGAACAAGGAACTGATGGAAAACAGTAGCAAGATGTTAGATTTAAATTCAATCATACTACTAGCTACATTAAATATAAATAATCTAAACAACCCAGAAGTCAGAGATTGACAGATTGAATAAGCAGCAAGATCCAACGTAGGTTGTCTATTTCTTCAAATAAAAAAAAAACCACAAGGCAACTATGAAAATATGTGCATGGAAAAAGAAACTCTTTAAGAGGAACAAGCATATTTAAAAGTGAATAAATAGGCCTTCTAAAAATTAAGAATATAATATTTTTTTAAGATTTTTTTTGATGTGGACCATTTTTAAAGTCGTTATTGAATTTGTTACAATACTGCTTCTGTTTTATGTTTTGGCTTTTTGGCCATGAGGCATGTGGGATCCCAGCTCCCCAGCCAGGGATCAAACCCGCACCGCCTGCATTGGAAGGCGAAGTCTCAACCAATGGACCACCAGGGAAGTTCCAAGAATATAATATTCTTTAGAAAACAAAATGGATAGATTTTAACATATAATCAAAAAGAGAATTAGTGAACAGGAATAGATTTGAAAAATTATTCAGGAGTCATCAAAAAGAAACAGGATAACGGTGATAGTGAATTTACAAGAAGTTATAAGAGTAGAGTGAGAAAGACTAACATAAATCTAATTTGATTTCCAGAAAGAGATAAGAGAGAGAATTTGGCAGAGAAAATATTTGATGACAGAACAGTTAAAATTTTCTTAAAATACAGCACTCAGAGACTCAAGAAGTCTTTTTTTTTTTTTATAAAGGACTGTTATTATTTCCAGTTTTTATTTTTTATTTTTTTTTAAACCCACATTTGTTTATTTATTTATTTTTGGCTATGTTGGTTCTTCACTTCTGTGCGAGGGCTTTCTCTAGTTGTGGCAAGCGGGGGGTCACTCTTCATCGCGGTGCGCGGGCCTCTCACTATCGAGGCCTCTTTTGTTGCTGGAGCACAGGCTCCAGATGCGCAGGCTCAGTAGCTGTGGCTCACGGGCCCAGTTGTTCCGCAGCATGTGGGATCTTCCCAGACCAGGGCTCGAACCCGTGTCCCCTGCATTAGCAGGCAGATTCTCAACCACTGCGCCACCAGGGAAGCCCAAGAAGTCTTACAAATCCAAGCAGCATAAATCAAAAGAAATCTACAACCAGATGATTCATAGTAAAACTGTAGAAGACTAAAGTCAGAGAGGATTTTAATAGCGGTCAGAGGATCAAAAAATTAGACAGACACATAGCTGTTCATCTTTCCAAAAAAAGCCAGGGGCTTCCCTGGTGCCGCAGTGGTTAAGAATCTGCCTGCCAATGCAGGGGATACGGGTTTGAGCCCTGCTCCAGGAAGATCCCACATGCCGTGGAGCAACCAAGCCTGCGCGCCACAACTACTAAGCCTGCGCTCTAGAGCCCACGAGCCATGACTACTTAGCCCGAGTGCCACAACTACTGAAGCCCACGCTTGTGCTCTGCAGCAAGAGAAGCCACCACAATGAGAAACCTGCACACCGCAACGGAGAGTAGCCCCTGCTCGCCACAACCAGAGAAAAGCCCGCACATGGCAACAAAGACCCAATGCAGCCAGAAATAAAAATAAATAAATAAAATTATTTTTTTCAAAAAGCCAGAAGACAGTGAAATAATAGTCAAAGTACTGAAGAACCAATGTCCCCAAAAATTCTTGGGTTAATATATTTAACAGTGAAATGTTGTAAATATTTTCTTTGAGATTGGGAATTAAGATAAGGGTGCTCATTATCACCACTTGTGTTCAATATTATGCTGAAAATTCTAGTCAGTGCAGTAATTCAAGAGGAAAAGTAAAAGCATAGAGTTTCAGAGGGAGAAACAAAACTATCATTATTATAGATGGCATAGATGTACACACAGGAAATGCAAAAGAATCTATGGGTAAATTACTAAAATTAACGAGAGCTTAGCAGTACAGCTGAATATACAGTTAACATATAAAAATGAGTTGCATTTTCATAAACCTGCAACAAATAGATAAAATGAACTTTTAAAAATGTCATTTCCAGTAATATTTTGAAAATGTACCTAAGATAGATCTAACAGAAGATGTGGAAAACTTTTATGGAGAAAGCCATAAACATTTTACTACATATTAAAGATCTAAATAAATTGACATGTACATCATATTCCTGGATTAGAGGACTTATTATTGTGAAAGCGTCAATTCTTGAGAAAGAAGAAGGTAGGGAATTGCCCTACCAATTATCAAGTTTACTGTAAAGTTATTGTAATTAAGACAATGTGGTTTGGGCACAGGAATAGACAAACTGTGGAAGAGAATGAAGACATAGACAATCATTTGATAAATGATAGAGTCACTATTGCAGTTTAGTGCAGAGTGATTGTGCAGTTCAATGTACCACTGAACCAGTTTCAAGTGGAGAACAGATCTAAATGTGAAAGGCAAAAAATAAAGCATTAAGAATATCACAAAGGAGAATATCTCTGTGACCTTGAGGGTATTAAAGGATTTTTTTTAAGATTTTCTTTAATGGACAATTTTAAAGGAAAAGTTAATAAATCCAGTTACATTGAAATTAAGAATTCCTCAAATGCTATCATGAAAGGGAGTAAAAAAGCAAACTGTAAAGAGGTATTTGCAACACATATTAGCACAAAAGACTAGCATTCAGAATATACTAAGAACACCACTGAATTGATAAATAAAATGAGAAAAAACAAGATAAAGCTGAGCAAAGATAGATAGGTAGATAGATGATAGATATTACTAAAGAAGAAACTCAAATGACAAACACATTAAAAATACTCAACTTCATTAGTAATTAGAGAAATGCAAATGAAAATCATAATAAGATACCATTAAACACCCACCTGTTTTGCAAAATTTAAGAACTGTGGTAATATAAAGTGTAGAAGAAGTGAATCAGTGAAGAAGTGAATCAGTGAGAATTCTTATATACTTTGTTGGGGGTATAAATGGGAATGACTGCTTTGGAAAACAATGTTTCATCACTATTAAACTTGTACATACACTGCAATTTCAGTAATTACTCTCCAACATATATATCCTCGATCAACTCATGTTCCTGAGCACCTGGGTACAAATATAAGAATAATCAAAGCAGATTGTTCTCACTAGCTCCAAACTTAAAACAACCCAAAAGTATATAAACCACAGAACGGTAAATAAAACATAAATACAACCAATGAAAATGAAGGAACTACATCTACATGAGTGAATAGCAAAATTATAATGTAGAATAAAAGAAGCAAGTCATAAAATTATACATACACTATGGTTTCATTGATAGAAAATACAAAAACAGGCAAGCCTAAAAAATATTATTTAAGCATGCACACATGAGTGGCAAAGATATTTTTTTAAAAGTGAATAATAGACATAAAATTCAGAGGAATTTTTTTTGGGGGGGAGAAAAGAAAGGAACAGAATTTGGGAGAGGCCTAGAGAAAAATTCTAATATACTCTAAATGTACTCATTTATAACTTGGTTGATATGTGAAAGGGTGTTTTATTATTAAAAATGTACATATGTATTTTAAATGCTCTTATGTTTATATAAAAGATTTCAAAAGAAAAAAGGAAAAACAAATTTAAAAAAATAATGAATCTTTACTTCCAGCCAAGATGGAGTAACAGAGACAAGACACTCTACTGCCTGAAACAATGGACCAAAAAATGGACAAAATATATGAAACAGTGGTTTCAAAACACTGAACACCAGGCATTGAAGGAAAGTGACCCCTGAGAGGAGAGCCCTACAACTGGCCCAGCTTACTGCTTTGAGAGAATTTCTACCTGGAGAAGTAGAGGGGGGACTCAAGCAGAGCCCAGGAGACTCCCCAAGTTGAGATGTAAGAAAGTCTTGAGAGACAAAAGTGGTCAGGGTTCACAGGACCAAGTACCAGAGAGAGGACAGCTGCATGGAGAGAGAACTCCAGAGATCTGCAGAGTCCCCTTTGAGAATTCAGTAGAATTCTGATGAATGCATGCAAGTGAGGAAACCACCCAAGTATGAGCAAAGTACCACCTAAAAGGATCAAACGGTATAACACTGAGTGTGGGAAAATTTACACCCCGTAGGATATTTATTGAGGCTCCTCTATGCTAGGCAAGTTAACAAGTATATCTTAGCTTCACAAAAACCTGTGAGATAGATAATACACTCATTTTACAGAAAAGGAAGCTGAGGTTCCAGAAGGGCATAGCTTTTGCAGGATTACCAAACTAGTAAACGTCAGTGCCTCGATCCAAGATTAAGTCTTCTGACCAAAAAACACATGTCTTTTTGCAGTTTGCTGTGCTCTCTCTCCTTGCACCATGGTCTGTGGTTGACAAAATTCAGAATTATCTTTCCTTTATCTTACTTGCTGGAAATCTCTCTTCCTTCAGTAATTACTTGGAACTGGCACTCAACACTAACAATGCACATGCTCAACATTTTTCATAAATGCTGCAGTTTTTCTTCATCCTTTCAAGGTCAACTTTCTTTAGAGGAGAGTTATAGTTTTATTCAAATTATTTAAAAAATGAATTGAGTACCTTCAGGGCACCAGAACAAACTTTGTAAAAACATTTACACAGAGTCATAAATATTGGGGTTTTTGGAAATGATTTTTTTCTACAAAACACTTTCTGTCTTCAAGAATGTTAGTTAAATCCAGAGGCTTTAATTAAGTCATCCCTAAAATCAGCATCGCATCACATCTTTCAAGGTTTGGTGGAATGGATGAATGAAATCCCTAATTGAAGAATCATGGAGTTGGGGATAGTGTGGGCCATCTCAAATGGAGCAATACTGTGAATACAAAATGTCACCTGCCATATCCGTAAACAAAGGCTGTTGCAGCCATCAAGCCATCACATTACAGCCGCCCAGATGATGAGCCCTGAGGGAACTCAGGATGAAAGAACATAGGATACTGGCCCCAGATAGCTGAGGTGCATGTCAAAGGAATGATTGCAGTGAGCCCAAGTTTTGCATCTTCCCATACAAAGAAAAGGGCTAAATTCCCTAACTTAATATATCTGGTTTTCTTTAATTGACAGTAATCTTTTGATTCCAACTACCTGGTCTTTTGTTGCAAAAACTCTTATATATCCTGGCTCCCCCCTTGCTTCTTCGGAACAGTCTCTCAGAATTACCTGAGATGCTGTGTCCCAGGCTTAAGTCCTGAGTTTTGTCTGCCAAGTAAAACATGACTCTCAACTTTTAGGTTGTGCATTTTTTTTTTCAGTCAACAATACCTAAGGGGTATCCTAAATCTGGATCACTGAATCCTGAAACTAGACCCAAAATTTCACATTTTTGTTTGTACAGTTTTCCAGGGGGACTCTAACAGCTTTCTTCAGATTCCCAGTGGAGTCTATGATCCAGTTAAGATAAACTTTTACTCAATACTAGTCGTTCTCAAAGTGTGGTCCCTGGACCAGCAGCAACAACATCACCTGGGATCTTGTTAAAACTGCAAGTGCTCGAGCTTCCCCTGGACCTGCTGAATCAGAAACTCCGAGGGTGGGGCCCAGTGATGCATGTTTTAAGGATCTCTCCAGGCAACGCTGATGAGCGTTCAAGTTCAAGTTTAAGAACACAACTCTCTACTTCCCTTGGATTGGCCTCTGTTCTCATCCAGCTGAAAAGGCATCCCTTATCTCCTCAGAGAACTCCCTTTTTTTTGACCTTGTTCAAGCTCATCTCTAATTCTACTGAATGGCGGAAGCTTTCCAAGCCCGGAGGAACTAAATTCAATTTCTCCCATCATCTGGAAAAAGTCACCTCCCCCAACTCCCACCCTAGCACAGGATATTCACATTGTTTCTTAAAAGAAAAATAAATAAATACAGAAACCCAGAATCAAAACTTCAAACCAACCACAAAAAGTACTTGGTGTGTGTTTGGATAATATGTGCATAAATATGTGACATGTTTATTTTATTGTTTTAGAGCTTAAACTTCTGGGCTAAAGGAACTATCACTTATATATACTCTTGGGCAACAGAGGAGCTAAAGCATTTTTTAAACACTGGGGACTAGCAAAAATATCCCCAAATCATGATTCTGTCTGATAATCTGCTATAAACTCACAGGGCTAGGTTAAATCGGTGTCCCTGTAATTGCCTGCATTTAAAATGTTCATCAGAGGTGGTGTCCCCATGGTGCTCTAGCTACTGCATGGAATATATGACAACTCTGACCCCTCTTCCCATGGTCGCCTCCCTGTGGCATTCTGTGCATCTGGCTTAGCTTTCCTGGGAAGAAAAACTGAAAACTTTCTTGGTCCTGAGCCATGCTCTCATCTGGGATAAAGATTAAGAAAGAGGAAGGGAGCTTTTGCTCAGATTATAAATGCCAGATGCTGCCAAATTAATGGTCCGACACAGCCACATGGTGCTTACTTCAAACTCCTCTCTAAAGAATGTGCTGGAAACTGTCAGGAATCACGGAGGAGTGGCCCCCTGCATTCATGAACACTCACTCTAAGATTGCCACCGATAGAATAAAGGGAAATCCTTAGACCTTATTATGGTTTATCAGCTTTCATGTAGCTCAGAGTTTCCCAGATTGGACTTCCATACCCCAGGGAACCATGAGAATTGTTAAAGAGGTCACCATGGTGGCTTCAAGCCAAGAGGACATATACCACCATCGACGAAAGGCATTTTGCCTGAGACTTAGTATTGACTGATAGGAAACCACTCAGTCATTATAAATGAAAGAGCCCTTTGATCATTTTCCTTGCAAAAACTGAGGAAGAGTAAATGGGTCAAAGCTAATGTGTATAAAGAAAGTAGCAAACAGAAATGTGAGTGATAACAAAATAAAAAGGAGAGAAAAAACAGTCCGAGAAGAGAATGTAGAGAGAGAGATTAAGCAGTGAAGAAAGGAAAACAGTGCAACAGAACCAACTGTTTCTAAGCGAATGTTTTTAATTACAGTAATAACTTTGAGCACGGCCTCCAGGGGAGAAATATTTATGAAGGGGTCTAAATAAGATTTATTGGATCAGTATTACTGAATTTTTCTTTTGCCTTAAACTCAAATATGTTTTGGCCAGCACTGTTCCTGGGCCTGTCTTTAGCTAAATTTTTTTTTTTTTTTTTTTTTTTTTTTTTTTTTTTTTTTTTTTTTGCGGTACGCGGGCCTCTCACTGTTGTGGCCTCTCCCGTTGCGGAGCACAGGCTCTGGACGCCCAGGGTCAGCGGCCATGGTTCACGGGCCCAGCCACTCCGCAGCATGTGGGATCTTCCCGGACCAGGGTACGAACCCGTGTCCCCTGCATCGGCAGGTGGACTCTCAACCACTGCGCCACCAGGGAAGCCCTAGGTAAAATTTTGAAATTTTGTTCAGTTGGATTTTGTTCAAATGGATTTTAATTTTTTTTAAATACTGCATTAAAATATCATTTATCTTAATGACTAAGTTTTTTTGACACCCCTTAAATTTTGCCCCCAAGGTGAGTGCCCTATGTCTTACCCTAATGCTGGCCCCATAGGGCATACCATTCTTCAGATTTTGATTGGGTACTGTCAGAAGAGATGGAGAAACAAAGGTACTTCTTTCAAATGGAAAGTCTACTTAAGTGTCTGGGTTCAGCCGAATGTAGACTTTGAGGTTGGAAGTTCTCTTGGGAAGATATTTTCCCAAATTATGGGGTTGGAGAAATGCTTGTACCTTGAATTAGATGTGAAGACTTATTCTGAAAAAAGTTTCTTCCATTTACATTATCTAGCAAAAGCCAGGCAAACACTCTTCTCATGGTTATCTCTTGCTCTGTCACAAACATAAGGCACTAAAGTGAAACCAAAGACTTGTCCTGCCAAGTCTGATGCGAAAGGCAAACCAGAAACATAGCAACTCTCAGGTTTAAACTGCAGTGTGAACCTGACAAGATTCTCCCTGGAGTAACTTAAGAAGGCTCAAGAAACACATGCTTTGAATGTTTATCTGTTCATGTGGGAAAGGATATATAGATCTGGGTTCATACGTATTAAGTCTGGATCTGTAGACTCCATCAGGAGACCACAGAAATGCATTTGGATGAAGAAACTCCTTGTAGAATAAAAGTAAAGTAACTGACTTGAGAAAATCGGATCTCATGCTACCTTTAAAGAAAACTACAATGGTATGTTCATATTGCAAAGGTGGGTGACTGTGAATTTTGGTACATGCAGTCAACAATAATAGTTTTTATTATCTTGTTATCATTTGTGAAGGGAGAGCAGAGTATTAGGCATTTTACTTATGTTGTTATTTTTATACTCATAATAACCATGAATGAGAGACTGTACTATCTACATTTTCCATGTGAGGAGACTGAAGCTTAGAAAAGTGATCTGCCCACAGCCAGACCAAGCAGTTTGTGAGTTGTGGGTGGGACCAGATCTTTAACCTGAGTCTATCTAATTCCAAAGTCACTGCGTTTCCCTCTAAACCAGGGGTATACAGACTACAGACCTCATGCCAAGTCTGCTGTGCCACCTCAGTCTGCAAACTAAGAATGGTTTTTATATCTTTAAATGGTTGACAAAAATCAAAAGAATAATGTTATTTTGTAAAATGTGAAAATTACATGAAATTCAAATTTCAGGGTCCATAAGTAAGATTTTATTGGAACACAGCCACACCCATTCATCTCCTTGCTATCTGTGCTGCATTCACACTACAACGGCAGAGTGAAGTAGTTGCTACAGAGCCTGTACAGCCTACAGCCTAAAATATTTTCTATCAGGTCCTTTAAGACAACGTTATCCTAAGTTGGTAGTAACATTTTTTTAAAGGTCATTTTTTTTAAATCCCAGCAAAAAATTAAATAACCCAATCGAAAAATGGGCAGAAGAACTAAATAGACATTTCTTCGAAGAAGACATACAGATGGCCAACAGGCACATGAAAAGGTGCTCAACATCGCTAGTTATTGGAGAAATGAAAATCAAAACTACAATGAGATACAACCTTGCACCCGTTGGAATGATCATCATTAAAAAGTCTACAAATAACAAATGCTGGAGAGGGTGTGGAGAAAAGGGAATCCTCCTACACTGTCGGTGATGTAAGTTGGTACAGCCACTATGGAAAACAGTATGGAGGTTCCTCAAAAAAATAAAAGAATTTCCATATGACCCAGCAATTCCACTCCTGGGCATATATCTGGACAGAACACTAATTCAAAAAGATACATGCAACACTATGTTCATAGCAGCACTATTCTCAATAGCCAAGACATGGAAACAACCTAAATGTCCATCATCAGACGAATGGATAAAGAAGATGTGGTGTATTCACACAAACACACACAATGGAATACTACTCAGCCATAAAAAAAGAATGAAATAATGCCATCTGCAGCAACATGGATGCAAGTAGAGATTATCATACTTAGTGAAGTAAGTCAGAAAGAGAAAGACAAACACCATAAGATATCACATAGGTAGAATCTAAAATATAACACAAATGAACTTATCTATGAAACAGAAACAGACTCACAGACATAGAGAACAGACTTGTGGTTGTCAAGGGGGAGGGGGGTGGGAGAAGGATGGAGTGGGAGTTTGGGATTAGCAGATGCAAACTATTATATATAGAATGGATAAACAATAAGGTCCTACTGTACAGCACAGGGAACTATAGTCAATATCCTGTGATAAACCATAATGGAAAAGAATATAAAAAAAGTATGTATATATATATGTGTGTGTGTATAACTGAATCACTTTGCTGTACAGCAGAAATTAACACAACATTTAAATCAACTGTACTTCAATAAAAACAAATCCCAGCATTAGCAGGCTTTTTTCCCCCCTGTAGATACAACCAGGACTCCTGAACCACATCTCTGCTCTGCTGCTACAAGAGTTAAGCCTCCCTGCTCACACCTCCAGCCTACAAGGGAAAGCTCGTTCCTACCTTAACATTCTACCAATCAGATCAAGTTACTTTCTTCTTTAATTTAATTCCCATCTACACGGAGTAGAACAATCTAAACAAGCACATAGATGTGACTGCTGGTTTCTTGATAAGTCATGAATTTTTGCCAATCCCATGGCTGATTACAGGAATTACAATGAAGCCAAGAGAGATCACATTTATGTAGCAGCAAGAGAATATTTTTTCAAGCTGTATAATTCTACGAATAAAGAATAACAAAGTTATGGCAAGGTAAACAGCACCACACCACAATGCAAACACGACAAAGATACTACAGCAAAATTCTCTGTCTACATATCTAGTTTTTAACGCCTTCTTCCAAAGGATTCCTGCTGCCTACATTTCCTCTGACAGTTACTCTGCGGACTTGGCATCCCAGACATCATTGTGCAAAATGTTCTGGGAATCCAACAGTCAGCTCTCAGCATCCTAGATCTAGCCCCTGAGTGTTATTCATAATGCTAGTGTCATCGCCAGGAGCCAGTTGTACGCCCATAATCCCCTTCAAACCGTAGGAGGAAGAAAAGTAAAGAAATGTCACTCCCAGGCACGTCAAAGGTAAAGCTAAGAGGGATGCTGTAGTTCACAACAATGGTGGGTAGGGAGCCTGTTTCTCTAGCTCTTGTCCTGACTCAGAGAAGCTTCCGTGGGTTCTCCATGAGTGCTTTCCAGTGGTGCCCTCCAGCTCACAATATTTTTTTAATGACTCTTGCCATCCACTACAGGAATTCATTGAATAGTAATGAAGTATTATTAACAGGGCTGGTAGAATACTCTTCCTTGGATAATGAAATACAGGTTTCTAGGCCAATATACATTTTCTTCAGTAGAAATTCTATTTCTTTGCCTGATTGTCAGTGGTTTAAGTATTCCCCCCTCATCTTCAGCCTTCGTTAGATCATCTTTTCATAGGGAAAATATTCTCAGCGACCTAAGCACACAACCAACTTTCCATGAAAATGAAGTCCATTTCTCCGTTCCCCCCACTCCCAGATTTCTGACACGTTTAAAATTTTCTAGAGTCTGCCAAAGTCCAGGGAGTGCCAAAAATACCTCATGCACCAATCTGGTTTTCAGAACGACCTGATATGACGCAGCTGAATTTTGACAGGCTAGCAGAAAGGAAATGACTTAAATCAGAAGCAGGCTTGGTTTAAAACTGTCTTGTCTGGTTGTTTTCTTTTTTTCCTAGATGGTTCCAGGAAAAATAAATACGATTCTTGTGAGTGCCTACTTTGGAAATTTTTTTTTCCTTTCTTTGTCATTATTTGTGTGAATCTCAACGGGCCGCTGAAGAGAATTTTCCAGGAGCAAATGAAAGAGAAGGGCCAATGAAAAGACTCACTTTGCTCTTATTAACCTAACTCTTTTTCACTTGTGGGTGAGCTGTTGAGTCAGCCAGTAATAGGATCATTGTTAAAGATTCACCGGGTTCCTTGACCTCAGGAAAATAATCTCCTTTAGTCTAGAACCAAGACCAGTTTGCAAAGTTCTCTTTAGGACTCTTGAGAACTAAACCAAAAATAACTTAGATAACTAAGTGGTTCAGGACCAAAACTTTAAAATTTAAAGTACTTAGGAAGGGCTTCCCTGGTGGCGCAGTGGTTAAGAACCCGCCTGCCAATGCAGGGTACACAGGTTTGAGCCCTGGTCCGGGAAGCTCCCACATGCTGCGGAGCAACTAAGCCCATGAGCCACAACTACTGAGTCTGCGCTCTAGAGCCCTCGAGCCACAACTACTGAGCCCACGTGCCACAACTACTGAAGCCCATGCACATAGAACCTGTGCTCCGCAACAAGAGAAGCCACCGCAATGAGAAAACCGTGCACCACAACGAAGAGTAGCCCCTGCTCGCGGCAACTAGAGAAAGCCTGTGCACAGCAACGAAGACCCAACACAGCCAAAAAATAAATAATTTATTAATTAAAAAAATAAAGTACTTAGGAAGAAAAACAAGCTTTAAAAAAAAGACAAATCCCAAGGAAAGCAAAGATAACCCTTTAAAATGTGGGAAGGAGCTGAGTCAGACCCTGTCAGCAAGCTTCAGTGAGGCCTGGGGACTTGTAGCAACATGATTTTTTTTTTAAACTTACACAGCAACTTTGATCCAAGGATCTCAAAGTCTTCTACAAAAGTCAAATCTCCTAATGTTCCATTCAAGGCGGGGTGATTCGAGGGGGTTGTTTCCCTAAAGCAGGGTTTCTCCTCCTTGGCACTACTGACATTTTGAACTGGATAATTCTTTGTTGTGGGCCCACCCTGTGCTATCTGGGACGTTTAGCAGCCTCCTTGACCTCTACCCACTAGATGCCAGTAGCACCACCATCCCTTCCCCTGCTGGTGACAACCAAATATGTCTCCAGTCCTTGCCATGTGGTCCTTTAGGGGACAAAATGGCCCCCAGTTGAGAAGCACTGTTCTAAATGAAAAAATCAAGGCACGGAGCAGTCAATGAACTTAAGTAATAGCGTCTCCAGCCAAAAAGCAGTCGCTTAACTGGAAAAAGAAAATGATGGCTCCCAAGTCCCAAGCATAAGACCCTGACAGCCACTTTACCCCACCCCACAGGAAACTCACTGAGACCCTAATTTATTCCTTGAGTTGGTTAGTTCTGAAAACACATCCACTAAGACTGAGCTGTCAGTATAAATTTGCCCTCTTGCTGCACTGAATCCTTGGCTGGGTTGAATATGTCTGATTGGTGTTCTCCTCCTGGGGTGTCACTAAGTCAGTTCTGAGACTAATTGCACTCTCAAGGAGAGCATGAAATGGACCAGAAGCAACCCTGTAACTGTACGTGTGGAATCGTTTATAGCTTAAAGCCTTTACTAAGAGCAGAGCTGCTTGTGTGCAGGATCGGGTGGGAGGAGGAGACCACTGGATGACTGAGCTGAACAGACGAATGCTTTCAGATGTTGTTATCTGATAAGTCCCTCAACTACATAAATTTTTGTCAGAGCGTTGCTTGGAAATGTTTGCAACATGGACTTCTGTTAACTGATTTATTTAAACAGAACATTTCATTTTCATACACTTTTTTTGTTTTTTGCGGTACGCTGGCCTCTCACTGCTGTGGCCTCTCCCGTTGAGGAGCACAGGCTCCGGACGCGCAGGCTCAGCAGCCATTGTTCACGGGCCCAGCCGCTCTGCGGCATGTGGGATCTTCCCGGACCGGGGCACGAACCTGGGTCCCCTGCATCGGCAGGCGGACTCTCAACCACTGCGCCACCAGGGAAGCCCCTGCATACACGTTTTTTTTTATATGTCAGTGCCCGTCTCTTGTTAAATTATAAGAAGCCTCTCCCCTCCCTCCTCTTCATTCACATCGGTGTGTGAACTTGTTGCTCTCCCCAGGTGAGTCAGCGAAGTCAGGTACAGATTAATTTGAGCAATAAACCACCTCAAGCATTTTGGGACTAGAGACAGGTGTAAGAAATTATTTTTAAAACAAACTCTGCAAGACACACAAGAGAAACAGGCTGGCATGCTGGTGTAACTATTACACAAAGCTGGGTATAAGTCTCCACCACTCAGCTCTATATCATTCAATGAGTATATGTTGAGAGCCCACTGGCTCCAAGGCTCTGTGCTGATGCTATGGAGAATATAAGAACGCCCACAGTCAGACTCTGATTTGATTTTTCTTTTGCATAGGCTAACAGATAAACTATTGCATATGCATAAGTAATTATCCTGTGAGGCAGAAGGTAATCAGTGCTTTAAAGAGGAACAGGCAAAGTGTCTGTTTTTGGCATTCACAATTTTGGGTCTCATTATACCACAGAGAATTAAGTTTTCATCACGAGAGGGCAGCTGGGATAGAGTAAAAGGAGCCCTAAATTTAGGGTCCCAAAACATCTGGGCTGAATCCTGGTTTTTTTCATTCTCTAGAAGCACACCTCTGAGCATGTTATTGTACATCACCTCTCCATGCCTCCATTCCTTGTCTATAAAAAGAGAACAAGAGTGCCTCAGAGGGTTACTGTGAAGAGCACAACTTTTGTTAAACTTTCAGATGAATATTCTAATTTCTAGGGCTAGGATGTAATCACAGCTATTATTTGTTTACTACTTACTTTGTTCAAAGTCCCTTCATATATTATCTTTACCCTAGACAACAGTCCTATGAGATAGCATCATTCATTTTCCTTTTATAGATAAGGAAATTGAAGGTCAGAGAGGTTAAGTGATTTCTCTGAAGTCACACAGCTGGCATCCAACAGATTCTTGAGTCAATTGAACCTAGGCCTACTGAACTTGAGAGCGTGCATAATTTCCACATCACCATGCTGCCATTTCACCATAGTCCCTATTTTGCATGAAATAACAGAAAGTATAAATAATATGGCACTTGATAAAATATGGGGATTGATAAAATAACCATCAAGGAAAATCTTGATGTACCATATTTCAAGAAAACAAACAAACAAACAAATACAAGTTACCCTCAACAAGATTCTTAAGAAAATGAGACAAAACACATGTCCTTTCCCTGTTTCAACACAGGAGCAGAATGAGGGCCTGAAAAGTTCAGGAGATTTTCTGGGTTCATGATTGAACTCAGAACCTAGCATGCCTCTCTCACCCAAAAAGAAAGAAAGGACCAGCCAGTCACTGTGTTCTCCTCAAGAAACAAAAACATCTTCTTCTTGGCAGATTGCAGTAGGACATATCAGGTAGAAATCATCTATTCTTATGCTTTTCAGATTGAGAATGGTGCTTTTCTGGGAGAAAACAGGGAGACACAGAAACATGAAAAATAATGAAGGCCAATAGGATTTAGAGAGACTCCTCCAGTAGAAAGCAGTCTGTTATGGGCTGGCTACCTAGAGCCATCTCATTGAACCCTTAGGACCACGAGATGTGAGGCACAGGCTCTACCACTGTTTTGCAGACGAGAAAACGGAGGTGTAATGACCCTTGTGTTTTGCCCAAGGTGTCTCTGGGGTAATCGTTGGTGTTGCTTTATGAGAACCGCCGCCATCAACACAGAAGAGTGTCCTCTCTGCCCACCTCCTGCCCCCAACCTGGGCCCCCCTTATTCCCTGAGCACAGGCTCACTTCCCAATCCCCTGCTCTGCTCACCCTCCATCAGGCACACGGGGGCCACCATCTGGAACGTAAACCAGCACAGACAGTATTTCCAATGACCTATGACCTTTGAACTGACCATAATTTGACAGCCAACTCTCAGTTATCTGCAAAAAGGTTTGCATGTCTCCTTGGCAAACTCCAGCCACAAATGTGTTCCCCCAATACAAGGGAATCATTCCCACCATGGAAGGGAATCTTCATCTCCACTTAAGCAAAGAATTAGGAAGATAAATCTTTAAGAAAATAGGAATCACATGATGCCTCCCAAGCCAAAGAGAAAGCCATTCTTTTTGGATGATCTTTTGCCCTCCTCCATTAAGGCAGATCAATGGGGTTACCTGGAATCTCTAACCTGACACTAGTACTGAAGACTAGGTATTAATCTATTTTTATAAATGATGAAAATAAGTCTCAGAGGTTAAGCAACTTGCGTCAGGCCATCCAGGTGGTAGGTACCAGCACTGAGGCTCTTCAACCTCGCTTACCTTTGTAAGGCACTCTCCTCCCAATAAAACAAACAGCAGAGTGAAATGAAGGGGAAATACTCCTTCTCTTTAAAAGCATGATTAAAAACAGTTAAGGGTTTCCCTAGTGGCGCAGTAGTTGAGAGTCCCCCTGCCGATGCAGGGGACGCGGGCTCGTGCCCCGGTCCGGGAAGATCCCACATGCCGCGGAGCGGCTGGGCCCGTGAGCCATGGCCGCTGAGCCTGCGCGTCCGGAGCCTGTGCTCCGCAACGGGAGAGGCCACAACAGTGAGAGGCCCGCGTGCCGCAAAAAAAAAAAAAACACAAAAAAACTTTTGGCTCCATTATCCAGCCTTACACCTTGCTGGCTACCTACCGTGACTGTTACGTTTTATTCTGGCCTGGTTATCTAGTAACTTTCAGGCCCCTGTCAAATGTCTTGGCTCATTAACTAAAAACACTATTAATATTACCTCCAATATTCAAGAAGCAGATTGATTCAAAATCCTGATTCCTCAGACAGATACTTACTGCTGCTGCAGGTCCAAAAGGAGAGAGTCATCTGTGCCCACATACTCTGTTACCTCCTGAAGTCCTTCCCCACTCTGCAGAGCTGGGCAGGCACAGCCCCTCTAGCTGTGCCTAGTTAAGTAATTAAGACTTACCCTAGAAATAGGTTTTCTGAGGCCAGCGGTCTCCACTTTTAATCTACAACAGGAAAACCCGGAGGGCTTGTTAAGACATGGGTTACTAGGCTCTGCGCACAGAGATGTTGAGTCAGTACATCTGGTGTGGGGCCTGAGAACTGGCATTTCTTTCAAGCTCTCTGGTGATGCTGATGCAGCTGGTCTGGGGGCCACATTTTTCTTAATTAATTAATTAATTAATTTTGGCTGCACTGGGTTTTCTTTGCTGTGCGCGGGCTTTCTCTAGTTGCAGCGAGCGGGGGCTACTCTTCCTTGGGTGAGCGGGCTTCTCATTGTGTTGGCTTCTCTTGTTGTGGAGCACGGGCTCTAGGCACGCAGGCTTCATAGTTGTTGCACGTGGGCTCAGTAGTTGTGGCTCACGGGCTCTAGAGCGCAGGCTCAGTAGTTGTGGCTCAAGGGCTTAGTTGCCACTTGGCATGTGGGATCTTCCCGGACCAGGGCTCGAACCCACGTCCCCTGCATTGATTGGCAGGTGGATTCTCAACCGCTGCGCCACCAGGGAAGTCCCTGGGGACCACATTTTGAGAATCACTATTATAGGCCCTCACTCAGACCGTGTCCCCAGGGCTCTCTGTCTCCAGATGCAGGAGGACACGAGACAAATTCAAGGCAAGAGCGGGGCATGCTTCTGCACCAGGGCAAGAACTGCTGGTCGGTCTCCCTTTCCCAGAGCCCTACTCAGTTCCTTCTAGGACTTCCAAAGGCCCAAGGGGCCCTTCTGATTGACAAGTACTTCAGTCCCACCCCTTTGAACCAGCCTCGTAAGAAAAAAAAAAAAAAGGAAAGAAAAACAAAATTGAAAGGATGATCTGAAGGGCAAAATAAGTCCCCCTCCCCTCCCAAAGGGGACTCTAAGCAGTAGCAAAAAATGTTAGCCTCCTTGTCCCTCCCCCAGAAACTTCACTCCTTAGTATCATGGCCCAATGATTGACCTTCCTCTTTGTGTGGGGAGCTAGATTAAGCTTAGATGTGTCATTCTCAAGGTCACTCTCAAGGTTTACAGTCTCCTGTTGTGTCAGACAAACTACATTTCTCAAATTACCATAAAATAAAGGAATTGATATATCTACTAAAAATATTCTTCCAGAAATTTTATTTGACCCTCCCAAAGAAACATGCACAAAAACGAATCAACACATCTGCACACGGCAACTCCCCAGTTATTTTTTCTCTTTAGAGAAAGAAAACCTATAGTTTCCAAAAGTGCTTTTAACCATGCAAATTAGAGAGGTTGGAGTTAATTCTATAACATATTAGATGGTTGCTTGGATAACGATTGATTTTTTTTTTTCACCTCAAATGACATTCAATTAAAGAACGTGTATAAGTCATCAGCTGTTTCCAGCTTGAATGGTAATTTATAAAGCTTTAGGGGTAAGAACATAAAATATTTTGCCCTTGGAAGATGTGTTACAGGCTGAAATGTTTGTAGGAAATATTCTCTCCGTGAAGAATTCCTGCTCCAAAATGCATTGATTAATTACCATAAACAGCTTTGAGGAAAAAGGGCGCAGCATCTCACATCTGGCAGGACACTGGCAGGGTTCGTTGGAAACTCCAACACAAGCCAAACCCAGAGAAGCCAGGCCCCTTCCATTCAGGGCTGCTCCAGCTCCAGGGAAACACCTTGGGTTGGGGACAGCTCTGGAAAGGCTCTGCTCTAGTTGGCACTGAACTGAAGTCCATTTCTTCTTCTGTTCCCAGATCCCCCGAGAGAATGAGTCAGCTTCAGGGCCCTGAAGGTGTGGGCCGTAGCTGAGACCTGGAGGACCCTCTCAAGAATAACCCCAGTGCCCTGACAGCTCTTCACTGTGAGACTGCCCTCCAGAATTCCAAAATGGAATGAAGCATTACAGAAAAGAAATAATAGTATTTACTGAAAGTATCCTGCTGAGATTTTTTTTTAACATACATTATTTTATTTAGTTCTCACATTAAACCTGCAAGGCAGTGATTATCGCCTCTTTTGTTACACATGGGGAAGAAAGCGTGCTCAGAGAGGTTAAGCAATAGGCCCAGTATCACACAGCACATTTGTGCCAGAACTAGGATAAGGACAAGAGCCTGTCTTGTCCACCAGATCCCTCTCATTATCCACAGGAAGAGGAAAAATTCAAAACAGGTCTATAATACTTACTTAAAGCCATTCAGACATTGAGTGGGAAACAAGCAGTTAGCAGCTTTTCTTCAATGTCAAGGAGTGATTCCTACCACCAGGTCCTTGGGCAACATTTTGAAGTAGGTAATGTTGGGTTTACAACATTCCCATCCCCCAGCCTCCCTCTCCTACCACCCAGGGCCTGAATTACCCCTGCTATTAGAGTCCTTCCAGCTCCCGGAGTTGTCCAGAACCCTGTATGGGGTCTCTCATTCAGTGTTATAGACACCATGTAATAGTACTAACGTCTCCTCTACAAGAAAAACAAAACTAAACAAAACCACCTATAACAGACAGGCAAACATCTCTTGCTTAAAAATGAACCTTTCCCTTCCCACCACTAACCTCTTGTCAATATTTCCAAATGCTTCCATACACCCGGCTCAACTTGTGAAATGGGAGTAAAATGTATCTGAGTAAAGTAATTTGTATCACTCAAATGAGAAATGGGGTCAGCTCTTCCAAGAGAGATCTATATTTTAGAACTTCCAGTGAATTTCTAATGCTACGTGGGGAATTTTATGAGCTGGGAGGTTTTTCTAGATGTTTTCCTTCCCGATTCACTCACTTTTCACCTTCATTCCCCAAGCAGTGAGAGGACTGCTTACATAGGTATCACCCATAGGAAAGTCTGTCAAATCAGGTTTAACATAACCAGGTTTTGACTTGGTGAGCCTTCCTGCTGCTGCGGTTTCTCCCAAATAAGGAAACTGAATCTTTCGATGAACAATCTTCTACCTAGAAATGGAATCATGCCAAGAACACCCACTGAAGTCAAGGCAGCCGTGGGACTTCCCCAAATTCCAGAAGAATTGAATGGTGTAGCTTCCTCCCCCAAATACTTCTTTAAATACTTATGTCACCAAAATATTACATCACCAAACTTTTAAATTTTTTATGCAAAGTAGTCAAAATATTCTTCGTTCAGACATGCTACTTGCTTAGGATTTTTCAATAGCTGGTAAGACCTGTCTTGCTTATTAGCATCAGAGCACACACAGCTAGAGCCAGAGCAACTCTGAGAAACTGTAATGTTAAACTGGATATTTACTTTTGAAGCCAGTGTTATATAACGTTTTCTCTCACTCATTACTGTTTTTTTTTTAATTTAACATCTTTATTGGAGTATAATTGCTTTACAGTGATGTGTTAGTTTCTGCTGCATAACAAAGTGAATCAGCTATATGTATACATATACCCCTATATCCCCTCCCTCTTATGTCTCCCTCCTACCCTCCCTATGCCACCCCTCTAGGTGGTCACAAAGTACAGAGCTGATCTCCCTGTGCTATGCGGCTGCTTCCCACTAGCTATTTATTTTACATTTGGTAGTGTATATATGTCCATGCCACTCTCTCACTTCGTCCCAGCTTACCCTTCCCCCTCCCCATATCCTCAAGTCCATTCTCTACATCTGCATCTTTATTCCTGTCCTGCCCCTAGGTTCATCAGAACCTTTTTTTTTTTTTAGATTCCATATATATGTGTTAGCATATGGTATTTGTTTTTCTCTTTCTGACTTACTTCACTCTGTATGACAGACTGTAGGTCCATCCACCTCGCTACAAATAACTCAATTTCATTTCTTTTAATGGCTGAGTAATATTCCATTGTATACATGTGCCACACCTTCTTTATCCATTCATCTCTCAATGGACACTTAGGTTGCTTCCATGTCCTGGCTATTGTAAATAGTGCTGCAATGAACATTTTGGTACATGACTCTTTTTGAATTATGGTTTTCTCAGGTTATATGCCCAGTAGTGGGATTGCTGGGTCGTATGGTAGTTCTATTTTTAGTTTTTTAAGGAACCTCCATACTGTTCTCCATAGTGGCGGTATCAATTTACATTCCCACCAACAGTACAAGAGGGTTCCCTTTTCTCCACACCCTCTCCAGCATTTATTGTTTGTAGATTTTTTCCAGCTTTTTTTTGTGTGTGTGGTATGCGGGCCTCTCACTGTTGTGGCCCGCCCCATTGCGGAGCACAGGCTCTGGACGCGCGGGCTCAGTGGCCGTGGCCCACGGGCACAGCCACTCCGTGGCACGTGGGATCCTCCCAGACTGGGGCACGAACCCATGTCCCCTGCATTGGCAGGCAGACTCTCAACCACTGCGCCACCAGGGAAGCCCCCATTTGTAGATTTTTTGATGATGGCCATTCTGACTGCTGTGAGGTGATACCTCATTATAGTTTTGATTTGCATTTCTCTAATGATTAGTGATGTTGAGCATCCTTTCCTGTGTTTGTTGGCCATCTGTATGCCTTCTTTGGAGAAATGTCTATTTAGGTCTTCTGCCCATTTTTGGATTGGGTTTTTTGTTTTTTTGATATTGAGCTGCATGAGCTGCTTGTACATTTTGGAAATTAATCCTTTTTCACTTGCTTCGTTTGCAAATATTTTCTCCCATTCTGAGGGTTGTCTTTTCGTCTTCTTCATGGTTTCCTTTGCTGTGCAAAAGCTTTTCAGTTTCAGTAGGTCCCATTTGTTCATTTTTGGTTTTATTTCCATTTCTCTAAGATGTGGGTCAAAAATGATCTTGCTGTGATTTATGTCATAGAGTGTTCTGCCTATGTTTTCCTCTAAGACTTTTATAGTGCCTGGCCTTACATTTAGGTCTTTAACCCATTTTAACTTTATTTTTGTATATGGTGTTAGGGAGTATTCTAATTTCATTCTTCTACATATAGCTGTCCAGTTTTCCCAGCACCACTAATGGAAGAGGTTGTCTTTTCTCCATTGTATATTCTTGCCTCCTTTAACAAAGATAAGGTGACCAGGGGCTTCGCTGGTGGCACAGTGGTTGAGAGTCCGCCTGCCGATGCAGGGGACATGGGTTCGTGCCCTGGTCCGGGAAGATCCCACATGCCGCGGAGCAGCTAGGCCTGTGAGCCATGGCCGCTGAGCCTGCGCATCCAGAGCCTGTGCTCCGCAATGGGAGAGGCCACAACAGTGAGAGGCCTGTGTACCACAAAAATAAAAATAAAAATAGATAAGGTGACCATATGTGTGTGGGTTTATCTCTGGGCTTTCTATCCTGTTCCATTGATCTATATTTCTGTTTTTGTGCCAGTGCCATGCTGTCTTGATTACTGTAGCTTTGTAGTATAGTTTTCTCACTCATTATTAAGAAAAATTGTCTGTGTATTTAAAAATTCGATGTGGGAATTCCCTGGTGGCACAGTGGTTAAGAATCCACCTGCCAAGGCAGGGGACATTGGTTCAAGCCCTGGTCCGGGAAGAACCCACGTGCCATGGAACAACTAGGCCCATGCGCCACAACTACTGAGACTGTGCTCTAGAGTTCACGAGCCACAACTACTGCCTGTGTGCCACACTACTAAAGCCCATGTGCCTAGAGCCCATGCTCCGCAACAAGAGAAGCCACCACAATGAGAAGACCACGGACCGCATGAAGAGTAGACCCTGCTCGCCACTAGAGAAAGCCCACACACAGCAACAAAGACCCGATGCAGCCAAAAATAAATAAATAAATAAATAAATAAATGTATTAAGAAAAAAAAACTTCAGTGCTAGCTCTTCCAAAGCAGAATCGATAGAGATGCCTTTACTGATGTGGAAGAACAAGCTTGCTTCCTATAATAGTTGGGAAAGAAAGGAGGGAGAAATATGAATAGTGGGAAGAGGAAACATAGGTATGTGTTGGTAGAATAGGAAACATAGGTAGAAAACCCTGCCATCTGCTCTTTATCATGTAATGTATATTCTGCCCAATCACTGGCTCTGAAAGGCACCTGGTCTAAGGATGTGCTATGCTAGCGATGTCAGAAGAGCAGAGTATTGCTCCGAGGCCTCTCTATACTCACCATACACTTCAGCCCCTCCCCCCACCCCCAGGCTCCTAGCTATTTCTCAGTCCTTACCAGGCCCTCTGTACTTGGACCTTTGCTCCAGCTGTTTCCTCCTCTAGACACACTCATCCAACTCTCAATC
The DNA here is from genome assembly GCF_964341445.2 of Mesoplodon mirus. Classification (NCBI taxonomy): domain Eukaryota; kingdom Metazoa; phylum Chordata; class Mammalia; order Artiodactyla; family Ziphiidae; genus Mesoplodon; species Mesoplodon mirus. Next base: position 11,052,925 of record NC_138977.1, on the reverse strand, counting down.
TTCCTCCTACTAATTAAATTTTATTCATTTCTCAAGGCCCATTTCAAATGTTACTTTCTTCAAGATACCTTTCCTGATCCTTCTCAAGGGGGCACATTTCTCCCTGTTTGAGCCTCTCAAGCACTATCTTTGGATTTACCAAATGGGCCTTCTATTAGAGTTATCTGTGTTTAATACTTGTTCTTTGACCCCTCCTAGAACTCCTACCAGAAAGGGGTCCATGGCTCACCCATCCTTGCACCTTTAGTGATGCTTAGCACAGTGTCTTGAGCACAAAAGATATTCAACAGATGTGATATTTAATGGAATTCAGAAGAAAATTGAGGAAGGGTAAAGAAGAGACATAATCCTAGAATATTCCCTGCTTTCTCCCTTGGAAAAAGCAAAGAAGGATTCTTTATAAACTCTTCCCATCTTCCAGGCCTCTTGCCCTGTCTGCTTTGAATATGAAATTCAGGTTATTATTATTATTAGTTTTAATTTGGCCATGCCGCACAGCTTGCAGGATCTTAGTTCTCCAACCTGGGATTGAACCCGGGTCCCGGCAGTGAAAACGCCGAGTCCTAACCACTGGACCACCAGAGAATTCCCAGGTTATCATTCTTGTACTTTCCCTTCAGTTAGTTGTGATCCTGAACACAGGTGAGAATACTGATCTAGAGGGACAAGAGTGGGCATAGGCTGATGCCCATAATGAAGAACAGGAAGTACCAGGAGGCCAGAATTGGGATAACCCAGGACTGTTTGCTCATCTCCCACATGGACTTGCTTCATGGCCTTGAAGGTCAATCTCTATATTGGGGCTTTATATCAAGTCCAAAAAAATTATAGTTCAGCTGTGAATTTTTCACAGCTGGGGACCTCCAACAACAGACTCTAGTATCCTGTGGCTTTGTAGTCTCCTCCAGGTAATGGTATATAGGTCAGCCTAAATTTTTAACCCCAATCAAAATATCGGTTTAGGTAGCAATCAGGAAAGATTCTACCAGTTCAGTTTTTTAATGGTGCCCGATTACCCTTGGGGCATTTAATTCTACTAAGCAATTCAGGAGTTCTGGCTACAGCAAGGGCGGATTCCCCCACCAAGCAGCCTCACCCTAGTCTTGCTGCAGAGGCTTCTCTTCTCATAGACACCCCTGCCCATCGGGGGTCAGGGGCCAAGCCTTCTGTACACAGAGGGCTAGTGCTCCCAAATGGCCTGACCTGCTGACAAGGAGGAGAAGTCCACTTGGGGGAGTGTGCACAGTTTCCAGCAGACTTTGGCCTCTGTCCAAGGGTGATGTGAAGTTAAGGAGAGGCTTGCCTTTGGCTCCCCTGCTTCTATCCTGGACACTTCTGTGGAGTGTGTTCCAACCCCGCCTCCCTCCTCTTCCTCCCCCACCATCCTGTGCTCTCTGCCAACCTTGGCTCCAGCCAGGTAACTCTCTTCTGGTGCCCCTTTGTTAAGGCATAAATGCCAGGGTCATCTATTTCCATTATCTAAGATCTAGCCTGGAAGTACAGAACTGGATAGTACCTGTTTCTTCTTCTTCAGCTTCTTCTCTAAGTAGTCCAGATTTTGTTAGTACCCACAACCTCTTGGTTTTCCCAGGGAACAGACCGACTAGACGCTCAGAGAGCAGAGCTGGGAGACCCAGATGATAGGGTCAGTGCTCTCAGACTAGAGGATGAATCCTTCTCCAACCAGGCATCCTTGGGGGCACCTCCTAGATGAATCAGACCTGAGAGAAGAGAACTCATTTTCTTTTTAGCCAGTCTGCACATGTCCCTCTCCTATGTCCTCACACCACACCCCCAACACACACCTGTATCAGGATCTGAATTTCCCAGCCTCACTATCCTTCTCTGTGAGCCCCTCTTCCCAAATGGTCCCTGCCTTTGTTACCTGCCAACAAAAGCCTCTACGGCAACAAGGACCTACTTGTACAGCACAGGGAACTCTGCTCAATATTTTGTAATAACCTAAATGGGAAAAGAATTTGAAAAAGAATAGATACACGGATATGTATAATGGAATCACTTTGCTGTACACCTGAAACTAACACAACATTGTTAGTCAACCATGCTCCAATAAAAATTAAAATTTTTTTTTAAAAAGATGAAAAAATAAGCCTGTACAGCAAACTCTGCCACTTTCTCATACCGGTGAATGAGAAAATGCCCAAACCCCCTACATCAGTGTGCTTTTGCCTGTGAAAAAAGGCGTGCTACCCAACAGAGAGAGGGTGGAAGGGAAGCCGAGGGGCCCCAAGACCATGTCAACCTGCTTTACAGTTTCTCCGGGGCCCCCCGCTGTACAATCCTCAACAATGTACCTTCAACGCTTCTCCAGCAATAAGAGCTGTTCACAAAGGTGCCGTCCCCAGCATATCACACCCCACAGCGGTGTCAACACTGGCTGGTATGCTCAGGAGTGTCAATGCCTGGAAGCTCCTCAGACACATCTCCTGGGAATTCTTCCCTAGGATGGGAGGAAGGGTAATAGAGCTCTTCCCCGTCCATTTCTCTACCCTGATTTTCTTTGGCAAATTCGCAAGTACAAAGGAAGAGGACAAGTGTCGTAGTTAAGGCCAAGGTCTTGAAGTCAGGAAAGTGTGGGTTCAAATTGTGAGTACACAAGTCGTGAGTTTTATGGTTTGGAGCGGATGACTTTAGCTTTCTTGGTCTTCCTTTCCTCCAGTGAATAACGGAGATCGCAGCTAACTCACCAGGTGCTGTGAAGATAACACGTGTCCTTACCACAGTGAAGACTCCACAATGGCGGTCCTTTCCAGGATTGAGTGAGAACTCAGGTCCACATGGGAATATGTGTGTATGGTGCCCCCTGGAACTGCTCAGGTCAGTGCCTGAAGGTACATTTTACCCCATCACTCTGGAGGATATAAGTAAAAAGGAGGATCCTTGAAAGTCCACATCCCTGGTCCGGGAATATCCCACATGTCACAGAGCAACCAAGCCCGTGCACCACAACTACTGAGCCTGTGCTCTAGAGCCCATAAGCCACAACTACTGAAGCTCACGTGCCACAACTACTGAGCCCACGTTCCACCACTGCTGAGCCTGCACGCCTAGAGCCTGTGCTCTGCAACAAGCGAAGCCACCGCAATAAGAAGCCTGCGCACCGCAAGGAAGAGTAGCCCCCGCTCGCCGCAACTAGAGAAAGCCTGTGAACAGCAACGAAGACCCAACGCAGCCAAAAATAAATAAATAAATTTAAAAAATAAAATACAAAGTCCACATGAAGCAGAAGGTAGACAGCTAGTGGGTAATTCTCAGCAGCAGCAATTCCATTTCCAGTTTTGCCTAAGTATAAATTTGGCTCACGGCAATTCTGGAGCGAGAGAGGAAGTAATTCTTTTACATAATTTTTTTCTGTATCAAGGGAATATAATGACACATTGCAGAACTTACTTAAAAGAGAGACTTGCATTTTTAATCCAATAAACACCTTGGACTTTTTAAAAGAGCACTGTGAAAATAGAAAGGAACTTTATTACTGTATGTTCGCGTCAGGCAACTAACTAGAATTTCTGAGTACGTAACGGGGTATTAGGCACGAATAGAAGGGATGTTATGCAGATTAGATATAATTAGACATAACGATTAAACATAATCATTACCATCAAGGAGCTTCTAGTGTCAAGAGCAGAGATTCTTAACCTGAGGGTTATGGATGAACCGTGGAGGACCCATAAAGCTCCTGAAATTGTATACACAAATGTGTGTGTATTTGCTGGCAATTTCTGGTCAGAAGGCCCAGAGCTTTCTTTAGATTCTCAAAGGGATCCACGAGAAAAAAAAAAAAAGTTTAAGAACCACAGATCAAGACTAAAGAATCCTTTAATTGTAGTAATTTTTCCTATGGAATGCCACAAAAATAGACTATTCACAGTCGTCTAATTCTGGGTTTCTCACACTGGTGTACATAAGGGACAAGCTTAATTCTTGGCTTTGCTGAATTTAAAGATAGCCCAAGTCTTTCAGTCCTGTGTAAACATGTGATTTTTCAATACATTTGGATCTCTCAGAAATTGTGCACAAAACATGTGCCAAGATCTATGGCCCCATTGGTATTCCATTTGGGCTGCCTTGAGCTGCACAATAATTTATGACCAGCCTGCTATGTTGAGCCCTCCTCCCTGGATGACTAACAGGAAGAGAACTTTGGCAGCAATGCAACCTTAATGAATGAAAAATGCAAACCTTGCAAATCTCTCTGCATTGAAATCCCCCAGAGTCTGGAAGCAGACACAGTTCCAAAAAGCTTGCATTTCCAAGATGCAATTTACTGCCCTTAGAGGTTTGTTGTGGGCCACCCAAAGTACATAGGCCTGATTCAAACAGATTTTACTGGCCAAGAACATATGGGGATTTTTTTTTTTAACATCTTTATTGGAGTATAATTGCTTTACAATGGTGTGTTAGTTTCTGCTGTATTACAAAGTGAATCACTTATACATATACATATATCCCCATATCTCCTCCCTCTTGCATCTCCCTCCCACCCTCCCTCTCCCACCCCTCTAGGTGGTCACAAACCACCTAGCTGATCTCCCTGTGCTATGCGGCTGCTTCCCACTAACTATCTATTTTACGTTCGGTAGTGTATATATGTCCATGCCACTCTCTCACTTTGTCCCAGCTTACCCTTCCCCCTCCCCATGTCCTCAAGTCCATTCTCTATGTCTGCATCTTTATTCCTGTTCTGTCCCTAGGTTCTTCATAACCATTTTTTTATTAGATTGCATATATATGTGTTAGCATACGGTATTTATTTTTCTCTTTCTGACTTACTTCACTCTGTAAGATAAGATCAAATGGGAAAATCTGTTGATATGAAAATCTTCATGATAATGATAAGTCACATATTATCATTGCATACTTCAGTTTGATTTGCACACAGGGTCAGGAGAGAGAGCTGATCTCTGTTTCCACATTGCTCTGCTGCATTCCTCCACCGTATCTTGAAGAAGGAAGGAGACTCTTAGCTAGTGATACCTTTGTATGGGGTTTTCTTCTAAAAACAAATGTATATTGAGGAAGAAGCTACCACTGAATTCTCACGGGTAGTAGCCAGGAATTTCATTCATAGACTTGAGCTCAGTGAGGTGAAGACTCTGGGGAGGTGCTGGATACAGAAAGGCTGCCTCTTCATCAGCATATGAAAAATAGGCTTTCCTGGGGCAAGGGGGTACTAGTCACCCTAGAAATGGGATTTTATTTCCCCATGCAGGATACAAATTATAGTGCAGGTCTGGAATCCATTATTCAAAACTCTTGAGGCCGGATGTGTTTCGGGATTTGGAATCTTTCAGATTTTTAAAAAGTTAATATGGGGCATATACATAGAATGGATAAACAAGGTCCTACTGTAGAGCACAGGGAACTATAGTCAATATCCTGTGATAAACTATCATGGAAAAGAATATGAAAAAGAATGTATATATATGTATAACTGAATCACTTTGCTATCCAGCAGAAATTAATACAACATTGTAAATCAACCATACTTCAATAAAATTTTTTAAAACTTAATAGGGGGCATATAGTCTACCCCTCAGAGGATGGGACAGCAGCCTATGATCAGATAGACTCCATTTTTTCCTCCTGCCCCCATTAAAGTATTGATCATGCCTCCCCTCGTGCTGCCAAGATGGGTACAACAACTACAAGAATATTATTCTCATACACAGATAAGCAAGAGCAGGGAGAGAAGGACATGGATTTCTCCTCATGTCTCTCTTTTTTTTTTTTTTTTTTTTTTTTTTGCGGTACGCGGGCCTCTCACTGTTGTGGCCTCTCCCGTTGAGGAGCACAGGCTCCGGACGCGCAGGCTCAGCAGCCATGGCTCACGGGCCCAGCCGCTCCACGGCACGTGGGATCTTCCTGGACCGGGGCACAAACCCGTGTCCCCTGCATCGGCAGGCGGACTCTCAACCACTGCGCCACCAGGGAAGCCGTCTCTTTCTTATCATGGAGAAAAAGTCTCTCCTAGAAGCCCTGAGGAGACTTTCTCCAGACACTATTGCACAGAACTGGGTCTGAGATATCATCGAGTACAGATTCCAGGCAAAAGTTTACTCCCTGCACTTGGGAGGGTTATATCCTTCCTAAGCACGTTGCTGCCACAGCTGAACAAAAGTCAGGCTTCTTACTCTTACTCAGGGACTGTGGAAGGAATAGCATTGGATAAGGCAACTAATGGCAACTACTACCCACACTGTAATATAAGAGTCAAGGCAGGGTCCTACTTCCTAGAAAAGGAACGGTAGAAACTGCCTAAATGGCATCTGATTCAATTATTAACCATCTCTGACCCTAATCTATGTGTGTCCTCTAAGAAACCCCTGTGGCCACTGAAACTTAAGACTTGTTACTCAAGTATACACAGACTCGTTTTTATTGATATAACCAGTGTTAGTTAGGGTCCTATCTTAGGACTTGATATTAAGGCACGGTGCTTCACTCAAACAACAATATAATAAGGGAAGACAATGAAGGTAGAGGAAATGGGAGTAAGAGAGTGGAAAATAAAGCTACAGACCAGACCAGGGCATCAGCAAACTATGGCTCTTGGGTCAAATCCAGACTGTTGCCTGCTTTTATAGATATTTATTGGTACACATTCATACCCATTGGTTTACACATTGTCGATCTGCTACAATAGTAGAGTTGAGTGACTGCAACAGAGACCACACAGCCTGCAAAGCCTAAACATTTGCTATGTAGTCTTTCACAGAAGAAGTTTGCTAATCCCTGAGCTGGATCAATTCCCAAAGCCAGGGGATAAGAGAACAAATATAAGAAGATGATGCTCTCCATTCTCAGACCAAGGAAGAGTCCTTGAGAAACTGACAGGGATCCCAATAGATGGGGTAGCATGGCAACAGGGAATCTAGGTTAAGTGTCCTAAAATCTAGTCACAAGGCATGTGGAAACTCACATGGCTGTGGTCATTAGGAAGAAGGAAATAGCCAGGGAAAAGCTGGATCCCAGAGCTCCTGGCAGGACTAAAGGATCAAACAGATGACTTGGGTAGGAACTCACATTGGAAGCCAAAATAGATGCATGGTTCTTCCAAATGGGTTTATGGGGGCTTCCCTGGTGGCGCAGGGGACACGGGTTCGTGCCCTGGTCCGGGAAGATCCCACATGCCGCGGAGCGGCTGGGCCCGTGAGCCATGGCCGCTGAGCCTGCGCGTCCGGAGCCTGTGCTCCACAACGGGAGAGGCCACAACAGTGAGAGGCCCGCATACCGCAAAAAAAAAAAAAAAAAAAAAAAGGTTTATGAACGAGGGAGGAGTGGGGAAGCTTGTGCGTGCATGGTTGTGTGTGTGTGTGCGTGCGCGTGCATGTGTGTGTGAACATAAATGCAAAAGTCTGAAGGCAACAACTCCGTAATTAGGGTGAGAGTCCCACAGATGAGCAACTGCAAACCAGGAAAATTAGGTCAGCACAGATTTGTAGCACAGAGTCAGAGCTTGGGTATTCTATTTGCGATAAACCTGCAAGAGAGCTGTATAGTAATCCTTCACTGGTTAGAGGGGAACCTAGGGCTGTTAAATTATTCCTGCCTCAAGTCAGAACTGTTCCAGGAAGTATCTGGAACTGAGCCCCATGGGGAGAGATCAGTAGCTCAGCTGAGAGTCACTGGGAGCAGCAGAGGCAGGGAGACTGGGCAGATGAATAAACCTAACTACTTCCACTGGGGGCAATTCCTTGGTACTGTTGATCTAGAATCACCACCCTCTACCTTAGATAGCATTAAAGAAAAACCAATTGTTTTTCAACTCTCTTTTTTTCAAGATTCCCTTCTATCTGTGTAAGTACAGATCCATCAGCTACATCTTTCTTCCCCAGTCTGTACTTTAATAATGATGTTGTACCATCATGCAAGACTATATTTTAGGTTAATGTTTCCTGGTGGCAGCTGGAAAGGCACCTTAACATGAATATTAAAAAATACTTGGAAATTGCATTGTGAGATGGGCTTCCTGCAGACAGAGAATCCACCCCACAGTGTGAGGATTCTTAAGGCTCCATCAGAGAGGGTGTCCCCTTCTGGGAGGCAGTGTCCTTAACTCTACCTGTTCTTCTGCAGCCCAGAAGATCTCATAGGAAAGCTTCCCTAAACCTTGGAGATTACTGAACTCCCAGAGTTATAGCTTGTGTGAGTCCGGGGCTTCTGAACGTTTTCCCAAGAATTCCTGGCCTTTTAACCTTCTGGTTCCTTCTGTCTTCGCTCCTACATCTGTTTCTCTAATCTGAGTTTCATCCTGTTATGGACTGAATTATGTCTTCCAAGAAAACATGTTAAAGTTCTAACCCTCAGTACCTCAGAATGTGACCTTATTTGGATGGAGGGTCTTTGCAGATGCAGTCAAGTTAAGATGAAATCATAAAGTTGGGCATTAATCCAATATGACTGGTGTCCTTCTAAAAAGGGGAAATTTGGTTACAGGAGCAGACCCTCACAGAGGGCTAATGAAGTGAAGATGTACAAGGAGAAGATGGTCCTCTATGAGACAAGGAATACCTAAGGCTACCAGAAGCTAGGAGACAGCTTTCCCCAGCACCTTCAGAGGGAGAATAACCCTGCTGACATTTTAATATCAGACTCCTGGCCTCCATAACTGTGAGACAATGTGATTCTGCTGTTTTAAGTTATCTAGTTTGTGGCACTATTTTACAGCAGCCCTAAGAATCTCATACATATGCTCTACAGGCCTGCGATCAGAGCTCTGGCCCTTGCCTTGAAGTACCACCAAATCTGCTCAGGCTGGGCCTCTCCTGGGTTTACCACTTGGGTTCCCCAGAGCAGTGGCTGCACAGCCTCCACACTGCAGCCTGTCCCTCACACTCTACCTTCAGAGATACCTCACACTACAAGAAGCCACCTCAGAAGTGTAGGCTGGGCCCCTGACCAGGCCCATCTGCCATCTCAAAAGCTCTTGGAGTTCTAGAAGAGAAAACCTCTCCCTTTCATTTCACTATCATGAAGTTTAATGCTGGGGTTTAGGTTGCTGCTTAGATTTGCACCTACAGGCCTTTGTCACTATCAACAGAACGGAGCAGCAAGAAGATCTAGGTGTTACAGTGAAGAGGTGGAAAGAGAAGAGAGTTTGGGGCCCTTCCTTTAACTCAGCCTTGGCTTGACCTGATGGAGGGGCTGGTCCTCAGCAATAAACTCTCAGCATGGTCAGGAGGGCATAATCTTGAAACGGAATGGCCAATCCAAGGGGCCTACTTAATCTGGATGAAACATAATTGTCAAACAAGCTGAAACACTCAGGTCATCTCTAAAGAAAAGTTCTCTTTTTTTCCTCTTCTAAATAAAATGCGTTGAGTTAGGGAGAACCATGTTATGATCTCGGTTAGTGGTAAACATCAAACCAGGATCATTGCAGGTAGCACACCCTGGTTAGAGAAATCAAAAGCATGAGCTCTAGGGGCAGACAGAACGGAGTGTGAATTACAGTTCTACCTCTTCTTGGCTCTATAACCTTGGGCAAGTTCCACAGTCTCGGTTTCCTCACCTGTAAAAGGAAAATAATAATAATGATCACAGGATTATTATAAGAATTATGTGAGCTAATCGTGCCAAGGGTTTAGCACAGTGCCTGCCTAATCCTTCCAGAGGTTGTCTAGTCCACATTTAAAAAGGCCACCTCTCTAAGCTAAGTGGATGGGGGTTAGTGGGAGGCCCCTACCTGTTATCGGGTACTGTGTGTGGTTGTCGATAACAGGAATTTGAAATAATGGTTTAAACGAGATAGAAGATATTCATTCTCTCTCTCTCTCTCTCTCCATCTCCCTCTCTCTCCTCTCTTTCTCTCCCTTCCCCTTCCCCTCTCACTCTCGTCCTCTGTCTCAGAGAAACTGTGGGCAGCCCAGGGCAAGTATGGTGGCTCACACTCACCAGGGACTCATGATCCTTAACCCTCTCCTCTTTGCTCAGGCCTCCTTATCATGTTGTTTCCTTCCTCAAGTTCATTTCATAAGACAAGATGGAACCCAACCATGACATCTGCATCACAGACAGCTGTCTGTCTCCTTGAAGGAACCTTTTCAGAGTCTCAACCAACAACTTCTGTTCACACTTCATTAACCAGACCATAGTCACATGGTCACACCCAGGTGCAGAGTGGGCTGCAAAAGGTAGGTTTTTAGCGGGGGCACTTCACTTTTCCAAATAAAATCAGAATTCTCTTACTGAGGAAGAGGAGAATGGATTTTGATAAGCAGCTCTGGTCTCTGGGAAAAGAGTCTTCAATCTTCTCTAAGTTAATCTTCACACAGGCTTGGAGCAGGAAGGGACCCGCGGCTCTGAGGTCCAGAGAGAAAGAATGGTCACCCAGAGAGGCCAAGAGAGTGCTGAATCTAGGAGATTAGTCAGGATCTCCTTGATCTAACAGCGAAGACAGAAGAGGAAGAGGTCCAGGAAGAAATGAAGGCCCTGACTTGATAGAGCTTCTCAACATTTTATTTTTATTTATTCATTTTTTAATTTATTATTTTCTTTCTTTTTTTTTTTTTTTTTTTTTTTGGCTGCATCAGGTCTTAGCTGTGGCACGCAGGCTTCTCTCTAGTTGTGGCATGCGGGTTTTTCTCTCTCTAGTTGTTGCACTCGGGCTCCAGAGAGCGGGGGCACTGTAGTTTGCGGCACGTGGGCTCTCTGGTTGAGACGCGAGAGCTCAGCAGTTGTGGCGCAGGGACTTAGTTGCCCCATGGCATGTGGGATCTTAGCTCCCCTACCAGGGATCGAATCCACGTCCCCTGCATTGGAAGGCGGATTCTTTACCACTGGACCACCAGGGAAGCCCCTCTCATCAGTTTAGAGAACAGAACTTGAACAAGTCTGCATATCACTGCCCACTATGGTCTGGTGCTTTTTTAATGCCTGAAAGGCAAATGATGTAAAAATAAATCCTGGACACAGAAACCTGAGTCTGAGAACTGAGACTACTGCTCCCTCAGTGTGGGGCTTTGAACAAGTCACTCTCCTTCTGGAGACAGAGGCAGGAGAAGGAGTAACATTTATGGAGTGCCTGTTTTAAAGAAGCTTCATATACTTCATATCATTTTATCCTAACAATGGTGAGGCAGATATGCCTAATTCAGAGTATAGATGATTAAACTGAGGATCAGAGAAGCTCTAAAATCCCTAAGGTAGTCTAGTCCCTTAGGGAGACCTCTGGCCCAACACCCTTGATAATGCTACACTCCAGCCATATGGAAATCTTTCCAGTTCTTCAAATGTTCTACCCCATCTTTCCCCCCCACCTTTGTGTACACCATTCCCCCTGCTCGGCACACTCTTCCACCTCGTCATCTGGTGAACCCCAACTCACCCTTCAAGTCTCAGCTGAAAATTCCCTTTGCTCAACAAGGCCGTTGCCCAAACCAGAAACCAGGTTCTGCTTCCTGTCTAAACTTCTTCTTCCCTTGCACTTCCCCCCGTCAGGGCGCTCATCACTGGGAATGTCTTGCTTAATGACTACCTCCCTCACTGGAATGAGACCCACTGCTGTTTACTGCTGTGGTCCTCACTTCCAACAAAAAGCCCAGCGTGGGCTTCCCTGGTGGTGCAGTGGTTAAGAATTTGCCTGCCAATGGAGGGGACACGGGTTCAAGGCCTGCTCGGGGAAGATCCCACATGCCGCGGAGCAACTAAGCCTGTGCACCACAACTACTGAGCCTGCGCTCTAGAGCCCGCAAGCCACAACTACTGAGCCCACGTGCCACAACTACTGAAGCCTGCGCGCCTAGAGCCCGTGCTCTGCAACAAGAGAAGCCACCCAATGAGAAGCCCACGCACCACAAGGAAGACTGGACCCCGCTTGCCACAACTAGAGAAAAGCCCGCTCACAGCAACAAAGACCCAAGGCAGCCAAAAATAAAAATAAATAAAAATAAAATAAAAAAACAAAAGCCCAGCATATCCCAGGCACTTAGGAAACGTGCAAGAATTCACAAGTTGTTTAATTTAATCTGACGGTAGAAATACATGTTGATTTATTTACATTAACTGAACCCATTTTAGAAAATACTGTTCCACATATTAAAACTGTTCTCCTTCCCTGGGATTCAAGGCTCTTCAGAATCTTTCCAGCCTTCCTTATCAGTGGTCCCTGTTCTCACCTTCCTACATCGGGGCCTTGAGGATAATTATTTTCTCCATCTGGAATGTAAGATTCTGGTCTCTTATCTGCCCTGAAACATAACCACCCAGCACAGCACAGCTTAGATTCAACCTCCTCCATGGAGGCTACTCTGCCTCTGCAATTAACACTAATGTCTCCCTTCCCGGAATACTTCTTAGAGCACTAAAATCCTGACCTGGTCATTCTGCATCTGGTGTTCATGGCCTTCTTGCTTTACAGTTGTATTTTTCAAACATTAACCACTATTTTCTCCCTGGGTTTTCCTACTTCTTTCCTCTCCCTGCCTCATTTAAGGACATGGTCAGACCTGGCCACAGGGAAGGAAGCAGGAAGAAAAGAAATTTCTGAGTTTGTGTCCCACTGATGAAATTTCCAAAGTGATTTTAAAAATGAGATCAAAGTGAGGAAAGACTAACAAAGAGTCCCCCCTTGGGGCTGGGTGGAGAGAGGAGTAGGAAGGAGCCATGCTGAGCCAAGAGACATCAGTGGAGCCAAACAGCGTGTTTCTCCACCCGTTTTAGGACAGAAGCCTGGGGAGGGATCGAGATCCCTGAGAGGTGTGGGGTCTGAACAGGCATCTGCCTGATGCTTACCACACAGAGCTCCAGGGAGACGTAAGACCCCAGAGGAGCTCTCTGAAGATGGGTCTGAGCAGAGAAGCACCAAAACATCACAAGTATCCTTAATCTCAGGTTGGCAAGAAAGAAGCCGAATTACTCTTGGGCCTCCCATGCACAGCATGGGAGTATTCGAGAAATTTACAGGACCTAAAGGGACCATGCAGACCCTTTAGAAATGAAGGACATCTTAGTGGCAATCTCTACATAAAAGCAGCTAAAGCGGTGGATGCTGCATGGACAAATCATTCAAGGAACAGGTGGACCCTCTCCCAACACCTGGCCACTATTTATACCCTCTAAAGCTTAGACAACTTGAAGATTAACCCTACTGGACTATAAGCTTCTGGATGGCAGAGATGCCAAAAAGCTTCATATTGACAAAATCGTGTTTCCTAGAAGGAAATTCTTGTTCTTAAACTGGAGTCTCCTAGAGGTATATTCCTCTAAGCCAACCCACTGATACCCTGAAGCCTGGGTTACTACACATGGAACTCTGGGGAGAAAAAAAAAAAAACTACTTTATCCCACTGTAGAGAGAAAAGGATGTCAGCACTGAAAAGGCCCCCTGGTGGCTCTATGGAACAGAGGCTGCTGAAAGGGTATCTGGGGGCCACGTCTCACCTCAATTGTGCTTTCAGTATGGACAGTAGGCCATCGAGCTCTTTGCAATGATGACCATCTCAACTAGGCCTCAGAGCTCCCACTTCTGCAATGGTGGAAGTGGACTAAGGGTCTTCATTGAGTGTTCTCTACCTTTCTATACTGTTGTTAATGTATGTGTTTCTATCAATTTACTGAAATTTTATATTTAGGTATCTAAGTGCAGGGATAAAAGGGAAAAAAGAAGGCTCTTTGTTGGAATACATTAGTGCTTACATTTATATGACCTTAAATGACCATGAAAAAATGGGTAAAAGAAATCCTGTGAAAGTATGCACAGGTTATAATAGTTTCATACTCCACTGCAAAACTGCATATGCTTGTGCAATAACTGCATGAAAATTCTTAAGGTATGAAATAAGAGGATAAAACATTGACTAGAAAGCAGTGCTATTTTTGGAAATTGCCAAGTAGTGTACAGATTTTAAACATCCTAACTTTGTTTTTATTGACTCAGAATGGCTCACAATTATAATAAGATAATAACTATGGTTTTTGTTTCAGCCTTTGCTCATTGCCAGCTTCAACTTCTTGTCATGCAATTAATAATCTGAAGATCTTTCATCCCTTATCCAGGAATTCAAAGACGTAACTGTTTCCAGATAAATATATCATCATTTTTCACTGAGGAAATCTCTGGACTTAACATTCTCATAAAAAAAGAAAGAAAACAGAACCACAATAAAACATATGGCTAAATCATTAGCTATAATTTGTGCAAAATAATTTTGACAATGAACGTAGATAGACAGTGGGTTCTGGAAATCACACTTTTTACATCAGGGGGTTTGGAAGTCTGAGGTGAAAGGGCTGACATTCACAAACATCCCAATGGCAGCAAAACACTGTCAGGGTCTCCTGTGGGCACTTTCCAGCCTTGCACCTTGGATTCTAATTGCTATTTAGATGTGGCATATCCTTTTATCTCATGCTTCCCGAGCTTGGCTATTCGTAGATTTATAGATCTAGCAATACCCAGGTCTTTAGTGGCTTTGTCTTTGGTGCTGTCTGGATCAGCATTTTTATCAAGCAGTTTGGAGGAAGGTGGAGGTGAGGGAGAAGGTTGCTCCCCAGTGACCAGGTGAGGCCAATGAGGTAACCAAGGTCATTCACTCATGTAGACAAGAGTACTTCTAGGCTGAGTCCTCTATCAGGATGACCGGATTCTCCCAACTTCCTTTCTGTCTTACTGAAATTTGTATCTGTAGTTGCCCCCAGTTCTAGTTATTCCATTTGCTTTGCAATTCAGACTTGTCCCGGGCTACAGATTTCTGACACCCCCATCTCAGTACCTTTTACGAAAATATCTGTGGCCAGCTCAGCTGTCTGACCACAGTCCAGCCTTCTAGATATGGTGCAACATCTGATACCCAATTGAGACCCCAGTCACTGACTGAGTATGCCCCCAGATTGGGTTTCAGACAAGCCTAATCATGCTAGGGTACAAGAGAGCAAAGTCTTCACATCTGTGGATGACACGAAGCTAGGAGAGATGGCGAATACGATGGAGACTTTTAAAAGCTCTTGAGTAGTTCAGAAGCCTGGTTCAAGAGCAACAAAATGAGATTTAACAGCCGTGAGTTTGAATTTCAAATACCATCTCATAAATATAGATGATGGAAAAAATGCCTTGACTGTTTTATGTGAAAAGATCGGGCTGTTTTTGTTGATCATAAGTTCAGTGTGATGTGACTTAGCTGCTCTAAAAGCTAATCCTCTTGTGGGCTGCATTAATAGGATTGCGTCCAAATCATGCAAGGCCATAATCTCTGTAGGCGCACCTTCAACTGGTCAGGCAACAGCTGACTACTCTGTTGTGACCGTCGTTCTACAAGGGGGTCATTAACAACCACAGACAATTCTGGGGAAACAGACCAGGATGCAGAGGTCTGTGCTCTCCACAGCACAGAAAATTGTTGGGCCAATTGTTTAGCCTGAGCAGTGGCTCTCTATCTATTGAAACTCTTGGTTCCACAGAAGACTCAGCAGGCTTAGGCAAGAGGGGGTCATGAATCCTAATGATATAGACAGGGCTGCCACTCAGATCAGACACATAGGTATGGCTGAACTAGTTTTTTATCTCTGGCTTCTGCTCTGATTCATTGGTTCCCATAGAGTACTGGCTTTAAATATTTTGAATATCACCCCTGGAAACAGGAGTGCCTCAGAGAATCCAGGGCTAGAATATAGCTGAGCTTTAGGAAGGACTAGAGCCTGGAAATGGAATGTCACTGGAGGCTGGCAGTATTGGCTCTCTTCTCCTCCCGTCTGCTTCGTTCATCTTTGTCTGTATGAGACAGCTTTCTCTAATCCCTAGTCCATTGCCAGAAACTGGCTTTCTCTCGATTCCAGCTCCAAGTTCCCAAAAGAACTTGGGTTAGCATGGGATGCCTACCCTATCCCTATCAACTGTGGCCAAGTGCATGGAGTACATTAGACAAACATGGCTGCAAGAAACCCACCCCTATGGGGAATTCCCTGGAGGTCCAGTGGTTAGGACTCCATGCTTTCCCTGCCGGGGCCTGGGTTTGATTCCTGGTTGGGGAATTGAGAACCCCCAAGCCCCAAGGCGCGGCCAAAAAAAACCAAAAAAACAAAACCGTCCCCTATGATTGAGATGGGGATGATTAAGGAGGTCATTCTGTGGTGAGAAAATACCCAAAAAGTTTTGTAGCACTTTCTTAACTTTCTTTGATGTCATAAGCCCCTTTGAAAAGTTGGGGAAACATGTTTTCCTCTATACAAAAATACACACAAATTTTGTTTAGACTTTCAAGAGATTCCTAGAACCTTGGGATATATCCGTGAACCCCACCGTAAAATAACCTGACCTAGAGACGAAATACTTAGGGGAGAAAATATGAATGTCTTCCTTCAAATAGCTGAAGAATTGTTGGAGAAGAAGATTAAAATTATGTAAACACATGCATAGGAAAAAGATTAGAATGCTATATAAAACTGAAAACGTGGTTCCCTTTGGAGATAGTGTAATGGGTGATTCTTTTTTGTGTGTTTCCCAATTTATCCTGCCGGGAATATCTATGGTTAGTTTTATAATCACGTAAAGCATTTTTTTTTTTTTTTTTTTTTTTTTGCAGTACGAGGGCCTCTCACTGTTGTGGCCTCTCCCGTTGCAGAGCACAGGCTCTGGACCCGCAGGCCCAGAGGCCGTGGCTCACGGGCCCAGCCGCTCCATGACATGTGGGATCCTCCCAGACTGGGGCACGAACCCACGTCCCCTGCATCGGCAGGCGGACTCTCAACCACTGCGCCACCAGGGAAGCCCAGCATTTTTTTAAAATAAATTTATTTATTCATTTGTTTGTTTTTATTTTTGGCTGTGTTGGGCTTTCGTTGCTGCACGTGGGCTTTCTCTAGTTGCAGCGAGCAGGGGCTACTTTTCGTTGCAGTGTGTGCGTTTCTCAATGCGGTGGCTTCTCTTATTGCGGAGCACGGGCTCTAGGCGCGTGGGCTTCAGTAGTTGTGGCACGTGGGTTCAGTAGTTGTGGCTCACGGGCTTAGTTGCTCCGCGGCATGTGGGATCTTCCCGGACCAGGGCTCGAACCCGTGTCCCCTGCATTGGCAGGCAGATTCTTAACCACTGCGCCACCAGGGAAGCCCCATGTAAAGCATTTGTTAAAAAGAAACGTAATCAAAATTTCAAATGCTTCAGAGTTTAGAAGAGTGGGTAAAACTGATAAGAACGGAGATTTTGACTCAATGGTACTGGTAGTCTTAGGAGTAATCACAATGTCCCTGAATCGATCCTTGCCCTCCTATAATCTGTTCTCAGAGCAGAAGCCACTTGTGTTAAAACATAAGTCAGAGTATTTCTCTCTGCTCAGAACCCAGCAAGGGCTCCCCGATTCACTCAGAGCAAGAGCCACAATAAGGCTATAAGGCTCTATGTGACCTGACCCATGTTGTGCCCCCATGTCATCTCCGACAGCTGTCCTCCAGCTCATTCTGATTCCTCGTTCCTCAAATTTCCTCACTTCCTGAAGTCTCTGCACATGACATGTTCCCAGTAAGGCCCACTCAGTTTTAAATTGCATACCTCACCACTGTTGTCACTCTCCATGGCTCCTGCCCTACTCTCTTTCTTCCTTTCTTCTTTTTAAAAATAGTTAATTAGGGACTTCCCTGGCGGTCCAGTGGTTAAGACTCCCGTGCTTCCACTGCAGGGGGCATGGGTTCCATCCCTGGGCAGGGAACTAAGATTCCGCATGCTGCACGGCCAAAAAAAATTTTTTTTAATTGATTAATTTTTAATTGAAGTACAGTTGATCTACAATGCTGTGTCAGTTTCAGGTATACAGCAAAGTGATTCAGTTACATATATATATCTTTATCTATATCTATGTATATATGTATATCTTTTTCAGATTCTCTTCCATTATAGGTTATTCCAAGATATCAAAGATGTGGTATATGTGTACAATGGACCTACTTGCTTTCTTTTCCTCATAGGACTTATCACCTTCTAAAATACTATGTAAAATTTTTATCATCTGTTTCTCCTCACTGGAATGTAAGCTCCATGAAGACAGAGGATTTTGTCTTTTCTTTCTTTCTTTCTTTTCTTTTTTTTTCTGGTTTGCTTAATCCCAAGCATCCAGTGCCTGGCTAATAGTGGACACTCAACAGACATTTGCTGGAGGAAGGGAGGGAGGGAAAAAAAGACTTGCAGTGGTCGAGCAGAGACAGAATGGTTCTCTCACAGAAGGAATTCCTGATATGGGGGAGAAGCCTGGACAACTTTGAAGTTTCATTGCAAATGTGAGATTCTACATGATACGACTCTTCCCTTCTACCACCATAACC
Organism: Mesoplodon mirus; assembly: GCF_964341445.2. Taxonomy (NCBI): domain Eukaryota; kingdom Metazoa; phylum Chordata; class Mammalia; order Artiodactyla; family Ziphiidae; genus Mesoplodon; species Mesoplodon mirus. Next base: position 11,034,658 of record NC_138977.1, on the reverse strand, counting down.
CAGATTTTTACTTACTTAGATTACTTGCTGATTGTCTTAGACAGGAATCATTTGGATGCAAGGAAGAGAAACCACTCAGGTTACATTAAATAAAAAGCAAAGTTTTAATTTAACGTATGGAATCTCATGGATTCCAGGGGCAAGAACTCCAGGGTGGCCCCTTGAGGAGCTGAAACCAGGATTGTCTCTGCCTTCCTGGTACTTCATGAGATTTAATCTCTCCCTCAGCAGACATCTCATTTCTCCTTCCTGGAGAGCAACAAGACCTCCCAGCTCCAGGGCCCATCACTAACTAATTAAAGTCTCTGTCTCAAATCCAAATTCTTCAAGAGTGAATCTGATTAGCTTATCAATTGTTTTCCCATTCATCAAGTGGTCCTGTCAGCTGTCAACGGAGGCAAGAGCATCAGAGGGTGCAACCATGACCAAAGAATCCACCCTGGTGGGCTTGGGAAAGGAAGCAGTTCTCAGAGAAGCAGCACATGAGCTGAACAGGCAAATTGGCGAACACTCCAAGGCACCACCCCACTGGAATCTAACTGCACTAACATTCTCAACAATCTAATTTCATTTCCCCAGCAATTTCCTGTCTGGAAGAGGTTGCTGATTTCTTTGAAGCTAAAATCGGCACATCCCTCACTTATAAAAATAATAAACAGCTTTCTGAGAAACTTCTGAGGAAATTTTTCTACCACCTGGAAAAGCACAGGGAGAGGATTCATCTCCTAGAATAAGAGTTGCAGGGACTTTACCCTGAAACAGAGCTGCAAAATGTCACAAAGTTCTGCACCATGAGCACAGATGTATATAAAATTGCTTTTTATAACAATATTTTTTTAAATTGAAGCATAACACAAATACACAAATGTGCACAAATCATAAGTGTTCAGCTGGATGAATTTCCAAAGTAAACACACCCTTGTAGCCAGCACCCAAATCAAGAAATCAGCAGCATCATCCTATGTCCCACCTCCCCTCTGTTCGCCCCACCACCCCCAAACACACACTATCGCCTGACTTCCATAGATTAGTTTTGCCTAAGTTTAAAGTCTTTGGCCCTTTTTTTCCTACTGGGTTGGCCATCTTGTTTTGTTTTATTTTTAAAGCAACTTTATTGAGGTATGATTGACATGCAATAAAGTATACATATTTAAAGTGCACAGTTTAATAAATTTAGGTATATGTACATATCATGAAACCATCACCACAATCAAGCCCTCCCAGCCCCAGGCAACCACTGATCCATCATTGGTTGGATCAAGGATATCATTATCAATTGTTTATATTTCTAAAATTTTATATAAATGGAATCACATAGTACATTTTTGTCTGGCTTCTTTCACTCAAAATAATTATTTTGAGATTCATCCATGTCAGTACATGCATTACTAGTTCATTTCTTTTTACTGCTAAGTAGTAACCCATTGTATGGATAATACTACACTTTGTTTATCCGTTAACCTGTTGATGGGCATTTGAGTTGTTTCCAGTTTGGGGCTATTTAAAATAAAGGGGTTAAGAACATTTGCGCACAAGTCTTTGAGTGAACATATGATTTCATTTATCCCAGGTATTTAGGAGTGGAATGTCTGGGTTATATGTTATGTGTATGTTTAACTTTATAAGAAACTGCCAAAATGTCTTCCATTTTACATTCTCACAAGCAGTGTTTGAGAGTTTCAGCTGCTCCATCTTCTAACTCTTGACATAATCAACCTTTTCAATTTTATGCATTCTAATAGGTGTGTGGTGGTATCTCATTGTGATTTTAATCTGTGTTTCCCTAATGACTAACGATTTTGAGAACATACATGTTTTGCTATGGCTTATTTGCCATCTGTATGTCTTTTTCAGTTGTGTCCATAAAAATCTTCTGCTCATGTTTTAATTAGGTTGTTTGTTTTCTTATTATTAAGTTTTTTTTTAAGAATTAACTTTTTTTTTAATAGATTTTATTTATATATTTATTTATTTTTGGCTGTGTTGGGTCTTCACTGCTGCACATAGGCTTTCTCTAGTTGCGGCGAGTGGGGGCTATTCTTCGTTGCGGTGCACAGTCTTCTCATTGCGGTGGCTTCTCTTGTTGTGGAGCATGGGCTCTAGGCGTGCGGGCTTCAGTAGTTGTGGCACGTGGGCTTCTCATTGCGGTGGCTTCTCGTTGCGGAGCACGGGCTCTAGGCGCACCGGCTTCAGTAGTTGTGGCATGTGGGCTCAGTAGTTGTGACTCATGGGCTCTAGAGTGTAGGCTCAGTAGTGTGGCACATGGGCTTAGTTGCTCCACGGCATGTGGGATCTTCCTGCACCACGGCTCGAACCCATGTCCCCTGCTTTTACAGGCAGATTCTTAACCACTGTGACACCAGGGAAGCCCTTATTATTAAATTTTGATAGTGCTTTATTTATTCTGGAGACAAGTCCTTTATCAAATATGTGATTTGCAAATATTTTCTCCCTCATTTTGTGGCTTGTCTTTTCATTCTCTCAGTGGTGTCTTTCAAAGAGCAGAGATTCTTAATTTTGATAAAAGTCCAATTTATCATTTTTTTCTTTCATGGATCATGCTTTGAGCATCATATCTAACAGATCTTTGCATAACTCAGTCACGCAGATTTTCTCCTATGCTTTCTTCCAGAAGTTTTCTTTTTATCAGGTTTTACTTTTCTATTTATAATCTATTGTGAGTACCCTTGTGCATGTGCCGAAGGTATGGACTGAATTTATTGTTGTTGTTTTTGCATTTTGATATCCAATTGCTTCAGCATCAATTATTGAAAAGACTATCCTTTCTTCTTTGAATTGCCTGGGCACCTTTGTCAAAAATCAATTGACGATATATGTGTGAGTCTATTTCTGGACTCTCTATTCTGTTCCATTAATCCATTTGTCTACATTTTTTTCTTTTCCATTATAATTTATTATAAGACATTGAATATAGTTCCCTGTGCTATACAGTAGGACCTTGTTGTTTATCTGTTTTATATATAGTAGTTTGTATCTGCTAGTCCCAAGCTCCTAATTTATCCCTTTCTTCTTCTTCCCCTTTGGTAACCATAAGTTTGTGCTCTGTGTCTCTGGGTTTGTTTCTGTTTTGTAAATAAGTTCATTTGTTTCATTTTTTTAGATTCCACATGTAAGTGATATCATATGATATTTGTCTTTCTCTGTCTGACTCACTTCACTTAGTATGATAATCTCTAGTTGCATCCATGTTGCTGCAAGTGGCAATATTTCATTCCTTTTTATGGCTGAGTAATATTCCATTGTGTATATAAATAAATATATATATATATTTATATATAAATATAAATATATATATATATATATATATATATATATATATATATATATATATATAACATCTTCTTTATCCATTCTTCTGTCGATGGACATTTAGGTTGCTTCCATGTCTTGGCCATTGTAAATAGTGTTGCTATGAATATTGGGGTGCATATCTTTTCGAATTAGAGTTTTTGTCTTTTCTGGATATATGCCCAGTGGTGGGATTACTGAATCATATGGTAACTCTATTTTTAGTTTTTTAACATTTGTCTATCTTGATGCCAATACTACACTGTCTTTATTACAGTGGGTTTATATGTCTTGAAGTCAAGTAGTATAAGTTTTCTAACTTTGTTCTTTTTCAAAGTTGTTTTAGCTATTCTAGGTACTTTGCATTTCCATATGAAGTTTAGAATCAGCTTATCAATTTTGCAAAAAAAAAAAAAACCCAGCTTGCTGAGGTATTGATTGGTATTGTGTTAAATTTACAGATCATTCTGGGAGAAAACTGGTAACTTAATAATATTGTCTTCCCACTCATGAACTCAGTATATCTTACTTAGGTCTTTTTTAATTTCTCTGAGCGATACTGTGTCTTGAATCTCTGGATTTACAGTTGCAACAAATTTGAATATTTTTTGGCCATTATCTTTTCAAATATTTTTCTGTGCTCCCCACTTTGGAGACTCCAATTACATGCCTATAGGCCATTAGAACTGGTTCCATTTTCACTGATGCTCTGTGCATTTTTTTCAATCTTTTTTTTCCTCTCTCTGTTTCATATTTCTATGTGTTTAAATTCACTAAACTTTTCTTCTGTGATGTCTAATCTGTCATTAATTGCATGTAGTACATTTTTCATGTCAGTCATTATAATTTTCATCTCTAGAGGTTTGATTTAGGTCTTTATAATATCTTCCATGTCTCTACTTCACATGTTAAGTCATTCCTCTAGCTTATTGAACATATGAGATATAGTTATAACAACTATTCTGTTTGCCAAATAATTTTACCATCTATATCATTTCTGGGTTGGCTTCAGTTGATTTTTCTCCTCATTGTGAGTCATACCTGCTTCTTTGTAATTTTTGATCAAGGTCAAATCAAGAATTTTTGATTAGTAAATCAGATTTTATAAACAGTGGAAGAAGCATGGACTTAAAACAAGGCATGCTAATTAGGTTTTGTCAAATTTTACAAAAATATGTGATATATATTTATACTAAAACTATATAATCTTCAGATTTAGGAGTGCAGTGAGTTAATATTTTTAGCAGATTAAAGGAGTATTAAATACTGGTACAAGTTGGAAATTGAGAAAACTGTGGGTAGAATTATAGAAAATTAGTTGGTGTTAGAAATTTTTTTCCCTATGAATATATTGAGCTCTGATTTAGGACATAGTTAAGTTTCTTGGGAGCAGTTTGAACCTGTGGGATCTTGTTATTAAGTTTTCTTAGGCAGAGTCACAGCAGCATTTAGTCTAGGGCTAATTTTTAATTTTTCCCACTACTAAGACGAAATCCTACAGTGCTTTGTGAATTATGATGTTTTTCGCTCTGGCTGAAAGAACAGGAGCTATTTCCACCCTGAATGATTCCCTGGTGATTTTTTTTTTTTTTAGTTATTTTTTTAATAAGTTAAAAAAATATATTTATCTACTTATTTGGTTACACCAAGTCTTAGTTGAAGCACATGGGCTCCTTAGTTGAGGCCAGAGGGCTTCTTAGTTGCAGCACGCATGTGGGATCTAGTTCCCTGACCAGGGATCAAACCTGGGCCTGCTGCATTTGGGAGTGCTGAGTCTTACCCACTGCACCACCAGGGAAGTCCCTTCCCTGGTGATTTTTCCCTGTAGTTCTTTCTGGTGATTCTTGTCCTAGTGTCAGGAAGTTTCTTCACCTACATCTGCTGATTCAGCTGAAGACATGAGGGGACCACCTGAGTGGGGATGGCCAGAGCTCTCTCTCTCAGTGTAGCTCTTTCCTGTCTGGTCTAGTGTCCTGCGACCTCTAACTGCTTTAGCCTCTCTGAATTCCCAGATCCATCTCCTCAATTCAGAGAGGACTGCAAGCGCGCTGTGCTGTGACCTAGAAAGTAAGGCAGTAAACAAGCAGCGCTCTCCTTGTTTGTTTTACCTTGGGTGTTTCATATATCTTGTCCTTTTAAAAAAAGTTGTTTCAGTAAGGTGGGCAAATCTATTCTCTTTCACTCCATCTTGGTTGAAAGCTGAAGTCTTGGATTGCCTATCATCTTCTTACTGATTCTAGGAGTATTTATATATTCCAACTACAAGCCCTTTGACAAATAAAGGAATTAAAATATCTTCTTCAACTCTATCTTCTTCCACTCTGACTTGTTTTTATATTCTCTTAAACATGATTTTTGTTGAAGAGATGTTGTCAATTTTAATGTTGCCCAATATATTACTTTTTAAACTTTAGGGTTAGTGCTTTCTGTGTCTGTTTACCTTTCCCAAAGTTAAGAAGACACTTCTCTGTGTTTTTGTTTGGAAATGTTCTGGTTTTTTTTACTTTAACTTTAAAATCTATAATCCATTTGGTATTGACTTTTGCATATGTTGTGAGCTAGAAATCAAGATTCTTTTTTTTTATATGAGTATCCAATTGACCCAGCACCACTTATTGAGAAGTCTATCATTTCCCCACTGTACTTCATTGTCAACTTTGTCATCAATTTAATGACCATGCATGTGTGGGTCTATTTCATGGTTCTCTGTACATACAGTTTTAACCTCTGTCTGGTAAACAGCATTGATCTGAAGCAGTCATTTCATAATTTTCAGTTTAAAAGAAAACTGATTTCGTTTTTCTTTCCTTTTTTAAAAAAAATAAATTTTATTCTGTTTATTTATTTATTCTTGGCGCCTGGACAGGGACTTGAACCCTGGGCCCTCAGATTAAAAGTCTGATGCTCTCCCAGCTGAGCTACCCAGGCACCCTCTAGCCTTTCATACTTTAACTTAAGTACACATAAGTTTTAACTTAGTAGACTATTGTTTTTCATCCAAAATAAAGTACAGTTTGAACACAAGAACTGTGTAAATGTAATTATATTAAATAACTCTAATACTATTATATAACATGTTTTAATGTCACAATTACTAAGGGATTTTAGTTTACATTTTACAAAATAAAAACTCTCTTTTACCCAATGAGTAACCTAAATTTTGAAATATCAGGTTTGAAACAAAATTATGCAATTCAGGCAGTGTTAGTATAATCTGTTTAAAGTTATCATAGCCCCTAATAAATTATAACTGAAATATTCTAAAAACAAGCAGTATTTTATTCCTTTGCAAAAGACCATCTTCTCACTATATCTATATAAACCTTATTCTAAGGATATTTTTCTTTCTTTTTTAGAAAATATACTGAATTTTATTAATATGCTGTAGACAGCCTGAAGTGTTAATCTCCAGCTCTACCTTTAAGACTTTCATTATGATGTACAAGGTGTATTTACCCTCTAGCCAAATAATTTTTGAGCAACTTGGTGGAGCCTCCAGTTTACATATCCTACAAAATATTTTCATTCCAGTTGCAAAATCTTATACTTTGCATTGCTGGCAACTATTAATGATATATATGTGGGGTTATAGATTTTATTTATTTATTTTTTATTGGCGTATAGTTGCTTTACACTGCTATGTCAGTTTCTGCTGTACAGCAAAGTGAATCAGCCATACGTATACATACATCCCCTCTTTTTTCGATTTCTTTCCCATTTAGGTCACTACAGAGTACCAAGTAGTGTTTCCTGTGCTGTACAGTAGGTTCTCATTAATTATCTATTTTATATATACATAGTAGTGCATATATGTCAATCTCAATCTCCCAATTCATCCCACCACCCCCTTCCCCCTTGGTATCCAAACGTTTGTTCTCTATGTCTGTTTCTATTTCTACTTTGCAAATAAGATCATCTATACCATTTTTCTAGATTCCACATATATGTGTTAATATATGATATTTGTTTTTCCCTTTCTGACTTACTTCACTCTGTATGACAGTCTCTAGGTCCATCCATGTCTCTACAAATGACCCAATTTCATTCCTTTTTTATGGCTGAGTAATATTCCATTGTATATATGTACCACATCTTCTTTATCCATTCCTCTGTTGATGGTCATTTAGGTTGCTTCTATGTCCTGGCTATTGTAAATAGTGCTGCAATGAACATTGGGGTGCATGTATCTTTTTGAGTTATGGTTTCCTCTGGTATACGTCCAGGAGTGGGATTGCTGGGTCATATGGTAGTTCTGTTTTTAGTTTTTTAAGGAACCTCCATACTGTTCTCCATAGTGGCTGTATCAATTTATATTCTCACCAATAGTGTAAGAGGTTTCCCTTTTCTCCACACCCTCTCCAGTATTTATTGTTTGTGGATTTTTTGATGATAGCCATTCTGACCGGTGTGAGGTGATACCTAATTGTAGTTTTGATTTGCATTTCTCTAATAATTAGTGATATTGAGCATCTTTTCATTGTTTGTTGGCCATCTGTATGTTTCAAGGATATTTTCATTCCAAATTATTTAAACACAGCTTCCTTAGAAATACTTAGATGTGTGAAAATTTCAATGTTTAAAGTTTAGGTTTAAGTTACTTATTAATTTGAAGAGATTACATCACTTCTGTTTTTTAAAACTTGGAATTTCCTATTACTAAAGGAATACATTTTTGTTATAGGAAAATCATCAAATATACATAAGTGGAAAATTTTAAAAAGAAAAACAATCTCACCTTTAGGTATCAATAATAATATAAAGCACAGTTTGTCACTTTTTGGAGTCTGGTTTTCAGGTGACAATTCCTACCTGTCTTAGTCCATTTGGGCTGCTATAACAAAAAAACCATAAACTGGGTAGCTTATAAATAACAAGAAATTTATTTCTCATGGTTCTGGAGGCTAGGAAGGCCAATATCAAGGTGCCAGCAGATTCGGGGTCTGGAAAGGGCCCAATTTCTGGTTCATAGTTGGCACCTTCTTGCTGTGCCCTCACTTAGTGGAAGCGGGGAAGGGAGCTAGCTCCGCCTCTTTTACAGAGTCATTAACCTCACTCACTAGGGCTCTGTCCTTATGACCTAATCACCTCCCCGAAGCCCCACCTGGGGGGTAGGATTCTAAGGGGACAGAAACATTCAGACTGTAGCAATACCCAAACACCTCAACTCCAGCACCATCTCCTGTTACCATGTCAGGAGCGAGCAAACATCTGGGTCATCAGCCACCTGAGGAAAGCCCTTCACTTCCTTCATTCACTCATTCAGTCCACAAATATGCATTAAGAACTGATTATATGCCAGGTACCCTGGTAGGTGTTAGGGGTACAAATAAAGTGAATAAACAAAACAGACAGGGTCCTTTCCCTCCACAGAGTCCAATATCTAGTGAGAGCAATCAACATCAATAAAATAATCTCACAAACGATGTAAAATGACAACTATGATATCTATTTCTTACAACAGGACAGTAAGAGGGTAGAGTAGGGAATATGACGCAACCAAGGTCTGAGAAAACTTTTCCGGAGGGAGAGGTGGGTGACCCAAGATCTGAAGGATGGGCAGGAATGAACCAGCCCCAATAAAACAAAAGGAAAGTCACACAAGGGAGATAGCAGCATGCCAGGCACAGGAACAGAGAGAACATAGAGGTCCTGGAGGGGAAAGGGAAAAGAGCGTGTCTGAGGAACTGGAAGAAGGCCTGAGTGATTGAGCACAGAAGGAGATAGGTTAGTGGTCCAGATGAGGCTGGATGGATACCTGTGGAGGGGAGAGGCCACTCACATCTGGTAGGCCACGTTAAGGATGTTGGTTTTTATCCTATGCTCAATGGGCAGCCATTGAAGTGATAATATTTGTGCATTACAATGATTTCTCTGGCTGAAAAGTGGAGAATCTATGGGGCAGGGGAAAAAGGACCCAGATACATTAAGCATATGACCAAAAATCCAAGAGAGAGAGGAAGTAGCTTGAAAAGAAGTGGTAGTACAGAAATGGATGGAATGGAAAAATAATCCATAGACAAGCTAATCTACATTTGGTAGTGGGTTGGTAATGGAAGACAATAAAGGAAGATGTAAAGGGTGACTCTAAGAGAAATACAAAGAAACTGGAGTTGACTTGGTGAGAGTTGAGGAAGAGATCATGATTCTGATTTGTTTGATTTTTGTAGAGCAAAGTGGCATGTAAAGAAGGCAGTTATATTTACAGGTTGGTGGTTCAGAAGAGAGAACTGGGCTGGGGATGGAAATTTGTGAAGAGTCAAATACCACCCACATGAGAAAGTATAGGATGAGAAGAGTGGTGGGCTAGACTTTAGAATGCCAAGGGCCAGTAAAAGAAGAGCCTGCAAAGAAATCTGAGTGGAGCAGGGAGATAGGAAGGTTCAAACCTGTGATGTCTCAGAGGCCAAGGTTCTGAGAGTTTTAGGAAGGCGTGAAAATTCTCGTCTGATTTAGTGACGTGGGGATCATGACCTTGGAAAATATAAGAGAGAAAACGGGATGGAAGCCAGGGTGAAGCAGATTGAAGAGTAAGGGAGGATGAACAAGAGATAGAAACTATAGCAACACTCAACAAGTCTGGCTGTGAAAGAGGAGAGAAAAGCTGGTAGAGAAAAAGGTAGCTAAAAAGCAATATATGGGGGGCGGGTAGTTGTGGGATGAACTGGGAGATTGGGATTGACATATATACACTAATATGTATAAAATAGATAACTAATAAAAATTTGCTGTATAAAAAATAAAATAAAGTTCTAAACAAAACAAAACTAAATGTACAGGGACTAAAATACCTACAGAGGGACTTCCCTGGTGATGCAGTGGTTAAGACTCCATGCTCTGAAAGCAAGGGGCCTGGGTTCGGTCCCTGGTCTGGGAACTGTATCCCACACACATGCCGCAACTAAGAGTTCACACGCCACAACTAGGGAGCCCGCCTGCCGCAACTAAGACCCGATGCAACCAAATAAATAAATACATTTTTTTAAAAAGGCAATATACGTTGTAGAGGATTTTTTACACTGTTTTGTCTTAAGAGATGTGAGTATATTTTAAATGGAATGGATAATTTAACTCGGTTTCCAGTTAAAACTGGAGAGAACTGTAGTCTGTTGCCTACAATTCTTTTGTCAAATACAGTGAAGCCAACTTTCATTTTAATGTTATGGTAGTTTATTCAGAGGAATAGTGCTAACATTCAGGGAGAATTAAATAATCTGTACCTGCATGTTATCAGCAATTTCATATAAGATTCCTCTCACAATAGCTGTTTGAAAAGGCATCATAGTAATGGCTCCTTTCCATTTAAAAGAGTTGGGTGTGTATGTGTATGTGTGTATGTGAATGTACACCCTATCAGAACATGGTGGTATCAAACAAAATTTGGCAAATTATAGCCCTTTGGCTAAATCTGGCTTACTACTTGTTTGGTTTTTTTGTTTTTTGTTTTTTTAATTTATTTTTGGCTGCATTGGGTCTTCATTGCTGTGTGCAGGCTTTCTCTAGTTGTGGTGAGTGGGGGTTACTCTTCGCGGCGGTACACGGGCTTCTCATTGCAGTGGTTTCTCTTGGTGCAGGGCACGGGTTCTAGGTGCACAGGCTTCAGTAGTTGTGGCACGTGGGCTCAGTAGTTGTGGTTTACGGGCTCTAGAGCGCAGGCTCAGTAGTTGTGGCGCACGGGTTTAGCTGCTCCACGGAATGTGGGATCTTCCCAGCTCAGGGCTCAAACCCGTGTCTCCTGCATTGGCAGGAGGATTCCCAACCACTGCGACACCAAGGAAGTCCCACTACTTGTTTTTTTAAATAAAGTTTTATTGCAACACACACCAGTGATACAAACAATTACATAGAGAGTAGAGTATTTAGATATAGAGAGAAGAGATCATTTATAGGGTGATGTTCTTGAAAAGATGCAATGGCATGAAATCCAAAGCATAAGTGGAGGGACTGACCTCTCATAACAGGAAAGCAATGCCTTTCATTTGCCGTGGGAACGGGGGAGTAGGAGGACTGAAGATGGGATGTAGGTTTGCACGTTTGATGGCTAGTGGCTGAAGGAGTTTCCATCTGAGCACTTTGGTTTTCTGATGAAACTATAAGATCTTTGGTTGATGGAGGGTTTGGACATTTGAGATATCTGAAGCTGGTTTAAGAATTATTGCAAGCATCACTCATAATAGCCAAAAAGTAGAAACAATCCAAATGTCCATCATCTGATAAATGGATAAGAAAAATGTGAAATATCCATGTAATGCAATAGTATTTAACATTTAATGTTTAACATTATAAAGGAATGAAGTACTGATGCATGCTACAACAATGGATAAACCTTGACAACGTTACGCTAAGTGAGAGGAACCAGTCACAGAAGGTCACATGTTGTATGATTCCATTTATATGAAATGTCCAAAGGAGGCAAATCCATAGAAGCAGAAAGATTACTGGTTGTCAGGGATGCAGGGGGAGGAGGAATGGGGTTTCTTCTCGGGGTGATGAAATATTCTGAAATTAGATAGTGGTGAGGTTGAAGAATTTTGTGAATATACGAAAACCACTGAATTCTATACTTTAAAAATGTGAATTTTATGGTAGGTGAATTATATCTCAATAAAGCTGTTGTTTAATAAAAAGAAGACAGACAGAAAGAAAACTTTTTGCAGAGAATATAGTGCACTTTCCAGATAAAGGAAGTGGGATTGCCAGGTAGCAGAGACATCCATAAAGCTAATGAAGCTGGCTGCACAGGTCCCCACGAGAGTAGGGAGCTGCTGGGAGAGGTTGGGTGTCCTAGTTGGGAGGAGAAGTTAGGATGCACTCAGAAAGCATATCCGTGTAAGGATTCTGGCAAATTATCATAGAGATCTCAAAAGAAAGGCATCTGTATCTCAAAGGCGCCAGTAATTTGTTCCTTATTCATTTCCTCATTCTAGATTCATATTCATCGTAATTTTTAATTTGTAATTGTATATTCTTTTCCTTTAAAATGACTCCCCAAACTGATTATGCTTCAGGTTCCAGAAGACCAAGATCTGCTCCTGCAGAGAGCTGAGGATCTATCTATTTGAGGTCACTGAACATGAATTTACAGTGACGTCACTGATTCTGTTGTGTAACTTTCTCCAACAGCTCTTGGCTGTTTGGGTGCAGAAGAAAGTGCAGTCAGGTTCACCCAGGGTTGGGGTTTTGTGAGTCGGAAGCATGTTATTAAAAATGTGGACCGCCAAATTCAAACTGGATAAGCGGGGGAAGTGAAGATGGAGAGGTCTGATGGGTCATGCGAAAGCAGAGGTGTCAACGGGCTAGAAAGCTGTTGGAGAAGAAAGAAGATTACAGAGGAAGAACTTGAAAGATCCAGTTGGAAGATGCATAGCTGGAATGGGCTGCTGGAGGTGAATGACAAAGTCCACGGAGGGGTGATGGTTTGAGGTGATTTGAAGGCCATGGGAAGTGACAATTGGCACTTGCTCTGAGGAAAAGTCTAAACTCTAAGAAGATCTCCAGGCCTCAGCACAGTCTGTCCCTTGCCTGCTTCTGTCACCTTACCCAGTCCAATGTCCCTCTCACTGGTCTCCCTGCTGCCTTCATTCAGGTCCTCCGGAGTTTCTTCTAGCCTGAGGATTTAGACACCTCATAGTTTCTCTGTTGTCTGGAATACTCTTCTCTGCTGCTTGGCCAGGCCATTTCTACTCATCCTGAGGTTATCAGTTCAAAGTCAGTTCCTCAGGGAAGTCTTTCTCCACATACCCACCCTTCTCCCAGGGGGTAGAGCCTCCAGTTGTATGCCCAGGTAAGACTCTTTGATTTTCCTTCACAGCATTTATCAACTGTATTGTAGAAGTTAAGGGGCTAATGACTAGTAAAATGCTCTTCTCTAGAATAAAGGAGTGAGGTAATAGGTCTGGCTAACCTCCCTATTATATCCTGGGTCATCAAGAACATGTACATACATAAATATTTGTTGTATGAATGAAATTTAAGATACTGATGTGTAATAGTGTTTTCCAGCATACCTTTTAACATATAAGGATACAAAATATAATTTTACAGATAATCTAAAAATGGCATATAATGTAAAGATAAAGCCAATTTCCTTTCTAACATACATACATGAAGACATATCTATCTTCAACCTCTCCTCACTTATTTGATCTCTAGAAATATAAATCTCAAACAACATGGTCGAAGATAAGGGAAAATACTTAATGATTTCTTATATGGAAATGAGATCACTGAATCCCTTATTTGAAATAATGAAAAAAATTACTGGGTATACAGTCGGTCCTTCCATATCCTTGGGTTCCTCATCCGAGGAGCCAACCAACCTCGGATGGGAAATACTCGGAAAAAATCCAGAAAGTTCCAAAAAGCAAAACTTGAATTTGCTGCATGCTGGCAACAATTTACATAGCATTTACATTGTATTAGGTATTATAAGTAATTAGAGATGATTTATAGTATAAAGATGTGAATACTACACCATCTTATACAAGGAAATTGAACATCAAAGGATTTTGGTATGGGAAGGGGTCCTGAAACCCATTCCCCAGGGATAAGGAGGGCTGACTGTATTACAGTCTTCCATTAAAAAGAATCTGAAAAAGCATATATATATATACATACACACACACATACATAAACACACATGTATATCACTGAATCACTATACTGTACACCTGAAACTAAAACAATTGTAAATAAACTATACTTCAATTAAAAAAAAAAAAGGACTTTAGGGATCTCCCTGTCTGTCCAGTAGTCAAGAATTCCTCTTCCACTGCAGGGGGCATGGGTTCGAGCGCTGGTTGGGGAACTAAGATCCTGCATGTGTGGCCAAAAAGAAAAGAAAAAGAGAGAGACAGAGAGATTTAAAAAAAGGACTTTATAACAGGAGTGGAGGAAGTGGTAAATTATCTAGCCAACAGTTAACTATGAAAGAGTGGACTAGTCTTAGCAATGTTAATTATAAATACTTTGACTCAGTGTACAGACACACTGCCTGTGGGAGAAGTGGAAAACGAATTCAGTGATTTATTTTCATTTGGATGGCTTGTGGTAAAACCTGAGTTCACATAAAGATTGCTTTGGTTTATTAGCTGCCATAAAAATTACAATCACTTGTATTCTAAAAAGCCTTAAAATTGAAGAAAAACAATGAACCCCCTTGCTTGATTTTTCTCTCTCAATCCTCCTTACGGTTATCCCTTTGATCCTTCACAAAACAAGTCTGATTCTCTTCTTTACAACATCTTTCAAATCTCTGGCTAGCTGCCTCTTTAAGAAAGACTTGTCTCATCCTATCTGACCTGGTCCCACCCTGGTTATTCTTCCAATTTACTGTGTTTATTTCCCCCAGGGCACAACATTTATCACAATCTGTACTTGTGTTGACCCCTGTTTACTATCCTACGCCGCCACAGAAATGTCACTTCCACGAGTGCAGGGACTTCTAGTTCTCACCACTCCAGCACCTAATTCCCTACTACAACTGTACAAGCTCTTCAAACTCAGAGGAACTCCTGAATGTGAATGCTGTATTAACAAGAAAATGCCTGAGGTTATTTTTTCCAGAAACGTTATCTTACTCCTACTTATCTCCTACTATTTTTAGAACTTTTATCTGATTATTTATATTACCTTCCAAAATTTGTGTGAGGGCTTTGTTTTCCATAAATAAACTGGAAAAGATATTTCTATTACAGGATCGTGTTAAACTCAGGACCCCGTATCATAATTGTAAAGCACACGCAAGAAAGCAAACAGCGCTAAGACATCCAGTAAGTTTCCCTTTTCTGGTCCAACACCCCAAGGGTAGATTTTAAACAAATGCCAAGTCAAGTGGAAAAACTGACAACAAATGGAGGGAGTGTGAGACTTCAAAATGTCCCAGAGATCGATTCAACCAAATCCTTTGGTCCCGCTAAGCGTTCCCACGCCACTCAGGCAAGGCTGCTCCGGGGACCAGCTCACACCAGCCCGGAAGGGTCCCCCTCTGCCCTCCGCCCCAGGCTGGTCGCCTTAGCGCGTTCCCCCGGGTCCTCGCCCTCCTGGTCCCTGCCCTTCAGACCCGCGGGCAGGGATCCGGGGGTCGCGGACTCTCCAGGGCGCGCGGTCTCCCTCCGGGCTGTTTTGCTTTGAGCGCTGTCAAGTACAAACCCCCCAGCCCCTCCCCCCCAACTCCTGATCTCGTGTACAGTACTAACTCCGAACTAACAATCGGCTGAGCCAAGATGGCAATCTCCAGACTTGAACATTCGAAGGTTCCTCTCTCCGCCCGGAGCCCGAGCCCCGGCGGCGCCGCCCTCGCCGAGGCCTCGCCGCCTTCCCCGGCGAGCAGGCCGCCGGGGGCTCCGGGCTCCACGGCCGCCGGGCGGCCGAGGACCCCTCTCCAGCTTCCCGAACTACAGATCCCAGGGTGCCTCTCGGGACTCCCGCTCCCTCCCTCTCTCGCTCCCTCCCTCCGTGCGTCTCCTCCTCCCTGGCCCTTGTTTTGGCTGGAAGCGCTCCGGCGGAGTTAGAGAAAGTCTGGGCAGAAACCGCAGCCGGCCCGAACGTGGGAAGGGGAGGAGGAAAGGAAGAGGGAGCCGGGAGGCCGGGAGAGGGAGGGATCGGGGCCGGGGGTCGGGCTGCTCAGAACCTGCCGCGCGCCCGGGGGTGGGGGAGGCGGCGCGGGAGGAGCGCGAGGGGACTGGACGGTGGGCTCGGTCCCCGCAGCCGAGCAGCCGAGAGCCTCGTTCCTTCGCCGCCCTCCGCCCTCTCTCTCCCGCGGCGGCGGCGAGCGCGGACCCACCCTCCGGCGGGACCTCTGCCCTGCCCAGCGACGCCGAGCCGGCGGCTCCCTCCGTGGCCCTGGACCAGCCCTGAGCCCGCTGTCCACGGGACCCTCGCGGCTTCCCCTTTCCTCCCGGCTGCCCGGGCGCCGCGGGAAAGTGACCCACCCTCCCGCGAGGAGAGGGCAGGAGAGGATCGCGCAGGGCGCACCGAAACCGAGAGCGGGCGAGCCGGAGTGGGCACCGCGCAGGGGCATTGTGTGTGTGTGTGTGTGAGTGTGGGTGTGCGCGCGTGCAGCGTCGTGTCTGTCTAGAGAGCGCTCTGGGAGGTCCCGTCCCGAGGGGGCGGAGCGCAGGGGGCCGAGGCTTGGGCTCCGCGCCGGGGCAGAGTCCCGTTGAGCCCGAGCGCGAAGAAGGCAGCCGGCGGGACGGCGCGCCTGGCGGCTGGGCGGGCGCACTGAAGGGAGGCCGGGGCGCCCTCGGCCCGGCCGCGGACCCTGCCCCGAGGTATCGGCCTCGGCGGCGCGGCCCGCTTCTACTCAAGTCCGCGGACCTGCTTGCGGGGAAGAAGCTCGGAGGCCGAGAGCCGGCGCGCCGCGGAGCCCGTCCGCCCGGGGTGCGCCGCCGGAGAGCTAGGTCCCCGCCGCTGCGCGGCTGTCCGGCGTCGGGGTGTCGGGAGCGCGCCCGGCCCGGAGCCGGAGGGGCGCGCACCATGAGCGGCGGCGAAGTGGTCTGCTCCGGATGGCTCCGCAAGTCACCCCCGGAGAAAAAGTTGAAGCGTTATGTAAGTAGAGCTCGGCCGCCGTTCCCTTTCCCGGGCGGCTCGTGCACGGACTGCTGCTTCCCCTTGGTCCCCATCCTTTTCCCGTGGGCCCTTTCCCCGGCAGGCTGGGGACCCAGGCTGGACACTCACGCCCGGGCCTCCTCTTGGCCGGGCACCTTTCTTCCTCCAGATTCCAGACATCGGCCCGTAGGAGGGCCGGGCATGGCCAGCTGAGCGCCGGCTGCATGTTTTTATTGTTCCTTTTAGCAGGGGCGAGGGGGAGAGCATTCTCCTTTCGTTATACCTGCAGGAAATCCTTAGGGACTGCTGTGTAGTAAATTTCCCGCAGTGGGAAAACCACGGAGGTGTTGGAACTCATCAGCCCTCTCTTTGGTCCGCGCTCCCTCCCGCCTTCCCCTCGGGGTGGTTGCCGGAAGCGGGCGGGGGACCTGGGAAGTTGGCCTTAGAGCCGAGCATCTCCAGTCCGCGCACACGGGAAAGAAAAAAAGTTATTACGCGCCCTACCGTTTGCTTAGCACGGTTCACATTTTCGCGGTTTTGAAGCGAGGGACCTTGGAGTTTGGCCCGAGAGCCTTGGCAGTTTGCTGCGAAAGGAGGGCACTGGGGGGAGCCTGGTGGCTGGTGTTCGGGCGCCGTCGACACGCTGTCAAACCCCGCAGGAGAGGACAGCTGGGGCCAGTCAGGATTTCTGTGTGTTACGGTACTTTCCCAGGCCACCCGAGTTGCTTCTGCTGATTATGTGTTAAACTTTTTTAGCTGTTAAGGAAGATATTCCTTGAAAGAACCAACCTTGCTTAGGTGGAAATCTGTGTCCTCTTCGGGGGGGGGGGTGTCTGCGATCTTATCCCCTTCTCCCCCATTGGCTCTTTTGTTGCTGCCCCCTGCAAAAGAAAGAAATGACACCTTCGCCCTGGCATATGACGCAAATATTTTTCTAGTAAAGTATGTCTCGAAAACAAAATGTATGCCCCCTTAAATATAAATTTACTACCAGGGGGCCGACACTAATAATGGAACCTGTTTCTTGTGGAAGGGAATGTACATCCAGAGTGAGAGCTCGAGGTGATCCTATTAGTCACTGTTTGCTTGCGTAGAACGGGAGTGAAGTGCAATATTTAACTTCACCGACAACTCACCGGTGAGTTTCTGGTTTACTTTCTGCCAGAATTTGTTATAGGCAAGTAATTCTTATTTAAGGATTTGATGCCACAAATCCTAAGAAAGTTCTCCAGAGATTTTTTGAATCCTTCCAAATCCTGTCTCTCCACCTATCACACTTTGCCTGAATATTCTGGTAAATATGCTGACTTTAATCCAAAAATTGGGGAGAGGCAGTGTTGTTTTCAGCTCTGAGTTCTGAAGAGAAGGCTGTATGTGTGTGGGAAGAGGGAGTGGATTGATAGAGAGATGTAGTTGTTTTGAGAAGGCGCTGTTTAGGAAATGATTGGGTCCTTGGGGGAACTGAAGAACACTACATTAGCTGAAATAGGTAGTGGTAATAGAGGTTTAATGCTTTCTTTCACATGATTGGTTTATGGCTCTCTCAAAAGATGCCCCGCACTGGACTAGGGACCATAAGATTTAAAAAATACAGTAGGAAAAAAGCCTTGCCTCTTGGGCTTGCAATTTAATGTAATACAAACCAGGAAGAAAATCAGCCCCCAAGATTATGTCTTAACAAGGACCAAGAAAATGGAAAATCTGAATTTTAAAAAATTTATTATTTCATTTGATCATTACAACAGTTTTATGAGGCGCGTATTATCTATCTAACAGATGAGAACACAGTCTATATAACCAGAGTGTGCCAGAGGCAGGGTTTGAACCCAGATCTGCCTGCCTGACTGGCCTTTAAAAGGTTAATGAGTCATCTAGTTCATTTCAAGTGGTACTCAGGCGGGTCATCTGTAAACAGCCTTTCAAGTTGTAACTTTCTATGAGTCTGTGGATATTGGTTGAGCAGGCAAGGAAGGGGCGGGCTGCGGATCAGAGGTGCAGTGCTGAAGAAACACAAGACAAGCATGTGTGCACAAAAGGTAGCTGGCAATGCCACATGGTTTCTGATTGTGTGCCCAAGTGGATCACTATGGGTATTTCATAGATGTTTTGAGGAACAAGCTTCATGTAGACTGAAACCGTAAGAATACTTTAGGGAGACAATGGGCTCCCTAACTTGTTGTCAGCTGAGAGGAGAATATGCCTAACAGCAGAGGGAGGCGGGGTTTTCTTTGCCTGGCTGGGCACTGGGGTTTTCTTTCCACACTAGTGAAGTACATAGAGACAGCCCAGGAAGAAAGTGGGCAGGGTGGCCACCAGAATTGAGGGGTCCAAGAGGGTGACTGGAGACTTATAAGTTAAAATGAGTCTTGTCTTATATTTGCACCGTCAAGTCGGTTGCCCAGATTTTAACATTCCCAGATGATTGCTCTTTGGCTTGGTATCCAATTCAGATAGTTTTGGCTAAAGCAGCTTTGCCCCTCAAAGACATTGGCATATATACATGCATCTCCTGTGCTGGTTTGGTTTCATGTAAAATCTTTATTTTCTGGATGAAAGGAAACATTGTTGGCCACCCAGTAGGCAAAATGTTGCTTGATAATGGTTTTGAATGAACCGATTCACTGGATAAGATATCTTGGATGCCTGGTACTGTAATTGTTAAATGAGACTTCAGGGAGTTTGAACATTGATTTTGTTGGGGAACATTTGGCCAGAGAACTTGGACAGTTGTCTCGCTGTTTACAGTATTTATAGGGTAGTCCAAGCATTGATTAAGATGATCCATCAGGGCTTTTAAGTGACAAAAAAATTGTTTTAGTTTTATCTCCAAAGTCATCTCAAGTTACGGCCCCCATGCATTCCATTTACAACTCCATTTTATGTTTGCTGTTTTATAGTCAACAGCATTGTTTTTTTATATTAGTATGTTCCTCAGATATGGAAGCTTTTCTTGAATTTCCTAAAGAGAGTGGAAGTGGCATAAAAGACAGTTAAGACAAAGACTAGTGAGTGGATTCTCCAGCCTTTTTGCCTCTTTTTAATTTTTTCTATATTTATTTGCAAAAGGGTAAGAACCTCTTGTATGTGTTCCGTCCTCTGAGAATTTTTAGAAGTCCACTTAATATGGAGGTGAAGATTTTTCTGCTTTCTCTCAGTTTTGCTACTACTGTGTTGCTGTTTTCATCCTGTGTTATATATTAAACAGCTGATTTTTCACTCTGTTAAGGACCTGAGTAGAATCACATACAGATCAATGTCACTAGGGTTATAGAAACCAAGTAGACTCTTGGTAGTATGCACTCATAGGCAGCGCTCAGATGTTTAAAGGGCTGTTTAAAGACAAATCAGCCATTTGAAATAATGGTAGAATTTTCATCAGGATTTGAAATTTTAGCTGAGATAAAAGGTAAGTCTTGAAAACAAAGGATTATTTCAAGCCAGCTGGCTGTCCCCCTATCTCTGCAGTGGGGGAGCTTCCCTATGGCCTGCCTCAAGCCAAGACACCAAGTTTGGGCTCCTCCATGGCCCAGATGTCTGCCTTGGGCCGGTGTGCAATCTCAGCAGGAGAACCTGCTTCTGGACCAGGGCAAGGTGGCCTGCCAGCTGCCAGCCATCTGGAGAGCAAAACCTCAGCCAGTTCTTGGGTGTGTAATCTGCACCCAGTTTGGGCTCTGCTCTTCAGCTGTCAGTTTATAGGATGTTTTTTGTCTGAACTTGTGGTTCTGGGAATGGACTTAGAAACAGAAATAGCATCTTCCTCTGGGTGGGCACCTGACATCTTACATAGAGGAGAGAGGCATGGGGAAGGCAAAATAACAGCATCTCCTTTGTTCAAGGACAACCCAGGAGCTGGGCTAAGTCCCTGTTCCATAGTGTCACTACAACAAAGAGAGGACTGGGATGTTTGGAAGCTTTTCCTGCCCTTTTTTGGCAATTCCCAGTAGCAGATTCTGCTACTGGGAATTGCCAGTAGTCAACAGATTCTGAAGCTTTTGCTTACAGTGACTGAAGGAGCATAATTATTCTGTTCAAGGAAATTTTTTCCTGCAATTCTCCCATTAGTGAACATTCCATTCAAATTTCGAATGTTTTCTTTTTACCTTTTCCAATAAGGCAGGAACATTGTTTCTACTAAGAAAGACCATCAGTTAGCAATGGGGAGGGGGATGGGGGCAGCCAGGGAAGACTTCACAGGTGAATTTCAGGCTCTATTCTTGGAAGAATCCAGGTGCTTCTGACAGAAATAGCAAAAATCAGAAGGGAAGCTTGGTTTTCAAGGAAGAACGGGGACTTTGTGTTGAGTTCAGACATCCCCTCGAGAAAAGAACAGAACAGCTCCGTTTCATGCATGGAATTTGGATGTCAGCTGTAACTTGCAGTTTGAGAAGTTTCAGTTTCTGCCATGACCTAATGCTCTTGATGGGATCCTGACCACAAGTGAATTTTCTGTCCCAGGCTAGACAACAAACCAAACAACCCCACTTGTCCGGTCACCTGAACTTATTAAAATTCCAAGGGACATGTGTTATTTAAGATTTCTTTATGTCTGTTTGGAACTAAATAATTCATTCTGGCAAGCATTTAGTTGACAACAGAGAGGGAGCATGTTCTGGTAGGAGGGAGAATAAAAGAGCCTTTGATTCATTTGCTTCTGAGTTCCAGCAGGAGGGCAGGGGCTGCCTTGGGCTAGCGTCTTATTTTGGACTTTGGAAGCCATCTTAGCCCAGCTGTGTGAGTGCCAGCCAGTGCTGGAGGAAAGAGAATAACACCATTGGATCACATTAAACCCCTCCTGACTGTTGATGGAAGGGTTTCTCCCATTTCACATTCCTTGCATTAACATGGTGGCTCATTTCCCCCAAGTTAGAGTTCCATCTGAATTTGCCACTTGAACTTGGATTGAAGTCACAGCACTTCTGTGACTCTTTATCTTAGTCGACTAAGTACAGGAAACCTACCAAGACCCAGGTCCCTGTCTGCTCCCCCTCTTCAGCTACAGGAACAAATAAAATCAGCATTCTTTTCTTCTTTAGATTACTCCTGGGCGAAAGTGGCTCATTGTACCATGGATTTCCACGGTCCTTAAATATGTAACCTCTTCATTTGCCAACTCAGTGGCTGGGGGAGCCTTAATGAATTGGAGATGGCGATGCAGGCCTGTGGAATTACTGGGAAAAGTCATTTTAGGAACTTGGAAGCTTTGACCATTCCAGGCTTGTCTGTGTGAGCACCTCAAATCCTACAAGAATGCCTTAACTGGAAAAGAATCTTTTATATTTTAAGCAATTCTTTTATTCGTAGGAACAAAATGCTCCCTAACTGAAGAGAAAAATGCTCATTGCTGAATGTGTATAAAGTAGAACCCAGAAGCTTTTAACCCTCCCACAGCCTGCTTTATTAAAAAAAAAAAATAGTTAAGACTCTGCACCGAAATGCATGCTTGGTCGTTATCTGGGTTACATTAGCCCTTGAAGCATTCTGATTACAGCTTGTAGCTGCCAAGCCCTGTCCTGCAGTGTTATCTGGAACAAAAATTTTCCATGTGGTTGTTTTTAGCAGAGCTGCTATATGCAAACTGCATGTGAAGATGTAAGTCGCAAAGAAATAGAGCTTCTAGGAGGGGAAATGTGAGTGATCTTAATTTTTTTTTCCTACTATTTAACTGTTCTTTCCTTTCTGTGTGTTTCAGAAATTTTTATCATATTTCTAAACTGAGTTTTCTTTTACTTTTATACACTGGAAAGAATGCCACATTTACCACAAGTTTTTCGTATGGTGGTGTTTTTTTTCTCCCAGCTTTTTTCTTTGAATTCATACTTGGCCTAGGTAATTCCCCATGTGTTCAAAAAACAACAACAACGGCAATGTCCTAAAAGGAAAAAAACAAATGGCTACATTGTTCCATGAATTAAAAACAATATACCAAGAGTCCAAACATTTCTCTTCAATGTAGAAATCTTAGGTCATTTTTTTTTTAAAGGAAGAAAAATACTAAACTTTGCTTTAACTATCCTGCTCATTGTTTTTCTTTTCCCTTTTTTATTTATTTTTCTTTGTTTTAACTCGTGTCGTTTAATTTTTTTTGAAAAGTTTTACATATGGTTCTTCTTTAAGAATGTCACACATGGGAAAAGAAAACATTAAAATTTCATTTTACTTTTCATCCTCTAGTCTGAAGAGGGGAAAAAATGTTAATTAACAGTAAGGGTTTGTAACTGACTTCGTGTTGCTTGGTTGAATTGAATATTTGTCATTATTGCCTAGAAATATTCAGCAGTTTTATGTGAAATAAGCACGTAAATATAATTTTAGTTAAGAAGCTTTTATGAAATAAAATATGCAGGACAGTAGCATCAGGGGATTGAGAACTCAATCTATTTTTGTCATTTTTATTGTATTTAATATTTTGTAATTGATATTTTGTATTAAATATTTATTGTATTTAATACATCGGTTAGCCAGTTGCTATAAAATTTTATCTGCTAACTTTTTTAAGTGGGAGAGAGGTAAAAAGCACTCTTTCCCCCAGGAATCCCTACCCTCTTCCCCTTGTTTTCCACTTCTTCCTCTGTAGTAAAAGCCTCACTACCAACATCACAAAGTATTCCTGTCAAAATCCTTACACACACAATCTTTCACCTTTTCTCTAAAAAAGGGGGAGTTATTTATGTCCTGTTATGTAGTAATCAAGACTAAGAATCATAATGTTCTACCCAGCAGGTAGATTGTTTTTCTCTCCTGAAATGCAGTTTTTAGTTACTACTGTATTGGGAAATGCTGTCAGGCCACTTTCTGACTAGCAGGACTCCTCCCTGAAATGACTACCTGGTTAAAGAATTAAGTACCTGGTGTGCTCTGTCAACTCCAGTCCATCACACATTCCCATCGGTGCCTTGGCTAGGGTCATCGTAGCCAAGAGGAAGGTGCTTCTGATTGGACGGATGACCACTTGATTTGCGGGAAAGAAGTGCTTTCATCTTTGTCACTTGGAAGAGGAACACTTGGTAAAATGCTACCTCCAGTGCTGTGAATTCCAGTGGCATTACGTAGAACTTGGTGAGGAAGGCTCACCCCACTGGGTTAGGGAAGCATCATTTGAAGCCCCTACCCTCTGTCAAAGTTATAATTGACCCCAGAGTTGTGTAGGAGGATTGGATTTTACAAGTTCTCCAAGACAATTTCAGATTTAAATGTTTGAAGTGTTGGAAAAAGGTAAAAGGAAATACTGAGCTAGGAAGAATGCGAAATATTTGGGCAGTTAATTTGTTCCTGGTGGTGCTGTTACATAAAACCAAAGCCTTCTGAGTAATCTTCACAGGGTATCTAGGTCATTTATCTCTGAAGAAAAGTGCACAAAATTAAACTGATGCTGTAGTTCTTTTTTCTTTCTCTTCTTTTCTCTTTCTCTTCATTTAGCAGTGGAAGAGTCAAAACAGGAAAAGCATGCCTGGTATATTTTTAGTTTTAACATATCTTTCTAGATGATTTTCCTAATGACCCACAGTATACACAGTAGAAAGTGTGTACACGTGATCTATTTACAAAGAAAATTATGGCTTCATTTATCATTCTTTGGTGTTTGTAATAGGTTATTAATTTCCAGAGGACAAAGATGGCATTTGTTCTCTGCATCTGAAATGCACAGAGTGGTACCTGGAACAGTCTCTTGAGTAGCATGACCAAGTATTTGTTGAGTTTTAAACCTAAAACGATAAATCATCTAGTTCAATGTTTCTCAACCTCTTCTAACCCATTTCTCTATCACGTATTGTTTGAGTTTCCCATGGCTTTTAATCCAGTTTTATTTTCTGTGATTTGCATTACAAAAACAATAGCTATATCGAATATCTTTCCCAATTATACTTATCTCCTTCTTCCCTAGTAGAGAGTCCAACCTCCTCTTTTCACAGGGAATGAAAATAAATAGCCTCCAAGAGACTTAATTGATTTGTCCGAGGTCATACAAGTTAACCAGCTGTTCTGGCAGGGCCAGATCTCTTTTCAGGTCAGACCCTGCAGTCCTTGAGGGGATGCCCGCTGAGAACAAGGCATTGCAAAGAATTCAGAAGAGGCCCAAGAGGGCACTGCCTCTACCTTTCAGGAGTTTATATGCTACTAGGGACATAGGAGGCACTCAGTACTGCAAATTATGTTGTGATCAGTGATGGGTGAGGCCAGGCTTTAGAAGAATTCAGCCGAGGGAGGTGAATTCAGGGATTCCGGGAAGGTTTCATGAAGGTGGCAAGAGAGATTTCACCAGGACCTTAAAAAGATGGATTCAGGGCTTCCCTGGTGGCGCAGTGGTTGAGAGTCCGCCTGCCGATGCAGGGGACGCGGGTTCGTGTCCCAGTCCGGGAAGATCCCACATGCCGCGGAGCGGCTGGGCCCGTGAGCCATGGCCGCTGAGCCTGCTCGTCTGGAGCCTGTACTCCGCAATGGGAGAGGCCACAACAGTGAGAGGTCCGCGTACCGCAAAAAAAAAAAAAAAAAAAAAAAAGATGGATTCAGTTTTCAAAGATGAGGCTGGAGCAAGACTCTTTCTATTGCTCCCTTTTCCAGCCAGACTCGTGGGTGGGTTGTGTCCACCTGCCCGCGCCCCCCCCCCCCCCCCGCCCTTCCTCACCTGCTGCTCATCTCATAGTGGAATACAGCCCGGGTCCTTTTGCACCATCCTTACCTAACCCGGCTCCCACTAAGATCCCAGATGGTTGCCCAATCTAGCAGAACTAGATCTGAACTTTTTAGTTTTTATTTTTCATGAAGCTCTTGACTACATCGTTGGAGATAACCAGTCCATTTTCTCAGAATGTGTTCTTCCCTGTGCCTTCCTGATACGAGGCTCTGGTTTCTGGAAGTGTTGGAGTTCCTAAGCGTTCTAGTGCTGGCTGGCCCTGGATGCTCTCTACTCCCATGCCACACTGTTAGTAGTTCTTCATCCATTGGGAGTTCATGAACTTTTTTGAAAATTTGATAAAATCTCCATGTTCTCCATTTCCATAGAATTCTTTTTTTTTTTCCCCCCTGTTTGGCCAGTGATCACATCATGCTGGTTGTTAGTTGATGTACAGTTTTGTTAGTTTCAGGTGTACAGCAGAGTGATTCAGTTATATATTCTTTTTCAGATTCTTTTCCATTGTAGGCTATTACAAGATATTGAGTATAGTTCCCTCTGCTGTACAGTAGGTCCTTACTGGTTATCTATTTTATATATAGTAGTGTCCACAGAATTCTTACAAACTTACACACTTACAAAGTTATCCCCTTGCACGCTTCGTAACCTTTAAAGCTCATCTGTGGATCATAAAGCCCAGTGAAATGCCCCTGAATTATATGCTGATGATTTGAAGACACCATTTCAGCCCATTTGTCACTCCACATCTTTGGCTCTAACTGGTTAGTAGATCTCTAACTGCTTAGATCCCCACAGCAACGGAGAGTCCGCATGCCCACAGCAGGGCTCACCATCCTCTCCTGAAACCCCTCTTGCAGGTTCCCCCTCTCAGTCAGTCACGCCACCATCCCTTTCCCAGTGGCTTAAGCCAGAGCATTTTCTTTGTTCTCTTCTCCTTCTCCACATCCAGTGACCAAATCCTGTCAGCTTTACCTTCCAAAGATCTCTTGACTTCTTGACCTCTGTGTTGCCTAAGCTGCCTTTGCCTTTGCCTTTCTGCCAGATTTCTGCAATTGCTAGTTCATCTCCCTGTCTCCATCCTTGCGTCCCTCCAAACCAGCTTCATCAAGGCAGCCAGCATGGCCTTTCTGAAACCCAGATCTGATCGTCCCGGGCTCCAGTTTGAGGCTGTCCCGCAGGGTTCCTTTGCTCTGAGGAATGCCCAAACCTCTTCTCTTGGCTTGCAGGGCTCTCTGTGATGTGGCCCGTGCATGTACCTCCTTCTCCCTCACGCGCTCCGCTTCAGCTGTACTGAGCTTTCAGGTCCCGAATTGGCTTTGTGATCCCTCACTCTGGCCTTGGCCTGTGCACTTCTCTCCTCCAGGGATTCCTGGCCCTCCTCTCGCTGCCTCCACACCCAGGCTACCCCAGGAGCCTCCCTCGAACTCCCGCCACCACTATCACTCACCCATGCAGACCTAGTGGGCCAAGGCCATCTGTTTTGTTCCCCTTCGATGCTCGGCCATTCCCCCAGGACAGTGCCCGTCGCACCGGATTGCACTTGTTTGTTTAATTTCTTGTTCCCCCTTTTGATGCTGGGGCTCATTGTGATTTTTCACGAGCCCCCAGTACTTTTGCCTTCAAGGGCTCCCTTCCTCTAACAAAAAAAAAGAATAAAAATTATATTTTGCAACTGTGTCCAGATAATTGAATATATTCCAAGCTGGATTTATTATTAGATAGTTATGATCCTTATTATGTTCATTTTTTATTCTCATTTTAAATGAAATTCATATTAAGACACTTTTTGTGGGCTCCTAAAAGTTTCACGGGCTCTAGCACTTGGTGGCCTGTACCTGATGGACACCTTGGCCGTGTTAAGTGGACATGAATCCTCCGGCGATAAAGTTGACAGCTGATTGATTGTGACTCGGAAAGGCAAGGAGCCCACTAGTTATTTCCTTATGTGGCACGTTTGTCGTGGCTTGAATAGCTCCCTGAAACCATATTAACATTGTGTATTGTAGTCCCTGGTATCGGAAAAATATATTTTAAAAAGTAGGATCACAGACTTAAGAGGCGTATATATATGTATATTTAAAAGCAAAAATCGTGAGATCTTTATGATGTCAAAAATATGTTCCTTGAGCTAGTTTACTCATACAAACATTTCTTCGTGATGTGTCTGTGTACAGCAGTGGTTTTTAGCGGAAGTGGGAAGGTGATTTTGCCCCTGCCAGGGACATTTAACAATGTCTGTGGATGTTTTTTGGTTGTCGCCACTGAGGGTGCTACTGGCAGCTGGTGGGTTGAGGCAGGGATGCTGCTAAACATCCTGCAATGCACAGGACAGCCTTTGCAACCAAGAATGACCCAGCCCCAAATATCAATAGGGCAGAAGTTGTGAAACCCTTAGGTAGAGGAATCCTTCATAAAGCTTGGGTCCTACAGCTGTATTATTCATTTGGTTGATTTCCCCGTGTTTCCTTTAAAAGCCATAATTCAGGTACAGGACTGTGTTGCAGCCTTGGACCCAGGCATTTCCTTTTCTGGCTTCAATAAGGTTGAGAAAAAGTCATTTAGATGCCTGAGCTTTTGAACCCCAGAGGTTGGGGCCATGCACCCCTGTCACAAGGGTTTCTGCAAGAGACAGAAATCTCTCTCCTGTGGTAAATGGGCTGTTATCATTTAAATCATTGCCCCAAATACTCTTTTTTTTTTTTTTTTTTCCCATGCTAATCCTAGCTGGAGTACAACCAATTGTTGTCTGGGTGGGGAGGGGGATGCTGAGTCATTTATTCATGCTTTTTATTACCTCTTGGCTTGAATATCACCATTCATTGTTCACAAGCTGCTCAGCTTGTTTACTTTTTATAAATTACATGTAATCAGTCCTCTTGCAGGTCTGGCTACTGTAATTGGCAGCAGCCATGGAGCAGGGCTGATGAGTCTGCATTTGTGCTGATGTCACACAGTCAGCTCGGTCTCCAAACTTTGTTACCTCCTCTATCTGTATTTCAAAAGGAAGGTGAACAGAACTGCCACGCTGCTCTCTCTTCTCAGACGCTCTGACGGCACTTGTTCATGTAATAGTTCGGTAGAGTCCCTGTGTCCTTTGGTGAAGGAAGAATCAAGGGTTTGGGGCAGTGGACCTCAGACTTTAATGTGCATACCAATCACCTGGGTAACTTCTGAAATGAACATTCTGGAGCCTTTGCCCTTTCTGAAATTTTTAGTAAATCTCGGTAGAGGTCCGGAAAACTGCATTTTCTAACTCTCAAATCCCTGCTGATTCTGATGTAGGTGGTCCTTACCTTACACTTGGATAAGTGCTGAGTTAACATGGAGGAAACACGGGGAAAGGAAGAAAATCCAATAGAAGTAAATGTGTATAGAGAGTGGGATAGGAAGGCAGGAACCAAAACTCAGAAAGTAACTTCAGCCTCTTTTCTGTGAGATAAGGGAAATATGCTGTGATCCTTTAAAAAATATGTGATTCAGATCAAAGTTTCCCCTAAAGGGGACATATTTAGAGGATGACAAAAGTGAAAGGGAATTTTTAGAAAGGTAAGAATATGAGAAAGTGCCTAACCATTGCAGGAAGCTACTGTGCAGGTATCGATTTGAAAAAGAGCGTGTGTTCCTGAATCGAGAGCTTTATGAATGGCTTAAAGATGAAGAGGATTAGTTCCTCACCAGAAGTTCTGGTTATTCTGGTTATTGGATCTGAAAACCTGTTATTAAAATACAGTCCAGATTTCCTGGAATAGTTCTAATTTCAGATATTTTTTCCCCACTGTCCTTATCGTATATGTCTAGTTTGCCCTAATTTTTGGTTAGTTGAGATGTGGTTGGTTTGTAAAAGAGCACCAAAATAGTTCTACATGACTAAAGAAGTTCTGTTTTCAAATTTCTGTCTGTCTGTCTGTCTGTCTCTCTTTCTCTCTCTCCCTGTGTGTAATGGATATATTCTAATCTGTTTCTTTGAACCTAAACTTTGATTTTAAAGTCCATTTTAGAGAACGAGAGCAAGAGAGAGAGATAAGACAGACTCTATCCTAGAAAATTGGCCAAGAAATGGCCCAGGTGGGAATGGTTATTTAATCCTAGCACAGGAATAAAGAATTCATTTGCAACTACCTACTGAGTTCACTCTGTTTTTAGAAAGCTATCATCTTTTTCACATATTATTTTCTTAGGGGAACTTTATGATTCTATTTATACCTTGCAGAAAGAGATTGACACCCTCCTCCCAAAATAAAAGGAATTGGGGGAGTTACTTATAAAATGACGGCTATCGTCAGCTTTTGTTAATTCCTTCCTTACCCTGCTCTAACCATCTCTTCATCAGAGTGGGCGTCTTTCAGTTTACTCTACGCTAACCGTCTCGGTGTCAAAGTGTTCATTTCTCCATGCTGGGAACCCAGATTGTACTGTCGACTTTTCACCACTGTGGTGTCGTGCTGATGAGCTGACTGACCTTTCCTCCCTCCCTTCCTTTTCTCCATCCTTCACTCTCTCTCCCTTTCCCTCCATTTCCTTACTCAGGAAGATACTCTGCCCGTCTGCCTGCAAGATCTTAGAGAATCTTCCCATCTGCTTTGTAAGTGTTGAGTAGCATTATTGTTATTATACGGTATCACTGTTGTTATACGAAGTGTCTACCACACCCTCTCACTGCACCGAGAGTTCAAGTACGTTCAGTTAGTAGATCACTTTGCTCCCGAAGTGAATAGAAGGGCTGTTGCTGGCTGGTGGTGGAGACCCAGAACCAGCTTCTATCAAGAAAGTCTAGACTCCTGTGACTTCTGGTCTCACACCTTGCTCTTTTCATGGTGACTTTATTTCAGGTGACTTTATTGCCTTGCTTTCCTGTATTTTTAAAACCATATACTTGGTAGACCTCTTTTCTTAGCATTCTCTTGATAGTTCTAGTTATTTTTTTCAGATTTTTTTCTATAATTTATTCTAACCCATATGTTGTTTAACACAGTGATAGATGTTTCCAATGAATATTTAAATTTGCTGTAAACAAGTGTAAATGCTTCTGGGGAGAATCACGATGTTAAGTAGTCATCCAAGTGCAGCATAAAAAAATATATAGCTTATCAGTTTTCAGTGGGAGTATTTTAACATTAAAATTTCTGGTTTTGCTTTAACATATAGGGAAAAAAAGTTATAAAATGTTAGTTAAGCAGAAGTTGTAAAATATTAGGTAAGCAGATGTATTGCCCTTTGCATAAATTACTAAAGGGAAATGTCTCTTTTATAATTAAATAAGACATCATTAAACTGAACATACATATTTAAACTTCTAATGATTTTATATTTACTTATATTTAAATAGAAAATGCATAGATTGACTTAAAATTCATAGGATGTTGGTACTTTAATTATTTCTATGTTTTAAGATATAATTTTTAATACTCAGATATATTTAAAAGTTTAGTATCTCCCTACTGATTTCAGTGATGCTTAAACAGCTAAAACATACTCTTTTATGGTAGGTTTTATGCATACTAAATATTTTAGCAAATGCGATTTTTATTCCCAAGCTGGAGAAATAGTTATATGTTGACAAACCCATGTTCTTATTAACTGAGGGATATTGGAACATGGATATTGAAGTATTTTTAATGTTTCAGATAAGGTTCTCATGTTGAAAACATTCACGTTTGTTTTTCAAAGAGAATCTGTTGTTTCTAAACCGTGTATTTCCAGAGCAGAATAACTTTTCATAACTTTGAGATTTTTATTGAAATACTTAAGGAGAAGAAATACTTTTCTTAAAGTAGTGAAAGGAGGAAAACTTAATTACTGATCCTCTTCTCAGTGAGAAAATGAGGACCTAGGGAATTGAGGCCAAGGAAATACCCTGAGTTCAAGGCCAGTTGGTTTTAGCAGGCAGAGGTAGTCATGGATGCAAGCTTCCTGACACCCAGCCCAGTGCCGTTCCCAATCTGCCACATCTATCCCCATCTTAAGTGGGTTGTTGTACTCTCCAAAATTCAAATGCCTTGACATTTTAAGAGCGTTTTAGCCGCCCCTCAGAGCAGTGACAATATGGTAAGTTCACCCCAGTCTCTCACTCTTTTTTAAAATTTTTATTTAAAAAAAAAACACATAACATAAAATTTACCCTCTTACCCATTTTTAAGTGCACAGTTCTGTTAAGTGTATTGACATGGTTGTGCCACCCCAATCTCTTCTGCTTCTCTATCTAATCTCTGAAGTGTTGGAAACATCTGAAGGGGCTTTAGACTGGCACCTTGTGGGAAGGCATGCAGCTCACCTGTGTTGGCTCCTTTCTTGTACTGATAGTAGGAAGTTAATTAAGTGGAATTTGCTCACCTGATCCACACAGAAGATCCTACTTTAATGCCCATTTGCAAATCCCACACCCCTTTCTACCCCTGAGGAAAAATTCTTTCCTGATGGTAGATTCCGTGCTCAGTTTAATCTTGATCATATGAGCATGAGTCACCCTGGGTAAGTAGGTAATCCCATTTATACCTTCCTTCCAACCTCCCTTTAATTTTTAAACTTAAGATACTGGATCCTGATTTCCTGTATAAGGTCTGGTGATTTGGGGACTAATTTAGGGACCAGGCGATGCTGAGATTTTTTTGGAACTGGCAGTTTCTATTCTACTGACAGTGAAGCTGCATGGCCTATTTTAAAATTCAGACTATGTGTGGAATGTCTGTGTGGATGAAGAAACAAGTTAAAGCTTTTTTGGGGAGGCAGGGAGAAAGAGGAATGAAAATTTTTAGGTAGTCTGATTTTGTGGGGGAAATTTTGAGATTTTTAGAATACATACAAACCAAAGATGAGGCTTTGTGATTTCTTTGGGTACACAAAGGAAATACTTAATGTTGGGCTAAAGAGACATTGTTGAATAAATTCCTTAACTGATAAATTAACAAATTAGTAAACCTCCCGGTGATTTCCAGTTATCATTATCTTTCCCAGTGTGTAACCACTAATTCCATTGCTTCGTTTGCAGAATGAAACATATGTCACTGGGAAGTTCTTTTTAAAAGAATACTTGTCAAGTACCTTGGAATCTTTAAGATACTTTGAACGTGGCACTGAAAGAATGTAAATCATTGATGCTTACATTTTTACACCCATAGAGGATTACTGGAGTGGGAGTGAGTTGAACATCGAAATATTCCTTTCAAAAGACAACATACATTTGAGCAAAGCCATTCTCCTTAAATGCTTATTTTAAATTGGCAGTCACTTAGCTAACAGTCAGTAATCTCACTTAGCAAGTGTCTGGCACACCTGTTTTAACCTGCACAGGTTCGGTTCACACAAAGAAAGGGAGGGTGGGGTTACGTGGTGGGAGCACCCTGTTAGCCTCATTAACATATTTGGAATAACTATATTTGAATATTTGCCAGCTGAACTAGGCAATCTGGACGCCTGCCAAGTGAGCGATGGGAATTTCTGGGAGGAGTGTGGAGATTCAAGCCTGTGAAGTGTTGACATTTTCTTCTTGAAGGGGAAACCTTTTAGAAGATGCTATTTAGGATACTTCCCTTACCCTCTGAACAAAATAAAGTTTTCGTTTTCTCCGTTCAAATTCTGCAGAAATTTCAGATCTTCTCTTTCCACCACCTTTTTGTGTGTTTTTTTTAGAATAGTACCTTGGGACTTGTCTCCCCAAAAAGCTTTTGGTAATCTCTCCGGGATGAGTTTGAGTTCTTGCTCTGCCTAGTTTTTGTCTCTGCAGGATTAGTCCTGAAGCTCTTTCTGTGAGCCTCGCTGGAGCAACTCTTCTGCAAGCTTATCATGTGAACACAAATGATGGGAACAGGATAGACAGGATAAACTAGGGCACCTGTGGAGTCACCTCCTACCCAGTGGTTGCTCAGATCATAAAGATGGCAGCCTGGCCCAGTTCTGAGGTGTAGAGAAATGGTCTTTACAAGGTTGTCTTTTGGGGGCCTGTATCACAGTTGATGCGTTGACACCTGTCTGGCTGCAACCACAACTTTGGGCTCTAAAATTAGTCAGGGGAGTAGTCAGTTGAAACCAGGGGTTCTCAGGTATTTGGATACAGTGCATTTAAGGGTGAGATGAGACAATGCCTATCTTGAGTTCTCATTTTGGGGAGCAGTACACAGATGCTCAGGAGTATACTCAGGAGAGTATAAAAATCACCAGGGGGCTTCCCTGGTGGCGCAGTGGTTGGGAGTCCGCCTGCCAATGCAGGGGGCGCGGGTTCGTGCCCCGGTCCGGGAGGATCCCGCGTGCCGTGGAGCAGCTGGGCCTGTGAGCCGTGGCTGCTGGGCCTGTGCGTCTGGAGCCTGTGCTCCGTGGCGGGAGAGGCAACAGCAGTGAGGGGCCTGCGTGCCACACACACACACACAAAAATCACCAGGGAGCTTTTTCAAAAACCATGCACTTTGATTTTTTTTTTTTTTTCCTGTTTCCTATTGCAGCAAAGGGTAGGTAGGGATGACAGAGGAATGAGGTGAATCTATTATCTGTTGAAGCTGTGGGTGCCTGCCACAGTGCGGCAGGTTGCATGGTTTAGGCCTGTTTGCCCTCCTGTCTCATGCTTACTCTCAGGAATGGAAAGATACCCCCTGATGACAGCAACGTTCACTCCTCCTGCGAAAGATTTTGAAATAATATGTTACATGTACATTTAATAAGATTGTCAGAAAAGGGTTTTTTTTTCCCCTGATTGGAGCTTTGTTTTTTTCCTTATCTCTTCAAAAGTGGGCCATAAGACTGATATTTTAAAATCACAAATATGGAGTATCAAAAACAGGAAAGAACAAATTTGATCGTAGCTATTAAAACTTAAAAAAAATGAGAACCTAAAAAAGAAAGGGCTGGTACATTAAACCGAGCCTAAATTTTTAACACATATTATAATGAGCATATATATTTACATTTTATATGCCCGTCATGTGTGTGTGTATAAATATGTATGCTTTTAAGTGTCTAGACCTCAGTTATTAAATTGCAGCCAGCTTTTGTTGAACTTCACTGATTCCTTTGTAATTTTTTCAGCGTTCTATATGATTCTTATATTTACACAATCACCATCTACTCTTTTTTGGTTTTTTAAAAATATTTATTTATTTATTTGGCTGTGCCGGGTCTTAGTTGCGGCACGAGGGATCTTTAGTTGCAGCATGCAGGATCTAGTTCCCTGACCTGGGATCGAACCTGGGCCCCCCGCGTGGGGAACGTGGAGTCTTTTTTTTTTTTTTAATTGGAGTATAATTGCTTTACAATGTTGTGTTAGTTTCTGCTGTACAACAAAGTGAATTAGCTATATGTATACATATGTCCCCGCCCTCTTGGACCTCCCTCCCAAACGCCCCCTCACCTCATCCCACCCCTCTAGGTCATCACAGAGCCCTGAGCTGAGCTCCCTGTGCTATACTGCAGGTTCCCACTAGCTATCTATTTTACACACGGTAGTGTATTTATGTCAAACCTAACCTTCTAATTCATCCCACCCTCCCCTTCCCCACCGTGTCCACATGTCTGTTCTTTATGTCTATGTCTCTATTCCTGCCCTGGGACTAAGTTCATCTGTACCATTTTTCTAGATTCCACATACATGCATTAATATATGATATTCGGTTTTCTCTTTCTGGCTCACATCACTCTGTATTACAGACTCTAGGTCCATCCACATCTCTACAAATGACCCAATTTTGCTCCTTTTTATGGCTGAGTAATATTCCATTGTATATATGTGCCACATCTTCTTTATCCATTCATCTGTCAATGGACACTTAGGTTGCTTCCATGTCCTGGCTATTGTAAATAGTGCTACAGTGAACATTGGGGTGCATGTATCTTTTTTTTTTTTTTTTTTTTTTTTTGCAGTATGCGGGCCTCTCACTGCTGCGGCCTCTCCCACTGCGGAGCACAGGCTCCGGACGTGCAGGCCCAGCGGCCATGACTCACGGGCCCAGCTGCTCCGCGGCATGCAGGATCCTCCCAGACTGGGGCACGAACCTGTGTCCCCTGCATTGGCAGGCGGACTCCCAACCACTGCACCACCAGGGAAGCCCGCATGTATCTTTTTGAGTTATGGTTTCCTCTGGGTATATGCCCAGGAGTGGGATTGCTGGGTCATATGGTAGTTCTATTTTTAGTTTTTTAAGGAACCTCCATACTGTTCTCCATAGTGGCTGTATCAATTTACATTCCCAGCAACAGTGCAAGAGGGTTCCCTTTTCTCCACACCCTCTCCAGCGTTTACTGTTTGTAGATTTTTTGATGATGGCCATTCTGACCAGTGTGAGGTGATACCTCATTGCAGTTTTGATTTGCATTTCTCTAATAATTAGTGATATTGAGTGGCTTTTCATGTGCCTCTTGGCCATCTGTATGTCTTCTCTGGAGAAATGTCTATTTAGGTCTTCCACCCATTTTTGGATTGGGTTGTTTGTTTTTTTGATATTGAGCTGCATGAGCTATTTGTATATTTTGGAGATTAATCGTTTGTCCGTTGCTTCGTTTGAAAATATTTTCTCCCATTCTGAGGGTTGTCTTTTCATCTTGTTTATGGTTTCCTTTGCTGTGCAAAAGCTTTTAAGTTTCATTACGTCCCATTTGTTTATTTTTGTTTTTATTTTCAATACTCTAGGAGGTGGGTCAAAAAAGATCTTGCTGTGATTTATGTCAAAGAGAGTTTTTCCTATGTTTTTCTCTAAGAGTTTTATAGTGTCGGGTCTTACGTTTAGGTCCTTAATCCATTTTGAGTTTATTTTTGTGTATGGTGTTAGGGAGTGTTCTAATTTCATTCTTTTACATGTACCTGTCCAGTTTTCCCAGCACCACTTATGCAAGAGACTGTCTTTTCTCCGTTGTGTGTTCTTGCCTCCTTTGTCATAGATTAGTTGACCATAGGTGCATGGGTTTATCTCTGGGCTTTCTATCCTGTACCATTGGTCTATATTTCTGTTTTTGTGCCAATACCATACTATCTTGATTACTGTAGCTTTGTAGTATAGTCTGAAGTCAGGGAGCCTGATTCCTCCAAATCTTTTTTTCTTTCTCAAGATTGCTTTGGCTATTCGGGGTCTTTTGTGTTTTCATACAAATTGTAAAATTTTTGTTCTAATTCTGTGAAAAATGCCATTGGTAATTTGATAGGGATTTCATTGAATCTGTAGATTGCTTTGGGTAGTATAGTCATTTTCACAATATTGATTCTTCCCGTCCTTGAATGTGGTATATCTCTCCGTTTGTGTCATCTTTGATTTCTTTCATCAGTGTTTTATAGTTTTCAGAGTACAGGTCTTTTGCCTCCTTAGGCAGATTTATTCCTAGGTATTTTATTCTTTTTTTTGAGATGGTAAATGGGATTGTTTCCTTAATTTCTCTTTCTCATCTTTTGTTGTTAGTGTATAGGAATGCAAGAGATTTCTGTGCATTAATTTTGTATCCTGCAATTTTACCAAATTCATTGATTAGCTCTAGTAGTTTTCTGGTAGCATCTTTAGGATTCTCTGTGTATAGTATCATGTCATCTGCAAACAGTGACGGTTTTACTTCTTCTTTTCCAGTTTGGATTCCTTTTATTTTTTTTCTTCTGTGATTGCTGTGGCTAGGACTTCCAAAACTATGTTGAATAGTAGGGTGACTGTGGGCATCCTTGCCTTGTTCCTGATCTTAGAGGAAATGCTTTCAGTTTTTCTCCATTGAGAATGATGTTGGCTGTGGGTTTGTCGTATATGGCCTTTATTATGTTGAGGTAAGTTCCCTCTGTGCCCACTTCCTGGAGAGTTTTTATCATAAATGGGTGTTGAATTTTGTCAAAAGTTTTTTCTGCATCTATGGAGATGATTATTAGGTTTTTATTCTTTAATTTGTTAATATGATGTATCACATTGATTGATTTGCATATATTAAAGAATCCTTGCATCCCTGGGTTAAATCCCACTTGGTCGTGGTGCATGACCTTTTTAATGTGTTGTTGAATTCTGTTTGCTAGTATTCTGTTGAGGATTTTTGCATCTATGTTCATCACTGATATTGGTCTGTAATTTTCTTTTGTTGTGGTATCTTTGGTTTTGGTATCAGGGTGATGGTGGCCTCATAGAACAAGTTTGGGCATGTTCCTCCCTCTGCATCTTTTTGGAAGAGTTTGAGAAGGATAGGTGTTAGCTCTTCTCTCAATGTTTGATAGAATTCACCTGTGAAGCCATCTGGTCCTGGACTTCTGTTTGTTGGAAGATTTTTAATTACAGTTTCAATTTCATTACTTGTGATTGGTCTGTTTATATTTTCTAATTCTTCCTGGTTCAGTCTTAGAAAGTTGTACCTTTCCAAGAATTTGTCCATTTCTTCTAGGTTGTCCATTTTATTGTTATATAGTTGTTTGTAGTAGTCTCTTATTTTCCTTTGCATTTCTGTGGTGTCATTTGTAATTTCTCCTTTTTCATTTCTAATTCTAGTGATTTGAGTCCTCTCTCGTTTTTTCTTGACGAGTCTGGCTAAAGGTTTATCAATTTTGTTTATCTTCTCAATGAATCAGCTTTTAGTTTTATTGATCTTTGCTATTGTTTTCTTCGCTTCTATTTCATTTATTTCTGCTCTGATCTTTATGATTTCTTTCCTTCTGCTAACTTTGGGGTTCTTTTTGTTCTTCTTTCTCTAGTTACTTTAGGTGTAAGGTTAGACTGTGAGGTTTTTTTTTTTTTTTTTTTTTTTTTTGTGGTATGTGGGCCTCTCACTGTTGTGGCCTCTCCCATCGAGGAGCACAGGCTCCAGACGTGCAGGCTCAGGAGCCATGGCTCACGGGCCCAGCCACTCCATGGCATGTGGGATCTTCCCGGACCGGGGCACGAACCCATGTGCCCTGCATCGGCAGGTGAACTCTCAACCACTGCGCCACCAGGGAAGCCCCCAGACTGTGAGTTTTTTAACCACTGGACCACCAGGGAAGTCCCAGTCACCATCTACTCTTAACTAATTATGTAAATACAACTTTGATTCTTTTTCTTTTTAATATAATTTTTTTTTTGGCCATGCCACGTGACTTGTGGATTCTTAATTCCCCGACCAGGGATCGAACCTGGGCCCTTGGCAGTGAGAGTGTGGAGTCCTAACCACTGGACCACCAGGGAATTCCCAACTTTGATTCTTCATAGGTTTTTCTTTCCAGTTGATTCCTATCAGCCTGTTTAAAATTTAAAAAATGTATAAGTGATTGTAATCATGTAATTCATGAAGCAATGTAGGATTAATATGAAAAACTAGCAGTTCAGTGTTTTCCTTTTTTATTTTAAAATGTTAAGTATTATATTCTTGGGGCTTCTCTGTCGGTTTCTTGTATTATAGAATTAATACAATATGCAATGTTACCAGTTTCACTATTTAGTACATCTTGTTACCAGTTTCACCATTTAGTACATCTTGAACATCTCTGAGGGTGGTAGATATAGCATGCATCTATTTCTTAAACAAGTACATGCATGAAACTATAAAAGTTTATTGGAGTCATAGAACAACACTGGTGAAACTTGAGTTCTGGCACTTTCCCCACATTTAAACTGGCAGCATATGTGTGTGGGAAGAAGATATTAATTACTGATAACCCCTTTAGCGTGTGTTAATATTGTTAGGTATGAATATGAGTTATTCAGTAGGTGCACCAGATTAAAAAAAACTAGATGAAATGTAAATATTGACTTTCGTGTCCCTTTTAATTCACTTTAGTGACTTACTGGTCGGTATTTGTGGAGATACATATAATAAGTTTTTTGTCTTCTCCTTATTTTAACTATAAAGTGCTGGGAGGGAGCAGTGAAAAGGCTGCCTTCAGGTGTACTAAGGTTGAACCGGTTTAACCATAGTTGCAGCTCGTCTGCTGTCAGCTCCCTCTTCAGCGCCCAGGTTTATTTCCATGTTATATAATCCAGACTGGTTTGTCCTGTTTGGTAGGTTTGTTATAAACTGCCGAGCTAAGTAAACGTGGGAGAACATTTTAAATGGCATTAAAAATTAACCAGTACTTGAGGAGGGGTGTAGCAGAGGGG
The DNA here is from genome assembly GCF_964341445.2 of Mesoplodon mirus. NCBI lineage: Eukaryota > Metazoa > Chordata > Mammalia > Artiodactyla > Ziphiidae > Mesoplodon > Mesoplodon mirus. The sequence goes on along the minus strand of NC_138977.1, from coordinate 10,995,166 downwards.
CCCAGCTGTCAGGTGGCCCAGGGTCAGCCTCCTGGGGAAAGAGGGGGGCATTTCTGATTCCTCTGAGGAACAGGAAGTCGACGTGAAACTATAGCAAGTCCTGGCCAGAGGACCACTCCTCAATGCAGATGACAACCAGCCTGCCATGTCTGATACCAGAAACATCTGATCCTAAAAGCAGATGTTAACTTTGTCCGTTAATGAGCTGTGTACACAAGCAGAAACGGACAAACCAAACCAGTGGGACCATTTTCATCCGTCTGTGCCCAATACAGAAACAATGAAGGAGAAAGTGACTCGGTGAGTCTTGTCCCCCTCCTAGCTCAGTGCACAATGAGAGAACGTGTCCACATGCTTTGTGATGAGCATTTCTGATGCCTGCTCACTGTGGGGTTACGCTGACCTATGGTGCTTAATTCACCCGCAGTTGTAGGGTTATTGGGTTTTCTAAAGCATCCTCTGTCCCTGTCAGTTGAACTTCCTGACCGGTGGGCATCCTCTCGTGTGTGATTCCTCTAAACCCTCTGTAGGACTGTGTGTCCCATTCCATATTGACTGTGTCCTTCTCATATTCGTTTATCATCAGGTCCCCTACCTAGAAATTGGGATCTCCTGGTGGATATTTTGGAGTCTTCCCTGGAATGCCTCTTCCCTCCATACAGGGCCTCTCTGAGGTTTGCAGGGGTTCCCAGGGCCAGAGGGTGTTGGTCAACCTAGAGTGATGGTGATGACCTCTTCCACCATGTAACAGTCTCTCCCTCTGACCTGTGCCCATCGTGGGGCTTCTCTTTGAGCAAAAAAACTGGGGAACCCTAACGTAGAAGATCTCAGTTTAACAGCAACCCACTTTCCCCCGTGAGTCACTCTTAGTTCGAAATATCCTAAAAGAGGTTCTTATTTCTGAAGGTCAGGCAGGTTGCAGCCTGCTTGATTTTTCAGGATCTCTGGTTAATAAGGATTTTAGAGAGTAGAAGAGGAAATAGATCTTTTATGAATGTGGCATAAAACTATACGGCCTTGTGCAAATGATCTAACTATATGAATCCTGGCTTATAGACAGAAGCTTCCTTTGTATGACTAGATTCACCACTCTATCCTTCTCTGAAATACCGAGAGAGACAAAAATCCCGTATGTATCACATAATTAAAAAAAACACCAGAATTCAGAACTGGAAAAATTTACAAACGGTTCACATTCTTCTGATTCTGATTTTTTTAAACATTATTTTTGCTGTTTTAAATTTGCTTTTATTGTTTGAGATCGAAAATACATTTTTCTATTCTGACTGTTTATTTTTTGAACTGAAACCTACATCCATGGAATTACCATCTTTTCAGTGGTTGACTATTGGAGTTTATAATCAGAAGATTGTGAGACCTATGGAGGATAATAGATAGAAAATAGAATATAAAGTTAGGTTTAGGACGAGGAATTCTCCTTGGACATTGCAAAAATAGCAAAAAAAAAAAAAAAGTGTGTGTGGCAACACAGACTTTTTCCTGTAAGTTCCTTTTTCCCAAACCCTTGCTGTCATACTAAAAAAAGTTTTTTTTTGTGTTGCTTTTTCTCAGAATCCTGCTGCTTATTGTTAGTAAGAATTTCATGTGCCAAAGTTTTGTTTTTCATGTGATTTCTACACATGATCACATGGGTCTTATTGAAAACATGTTTTTTTTTTAAAGTACAGTGGTAAACGTTGCTGATAATAAGCCAAAAGGAAAATTTAATATGAACTTCTATACAATTTAGTTATAGTCACTAGGGGAAATTCAAAAATGCATTATCCAAGGTGAATGAAGTTAGATGATTGTAGGGGAAATATCAATTCTAGTTAAAGATAAAGTATATGAATGCTCTTTTCTAGTTTCAAAAATTACACTTTTCATTTCCTACCTGGTCTTTTCCCCGAGGATGTGTGTTTTTAAGATTTTTCTATCAGGCTAGTATAGGTGATGCTACTGACTGAGCTAGCTTAATGGAATGGCATCACAGTTTCTTTGGGAATAATCAAGCAGGGAGGTAAAAATTCAAGTCTCTGGAGGGAGTCATTGGAATTCTTGAGCAATAGGATACCTTAGAGCATGTGAGAAAGAAACTGAATGCTTTTGAGGGGGTGGCCAGTGTTCTGCATCTCTCAGCCTGATAGTATCTAAAATATGACTGATTTTTTTGTACTATTAAAACAGTGTGGTGACGCATTCATCCTGTCATGCCTTTTAAGAGATGATTTCAGAAATGCTCAGTAACATCTTGTTCAGCTGCTCGCTCTGACTCCCTGACTTACTGGTAGGATCTCACCGTAATTGTTTACTCTGTAAATCTTACAGTGGCCTTTGACCGAAAGTAATAAAATGTCACGTGACTTGGTGTATCAGTCAGGATTCTCAGTTGTAAGCAACAGAAACCTCTGGCTAATTTCATCAGGAAAGGAGTTTCTGAAGGCAATTAGGTAGCTCACAGTTTCCCTGGGAAAGCTGAGAACCTAGCTGAGAACCTCATCACCCAGGAACAACGCCACTGAACTGGTCCAGGGAACATCACTACTGCCTCCTGGGCTGTGACTTTAGACCCGACATCTTTTTTTTTTTTTTTTCTTTTTTGCGGTATGCGGGCCTCTCACTGTTGTGGCCTCTCCCGTTGCGGAGCACAGGCTCCGGACGCGCAGGCTCAGCGGCCATGGCTCACGGGCCCAGCCGCTCCGCGGCACGTGGGATCCTCCCAGACCGGGGCACGAACCCGTATCCCCTGCATCGGCAGGCGGACTCTCAACCACTGCGCCACCAGGGAGGCCCTAGACCCGACATCTTGCACTACCAACGTCACTGACACCACACCCCAGACGCTGCCACTACTGCCTCTGGAAGCTGCTCACACTGCCCCAAGCCCAGATCCAGCTTTCTGTACAGTACTTGTTTCTTGAGATTTCTTGGGATTCAAAATCTGGGGTGAATGTGTTTGGTGGAGGCAGCGGACCTGATCATGTGCCTGCTCTGTTTTGCATGGGGGAGTGGGGTCAGGGGGAGGGTGAAGAAAACCGTCATCTGGAATTTTCTGCTTTTGTAATATTAGGGTTAATGATTTTACAAACATAGGAAGGGGAGTTTAGATGCTGGACAACCTAACAGAGTCAGGTAACTCTACCATACCCAGCATATTGGTGGTAGAGGTACAAGGATTAAAAATAAGGACAGGGGCTTCCCTGGTGGCGCAGTGGTTGAGAGTCCGCCTGCCGATGCAGGGGACATGGGTTCGTGCCCCGGTCCGGGAAGATCCCACGTGCCGTGCGGCTGGGCCCGTGAGCCATGGCCGATGAGCCTGCGCGTCTGGAGCCTGTGCTCTGCAACGGGAGAGGCCACAATAGTGAGAGGCCCGCGGACTGCCAAAAAAAATAAATAAATAAGGACAGCAGTGACCCTCCCACAGAACTTCAAAAATAAAATCTCTGCTACCAGTATGAGGAAACGAAGTCATCACAAAACCAATAATTTCTTAGCAGACAGTCCCCGACTTACGATGGTTCGACTTAGGATTTTTTTGACTTTACAGTGGTGTAAAAGAGATACGCATTCAGTAGAAAATGTACTTTGAATTTTGCATTTTGATCCTTTGTGGTACAGTCCTCTCATGATGCTGGGCAGCGGCCATGGCAGCTCCCGGACAGCCATCTACAATCACAAAGGTAAACAACCGAAAGACACACAATCATTCTGTTTTTCACTTTCAGTACAGTGCGCAATGCATTACATAAGATATTCAACACTTTACTATAAAATAGGCTTTGTGTTAGATGATTTTGCCCAACTGTAGGCTCATGGAAGTGTTTTAAGCACATTTAAGGTGGGTAAGCTTTAATGTTTGGTAGGTTAGGTGTATTAAATGCATTTTCAGTTTACAATATTTTCAACTTACAGTGGGTTTATCAAGATGTAACCCCATCATAAGTCGAGGAAGTTGTGTATTCTCATAACAGCAACCTCCACAGACATAGGAGCAAGCACTCTGTTTAGTGAACAACTGTTATGTGCTGGGTGGTGGTTTTTTGGTTGTTTGGGGTTTTTTTGTTTTTAAATTTTATCTCTAATCCACTCAAGAACCTTGGAAAGTACACATTATTGCCACCATTTTTACAGGTATAGAAGCTGATGCTCAGAGTAACTTAGCAAGGTTACTCAGCTGGTATATGGCAATGCTGATATTCAAACCCGTTTGTGACTGTTTCCAAACCTCTGTTCTTTCTGTTGTACCAGGTTTCCTCCTCACAGAAATTCTGTGGAAGAGCACAGATGCCCTCCCTGATTTAAACCAAAAAATTGTATGTTTGCTTCTGCATTGTTTCGCTTAATAATCCATTACTTACCATTACCGTGAGTTGGGAGATGCTCCTAGGCTCAGGCAGGTGACTGGGGCTAGAGCTACAGATTCAGGAACCACAAGAATGTAAGTGTCCCTGGGTGCTCTGGGCATCAACGTGGTTGTCTGGGAAGAGTTTGTGGAGTGAGAGAACAAATGGTGAGACCTTACAGGACACTAGTTTGGGGAGTGGATCAGAAGGAGAGGAACCAGCAAAAGAGGCAGATTGATTTTCTCTTAGGAGGAGGAGATCCTGTTAGGGGAGCCAAAGATCACAGTGTAAGAAGGAAGGTGTGGTTGGGAGCCAGGTGCCTCAGGAATCAAAATTGGGTGGAAAATAGGCCACTGGGGTAGACCAGTCAAGCAGGAAGTTAGGGTGGCCTTTTGTAATTTGAAGTAATGTTCTCTGAATCTTACCCTTCTCTGTAAATCTGATAGAAACACCACCCTGTATTTTAGGTTCACACACTCAGCGGACCCGTGCAATTTTGTGTTTAAAATTTTAATTCCTTTTTTTAATGATGCTTTAGTTTTAGTGGTCTTTGGGCCACACCCATAGAGTGAACAACCATTGGACTAGTGTTTCCTTCATCCCATTCTGGAGTCATATTTGTTTATTTAGAGGCCATCATCCCTGAAGAATGACTTAGATTGATTCCCCCTCAGTCTGTTATTTTATGTCTGCCCACGTGGAAGCTAATCTGCCTCCTTCCTTCCAACCCACGGGGCCTGGTGAAATCTTCCAACCATTTAAGCTATTGGTTTGTCTTTTTGCAGATCAAAAGAGCCTAATGTCACCCTAAAGCATCCTTGTGATAAAACTTCGGAAAGGATGAGTGATTAAAAATTAACTATTTTCAGTTTATCAGATTCCTCCCTCTTTAGAAAACCTCTTTAGAATATACAGGCATAGGAGTGGAAGTATTCCTGAGTGAGTTATAGAAAATGATGGGGAAAATTGAGAGGTGTTGGGATGGATTTTAATGTCTGTGAGGTTATATGTCCAGAGCAGAGTCTGTCTTGGGTGGGCCCTGAGCGGGAGGGCCTTTTTCTCATTTAGGTGCAGCCTTGTCTTGTCCATCCTTGATCACAGTGTGATTTCTCCTTTGTTCTGGGGTGGTGAGATTTCCTTCCTCTGGGTCCTGTGGTCCCTGCTGTAGCCCTAGTGTCTGCTGATCAACTCCCCCCAGCCCACATCAGTGCCAGTCATCTCTGCCTGTGCTTGTTGGCATTGGGATTTATTAAAAAGGGTGAAAACAGGGGCTTCCCTGGTGGCGCAGTGGTTGGGAGTCCGCCTGCCGATGCAGGGGCCGCGGGTTCGTGCCCCGGTCCGCGAGGATCCTGTGTGCCGCGGAGCGGCTGGGCCCGTGAGCCATGGCCGCTGAGCCTGCATGTCCGGAGCCTGTGCTCCGCAACAGGAGAGGCCACAACAGTGAGAGGCCCGCGTACCGCAAAAAAAAAAAAAGGGTGAAAACAGGGGAGATGAAAATGAAAGTTCTCCCTGCATCTGCTTTTTAGTTGTTCGTTTCTGTCCCTCACCTTCTCTCCCTCCAATGAGGAAAGGAATGCAGATGGGAGAATAAAGAGGAAAAGATACCTTATATTTCTAAATACTCTTCCTTTTCTGCTCCTCAGACCTCTCCCCGCTCCCCACTCACCCTCACGCCGTTCTCCTTTCTGACCCTTCAGTGTTTGTCTTCCCTATTAGACTGTAAGCTCTGGAAGGATAAAACCCATGTGGATTTTGGTCTCTGCTGTGCCTCCCAGGGCCTAGCATAGTGCCTGAATAGAGCAGATGCTCCAAATACGCACATTTAGTGGATGAGTGAGGAACCGCCGGCGAGCTTGGGGTGGAAGGGGGTGTAAGCCATGCTTTCTGTTGTTGCTGACAACCTTGCCCTGGTCCCATTTCTTGCTCATCCCCCACCTCTGATCTTCAAGGAGCCCACCTCCTGGCAGCAGCAAGGTGGTTCCCACAGAGGGGTGCTGGACACATTTTCCCATGGCACGTTTTTCTGCATGGTCCTTAGTCTGTTGGAACTATATACTTAAGGGAGCTTTAGTGGGCTGGCCAGAGAAGGGAGCCATTATGTACCACATGGTTTCTATGGGAAAATGCATTCTGAGTTCAAATGAATCTACTTACTTAGAAACTTTTGGATTACATCCTTTCCATTAGTTGAGGACTGCCATGGCATGATCTCCCATTCAGGCTTTTATTCATTACTAATATGTAAATGAACAGTAAGCCATTTCTTTGTAGAAGGAGCCAGAAGTCTTTCCTTCTGAGATGATAAACTGTTACATTAAAGTGAATTTCCTTCATCTGACAAACATGGTGGTTCATTTCAAATGTTTTCATAGAGTGCCTGTTACATGCTGGGCTTTGTGGGAAGGATTCACACGTGCATAAAATAGGGACTCTATCCTGGTGAGGGCACAGGCAGGTTTCCATTTAAAAAGGAATTGCACTCCTATAGCACACAAGGTCACTTCCAGCCCAGTAATTCTGTGGTTTTGAATTGCTCTATTCACTTGCCCATTTTCCTTATCACATATGGTTCTGTTATGAAATGTAGTTTTAGATAATGATGGAGAAAGCATATTGACATTCATGAGTAACAATTAATAGCAATAACCCCGCCTTTACAGCTTTTAAGTCATTCTGAATTTGTCTGTATTATTGAGAATGAGAAATCCAGGAGCAAACCTTTTTTTTTTTTTTTTTGTGGTATGCGGGCCCCTTACTGCTGTGGCCTCTCCTGTTGCGGACCACAGGCTCCGGACGCGCAGGCTCAGCAGCCATGGCTCACGGGCCCAGCCGCTCCGTGGCATGTGGGATCCTCCTGGACCGGGGCACGAACCCACGTCCCCTGCATCGGCAGGCAGACTCTCAACCACTGCGCCACCAGGGAAGCCCAATTTTTATTCCAACTTTTTATCATGAAAAGAATGAAGCCGGACCCATCATGACATTGACATAAAAATAGCGCCATGGCACTTTATTTTGAAAGCATATGCCTCAGGGATAATATGTATGGGTGTTGGCGTTAACAGATGTTTTTAAAATGCTCTCCTGTAATTTTCAAACTTTCTACAGCAAGTATGTGTTTCTCCTCCATTGTCACCGTCACACACATACACACATAACACACGCATACAACACAGCATCTCTTCGTGTAAGTAAAAGTATTTCAGTGAGATGTCCTTCTCTCCCCAGATTGTTTACCCGTGCATCTTAATAAATGCTTGATGAACAGAATCTAGTTTCTGGGCACTGGAATGTGGGAAATGTGGATGCTTATATAAAAAATTCTACAGGTATTTATAAAATATACTTGGAACTCCCTGTAAAAAAATAATGGGTTTTTTTGGAAAATAGTTGTGTTTGTGTGGAAATAGTCTTATTAATCTGCCTTGAAACTTGGAAAAGTTACCTGGTAGTTTATTTCAAATCTGACTTGAGCCACAAACTTCTTTGTTGCTGGATCTCTTTTATTTTTAATTAAAGTCTATAATTCAAGTAGTATATTAACTGTTTCTGGCAAGTGAATTAATGACTGGTTCCTCCCAGGATCTGGAGAGAAACGGGTACTATATCTAGCTTCTGGAATTCCATTTAGTGATCAGGGTAACAGGGTAATTCCTGAATTAGTGCTTAAACTTGAATTTGCAAATACGTTTTGGAATGTTATTTTTCCTCTCTACAATAACTACTAATACACTACATGTTTTCTTGCCTTCTTGGTTTCTTTTTTTAAAATCATTTTAGCAGTTTTTTTTAATGTAAAAAATCAATCCTTAGCTAGAATCTGGTCCCTGTAGTTATGAGAAGTTGAAAACCCACATTAGAGGAGTAGTTCGGTTTTAATGATAGAACAATTCATAAATTATTCAGCAGTTTGCTTCTGTGAGCAAAATACTTTCAGTATCCTTTGCTGTTCTGTTTAATACAGAATGATAGTTCATGCAGGTATATATCACAGTGTTCCTACTGTCAAAAAGATCATTATTTAAAGCTGGCAAGAACCTTGAATTATTAAAACAAACTGTATGCATATTAACTTGGTTTAATCAATACTTGATGTTCTTTCACCATTATAGAAATGAAAGGTAGAGGCACTTCTGCAAATTTATTGGAAGATTGTTTTTAACTAAAGTTTCCTTATAGGAGAAAATCAAATTATTGCAGTGTAATGAACCACATTTGAAATGAGGGAAATGCTTTTCTTGATGACTGGCACATAATAGGTACCCAATAAGTAATCCTTTCACTTGTGCTAAAGAACGTAAACATTCAGACTCAGAAGTTCAGACCATCTCACAATGCACTGGTCTGCACATTGTGAGACATTTTCCTTCTGTTTATGCCTTAAGTATGTGCACATGGTATAAGATTGGTAAACTTTTTATTGTTTTATGTGCATCTGTATTATCTTTTTCATTTTCATTTCCTTTTACTCATAAAATGAACATTTAGCTAGATTTTTGCTTGTGATGAGTCATTTTGCTACTACTTGAGTTTTTTCTAAGTTCATTGTGTACAAAGCAAAGCACAAAATCAGAAATTTATGGTAAATTTGATCCAGAAGAGGAAACTGTTAGCTTTCTAAAGTCTTTGAGTCTTTCTCAGAGGAAGACAGAATAAATTAAATACTAATATCAGGCCACTTTCTGTAATTAAGAACAAATAAATGAACCATCAACATGCACAAAAACGTGGCATCTGAAAATTTATGATTGGTCTTTTTTATATGGTCTTGGAGAACATATATAATGGAATGCAGCCCTCTGAGCTTCAATAAAAATGCCATTCTAAAATTAAACCTGATGCTATATAAAGGACACTAATCTCTTATACTAACTACTTTGTGTTCCAGTGTTAAAAAGCTTCATGTAACTTATTTATCATTTATTTTTTAATACTTGAAAGGTACTTTGCAGGGTTTGGAGGGTTAGGAAGACAGCAGGTTCATTTCTTCTAGGAAAGTTCTAAGGCAATGAACCTTAAACTTAAAAATTTCAACCTGCTGTTATGTTTTATGTCCTGTACATATGTGGTATTCTCTATACATAGTTAATATATATGTCAAAGTGAAAAATATGTATAAGGCACTAGCCTAGGTATTCAAATTCTATATAAACGTAAATATTAAATGGATTAATTTTATTTTCTGTAACAACTCTATTGAGATATAAATCACATACTATAAAGTTCGCCCGTTTATATAAGTGTGTACAGTTCACGGGGTTTTAGTAGATTCACGAGACTATACATCCATCACAACTATCTGATTCCAGAACATTTTCATCACCCTAAAAAAGAAACCCCATAACATTATCAGTAAGTCCCATCTCCCTGCAATGCCCCCACCCCCACCAGCCTTAGGCAACCGCTAATCTACTTTCTGCCTGTATGGATTTGCCTATTCTGGCTATTTCATATGATGGAATTATATGTGGCCTCTTGTGTCTGGCTTCTTTTACTTGACCTAATTTTTCTTTTTAATTTTTTTTTTTTTTTTTTGGCTGTGAAGGTTGTGGTGTGCAGGCTTCTCATTGGTGGCTTCTCATTGCAGAGCACAGGCTCTAGGCACGTGGGCTTCAGTAGTTGTGGCACATGGGCTCAGTAGTTGTGGCTCGCGGGCTCTAGAGCGCAGGCTCAGTAGTTGTGGCGCACGGGCTTAGTTGCTCCGCGGCATATGGGATCATCCCGGCCCAGGGCTCGAACCTGTGTCCCCTGCATTGGCAGGTGGATTCTTAACCACTGCGCCACCAGGGAAAAGCCCCTGGCCTACTGTTTTTAAAGTTCATCCATGTTGTGGCGTATATCAGAGCGCCATGCCTTGTGATTGCCGAATAATCTTCCATTCTATGGATATATCACAATTTGTTTATCCAAAGTGGATTAAATTTATTTTTTAATTGCAAATTTTACGATCCTCAAGACCCTCTGTAATTTTTCCAGGCTGCTTTCTCTTCCCTCTCCCTCTGTTCACATTCCATACCTTTCATGGCTGGGTTTTCACTGTACTGTTTCCTTGTTTGAAGACTGTCTCAAATGCTGCTTCCTTTTTGAATTTTTTTCTTTGGTCCCTTGAGTGATAAGTAATCTCTCTTCCTTCAAATTGTCACAGTCCTTTGTGCCACAGTTTCAACGTGTGCTTTTGGTTATTTATATAGTTGTCCCTCATTTCAGATTTTAATGCATGAGACAGGGACATTTCTGTTGCTACCAGAAATAGCCTTGCAAAGAGCCAAAAATCAGTAAGTAGTTTTTAAGTTAGTGAATGAAAGCATTGGAGATCACCTGGGTGTCATAAGACTAAAGCCATAATTGATAGTTACTGTTTCTAGTCAGGATGCCAGAAAACTGAACCAGGAATTAAGGGAGATAACTACATTTTTGGAAAAACTTATCGTCCCATGATTCAGTGTCTGGCACATAACTGGAACTCAGTACATGTTTGTTGAACTGGATCCAGGATCTGGCAGCACGACTAGGGAAATCTTCAATGTCTCTAGAAAGGAAATGCTGTATTTGTAAATATACTTAGTCACCCCTAGTTGAAATGGGAGACAGCAAGAGTGAGAATGTATGTTGGCCCAATGAGGAAAATGTTTGGTGAGTATCTCTTTGCAGGAGAGCCCCAGAGCAGTTGCTTTTCACTTTTATATTAGATATGTCATGTTTGGATACGTCATTAAATGTTTGCTTTTTTCTTTTCCCTTCCAGAGGCATAAGTTCTAGTAGCCAGTTACCACTGAAGCCTCAATAAAACACGCTGTTGTGAGTTCCCCTCTAAGTACAAGGGCTTGAGGGTACATCTTTCAGCTTTTTTTGAAGCTGTGTTTGGACCATCCTTAAGTCAGGGGTCGAGCTGCAAATTCCGATGAGGATCTAAGTTCTGATGATGGGGCCGTCCACAAGGGCTCCCCTCGGGTGTGACAGGGGAGGGACTTTGCTTCTAGGCTAGTGTTTACAGCCCCATCCACAGGGCTTTCATCCAAGGAAGAAAGATGTTATTGGTGGGTCCTGTTTTTGAAGGAAAAAAAGGGTAAACGGGGGTTCCTGCCAGTGTAGTGAAGAGTTTCTTACATACTGGTGCTAATTACTTTACGTGGTCAAAGTTCAGAGAAAGGGGGCCCCAGGCAGGATAGGACAGCAGCCCAGTGCTGAAAGAAGTAAGCACCTAAACTCTTAGGGTTCGCTTAGTTTCTGTTTTTTCCCTAAGGGTGGTCCGCCCCAAATAGGACTGCGCTGTTTTTGGGGTAGATGATGCCACCTCATCATCCTGTGAATGTCTAAAACTTAGATATTTAGACAGTTTGAAAACTTGTCGCCAATATAATTATAATTATAAATTGTAATAATACAAGTTTTATGGCTTTCATTTTTATCTTCGCCGTTTCTACCCACCTAAGCTGCTACAGAAGCCGAATTTCTATAAGTACATACAATTAAAAATAATTACGGTATACAAGTAGTTGTTCTTGGCAGTAGATTCCTATGGAGGTTTTTCTGCCTATCTTGGGCAGTTCTCAACGTTTTGTTCCTCTTTATTTAATAACTTGAAAAGTTGTCTTTATTTTCCTTTGTCTAAACTCATCTGGTTTTATGTGTACTTTTCCCACCTGATGTTTTGTTTGCTTAATGCTTGCTGTGACACAAGGCCATGTAAAGAAAAACGATTCTTACCAGACATTTTCATTCATGTTATATACCACTCTGTTGGCAGTGAGAAAAGAGTATTTCCCCACTGGATACATTCTTTATAAGATCAAAATCAATGCAGAGTGAAATTATCCTTTTGCTCATGTTCTGGCAAAAAGGCAGCCTCCATAACAAGAGATGAGAAGGAGAAGTTTAGTGGTGTTTACTCTTTCACGAAGTTGTTTTTGGAGAAAGAACGTACTATATACATGATTTCCTGTTAACCGCTGTTGGTGTCCAGGTTTGATACTGTTGTGTGACAACCCAACATTGCTTCCTTTTTCTGAAGAATTGATCGAATGTGAAGCCCAAATGCTTGCTAAAGTAGGATACTGCTGTTCCGGAATGCACAGGAAATTGAGCTGTTAAAGTGTTTCTGCTGAGACACAAGGCAGGCTGTAAACTGTCAGGCTGCATTGCCTTCCCACTGTCGTGACTGGTTTTGAAAGCTGGCTTCAAATAAGTGAAAGGCCTGGTGTTATCACAGCAGCACTAAAACGAATGCATAAGAATTATGGAGTCGGCTGAATAGAAAGGAGGCACGTCTAGCAATTGGAGCGGCGCACCAGAGCTCTCCAGAACCTGCTGTGCTCCCTCCCTGTCCCCGGGAGCATTCAAACAGACACTGGGTGAGTCCCCGCTTAGCTGGTGCGTGGATCGGGGCCTGGTGGGAAGCAGGTGGCAACACTGCAGTTGGATAATTTGAGGAACATTGAATAAAAAAAATGCTTACCCAAATCTAGAGTATAGTGAGAATCCAAGGACAAGTAAGAGGGCTGGGCGAGGGCCAGCACCTACACCTGAAGAGGAAAGAGGAAGGAATATTCCCAGACCCCAGGAGGGGTGGCTGTGTAGAGATGGATGCCTTTCAGGGATGCATAGGGCTGCAGCCAGGGAATCAGTCTTCTGCCCTCAGGCTCCTCTCTCTCTTATCCCCATTGACCAAACTCATCCCAGAGCCAGAGGACCAGACATGATGCAGTCCTTAAGTTAGCCTCCCTCAGCGCAGCAGGACAGCACCAGGTGGAGACTGGATCTGGAGGGGTAGCTGGAAACTGTCCCACGCAGATGTTGTAAAAGCAGTTCCTATGTTGAAGGGGACATCCCTGTTATCCCCATGAAAACTGTGGAACTTGTTTCTATGAAGAATCATTGAATCTCAGAAATACTTGAGGTTACCCAGTTCAGGCATCCAGAAAGTGCAGACTTCCTATTCATCCAACATCTAGTTTAATATTTTCAGTTGTAGAGAACAAAATTTTACTTGAAGGAGCAGCTCGTTCTGTTGTGGAACAGCTCTAATGATTAGGGAGGTTTTTCTTGCATTGAAAGTGCCTTCCTGTAACTCAAGAGTGGTTGCTTGTTCCCTCTTGGAGCTACACAGAATAAGGCTACTCTCTCTCTCTCTCTCTTTTTTTAAAAAAAATAAATTTATTATTTATTTTTGGCTGTGTTGGGTCTTCATTGCTGCGCACAGGCTTCCTCTAGTTGCGGTGAGCGGGGGCTACTGTTCGCTGCAGTGCACGGGCTTCTCATTGTGGTGGCTTCTCTTGTCGTGGAGCACGGGCTCTAGGCACGCAGGCTTCAGTAGTTGTGTGTGGGCTCAGTAGTTGTGGCTCGTGGGCTCTAGAGCGCAGGCTCAGTAGTTGTGGCGCACAGGCTTAGTTGCTCTGCGGCATGTGGGATCTTCCCAGACCAGGGCTCGAACCCATGTCCCTTGCATTGGCAGGCGGATTCTTAACCACTGTGCCACCAGGAAAGTCCCAAGGCTACTGTCTTGCCCTGTATCTTTTGTCCCCATTATAGCCTTTTTGTTGGTTGTTGTTTTAACCGTCATTCGTTTATTCAACATGTACTAATTGAATGTCTGCTAGGGGCCAGGACTTGTTCTAGGTGTGGGATATTTAGCTGTGAACAGGACAAAACTCCTCCTGCATTCATGAAACTCATATTCTAGTGGATAGAGGTGGACGTAGAACACAGAAGTGTATAATGTGATGACCGACCAGTGTTGATAACTGCTGAGGCTATCAACTGTTTATCTTGTTCACAAGAGAAACTTAAATTTGTTGTGAGTCAGCTGTGTAATGCAGTTGCCAAAAAGCCTCATTCCGTCTTAGGCTATGTAAACAGAATGCCCAACACTAGAGAGGTTATGTTTCCTCTGCCTCTGACTGTCCAGCTGGACCTGAAGTGTTGCATTTACATTCTAGAAGGACATTGGCAAACTAGAACTTGATCAGTGGATGTCCCCAGTGTAGCCTTTTTTTAAAAAAATGTTGTTTTGTTCAAGTATAGCTGCTTTACAGTGTTGTGTTAATTTCTGCTGTATAGCAAAGTGACTCAGTTATACATATACATATTCTTTTTCATGTTTACCTCCATTCTCTAGATGTGGTTTCAACTTGGGTAATGCTTAGTAGACTGTCTCTTCCCTTGATCTAGTAATTTAATTTTAGTAATGCAACCATGGATTGGATTTCCTTTTCTTTTTAAACAACTGTCTTACTTCTGACTCTCAGTGTTAAAGCACTGTTAAGCCAGGTCTCCAGCATTTCTTTTTGTACAATTTATGTTTATACTTAAATATGGGGCTCAATGTCTATCTCTATTAAAATGTCATCTCGTGCAGCCTTCTGCATTCAGATTCTTCTGAATATTATCTTTCATCTGACTTCGTGCCATCTACAAAATTAATAAGCATATTCTCAAACATCATCTATGTGATTAATATAATTACTCAATTAAAATAGAATAATGATACTAGGGCATTCCTTCAGGTTATGACAGCTTAATAATTAGTATTCTTTGTGGATGGCATTTCAAATAACTGTGACTACCCTTAACTATGTCATCCAGCCCACATTTCTTCATTTTATCCAGACCTTTTTGGAAAATGAAGAGACATTCTCTTTGTGGCATTTCTCTCTGATACCAGGGTTACCAGAAAACATGTTAGGATAATTTGACATGACACTGGAAATACAGTAAGCCAGTGCTGCTCTTTCTTACCCCTGAGTCTTTAAAATCTATCTACTGAATTGTGTTTGAATTGATACCAGGCTTGCCTGTGGTTTACCGTTTTTGTATGTGCCCTTTTCTTCTTTTCTGGAACCTCTGCCTTCACGTGTGGAGAGCTTGCCAGTAGTGACTCCCTTGGTACCTAAGGATGAGATGAGGCTAAAATTGAAAAGTGACCTCTGTTCCCTTTTTTCAGGATGGGCCACCGTTGCCCGTTTTAAGTCTCTTCCTTGATCAAATATAGAACATTGAGGTGAAATAGAAGTTGAATAATTGGGCCTTCTGACTTTGGTGAAGGTTGTACCATCTTTCCCAGGATTTTTTTTTTTCTTTTTGTTGTATGCGGGCCTCTCACCGTTGTGGCCTCTCCCGTTGCAGAGCACGGGCTCCGGACGCGCAGGCTCAGCGACCATGGCTCACGGGCCCAGCCGCTCCGCGGCATGTGGGATCTTCCCGGACCGGGGCACGACCCCATGGCCCCTGCCTCGGCAGGCGGACTCTCAACCACTGCGCCACCAGGGAAGCCCAGGATTTTTTTTTAATGTTTATTTATTTATTTATTTATTTAATTTATTTGGTTGCGCCGGGTCTTGGTTGCGGCAGATGTGGTCCTTAGTTCCGGCTGGCAGGCTCCTTAGTTGCGGCTTACTGGCTCCTTAGTTGTGGCATGCAAACTCTTAGCTGTGGCGTGCGTGTGGGATCTAGTTCCCTGACCAGGGATCAAACCCAGGCCCCCTTCATTGGGAACACAGAGTCTTAACCACTGTGCCACCAGAGAAGTCCCTTTTCCAGGATTTTTTATCTTGCTTCTGATAAAGCTTAAAAGGAAGTGGGAGGGGATGTGGTGTCAAGGTTGCTGCTGCTGCTGGCAGTCCCTGAGGTCTCCTGGGCTCGCTTTTGCCTTCCTCGCATGCTTGCAGGGGGTCAGGGCTCGCATGCAGTCTTAGTTCATGTGCCCAAAGCACTAGGACATGTTTTTGGTTTGGTTTTTGATTTGCAAGCTCCCTGTAAGATTATAACGTTTTCTTAAGAGGCTACCTTGTTTATGGGTAAGAAAAAAGACAAAATTGACCTTACTGATCCTGGGAATATTTTTGTTTTCCAAAGCACTGGGTATCCTGTTTTCTGTTCCACTCAAATGCCCAGGAACCCATCCACCTTGCTGGTCATGTGACTTTAGGGGAGAGTTACTGAGGCTGTCCGTTGCCTAGTACAGAAGTTTCCATTGGGACCGGAATGTGATTAAACACGCCAGACCTGCCAAGACATGACTTTTAACAGGGGGCTTGCCTTGACTGCAAGTACCAGAAATTCGCTTGGGCTGACTGAAGGGTCAGTGTATTAGGGGGATCACTATATTAGCTAAGTTGATAGACCAGAAGCTGTTTCACAGTTTTTCTTGCTTTTCACATGCCACAGAGAAAAGACTACATCCCATCTAGAGCGCACTATTGTGGGAATCTTGTACTTTAGATTCATAAACAGAGTATGTTTGGGTTTTCCAGATTTAGCTGTGTTGACTTTATTCCTGAGTATCACTTTCTTTCGTTTTGACTATCACTGATTTTTAGTTGACTAAGAAAGTGGAAGTCATACTTTTGTTTAGTGCCCACAGCTATTCCAAGGTTCCTGTGGGCATCGTCTTCCATCAGGCATTCAGAAGGGCTGCCACAGCATAGCAGTCATAGCTTTGGTGAACATTGGTCCTGGTTTATCCTGTTGTCCTGGCATAACTCACTCTCAAAAGTTTCTTGGTTTGGAAGAAAAATTGTGTGGTTCCCTTGGGTACATCCCAGAGTATCCTAGAAAGCAGTGGTTCCCATGGTGCAGTCACTGCTCTGACCTCTGGGCCTTCTTTACTCACCTTATCCTACAAAAAGACTCCAGAATGACTTGCAGGACCTGAACACCTAACAATCCTTGGAGTACTGTTAGTTTTCCTGGACGCACGTGATCGTATGCTCCTTTAGAAGGATAAAGATGCTATTCATGGCTGAGGAAGAACTTTCATCATTTTGGTAGATTGAAAAAACATCTTCTTAATGAAAACACATCTTCTACTTTTCTAGCTGCACTGATCTATTTAAAAATTTGTCAATGAAAGTTCTTTAGTAATATCTGCTCATTAAATGAAGATTTGATACCTAATGGGTCTTGAAAGAACCCGTGGGCTTCTGCAAACCACATCACATCTTGCTACATCCAGAGCACTGACCACTGTTGATTTTCTGTCTCCTTCACTAGATGGTAGCACTGGGAAGGCAGGGACCATGGCTTATCCATCCTGCCTCCATCATCGATCATTCTGTGGGTTTGGATGAGAGAAAGAGGGAAATAGAGGAAGAACGGGAGCTGTGAATAAGCCCTGTTGCTTTCTGCTTCCCTTTTAGGAGTTAAAGCACCCGAGCCGCCTGTCTAGGAATATGAAAGGTAGTAGATATTTTAGGAAATGGCTTCCACAACTTTCGGAATCTGACAAGTCATTTAGTTTCCCAGGTTTGTTACCCTACAACTTCCAGCGCTATTGACAGTGTGGGCCTGGATGATTCTTGGTTTTAGGGCTACCTGCCGGTGGTAGGATGTTTAGTTAGCAGCATCCTTGGTCTCTGCCCACTCGATACCAGTAGCACACCCCTCCCTCAGCTGTGACAACCAGAAATGTCTGCAGACATTGCCGAATGTCCGGGGGGCAAAATAGTACCCCCTCTGCCCCCACCAAGAACCACTGCTCTATGGGAGCTCATGTCTGGGATAAATGCAGACCAGAGAAATCAGCAAATAATGGAACTCTGGAGTTGGAAGGGAACTTTAGAAATCATCAAGCACGTTTTTCCCCCTGGTACTACCCACCCCCTCTCCAACACACACCACCATTTTATACCTGAAGAAACTGTGGCCCAGGGCAATTAATGACGAGAAAAAAGAAAAAATACAAGTATTGGAAGTAATACTGATTTTGGACTGTAGGCTATTTAAGATGATTTACAGGTTATGAAAGTGTATCTACGTTCAGGCAACTCAATAAGAAAACATAAGCTTATGGAAATAGATAAGAAAGATGAACAAGGATTCACATCACAGGAAAATCAAAGGCTAGCACCACTAAAAAAAGAATTTAAGGTATTTACTGAATATTTTTTAGATTAAAAAAAGAACAGAGCCAACTCATTAGAATATGACTGGCTTTCTGGCACAGCCCCGTGGAGCTGTATGGGCTTCATATTAGACTATTTTAAGTGTATATATATGTATATGTATATACAGAGAGAAAAACAGAGAAGAGGATTTAAAGTAACAATAATTGGGCTTTTTCAAACAACGATTTGCTTTTTAGATCTAGATAATCTAGACAGTGGCCCCCGCAGTGAGATATTTCCACTGTAGGCTAAGTTATGTTTTATTAAGGGCATTTTGTATCTTACTAAGAATTCTCACAGAAAGGCAAGAGCACCAAATTAAATATTAGCCGCTTGTGGTTATTTTAAGACTCATCTCAATAACCAAGAGAATTTGGGTCTCACACTTTGTACCTCTTGATTACAAACAGCTCTAAAGAGGTTTATGTTGTACTTCATCAAAAATTATAGAGGATCGGCCGGCTGAGACGCTTGGGGACTGAAATTAGGCAATTCAGAGTTTCTCATGCGTGTTAGCTGCCTTTTGTTTTGATCCCTGTCATTCTTAGTCTGTCTTTTTCAAGATTCTTCTGGAAAGACTGTTCTGAGTGAGGACAGAAGAGAAAAATGGCAGGATCCTGAGTCACCGGGCCACACAATCCCTCCTATCTGAGGTAGGGTAAAAGGCAACTGACAGATTTCTGTCTGAACTTTCGGTTGAGAGTATTATATTTAGATTCCATCTGATTGTTCTTTCTTGTAGTTTCAGTTCGGTTTGGTTTTAGCATAACCCTGTCACGTCTGAACTCACACAACAGGAAGGTTTCTGAAAAATGGTGTATAAATCCATTATTAACGAATCAGAAAGCATCAGGAGAACTTGTTAATGGAATTTATCCCAATGTTCTGGTCACCTGTTTCTTTGAGTAGACACAGTGGTCCCAACCCTGCTCTGATTTATCTTTTAATATATGCTGTATTTTTTTTTTCAATCGTAAACCTGGCACCTCAATTCTTGATGAGAGAACTTTCCACCATGTATGTTGGGTCATTTGTTGAAAATTCATCACTGAAAAGCTGCCCTTTCGCTTTTAGCATTGGAAATCCCTTAGCAGGGAGACATTTTTCTCGGAACAAATCTTTTGAAGGGCCATAAAACAATTCTCCTGGCAAGAAGTCCTTTTTAAGCTTTTTAGATCATTACAATATTACGCTGATTTATAAAAAACATGGATTCTGACTTGAATAGCTGTAGACTTCTGGCAGACATAGGCATGTCAGATGTCTTGGCACAGTTTTGGGGTGGAAGGGGACTTTCCCACTTCTTTATGTAATCCACACTCATCACATGTGGGAATTTGATGCAGTTTCTTCTGTTATACTGAAATGCTTAGCTTTTCATACCAGCCATACTGCTCCGTGAAAACAGGCTCTGTGTATGTCTGTATATACTTAAATGAAATGAAAAAGAAAAGAAAAATCCAAGAAATGCCTTCAGTTTGCAGTGGTGATTATTTTTAGGCCGTGTTCATATGCACCAAAAGCTCTCTTTTAAGTCAGCTGACTGGAACTTGGAACAGAGCTTCCCATAGAAACAATAGTATAGTATGTGTGGTGCTTAAGTTTCCAGACTAGCCCTCAAAGCTTAGTTAACCCATCATAGGCTAACATGCTTTGCAGCAAAGGGACAGTGCTGTGTAGCATATCAAAACACTGTTTAGATATAGAGAACAGACTTGTGGTTGCTGAGGGGGAGGGGAGGTGGGGAAGGGATGGATTGGGAGTTTGGGATTAGCAGATGCAATATTATACATAGAATGGATAAAAAAGAAGGCCCTACTGTGTACACAGGGAACTATATTCAATATCCTGTGATAAACCATAACGGAAAGGAATATGAAAAGAATATATACGTGGGTGTATAACTGAATCACTTTGCTGTACAGCAGAAATTAACACAACATTGTAAATCAACTATACTTCAATAAAATAAAAAACAAACACTGTTTAATGATATTCAACCTGCAGCTTGTTTCAGTGCTAGACCTTAAAATTGAAAAAAAAAATGTATTGCATAGGGATACATTTAACTTCTCTTAAAAGGTGGGTTTTGAGGAAAAGTAGTTCTAAAGAGACTTGGCGTGGTGGAAGAGCCCCAGGCGGACCTGAAGACCTGCTACGTAGCAATTTGGGCATCTTAGACCAGTCAATCAGCCTCTTGATCCTCAGTTTGTTCGGTGTCGTGAAGTAGTGGTGAGGATCAGAGCAGAAAGTGCACGGGAAGCTGGTTTGTAAACTGTGAAGTTCTATACAGAGGTCCAGGGTAAGTTCTGATTCTTCCTTAATTATGAAAGTCCTGTGACTGGGCATTTCTTTTTCTTGACACATGTGTATTAGTAGCAACACTGCTTAACAATTAAGATTGATCCCATTTAGCTCACAGACACAATAAATGCATGTTATCTTGACTCATTTGCGAAACAGTAACGTTTGCTTTTTTGAGACGGTTGGTTGGAATTTCCAAAGCAATCTCTCTGTCTTGCTCTCATTTTTCTAGTCTTCAGACCTCTCCTGTTCTTTTCCTTTGTGTGAGTATCTCTTTCTTAATCACCTTCTCAAGTTTCAGGTTACATAGCAGGGCTCTCCCCTCCAGCCTGGCCTCCCAGCGGCCCTGGCCTCTCTGTGACCCACGCCTCTGGCCTCAGACCAGCTCTGCACTGTCGCAGCTCCTGCAGTTGACCAGCTCTGACGAGGGGCCCCTTGTGCTCACAGCCTCGCTGGACACCAAGCAGAGGCAGCCTGTCTGGAGGGACCACAGCCTTGGAACAGTATTTTTGATGGGACAAGCCTGGCCCTAGACCCTGATGCTCAGGGTGACACTCGGAGTGCTGTGGGCCTCATCCCCCAACCCAGGAGCCTTCCTGGTACAAGTGGTGTTAGGAGAGAAAATGGGGGCCATTGCAGGGCAAAGTGTTCCCATTCCCCGCCCCATTCACTGGGGCAGGTTGGGGTGAGACTACCTGTATACATGTAAGATTCATGGTAACCCACCAAAGAGGTGCATTGAAAGGGACTCATTATTGTTTTTTGTGTCAAAGTTACAAATTTCGGGTCTAAACAGAATAATAAAATTTAATTTTGGAAGCAGCCATTAGAGGTCAGGAAGTACAGCTTATTCCTTTTGGAACGGAGAAATCTTTTTTTTCAATAACTCTTTTTAAATTAATTTAAATTTTTTTTTTAATTTTTGGCTGCACCTCGGCTTGTGGGATCTTCATTCCCCAACCAGGGATTGAACCTGGGCCCTCTGCAGTGAAAGAACAGAGTCCTAACCACTGGACCACCAGAGAATTCCCTGGAGGGAAGAAATACTGAGCTGGACAAGTAAACTCATTTGCAGGTGTCTCGTGCCTTCAAATCTTGAGCTCTTTCATAGGATGTCCTTAAGGTGCTACATCTGCTCGCTACCCGCTCTGTTCTCTGTGTAAGGTTGGCACTGATTGGCACAGCTGTTCACTGAGATCCTAGGATCTGCCTAACAGTCTACAAAGACCAGACATGAAGCAGGGGGTAGCCTACTATACTACCTCTGATTCCCTCCTCCCACCATAGAGAGAATTAGTATTATTTATTAAGCAAGGCAATTTGTAAGAGCTACAGAAACAAGACATATGACACGGTTTCTGCTCTCTTAGAGCTTCCAGTGCTGTATTATCTCACGTAATTAGAGGGAACCAATTCTGGACCACACAGCACGTACCGAATTGGGTATTAGTGTTCCTCCTACTGACTCTAGTTAAGATTTAGAAAAGATCAATTTACTTCTTGGGCCTTAGTTTTCTTAACCATAAAGTGAGGAGATTGAAGTCTGAAGCCTTCATATCTGTACATTTTGTGAGTCACAGTCTCCTGATACTTTTTCATTTTAATCATCAATCTTTTGATGCCATTTATTCTTTTTATTTCAAAAAATTCTTAGCTAAGATGTAGATGCTAATTAATTTATATGCCGATGCGTGATAGGCAACTTAGCACTTTATAGAACCTCAGGGTGGAAAAAGTGGGGAATTGTATAATGGTCCATTTCTTCAATTTTAAGGCAGAATAGATCCCAAACCTATGTAAAATAATTTGGATTTTTATACACCTCATTAGTAAAATAGAATATGCCTGCTTTTGAATATTCAAAGACTTAGAGGATGTGAAAGAGCTTTTAACTTTACAAAGGGATTTGACCACAGAATTCTTTTCCATAGTGAGTTAGTTCCTCCAGTGCATTTAAAATGTAATATGATATTTTCTTTTTCTTTTTTAAAATTAAACTATAGTTGGTCAAGGAGTCTTTCATTATTATGGAGACAGTTCTAATTCTCAAAGTACATGAGGGCTCAGAAGGTTTTAGCAGTAGTTTCCCACTATAAAATTTGAAACCAAATTATTTTGCCACTTCAAAATAATTTGCATCATCAAGGCAGTCAACTGCCCATGACTAAATTTTCCTTTCAAATAAAGAATCTGATCTACTGAGACAACTTCAAAAAAAAATGTAATATGATTTGCAGAGCTTATGTGCACCAGAAATATCCAGTTCTATGTATTTACAATTCATAGTTCTGCAGCAGTGCTGAGCATGTACACACAAAATATGCTTTCTGTTACCTAACTGGAATTTTCTATGGTGTAAGAGGGTTTTTTTGGCTGTTGTGTTGGAATTTTCCTGACCTTTCTTCCCTCTCTGTTCCTCCCAATCGTCCAGGCGGCATTCATTTGTGAAACAATTAGTTAAAATATGGCAGTTCATCTGTGGCTGTTAGATGTGTCCCCCAGTTAGGGGATGAATGTGTGACTGAGGTGGGAGATGCTTTCTGTAGTGGCCAGATCACGGACCAAGTACAGACAGATTTAGGTCCTGATGCCAGCACTGCCTCTCACTAGCCTTATGCAAGGTATTGACACTTAACCTCAGAACCTGTTTTTCATCTAGAAAACGGAAATTACAATAATAATGCTGAGATCGCAGGATAGAAGAGAGCATTCCTCTTTTCTGAAGGGGCTGACATAAAATAGGCCTTCCATGAAAGGTAGCTCTCTGCCTTCCCCCTCCAACCCGTGGAGCAGCCAGAAAGCAGCAACAAAACTGCAGTCTGTGGAGTAGCAGGGTCTGAGACCTCTGTGGAGGGCAGGAGGCATGAGCAGGATTCAGCACCAGGGTAGCCTGGTGTCGTGGTTAAGCCATTGGCCACCAGAGCCGGAGAGCCCGGGTTCAACTGTCCTAGCTCTGTGATTTTGGTAAAGTCACTGATCAGTTGAGTGCCTCAGTTTCCCGATCTGTAAACCAAGGCTAGTAGCACTTAACGTCCTCAGGTTGTTGGAGATCCCATGTGTTAATTTGCGTGCAGCGTGCAGCGCGCAGAATGGTCCCTGGCATGTAACACGTCTGTGTTTACTGCAGTCTGTTACCATGAAAATCATTTTTTGTTGTTAGTGTCATGCAAACTTTAAAACCATTACGTGAAATGACTGTAGTCTTTACAAAGAGAACAGATCTTTTCCATCAAGGAGGAGCAGGGCTTGGCCAGCATCTTTAACAGGAGATAGATTTGCTCTTAGAAGTCTGCTCCGGTCTTTCATCTCGCTCCCTGCCTGTCCACTCTGTACAGCTTTTGTTATTAATGTGGAGCAGTTGAAGTCACTGACTTGGGTGCCGGCCAGGCCAGTGTTTCTGCGGGTGTATATTACTTTCCTAGGCTGGTCCTGAACAGGATGATGGAAATCAGAGGGACGGGGAAGCTGTCCTTCTAGGCAGCCTTCACATAAGGTGTGTTTGCCGTCTTCCTCGTATTGGTGCTGATGGATCAGAATGTTACTTAGTATCCTAGTCATTTTTTTTTTCTCTTACCCTACAACCTTTATCTCTTCTTTTAGCTGTCGTTTTGCTTGTTCTCGGGTTAGACAGACTAACGCTGATTTATTATGTGTCTTTCTCCATTGTTGTTTTATTGTTGAAAATCTTCTCTTCGGTTAACTAAATATTTATCGAAGGCAGGAGAAATTTCTCCATAAAGCTGTGTATTTCTGTACTGTGTGTGTCTATATAAAGAGATGTGACATTTGGGGACTATTCAATCTATATTGTTTTTTTCTTTCTCTGTAAGTAAAATAACCCTGTGGGGAAAATATTCGTGGAAATAGCAAGTGAAAGTGTGTTTCCCTCAGGAACTGTGTCGCTTGAGAACCCACTTTTATTTTGTGCTCTGCTTTTGTATTGGGGGCTTGGGAAACGATGTTTTTGTTGTTCTGGAAAAGCCATGGAATTTTATCAGACATTTTCCTGAACCCCCCTACCTTCACCTTTTCCTGAAATATTTCTTTCAAAGTCCTGTTTTCCTCTGTTAGAGGATCGATCCATCGTTTTAAAAATATAGGAGCTTGCTTGGCTTAGGCCTTTTTGGTGATCCTTTGGCTTTATAAAAAAGAGACTGTTTGTCTGAGAAACAGCACTTGGGAGATCATATGACCATTAGTGTGAAACTTGGGGCAGCGATCTGTTTGCTTGAGCCATTACCATTTTTTTTTCTTTTCATATCTGCAAACAAATGTGTGTCCCCGGACCCTGTTGGGCATTGTGATTGGGGGTGGGAGATATATTCTCCAGTTTTAGACTTGATTCTGACTTCTGTTCCCTAACTGTGGGGCTTTCTGTGGTTTTAGTAACTCCCATTGTGAAATAGAAACTGATTTCTAGTTAATCTTACCAACTGCTAAGTTGTGACGTGCATGTATTTCTTTTCAGCTTCACAGTTGTTTTCTGCTGTTTTCTCAATCTGTAAGCAGTACTTGGGAATTCAAATAACGGGAAATATTTTTCTTCCATAATGGTGTGTCACAGGTGTTTGAGTGCTACACGTACTCCCTACTCCATTTTTAATGTCAATTTAGTGGAGATAAAACATGGATAATAGCTGTGGGTGTAATGAATCTGGACCCTCTCCCCAGTGGCTCCGTATCTCCATATGTTATGGTGCCCCTCTGAGAGCACAGAGACTTGGTGTTTAATATAGGCATTTCTGAGATTTTTCTGTATGGTTTGGATATAAAATAGCTTGCACAAACCACATTCTGCATCCATTTACAGAATGCAGTGAAAGGAGAAAGCTTTTAGTGTTATCATACTCTTTATATAGTCTAGCTCTTTTAAAAATATATGTTTTTATGCTATGTTAGAAAATTTTGAAAATGCCGAGAAGACAATAAAAATTACTTGTAACTACCACTCAGAGAAAAACTGACTAATTTTCTGGACTAATTTTCTATGCTTATTTATATGGATATGTAGTTATTCTTTTATAAGAATGTCTATAAACCTTTTTGAAACCTGCCTTTTAAAAAGCATAATAATAGATATGAGAACCTTTCTCACATCCCAAAACTGTTCTTTGAAAATAGGATTTTAAATAGCTGCAGTTTGGCATCCATTGTAATTTGGCTCTGGAAATACTTATTAAAGATGTGCCAAAGAAAAAAGTGCATTTTGGGGGTGAGGTCTTTCTTCCTAATTTTAAAGATAAATGGGTTAAAAAAGTAATTAAGAACGTGTTAATTTTGTGCTTTACTCAAGATAAATTTATTTAATGTTTACTACATTTCTATAATAAAACATTTACTTTATATAATTCTTGGTATAGCAACAACTAATTATAAGTAATTAATGTTTAATTAGCCATTCACAGCTGATTAAACAAGTGATGTTTTCAAAAATGAACTTATCCTATTAAAAAAATCAAACTAGGGACTTCCCTGGTGATCCAGTGCTTGAGACTCTGCGTTTCCACTGCAAGGGGCGCGGGTTCAATCCCCGGTCGGGAAACTAAAGATCCACATGCCTCACGATGCAGCCAAAAAAAAAAAGACTTAAAGAAAGAAAATCAAACTAATTTTGAAATAGTTCTTTCTTTTTTTTTTTTCTTTTTTTTTTTTTTTTTGGCTGCATCAGGTCTTGCTGCTGCACGCGGGCTTTTTCTAGTTGAGGTGAGCGGGGGCTACTCTTTGTTGTGGTGCACAGGCTTCTCATTGCGGTGGCTTCTCTTGTTGCAGAGCACGGGCTCTAGGCACACAGGCTTCAGTAGTTGTGGCTTGTGGGCTCCAGAGCGCAGGCTCAGTAGTAGTGGTGCATGGGCTTAGTTGCTCCGTGGCATGTGGGATCTCCCCAGACCAGGGCTCAAACCCGTGTCCCCTGTATTAGCAGGCAGATTCTTAACCACTGCGCCACCAGGGAAGTCCCTGAAATAGTTCTTTCTTTTAAACTTGAAATAAGATGAAAATCTTTTGCACCTGAATTTTGGGTTCACCTACCACAGTCAGTTGGTGCCATCAGCTAGGCTGTAATTTGGAGGTGAACTTGACTTTCCTTGGGCCTCCAGGCTGTACAGGACAGGAAAGGCTGTGCAGTCAGGGAAACAGAGGCAGATGGTCCCCATGATGGGTGCCAAGACCCCAGCAGAGACGGCTGCTACACCTGACAGCCTAGGGTCAACAGTAAATGTCGGTGGCCTTGCTCACCCTTTCCTGGAGAGAAAAGAAGCTCTCCCCCTCTGCTGGCATATTTTGAAACTGCTTTGCAGCCTCTGTTTAGCCTGGGGTAGCAGGTGTCAAGGCAGTTAACTTCTAATGGGCAGTGAAAGAGGAGGTAGTGCAAAGCTGGGGCCGAGTTGGCAGCCCCTGTGGCTGTCTCATGCAATCCACATCCTGGCGTTCTCAGAGTCTTTCAAAGGAATAAGTCATTTAACCTTGTGTCATTCTGGTGTACTTGGCTCTTCGAGGGCAGTAGTGATGAAACCAAGTGGAGCCGTCAGTCAGCGGATCTTAGTGACGCTTTTCAGTTTGAAAACTAAGCCTGCAGTCACAGAACCATCTCTGAAAATCACCCTAGAATTGACTACTGTGGCTTGTCCTCGACACGAGGGAGCTGATGTGGGCAAAATAACGTGCTGGAGAATCATGTGTCCCCGAGTTTATGTATCTGTGCAGCTACTTTGGAGTAGGTAGGACTTTGGGCATATTTCATAATCTTTCTGGACCTCATCTGTAAAAATATGATGCAAGTAAGAATTGCTTTCAAGATAAGTGAGAGCTTGTATTTTATAAGTGCATGGCACAGAGTAAGCTTTTGCTCAATATTAGTTCCCATGATGATGATAGATTCGTGCTGTGATGACGATAGATGTGTGTGACTCTGTGGGTGCTTGATGGATCATTGATTATGCGGTAGCTCTGCAACAAAGTTGTTTCCCCTCCTGAATACAGCCTCCGCGTGCACTGAGCTAAACTTGAAAAAACAAAGCTTTTATAAAGAGATGCCCCAAAATACAGTGACTTAAGTTAAAAGGTTTGGGGGGGGGGGCTTTTTCCTTTTTCTCAGAACAGTCCAGATGGTCCGTACTCCAGGACTAGTAGGAAGCCTCAAATTCTTTCCATCTTGTTTCTCTGCCATCCCGTGAGTGCTGCCCCCATCTTCACAGTCAAGATGACTCACCATGGCCTCTTTTCAGCCAAGAGAAGGGACATGATCTAGATGTTGTACAGATCATTTTCACTCAGAGTCCCACGACCACAGCTAGCTGTAAGGGAGGCTGGAAAATGTCATCTTTAGCAAGCCAGACACCCTGCGAAGGCTTCTGGTACTGTAGAATGGGAGCTGGCAAACAGTGGTCTGAGCATCCAATCAGCCAGCAACCTGTCATTGTAAATGAAATTGGATAGGCTTATGGTTTCCAAAGGGGATAGTAGGGGGTAGGGAGGAAAATTAGGAGTTTGGGATTAACATATTCACACTACTATATGCAAAATAGGTAAACAACAAGGTCCTAGTGTATAGCACAGGGAACAATATCTTATTGAATGGAAAAGAATCTGAAAAAGAATATATATATATATACACACACACACACATATATATGTGTATATATATATATCTGAATCACTTTGCTGTACACCTGAAACTAACACAACATTGTAAATTAACTATACCTCAGTAAAAATACACAAAAGTTTAGAAACAAATTATATAGGAACACAGCCAGACTAATTCGTTTATGTATTGTCCGCAGCAGCTTTCACATTACCATGGAAGAGGTGAGGGGTTGTGATGACCTTACTGCCTGCAAAGCCTAAAGTATTGACTGCCTGGCGCTTTACAGAGGTTTGCTGACCTCTACTATAGAAAAGGGGGAAATGACTGTTAGGGGAGCTGTTGATAGTCTCTGGTAAGCAGGTGAGTCACTGCCTTGGAAATTCATAGTTAGGAGTTGGGTCTTATGAAGACTAATGAGCCCGGGAGAGTGAGTTTGTGAGTGGGTGGTCGTTGAAGAAGCATTGGGAAAGCACTGGGAGAGATGTAAGGAGCCAGGCCTGAAGAAGCCTGGTGGAGGTGAGGGGGGCAGCTACAGAAGGCTGCTTCCTGAAGTGAGCTTCCATCTTTAAAGTGGAGCCTCATGACTCAAGTACCGCTCCCCCCCACCCCATTCCCTGCAGCCCTCTCCTCTGTCTTGCACTTGATGCTTGATGCATTCCCACTGCCGCTACCGTGGGTCAGATCTTCTTTTCCCATTGCTTCCTCGCTGGTCTCCCTGCACAGAACCTCAACCTCCAAACCATCCACGGTAACCTCCTTTCAGTGTGGCTTCTTTTTTTTTTTTTTTTTTTGATATGGATCATTTTTAAAGTCTTCATTGAATTTGTTACAACATGGCTTCTGTTTTTTCTGTTTGGGCTTTTGGGCTGCAAGGCATGTCGGATTCCCAGCTCCCCGACCAGGGATCGAACCCGCACCCCCTACATTGGAAGGCCAAGTCTCATCCACTGGACCACCAGGGAATTCCGTCAGTGTGCCTCTTCGGTTACTCCCCTTTGAAGGACTTCCAGTGGGTCCCGTTATCTACTCAATACAGGCCCAGCTCCTTGGCTGGTCACTCCAGATCTTTCCACCCTTTGATTTCCTATCCTGTTTTCCTTATAGCCTTACACACACTCCAGTTTCCTCACAGAAACACCTCGTGCCCACTCTGCACTTGGCCGTCTCCACAGATCTGCTCCTATCACCGCCTTAGCCTCGCTCTATCGAAAGGCTTTGGGGACCTAGGCCACGGTGGGTACAGGGTAGGCACATTCACAGCCGGGCAGATGCGGGTGCTGACTTCCTTTTGGTGCCTCCCACATTTAGATTTCCCTTTCCAGCTGGGCCCTGTCTCCCAACCTAAGGGTAAGCGCTCCCTCCTCAAATGCTTCTAGTGCTTTGTTGGCATCTTACGGCACTTGCTACTTTCTGTGCGGGGCAGGGGGGATTGGTTAGTCATCCCATGTCTGTTTCTAGTCTCCCAGGGGCTGTAAGGTCTCTGAGGCTGAGTCCAGATCTACCTGAGCCCTGCCCTCTTCACTTTTACCTAGTAGGTGCCGGTCAGTGGTAGAGTGATGCTGTCTACAAATTAATGCCTGTCACGAAAAATGACTTACCTGGAGGAATTTAGGTGCAAATGAAAATAGGGCTCTGATTAATCATGTGGGAAATGAATGCCGCTTAAGATCTTCAAAACTCAGTGCAATATTTTAGTGAGTTTTTAGAAGTTGAACACTACGTTGTAAAAGTGTTTTCTTCAGACCCGAAGACATAGTAAAAGTGTTTTCTTCAGACCGGAAGCAGAATTGAATGCATTCTTTTTTTTTTTTCCGGCTGCGCCGTGAGGCTTGCAAGATCTTAATTCCTTTACCAGGGATCAAACCTGGGCCCTTGGCAGTGAAAGCACAGAGTCCTAACCACTGGACTGCCAGGGAATTCCGTGTGTGTGTGTGTGTGTGTGTGTGTGTGTGTGTGTGTGTGTGTGTGTGTGTATAGAGAGAGAGAGAGAGAGAGAGAATGCATTTGGAAGTTTCAAGCAGTTTCTTGCAAGCCAAGGCTGAGCCAGAAACCAGACAGCCCTTGTGTGAGGCCTAAGGGGGAACATGTGGACACAGACCCCGAGTACAGGAGATGGGCCACCTGCAGAAAAGCCTCTTAGTCCACTCCCAGGGTGGGATTGGAGCCCTTTCTAACCAGTACTGCCAGAAACATACCTTATCATGTAGACGATCCATCTCAAATCACTCCCATCATAATCACAGAAGGTAGCATTTTCACAGCTTCATCTTTCCACAGTCGCTCATCAAATGTCAGAGGAACTTTTATTTTTATAGAAATGATGTATCCTATGGAGTGCCAACTGCTTTTGCTCCCTCTGTCTTTTTAACCAAGCCTAGAATGAGGGGACCCATCTAAATCATGAGATACTTGCTTACGCTGGGAGAGAATTCATGCTGTCCAGTCATCCACCTCCTGTTAATTAAAACCTAGTGATGGGACTTCCCTGGTGGCTCAGTGGTTAAGAATTCGCCTGGATATGGGTGCGATCCCTGGCCCAGGAAGATCCCACATGCCATTGGGCAACTAAGCCCATGCGCCGCAACTACTGAGCCCATGTGCCACAACAGCTGAAGCCCACGCACCTAGAGCCCGTGCTCCACAACAAGAGAAGCCACCGCAATGAGAAGCCCCTGTGCACCGCGATGAAGAGTAGCCTCTGCTCGCCTCAACTAGAGAAAGCCCGCGTGCAGCAATGAAGACCCACTGCAACCATAAATAAATAAATAAATAAATTTAATTAAAAAAACAAAAACCTAGTGAAGTTGGCAATGATGGCAGGAAGCAGATGGATAAGCATGACTTTTAAATGTATATTCAGACTTTCTGAAAGGGTCGGAAGGAACGATACTACCTAGACAAAACGGTACAGCTCCACCTGGGAGTTCAAGAGCTGATGCTTGAAGCGCACCTAGAAATAGTGCTTACAGCCCCTTTTGTCAGAAAGGAGGGAAGGAGGGCTTCCCTGGTGGCGCAGTGGTTGGGAGTCCGCCTGCCGATGCAGGGGACACGGGTTCGTGCCCCGGTCCGGGAAGATCCCACATGCCGCGGAGCGGCTGGGCCCGTGAGCCATGGCCGCTGAGCCTGCGCATCCGGAGCCTGTGCTTCGCAATGGGAGAGGCCACAACAGTGAGAGGCCCGCATACCGCAAAAAAAAAAAAAAAAAAAAGAGGGAAGGGCCTTCTTTTCTTACAGTCTATGCAATTATTAAAGAATTAAACAATTCATTCTGGAATTTTTACTCAAGCTGAAGTTACGATAAAAAAACCACCTTCTGTCTCTTAACTCATCCTGTACTTACTCTTCTGTGCCCAGTGCCTGGCACAGTAATCAACAAACAGTAAGTGTTCAATACATACGTGTTGAAGGAGTAAATAAATGGCTCTTAATAAAGGAAGGAATAAATAAAGCTCTTACTGATAAGAGCTTTCTGGAAGGTTAAATGGACTCTTCAGCAAAATGATTTTTTTTCCAGAGTTGAAATGTAAAGACAAAAGAAGCTGATCTATCTCATTCCCCGCCTGCCTTCACCTTGCCAGTCTCCTCCAGTACACATGTCCCTGGCACCTCTACTGGCTTTAGTTTAAAAAGTTCATGAGGACTGAAGGTGTGTGGCCTCATATTACTGAAAGGAAAACCCCAGCGTTGGAGAAGGGTTTCACGGCCCCTTTCATAATAAGCATGATATTAAACACAGCCAAAATGAGCTCATGTTGAATTAATCTTGTGTTACAGCACTGATTTGAGGTACACATCTAGGCTTTGTGTGTCACATAATAGAATTTTGGAAAGGAAGTAAAAGGTTTCAACCAGAAGCCTCTTTCAACTTGCTGCTGTCTGATTCCTTTGAAGTTTGGGGTGTTTTTTTTTACAAATTTTGATCTTCAACAAACAGTAGGTTAGCGATGTTTATGAGCAACCAAATATAATTTATACCTCTTCATTTTAAGCTCGTAATATTTCTCCTCCGGATATGTAAGAGATAACACAGCAGAAAAATCTCAGCCGGAGGGAGGTGATTTGCAAAGTGATATCCGTAGGGGACACTGCAGTGTAGCGGTGGGCGTTTGAACTTTGCATCGTACGGACCTGCAGTTTTGATCATTGCAACGTCCTTTCGGCCTTGGAAAAAGTCACTCAGTCCTCCAAGTCTATGTTTCTTCATCTGGAAACTGGGAACAGTAACGGTACTTTGCTCAGAGGCTCATTAATGAGATAATTCATGGGAGGCTCTCTGCACAACGCTACGTGCGGTGCTTGCGTCGATTGCGATAAAACCAATGCTGTTGGAACAAAGGGATCCCCAAATACAGTGAATTAAAGAAGATACAGCTTTAGTTAGTGCATCCAGGCTTGCAAGGCGAGGCAGTCATCCTCCTTGCAGAAATCCAGGGGCTCAGGTTTTCTACTTCATTACTCCATCCTCCCGACATCGCAGAGTCCATCTGCATGGTCAGAGTGAAGCCATGGGCACTTCTGTGTCCAAGCGTGAGGGGAGGGGGGAAAGAGTGTGGAGGTGTCCTGCTCAGTGTCTTCAGGCCCAGACCCAGAAAAGGTACACACCCCTGCACTCACCTGACCACATCTGGCTGCCAGAGAGGCTGGAAGTAGAATTTCTAGATTGTGGGTGCTGGGTACTGGACAGCGTGTTCCCAGTTACAAGGCGTTCATGGTGGAAAGATGGAAAAACAGACTTGGGGGAGCAGGGCTTAATCAATGCAACCATTATTTTTTTTTATTAAAAAATAACATCTCAAGTGAGGGTTTCAGTATCCCGGCTCCGGGGGAAGAGGAATGAAAGAGCTGTTGCAGCACAGAATTTGTGTCTCCCCTAAGAGGTTAGTTGTTTTCTGAGGGAGGAAGTCCTTTAAGTGTTAAATGGCAAATCCAGGTAAACCTTGAGGCAGACTAGGAAGGGTGGGTAGAAAGCTGTAGAAGGGGTGGGAATGGGATAAATGGAGTGAAGGCTGATTAGCTGTGCTCTTCTTGAAAGGCCTGCTCTGTAAGTTAAAGTTAACCCCTCATGTGACCCGGCAAGGACAAAGGACAGTGGCTTCTAGAGAAACTTTTTCTAGGAGTGAGGAAGTTATTTCAAAGCACAGAAAAGAAGGCAGAGAAGTGGAGACTTGCACAGAAAAGTCTTGTTCATCTTTTTCTCTTTCAAAGCTATACTTTGTGCTATGCAAAGGAAAAAATTACATAAATATTCACTGAGATTAGCTCTGACTTGTCACTGTTGCCAAAGAAAGGACAAATACACGAGTTTCTGCATTTAAAGGCAAGTACTTCAGGTAAAAAGATGAACTGTTAAATAAACAACTTTTCTCAACAGAAGAAACGCACAGATTCTTAAGGACAGCCAACTTGGGGGTAAAGATCTCGTATTAGAGCAAAATCTTTTCAAATGCTCATTAAAATGATCTCCAAATTATTTTACTCTTGTGCATTTAGCAGTTGCTAAGAAACAATTAGAAGAAATGAAATGATGTCCTGAGTCGCTCCATAATATTTTTTTAAATCTCCTACAATTTTAGACTTGGCAAGTAACTTACACTAGACTCTTTTGTATGCAAGTAATGCTCATACATGAGCAGGCAATGCTTTTTGTTTTTGTAAGTAACCCTTTGCCTAACCACTGAAAATAGCTGCAGCTATTTTAAACAGATGGTCCAAAGTTCATAGGAAAGAAAGGAGAAGTGAGACTGTTTCTCAATTTTTATTTTCCCCCACCAAAATGACAAAAATAAATAACAGCATATACTCTGAACCAGATTTCATGGAAATGTTTACCTCTAAGGAAGTTAAGTTTCCTAAGAGGTGGGATTTTGTAGATTGACCTGTATGACTTGACTTGTACAGTCAAAATATAGTGCTTAAATTCCTAGTTTCTTATTGCTTTTATCAAAATGATTGCTAGGCTGTTGAAACGGAGCTTTTGTTTTTTAAAGGAAAATTAACTTGTGGTGAAATATATGGAGCCTACGAAAACTTATTTCAAAACTTCTGAAATCTTAAGAGGGTGGTAAGTGGTGATGACGTGTTGATAGTTTATGTTCCTGTTGCCGGAGACTAAGCAAGAATTCCAGTGGATGAAGTTCAGATTCTTACGATTTCCAAATTCTTCAGGGTTCTTGGGCTAGGAGTTAATTAGCTACTCTTCTTTAGTTTCTGACATTGAAAATAATGAATATTTTGATAATTCAATAATGAATTAGTATGACGGACTTGGAAAAAGAAGGCATTTCTTTAATATTGCAGATGCTGTTGTTAGATGTCAGGGAGCAGACTACAATAGTAGTTTTGTCCAACAGATAAAGGAAGGGATATCCAGAGTTTTCTACCTGTGAAATATGTACCAGGTTGCTGAAGCTTACTTAGATTTTTGTTTTTTTATGAATTCCCATTAGTGATAGCTGTACCTGGTTCATGTCTATAAGCTCTGTGTCCTTCTGTGTGTTCACAAACCCCCTACAATTCTTTGATTCTGATGCTTGCATTTTCTTTTTTTTAATTAATTAATTTTTTAAATTTATTTATTTATTTATTTATCCATTTTTGACTGTGTTGGGTCTTCGTTGCTGCACGCGGGCTTTCTCTAGTTGCGGCGAACGGGGGCTACTCTTCGTTGCGGTGCACGGGCTTCTCATTGCGGTGGCCTCTCTTGTTGCGGAGCATGGGCTCTAGGCACGCAGGCTTCAGTAGTTGTGGCTTGTGGGCTCTAGAGCGCAGGCTCAGTAGTTGTGGCTCACGGGCTTAGTTGCTCCGCGGCATGTGGGATCTCCCGGGACCAGGGCTCAAACCCGTGTCCCCTGCATTGGCAGGCAGATTCTTAACCACTGCTCCACCAAGTAAGTCCCTTCTTTATTTAAAATTGAGGTATAGTTGCTGTACAATATTAAATAAGTTACGGGTGTACAATATAGTGATTCACAAGTTTTAAAGGGTATGCTCCATTTATAATTATTACAAAATATTGGCTGTATTCCTTGTTTTGTACAATATATCTTTGTAGCTTATTTTATACCCATAATTTGTACTTCTTAAACCCCTACCCCTGTATTGCCACTTCTCCTTCCCTCTCCCCACTGGTAACCAATAGTTTGTTCTCTATATCTGTGAGTCTGCTTCTTTTTTGGTATATTCACTAGTTCATTGTATTTTTTAGATTCCATGTATAAGTGATATCATACAGTGTTTGTCTTTCTCTGTCTGACTTATTTCACTTAGCATGATACTCTCCAAGTCCATCCGTGGTGCTGCAAATGGCAAAATTCCATTCCTTTTTAAGGCTGAGTAGTATTCCATTGTATATATATATATATATGTACCACATCTTCTTTATCCATTCACCTGCTGACAGACGCTTAGGTTGCTTCCAGGGCGTTTGCATTTTCTTTACCTTTACTGTTGCAGTGGTAACCTATGATTGGTAGCTCTTGGGCATTCATTGGCTATGGATTATAAACTACCCATCTGGAATCTTTCACTTTTGCTTCTGTCTGAAATTGTCTAAATAAAAAGTAGTAGAGTGGTGCATATGAATTAATAAAATCATAGCCCAGGGGCCAGCAAACTACAACCTGTAGGTCTGATTATATCTAAGAAGGCTCGTTACATTTTTAAAAGATTGTAAAAAAGTAAAAGGAAGAAGAATATGAGACAGAGACCATGTGTAGCCTGCAGTGCCTGAAATATTTGCTGTCTGAGCCATTACAAAAAAGTTTGCTGCCCCCTGTCATAGACAGATAGTATAATGTTAAGTGGTTAAGGTACAGACTCTGAGGCCAGGGGACATTGGTTCAAATCCTGGCTTTACCACTTACAGCAAGTTACTTAATTTCTCTGTGACTCGTATTCTCCTCTATAAATGGGAATAATTACAGTGCCTACCTTATAGGGTTGTGGTGAGAACTGTATTAATGTATAAAGTGCTTAGAACAATGCCTGGTACTTAGTACTCAGTAAATGTCAGTGATTATTGTTACTGTTGTGGGAACAGTCTTTAGAGATCATCTAAACTAGCCTATGCTTTCAATTGGTGAATGAGCAAATTATCAAACACCACTTTCTGTTTAAGGCCGTTTTCTTTCTAATGGTGCCTACTTTACTGAAGAAAGACATTGAGACAGACCCATACTCAGATGTAAAAAAAAAAAAAAAAATGCTCGAAAGCATAAAAGGAAATAATAAAGATACCTGCTTTTTAGGTTCAGAAAAGAATATTAAATGTGACACTTTAAAACAAAGCAGATGGACATTCTTTGATGTTACTTATGACAAGCGTAAGAAGAAATAAAGTGGAAATGAGAGTGATTGGAGAAAGGATCATTGTTAGAGAGAGAAAGAAGAGGAAACAAGAACACGGAAGGCTGTCAGCAGAAGAGGAGAAAGGTTAGATCAAAAGGGAGGCTGGCGGTTTCTGCAGGAGGTCCAGTGTTAACATCCCTTCTTCCCTTGGGAGCCCACCTTAATCATTCTGTGGGTCCAATTTAACTGCTCCCATTTGAAGGAAAGCCTGTCGCCTTTTGTTTATTTTTTCTCTACAGAAATAAATTCTCAGCATCAAGTCAAGGAGTGTTTACTGAACACCCATTATATGTAGGGTATGTTCCCTCAGAAAACCTGTCACACACGTGTGTGTGTGTGTATACACAAAATCATCATATTTTGTATATTTATTTGTGAAGCCAAGTAATTTTATTACCTTTAGCCACTTGCCTGCATCATCATCATTCTCATCATGAAAACATGTCAGATTCCTGAATACCTTTCTTCATTTTCTCTAGTACCCCTTGATTTGCCACTAAGTAGGGGAAGAACAAACTTAGTTATTTACAAAATATAGAAAATGTTACAGGAGACACACAAGAAATTAGTTCAGTAAAATTCTTTCTTTTTCCTTCTATTTTTCTCTAGTCATTTATTCTGTTTGTGGATATCGGACCCGAGAGATGAATGGTCCAGGATTGGTATTTGATGATATCAGGGGACTGAAGTAATGGCCTCGCACGGAGATTACACAGCGAAGCCACACATTGATTATTACCTCATCTTATTAGCTGATGGAGACCTTTGAGGAGACAAGATTGCAGAGCTTTCAAGCCTGCAGCTCCCAGGATGTGACCCTGAGAGCTTGATAATTGTTACTGCCCAGTGGGACCGTGTGAGGGGTAGTAGTGGCTTCGTGTACTAAATTACGTTTTATGGGAGTGCTATAACCATTCCCCCATCCTTTGGATTGTTCAGATAAGGTTAGCACTTTCAAATTGACTTTAGTTTCCCTTCGTAGCAGTCACAGAACTAAAATCAATCCTGCTCGTTTACTTGGGTTTGCCCTCCTCCACTAGAATTTACGTTTGCCGAGGCAGGCGAGTTCTTGCTTCTTAAACTAGGAATGTCCTTCTAGCAGCCAGAACAGCGGCACATGGAGGTGCTCAATAAATACTTCTGGATGAGTGAATGAATGAATAAATTAAATATAGTTGTTGGGGCTTCCCTGGTGGCGCAGTGGTTGAGAGTCCGCCTGCCGATGCCGGGGATACGGGTTCGTGCCCCGGTCCGGGAGGATCCCACATGCCGTGGCGCGGCTGGGTCCGTGAGTCATGGCCGCTGAGCCTGTGCATCCAGAGCCTGTGCTCCGCAACGGGAGAGACCACAACAATGAGAGGCCCATGAACCGCAAAAAAAAAAAAAAAATATATATATATATATATATATATATATAGTTGTTGATATCCACTGAAATATCCTCCCCAGATGCATATAGGTTGCCAGTTGGTGTCATTCTAGATGTTTTTGTGCTAAGAAGAATATCTTAAGAATACTTTAAATTTTGAATGAATTCTGTTTAAACCCATGAACAGTTGAGCACATAAAAGGGAAATTGAAAATGAAATCCATGTTTTCATGGGTTCATACTATTGTAACTTAAATGGTAGCAGTAAGATTGTTGGATACCTACAGCTCAGGCAGTTAAAGCCTTTAGTTGTGGCTAAAAATGTTTGAGAGGGGGCTTCCCTGGTGGCGCAGTGGTTGAGAGTCCGCCTGCCGATGCAGGGGACACGGGTTCGTGCCCCGATCCCGGAAGATCCCACATGCCGCGGAGCGGCTGGGCCCGCGAGCCATGGCCGCGGAGCCTGTGTGTCCGGAGTCTGTGCTCCGCAACGGGAGAGGCCACAGCAGTGAGAGGCCCGCGTACAGCAAAAAAAAAAAAAAAAAAAAAAAAAAAAATGTTTGAGAGGGCTTGTAAAATACAGTTATCCCTTTTGGTATCTGACAGGGAGTGGTTCCAGGACTCCCCTCGGATACCACAGTCCACGGATGCTCAGGTTCCTTCTATGAAATGGCTTAGTGCACATCCTCTTATAGACTTTTGATCATCTCTAGATTACTTGTGATACCTAATACAACGTAAATGCTATGTAAATAGTTTGCTGGCATGGTAAATTGAAGTTTTGCTCTTTGGAACTTCCTGGAATTTTTTTTTCCCGAATATTTTTGATCCAAGATTGGTTGAAACTGTGGATACACAACCTGCAGATATGGAGGGCAGACTGTATTGTTGTTCCCTTTATTCTAAGAGAATAGCGTAATAAGTACTGATGTTTAAAGCAGTGTTCTTTCAAATAACAGTGGATTGTAAAACGTTATTAACCACTATACTCTGCTGCTGCCTTTTATTTTTAATTAATTTTATTTTTAAATTAATTAATTAAATGTGAATTTAATTAATTAAATTTTTAATTTTTCTTTGCACTTTTAATTTTTTTTACATCTTTATTGGAGTATAATTGCTTTACAATGATGTGTTAGTTTCTGCTGTATAACACAGTGAGTCAGCTATATGTATACGTATATCCCCATATCCCCTCCCTCTTGTGTCTCCCTCGCACCCCTCTAGGTGGTCACAAAGCACGGAGCTGATCTCCCTGTGCTATGTGGCTGCTTCCCACTAGCTATCTATTTTACGTTGGATAGTGTATATATGTCATTTTTTCAACTGAAGTATAGCTGATTTACAATGTTGTGCTAGTTTCAGGTATACAGCAAAATGATTCAGTTATGCATATATATATGTATATATATATTCTTTTTCAGATTCTTTTCCATAATAGTTTATTATAATATATTGAATATAGTTCCCTGTGCTATACAGTAGGTCCTTTTTTATCTATTTTATATACAGTAGTGTGAATCTGTTAATCCCAATCTCCCAATCCATCCCTCCTCCACTTCCCCTCCCCCTTGGCAACCACAAGTCTGCTCTCTGTGTTTGTGAGTCTGTTTCTGTTGCAGATAAATTCATTTGTACCACATTTTAGATTCCACATATAAGTGATATCATATGGTGTTTGTATTTCTCTTTCTGACTTACTTCACTTAGTATGATAATTTCTAGGTCTACCCATGTTGCTGCAAATAGCATTATTTCATTCTTTTTTATGGCTGAGTAGTATTCCATTGAATCTATATCAATATATACCATATCTTCTTTATCCGTTCATCTGTCGATGGACACTTAGGTTGCTTCCATGTCTTGGGTATTGTAAAGAGTGCTGCTATGAACATAGGGCTGCATGTATCTTTTGTACTGCCGTTTTTTAAAGCATGCCTTCCATATACCCTTTCTTAGGGTTTGGATGTAACAAAATGAGTAGTAAACCAAGAAGGAGGAAGGCATGGCCTGTAGGGCTTGGTGGACCCACCCTGGGAAAATCAGGTGGGAAATCACAGGAGGAAAGCCTGGTGAAACAGAAGGGCAGGGCAGGGGAGGACTCCAGCAGAGTGGACCTAAGAAAGGAGAGGATTGGTAAAATGAAAATTACAATGGGAAGCTTGGGAAAAGTTGACGATCTGATAAAGGCAATTGGTGAGGTGGAAAACAGAGACTCCATTAGACCACGACCCAAGGAGCATTCTCTGTTGTGTGGCCTGGGGATAGTGACACTGACCCTGGACAAGAAGAGAAGCCAAGGCAATTCTAGCCCCAAGAGGCTGTAGGAAACAGCACACATCCATGGTCATGAGAGTGTAAATGCCCTTTACTGATTTTAAACTCTTAGACTCAAGCTTTAGAGTTAAAAACAGAAAATTGAGATCGTTATAGAACAGTGTGAAAGTATGTGTACAGCAGATGAAAATTAGGCAGTGGAAGGGCATGAGGGAAGATGGAGGAGAGGATGAAAACTAATTGTTCCAAGAAAGTTACACTCTGTGCCTGATAAACCACGATAGCAGCTTAGTATGTGGCTCAACGTTTCTCTGATTCAGGGACTGGAATGGGGGTATCACTACTTTGGGAGGAAGGAGGGAAGAGGCAGTAGGGAGAAAGTGAGCTGTCTGTCAAGGCTGGACCTCAATAGATAGACAGTGTCTAAAAGGGACAAGTCATATAGAAGCATAGTGTTTGGAAATAGGACATATCTTTTACTGTCCTGGTAAGAGACTCAGCTCAGCTCAGATGGTTCAAATGTAGGCTTTAATGAAGGAACTATTTATGGCGCTGTGGGTTGGGCTTAGATAAGGGTCCTTATACCCTTAGGGCTGGAGGGACAGGGGAGGAAATAATAAATGCTAATTTAAAACACTGTGTATACAAGACCAGTGAGCTCTGGAACGATGAGTGACCACCCAGGGATGCTGTGCTCAGGAATTAGGTAAAGCCAGGAGGAGAGAGGAGGATAAATACGCTCACCCCCTCCCCAAACAGAGAAGGGTGGAGAATGGGTGGGCGTGAGGAGTTTAAACCAAGAATAACCAACCCAGGGTAGCCACCAAGAGAAGCCAAAACCAGGACATGCTTCTCTTTGGAGTCCAGCTGGGGGTGAGGATGCCTGCAGTGGGGATTTTTGTTATTGTGTTGCCTGATAAGCTCTTCTGTACAATTGGATGTTTTAACCTCCTGCAGGTATGAATTTAATAGAACATTTTAATATACATACTTTTATTCAGCACCTGTTATTGCATCTAATGTGCGAGGAGCGACTCAGTCTGTTCTTAAGTTGCTTATCGTCTCCTTGGAGAGAAAAGATGCTAAACAAACCAGCAAACAAAATAATAAATAGGATTACGAATTGTGATTAATGCTATAAGTTTAATTTCATAGCACACAAAAAGTTAGTGCTACTTGTATAAACGTAAGTCTTTAATAATGATACTGCACTAATTTTTAAAGTACAATTATTTGGGAGTGGAGACAGTTCTTCTCTTGACTGGCTTGTTTTGCTCTAACCGTAATACATGACATGCTGCAAATCAGATACACAAACAAAACAGCTGCCTCTTTGTTGTTTTTGTTCCCTTGTTGCTCATTTTAATGAATAATTTGAACTGACTCCAAAACATTATATTAGATATATAAGCATGCTTTAAGAATTATATCATAACGTTAGTGTATTTAAAACTTAGTAGTGATATCATTATCTAAATATAGTAAGTTTTAAGAAAGTCAATTATTTTAGCTGCTTTGCCCTCTATAAATATTGTAATTTGGTAGTGAAACAGACAGCAGATAAAAATTAACCCGAGGAGCCATAATATCCAAGTATAGAGAGCTGGGAAAACTACCCCCCCCACCTTCCTTCTTCCTGACATAGGAGCCTGGATGATTGGAGTCAATCTTTTGTGGGGGGGTCTTTGGTGGAATTTGCCTTTCCTTGCTTTTCTAGTAGAGATCTGAGCAACAAAAGAGAAATTGGGGAAAGCATTACCAGCACAAGAGTTTTCTTCGGTCTTCTTGGTACTTCCTGTTGCTGAGGGTTTGTCCAAAGGGAAAAGATAAATGATCAGAGGAAGATGGATGTCAGCTGTCTCCTCATCCCTCTCACCTTTCACGGCATGCACAACAGTCTGAGAACAGAAAAAAAATCTAAGTCTTGGGTTCCTATATCCTGAGTATTTGCTTATTAAAGTAAACCTTGAATACTTCATCTCCCCTGATTTAGGCCCCTCTGTTTCCTCCATGAAAAAGCTGGTGAGAGTGTTTTAAGCTGATAACTGCGTTACATGTAAGATGTAGTCATGAATCACTGGAAGCGAACTGTTTTTAGAACCTGCCAGAATTATCATACTAATGCACTTCTACACAGGGTGTTAAAACATGCTAATTAAGGAAACTGTTTATTTTAGTGCCTTTATTCATCTCTGAATGTTTTTTGTATGGATCCTCTCATTTGAATTTTTTTATACAGGTCTGGGAAACAGAAGTCTTACCGATGCAGGAGTTTAAAATCTTCAAGGACTTACATATGGGAGAACATGTAGTATCACCTCTCTAGAGATCATTTTGTTTAAAATAATCATGAGTTATTAAGCATTCTGATTGCTCCAGGGGTTAAGAAATAGAACCACTGGATCACTGAAGCCCAGAAACTCCTAAGACTTGTATCTCCCTTCAGGGATGATTTTCTGACGTTTTGTTCAGAGAGTGTAGTTGTCTAACCCCGGCTGGCTGGCTGGATGGCTGCCTTGCAAATGTGTGTCACCAGTCACAAGGGAGGAGGGGGGTCACCGGACTGGTTGTTTACGTAAGTCAATAGCAGTGACTGTCATCTTCATATTTAAAGAAATGTACATGTTAATGCAAAACTCGAGTACAAAATGGGCAGCCGGTTTGGAGGAGAGTCGGCTGTTGCTGCTGATGAGATCATAGATAAAACCCACACCTCTTTCCAGAGAGAAAGCTCCCCATGGAGATA
The DNA here is from genome assembly GCF_964341445.2 of Mesoplodon mirus. Classification (NCBI taxonomy): domain Eukaryota; kingdom Metazoa; phylum Chordata; class Mammalia; order Artiodactyla; family Ziphiidae; genus Mesoplodon; species Mesoplodon mirus. The sequence continues at coordinate 10,952,319 of NC_138977.1, read as the reverse complement.
AGCCTGCTTTCCAGAGGAGTCCCTCAGCCATGCCTGTCATCACTGTTCAGCGTCTCCGTTTTCACTTTACCTGTGCCTTGATTTGAAGTGCGGTGAAAATGAATCCATAGCTTTCCAGAGCCATCTTTATGGAAATGATTTTGTTTTAGCCACTCATGTCAAAGACACCTGAAAACCAGAAATTAAAGCGGGCTGACCACATGCACTGAGAAACTAGCAGTTAGTAAATTGTCTTCTTAAATATCCTGAAACCCATATACTACCTAGATGCAATCTACAGATGCCGACTTTTCCTTAAAAGGTAATAATCAGAAGTCCAAAGGTGCACAAGGGAATAGTGAACCTGCCTAAGTTGATACAAGAGTTTTGTCTTTGGGGCAAAAGCGTTGAATAGGAATTTCATAAGTTAACTTTCAGCTCTTGAGTAGCTGATCTGTAGAAATCCAGAGTAATCCCTTTGTGCTTTGTGCTTTGTTTTGTTCGGTTCTGTTGTGTTCTGTTTTGGTTTTTCCTGATTCTGTAGTGCCTGCCTTTCTTACGTTTTTCTCTGCTCATAAGGACTCCACTAGGGGGCAGACGACAGAATGGAGAAGAAAGGAAACCTATTCAGTGCATTGCATTTGCTATAATTTTATGCCCTGTGTTTGCTGCTCCTTCTGGATACCTTGGGGGAAGGTTTTTCTATTTAGTGTCTTTCATATAATAGCATCTACATTATGTTTATTTCTATATTTAAATTGTAAATTTTTTTTTGTTTTTTGTTTTTTTGCGCGGTACGCGGGCCTCTCACTGTTGCGGCCTCTCCCGTTGCGGAGCACAGGCTCCGGATGCACAGGCTCAGCGGCCATGGCTCACGGGCCCAGCCGCTCCGCGGCACGTGGGATCTTCCCGGACCGGGGCACGAACCCGTGTCCCCTGCATCGGCAGGCGGACTCCCAACCACTGCACCACCAGGGAAGCCCTAAAGTGTAAATGTTTATTCAGTCTTACTGGTAATTTTTCAGTTAATTCATTGTCACAGTCTACTTCTTTTGCTTTCCTAGCAGGTTTCCACCATCAAATCTCAAACCACTTAATTATTATTTATGGACGACTGTAACGGTGATCACTATAAGGTTCATCTTATTCATGAAGACTTTCGTTCATTCATTCACTCAGTCACCACTCGTTGGGTCCCTACTTTTGTCAAGCATTGTGTGTGTTAAGTTTTGAGAATAGAGCAGTGAACAGAGAGTTCTAGGAGTCTGTGTATAAACAAATGGTTACTTATTGTTGTCCTCTAAGCCATTTGGTGAAAGGACTAAGCTGAGAGGAAACATAAGGTATTCTTTTTTTTTTTCTTTAAAATCTTTTTTCTTTTATAATTTTTTATTTTTTATACAATTTTTAAAGGTTATACTTCATTTACAGTTATTACAAGCTATTGGCTATATTCCCTGTATTATACAGTACATCCTTGTAGCCTGTCTTACAGCCAATAGTTTGTACCTCCCACTCCCCCCCATCCTATATTGCCCCCCCAAGGGATTCTTGATGGCTACAGTGCTGAATAGTTTTTATTTCTGATTATTCTTTTCCAACTGCTCCTAAAGATTAGAAAGCCATATGGGGATGGCGTGGGGACTTAAGCGCCACGTCTAGGAGGTTGGCTAAAGGTCTTGTGTTTTTTATTCTTTGTCTTTGCTCCACCAAGAATTAGATCTAGTTACCCAAAACTCATTGACCTCAGCCAGCCTAGGGTTACATAATCTTAATCTTTAAATGAAAATCTCATTACTTTGCCTTTTCATGGTCAATTACTCAACAAAATACAAAGCGGTACTTTTGTTTTTATTTCTTTTTTAAAGCTAGTCAAATTTTAACTAGAGATATTTTGTTTCTCCTTAACTTCTCCTCTGTTTTTGGACCAAACTATCCTTTGTTCACAGTAGATAATCTATAACTAGATTGCCTCATCTTTTAATTTTTAAGGTATAAACATTTAAATGGCCGAGAAGTCGAGATGTTTATTCTGAGAATGTCTTCAGGTTACAATGCCTAACATAAATTGAAGTATCAAAAGATCTTTTTTTCTGGAATAAATTCTTCATCTGTTAGATTTAATAAATTGGTCTATACATTATGAGATTGACATTATTGATAAACAAGGTGATAGCATTTCTTTGGAGAAGATATATGTTTGTTTTCATCATTATTTGCTTAGAGCATCAACTACATTCTGTAGCAAATTGGACAAGGCCCAGCAGGACATCATTTGAGTTATAATTAAATATCTTAATTGCTAGAGTATATCTGGGATGCTGTGCTAAGAAAACCCATGGTAAATCAATGTCTTGTGTTTTTACAATCGTTAAATGTGTTTTCTTTATCGGGTTTCGGAAAGCATTCAGTGAGGGCTTCACCTTTATTTCCATAATTCTAGCGTGATAAGCAAGACCTGGAAAAATTAATCAATACTAGTGAATATTAGTGAAATATTAATGAATTAAAGTTTTAAACCTGAGAATTTTAAGCTCCTGAAAGTTAGAAGTGTGGCTCAGGAAACCAAAAACACAGTCATCTTTATTTAAACAGTATACTTAGAAAGTATATATGTAAATGAATAAAAATTAGTTGAAAATATGGAAAAATATATACTTTTGATGGTGGTAGGATTATATATAATCTCCCCTAATTTTTCAGTTGAATTTGTTATTGCTTGTAGTTTATTACGAATAAATTTGTTAAGAAAATGCCTATATGACTGACACAATTTTATTTTGGAGAGTATTTCACTTGGATGTTGCATAACCTCCAGAAATATAGATTCTACCACAGGACTTTAAGAGGCACAGACATTTGAAGTTTATAACATACTAGTACAGAGCTAAGTCTGTTGCTGTAAGTTTTTCTTTCTCTTATTTTTTTTAATAACTGCTAAATTTCAAAGACTTAGTAGAATTAAATGCAGAGGATAAAATCTAAACAAATTCTAACCAGAAATTAATATCAAAAAGTAATTTTACATAACTTAAGAGACCAAATAGACATGTTTTTCTGCACTAATAAAATACTCCTTTAACTCTTTCATAGTCTTAGTATACCACTCTCCCCCTCAGCAATCCCAGTTGATATGAACATTGTGGGTTTTAGTTGGAATTTTCCCATGTTTGATTTAGAATGATTTCACTTTTCAGGAACTGGACAAGAATTAGAATTGTTGCCTTTGGGAATTCCCTGGTGGTCCAGTGGTTAGGACTCTGAGCTTTCGCTGCCAGGGCAATGGGTTCGATCCCTGGTCAGGGAACAAAGATCCCAGAAGCTGCGTGGCGTGGCCAAGAAAAAAAGAAAAAGAATTGCTGCCTTCAGCACGCCTACACTCGTGGACCAGTTGGGATGCAGGGACTTTTACACATGTGTACATGTTCCATCTGACTTTCTGTCTCTGTCTACTGCAGTAGCACCTACAGTCTTAGGAAGGGGGCAGGGACTGGATTGGAGAGTGGATATAAAGAGTGGAAAAATATAGGCAAGATATCCCTTTTCAGAATTTCATGACGGGCTGATCCCACCACAAAGAATTGGGGGTTTGTGGTCGTCTGAAGCCCTCTATTTAAATGGGGGAAGAGATACCATCTTTTTCTGCTCATCCTCTCTCTTCCAGATCCACCCCACCTTCTCTCTAGTTAAATACTACCAATTATATATTTAAAGTAAAATAGTGAAATGTGAATTTCTGTGCCAAAGTGTGGGATGTCCCAGTGACGTCTCTGAAAACCCAAAGCCAATCCCTGTGCTACAAACTCAAGGTTTATATTTAGCAAACCGTGTGGATCCTGTATTTTCAAAATGCCGTAAACATGTTTGTGGGGCTATTTTTAGCTTTTATAGACTTTAGTGAACTTCCAAGTTGGCAAGTCAGACACAGTCAGTTGTTGTCTGTTACCTCGGATGCCAGCACTTTGTGAATGACTGACTGTCTCACAGGGTTTCTAACATGCTTAAAGCAGATAAGTGTATAAGTTGTGTCCACTGCATCTGGTATATCTATATATGTTTTACTGTACATACTGTCCTTTTTTTTCTTTTTAGCTTTTACGAGCTGTATAACTGGGATAACAGTTTTGTATGGAATTCAAGATGAATTGGGTCCTGCCAAATGGCACTGGCAGAAATAGCTAGTCCTTTTCTCTTTCCCCCAGCCCTTCTCTCCGAGTCCTCAAGCATTAAATCGTGCATTCACAAATCCTTCCAGTCGCTGTTATTTTCAGTCCATTGTATCTACTTCCTGTTGGTCAAAGGTCAGGAGGCTTGGGTGGTGTAGAGGGAGATGGAAAGTTGACAGGAAAAAGAAAGCTGGGCTCATTTTAGGGCCAACACATCATAGAATGGGCAAGATAGCACCGATTTGTTGAAAACAAAGAGGTAAATGATCAACAGTTTTTCTTGTACGATGAGATCATTATCTGGATGTTACATGAATGAAGAAGTGTTTTCCCCAAAGAATCACGTCTTCAAAGGGTGCCACTCCCCTCTGTGATTGGGGGTGGGGAGAACATCATTATCTGCACTTGGGCTAAGTCTTCCACATTCGCATCAGAGGTCCTCTTTTTTTTTTTTTTTTGCGGTACGCGGGCCTCTCACTGTTGTGGCCTCTCCCGTTGCAGAGCACAGGCTCCGGACGCGCAGGCTCAGCAGCCATGGCTCACGGGCCCAGCCACTCCGCGGCACGTGGGATTTTCCCGGACCGGGGCGCGAACCCGTGTCCCCTGCATCGGCAGGCGGACTTGCAACCACTCCGCCACCAGGGAAGCCCAGAGGTCCTCTTGAGTTCATTACCTGTGGAGTAATTTTTGTATCATGTTCAGCTTTGTGCTTAGTTCTCCTCTCTGGGTGAGGTTATTCTTCCTTGCATCTTGAACTTAATGTGTTTGGATCAATGTAGCCATTTGCATCATGGCAGAAAGTTCTCTTAGACAGTACTAATCTAAAACTGCAATTAGAATTTGTATCTGTGCTGGAAAATCTTGTGACTTTAAGATGGGGTATCAATTTCCTACCACTTAAACAACAAAATTTAGGTAACGTTCTCACATCTTCACTTAAACATGTGCATTGACACTATACTTCATAGTACATGGCATTTTGTCTTTATTCTCCCTAAAAACATTGCATTCGGCCCTCAGAGACTGGGATGTCATTACACACACACACACACACACACACACACACACACACACACCAATGTTGAATATATGAAGAGAGAGAATAATTATATATATAAATAAATATACTAACATAAATATGTAGACTTTCCAAAATACCGTAGGCACTGTCTGTAGTTGTAGTTTCTGAATTTTAGCACATTGGCATGGTTTCATATTGATTTGTTTCTTGATTAAGTTAGTTTCCCTTTTTGTTGGCTGAACCTTGTGGAGGAGGAGATTTGATAGGATTTATGGCCAAACTCTTAGCAATAAGAAGGCCCCCTGTTGGTTTGGCGTATCATCCATTTACGTGAAGACTAAGTTAGCAAAGGACAGAGACAGCATTTTCAGGGTCACCAGGAGACACTGATTCGTTCGTTCATTTGTTCAGGTAAGTTATCACACATGCCTTTTAAGGCGCCAAGCCCTTGCCTGCTATGCACTGTGCTAAGCACTTAGATTGAAGAGGAATGGGACAAGATCTTGGGGAGGAAAGCAGCTGTACTGCTTGACTGCTTGACAGTCAAGAGGGTACTCAAATAGTAGTTTGCACAGGTGCTCTGGATACCCTGGAGCAGTCAGCTTTACCTGGTGCAGGTGACAGAGAGCCAGAGAAGGTAGAAAGGAAGGAATTCCAGTTTTCCTTTACACCAGATTGCAGTTACTCCAAATGAAAAAGGTTAGTTCCTTGCCAAGCTCTCTCAGTGTTTTGGAAATTTTTCAGACCATGGGGAAGGGGGATCTTAAAAAATGACATTGAAAAGCATCATTTTTTTTTTTTTTGCGGTACGTGGGCCTCTCACCGTTGTGGCCTCTCCCGTTGCGGAGCACAGGCTCCGGACGCGCAGGCCCAGCGGCCATGGCTCACGGGCCCAGCCGCTCCGCGGCATGTGGGGTCCTCCCAGACCGGGGCACGAACCCGTATCCCCTGCATCGGCAGGCGGACTCCCAACCACTGCGCCACCAGGGAAGCCCGAAAAGCATCATTTTACTGATTATGTCAGACACCTTCATGGAGACGTATCTTAATTTATTTACTCAATTTCCTACTGTCACCAACCTTCCTGTTTTGCTCAGGACATGGAACTTTGACTTCCAAAACAGGGACAGTCCTGGGAAAACTGGGATGGTTGGTCACCCTATTGTTGGATATTTAGATGGTTTCAAATATTTACTCATATAAACAGCACGGTGTTAAGTGTTTTGATGCCTATATATTTAGCTGCATTCTGCATTGTTTCTTTAGGTGAGATTCGTAGAGATGAAATGAATGGTTCAGTGACTCCGGGCGTGTTTGGAGCTCACAGCCCTGCACTGTACTTTTGCTGTTTTCAGCTAGATTGCTAAGAGTCTGCCTGGACATTTGTGCCACCTGTGCCTCCACAGGTTCTTCGGGAGATACACAGACGACATGGCCAGGTACATACTTGCTCTGTCGCTAGCTGTGGCACCCATTCTAAACCTCTAGCTGGCCGGATTGCGTATGACTCCAGCTACCTTTTGTCTAGGCCGGAGGCTGATTCCAAAAGTTCAGGTGGACTCCCTCACCCCACTTTCCTATGACTACACCCTGACATGAGATCACTGACCCTTAGTGCATGTGGTGGCAGGAAAAGGGTGAGAACAGATGAAACCCAAGGCAGGTGGTCTTTCTTCCCAGTACAGGTTCAGCTATACCATCATCCCAGACCTTCATTCCCAGCCACACAGGACATTGCAAGCTTATCTTGGATCCACTTCTAGCCAGGCTCCTGCCTCTCTTCAGACTCCTCCTGGTCAGGATAAGGAAGCCTTGAAAAGCCCCAGAGTTAGTGTGGAAATTTGATGAGAGATGAACTAGTATTCACAAGTAAAGATACATTCAACCTGCCCCACAGTGCTGTATTGAGAGTTAATGCCATGAGGTGACCTACCTTCCTGTGGAACTTTAGTAACTGATATGCCTGGTTGGGGTCCAAGGTCTCATATCAAACTGTTCTTTGTAGTAAGAAGTATTCAAGGGTAGTCCTATTTCGAGCATTCTTAACATGTGCCCCAGGGGTCATGTGAACCCCTGAAACTGTGCAATATTATGTATGTGCCTTTTCTAAGAAGAGGTTCCATTGCTTTTATTAGATTCTCAAAGCGGTCTGTGACCCCAAAAGGTATAAAAACTAATTTGTGTATATTAAATACTGGGGAGTTTCCATCATTGCTTTTTTGTTTGTTTGTTCATTTGATGCAGGACTTAACACCAGAGCTTTGAGGTAGGCATCAGTTTAGCAATGATTTCAACAAGTAAATGATATGCACATTTACTTTCAACAAGTAAATTATATGATACGATTATTCATTAATAATTTAAAACTCCCTGAATTCTTTTTCCCAGCTACTGTAGTGTTTGAGTTAAATTTGATTTTTTGTTGTTGTTTTGCTCTTATGAAATTGGTTCAGGTCTAGCTAATTTGTTTTTGTCCAGGCAGAATATGTAAACTCCGATTTAAAAGGTTTGTGGCACAGTTGTTAGCCTATATCTAGGCATTGTTCTGTATTATTTTTGGTGTATTCTTTTGTTTATATTACTAAGCTAAAGTTAGCACAGATAACACTAGGCTAGAAAATGGTGACAATAGTTTGAAAACAGGAAATTTTAGGCTTGTGTGTGTTTGGAACAGATGATCATAATGACAGAGCCAGTGGAGTGGAAACTTCCACCGAGTGTGTTTTTTCCTTATTTTGCTCTATGAGAAAAGATGGTGCTTCCTGGAAAACAACTCAAGTATTTTAAAGCAAATGGTTTTCGTTTGTCCCTGCTTCGTGGTTAATTTGTTTTTCTTTATTTTATGTACCCTGGTTGTATTATTATTATGGAAATTTCATATTTTTAATAGGTAAAGTAATTCCCAAAGTGCTTATTTTAGATAGTTAACTATCTAAGTATATTAACCATTTACTGACATGGTTTTTAAAATAAATTAAAATTGTGAGAATATTATAACCACTGGACTTTGGGGGAAGAAATTTGTTTCTCTATTTTAAGTGTTCCCAACTTTACTTTTTTTTTCTTTTTAACCCTCTAAATTCCAGTCTTGAAAACAAAGTAGTTATACTTTGTCTAAGCTATTTCCTGACCAAGACTCTCTCCAGATGTATCCTGGAATTCTATATTTAAAAGAAAGGCTAAATTTATTCACTAATTGCAGAATAAGAAGAAGAGTATGCATTTCCATACAGAAATAAACTTTTGTGTGTGTGTGTACATCATTCCTAGATTTTAAAATATTAATTAATAAACTTTGTTTTTCAGAGCATTTTTAGCTATAAGCTTTTAAATCATGTAATATTTTAAAAATTATAACAGTAGTAAATGGAAGCTCCTTGAAAAAAATCAGACTGCACAAAATCATATAAAATAAAAACATGAAACTGGTCTGACCCTCCCATCCCTATTCCTGGAATGACCACATTTAACAGTTCCGGTGTGTCTCCTTCCAGACCTGCTCTCTAAACATAGTTTACATGTACAACCACACAATCATTTCAGACTAAATGAAATCATAAAGTTCTGTAACTCACTTTTTAAAAAAAATTTAACAATTATCTTGTGGGCATTTTTCATATATAAGTGAGATCTAGCTCACTTTTTTAAATGTTTTGCATCAACTTACTATTGTATAGATAGCTCGTAATTTATTTAAATTTAACCATTACCCTGCTGATGAAGTTTAGATTAAAACCTATCTTATTAAAAATAACATTTTCATTTTGTGAAACCCATGTCTTCAACCGTTAACATTTTACAGATTTCTGAGATTATACGTAAATTTTGAATTCACAGTCATGACCTTCTCCCCTTAAGTATCAGTCATGAAATACCTTTTAAGAGATTTCAGAATAAGGAAGTTCCACTCTACTTTTCCCCCCAGTTTCCTAGGATAATATAGGGTCAGTAAAATTAGTGGGGATACTTCATGATGGAAAGGCAGGTGGCTCAAGAATATAGAAAGTGCTGTTCTTCAGTCTGTCGGGTCAAGGTAAACTCGAGGATTCAGCAACTAGAGAGACCTGAATGCAGTCATCAGAGGTCTTTCTGAACTGCTCGAACAGAAGGGGCTTGTTAATGGGCTACTTGGGACCTGTGTGTTGAGAGTTCAGAGAAGCCTTAATTCAGAGAAAGTTGAGGGAAGCTGCAAAGAAGAGGTATTGAGCTGACTCTTCAAGACTGTAGGATCATTGGGTGAGAGAGAGAGGATGTGTTAGACTCAAAACAAAACAACAAAATGTGCGCGTTGGCTGGAAAGGCCAGGCAGGTCAGTATGGTTTTGAAGAACCTTGTATGCCAACCTGTAAAGGGAGTTTGGACTAACCCTAATAACAGCTACGGACTTCTTTTTTTTTCTTTCCCTGACGTCTTTTCATTTAAGTTCACTGACTCTCCGCAATCATTGTGATGAACAGAAAACTTTAAAAGCATCCGGTCGAGGCTTTGAGGGCTTCACAGTGGGTGAAGCGCTGCGGCAGATATAAAAAAAATTTAAGGAACGGGCTCGGCTTTCAAAGAACTCGGGAAAATAATTCACAAGCATTTGGAACATTTGGAGATGTACATAGTAAAATAACAGATGGTTCCAAACTGTCCATAGCCATGCAGAAGACTTTCCAGGGCAGTATCTGATGGATGGCCAAGACTCCAGAGGGAAGGTGTGGCGAGGAAAAAGGAAAGTTTGGACAGAAACTTGGAGAATAGATTAGGTTTCCAACAGTAGAAAGGAGTTCAGACATATTCGCCAATAGGATAAATATTGTCAACAGAGACAAGAAGGGAGAAGATAAACTACCTTGGCAAGAGCAGAAGGCTTGAGAAGATAAGGAATTGCATAGATGAAAGCTTTAAAGGACCTCTGTGTTTGTTTGTTTCTTTAATTCTATTTTAAGAAGCAACCTGATTCTGTCTGTTGATTGGACCAGTGGTTCTCAAGTCTTGGTGGCACATATGAATCACCTGGTGAGCATTTAAAACTACCTATGCTGGTGCTAGGGCTGATGCCCCACGCTCCAGTTTAGTTGGCCTGAGGTGAGGCCCCCAGGCATCAATCTTTTTTTTTAAGTAAATTTCTCTAGATATTTCTTACCTAGAGTTAGCGTTGAGAATCACTGGACCACCCTGACCTCTTCTCTTTGCCCATCCATTTATTGGCTATTTCTTCAATAATTAGCTCTTCTAGTTAGAAGTACAGGGAAGCGATTAGGGAGTCTGTACCAAGCCTGTGTTACATCAGTTATAGCAGAGAAAGCTCAGAAAACAAGTGTGTGCAGCATTCGCAATGTTTTTCTTTAAAACTGAGCCCGTTTGCCATTTAGGCAAATTAGGCATATTTTGTGAGTTTGTTAATAATATTTATTACAGGTCATGGTTTGGGGCTAATCCAGATTGAAATTTTTTTCTTGCCACGAGGTAATGGGACTCCATCTGTACTTTCTTGCCAATGTGTACATACCCATACTCTGTAGGTATGTGATAAACCTGTATTAGAACCTTGCTTCCATGTGACAGGTCTGTCTTCAGTATGATGTATGCAGCTGGCTTAAATACAGAAATTATTTAAAACAACAGTTTTCCTTTAAAATGAAGTATAAAAATTCCTCTCATATCTGTAGAGTTTTTAAAACAAATGAATTGATGGTTTATGCACCTCTACCTTGTCTGACAAATTCTTGTCAGCCAAATTGCAAATGGGCTGGGCAGATTGCAGTCATGTCAATATCCCCAGAATGCATAGAAAGTGTGAGAACTTCCTTTTTTTTTTTTGCGGTACGCGGGCCTCTCACTGCTGTGGCCTCTCCCGTTGCGGAGCACAGTCTCCGGACGCGCAGGCTCAGCGGCCATGGCTCACGGTCCCAGCCGCTCCACAGCACATGGGATCCTCCCGGACCGGGGCACGAACCCGCGTCCCCTGCATCGGCAGGCGGACTCTCAACCACTGCGCCACCAGGGAAGCCCGAACTTCCATATTTTTATCCATGGTTCCTTTGATTGGCATATTCAGCAGATACTGACTGAGCACCTCCTTGGGACTAGGAGAAGAAAGATGAAAGGTGAAAAGACATGGCCCTCAAGATGCTCACTTGTAGGGATGTCAAACACAGTAACTGGGAACGAGGGGGAAATGGAGAGCTTGGAGGGGGCCACTGAGGGATGGTGCCCTGAAATCTGAGCTAAATCCAGGGGGTAGATTATGTGCCAAGGGGCAGCCTGTATCAGGGCCAGAGGCAGGACAGAAGCAGAGTGTTAGGGGACCTGCCAAGCATTTCTGATGTGGTTGGAAGGCAGAGAGGCAAGAAGTGAGGCTGGAGAGATAGGGAGAGGCTGGAAGCGCCCCATGTGCCCTGCCAGAGAGTGTGGCAGGGCAAACTCTGCAGGTGGTAGGCAGTCACCTGCAGGCGGTAGGCAGTCACCAAACATAGGGAATGGGTAGACGGCAATGCAAATACTCCAAGCGTTTTGGATATTTAGTTTGGCAGTCGGATCTAAATGTATTTCCATTGGGATCCATGGACTCTCCATGCTGTTCTCTTTTGATGTTAATATAGTAGCCAAAGTTAATCTTGAAACCCTGAGATGGGACACCGGTATCAGAGTATGGTGCTTTTAAAGCTGCTTCAAAATGCAGACCTGCTGGTGAAATCTTTTTACTGCATCATTTATTCAACTTCAGGTCGAAGTGACTATTGCATGTAGGAAATGACAACAAAATAAATGTTTGCATAGTTCTTCTCAAGCACACCTGCTCATTTTCCAGTAGATAAAAGGTTCTTTCACATGCATTTTGTTTAAACTTGCTTGGAGTGTTTTTGAGGGTTTCTAGAAAACGTGTCCTTTTGGTCTGTTACTGCTCTGTAGGATTGGTGAGGCAATGTACAGCTTTCTCCGGGGCTACCAAGGCAGTAAGGATAAAAATAGGGCAAACTTTAAGAATCCCAGATATTTTCAGATAACAAAGACTGATTTATGTGGACCCGTTTTGTGCTCAGACAAAACATAGAGAAGCTTTTGTGCTGTGATTAGCAAGGGTGCTGACTGATGTCAGTTCTCTTGTTGAGCATCAAGCTTTATTCTGTGGCTAAATTGTGCTTTGTACCCTAATCCAGAGAACCTTTGTATCTGCCTTATTAAAGTGTGTAGTTTATGTAATTGCTTTTGTTTTCCAGTTTAATCTGTGCCAGATTCAATGAGAGTGACTCATTTTGTGACTGAGACAAACATTCACATTTGGACCACATTAAAAATAAATAAATAAGTGGCAGGTGCTGCTTGGCTAAATTCTGTGTTTTCATGCTGTAATTTCCTGCTGCAAGGGTTCATCTCTTAGATAATGTCTTCTCGGCCTCTGTAATCGCTAGCCCAATCTGTCTAGTGCCCCGCAGTTCACTGCTGTTCATTTCTTGGCTGTGTATTTTAGTTTCCAAGGGCCTATTACATTTTAACAGTATCATTTCAAGAGAGAAGCAAAGAAATGTTTGGGGGAGCCACAGTCAACTGGATGACGAAGAGTGACACATGAGCTGTAGCAAAGGGACATATTTCATTCTATTCTCTTTTTTGTCATTTTCCCAAGGTGTTTTGTGTGTGTTTTGGTAAAGCTCAGTTATGTTTATTTTATGATGTAAATGTTCAGTATTTTTCTCAAGTGGAAGAGGTTTTGAAAGCACACGCCTTTCTATTCAGGGTGGCCAATATATCTAACCTAATAGTCTCAAAAATTTTACAACTTCATAGTCTTAGGGGAATTCTATTTATTGTACAGATATTTCTAGGTATTTGGCCCTTGCTCTGCATTGAGTATGTAATGGCAAGTAAAGCAGACATGGTCACTGTCTTCTCGGACTTTATGGCCTGCTTGGGGAGTTAGATACTAAATAAATAAGTACAAAGAAAAATTGGATTGCAAATTACAAAAATCACTACATAGGTATGTGATGGGGTCCCTAACATTATGTCCTGCTCTACAACCGGTGGTGGTTGAGTTGAGGGTGGTCAGGGAAGGAAGGCCTAAAGGTCAAAGTCTGCCTGGCAAAGAGAGGAAAGAACATCCCGGACTTAGGAAACAGCATGTGCAAAGTCCCTGAGGCAGGAGACAGTTTGGCATCCTATAAACCAGCGGTCCCTAACCTTTTCGGCACCAGGGACCGGTTTCGTGAAAGACAGTTTTTCCACAGAGTGGGTGGGGTGGAGGGGAGATAGGGTTTGTTCTGGTGGTGATGCGAGAGATGGGGAGTGGCAGATGAAGCTTCACTCGCTAGCCCGCCGCTCACCTCCTGCTGTGCGGCCTGGTTCCTAACAGGCCACGGGCCAATACCCGTCTGTGGACCAGGGGTTGGGGACCCCTGCTCTAACCCATATGATTAGAAGGGAGAAGTGACAATTGGTGAAAACTTAAGAGAAAAAAAAGGACCGTATTTAAATGGTTAGAAATGAACTATATACAAGCACAGCAGTATGGCACTATTTAGTATAAGGACAGATAACCCTCCGAACGGTCCTGCAGCCCGAGAGCTTCTCTGAAGTGCAGTACAGAAATTGATGCCTGTAATACTTAGTCTGAGTCATTGGGGAATGGATGAGTTATGTTCAATGAATGATGTAGTAAGGCATTTTAGAAAGATTTCCATGAAAAACATTAAAGTTTAAAAAAGTCATTTCTGTATTTAAAGACAGAACCTTCACTATCTGGAGAAATCACTTTTACAAAAAGATGTGATTCCTTGATGGCCCTGGGTAAGTGACATAATACTGTGTTTTCCTTTCTCTTTACTTCTCTATTCCTTTTTTAAGCTTACTGTTTGATAGGGAGGTATCTGTGAAGGCATCCTTTTACCAAGAGATGATATTTATTTATTTTGAAAAAGTAGATGTCATATATTAACTAAATGGATTTTTATAATCCAGAAACCCGTGCTAAATTCATGTGAATTTAACACTTTATGACTTTTCAGTATTATCTAAAGCATCTGTTGACCTCCAACACTACCTTCTCCTTCTGGACACCAATCATTTGCTTTTAACTTTGAGCTGCAGTCAGACCAAGAAGTTAATTTAAAATATTAATGATATTACATAATATTTTTAGGTCTTTGTGATTTTTCTACTGATCTTCTTATTAAAGGATTGCATAAGTTTTTCCATGAAGGAATGCCTGTCCATTTAGCAATAGTCCAGCATATATTTTACCATGATTGCTGTAATCTCAAATATTTGCATGTGTGGTAAGTGTTTTCTTCATAATTAGTAAATTCCTTGAGAATAGGAATCATGAATTATCTTTTTGTATTTCTTCCCACAAGTACCTAGCATGACATTTACAGTATAATCAATAACTTATTGACTGGTTATCTCATTGATTTAATTCGTAGTATCTAAATTTTCTTTGATGGGTTCAATTTAAAGAATCTACTAAAATGTTAAATCTTAAGTTATCACCCTAGTTAATTCAGTTATCAGTACAGTTGTCCAAGTTACTAAAGACCAAATGAGCTGGTTTATGCACCACTCCGGCCCCTTAGTTCTCGTTTCTCTGCTTCAGACCATTGCCGCAGCTTCCTAGCTGTGACTCCATCAATGAACTACAAGTCAAAAGTGACTCATGGGCTTCCCTGGTGGCGCAGTGATTGAGAGTCCGCCTGCTGATGGAGGGGACACGGGTTCGTGCCCCGGTCCGGGAAGATCCCACATGCCACGGAGCGGCTGGGCCTGTGAGCCATGGCCGCTGAGCCTGCGCGTCCGGAGGCTGTGCTCCCCAATGGGAGAGGCCACAACAGTGAGAGGCCTGCGTACAGCAAAAAAAAAAAAAAAAAGTGACTCATGTCAGAATTTATTTAAAAATTTGGTGAAGATGGAGGCTGAGACTAATCATCTTTTGGAGAAGTATATGTGGATTTTAGCTAGTCCCCCTTTCTTTCTCTCTGTTTACATGTATTTTTCAAGATAAAATGAAGCCGTTTTTAGTTGACAACGCAATGCCTTTTGTGTTACAGATGCCAAAGTTCTGCAAAAGAAAAAAAAAATAGACCCTATCATGTCATACTAATATTGCTTTTGGTGATGATAAATTTAGTAGATTTTTAAAAAATAGACTGATACATATGTTAAGGAAGAAACAGAAATGTTTTGGGTGAAATTGGCTTAGGTTACAGTACCAACATCATGAGCATTCCTGGGCTTATTAGACTGTTAGGTGGAGCACCAAACTCATAATCCTGCTCTGAAGAAAATTTCTGAAAATGCCATAAGTGTAAAGCTGTCATTACCCCAAGTTATCACTGGAAGAGACATACTTTGTCTCGGTTACACTTTTCCAGAACTAAAGGACTGAGATGAGACTGGTGTTCCATCATGTTCTCCAAATGAATGGAAGTGTACAATGGCCATGAAGAAGATCTGATTCCCTTGGGGTTTATAAGTTGTCCTGGTTCTCAGTCCTTCCACTTCTTGAGTGTCCTCCTCGGGAGATCTTTGTCTGTTTGGTCTGGAGTAGAGACTGTCTCTTAGTAGGTGACTGAGTCTTGCCAACGTCGGCCTCTTTTTGATCTAGCTGACTGCCCACTGAGGAAGACCCTCACAGAGGAGTAAAGGCTTCATTTTGTCTCCTGACAGAGATGTTGGGTTTAAAGACTGATGAAGCCTGCCATTTCAGACAATTAGTTCTGCTTTTATTATTTCATCAATGTAGAGTTTAAAGAGGGTAATAGTGAAAGAATTTGAGGCTTCTTTAGGTATAATATCAAACTCAAAATTTACCAAAACTTGTGGAGGGAATACATGTTGAGTGTAGGTCCAGGTTGCCAATATATGTTTGTTGGGAAGAGAAGGAGAAAGATTTTTTTTTTAAGTTGTATCCCATTCTGGAGAATATAGATTTTATCTGTAGTCCATGTCTTTGCTTTCTTTCCAGGTGAGAGACCAGGAAAGCTTCTAAACCATTTTTTCTCCTCCCTACTCCTTGCCCCCTTCCTCCTCCCCATTCCCCAACAAAAAAAAAAGAAAAAGAGAGAGAGAGAGAGAAACCTATAACTTAAAATATGGCATGATATTAAGGCATTTCTCATGCCTTAACATTGCTTTTCTTAAAAAATTGTGGTGAGATATACATAACATAAGATTTACCATATTAATCATTTTTAAGTGTACAGTTCAGTAGCATTAAGTACTTTCACATTGTTGTGCAACCATCACGGTCATTTATCTCCAGAACCTTTTCATCTTCTCAAACTGAAACTCTACCCATTAAGCACTAACTCCCCATCTCCCTTCCCCCTAACCCCAGGCAACCACCATTTTGCTTTCTCTGTCTGTGAATTTGATTACCATAGGTACCTCGTATAAATAGAATCCTACAATTTTTGTCCCTTTGTGACTGGCTTATTTCATTTACCATAACATCTCAAGGTTTATACAGATTGTAGCATGTGTCAGAATTTTCTTTTAAGGCTGAATACTATTTCATTGTATATATTTCATTTATCTCTTCATTCATCAATGGACACTTGGGTTGCTTCCACCTTTTGACTGTTGTGAATAATGCTGCTATGAACATGGGTATACAGATATGTCTCTGAGAGACCCTGCTTTTCATACTTTTGAGTTAGATACCCACACTGGAATTTTTTGAAGGACTGCCGTACCATTTTCCACAGTAGTTACACCATTTTACGTTCACACCAGCAATGCACAAAGGTTGCAATTTCTTCGTATCCTGGCTCACACTTGTTATTTTCTGCTTTTTTGATAATAGCCATTCTAATGTGTATGAAGTGGTATCTCATTATGCATTTCTCTACTGATAGTGATGTTGAACATCTTTTCTTGTGCTTATTGGTCATTTGTATATCTTTCTTGGGGAGTCAAATTCTTCAAGTCCTTTGCCCATTTTTTAGTTGGGTTGTATATTTCCATTGTCACTGAGTCGTAGGAGTTCTATATGTATTCTAGACATTAATTTCTTATCAGATATATGATTTACAAATATTTCCTCCCATTCTGTGAGGTGCCTTTTCACTCTTTGATCATGTTCTTCAAAAATCTAAAAGTTTAAAATTTTGATGCAATCCAGTTTCCCTGGCATTTCTTTTGTTACCTGTGCTCTTACTGTCATAATCAAGAAATTATTACCAAACCTAATATCATCAAGGTTTTCCGTATTTGTTTTTCTAAGAATTTTCTAGTTTTAGCTCTTACATGTAGGTCTTTGATCCATTTTGAGTTAATTTTTATTTGATACGGTAAGAGTCTAACTTTATTCTTTTGCACTTGGATATCCAGTTTTCCCAGCACCATTTGCTTTTTATATTTAGTAAAAACTAAATCTTCCTTGGTTTGTTGACTTGATATTACATATCAATGTAATAGCTTCTAATATCAATCGGTGTCTTCTAATGTTTTACTAGAAGATCTAATAGAAAACAATAAATATGTATACACACATTATTAAGTTAATTGAGGAAGCATCAGTAAACTTTGCTGGAGTGGTAGATTATTCTGTGGAAACAAAACATTGTCTATGACTTTCTCTAGTCAATGCATTTATAAAATTGGTTTGACAAATGTGCATCTTGAAAAATTTCTCTCAGGTTAACACTGGATGGATATTTTTGTTTTGTTCCTAGGCATGGAAGAGGAGATGGTTTGTGTTACGCAGTGGCCGTTTAACTGGAGATCCAGATGTCTTGGAATATTACAAAAATGATCATGCCAAGAAGCCTATCCGTATTATTGATTTAAATTTATGTCAGCAAGTTGATGCTGGATTGACATTTAACAAAAAAGAGTTTGAAAACAGCTACATTTTTGATATCAACACGATTGACCGGATTTTCTACTTGGTAGCAGACAGTGAAGAGGAGATGAATAAGTGGGTTCGTTGTATTTGTGACATCTGTGGGTTTAATCCTACAGAAGAAGGTAAGTTCAAGATTTTGTGACTCAACCTGAGTTCTCCTTTATTACTACATTTTAAAAACCGTTGTAAAATTCTTTGTTATTTCAGTTACACAATATAATATTTTTTATAATAGTAACAACATTTAGAAAAAGCAAACCTTTTAATCAGTTTAAGGAGAAATTTTTATAGATTTTTAGAAAGAGAGACTACCATTGTGGGGCAGTATCTAAATAATGTCCTGAAGAAGATGACAAGAAGACATATTTATTTAAGAGCATTTCTTGAGTTCCAAGGTAAATATTAAGTTGAACCTTAACACTGCTGATACTTGATATTTCAACTTGTTAAAATAACATTTTCATGTGGCTCAACTTAATTCTTCAGGAGGTTTTTTAAATTGAAATATAGTTGCTGTACAGTATTATATGTTACAGGTGTACAATATAGTGATTCACTGTTTTTAAAGGGTATGCTCCATTTATAGTTATTATAAAATATTGACAATATTCCCTGTGTTGTACAGTATATCCTTATAGCTTGTTTTATACATGATAGTTTGTACCCCTTAATCCCCTACCTTTCTCTTGCCCCTCCTCCTTCCCTCTCCCCACTGGTAACCACTAATTTCATCTCTGTATCTGTGAGTTTGCTGCTTTTTTGTTATACTCGCTAGTTTGTTATATTTTTTAGATTCCACATATAAGTGGTATCATACAGTATTTGTCTTTCTTTGTCTGACTTATTTCACTTAGCATAACACCCTCCAGGTCTATCTATGTTGTTGCAAATGGCAAAATTACTATTTTTGATGGCTGAGTAGTATTCCAGTGTGTGTGTGTGTGTGTGTGTGTGTGCGTGTGCACACACACACACCCCACATCTTCTTTATCCATTCATCTAATGATGGATACAGGAGTTATGTTTTAAACTATATTGGATTATGGAGTTATGAAATAGCCAAGGTGACTGTCAATACCTATGAAAAGCAAATGAGAATCAGTCACAAAACATGATGAAGTAACAAACATATGAATTTACTTAACACAAATGTCCTAAAAAAAGCATGGAGGAAGAGGGGTCTCGAGTTTTGAAAAAGAGGTAGTGAAGAAAAGCTTCTTGGAGAATGACCAATTGTGAACTGTAGGCTTTTGAAGGAAGTAGTGTTATATCTACATAAATGAAAGGAGGGATGCAGAACCTGAGGCTCAGGGGCTAGGGAAGGGCCCAGAGGTGGAGTAGACGCCTCCTCGGCTGGAGCAGCGGGCTATGAATGATAAAGGCAAGGGGAGACTTGCTTGAGGATCTGAGATTTGAGTGCCTTTCCTGGGAGGAGCTGAGTGATTAAAGGCCTCAAGAAGAATTTTTTTTTTTAATAAATTTTTATTTATTTTCGGCTGCATTGGGTCTTCATTGCTGCATGCGAGCTTTACCTAGTTGCGGCGAGTGGGGGCTCCTCTTCGTTGCAGTGCACGGGCTTCTCATTGCGGTGGCTGCTTGTTGTGGAGCGTGGGCTCTAGGTGCACGGGCTTCAGTAGCTGTGGCACGCAGCTCAGTAGTTATGGCTTGCAGGCTCAGTAGTTGTGGCGCACGGGCTTAGTTGCTCCGCAGCTTGTGGGAGCAGACCAGGGCTTGAACCCGTGTCCCCTGCATTGGCAGGCGGATTCTTAACCACTGCGCCACCAGGGAAGTCCCTCAAGAAGAATTTTACAAATGGAATTCCTCTTTGGGTGCTTTTATATAGCTGTCATGACCTTTTATATTCCCTGTCTACTTCTGTACTTCTCTTCCTTTTTAAACAAACACTAAGAACCCACGGAGGGGACTCCAATACTGATTTAGGTTTGCAGAGCCAAGAATCAGAAATAAAGGCAACCTTATTAAATAGGGTCTTTGACCCTGTTGTTTTCATGGTTATACTCACATTGACAAGCATGCATTTCCAAATATCTATATTTAGGAGTGCTGGAGATTCAGTGAGGGGTGGAAAAATTGTGTTAACAATGAACTTCAAGAGTTAGATTGAAGTGAAACAGTCATCATCTCTAATTAGCTCAGGTCAGCCTGCTGTTTCCTCTCTGGCCAGGCAGCCTCCAGGAGAAGGAGGCTTCCAGGGCTGGGATTGGCCCAGTGGGCTGGGGGAAACCCCTTGCTGAGGAAATCTAGAATGCTCGAGGGAAAACAGCACTGAGAAAGGGAAGGAGGCGTCTGATTTAGACAGGAGGCTAATGACCTAGAGCTCTTCAACAGAGTTCTACTGATTAAGAGGCCTCAAGCAATTGTTGCACATGTGGAATTAAAGCTTCACTTGTTTTTGTAAAGTTACTAAATACGTTCACATATTAAGGGGGCCTGCTGGTATGACTTCTAACTTCAATTAAACTCCTTTCCCTTCTTGTTTGCATACATGATCTATATTTGAGTGCAGCAGAGGATTTTTCAGTTAAAGTCACAAATGGGATGCTCTTTTTAATGGTTAACAGCCCCTCAGTAATGATAATGATTGGATTTAGACCTCACATTCATTTCCTTGTATGATGGATTTTCAGCTAAAATAAGTTAAGTGGTTGTATAATCTTTGTGTTGATGTTGTTCTTTTGCCTGCTACCTTTTCAGTTTAGAATTTGGGGGGATATAAAGGCAGATTTCTGTCCCCATTGGTTGCCTGTACAGATTCAGCAGATCTGAAAGACTACAGTAGGGGTTCTGCTATCTCTTTTTGTTTTCTTTATAATTGTCCGATTTAGCAAAGGATATGAGATGCCCTCAGTGCGTTCTCCAGTTAAGGAATGTGAGTGTGTAATTTTTGGAAGCACTTTTGGGGGTGGTTAGAGTTGAGAACCCCCCAAATAAGAATTTGTCATGCTCAAGTGTCCCACATTAGCTTTGCAAGTTTTAAGGCAAGGAGTCTGGTCCATCTGTCCACCTTAGAATGATTCTTACCATCTGGGAGCCAGTCAGCTCTGGGAAGTAGATAGGTTTTGTCTGCTATAGAACATTAATTCAGTTATCTACCCAATTATTTGAATTTGCCAGTACTCCACTAGGCTTTGGGCATTCATTCAACTGATACATATTAGGTGGCCAGTTAGGCAGACAGATGAGAGGTATTATTGACAGGGAACTGAGCATCTGGTGAGAGAAGAGTCATACCCAAAATAATTCATTACAGTTGATAAGTGCAAGTTAGACATATATGTATGTAAATATATGTGTTCACATTTTTTAATATAAATCATACTTTAACATATATTAAAGTGTTAATATATAACATTAAGGTATAATGTTATATATTAAAGTATGATACTGTGGAAGTGTATAAATACAGTTTTTGCCCTCATAGAGCTTAAGTCAGTCTAGTAGGAGAGATAGGCAAATAATCTAGGAATTATAATACCAGTTGTTAGGTGCTCCGCTAAAAGAAAAAAAAAAAAAACATAGATAGCAGCTGATTGCATCTCAGGAGGATCAGGAAAAGCCTAGGTAGTTTGAAATGGCTCTGTGACTATAACATACTGTGCTGAGAACTTTATTTTTGTCCTTGGTGGAACATCTTCATTGGCATTAGTAGTCAGAATCAGTTACAATGCCTATTTTCACTTCATAAACTTACTAGTATAGGGAGGGGGAAAGTTTCAAAACTTGAAAGCCACCTTTTCAGTGGCAAAACTCCCAAATTCTTATAAAACAGATTAGAAGTATATTTGCCTTGAGTGAAGCTCTCAATTTACGAACTTGTAATCTTCACAATATCCATAAAAGGGGAAGTTGTAAGAAAATTCATAATATAATTAATCAAATTTGATGTATATAAGCTGAGTTGGTTACCAAGAGTAGCTATGCTAATCACAGATCATTTTTATCTGTTCATTAAAATAAGTCCCTAAGGACTTTAGTTTGCCAATACTTTTAAATTTAGTTCCTGATCTATATCTAAATTCAATTGTACTTATTTTATCAATTCTATAATTTAGATGTTTTTACAAGTTCATCCTGGCCATCTCCCAAATAACCACAGTCAGAAATGTCTTACTAGACTGTGTTGGAGACTTGAGTTTCTTGGAATAAATCAGTGAAAGATGAGCAATCCTTCATTGTGTAGTATCAAGGAGCCACACAAATAGTTTTATCTTGCTCTATAATTTTGGGTTTTGAGGCATAGTAGCAAAACTGCAAAAAGCCTTTAAAAGCCAACCATTGTATTTCCCTATTCATTTGTAGTAGCTGACTTCGCTAGATGCCTTCTTCAAAATTCCACATATTTAAAGCTTTATCAAATTCTAAACTGCAGAGAACTGCTGTTACCCTTTGTGATCACATTCATACAGTTTAATATGACAAGGGGAATATCAAAATGTCTTTGTTCTTCCATTAACTTTACTACCTGCTTTATATTCTCCTGCTTCCTCCACTCACTGTATATAATAGGGGCTTTTGTCTTTACCTGGATCTGTCCCCTGAGCCCTGTGTTCTTCCCTTTTCAGACAGCCCAATATGCTCCCACTCTTGGCGTAAAATAAATAACACAAAATGATTTTTCACTAGAACTAGTGTCAGGGTAGATGTGGGAAGAAATAGACTATGCTTGGTATTACAGCCTGAGAACATAACTATCCCCAATCCCTAGGAGAATAACTAATTTTCTCCTGAAAACAAAAGGAAAGGGGAAAATTCTGACCTGTGTTTTGATTCCAGGAACCTCTCAAAATATCATTACCATGTTATTTCCGCTGCCCCAGGTGACCATTGCTATTATTGAATACTCAGAATGCTGGCAGGCTGAATCTGTTTTTCAATTCTAGCTCATTGCACTGTGTGTGGTTCCTATGAATGCTTTTATTTAGTAGACTTGAGACCAAGAAACTAATTTCTTTTGTTTTTCTTGGAAATGTGCAGATTTATTTTTGTTTCTACACCGAGGTGGAAGCTGTAAAGTCTGCTAAACAAGTGCCAGGAAACTCAGCCTTAGGGCTGAATGCAACTAACTTGGTGCAGAGGCTCGTGGTCTCATTTCAAGGGCAAGTTTAGAAAGTTGCCTCTTAATCAGTTGAGTTGCTTTTCTCAAAATGCCCAGATAATACTGGCTTAAAAAAAACATAGTGTGATTCTCTGATATTCTTCCTTTTAGAAAAGTAGGTAAACTAATGTGAGAATGTACACACGCTGCCATTCCTGCAAAGCAGTGCTTCTTAATTAGGGAACTTAAAATTTTCTTTTTATTTACTTTTTTATACAGGTATAACTTATTACTGTGCAAGGCACAGATCTTAAGTTTACAGTTCAATATAGTTTTATATATCCATTCTGTATCTATACATAGAAATAGAAATCTGTGAAATCGCCACTCAAATCAAGAAATGGAACAGTTCCACTCCCCTAGAAGGTTTTCTCACGTTTCTTCCCAGTAAAAACCCAGAAAAAAGTTCAAATGTAACCATTATTTTGCTTCTATCACCATAGATTAGTTTTCCCTATACTTGAACTTTACACAAATAAAACCATTGAGTCCGGCTTCTTTGTTTCAATAGTAAGTCTGTGAGATCCATCTATGCATGTCGCAGGAGTTCAGCATCCTATGTAGCATTCCACTGTGTGAATATATCGTAAATTATTGATCTATTCAAATGTTGATAGACATTTGGCTTGTTTCCAGTTTTTAGTTAATACAGATAAAGCTGCTGTGAACATTTTTACATCTGTCCTTTGATGGACATGGACACTTTGCTCTTTGGTATATATACCCTTGAGTAGAATTGCTGCAGTTCATCATAGGATATATATTTTTAGTTTTAGTAGATTTGTTAGTAGCTTTAGTTTTCCAAAGTTATTGTGCCAATTGCTTTCCTACCAGCAGCATATAAAATTTCTAGTTACTGTACATTTGGTGTTGTGGGTCATTAATTTCAGCCATTCTAGTGAGTGTGTATCTCATTGTGGTCTCACTTTGCATTTTCCAAAGGACCAGTCCCATCAGAGTCTGTTCTGTTTTGTCTTCTTTTGTTTTATCACACATTTTCAAGCTACTGCCCCTGAGATCTTGATTCATTGAGTCTCCTGAGGTGAGGCCCAGGCACCTAGATTTCTCAAATACCCAACAAGTGATTCTGATGCCAAGATGCCATGACACCTCTGGATAAAAATTAAATCATTTGTCAGCACTAAGGGTTTGTTTTAAAAGTCTCCAAGAATGTTTTCACACTCTATTAAGGAGATAGATGGTCATGACAAATAAGAAGATTGGACTCTGATGAAAGGTCTTCGATTTTTGATTAAATAATTTGAAGATATTTCAGGTTGCTTCAGTGAAAAGTGTGGCTACCGCCCTTTCTTGTTTGTATCCATTTGATAGATTTACCCTTATAAAATGTTCTTCCATAAAGAAGGGTATGCTCAGAAGTGAGAAGACGGCCTTTTTTTTTTTTTTTTTTTGCTCTTTTTACTTTATTTTATTTTTTATTTTTTTGGCCACACCACACAGCATGTGGGATCTTATTAGTTCCCTGACCAGGAATGGAACTGGCACCCCCTGCATTGGAAGGCCAAGTCTTTTTTTTTCTTTTTTAACTTCTTTTTTTTTTTTTTTTTTTTTGGCTGTGTTGGGCCTTCGTTGCTGCGCGCTGGCTTTCTTTAGCTGTGGCGAGTGGGGACTACTCTTCCTTGTGGTGTGCAGGCTTCTCTTTTGCAGAGCACGGGCATTAGGCGCGCAGGCTTTAGTAGTTGCAGCACGCAGGCTCAGTAGTTGAGGCACGTGGGCCCTAGAGTGCACGAGCTTCAGTAGTTGTGGCTCGTGGGCTCTAGAGCGCAGGCTCAGTAGTTGTGGCACACGGGCTTAGTTGCTCCGCGGCATGTGAGATCTTCCCAGACCAGGGATTGAACCCATGTTCCCTGCATTGGCAGGTGGATTCTTAACCACTGCGCCAGCAGGGAAGTCCCGAAGGGGGAGTTTTAGCCACTGGACCGCTGGGGAAGTAGAAGATGGCCATTTTAGCATTAATAGTTATGCCTACTCTTTATGGACTCTTATTTTCTAGATTAATTAGATATAAATCACATAAATCTATTTGAATTGCTTCTCTTTACAGAAAAAAAAAATCTACAACAGACCTGGTAAATCAGGAATCAGTAGATATAGAGCAACCTTGACCTATTTACCTTTAATTGTGAACATAGAAAACTTTTGCAATAACAACAAACAAATGTCCTGTCAACAAATGTAGCCCATCTTGGGAGGAAAGGATCTCATCTGGTCTCCTGACAGGAAGCGAGCAACACCACAGTTTTATTACCACATGCTCAGGCAGGGAATGTCAGTAGTTACAAAATCAGAGGATCTTATCACATCAACTTTGAAATAGTCTACCTTACCCATAATAAAAAGTAAGATTGCTTCCCTGGGCTTAAGCACGTGTACCATTTGATTTTAAAAATATTATTTTGAATACTTCAAGGCATTGGCTGGGCACCCCAGCTTGTATGAGGGACACTAACTCCAGAGCGTTATGCTTCCAACTGGGATAAAACTGCATTAAGGTAGGGATCGTGTGAACCAATCTGTTATTTGTGGCTCCCCTCACAGAACAATCTATTCCTCTTCACTGAAAACTCATTAAGGCTTTCCTTTGCAGTACTTATTAGCTTTCTAGGTAAAATTAAATTAAGAGTTTGCTACAGCAGCTTATTAGGCCTTTAGTGGATGCTAATTATCCTCTTCATGCCTTCTGAATTAAGAGACAGGAAATAATTTTACACACAGAAGCACACCCTATGCTGATGTTTGGTTCTCAGAAACTTGATACCAGCATTACTTAGAAAGAGCAGTAAGTCAGAAACCCAAGTGAGGCAGAAAGCAATAAACATGGTCTGCTCAACTACTTGTAGGGTAGAATGGGGGCTAATCACATGTCTTTCTAAGGTTGAAAAGAAGTTTCTTCTTTCAGACCAGTTGGTTAACTTTGGCTAGAAGTTTTATGTTAAAGAATATTTAGATACCATGCCATGCTGGCATTAAAATACATAGAGTTGAGGATATAGTCAAATTACCATGAGTAAAATCATCCCAAACACTCAAACTTTGAAGATGGTGCATTATCTGAGCCCAAGGTGGTAAAGCAGTGTCCCCTTACCTTTAAAGTCCTTTGTGTGCCATGTTGTTTGGAACGGTTGGGCTTGCTGTTCATGGCTATTTGAAGATCTTTTCTTCCATGAGCTTGCTAGTGAACATAATGGAGGTTTCTCTCTAGTTCTTGCTTCTGAGAAGTATACATAAGTCTTCCCATATTGTGAACAAGATTTTTTTGTTTAAAAAGGAACCTTTGGGAAAAAAAAAAAAAAGGAACCTTTGTATCCCAGTCCTTTTGTCAGAAAATGGAGAGGCTCTTGCAGCTATAAAAGAGTAAAACACTTGCATCATTCACAGGTGGCACAAATGGAAGGTTAAAAATGAGATAGTCCCATTGTGTTAATAAAACAAGGCCAAACAAAAGTGATTGCTTGGCTGGGTGACTTTTTTCCCACTTAAGATGAATCACTCAGTTCGTTTAGTATATAGCCATCCAGTTTAGAAGAAATATTAAAGGAAAAGTGTATCTATAAAAAACAACGACTTGAAAAAAACAAAACAAAACAACTGCCTGGAAAAGTTATTTTAGGATTTACAATGGAAAACTATAATTCATACTATTTTATACAGTAAAGTTTTTCCAGTGTTTAGTTTGATTTTATTTGGTCAGAACTAAACATTGAACTGGATTATACAATTTTACCTGTGGTACTTCTCTGTGGTAGAAGAAAGAAGTATATAAAATATACTTGTGAATACACCCTGTAGGCTACATAGAATATGGCAACTACTTTCTGATTCCTCTGCTTTTTTTTCTCCTCAATGTTGTATATATTTTTCTTAAGGTCTTTAAAGAGTAAATATTTTTCATAGTTCTCTGAAGTTTAACACTCCACAAGGATTTACTCTGAGTCACTGATTAATCTATGGCATCTCAAATCCCCTTAAATAAATCTGTTTATATTTGTTTCAAAATCAAAACAGTAAAACATTTCATAGGGTATGTTATAAACACTACTTATAACCAGCATCAGTTAGACATGATGAGGTACTTATGAGTTCCTGCGAAATTATGCCATTATCTTATATAAATGTCGAAAAATTAATTTTTTCTTTTCTCACCATCATCTGTTCTGGCCTTTCATAAATAAGAAAGAATGAATTAATTAATTTCTGTCATAAAGTATTAGCTTTTGTTAGATGAGCTTGTGTGAAGACTTGACATTGCATGCAGCATAACAAAGATAGAACATTAGAAATTAGCTCAAGTTCTCCTTAACTCAGGCCGAAGTCTCCAACAGAAAGAAATTTTCATACTCGGTTAGCATCTAGCAGGGCTCACAGATTTCTGAAAGAGCAAATTCCAAACTGCACGTGCCGGTGAAGGGGTCTTGCAGATTGGGGATTGCTTTCACCTCTTCCAACCTGGTATAGAGAAAGTGCTAAGTGAGTTTCTGTTGGGTGAATGGAGTGTTTTTGAGCATCTGCCCCAGGAGTTCTGATCCTTTTAGTTTGCTCTGGGGACCCACAATTAAAGATAAACTAATTAAAGATAGCCATACTCACGTGTTATCATTCAAGCTTTACCATTAGGATATGAGCTTCTCTGCTTAGGAAGAAGAGTTTTGAAATAAGCTACATAAACTTGGCTGTAGTGCATATGTGGATGTTAATGTTGAATACATAAAGACCTCATCAAAAGCACATGGACTTATTCTGTAGAATCTAGAGAAGAGAGAGCAGACATTCTGCTCTTCCCTGGGGAATTGACAGGCCAAATGACCTGCCTGTTATTCTATTCTGTAGAACATATTGTCTTCTTACCACTTTTCAGCATCGTTAGGCACTGTTGTTTTATTGTGAAAAATCTCAGTTTCAACCCAGCCTTTTCCAGTCTAATATAAACAGACAATAAACAGATTTGTTTATTCAAATATGAGCATTTACCTTTTTTTCTGGATTTATAGTCCCGTATTCCTAACCAGACTAACAGAATTTTCATTTTGGGCCCTCAAAAATTTCCTTGGTTGTGTCAGTGAGATTTTATTTCTAGGCTTTCAACTTGTTTTCAAATTACTTCATTCTACACAATTTAGCTATGTTCATATGTCTTCTCAGAATGTAGTTAAGTGCTTCATAAATTACTTCTTTACCTGCTGACCCCTTTTGCATGAAAATACTACAGAAATCCGATAATGGCAAGTGAGGCTATGAGCCGAGGGAAGAGGTGGTGCCTTAAAGAAAAGCTCTTTCCTTAAATGTGAATCCTGGAGTTAGACATATTTCTCCCTAGTCGGTGGCTAAGAAGTAGAAAGAAAAGAATGAGCAGCAAGATAAACATGGGGTAAAGAGCTGGCCCTGGTACACGCAGCACCATGGGCCTGTAGATACCACATAATAAAATGGGTCTCCTTGGAAGGTTGGCTTGGCTTATCATGAAAAAAAAGTCTGCTGCTGCTTGTGCGAACACCTCCATTCCCAGTAACCTCAAAACCAAAGGGTGTTCAAGGCAACGCGCAAGACTTTTTTTTTTTTTTTGGCGTACCCTGAGGCTTGCGGGATCTTAGTTCCCCCACCAGGGATCGGACCTGGGCCCTGCCAGTGAAAGTGCCAAGTCCTAACCAGTGGACTGCCAGGGAATTCCCAACCATGGGTTTTTTAGAGCCTCTGGAAGAAAGAACCCTACCCTTCAGATCTCTTTAACGAGAACCAATAATTTTCTGTGTCAGCGTTGCCATTTAGGTAGTGCGTATTTTAACTGACATTGTCCTGGTTTATCCTGTTTCCGTGTGTTTAAACGATTTATCTCCAAACTTTCGAGTAGCTGGTCACAAAGCACCGAGCTGATCTCCCTGTGCTATGCGGCTGCTTCCCACTAGCTATCTGTGGGATAGGGAGGGTGGGAGGGTGACGCAAGAGGGAGGAGATATGGGGATACATGTATACATATAGCTGATTCACTTTGTTATACAGCAGAAACTAACACACCATTGTAAAGCAATTATACTCCAGTAAAGATGTTTAAAAAAATGGGATGGACAGTGATAGTCACACTTGGGTGTTGCAGATCCTGTGAAGCCACCTGGCAGCTCCTTACAAGCACCGGCTGATTTACCACTGGCGATAAATACAGCACCACCATCCACCCAGGTGGATGCCTCCTCTGCCGCTCCACCTCCTCCATATCAGCTAATTAGCCTTCCACCACACCTGGAAACCCTTGGTATCCAGGAGGATCCTCAAGACTACCTCTTGCTAATCAACTGTCAAAGCAAGAAGCCTGAACCCACCAGGTAAACCACCTGTGTCTGTGTGCGTGTACGTGAATACCCTTAGGCATCTTACCTTTAAACTTTTTAAACCCTGATTTGAAGGCTTAAAAGTAACCATCTATAGAAGCTCATCTTTTATAATTCAGGTTGATGTTCCTCCACAAATGATTTCTGATATTCAGGAGATTTTATTGGAGAAGCACATTGTCTATCATTTTTGGCAAAGAACACTTGCGCCTTCATGGCTCTTTTGGAAATCTGTCTCCTGTGTCTTAGTCCTTGTTAGAGATTCACAGTGTTACTTGCTTAACAGATTTCACTGATTTATAAATGGTGATCTTGCTCCATTTCTTATGTGATTGTTAACCAGCCAAGGGTCATCTTTTGTTTCTGAAGAAGGAGAGGAATACCTACTGCTAGAAGATTTTGAAAGCAAAACGATTCCATTGCAGTGAGTGTGTTGTGGTTGCTTTGGATCTGTGTGAGAAATTAATCATACAGGTAAAATCCCAATATAGCAAATCCTATGGAATAAACAAATCAGATGTTAGTGAAATTTGATGAAATCAAATATATTGCTAAAAACTTTGAAACTTTCAAATCTTCACACCTAGCAATGAAGCAGAGCTTACCACATGCCTTGACTTTGCAGATTTTTAAGTAGAATGAAGTATATGGATTTCAGTACTTGACCAAAGATATCATAAAACTTTCCCGAATCCTTGGTTTCCCTGTCATCTTGATCTCTGCTCCCATCCCCGTCTTTTCTTCTAAGCTATAAAATATTTTAATTTAATCATTCTTCTCATTTGATGTTGAATAATTGGAAGACTGGAGGTAATGGTGAGAACTGAGCCAGAAATTAATGATCACAAGGCCTGTCATACCATTAATAGCTATGTGACAACTAGTGATATTGGGTATATTTATTATCTTAATTTGCAATATTAAGGAGGGAGGTGAATTGCATTGAAATATAAAAGATATTTTTTTAAACAGGGATATTAGATTCAAGCATTATTTTTATTAAAAAAAGGTTTTTTTCATGTCAAAAGTGACTGTTACTGGGCTAAAGGATCATACAAAACCCTTGTTGAA
The DNA here is from genome assembly GCF_964341445.2 of Mesoplodon mirus. Classification (NCBI taxonomy): domain Eukaryota; kingdom Metazoa; phylum Chordata; class Mammalia; order Artiodactyla; family Ziphiidae; genus Mesoplodon; species Mesoplodon mirus. The sequence continues at coordinate 10,921,793 of NC_138977.1, read as the reverse complement.
AAATTTTTATATGGAATTTGTTAAGATCCATAAATTAGTTTCTGTGAACCATTCCCTGAGATAGTGGAAATAGCTCACAAACCTTCTAAAGATGATTTTCTATATATTTGTTGTAATGGGATTTTACCTGTAAAAGTAAAAAAAAAAAAAAAAAAAAAAGAAGGAAAAATTATAAATCAACGCTAGTTAATATCAAATTCTAACTTGATTTTTGCTTGTTTGCTGTGAGAATTTAAAATTATACACTCGCAACGTTGTTGCATATGCTACTAATAACTAAGATTTTATTTTAGGGAGCTCCACAATTATTTTTCCATCTCAGCTTTTCAAAAGCCAACAGCTAAGTGACAGTTTTCAGTACATTTTCCTTTTATATAGTGTCTTTCATTGATCTCATTGGTATCATAGCTTTCCTATTGTAGTAGAAATTATGCTCAAAATCACTACTCAGATATATTTTGTATCTGTATTTGCAAAAGTGACAGTTAAATAGCAAATATTCGTGAAGTACCCACTGAGGGCCCACTGTTTTGCTAGGTGCTATGAAGGTACAAGCTAATTACATAAGATAAAGCCCCCTTAGATTCAGTCACCTTCAGAGTTTAAAAGTAAAGCTTGTGAAGGAATCAAAACATGCAAGCAGGAAGCACTTATAGATGAAGGCAAGATGTGAGCATTGCCTTGCAAACTCCCGTTCATCCTGCAACACTCAGCTCAGACATCTGCTCCTCTAAGGAGGCATTCCACTAAACTCCCAGGCTGGATTAAATGCCTCTCTGGGTTTTCAGAGAATCCTGGTTGTACCTCCATGTCTCTGTTTTATTGGGTTGGCCAAAAAGTGCCTTCGGTTTTTTAAGTAAAAATAAAAGACACATCTTTGATTTTCACCAAGAGCTTTATTGAACAGCATATGCACCCTTTTGTTCCACTGTCTTCTGCCATTTTTCAGGCAACTTCATAATTCCATCTTCCCAAAACTTTTTATCTTTTTGAGCAAAGAACTATTCCAGGTGCATTTTACAGTCTTCCAGGGAATTGAAATTTTTTCCATTAAGAGAATTTTTTAAAGACCGAAATACATGGAAATCCAAAGGTGCAATGTCTGGTGAACACGGCGGATGAGTCAGAACTTCCCAGCCAAGCTGTAACAGTTTTTGCCTGGTCATCAAAGAAACATGCGGTCTTGCGTTATCCTGATGGAAGATTATGCATTTTCTGTTGACTAATTCTGGACGCTTTTCATCAAGTGCTGCTTTCATTTGATCTAATTGGGAGCAGTACTTGGAATTAATCGTGTGGTTTTCCGGAAGGAGCTCATAACAGAGGACTCCCTTCCAATCCCACCATATACACAACATCACCTTCTTTGCATGAATACTGGCCTTTGGTGTGCTTGGTGGTGGTTCATTTCACTTGCCCCATGCTCTCTTCCATTTCACATTATTGTACAGTATCCACTTTTCATCACCCGTCACAATTTGTTTTAAAAACGGAACGTATTCATTACGTTTAAGTAGAGAATCGCATGTGGAAATAGGTCAAGAAGGTTTTCTACACTTAATTTATGTGGAATCCAAACCTCAAAGCAATTAAAACATAACCAAGCTGGCACAAATGATTTTCAATGCTTGATTTGGATATTTTGAGTACGTCAGCTATCTCCCACGTGGTATAATGTTGATTGTTCTCAGTTAATGTCTCGATTTGATTGCTGTCAACTTCAACTGGTCTACCTGACTATGGAGCGTAGTCCAGTGAGAAATCTCTAGCACGAAACTTCGCAAACCACTTTTGACACATTCGATCAGTCATAGCACCTTCTCCATACACTACACAAATCTTTCTTTGAGGGCTTCCCTGGTGGCGCAGTGGTTGAGAGTCCACCTGCCAATGCAGGGGACATGGGTTCGTGCCCCGGTCCGGGAAGATCCCACATGCCGCGGAGCGGCTGGGCCCGTGAGCCATGGCCGCTGAGCCTGCGCGTCCGGAGCTTGTGCTCCGCAATGGGAGAGGCCACAACAGTGAGAGGCCCGCGTAAAGCAAAAAAAAAAAAAATCTTCCTTTGCGTTTCAGTTGCATTTTTACCTTTCTTGAAATAATAAAGCATAATATGCTGAAAATGTTGCTTTTTCCTTCCATTTTTAATATTAAAATGGCTATACAAAAATTCACCAATTTTGTTAAGTCTTTTCTTAAATGCACTCTGATATGACAGCTGTCACAATACAATCTAACAAAACTGTTTCAAATGAAGTTAAAGACAACTAAGTGCTACTAGAGCCATCTTACGGAAAAAATGGAACGAACCTTTTGGCCAGCCCAGTATCACAGAATTGGAAATAGCTTGATAATTTTATGTATTCTCCACTACACTCTAAGCTAGTCAAAGACAGGGAACTTAGTCCTCATTGTACTTCTAGCTTCTTCTTAACTTCACGTTTGAATTAAATCAAGTACAGATTTTAGAATATGTGTTAGAAATTCCTAGAAAGGTCAGTGCAAGTGTTTTTGAGAGGGAGGGTGAGATACCTCATAGGAGGAGTAGCCTCAGTGCCAAGGGGCTGTTTGTGGGCTTTTTGTAGTTCCCACAGCCTGTAGGAACCCTTAAAGGGAGTTTCTCTGAATAGGTGAGTGACCTGAAAACTATGTTTTGGAAATATTGACCTTCTAGCAGTCCTGGTCCTATGGATGGTACGATAGATTGGGAGAGGGAGAAACTAGAGGAAAGAAGTTTGCTGAGGGAGGGGTCCGTGGTGTAGATCTCAGCAGAGATACGGACCTGAACTTGGGGTGGTGACAGTGGGAACAGAGTGGGGGAATAGGCGCTTGGCTAGAAAGAAGGACTTTGTGCCCAAGTGATGGTGGTGATCAAAGAGAATGAATCAAAGTTGATTGGATTTTGAGTTTAGAGAATCTGGGATAAAGACATTTCTTTTCATGGCAAGTCAGAAAGGACCACCAATTTGAGAAGTAAGTTGAGTTTAGTTTGGTACACATGAGCAAGGGAACACTGGGATAACCAAGTAGCAATACATTTGAACCGTTTGTAAATACAGGACTCGGAGTTTGGTGAGAAGATAGCAGTTGTCAGCATTCAGTAGAAGGGGAAGTTACGGGGAAGGAGGATTTTTTAATGGTGTGTGCTATAAAGACTTAGAGGACTGATTTCTGATGGCCATTTCTAGGTTGGAGAGACAGGAAGAAAGAGACAGTCAATGAAACAAGGGCATAATCAGTGAGGAAGAAGGAAAGTCAGGATATTGCAGTAAAGGTCCTCTGATACTAGTGGGGGAGAGTTTCAGTGAATAAATGCAATACACAGCGCCAGATGTTACCAAGACATCAGGGAGATGTGCCCTTAAAAAAAAAAACTATCACAAGTTATTTTTTTTAAATATTGAGTTTAAATTCCTACAGGACTTTGGACAACACACATAGGTAGTTAACGTATCTTGTTTAGCATTAAGGAAGGGCAAGCGTTCTGGTATTGGTAGCTTCATTTTGACTTATTCCCAAATTTCGTGATACCACAAAATACAGAGACCAAAAATGTACCCAAAGCATAAAATACACTCTAATGAGATTTCTCAAGATGAATTATTGTTTGGAGTTGGCTAACTCCTTGCTTTGTATTTTGATTCTTTTCATAGTATTGGCTAAATATTTGTTAAAGAAAATAAATAGAAAAGAAGATACACAAAACCTATCAAGTTGCCACCTCCTTGTAGATCACATTGAATTTATTCAATACCAGGTAATCATTAGACTTTTCATTTTTCAGAACAGCAGAGTTGCCACAGGTGGGCTAAAGAGCAGTGGATCACCTTGATAAACTGTTGGCACGAGGTTTTTGCATGCTTTTCAGAGGAAGTGCTTTTCCTGGTGTCTTGTGCCTTAATCATTTACCTTCCTCCAAGTTTTGTACCTTTCTAATTCCAGTGCTTCAGGGATTGTGGTTTTACGTGTGGATTTACTAGATGGAGTTGGGGGGTGTGGACAGGTACAGAACAAGATTAGGGAGAATGCTTTTGGTTTTGTGGTGGCGGTTTTGTTATCTGGTGTATAATCATAAAAACTCAGGAACATTCGTGCTTTCAATCAGATGGGTCACACACACCAAAAACTTGAATGAAAAAAGCCATGGAGTTTGATTGCTAAGCTAGAAATATATTTATTAAAATGTAGTCTTCGGTCTTCACCGTGTTTTCTGTCATTAACAATTTTTATTTAGAACGCACGCTGATTCTGCAAAATCCACCCCTTCGGAGACAGACTGCAATGATAACGTCCCTTCTCATAAAAATCCTGCTTCCTCCCAGAGCAAACATGGAGTGAATGGCTTTTTCCAGCAGCAGATGATGTATGACTCTCCACCGTCTCGGGCTGCATCCATTTCCGTAGACTCCAACCTTTATAACCTGCCCAGAAGTCACTCCCATGACGTCTTACCAAAGGTGTCTCCTTCAAGTACCGAAGCCGACGGAGAGCTCTATGTTTTTAATACCCCATCCGGGACCTCGAGTGTAGAGCCTCAAATGAGGCATGTATCTATTAGTTATGACATTCCTCCAACACCTGGTAATACTTATCAGATTCCACGAACGTTTCCAGAAGGAACCTTGGGGCAGACGTCAAAGCTAGACACTATTCCAGATATTCCTCCACCTCGGCCACCGAAACCGCATCCGGCTCACGACCGATCTCCTGTGGACACGTGTAGCATCACACGCACAGCCTCTGACACTGACAGTAGTTACTGTATCCCGACAGCAGGGGTGCCACCGTCCCGTAGCAATACCATTTCCACTGTGGATTTGAACAAATTGCGAAAAGGTCAGCTCCAGTTGGCTTTTCCTGGCTTAGCGGTTAATGATAGAAAATCTCTTTTTCTGAGTCTTGGACGCTTAGTGTGACATTAAATGACAGTCCCTTTTTTCTTCAGCGCTGCAGTTACCCACTTGGGTAGCGAAGCTGTCAGAGCCTCAGTAGATCCCAGGAAGTGTGTCTGTGCAGGCAGCATGTGCCCGTGTACATGTTGTGGTGGAAGGGAGAAAGACGAGGAGATTTTCATCCCTAAGAAGTATGGCCTTGGGCTTCCCTGGTGGCGCAGTGGTTGAGAGTCCGCCTGCCGATGCAGGGGACACGGGTTCGTGCCCTGGTCTGGGAGGATCCCACATGCCACGGAGTGGCTGGGCCCGTGAGCCATGGCCGCTGAGCCTGCGCGTCCGGAGCCTGTGCTCCGCAATGGGAGAGGCCACAACAGTGAGAGGCCTGCGTACCGCAAAAAAAATAAATAAATAAATAAATAAATAAATAAAAATAAATAAACTGAAACAACTTAAAAAAAAAAAAAAAAAAAAGAAGTATGGCCTTAGTAATACTTCCCTGCCTCAGGGAGTGTGCACCGCTCTCTCTCACTTCCTCTCCATCCTGGGTGAGCAGACCCGATGGGGCAGAGGCACAGGAAACGGACCAGCCACAAAGCCTTTCCCAGTCATACCCTTTCCCGTATTTGTGTCCTATTACGGCCGCTTCTGTGTCACATCTGTTGGGCTCTGTTTCCTTCCTTCCCAGATAACAGTTTTTACGTTATGTCTACCAGGTGATATTCAGTTGCAATCAGGTCATTCTACTGTTCTGTTTGTTTGGTTTTATTTATTTATTTATTTTTATTATTATTTTTTTTTTTTCTTTTTGCGGTATGCGGGCCTCTCACTGCTGTGGCCTCTCCCGTTGCGGAGCACAGGCTCCGGACGCGCCGGCCCAGCGGCCGTGGCTCACGGGCCCAGCCGCTCCGCGGCACATGGGATCCTCCCAGACCGGGGCACGAACCCGTATCCCCTGCATCGGCAGGCGGACTCTCAACCACTGCGCCACCAGGGAGGCCCCGGTTTTATTTATTTTTAAAGCTCTGAATCTTCTCTCCCCTTACCCCTTAGCCACTTCACTGATTCCTGTACCATTTTCCTAGAGCCTGCCAAAAGTTATAGACTTTGAGAGGAGAAAAATTGAGTCCTAAAGTCCTGAAAATAAAAAGCCCAAGTTTAAAAGGCACCCACCCTAAAAACTACGTCTGACACTTCTGGATTTTGTCGTAGAGTTATCCAGCTGTTCTAAAGAAGTTAAAGATTTGATGCCTTGTGGATGGTACTTACGTCAATACTTATTTAGCCATTCAACACCAATTTCTAACTTCTTTCTCGAACTGGCTGTAACGTATCTTGAGGTGGTTATAAGTTAGTGAGATATAAGTTATACCCAAGGGTGCAAAAGATAAGAAAACAGAAGTATTTCTTTTCTCCATCTTTAAATAACCCATCTCACTGTCATAATCAAATACTGGTACTGGTTAGCATATGAATAAATGTCTGCATTTTCTAGTGGTTTAATGTTTCAATTCAAGATATTATTCTGTGAGCATCCTTTTTAAAATCTGTGTGTGTGCATGCATGCCTATATGAAAAGAGAGAGAGAGAAGGCCATTCCTGATTACCCTGGGAACTGGCCAAGATGGGGAGAAATATTGATAGTTTGTTCTCTGTTTTAGATGCTAGTTCTCAAGACTGCTATGATATTCCACGAACATTTCCAACTGATAGATCCAGTTCACTCGAAGGCTTCCACAACCACTTTGTAAGTATAATTGACCTTGGCATCATCAAGTGTATTTCATTGTCAAAACCTTCTCACTTAGGACCCTGAGACTAAATGAGATCCTGAAGTAAAAGTCCTTTCAGATCCACATGAATAGGCATAACTTACAATTGTGTTTTCCTGTTTGACAGTAGTTCTTGTTTATTAAAAGAAATGTATGTGTGTTTTAGAAAATCAAAAATGTATTGACAGTGGGGAGTGTATCAAGCGAAGAACTGGATGAAAATTATGTCCCCATGAATCCCAACTCTCCTCCACGACAACATTCCAGCAGTTTCACGGAACCAATTCAGGAAGCAAATTATGTGCCAATGACTCCGGGGACATTTGATTTTTCTTCATTTGGAATGCAAGTGCCTCCTCCCGCTCATATGGGCTTCAGGTCCAGCCCGAAGACCCCTCCTAGAAGGCCAGTTCCTGTTGCAGACTGTGAACCACCCCCCGTGGATCGGAACCTCAAGCCAGACAGGAAGGGTAAGGAGAGCATGGCATGGTAAAGGGGCCGGGGGTTGCCAGTTGAGATCTGCATTTAACTGTCATTAAATCCAAAACAGAATCGGGACTAGAAATTCCAAAGTATTTCATATTACCTAAGTTACCAGCTTGTTTAAGTAAAGTAGTATTGCTGTTTATAGATTAATAATTATTATGTCATATGTTGATGGCCAGGTGAGATTTTTAAGTCTCCTATCTCTGGAGCAGAGGTTACAAACTAAAATATTCACAAGGATTGGCAAGCAACAGGAGATAATTAGGAGAAACTGGAATGCCCTTGGCCCAGCCAAATGGAGTCACTAACTACTGCCTGGCTACAATCCTTTGTGGACTTGTGAAACTAACATGGGCCCCCTAGAGGAAAATCTTCTGATTACCAAAAGAAGTCAAAAATTGGGGGGTTTATATGTATTTTCTTTTGATTTTTAAGCTCTACCAGCTAATTTAATTATTTAAACAAAACAAAACAAAACATTGCAGACCGTACCACATACTTTTACAAGCTAGATATGGTCTCTGGCTGGTCTTTTGTAACCTCTCCTCCAAAGTATTTAATATCACATCAGACTTGAGATTATTAGTGCACTTGCCATGATTCTTTAAGAACAGTAAGGTTGCTTGTATACTCATTCCATTCTGTGCATATAACAACTTTTTAAAAATGATTCTGCCTTCGCTGGGGTGTAAACAAATGCTTCTAGTCTATTCTTTCATACTGGCCTTCATAAGTAACATTAAATTCTAAGGTGGCATGGTTGGTTAAGAACTCAGTGTAAAAGAAACTTATCAGCCAAACCGGTAATATGTACCCAGGTTTTTGAAATTTGGGTTCAAGCGGTTAAACCCCAGACAGCCGGCTGTGTTACCGCAGGCTGCAAGTGTGATTTAATCTCGACAACCAAGTGAGTTAGTGTATTGGCTGTGAGATGCGTGACACAATTTCTGGGGAATTCAGCACATTTGAAGAGTCTCGTGTGCTCTCTGTAGCTGTTTTTAAAAAGCATGTAATGTTTGTGTACATTTCTCATTACCCTGGGCTTGGATCATTAATAGTCATTCTAATTAAGTTCCCGGTGTGGGGAACAAAGACTGAGACTCAGAGTATCTTAAGAAAATGAGTTTTGTTTTGTTTTGCTTTTAAGAAAGTAAATGAAAAGAGAAAGTTAGCGGCAGCTAAGACGCTCCTAGGAGGCTGTCACTTTGTCCTGCCCTCCCTGCATTGCTGTCCTCTGGAGACTCTTTGATCCTGCTTTGCTCTCCCTCACATCCTTTCCTTCTTTCCTGGTTTCTTTTACGCTGCATCCTCTACTTTACGGCTTTCTGCTGTCCGAGAGCTTTGGCCTCTGATGCCTCTGCGTGGCCTCGATTCCGCCCTGTGGCTCCTTTTTACGGGCCCTCGCGGCTTCCACGTCTGCTGCTAATTGCCTTGTTCATTATTGACTCACTCCGGATCGCCCAGCGAAAGTTTGATTGGTCTCGTTTATCTGTGCACACCAGGCCACAAGATAGAGAGTAGATTGCAGGCGAGCCCACATGCTGGCTGCTGTTGGGTCAAGGGCTCACCTTTGCTCGGACAGCTGGAAAGAGGGTTGCACCCCCGGTCACCCCAGAGGCCCCAGCAGCAGAGCCATGATCAGGGCTGCCTATTTTAGAAACAGTGTGAGCATCCCAGGCTTTTTAGGTGATAACTTTTCCTTTTGTCTCTCTTGGTCCTCATTTGTTTTTAAATCTATTTAGACATCCCTCGTCATTTTCTTCTTTGCATACAACACACAAAAGTATGTTTGGACGTGTATAGATTTATAATTGAGCCCACAGAGGGTGGAAGGATTAAGATGCAAGCGTCAGGAAGTCCGTGAAACATCGAAATCCTCATTTTAATGCTAAACTGGTTCTCTCCTTCTTTTCCTGTAATCGGCGCATGTTGGCAGCAGATTGCTAGTTTTTGACCCCAAACGTAACCGTTTTATATCTTGAGGTCCCCACATAAATATGGTCATGGTGTGCTGTGGGTGATGCATGGAGCTCTGAGTCCTTGCGGCTTTGCTCCCCTGCCTCTCCTTCCTCCCCTCAGGCTCTGCTTAACACAGTTTGAAAATTCCCAGTATATTTCACAGTTAATGGTTTCACGTGGTAAGCGCAATGCAGAATCAGAAAAGGTCCCTATTTACGTGTTGGAAAGTTTTAGGATCGTAATGGAATGCTTTTAGTATCATCTAGGTCTGACAGAGTTCACGTACCCCCATATTATAGTATATAATATTTTATATAGGCAGCATAATAAAATGGTATGTGTATTATACATCATATATATTGCATATATGTGTAAGTAAACCTCCCTATGTAAATATATAGTGAAAGTACTATATATTCTAGTACATGAGAGACTGTCCTAGTCCTCTAAACCAACCAATGGTGACCCTACTGTAGAACAGAACAAAGTAGGTTCCTTGGTTACTTTTGGAGATTCTGTTTAGTCTTTAAAAAATTAACTGAGCTATTGAAAGACAATCTTGAGCTCATGGGCCAGATTACTGATTTGGTATCATTGCTTAGATACAAAATGAACTGAAAAAAGCACCCAGAATAAAATTTCCGCATAGTTTTTGGCAAATTCAAGGAGAATAATAGGTTTAGCAAAACAGTAAAGAAGTTACTTAAAGTCTTAGTTATAAAAAAAAAGGGGGTGGGTTGCTTTTCTTATTATTACTCTACTTTTTAAAATAAATATGATACAAGAGAAAGCATGAGAAAGTATCTAATATTGCAAGGCAAACTTTGTCAAGTCACTTTAGAAAGTTATAGCTATTCGAGAAAAACATTTTAAAACCCAAATTCAGATCTTGGAGCAAAGTTTATCCTTAAAAACTTAAACCGTAAAACAGATGTCTTATTTCGTCCTGAAATTCTTCTCATGGTGCATAGCATCTGATGAGTCTGTTTTCATTTCAAATTTTGTGACATCAGATACATGAGTCTGTCTATTATTCTAGTATCTCTTATTAACTAAACCTCATAATAAGCAAACCTTATTCTATAAAATATGGCTTGATTAGTTCCAAAACTCAATATAACTAACTCAACACCCAGTATAACTGGTTTCTGTGATCGTCTTCTTGGGAAGGGTCTACAATAAATGAGTGACATTCTAGTCTTGTTTATACCCCCAATTATAGATGTCAGCTGCCGTAGTTAGTAGTACGCATGAGTTTTTCAAATACTTCTGAGTAATTGAAGCTGCAGAAATACGTGCATGTTTTAAACACTTACATTCAGTGTATTTTCATGGACACTTTACCCAATCACCCAACTGTGGTAGCTATATTTTCACCCCTACTATTTCTGTCACAATAGTATTTGTCCTGAACCATATCTCGTGTATATTAACAGAGGAGAAAATCATAATTTACATGTACTGTGTTAAATATTAGGAGAGCAGATGAATCGTTGGAAATGCAGGACAAATTCTGTTTTGATTACTTCAACTGAAACGTTTATATTTTAATGGAAAAGCAACTTTGTAAAGTTTGGGAAATTTCTATATTTCTCTTAAAGTAAGTCCTTACATAAATCTACCAGATTTCATCTGTGCATTTAACTGGGCCCATTCACTCTCTTTCTAACGTGATATAGCAGCTGTTCAAGCCTCAGATATACTGTCTTTATATTTTGTTTTGTTTGGCTTTGTCCATTCATGGCTTTCTGCAGTAGATCTGACCATTAGTTATTGTATTGATTTTAAAAAAAGCAGTGCGAGGTTACTTCTGGTGTTTTTGTACGTTCATTTGGTTAAAATATCTTCAGGTCCTGCTGGATCTTCACTTTGGTGTAGGAAGGATCCAGAAGACCAATGGAGGAGCTTCCCTAGGTGGATCTTTTTGGTATCTTTGCTATAAATATTTGCTCAAGAGAGCTTCTAAAGAAGTTTTTTGAAAGCGATTAAAAATTAACATGCTTTTGAAAAACTACTTTTATACTATAATAAATGTTTGGAAGATGGATAAATGATGCCAGTAAATATAGCTAGATTTTAATAAACAAGTATTAAAGTTTGAGTCTCAAGTCAGATTTTTGGGTTGGTGGTTACAGTTTAAAGGAAATAAGTACAGAGTGCATTTTTACAGCACAGCCTCTACATGCGGGTTTTTTCCCCAAATATTCCTGACCTTCCAATATAATTATCATTATTATAGTCCCCTTTATACAATGAGACTATACAAACAAGTGTAAAAGTTTTTCAGTGTGCTACCTTGATTACTCCTTGGAATTAGCAGAGGATAATAATGTTGTGAATTATTTTTCTTCTTTCTTGATTTCTGAGATGCCTACTGGAAATAGTAGCATCATCTGTGAAACTTCAGATGAGTGAATAATTTAGGCTAAGGTAGACCTATAACGATAGAGAAGATAAATTTTCCACTTTGAGTTGAATTTATTTCTATTAAAATAATAATCATGTATGGACTTTTCAAAAAGGACTGCATCTGCTTCTTTGAAGCATGACCTCGTATGACTGCCTTGACCATATTTGGAATGATCAACTTTTGAAACAACATTCAGTTGCTCTTTTTTTCTTTTCTTTCCTTCAAAGGCAAACACAAAGTTATGACATTGATCAGATTAAACACCACCATCAGATTAAGCTTTAAGAGAACCGCAGTTCATCAAAACAGATTGAAGGGCCTCCCAGTTATAGGATGTACCCTCTGATAGGTCTGGGGTCTCGAAACCCAAGGAAGGACAGGTGGCTTCTCTAAAGAAGCTCCCATTTAGTGGGAAAGTGGAAAAGTAAACACATTATCACAATTAGCACAGAAGGGGGCTTGTGGTTGAGGTTAGCTCTTGGCCCTGCAGGCTGTCTCCTCTGAGGAGAATCTCAGAGGGTGAGTGGCAATGAAGTGATGATAGAGGATCTTCTATCAGAATAAACAGCATACCCAGATCCTTTAAAAAGAGGGGACTGGCTCAGAGTCTTGGGTGGGGGGGAGGAATGTATGAATGCAGGAACGAATGCCAAATGCCTGGCAGGTGCCAGCTCCTGGGGGTCTTATAATCCATGCTAATGAGTTTGGGCTTTATTCTGAGAACACCATTAAAGGGTTTTATGTAGGCAAGTAACATAATCAGGTCAGCCCCTAGAAAGCTCATTCTAAGATTTAAGGATACCATAGGGAAAAAATGGTATTTTTTAATGGAAACTGTTATAAAATCACACTTTTTTTCAGCATCTTCTTTAAGGAGTGCTTTGCCCGGTGTTCCAGACCCAGGGTTCTTGATGCCTCGCTTTAGAGATGATAAGACAGGAAGGTATAACAAAAGTCCCTGTCCTGACTCAACATAGCTGCCTCCACTTGGGGACCTAGAGTGAGTGATTTTTACAAGTTTGGAGGCCACTTGGAGTGTAAGTGGAGGTCATTTAGCAGTGTGAGTTCACTTTCAGAAAAACAAACGAGGTAAGTGCAGTGCACATTAAAAAAAGGAAGCCAGGACTTCAGACTTACAGATTCTTTACTTTTCTTGGATAAATGAAAACAAACTATTGCCATTATAAATAGAAAGTAAAATTGATAAAGGGAAGTCAGAGAGAAAGTGGAATCTAGAGTAACTCTTAAGAGATCTGCTATGGCAACTGCAGACAGAGGAAACAAAGCAGGTGTGGTGGGTCCCAGAAGATAAATTCCATTTCGAACATGCAGCATGAAAGCCTACAGAACCTCCATGTGGGGTGACTTTGTAGGTATGCCAGTAAGGATCTTAGGGGAGATCTGAACCAGAGGTTAAGATTTACCAAGCTGTGCTCCAAATGAGGGAGCAGATCACATGATGCAGAGATTGACAGCCCGGGTGAGATTGTTTTAACCCCTGAGGGTTAAAGCACAATGGGGTGCTCTTTGCTAAAGAAATGCGTCATGTCGCTTTCTTTGTTCAAACCTAATCTAGCTAAAGCCTCCTTGTAACCGTCTTGGATTTAAAAGCTGAGGCTCAAGTGAGTTAACACTGTTGACTCTTAGAATTTGAGAATCAGTGTATCCCCAGAGTTGGTTCATTTTCCGCCTCTGCTTTAGTCTTATGTCATACCCTTTATTGTCACACTTAAGTAATTAGAGAAACATTCCAGTATTTGCCTCTAGGCAGCAGAGGAGAAGTACATACACCTTGGACTTTTTTTCCTTTCTCTCCTCATAAGTAATACTGAGCCATCATTTGGGTATCACTTTCATTTCTGTCTGGAACATAAATGTCAAATTGAGCCAGGCAGTAAAAATAACAAAGAAATGAAGCTACCAAAATGCCTGAGCGACTAGGTTCAATTCAGGGCAACATTTTCACCTTGAGGCGTTTGTCCTAAAATCAGCCTTAAGCTTTGCATGGAGTAGAAAATACATGGAAATTTTATAAATGCACTATGAAAATATTCACTTAATACGGGATCTTTCTGTGAAGAATGCCAAGGAGTACCCTTGAGCGTACTTGAGAGAGTTAGGAAATTTTCATGTTTTATAAGCTAGAAAATCACATTTTCAAGAACTTGTAGATTTTGGTCAATAAGGTGCTAGAGATCAGCATTGAATCGGCAAACTCTAATATTATTTTCCATCTAATAGATGTCAACTCAGTTTTGTACATGCCAAGAAAAAAGAGAATTTGGTGCCATTGAGAATGAAGTAGTTAAAATTCCTGATTGAAATGATATTGCTACTCTGGCATCCAGGCTTCTAGTGGGAAAAAGTATGAGGCCAGCTGCTGGGTGTTAAACCTATACTTTTCATAAGGCTTTTCAGCAGTACTTGTATATGACAGAGATAAAACGAAAAAAAAAAAAAAAAGATGGCAACTGAATTTATGCTTTCCAATTCTCAGATTAAAGCTAGACAGTCAGCAGTCTCAGAATCTAGACATCTAATCCTTGCAAAATGGTGTCACGGGGGCAACCACTGAGTGTTCAGGGAAAAGAAATACTGGTCTTGGTTTTGACTTTGGATTAGCAGACATTGTATCAATAGAACTTCTCTAGAAGGGCGCTTTCAGGTGGTGAAGGAATAGTCAGGTTAAGGTTTTTAAAACACCTCCATCAAGTTAAGAAAGTAGGCCTTGGTACTTTCGTATGAGACACCAGACTTCAAAGAAAAGATGTACTTGCGATCTGACTGAGAGGTTTTATAATTCTTTATTGGATCCAGTTTTCTAAGGCATGTTAGAAGAGTAACTAACATGACACATGTTTTTCCTCTCTTCCTCCAAATAAAGGTAACAACTAACCAAGAAGTTATGCCACTAAAACCCTACCATCTTTTATAGCAGTTTGCTTATTACATTGTTGCATGCAGCTTCCGCGTTCCCATGGTATTGAGCATGAATGATATGCATAGCCAGACTGAAATAGTCTCCGCAAACAAACTTTTGTTTATGCTTTTGAGATGTAACATGTCTGCTCAGGGCTCTGTTGCTTTTTTGCAGAATCCATTTTTTTTCCAATTAAAAAAATAACATTATATTAAGAGAGTCTTCTTTTTACCAATTAGGTCAAAGTCCTAAAATTTTAAGACCCAAACCCCATGGTTTAGAGCGAACTGATTCACAAACCATAGGTGACTTTGCTACAAGAAGAAAGGGTATGTACTTTAGCACTGCATGCTGGATGGGGTGTTGGGAATTTATTTATTCTGTGATGTTGTTTCCTTTAAAAGTAAAGGAGAAGAGCCTTAAATACTATTTTGTTGTAAATAAAACTTCCCAGCATGTAATTTCTAAAGTGAATGCTTCCCATAATACACAACGAGTATATTTGTTATGCCATTAACAGCAGCATGTTAAATATTTGATAATATATGATATTCAGTCTTTTCCTTTTGCATTATTCTTTTAACCTTTTAGACATCAACACAGTGTCTTCTTTAAGCTTGTGAGATGCTTGTGAGTTCCAATTGTCTCCTGTATTTATGTATAATGTATGTATTCTGTTCTGAGACAATATACAATCATTTCCATGGATTCATTATTTTATGCCATTACTTAGAATTTGACAGCTAAGCAGCTATTAGCCTCTGTGTTTTAAAAAAAGCGAAAACATCAGAGTTAAAGAAATACTTTCAAGTGAGCACAGCATTCTGTACATGTCCATTTTAAGTGCATAGGTGAGCAAAATTATTTTAACTCAAACTTAAATCAATGTAGCCTTCAGAAAAATCTCATTGAATTTTTTTGTATTTGAGTTGCCAAAAATACTTTGGCATAAACCCCAGAGAATCTACATAATCCTTTAAAATGACTACCTATTTTATAGTTTGAAGGTAATTATAACTTGGTTGATTCAATGTACACATATATGGACAAAGACTAGAGGAGGGATGCCTGGAAAAAAGGAAGACTTTTTCTTTAGAGTGGCAGGATGAAATGTAACTAAAATATTTACCTAATAAGTTTAAATAGTATCCTAAAATATAATGAACATTAACAAATAATATTGTTGAAGTTCTTTTGCTCATGTCATGAATTTCTGAAAACTGAGTCTTACTTTAAGGGCGAAGAGCTCTGTGGAATATATACTGGCAGAGTAATTAATTGTCCACTGCAATAATAGGGTAAATAAGCAAAGACAACTTATAAATAAAGCTAATAAGAACATTAGCATTTATTTTTACTTAATTTGTTAAAGGATACTGTTGGTTAAATGAAGCTAAAAATTTGAGGCAATTGTTAAATTGTGGCCTTTTCTCGGAGCAGAGTTTGAGTATAAAGATATAATTATTGCTTTGTTTTATTTGGTTCCAGACTGGGCCTGAATTAATTTAAAAGATTTGGTTATTAATTCTTTTTGTCAGTTTTTGGTTTTAGCGAAGTTTTGTGTTTATTGCTTCCTAAACATCATTTTATATGTATAGTTGTATAAATGATGCTTCAATGTTGATGATGAGGACTGTTTTTACACAGAAAATTAAATCTCCGTGTTTGAGGATAAAATTAGTGAAAAAAATAAAATAAGGAAGTAATGAAAAGTATAAATCAGGTAACTATGAAGGAATTGGGTCACATTACTCTTTCTTGTTCTCATTGTTTATATTCATAAAATATTTATTTAAGAAGCAACATGTTGTAATAATAGAGTTTTATTTAGACTTTCAGTCAACAATCAGGAAACATTATCTGATTTAGCTTTTGCCACTAATTTTTTAGCTGTGTAACCTTGGAAAAATCACATAACATCAGTGTACTTCTTTTCATGTGTGAAACTAAGCTGGTCCTAGGTGTACTGTGGCTATAATGTATAAATAGAGATGTAGAAAGAGGGTCTTGTCTTTTTTTTCAAATTGCTGTATGCTAAAGTCTCTTTTTTTCTCTTTTGTTTCAGTCAAGCCAGCACCTTTAGAAATAAAACCTTTGCCAGAATGGGAAGAATTACAAGCCCCAGTAAGATCTCCCATCACTAGGAGTTTTGCTCGAGAGTAAGTCTTTGTGTAAAATACTTAGCTTGCACAAGGAGATCAGCTCAGGTGCTTTGTGACCACCTAGAGGGGTGGGATAGGGAGGGTGGGAGGGAGGGAGACCCAAGAGGGAAGAGATATGGGAACATATGTATATGTATAACTGATTCACTTTGTTACACAGCAGAAACTAACACACCATTGTAAAGCAATTATACTCCAATAAAGATGTAAAAAAATAAAATAAAATAAAATACTTAGCTTGATTGTTCATTATAATGGAGAGTGCCTAGAACAGTGGCTCCCAAAGGATGGTCTGGGGAGCCTCCCTTTTTGGGGTTCTGTGAAGTCAAAACTATTTTCATGAATATACTAAGATGTCATTTGCTTTTCCACTCTCCTTCTCTCATGAGTGTACACTGGAGTTTTCCAGAGGTGGCATAATATTGGATGATATCGTTGTGACAGCTAATAGTGTATGTATTTGTGTACACTTGTCTTTTTAAATTTTTTTTCTATTATAGGTAATGTGGTAAATATCAGTAGATATCACCCATATTAACCAAAGTTCCTTGGGGTTCTCAATAAATTTTAAGAGTGTGAAAGGTTCATGAGGCTAGAAATTTCTGAGAACTACTGCTCTGGAAAATACGGTAGTTTCTTGTAGGGATTATTTAATGGAGATTCATTTAAATGTATATGTGGAAATGAAAAGAATGTTTGTAGTTACAAACCTGTGTTGAATGTGTACGTGTGTGTGAATATATGTGTGTGCGAATATATATATATATATATATATATATAGTTTTTTTAAATAGTAATTCTTAAATCTTCGTTTTTATATCTGTGTCTTTCTACTTATCCCCCACATCACTAGCAATACTTTTTTCGTTGTTCTGCAGAAGGTACTTTGTTTTGGGGTTTTTTTTAACATCTTTATTGCAGTATAATTGCTTTACAATGGTGTGTTAGTTTCTGCTTTATAACAAAGTGAATCAGTTATACATATACATATATCCCCATATCCCCTCCCTCTTGCATCTCCCTCCCACCCTCCCTATCCCACCCCTCTAGGTGGTCACAAAGCACCAAGCTGATCTCCCTGTGCTATGCGGCTGCTTCCCACTAGCTATCTATTTTACATTTGGTAGTGTATATATGTCCATGCCACTCTCTCACTTCATCCCAGCTTACCCTTCCCCCTCCCCATGTCCTCAAGTCCATTCTCTACGTCTGCGTCTTTATTCCTGTCCTGCCTTTAGGTTCTTCAGAACCATTTTTTTTTTTTAGATTCCATACATATGTGTTAGCATACAGTATTTGTTTTTCTCTTTCTGACTTACTTTACTCTGTATGACAGTCTCTAGGTCCATCCACCTCACTACAGATAACTCAATTTCGTTTCTTTTTATGGCTGAGCAATATTCCATTGTATATATGTGCCACATCTTCTTTATCCTGCAGAAGGTACTTTGATGCTCAGAAATATCCCTTTACAGAAGCAGACTTGAAGACATAGAGAACAAGCTAGTGGTTACCAGTGGCGGGGTGGGGGTGTGTGGTGGAAATAGGGTGGGGAAGTGGGAGGTACAAACTACCTCCCACTACAAGATAAGTGGGAGCTTATCTTGGGTGTAAGATAGACTTGAGGATATATTGTACAACACGGGGAATAGAGCCAATATTTTGTAATAACCATAAATGGAAAGTAGCCTTTGAGAACTACGTAAAAAATTCAAAATTTTTTTTAAAAAGAAAATATCCCTTTACAAATAGCTATAAATATTAGTTGTGCATTTGAATGTGTGTGATAAATTGTACAGTAATAAATGCGTACAATAAATGATTATAAGCATAAATGTTTCTGGAAGAATGTATACTATCACTCATTTTTACTTTCGAAGTTAATTGAGAAATTTTGGTCAGGATGTGTGTTTGTGATGGTCATCTCTGTAATCAGCTCCTCCAGGTTTCCCATGTCTCCCCGGCCGGATTCAGTGCACAGCACAACTTCAAGCAGCGACTCACATGACAGTGAAGAGAATTATGTTCCCATGAACCCAAACCTGTCCAGTGAAGACTCAGTAAGTAGAATCTTCTCTTAACGTCTCTCTTCCTGAGCAGCCCTTCTGAATCATTCACACTAGACCTTTCTTCCAGTCCATACACCTTACCCTTCCATCTTTCTTTACTTAAGGAAAAAGGATAAAAGACAACTTTTTAAAAATGCTTTTGGGGGCTTCCCTGGTGGCACAGTGGTTAAGAATCCTCCTGCCAATGCAGGGGACACGGGTTTGAGCCCTGGTCGAGGAAGATCCCACATGTCGCAGAGCAACTAAGCCCATGCGCCACAACAACTGAGCCTGCGCTCTAGAGCCCATGTGCCACAACTGCTGAAGCCCGCGTGCCTAGAGCCCATGCTCTGCAACAAGAGAAGCCACTGCAATGAGAAGCCCGTGCACCACAACAAAGAGTACCCCCCGCTCACCCCGCAACTAGAGAAAGCCCACGCACAGCAACAAAGACCCACCACAGCCAAAAATAAAATAAATTTTAAAAATTAAAAAAAAACTTTATATAAAAATGCTTTTGAAAAACAGCATCATCAAGTCTAAAACCAATAAAGGGTCAAAGTGTAATATTAATATCTATAAAGCAGATACAAGTTAGTTAAAAATCACAAAAGTTTTCCAGTTACATTTGTTTTAAGATGTACTTCACTTTTGCAACTATTCAAAAAAATAGTTTTTACTGGAAGCATTTTATAATGCATTTCTCCAGACCCACGTCAGCACGCTCAGGATGAAACAATCTTATGCTGAGGGTTTTTAATAATCTTTCAATAATACATCCTTAGGTAAGGCTTAAAGATCAAAGAAGACCTGTTAAAACCTGATTTACTTCAGACTGACTGTTATTACCCCAAGGCCCAAGAATTTTGTAATAGTAGCAAGCATTATGTTTCCCAGAAATCAGGTAGTTGCCAGAAAATACTTCAGATGTTTAAAAATGTAAGCCAATTTTAATTTTTTTAAAATCTTTTCCTTTTGCTTTCCCTCAAACCAGAGACACTGCTTGCTCTGTTATTTGCTTTTTAGTAGCTAAGTATATCAGTTGGCATTAGGATCCCCTCTGAGTAACAGAAAATAAGCAAATAACAAGGACTTAAGGCAGACGTTTATTTCTTTCTCATGTAGAAGTCCAGAGAGTCAATCCGCAGTTGTTGTGGCAGCTTTTTGTTCCAGGAGCCCTTGGGGATCCTTGCCCCTTGCTGCCCTCCAGTCCGCTGTCCCCTGGGTCTGGCTCACAGGCTCCATAGAACAAGATGGTGCTCCAGCCAGCAGGTTCACATTCCAGGCTGCAGAATGGAGGGAAGGAAGAAGAAGCAAAGGATGCAGCCCAATTGCCTCATAGAGAAGGTTCCCAGAAACTGCTGAGTACAAACTGTTGACCAGAACTTAGCCTCTGGCCACATAAACACGAAAGGGCCTGGAAACCGTAGCCTTTGTACCGAGGGACAGTGGGCCCGGCTAAAAGTCCCCTTCCCGGTGGAGAGGGGAGAACAGATCCTGGGGCACAACCAGGCAGCACGTGATAAGCAAATATCTAATGTCAAAATTTGGCATGAGTAACATTTTAGTGACTTTATTTTCTTTAAAACAATTCTGTTCAGAGATTCAATATATAAAGCCCAATTTTTTCATTGAATTTATGTCTTTAATGGACTTTAGGCAGAAACAGATTTCTCATGACCATTTGTCAGGGAACAAAATTAAGGGATTTGAAAAGCCTGATTTGATGCTTGAACTAATTAACTGTAAAATATTATCAAATTCATAAAGTATTCAAAAATGAATAAGATAATTTAAAATATTTATGTCAACCCTGAATTAGAAAAAAAATATATATATATATATAAATATATATATATATATAAATAGATCAATAATATTTTCACTAATGTTTCAAGGTAGGGCAATTTTTATTAACTGACTTTCACTTCTGGATTTGTAATTTTTCCATTTGATGAGTAGTGTTTTATTATTTTTATTAACTTAATTTTTTTCTTCATTATAGTAAACAGACTAGTAAGAGTCTAAGTAAATCCTCAGTGCTGCACGGGAGTACATATTGCCCTCAATTTTCATCTTTAGGTGGTTAAATGAATTTTTTTTATTACAAAAGTAATTCTTTTCTGAGATACTAAAGAATCTTTTATTTTGCCCAAAATAGTAAATAAACATAAAGATATTGGAAAGGACCTGTAATAGGAAAGTTTGAAAGTATGATTTGACATGAGTAGGTGAAGGGAAAAATCTAGAAAAAATCCGTTACAATCAGAAAGTCAAAGGAAAGGAAGGTATAAAATTGTTCTTTTATATCGTATAACACTAAGCCAGAAAGGTAATTTTACCTGCACAGTAGAGGTGTCTAAATAACCACCAGATGGTGAATTTCTAAGATACTGAGGCCCTAAGGGTTAGAAATAAGCAAAAATGTCCCAAGTGAAAATATCTATCTGCCGTTCACAATGGAAAAGTCAGCTGTGCCATTTCCATCTTATGCCACCAACTGCAAGGGCTCATCTTAGTCCAAACAACTTTTCCTTAGGAATGAATGTGATAGTTACAGCAATATTTCCCACACATCTTGGAATTTAGTGTATCAGTGGAGAACCATAGAAGTTCACAAGGTCTAACATATGCTCAGGTTGATGAAGTCGGTAAAAAATTAGTCTTGGAGAAGTTGAAACAGGATTGGATCAAATCTGGTTTATAGGGACAATGAAGATTAAATTCTGTACATTGAAATGTTGAAGCACAGTCTGTTTCCTATACTGGTGATCATGGAGCAGGCAGTGTCTAATGAAACAGTGAATTGGTGATGCCGCCTGTTTTTTATACAAACATCCAAAGTCAAGCATTCGTGAAATGAACCCTTAATGTGACGCCTGAAATTCAGGTGACAGTACATCATTACTAAATACGTATATATTGTTTATAACAACAACATCAAAAGTATGTTCAATAATTTTACGTATTTTTTTCAAGAGTTATAGAAAAACAAAGTACTACTATATTTTTTCTTTTAATTCACAGAACACTTCATAATAACTCTTCGAATCTTAGGGTTTTTCTAAACTGTTTTGGGAAAACACTGGGTTAAAGCCTAGAATGCAGAGGCAGGCTGTTCCCAGTTGAGATTAGATTAGATCAAGAGCAAATAGACTTTTTGGAGGGACACACATTTTAACAATACTTGAAGATGAAAAAATTTCCAGTCCTAGTAATTATTAGACAGAGCACAGTTGAACTAACAATTCTGAGAAATTCTCTTTAAGAACAGCTTACTGAGATTAAATATGTACATCATATGAACTCAAGGGTTTCTTTCGTAGCCTACAGCACCGTGAATAATTCTAGATGTTTCCAATTAGGGAAATTTCAGGTATGGGCTCTGTCATTACATTTGAATACAAAATTTTACACACACACACACACACACACACACACACGCACGCACGCACACACACACACACACACACACACACACACCATGCAATCTGGCTTGGTTTTTTTATGTGAGAATGAAATATAGAGTCATTTGCAGAAAAAAATTTCAGTTTTTTCATGAATTAGAAGAAAGAGAGGGAGGGGATAGCTATTTGTACTAATTGAGCACTGACACTTGCTTACATTTTTTGTGCCCTACATGTTACTGTCAATATTTTTTTAATGTTTTATTAGAGGTAGTTGATAAATTTGGTTTAAAAATCTGTTCCTACAAATAGGGCCATCACATTCAGTAGTGCGGGTTGTCTACTGCATACACATGCCGCATACAGTAAGTAGGATATACAGTAGGCCGCACACATGCTGCATCTGAGTACATGCGACCCAGACCATGTCCCCCTCACCAAGAGTAAACTCAGTGTTTTCCTAGCAATTGTCCTTTCCCTAAGTCACAGCTTAGTCTGTTTAACCCAAACAAAATGGAGTAGCAATATGAAAGAATCAGCAGAACCAGATTTATGCAGTTTCCAAATCATGTTATTCATCTTAACAAGTATAAAATTGTCAAGTTGATTACATTGTTACAGTTTTCTTCAAAAGTATAAGCTAACCTGTGAACAATAATACCTATGTGATAGAAGCCACAGGGATGAAAGTCCCTAATGACTATGTAGTGTCCTGAGAAGTCAGGAACATTCCCAGGTGAGGTTAAAAGCAGCAAGGCGTGGAAACAAGTCATTTGTCGGAGCACATTTGAAGACTGTCATGATCCGAGTAGCGGGTGCATATGTAGGGACATAAGTTCACGTCATCCTTTCCTTTTTATTTAGCATTGATCTTCATGTTCCTAATAACCTATTTCTTTTTCATTTTTCTGCCTCAAGCTTTTTCATTCTTGTTGTTCATTGCTGTCCTCTCCCTTCCTTTTTTTTTTTTCTTTTCTTAGAGAGGAGTCCTTCTGTTGTACAGTTCCTATTAGGACAGAAAGAATAAGAAAATTAAGAAAATTAAGTGGTAAAAATTCCAGGTGGTTGAAACAAAACAGACTTTATTAATGGTGTCAGTATTCATAGCCCTTAGCTACCATACTTATTCTAAATTGATTTTAGTGTGAAAGCCTTTAATTCAAATATAGAACTTTAAAATTTTTTTTAATTTGAGAGGTGAGCTCAGGGTCTTTCTACTCTGCCATCTTGGTCGATCCCTAAAAACATTTAATTTGAAAGCATGGACTATAAAGATCCTATAGTTAAAGAATGTTATTGAGAACAGATAGCGTTTTAATAGCGTTGAGTTAGACTATTCCAACTGGGAATTCCCTGGCGGTCTAGTGGTTAGGACTTGGCACTTCCACTGCCGGGGGCCTGGGTTCAATCCCTGGTAAGGGAACTAAGATTCCTTAAGCTGCATGGCACAGCCGGAAAAAAAAAAGAAAGAAAGAACTGTTGCAGTTAACTGTAGCTCGATGGCCCAGTCTTAGTCTGAACCAAGTTTTACTTTTCAAACTACTTTTAGCTTGCTTAACCATGCTATGTTTTAATCAATTTTTAAAATATTACTTATTTTTCCCCATCCTAAAAGATTATTTTATTTTCTAAGGAGACATTTCTTCAAGCTTTGTGCTCTTAAAATTAATATTTAGTCTTGAGTAGATGGCAAACAAGGTAATAAGCAGTATGTCTCATGAATGTTTGACAGTTGATTGTGTTGTATTTTACTTCCAGAATCTTTTTGGCAGTAATAGTCTTGATGGAGGAAGCAGCCCAATGATCAAGCCCAAAGGAGACAAACAAGTGGAATACCTAGATCTAGATTTAGATTCTGGGAAATCCACGCCACCACGTAAGGTAAGTGAAACCTCATTCTATAAATACACTGAGCGCCCATTTGAAACCTGAAGAATTGGGTCTCCTTTGGGGGAATTTTCTTAGTATGTTTAATTTAAATTTAGTAAAGTCTATTACTTAATGCTTTTTCATAAATCACAAAAGTGTTAGACTGATAAATTTATTTTTTCATCTCTAATGGTATGGAAGTTACACACTTTGTACCCTCTTAGTGATTACCATTGAAATGCTTACTTACTAAATTCTAAAGTTCCAAAGTTAATCATGGTCTTCACTCCCTTTCCGATGTTAGCTCAAATTACTCCTTTTCTGACTTTCTTGGTATTTTTGTCCAAAAGTTTTAGGGTTTTTTGTTCTTGTTGTTGTTACACCCACAAATTAGACATTAGTAGCAGTAATATTCTTACTATATAGACAATGTTTATTTACATTTTCCTACATGATTACCAACTTCTTTTTTTTATCATTCCTTCTTGTGTCTTAGACCTTCCTTCTCTAATCATTTTCCTTCCTCCTTCCTTTAGAAGTTCTTTTCATGAAAGTCTGTTAATGGTAAATTCTTGCAGTTTTTGTTTAACTGAAATGTCTTTATTTTGCCTCATTCTGGAAAATGAGTATTGAGGGTTTTGCGGGGGGGAGCAGTTTGAGTTCACAATTCTTAATTGACAGTAAGTTTCTCTCAACACATAGGAGATACTATTTGCTGTCACCTGGCTTCCATTGTTCCTGTGAAAAGTATGCTGTCAGTCTAATTGCAGTTCCTTTGTAGGTAATCTGTCTTTTCTATCTGGCCGATGTTAAGATCTTTTCTATATCTTTGGTGTTCTGCAGGTTCACTACACTGTGTCTAGACATCTAGACATAGATTTTTCTTTATTTATCCTGCTTGGTAGAAGTTGTGCAGTCTTTATTTCTGGATTCATATTTTTTGTCAGTTACGGAAAGGTCTGAATCACTATCTCCCTAAATATTGTTTTTCCACTATTCTCTTTCTTCTGTCCTTTTAGGTTTCTGATGAGGCAGTTAGAACTTCTCATTCTGTTTTTCTTATCTTTTACCACTCTTTCATATTTTCTATTTTATCATTTCTTCGCTTACTTGTAAAATTTCTTTAGATCTGTCACCAAGTTCACTAATTCTCAATTCTTCTGCTTAACCCATGTGTTTAATTTTTAATTTCAATGTTTGATTTTTCACTGCTGAAGTGACATTCTGCTTGGCTTTTTTTCCCCAAATATGCCTATCTGATTTGAATAGCTTCTTACTCCTTTTTTGTTATCTTATTCCTTTTACTTTTTATTTTCCAATTCCTTTAAACATTTTATACACATATTTTACACTATTTATGCAGTAATTTCCATATCTGAAGTCCTTGGAGGTCTGAATCTGTGTTTACCATTTCTCACACACCTGATGGCTTGTTTCCTTGTGTGTTCATACATTTTTATTGTGAATTTATTTTGCTAAGCATATTGGTGGGAAACCTGCAGACCTAAATTTCCTTCAGAAAGGGTTTGCATTTGCTTCTGCTAGGAAGCAGGTGGTGCTACCACCCTAGGACTACTTCAGTTTCCTTCAAGGGTCCCTATCCTAACAGGATAGTTTTGGGTTCCGCATTCCTCCCACCCAGGCCTCCTGATTGCATTGCTCAGTTGACGTTCATCCTGAAGACAACACCGTCTTGACCCTTTAGCAGCTCTCTGCTCCCTCCATTTCCCTCACACCTTGGATATTTCCCTTAATTTCTAGTGAGCCCAGCAACACGTTAATAATTACATTTGTTTTAAGTTAGTATCTAGTTGGATTTTATGTAGCCTGCCATTCTTGAAATACTCCTTTTCAAAAAATATTCTTAACTCTGAAAGTAAACACCTGTACCTGTTCTCAGGACTTGAAAAAGTCAAGCTTAAGCTAAAGGTTAAAAGCAAGCTATATCTCTTAAGATGAACCAGGGGTCTGCTCTCTTTCTTTTCTAAGAATTTCATCTGTATGGGAGCATTAGTTTGAATTCTTAAATATAATAATTTTAAAATTAAGGGAAAAACAGAGTACAGTTAGGAGAGAGACAACATTGTTAAACTGAGGTAGTTAATGTAATTTTTTGGTGACCCAGTAGAATTTCAAGAGTTATTCACAGTGCATATGTGTCTGTGTTTTAAGACTGGAGTTCACGCAGAAGCACCGCTTTTTCTGTGGAGGTTTATGGGGTTTTTTCCTTTGCTTTTTAGCAAAAGAGCAGTGGCTCAGGCAGCAGTGTAGCTGACGAGAGAGTGGACTATGTCGTGGTTGACCAACAGAAGACTCTGGCTCTGAAGAGCACCCGTGAAGCCTGGACCGATGGGAGACAGTCCACAGAGTCTGAAACGCCAGCCAAGAATGTGAAGTGAAAATGCCGCTTTAATGTCTCTGAACAAAAGAGGGCTGAGCTGTAAGGAGAAATCCTGTTTGACCGAAGATAACTTGACCCTTGTACTCTAGGTAGATCCTCAACTGAACGGAGTTGAAGTCAGAGGACCTTTCAGACTTAATCAAGCCATTGAGCGTGTAAATGGTGCTTTGTGGTATCTGAACAATTCATCACATGTAAATAATGTGGGAAAATACTGTTGTCTGGTTCCCAGAGAAACATTTGTTTCGTAGTTAACACACTTGTAGTATTACTGTATTTATGCACTTTTTCATTTAAAGCATTGGTTTGGGTATTCCCGAATGGACCTTAACATGATTCTTTTGGGAGTTTTTGTTTTTTCCTCACACTACTCTTAAGAATGATGCTATGTGAACTAAACTACTTTCCACTGGGAAATTGCTCTTTCAGCTGCAGGGTAACAACATGACGTGAGAAGTAGATTCACAACATACCTTTCTACCTGAAACTTAACGGGGTAAGCGTTAGCTTAAACTACAAAGTAGAGTTGGACTCATCATTCATTGCCTTCCAAAGTGCTAAGCATCATGTACCTACTGGTGTCAGGACTTTGTTCTCTGGTTCATGGACATTTGGTTTTCAGTGGTGGAACTTGCTTATATTTTGTTAATTCCAGTGTTTTGGGCTCATTAAGTGAAGATTCTGCCAGGTGGGATCTTACACCTTGGAAAGAGTGAATAATCACACTATCAAGTAAGCGTACAACTCACTGATGGCATGTGGTGACGATGTGCTCTCACATTTTCAACATGTATTAAACTTTACGTTATTTGCAAAGTGTAGATTATATAACTAATCAGGTACGTACCAGGCACTGATGTGCTAATACAATGATCAGGTTTAGACAGTGAGCTTTAGTTGTATTCGTGTTAGTCCTCTAATGCTGGTTTCCAGTTTGGAATTAATGGCACAATTGACATTCACTGTTAGTTATAGCAACATACTGTGATTTTTAATTAGACAGTCATTCAGATTTATTACTCTAAGAATGAAATTCTGTCTTTTGACACCATAGTGCCCTTTCTATGATTTTTTTTAAACTTTACTTAATATTCTTCTTGGCCTTATCCTATTTAAATCCCTATGCAATTAATATTTTATATCTGCATTTTTTTTAAAAAATAGATGTTATATAAGTGATTCTCATATGTAGCACCTATTGCTTTTCCAGTAAAAGAATTAAGGATTGTGTACTGTGATTTATATTCACTGCCCCAATTCAAGAAATATTGGAGCCTTGCTATAATGTGAAATCTTTAAGTCATGGACCTCTTCCAACCAGATTTCTGAAACCACCAGAGGTATCGTACAATTCTGTCTCACCTATAACATGGTCCTATAGCAAGACCACACATTATCTATAGTAAGGCTACAATTTATCTGTCTTGGCTTTGCAATGTAATTTAGAAAGCAGGTATAGTTATTGGTTTGATTGGTTTTTAACTAAGTTACATACAATCTCTTATGTACTGATTTGAGACTTACTAATAATGTTTGGAGGGGGCATAGAGATTGAAGAGCCCACAGCTGAGGCATGTTTCCCTCCATGCAGACCTTTAATGTTACCTGAGTACACAGATGTGCCCTGATTTCTGGCCCCTTGGTCACCGTACTGTGCCTAATCAATGTAATGGGTTTATGTCCCCTCCATGAGCTAAAAACGTTCATAACAAGATGAATTGTAGACAAGTAACATTTGATGCTTTTAAATGTTTGCTTCTTTTTAAACAAAAACTAAAACCCAGAACTGAATTTTGAGGTGGATTTTTAAATAAAAAAAACATTGTTTGAGTTTGCTGTGAGTAAGCTGTTTTATAATGAAACCACAAAGTAGAGTCGAAAATCAGTGAAATGTGCCTCAACTGTCAAAACACATAACACAGTTGATGTGTGAAGATACCAAATTGTGTTGCATGGAGGATAAACATACTTTGAGATTTAGAACACAACAATAAATATATTGTTAATTCAAAAATAGAAATCTTGGGAGCTTCCCTGGTGGCGCAGTGGTTGAGCATCCGCCTGCCGATGCAGGGGACACGGGTTCGTGCCCCGGTCTGGGAAGATCCCACATGCCGCGGAGCGGCTGGGCCCGTGAGCCATGGCCACTGAGCCTGCGCGTCCGGGGCATGTGCTCCGCAACGGGAGAGGCCACAGCAGTGAGAGGCCCGCGGACCACAAAAAAAAAAAAAAAAAAAAAAAAAGAAATCTTGTTTTAAAAGCTACCTATCAGAAGAGTCTAAGGCAATAATGAATTTTTTAGTGTAATTTCTCAATATTTTACAAGTTACCATTTTGAAGACCCGCAGCACTCAAATCTGTAGAAATGTTCCCACTACGCAGAGTAATTTAAGAATTGAAAATTAGGCAGTTTGTTAAACTAAATCACATTAAACATTGCATTAACAAATTAAATGAAAAGACAGTCTCTTATAGAGCAGTATTTCCCAAAGACTTTAGCACTAGAATCTCTTTTAAGTAAACTCTTGTGTAAGCCCAATATGTAAAGCCTGGAAAGTCCATTTGATCAGTGTAACTGTATTTTGAGTCCGCATTTATGTTTACTTCTCTTAGAACATTACTAAGAATAACATTTCTAAGTAACACAAATGTGAAATTGGTGTTATAGATAGTTGGTGAAACCTTAGCCGCCAGTCTGTTTCTATGCCTTGTTTTATTTGCATGCTATCAAGAGAATTTTGCTTCATGCAAATGTAACTAAGTACAAATAATAATAGGGTTTAAACACACATTTCAGGAGATTCTTTAACTAGAGATAGATAAAGTTGTATTCCCAGGTTTATATAAAAGTAAATTACCCTGGTAGTGGAAGTTTATACATAAGCAGACTCCAGTGTGGTAAAGTAGTGTATGTAACACATTAGAATGTGCATTTTTACTAAGTTTTTAAACTACACACTTTTATAAAAACAAAATTTGAATCAAACTCTTTAATACCCCTAATCGCTCACAAGAAGCTGAGTTTTGGCCAGGCATGGGTTGAACACCACTGGTTAACTGTGTAACAGTTGTGTTATAAATCAGAAGTTTTTTTCTCCCACGTTTGATGCGCTCTACCTTTTATTCCTTATTTTGAAAAACTGTACAATTTTATGAAGTTTGAATACCAGTGCGCAGCTCTGCTTTCAAAACTCAAAATTCAGACTTGAATAATTTAAGCTATTTAACCCACAGGATGCATCACCTTAGAAAGCTATAAAAGTGGTTTTTATCTACACTCTATACGTTTTCATCTTTATTTTTATCAATACCATATAAGCTACTGTGAGCATTTTAGAGAATTCCATAAAGGTACTATGAGTGTGTGTATGTATATATAGCATTGTATTTAATCATAGACTAAGTTTAATTTGATATAGAAATACTGCCATACTTGTACATTAATGTCATAAGTCATAATTCCCTCTGGACTCTTTATATTTAATTCATCGGAGGTCATAATCTTCATAGTCATAAATGCATTCAAACTGGAAATTGAACACCAGTGTTTGTTTTTCTTTTAGTGGGAAGTTGTCTGCTTTCCCCCTTTAGCGAAAACAGTATTTTTTATATTTTGCTAAACTGTTGACTACTTTATGCCTGTACACTATACCATAGGCATAATTCTTAGATATTCCCAAACACTCTTAGTGCCTCCTTATTTGGCCCATTGAAAGTATTGGTGTTAGTATTTCAAATGAATTATCCTTTAAAAATATACTAGCCTTAAACATTTTAGAAACAACAAGGGGGACTGAATCTTTTTATTCCTATCTTTGGGTCATTGTGGTAGGTCTTATCCTCCATTGTTAGATAAGCAGTCAGGTCTGTAACAGGATTGATACAACATGACCAATCCAAGTGGATACAGAGAGAGAGGGGCATATCCCAGGATAACAGTTATTGTCAATAACATCAGCTATATGTAAATCTGTATATAATTTAAAATACCAACAACTATGAGGTGAAAAAGCCATGGTGCAAATGAATGTTGTAGACATCATGGACTTGTTCTGATGAAAAATCACTTGTCGGGTTGTTGAAATGATTGGTTTTAATCTGACTAAATATGTTTATATATCACTACAGCTTGAAATCATTTAGTTCATCCTCCATAGACTTATCTTTCTTTAGGATCAGTATAATGCATATTGTGAGTTTCAACAGACTGTTTCATCAAGGGATTAACATAGCTTCTGGCTTCCTTTACTAAAACGATATGGCTTTGTGTGAGTTCTTGTAACCTAAATCAATTGTTGATAATCATTCCAAATTTCCACAGCAAAATCTTATGTATAAATTTATTTCTCCCCTCTTGCACATCTTCTTTTGTAAAGATCCAATTGTAGATATTTTCTGCTACCAAATAAAACTTTTCAAACAATTTGGTTTCAAGACCTTAAATAGTCAATTTAGATACTGAAACTGTGACCCAATAAGGACATAAAATTTCTATTTCCAACCCTTCCTTAGAGTCTTTATCTAAATCAAAAACCCAATTCTGCCATTAACTACACTTCCCAGTTCTAATTCTATAGGGTCACTCATTTTCTGCAGTAAAGATCCCACTAAATCATGCTAAGTATAATAGTCATGCTCTAACTAAATAGGAAAAGCTCCTGAGACCCAGTTACCCTATGTGTATGCATGTTATTCCTTCATGTAGCCAATGCTACCAGCACTTTGAGTAAAAGGCCAATAAGTAAGGGCCTTTATGCAATCTTTACCATCAGGAAATACATTCCCAACATGACTTGGGAAATGATAGCTGGCTGGGCTTCTTCATTTCTAGGAAAGTTTTCAAACACCTCCAGTGCTTCATAAAACCCCAAGAATTACCATAAGTCGCAGCATTTTGCAGCTCTGACTCTGTCATTAGATCATACTTGGGAAGTTTGGGAAGAAAATTAAGTTCCTAAAGTTTATTCCTATAATTCATTAGACAGGACTTTATTACTTTTAATCATGGTTATGTTGGTGATTCACTCATAGTTCAACATGTCTCTGATTTTGTGTGTGGTGCCCAGAGCATTTGGAGGACTCAGTATGTGGTGGTACAGAAAAGAAAGAATCACATAAATGTTTTAAAAGCCCACTTTCTCCAGTACGGTATCATGATGGTTAATGTGTCAACTTGGCTAGGGTGTGGTGCCCGTGTGTTTGTTCAAACACTAGTGTAGACGTTGCTGTGAAGATACTGTGTAGATGTGATTAACATTACAATCTGTTTAGGTAAAGCCGATCACCCTTGGCTTTACCTAAGGGTGGATGGGCCTCATCCAATCAGTTGAAGGCCTTCAAAGCAAGAACTGAAGTTTCCCACAGAAGAAGGAATTCTGCCCCAAGACCGTAACATAGAAATCCTGTGTGAATTTCCAGGCTGCCAACCTGCCCTACAGATTTCAAACGTGCCGTCCCCACGATTCTGTGAGCCAATTCCTTAAAGTAAACCTCGATTTCCATAGATAGATGCACAGCATACATGGATGGATGGATGGATGGATGGATGGATGGACAGATTCTTTCTCTGGGTCTACTTCCTATTCATTGTGGGAGGAGACATACAAGGACGTGAATACCAGGAAGTAAGGATCGCTGGCAGCATCTTAGAGGCTATCACAAAGGCAGAGTTGAGTGTTAAGAGATGACACCAAAGATGGAGGGCCTTAAGGACCAAGGAAGTCAAGTGTATTGAGAATTAAGAACTTTAAAATGTCAGAAGACAAAGCCTGGAAAGAGTAGGCCACAGGGAGACAGGAGATAGTTCTGAACCTGGGTCTATGAGTTTAGCTCTGTGTCCTTATAAATTACAAAGCTATTCAACAGTTAATTGAGACACTGTGTTTTATAGTTAATCTTACTTACTCCTCGTAATACTGTGAAGTAGGTAATGTTATTCTCTCCAACCTTCAAGTTCCAACTTAAACAGTTCCACAAGGCTTTCCCTCAACTACCCCACCCAGAGGTGCTAGCTCCTTCCTCTGAAAGTCACAAAATTGGCAAGTCTCTTCTGTTTTTCACTTTGGGCTTTTGTGGTGGTATATTAATTTGCTAGGGCTACAATCACAAAGCACCACAGACTAGGTGGCTTAAATAATAGATTTATTTTTTCACAGTTCTGGAGGCTAGAAGTTAGAGGTCAAGGTGTAGGCAGGTTTAATTTCTTCTGAAGCCTCTTTCCTCGGTTTGTAGATGGTCGCTTTCTCACTTTACCCTCACTTGGCCTTTTCTCTGGACATAGGAATCCTGGTGGCACGTTCTCTTCTTACAAAGACAGCAGCCATATTGAATGAGACCCTCACCTTTATGACCCATTTAACCTTAATTTCCTCTTTAAAGGCCCCATCTCCAAAAACAGTCATATTCTGAGGTATGGGGGTTTGGGTCTTCAACATGAATTTTGAGTGGACACAATTCAGTCCATAATAGATGGCTGTGTTTAGCTCATCTACCTAGCTATATGCACCTTAGAATAAAAACTGTGTCTTATCTGTCATTACAACAGTCACAGCCCTGGCAGGAAAAGATGGCACATTCAAAGGAGCAATTGAAAAGAGTTGAATGAAGAAAGTGTTGCAAATCTGTAGATTGGGTGAAGGGAACAAACAAGGGGTGGTTAAAAACCACTAGCAACAGTAAGAAGCCATCAACACTTTTAGAACTAAGGAGGCAAAAGGAGGGTGCTGTTACACCCAGCAAGAGCCGTCCACCAGCAGACATTTCAGTCTTAGGTAAAAGGGCACAACCACTACCAATTGCAGACCAGCAGGGAGGGAGTCAGGTTACCTCTCCTATGACTTGCCATTGGCTAAAGACAACCAGCAGCCAGAAATAACCCGAGAGATGTAATATCAATACATGGAGGTCATCTCAGGGCACATGGCGAGGCGGAGAAGGCAAGAAGGCAGGTCAGACAGAGTAAACAGAGAAAATCCTTCACAATCATCATATTTATTACCGTGGCAAACCATCAAAGAAATAAAGGGTCTGTGGAAATTGGCTTGCTTAACAGCTGATCCAAACTTTCTAGAGTGCCATCGTGTACTTCAGAAGCTGTAAGGATAAAAAACTACATTTCCCAGACTTCCTTGCAGCTAGGGCCCGGACCATCCTCTACTTTCCACCAGTCACATTCAAAGTCAGAAACAGTTCAGTGGAGCAGGAGGCGGAACTCTGCGAAGCATCAGTATTGTTAAATCTAGCCGTTCACTTTTAGTAGATGAAGCGATGGGTTCCTGATCCTTGGTCGACAGCTAAGATGGCATATTCTTGGAGCCAACATCTGTGGTGGCAGCTTTCTGCACCCTCATGGCGCCATGGGCACGTGATCCTGGATTCAGCCACTAGTGAGGTGGTTTCGTGAACCCATACTCCTGATTGTTTCCATGTCTGGCTCTTCCATGGCATTGTTCTGAAATCATTCCTAAAGGCCTATACACCTGCTAGTGATTGTTAACTCTGTATTCTCTATAGTAAATTTCTTTTGGTTTAAAATTGCTAGAGTGGCTTACCCCTGTTGAAAACTAACAAGGGCCAGTTTTCCTGCCTCTTGCATTCTGGAATATATTTTTTTCTTATTCTCATATTGCAAAACTGTATAATTAAAGAAAATTGGGGGATGGTGGCAGAGGAGAGGAAAAACACTTGCAATCTGTTACTTCCCTTTCTTTGCCTGCAAATGTGCAGATGGATTCTGCTTTTCTCATTTACTGCTGTCATAAATATCTTCCCAGGTGTTAAGCTTCTATCTGAATTGTTATTTTAAAGACTGAATAATATCCCTTCAAATATTTTAAAGTACTCAGTGATATCCAGTTTGGATACAGGTGTGGGGAGAGGAACACTGGCATATACAGTAATTCCCCTACATATGAATGAGTTCCGTTCCGAGAGTGCATTTGTAAGTCCAATTTGTTCATAAGTCCAACAAAGTCAGACTAGGTACCCAACTAACACAATCAGCTATGTAGTACTGTACTGTAATATGTTTATAATACTTTTCACACAAATAATACATAAAAAACAAACACAAAAAATAAACATTTTAAATCTTACAGTACAGTACCTTGAAAAGTACAGCAGTACAATGGGACTTCCCTGGCAGTCCAGTGGTTAAGACTCTGTACTTCCACTGCAGGGGGCATGGGTTTGATCCCTGGTCAGGCAATGAACCCACATGCTGCGTGGTGCAGAGAAAAAATAATAAAATTTTATAAAAAGAAGAGTACAGTAGTGCAATACAACAGCTGGCATACAGGGGCTGACATCAAGTAAACAGGCAAGAAGACTTACTGACTGGAGGAGGGAGAGGAGGTGGGAGAGGGTAGAGCTGAAGGATCGTCAGCAACAGGAGACGGAGGAGGGCAAGCTGCAATTTCACTCACGCCTGACGTTGATGGAACGCACGTTGGAATCTTTGAAAGTTCGCAACTTGAAGGTTCATATGTAGGGGACTTACTGTACTACCACTGGGAGCAAAAATTGGTATAACTTTTTTTTTTTTTACATTTATTCCGTGACTGTTTATTGAGAATCTACATCATGCCAAGTACTTTGCAAGGCTGAGTATTCAGAGCTGAATAGACCCAGTCTTGTTCTCCATAATTCACAGTCTAGTGGTACAACTTTTTTTAAAGAGCAGTTTATTATTACAATTTTAATGTCTTGAAACTATACTTAACCATTAACCAAGCAACTGAATTGTAAGGAATTAACCCTAAAGAATTAATCAAATGTAAGCACAATAATTTATCTCCAAGGAGTTGGAAGTGTATTCAACAATGGAGGGTTGGTTAGATTGTGCATACATATGTATATAGCCATTTATAATATATAACAATAATTTTCAAGTGTGTTCCTCTAACAAGAGAGACCTCTGAAACAAAAGGGAGGCGAAGTTTGGGAGGTCCAATGCCCTTTCACCTTGCTTTACTTAGGGTGTCTCTACTTCTTCTGTTTCCACATTGGAAGACAAGTGTAAGATTTTCCTTGAAAGATAGGTTCTCCTAGTGGAAAACATCCTAACTGTTGTAATAAAAGTACATTTAATGTCATGAATGGTTTTTCCAAGATATACTGCTGTGTAAAAATTAAGGCTATATAGCTAAACATAGTACAGTCCTATGTTTGTATGTAACTAATAGCACTAAAACAGAAGGATATCACTACAGATATTACAGACATTAAAATGATAATGAAAAAGATATTATGGACAACCTTAGGCAAATAAATTTGAAAATTTTATAAAATGAACAAATGGCTATTATAAAAAACTTACTACAACTGAGAAAAGAAAAGAAAATTTGAATAGTCCTATGTCAACTAAAATGAATTTTATAATTAAAAGCCTTTTTTACAAAGAGAATTCTGGGCTCAGACAAAATATCCAATAAATATTACCGAACTTTTAAGAAAGAAATCATGCAAATCCTACAGGAGTTCAGGAATGCAAGGTAATACACCACATCAGTAAATTAAAGGGGAAAATATTACACAGTCATTTCAATTCATGCATAAAACTGGTTGATAGATTTCAACATCTATGTATGGTTTTAAAAAACAAAATTCTTATCAACATGAAGTAAAAAAAGAAACGTGTTACAAAGACAAGAATATCTATTTTAAAAATCCATCAGCAAACATCACACTTCATGGTGAAATATTGACAACTTTCTTCTTGAGACCTAAAACAAGACTGGTATATCCACTATTACCACTTCTATTCATTACTGTACTGAGGGACCCTGCCAGTGAGAAGTAGGAGATTTGGACAAAATAAGTAAAACTGCTATTATTCACAATGATATGATTGTGCATGTAGAAAATTCAAGCAAATCTAAAGATAAAAGATTGCTAGAGACAAAGTTAATAAGCAAAAATTAATTGTATTTTTATGGGCCCACAGCAAATAATTCAAATGTGAATTTTTTTAAAAGATGAAGATTATGACAGTAACAAAAATATCAAATACTTAGGAATACATTTAAAATAGAACGTGCAAAACCTCTACTATAAAATATTAATATATACTGTTGGATTCGGTTTGCTAATACTTTGTTGAGGATTTTTGGATCTTCGTTCACCGGTGATATTGGCCTCTGTGTTCTGTTAGTCCCTAAACAATGATGAAGACCTTTGTTGACGTATTCCTGGCACCCACAAGACTACCTACTCATTCAAGAATCTTGTCTAGGAATGCACATCCTGTTTCCAAGCACCTACCTCTTTATCCTAGGTTAACTATAAAATTGTCACCATGGCACAATGGCCTCTTGGTGGTATAGAGTGCAACTGCGAATGCTTCTGGATCATTGTCTGCCCAATCCCACCCTGTGAGGAAGTTACCCTATAATAAACTGATCTATTGATTATATGGAACTGCCTGCCTCAGTTTTTGGTCTCAAGATGGCTTCTCAGTTCAGTGGGTACTTTTCTTTCCCTCTGTCCTCCAACACCAAACAACCACAATACCATATGTAAACCTTGATTGCGGGTAAAAAGCTGTATAAGACAATTTAGGCACAAATAGAAAATTGTAAATGGACTAGATAATAAATGATATTGAAGAATTACTCGATATTCTCAGGTGTAATAACAGTATTATGGTACTGTAGTTGAATACCCTTCATCAAATGGATGCATGTTGAAATATTTAGGGTTAGAGCATCTGAAAAAAAATCTGAAAAAAGTGCTCACAATACATGTATTTGTAGAGAAACAGATTTAAATAAAGCAAAATATTAATAATTGTTGTCAAGGTAGTGAGCACTTATTGTAATATTCTTTCAACCCTTCCATTGAAGAGTTTGATAGTAGAAAATTGAAAAATAATTGAACAGATAATTGATCTTTCCTATAGAAAGAGAGAAAGAAGAAAGAGAAAAAGAAGAGAGAAAGGAAGGAAGGAAGGAAAGAGAGAGAGAGAGAAAGAAAGAAAGAAAGAAAGAAAGAAAGAAAGAAAGAAAGAAAGAAAAAGAAAGAAAGAAAAAGTAAAACAGAGACAGAAAGAAAGAGAAGGAAAGAAAGAAGGAAAGAGAGAGAAAGAAAGAAGGGGAAAGAGGGGAAGGGAGGGAAGGAGGAAGGAAGGAAAGAAGGAAGACGAAATAGAAAACAGAATGGTAAGAATAAATAATATACAGGAAATCCTTGAGTTCATCAGAACATGTTTTTTAAAAGCTATTAGTGTGAATTGGCACTTATTCTAAAAAACATTTAAAATAACGTCTATATGTTTGCATATATTCTTCACATCGCTTTTATCAAATTAATATTTCAATCTAAATAAGAGCACAGGGCTTCCCTGGTGGCACAGTGGTTAAGAATCTGCCTGCCAATGCAGGGGACACAGATCGGTTTGAGCCCTGGTCCAGGAAGATCCCACATGCCACGGAGCAACTAAGCCCATGCACCACAACTACTGAGCCTTCACTCTAGAGCCCGCGAGCCACAACTACTGAGCCCGCAAGCCACAACTACTGAAGCCCATGTGCCTAGAGCCTGTGCTCCGCGACAAGAGAAGCCACCTCAATGAGAAGCCCATGCACCGCAACGAAGAGTAGCCCCTGCTCACCACAACTAGAGAAAGCCTGTGTGCAGCAATGAAGACCCAATGCAGCCAAAAATAAATATATAAAATAAATTTATTTTAAAAATTAAATAAATAAGAGCACAAAATAATCTTCCTTATGAAGTCTTTTTTCTATATATTTTGAATAAATAGTACGACATAGTTCAAAACACAAAAAGTATCCCTTTCACATAATTTGTTTTTCCAGATGTGCACTGATAAACAAATTCATATGTATTAATGCAACTTATAAATTTCAGCTGTTCTTAATTATACTTTTGTTTTTTCCCTGAGATTATGTATGCATATTCCCGGTAGCTATGAACTTTTGTTGTTTGGTGGATATCGCCCCCTTGTGCATAAAACCGAATCTACAAGGGAGGTCCTGACAAAAAGTGAAATAAACTTTCATGACTGTTCTTTCACAGAATTACAACTGTAAAAGTTTCTTGAAGCTATACCTTCAATTACTCAGTTCTGACCAGCCCCCAAATATTAGCCCTTTTCTTTAAACCCTCATTGAAAGTGTCCCTACACTTGCCTTAGTGATCTCATACGTATTTTGTGATTTTTGGTCTCCAAAGAAATCTCACATCCATATTTTGTTTAATTAGAACAGGAGTCACTGCCCTCCTTTTCTATTGAGACATAATTCACATACCATACAATTCATATTTAAAGTGTACAACTCAATGGTCTTTAGTATATTCAGAGTTGTGCAGCCATCATCACAATTTATCTTAGAACATTTTCATCACTCCAAAGAGAAACTTCCTACCTGTCAGTGGTCACTACCCATTTCCCCAACCCTACTTGCAGCCCTAGGCAACCTCTAATCTATTTTGCCTCTGTAGATTTCCCTTTTCTAGACATTTAATATAAATGGAATCATACAATATGCTGTGTGGTCTTTTGTGAATTTCTTCTTTCACTTGGCTTAATGTGTACAGGGTTCACCCATGTTGTAGCATGTATCAGCGCTTCATTCCTTTTTATAGCTGAATAATGTTCCATTGCAGGGATGCACCACATTTAATTATCCATTCATCAGCTGATGGGCATTTGGATTGTTTCCACTCTTTGGCTGTTATTAATAACGTTGCTACCAACATTCAATTGTCCTCCTTCTACAGTTGCAAAGATGGAAACCTTCTGAGCTGAGATGATCCCTCAAAGGCTTACAATAGGAGGAAACAATTGTCCTCTTTGCCCATTGCCAACACCACTCCAACCACAGTATCAGTCACCACACCTGAGGGCTCCTCTCATCCGCAGTCTCCCCAACCTTCTCCGAATTCCTGTCACTATCACCTCCAGTTTTTTAACCTCCAAATGATCATCCCATCAGCTACCACCGTCTCCCCCCACCCCCTCTTTGCCAAGCCTTTCCTCTGGTTCTCTGAAAAACCTTATCTCCAATTCATGCCCAATTTGCCTTAATGGAATGTCGGCTCCCCTGAGGAGACCACGTGGAACTATTTCCGGGCCCTGGGAGCAGGAAGTGGGCTCCCTTCCTGTGCAGCACTGCTCCCTCCTCCTCCCAAATCCCTAGCAATTTAGCTTAAGACGCCACTCTTCTTGTTGCTATAATCTAGCGACTCGTGGTCACCCCTTCTCGTTCAGTGGTCACTCCCTCTTGCCTCGCCCCCACTCCACCCCATAGATCACTGTCTGCTCTTCCCTATTTTTTTTCAGTGCTCTGGGTGACTTTAATATCCTCCTGAGCGGTGCATACAGAACACTAGCCTCTCTCAGCTCCTTGAACTCTAATGACCCTTTCCTCCACCTCCTTCAGCCATCCACCACCAAGTTTCCACCCTACATCTTACGGAATCAGACCAATTCACCAAACAAACAGTTGACAGAACTGACTTAATTCTCGT
This sequence comes from Mesoplodon mirus, assembly GCF_964341445.2. Lineage (NCBI taxonomy): Eukaryota > Metazoa > Chordata > Mammalia > Artiodactyla > Ziphiidae > Mesoplodon > Mesoplodon mirus. Next base: position 10,881,985 of record NC_138977.1, on the reverse strand, counting down.
TACTATTAGTAAGGTTTACAATCATATCCCCATATTGGATGGGGCAGTTTGAACAGCTTTTGATGATTTCCTGTGACATTTTAGTTAGATAGTTTTACTCAGCTTTTAAGGGATGTGTGGTTCAAGTCTGCTCTAACTCGCTGTTTTTGTAGCTGGAGAAAGATGGAGAAGAGAGGAGAGGGAGACAAGTTGGAGAGGGGGCTGGGCAGCACATCGTTGGTCAGACTGATGGCCAGGACGGTGGGAGAGACCTCCTCAGGCAGAGAAATGTGTTACTGGCACCCGCATACTTATCAATGCATGTTTTGTGATATATTTTGATTGTAAAGAATTCTTAACACATTTTTATAACTCTCAGTCTTTTTTCTCTACCCATATAATAAATGTCCCTCTTTCTTAAGTCCATTCTCTTCTCTTCTGCTCCTGTCTTCATTTACTCCTGTATCTTTTCTCACCTGGATCACTGCTGGGGATCACCTGGCCCCTCTCGGCTCTATTTAGGGCTCTACTCAAGCCTCTCAGGTGCCTTTTGTTTACGTCTGTTTTGTATTGGAGCATAGATGGTGTACAATATGGTGTACAACATAGTGATTCATAATGTTTGAAGGTTATATTCCATTTATAGTTATTATAAAATATTGGCTATATTCCCACCCAAGACCTGCCTCAGACTCTGGGATTTAGCCGACATGGGGGAAGACAGGAGACACACCTAAATACGCATTCTGAGGCTGCCAGAGCTGCCTATAAGTTAGTCCAAGCACTTAGGAAACCTGGTATTTGCTAATGCTCAGCAGTACGTTCCTTAAAATCCAGGATGTATTTATCCAAGACCTATTCAACAGTAGGTCTTGGCAGAATAGACATTAGGTGTGATTAATTGGATAGATTGTGTGTCGTTTATGAGATGAGATGCCCTTGAGGTTTGGAGACAAAGTTCTGTATTGCCATGTTAAGTCTGCGATAGGGTTCTAAACATTCTCAAAGCAAAGACAAATAGGCTGTTGAATGTGACAAAATTTCAGAGAGAGCACAAGGATCAAGATATATGTCCAGGAGTCCTCACAGTATAGATATATATAGAGTCCTGGAAATGGATTAGGTCACCCAGGGAGAATGTGCAGTTAGAAAAGAGAATTGGTCTCATGACTAAGTTCAACATGCAGAGATCAAGCAGAGGACAAGGAGTCTGCAAAGGAGACGGAGAAAGAACAGGTAGTAACACAGGAGGGAAACCAGAAGTGTGTGGTCTTAAGAAAGAAGAGTATTTCAGGAAAAAGGGAGTGGTCGAAAGTGTGAAATCCTACTGGGAGGTAAAGTAAGAACTATAAGTCTCTCATGTTTGGAAATTAATCAACTGGAAAAATCAAAAGGGAAATTAGAAAATATTTGAACTAAATGGTAATAAAGATATGACAGTCCAAAATCAATGATCCAAGTATTCATCTCTATAAATTACAAAGAAACCCAAATTAAATTCAAACATGAGAGACTTATAGTAATTTTTTAGTTACTGATTTCTAGCTCAATCCTCCTAGAGTCAGAGAAAATACTTTGATTTCAAGTATTTGAAATTTGTCAACACTTGCTTTCTGACTCAGCATAGCCTCAAATTTGGCAAATGTTCTATCTGTTCTTGAAAAGAATGAGTATCTACAGTTGGCAGGTGCAATTTTCTACATATATTAATCAGGCCAAGTTTGTTAATCATATCAATCTTACATCTATCCATACTGATTTTTTTTTTAGCTCCTTGTTGTATCAGTTTCTAAGAAAGGAATGTGAAATTTCCCACTTGATGGTAGATTTCTCTAATTCTTCTTATAACTTTGTAAAATTTAGCTCTGTATATTTTGAGGCTTTGCCATTAGATGCATACAAACTTAGAATTTTTATATTTTCTTGGTAAATTGACCCTTTTATCATTAGGAAGTGTTCCTTTTTATTTCTAGTAATGCTTCTTGTTATTATAACTATACCAATTTTCTTTTGGTTAGTATTTGCAAGGACTATCTTTTTCTATCTCTTTACTTTGAACCTTTGAGAATACTTACATTTAAAGTGTATCTCTTGTAAGTGGCATTTAGACTAGTTATGTTGTATTATCCAGTCTGACACTTTTTTTTTTCTAATTGGAATATTTAGTCCCTTTCTTGATATCTGCCTTGGAGCTGAGCTGACATGTCCCTGGGGATGTGCCTGGCTTTGAGAATTACTCTTCTGAACCTGTGTATTCCTTCTCCTCATTCCTGTGCTTGACTTTTTCCCTCACCAAAGAGCTGGGCACACAGATCCTATTGCATTAGTTCTTTCTAATTACGTGGTGTGGAGCTGGGACAGTGGGCCCTACAGCCTGCTTGGAGCTCTGCTTCCCAGTGGGGCAGCATAAGCTTGCTCCAGATGCCCATTCCTCTGCCAGATTCCTAATAACAGAGCTCATAATACCTTGTTGAGGAACTAAAAAGAGGTTTTCCTCTTTAATACTAGTCATTTAGCATCATCCCACCTTTCACTGAAGAAATGACAAGGGATAGCCCCAAATTCCAAACCCCTTTTTTCCCCTCTCTAAGACCACAGAAGCCACAGACATGGGCAAGCTCAGAAGCTAATATAAGCTATTTTTCTTTTTTTTAATCTCCTCCAAGACTTGGTGGTTCCCAGGCATGTGCTTAGCTCCTACGTAGCCTAGGAGAGTAATCCTTACTTAAACAAAGTCATGTATGAAATAGAAAGTATATTATTTTGTTTAGTATCAATAAAACTTTATTTCAGTATACTGAAGAACTCTGGCTTACCCTGGGAATGGATAAAACTTGTAATTATAAATGCATTTTAGCCAAACATTTACCCTTTTCTGGACAGACAACATGCAGATATTTATATAGACAGCAGAAATTTTAGAAAGCACCTGATTTGGGGGCATTTGGGAAGTACCGATTTTGTGTCCTGATGACGTCCTTTTGTTTTTCATTGAAGGGCACCTGCTCCATGCAGAAAACCATTTTGAGTCTCTGTCTCTAAATACCTTTTTTCTCTTGGTCTCAATTAGCTACGAAAAATCATATTCTCAAAGCCAGAATTGTGCAGAGGAGAAAAATTAAACACTGTATAATGGAATGTGGTTTAGTGGTGTGTAGCAGGGGCTCAAAATAACAGTGGCTTGCACAACAGAAGTTCATTTCTTCCTCAAGTAAATTGCACTAATCCTTCACTTATATAGTTGCACGGGAGGATGGGAAATGCCTTCTTTATTCAGCATGGCCACCATTCAGCATGGTCCAGCTAAAATGAAAGCAATGGAGAATGGTAGTTAAAGAACAACTCTTAGTCTGTCATCATCACACACTTTAAAATACTTTCTTGGAATTCCCTGGCGGTCCAGTGGTTAGGACTCCACGCTTCCACTGCAGGGGGAGTGGGTTCCATGCCTGATCGGGGAACTATGATCCCGCATGCTGCGTGGCACAGCCAAAAAAAAAAAAAAAAAGGGGAAAAAAAGACTTTCTCAGGTAACAGCAATATAGGAACTAATGGAGGCACTAACCTTTTGGGTTTTCTTTAGAATTAACCTTCTTCCGCAATTGTGTTTATATATGTGTATATGTACATATTGTATGTAGTACTTATCTAACTTTTTTCTGCGGGAGAACCTCATTGCATGCATATATAGTGAGATAACCTAAATAGCATTTTATCAGCATTATCCTTACAGAAGCAAGCTATTATTAACAGAGTTAAGATAAACTGGATGACTTCTTTTTCCTTTTGAGAGGCTGAATACACAAACTGATTATATATGACAATGGAACTCTGACCCACAACCTGTGTAGCAACCAACCTGAGAAGCTAAACCACAAAAGCCTCTACGGCAATCTGCCCAGAATGATCAGGACTTGGTCAGTGACTGCCAACTTCTCTATTTTTTGCCTCAAACTCAGGACCAACCAGAGAAATCCAAATGTGCTCTTCAAACCGATCATGTATATAAGATGGCCTGCTTCTAGTTAGTCCACATCTAGCTTTTCCATGCCCACAATCTGTAATCAGAGCATACTACTATAAAGTTTTTCTACTCTGCCTAGAACAAGTGATGGTCACTTTGTTTGTTCTCATTTGGGTGGTCTTCATTTATTTCCACACTCATAATAAGCTGCCAGTCTCAAACTATAGGTTTCATCTTTTACTCCAATGTAATTTGGTCTAATTAATCTGCTGTACAGTGCTGTGCAATTAATTGGCTGTACAGTGCTGTGCAAACCACTTTACCTTCTGTGTCTGTTTCTCTTTCTGCAAAATGGGGACAAATATTACCAATTTCACAAGAGCTAATGTGAAGGCCAAATAAGTTAACACATGCAAAACACCTGTACTAGGACCTGGTACAATACATGTAACTAACAAATAAACATTAGTTATCATCATCATCAAAGTCCAAATCTTCTATCATCTAAATTTTATCTTCCACTGAGTGCCTGAGATTTTCATAAGTCCAAACTAAGGGTCCAATAATAAGTTTACGTCTTATTTTTCTACCCTGAAGATTGTGTAGTGTGTGTTTGTGTGTGTGTGTATAAGTATGCGTGTGTACATATGTGTATATAAAATCATTTGAAATTAGTTAAGTAAAATTAGAAGATAAATTTATTAAAAGTACATCTGGGCCTTCCCTGGTAGTGCAGTGGTTAAGAATCCGCCTGCCAATGCAGGGGTCATGGGTTCGAGCCCTGGTCGGGGAAGATCCCACATGCCGCGGAGCAACTAAGCCCGTGTGCCACAACTACTGAGCCTGTGCTCTAGAGCCCGCGAGCCACAACTACTGAAGCCTGTGCGCCTAGAGCCCGTGCTCCGCAACAAGAGGAGCCACCGCAGTGAGAAGCCCACGCACCGCAACGAAGAGTAGGCCCTGCTCGCCGCAGCTAGAGAAAGCCCCCATGCAGCAACAAAGACCCAACGCAGCCAAAAATAAAAAAACTAAAAAATAAATAAGTAAACAAATAAAACTTATAATAAAATAAAATAAAAGTACATCTTTCTCTCTCCAAAACATATCATACATGTTTGTGGCAATGGTAGGGAAGAAAAAAATGTTTTTTCCTTCTACCATCCTAGGTTCTCTGGCTGAGGCCCTGCAAAATTAGACTGACAAAAGATTCACAAGAGAAAACCAAATAATTGATTAATGTGTAGTGCACATAATGCAAGAGAAACCTCAATGAAGAGTAATTCAAGGGGTGGTTAGAACTTAGGCTTCTATAGCGTCTTCACAAAAGAACAATAAATTTGTAGAGAAGTGACAAGGCAAAGGACAAGGTTTTAGGCTTTCGAGGGATGTAAACTGTGGGAAGGTAAATATATGGGGGAAAGCAATGGAGTATGGTTTGTGCAGATCCATCTGGGTGCCAACCTTCTATTTTCCTCATAGCTATAAAACTTCCCTGGGAGAGGAGAGTTATGGCATTCCTCATTTTTCAAAAGTTTCTGCTTTTAGCTCCAGGAAGGCTTCTTTCTGCCTCTGTTGATTCTTATTTGCTTCCAGCTCACAATAATCCTCATGCCAAAGTGGCGTATTTTGGAGTGGATATTCTGGTCTCCAACACCACCGTGAAACTATGACACTCTACGATGGTAGCCTCAGCTACGGCCCTTCTCCATCCACCTCCCTAACCCCCCAGCCTCTTATTACCCACCCTCCCAAAAGAAACCGCCAAACAACTCACCCCCATGTTCCGCTTAGGGCACACTTCTTCCAGGCTGTCCCAGTAGGCAGCGGTACTAGAACAGGAACATTACTGTGGGACATGGTACTTATCTAACAAGGAACTATGGTTTGAGGACTCCCCATTAGCCTGGTCACAGCTTTCTTAGAGCTCTGCTGAAAGCTGAGATTCTTCCTTCCCAGTCCTCCATTGTTCCCCTCTTCTTTACAAGTGTTAGCCCTGCATCTCTGAAGGTACCCCCTACCCGCTTCTGCTTTCCCCCCCTTTATCCTTAACAGGCGTTTCCCCCAATCAGTCTCTTGCATGTCTGATCCTGTCTTGGTGTCTGCTTCCACGAGGACATGAACAGGATATGTAAATAAAATACCAACCAGCTGGAAGATACAATTACAATCACAATTTCCACCTTAAAGTATTGAGTTGGAATCAAAGTTGTATAAGATTTACCAGTTTCGTTAAGGAAATTATAGCATCATGAAAATAACTACTTCATTGAGAATTTAACTATAACTCCAGAATGAAAATTCGATCTATTTCCAAATATCATGGTACATCAATTCAAAATACTGAAAGAACTGTAGAAGAAGAAAATTCAATGGTAAAAGACTTTATATTTTAAGTGCTCACCAAAAGGAGTGACAAAAGTGACAAGTAGGAGTGGTCTGCAAAGGTTATAGAGTCTTACAAACTTGTTACAAAGTCAAGGTCCCTGCTCTTTAATTCCTGATTCTCTTACAAAATAGTAAGTAAATGTGTGATGCCTCCTTTGACTTCCATCCTTCTCTTTTATGTCTGAATGTGAGACTTACAAAATCTCTACTTCCTTCCTCTAGCTAGGCTCTGAAGTAGCCCATCTTCTGAGGGCAGAACCAAAAGTTGTGCTATTTTAAGAATGCAACTCAGTGGGTCTCCTGACTCGGAACGTAACCAAGTCACAGGATTTCTCCACTTACATACCCTCTGGGGCATTTACTATGGACAGAAGATTAAGTTCAGCACTTGTGAAGAGCATCTATTTTGAGAGAAGTCAGAAGCTGAAGGAATTTTTTAGAACTTATAAGATATTAAGTTCATATCTCCTTTCATGATTCTTACCTAAAGAGGTAAGAATCTAATTTTCAAATGGGTGAAGTTAACCCCCGGCTCTCACAAAAACATACTTCAAATACAACTTAGCTGAATGTATTTCCAGTGCAATTGAGCTTAGAATTGACCTTTGATTAAATTTAAACTGCAAATGAAAATTAAAAGGATCAGAGTGCTTGGATGGGAATATTAGTAGATTTTTTAATAAAATAATTTTCTGTGACACAAATAGACTGTAGACAGATGCTGGAGATGCCAATCAATGTATTGCATCTATAACTCTTCTTTTTAAGAGAACCTGCCTCCCATCCTCCTGCTCAAGAGGTAGACCTAGGTAACTATATTGGTATCTAGTGGCCCCGACCCCTATTAACACCAAATGAACTCGGGATAAGCACCTGATCTAAACTGGGCTAATCCATCTCCCAATACCAGGAATTTGGAATTGAAACACTGATAGAAATCCATGAGATACTACAGTGCACAGTCAACTGGAAACTGGGCACACCAAATACATTGTACTTAATCAAGAGCAGGGAAACCAAGAGAAAGAGAAAGCCATTCTAGAGAGACATGCAGGAGAATGACAAAAATATATACTACAGGGGCTTCCCTGGTGGCGCAGTGGTTGAGAGTCCGCCTGCTGATGCAGGGGACACGGGTTCGTGCCCCGGTCCGGGAGGATCCCACATGCCGCGGAGCGGCTGGGCCCGTGAGCCATGGCCGCTGAGCCTGCTCATCCGGAGCCTGTGCTCCGCAACGGGAGAGGCCACAACAGCGAGAGGCCTGCGTACTGAAAAAAAAAAAATTATATATATATATATATATATATATATATATATATATATATATATATATATATATATATACACTACAGTGGTTACCAGCATGGACTTGAGTTCAATTCTAGTTCTTCCACTTATTGTAGAATAAAGAAAAATTAACCAGTTAGGAAGCTACATGATAGTCCAAATGAGAAGTATTTATAATAATTAGGGGCAATGGTGTGTAGGGAAAAATGTGCTTCAATTAAAACTATGACTTGTCTAAAGCCTAGAGGACAACCCTCCGGGTTTTCTGATTCTGCAGCAGTTATTTCACAATTCTAAATCACAAATAACTGATACAAATGCAAAATAATTCTTGCCTATAGCAATGCAAATACTGTCTTGTTCAGAAGAGAGTAAATTGACTTTCTTTCCCCACTGTGGAACTGGTTTTCCCTCCTTTGCACATTCATTTCAACATTCCTTTACTTCTCATAAATTTGTGCTTTTTTGACTTCTCCCTTGAACTGCTTGTAACATCTCATTAATTTCCTCATTAACTAGTTAAATAAAAAATACATTTAATATACATTCTTTTTCATATATGTATGAGAGTCATAATTTTACTTTTTTGAAAAAAATTTTTAGACCGTTTTGAAAGTCTTCCACCAAGATGCCCAGTGGATTCCCCTAACAGGACCAGGTAAACTTTGCCATGAAAAAGTGCACCTCATGGGGAGTTTAAGTCCATGTCTGTCTTTTCTTGGCTCTCAGAGGTGAATCCAAAGCAGCAGATTTGCTGTTTTTCTATTTTTAATTTCCCTATTAATTTTGTTTTGGTTTTGGTTCTTTTGCATCTGATCAATTATTTTCTATTAGTGGCAGCAATGACTGGCGATTTGGTTTAGTAGTTTGACCATTTGGTGATTTCCCGAAAAGAATTAGTGTTTTCTTTAAATTCCTTGAAATTCAAGGGCTACAAACCATATAAGATCTCATAAAGTTATTTTAATAAAAGCATTTGAATGCTAACATTTAATAAGCTAATTATAAATAATTGTTACCCAATTTTTTTATACAACTTAAAAAAATTTATTTATTTTTGGCTGCGTTGGATCTTCGTTGCTGCACGGGGCGAGTGGGGGCTACTCTTTGTTGCGGTGCATGGACTTCTCATTGTGGTGGCTTCTTTTTGTTGTGGAGCACGGGCTCTAGGCTCGGGTTTCAGTAGTTGTGGCACACGCGCTCAGTAGTTGTGGCTTTCAGGTTCTAGAGCGCAGGCTCAGTAGTTGTGGCACACTGGCTTAGTTGCTCCGCGGCACATGGGATCTTCCCAGACCAGGGCTCGAACCCGTGTCCCCTGCATTGACAGGTAGATTCTTTTTTATTCCTTTTTTAACATCTTTATTGGAGTATAATTGCTTTACAATGTTGTGTTAGTTTCTACTGTATAACAAAGTGAATCAGCTATATGTATACATATATCCCCCATATCCCCTCCCTCTTGCATCTCCCTCCCACCCTCCCTATCCCACCCCTCTAGGTGGTCACAAAGCACCAAGCTTATCTCCCCATGTGATGCAGCTACTTCCCACTAGCTATCTATTTTACATTTGGTAGTATATGTATGTCAATGCTATTCTTTCACTTCATCCTAGCTTACCCTTCCCCCTCCCTAGGTCCTCAAGTCCATTCTCTACATCTGTGTCTTTATTCCTGTCTGGCAGGCAGATTCTTAACTACTGCATCACCAGGGAAGTCCCCATTACTTAATTATTAAAACACCAAGACTTCAGACTTTGAGCAGACTCTCAGCTAGTAATTTACTAAAAATGTCACAGATACTCTCTTGAATTTTCATAGCTGTTCTCACATGCCCATACTACAAAACTACACATTAGGAAAACAGAAATTTCATTGTGAGAATTTAGGCTGATGCTCAGAAGTGTCATACATAATGACAGTTCAGATAAATGTCTGTAAATTTATATACTTTAAACAAAGCTTTTGTGGGCCATCTGAGAAGAAGAGTTGGAGAAATAAATGAGAACTCCAATTAGGTAAGAATATTTTATGTGACAGACCTTACGCTAATAAATAGTTGTCCTCTACCATCTCTGTGCAATAGAGTTACCTACAGATAGTTCTCTTTGGAGAGGATACTGAGTGATACCCCAGGACTATGAAGATTCTGATTCATTTTTTTCTCTATCTCTCTGGTGCATGTTGATGTCTTTTCATCCTCACACTTAGCTTATAATTGTGATATGCCTTGACTAAAGATGAATAAACTGAAGTTTAGAGAAAAAAAAAGCAGTAGTGTTTTATAGAGATCTATTTCCTGCTGAGTGAAAGACAAAAGAGTATTGGGCTTGTTAGTCTTTTGTTTGTCTGTTTATCTATTTCGAGTTCAACTCAATTAAGAATTTTCTGACCACCAGGAAGAATAGCTCTTTAATATCTGGACCAGAGACATATTGTGATGTTGTGTTTATTATTTTTGCTTGACTTGTGGCTGAAATCTTAGAATTGAAACTGTAATTGCTCTCTATGTGGGTCTGCAATTCAGAAAGACCTTTACTTTTCATTGCGTAAGTGTGTAATGTTTTCCCATCTTAGGGTGTTATTGACTGAATAGGTTAAAACTCTTAAATTAAGGGATCTTGTTCTGATTGGCTAATAGAGGTAAATAAGCACTTACATGGATTAAATATTCCTAAAATTCCCAGAAAATAAACTTCTAATACTTTAAATGTGCTAGAATCTAAAAGGAAAGAAAAGTATTCTTAGCAAAACTAACAAGTGACTTTTTAAGAAGCCAAGCTCACAGAATATAGATGAATCTTTGGCAAACAAAACTAGTTTAATATGTTGGTTTAATAAATCCAGCTGTGCCTTTTCTAATTTATCACTGTTAAGGATAATGTAAGCCTACATTTTACTCTAGTTGGGAATGATCTTCCTAAATTTATACTGGCTTATTGATCAAATAAGCTAGCATTACTTCCACTTAATGTTTAAGATTAAAAATATATAAATTTGTGCTTAACTAAATTGAATTATTATTCTGATTTTCAATAGAAGTTACATTTTATAGTATGTTAGATTGAAAATAATTTATTTAGGTAACTTAAAACCTTAGGCTTATATAATTAATTCCCAGATGTTCATTGGATGCCTAAATTATCAATATTTCTAAATCATGGAATGGAAACATTGATTACTAAGCATGATTTTCAGTTTATATGCTTTTGTTTTGTATTTTAAATGCTACAAAGAGGGTATTTCTTTGGGTCTGTTAATGAATGTGCTTATTTTTGCCACTTTGAGAAGCCTTATAAAGGATGTGTGTGGCTATAGAAAGTTGTGTTCCGTGTATTCATAAGCTTTGCTAGTCTGCTAAAATGTCATCTATCATACAGTTCACAATTACTTACCCTGTAGTTTTTGTAAAATAAAAGTTACTTTGGTTAAAAGTTACTATTAATACAAATGATTGAGACCATATACTTAAAAGCAATAGTTTCAGAGAAATACAACTGTGTACAGATTTTTGTTTTTCAAGGAAAATAACTTTTTCGTGAAGCAGCCATTCTCAGGGTTTTTGGTCTACAAACTCCTTTGCACCACATTTCCACCAGCAAAGTGTGAGTGATTCATTTTATTGGTATCCTCACCGGCATTCGGTGTTGTCATTATTTTTAATTTTAGCCATTCTGTTAGGTATGAAGTGACATCTCATTGCGGTTTTAATTTGAATTTTTCTAATGGCTAATGCTTTTGAACCTCTTTTGATGTGTTAATTTGCTATCTGTATATCTTCCTCAGTGAAATGTCTCTTCATTTATTTTCCCGGTGTTCTAAATAGACTGTTTGCTTTTTTTCCTGTTGAATTTTGAGAGTTCTTTATATATTCTAGACACTCATCCCTTGTCTGATATGTGTTTTGTAAATATTTTCTCCCACTCTGTAGCTTGTCATCTCACCTTCTTGACAGTCTCTTATAGAGCAAAAGCTTTTAATTTTGTGATTCAATTTATTAATTTTTCCTTCCATTGATCATGCTTCTTGTATCAAATGTTAAGAACTGTATGCCCAGACCTAGATCCTTAGCATTTTCTCCTATTTTTTTCCAAAATTTTATAGTTTTCTGTTTTACATTAAATCTACTATCCATTTTGAGTTAATTTTTGTACAAAGTGTCAGATTTAGGTCAAGGTTCCTTGTTTTTTCTTCCTGTGGACATTTCTCCAGGACCGTTTGTTAAAAAGCCTCTGCATTGAGTCTACATGCTCATTGCTAGTTTATTGAAATAGAGTTGATTTTTGAATGTTTGTTTTATATCTTGAAAACTTGCAGAACTCACTTATTAGGCCTTTGGATTTTTTGTAGATTTCTTGGAATTATCTAGTAAATAATCATGTAACTGACAAATAGGGACAGTTTTATATTTTCTTTCCAGCACTGTATTGAATACCAGTGGTGTGAGCAGAATCCTTGCCTGTTTCTGATCTTAGAGGAAAAACATTCAGTCTCACTAAGCATCATGTTAGCGGTAGGTATTTTAGATGCTCTTTATGAAGTGGAGGAAGTCTCCCTCTTTTTCTTCTTCTGAGAGTTTTTATCATGAAAGGATGTTGAAATTTTGTCAAATGATTTTTCTGCATTGCTTGATATAATCATGTGAGTTTTCTTCTCTAACCTGTTAATATGGCAGATAATATTAATTAATTTTCAAATATTGAACTACTCTTGCATCTCTGGAATAAATCCTATTTGATCAGGGTGCACAATTCTTTTTATACATTGTATAATTGTACTTGCTAATATTTTGTTAAGGATTTTTGCATCTATATTCATCAAGGATATTGGTCTTTCTTTCTTTTATATAGCATCTTTGGTTTGGTATCAGGGTTACAGTAGCCTCATAAAATGATTTGGGAAGTGCATCTTCTTTTTTTTTTTTTTTTTTTTTGCGGTACGCGGGCCTCTCACTGCTGTGGCCTCTCCCGTTGCAGAGCACAGGCTCTGGACGCGCAGGCCCAGCGGCCATGGCTCACGGGCCCAGCCGCTCCGCGGCATGTGGGATCTTCCCGGACCGGGGCACGAACCCGTGTTCCCTGCATCGGCTGGCGGACTCTCAACCACTGCGCCACCAGGGAAGCCTGCATCTTCTTTTATGGAGGAGATTGTGTAGAATTTGTGTAGAAATATATGGTAGAAATCTCCAGTGAAGCCATCTGGGCTTGGTTCTTTTGGGGAGTTTTTAGGTTATGAATTTAATTTCCTAACAGTTCAAACATTCAAACATTGTTTCCTCTTCCTCCTTTCTTTTTTTTTTTTGGCTGCATTGGGTCTTCGGTGCTGCACGGGCTTTCTCTAGCTGCAGCAAACGGGGGCTTCTCTTGTTGTGGAGCACGGGCTCTAGGCATGTAGGCTCAGTAGTTGTGATTCGTGGGCTCTAGAGCACAGGTTCAGTAGTTATGGCGCACAGGCTTAGTTGCTCCACGGCATGTGGGATCTTCCCAGACCAGGGCTCGAACCCATGTCCCCTGCACTGGCAGGCGGATTCTTTAACCGGTGTGCCACCAGGGAAGTCCCTTCCTCCTTTCTTTTAAGTATCTTTTCTCTATAATTTTCCCCACAAGATTATCATACAGCGTTCATATGCTCATGAGAAACGCAATCACAATATAAATGTGTCTGTTAAAAAAGACAGTTGTCATTTTGGAGGCAATTTTATTTATTGCTTTTCTTGCTATTTGTTTTTCTTAAATTGTCAGACTTAAGCTTCATCCATTTATATATTCAGTATATTTTTAGGGTTTCCAAACCAGGACCCAAGATATTTACCTTTCACTATAGGGTGAAGAAATACTCTGAATATTAAATAAGTGTTATATTCTTTCTACTTAATGTCAATATTAAATAAATATTTACTCGTAAGCATTTATTTTATTTTCATTTTTAAAAATATTTATTTATTTGGTTGCGCCAGGTCTTAGTTGTGGCAGGCTGGTTCCTTAGCTGTGGCATGAGAACTCTTAGTTGTGGCATGCATGTGGGATCCAGTTCCCTGACCAGGGACTGAACCCAAGCCCCCTGCATTGGGAGCGCAGAGTCTTAACCACTGTGCCATCAGGGAAGTTCTCATAAGTATTTATTGAGTGTCTATATGTCAGCTACTCCCCTAGACACTAACTTTTTACCCTTCCACACAATCTATTTTTGGTGAAAGTATTTTTTAAATATTAAAAATAAGTTTGCTCAATATAATACACAAATTCATTTTAGAAAAAATTAAAAAATACAAACAAAAAAGAATTAGGAAATATACACCAACAACAATCACTTTCAATACTTTTATGATTATCCTTCCAAAGTTTTATTCAGATTTTTGAACTGCTAAATTTTCTTTTCAGTTAACACTATAGAATAAACATTCTTCTACATTAATGGTTGTTAAAGGTCAATAATAGTTCATTTTGTGGGTGTACAATAGTTTTAAAATCATACTTTCAATGTTGGACTCTTAGCCTATTGCTAACTTTTTTGCAATTACATGCGAAGCCTGCGACGAACATCATTTAGGTATTTTTTTTTTTTTCATATATCCTTAGGCGGTTCCTTATAGTCTCAGAAATAGCATTTATAATGGGCTGGGGGACATTTTTCCAGATCTCAATTAAAGAATTATCACTCTATTGGTTAAAAGTTTGCAGGCTATATATTCAAAGGAGATCCCTTCTGTTTGAAATTCAACATAATCAACAGTTTGCTTAAACCTTAACTCTTTAAAAGTGTGTCTCCTTTATTCAGTACGTACTGATAAGATACTGGACATGGGGATACAAAGATGAATAAGAGCCTGTGCAGGGCAGATAGTAATTTATTGCAGTGTGCAGATTTGCTACTGAATAGAACACGCTACGCTTAAAATCTGCAGCAGATGGGTGCGCGAGACCCACAGGCTGTGTTGAAGAGAGGGCAAGGCAGTGTACAAACCATTCTTTCAAGAAGAGAAGAATGTACATTTTAATTTAATATTTGGTGGTTGAGGAAAAGATACAACCCATCGCCTCTTATCTATTGATTACTCATGTTTCTCACTTACATGGTGGTGGGCACAGTTTGCTTACTTTTAGCATGTAAATTCAGAGGAAATATCAGAGGAAATATCGCCTAACTCTGCACCGAAGAGTAGAAGGAATTTAGAAATGACTGATATAGCTAACATCTGATGACAGAAAAATAAAAAATCACACTAACGGGCACTCTTCCTTAGACAACAAAACAGTGAGACGTCAACTGGAATAACCACAACCTCGTCAACACAGTGGCGTCACGCCTATAAGCGGAGGCGGTTAAAGTGTTAAGGCCTGCACAGACCTCCATGCTGCAGTAGGCAGCGCAAAACCTGTGCAAATTTTCAGGGAGTGCTGCCGATCGCTGCCAACCACAGGAGATGCGGCGTCCGGGGACCGAGTGCCGTTAAGAACGCCTCTAAGACTGCGCTCGCGTCCAGCCCGGGAGCGGAAGCACAAACCTACGCCTCCGAGCTCTCCCTTGAGGCCCCGCCCACGCCTTGCCCTAGAGCTTGCTGGGGGCCCCGGAGGGGGAGTGGCCAAGGGCGAGGAGGAGAGAATGCGCATGCGCAACTGGAACCCAGTCATTTAGCCAACTATCAATCTCGCGAGTGTTGAAAGTCGATGGCGTAGGTAGTAGACCTGGATGCAGGCGAGATAGATGATATCTACCAGAGGAAGAAGAGGAGGCGGCCAAGTCACTTCCCGCTCCCGGTCCCTCTTTCGCTTTCCTTTCCTTCTCCCTCAACCCTCCGCCCTCCAGTAAATCAGCCCGCCTTCCTGACCTCAGTGACCCGGGTGACCCCGCCCACTCTCGTCGACGTGATTCCCGCCGTGAGGTAAAGCGCCGGTGGAACCCCGAGCCCGGCGGAAGAGGAGGACGACGAGAGGGGGAGGCTGGTGGGCCTGGCTAGGGCTCGTCGCGGAGCCGCGGCGAAGGGGGCGTTCGGGTGGTCCTCTCGCTCCTCCATCAGCTCATTGCGACGTAGCCTCCCAGGCCTAGGCCTCCTCCTCATCTCTGCCGGGCCCGGCCTCTGGCAGCAGCGGGTGACGCAGAAGGAACATCATGTCGTCCGCGGCCGACCCTCCGCCACCCCCGCCTCCCGAGAGCGCGCCTTCCAAGCCCGCAACCTCGGCCGCCGGCAGCGGGAACAACAGCGGCAACAAAGGCGGCCCCGAGGGCGTCTCAGCCCAGGCGGCTGCCTCTGCGGCCAGCGCCGGCGCCGCGGACTCCGAGATGGAGGTGAGGGCGGCTCGTGGCGTGGGGAGACGGCGGGATGGGGAGGAGGAACTGGTTCCCTCGCCTCTGTGTTAGTGATGAGACGCAGAGCCGAACTTCACCCCTGTGCACCCAGACTCGGCCGCGGACCCTGTGGATCCGAAATGATGCTCTCACCCTTGCGCCCTGTGCCTAGCCTATCCCAGCCGACTCAAATGGATCTCTGGCACTTCACATTTACATTATTTGTCTCTTTGGTGAACCTTGCCAAACCCTCGAACGCTCTTATTAGACACATGTTCTTGATTACTGAGGCCGAGTGGGATCTACCTTTTTTTTTTTTTTTAAGCTAGACTCCCATAATTCCCTCGCCCATTTCTGAATCTCGATTTTAGTTTCCACTAAACTTGGGGGGAGGGCGAGGGAGATTTCCCCTTAGGAAAGAGGCTAGATGGGCGGGGTGGGGAAGGCATTTAAAAGGAGCGCTTCCGAGGACTTGGGCCTCCTTTTCTTCCTCGCGGTCCTTGCGGGGGAGGTATCTGTTCCGGGCAGAAACAATGGCGAGAGCTGGATAGCCGAGGGCGCAGTGGGGATAAGCGGGGCGCAGCTGCTCCCTTGGAGGGAGAGGAGGCTCCTCCCAGGCACTGTTCCATGGGGAGGGAAGTGACCAAGGCGGCAGCAGCTGTCTTGAACCCCCATCTCATTTGGGGAGGGGTGATGGATGGACGGATGAATGAATTAGTGAGTCAGGGGCTTTCAGACCAGCGGAATTCCTCTTTGGGGGCCTTGGCCTTTTGTTTTTTTGAAAATTGGTACCTTTCGCTGCCGAGCCTGTCTTCTGGGCTGGGGCTGGCCGGCCAGGGGATGGTGACAGTACTGCGGGGGTGGAAAGATTGGGGAACTGCCAGGCGGGTCTCTTGGGTGTGCTCCAAGGCTTTGCGATGTCTGGGAACAAAGTGATTGCTTGCTCCTTCCAAATTTTATTCTTGGCCTTCAGTCTGTTTTGAGATATTTTATAGTTGCAGCCCAAAGATTTCTGGGATTTTTTCATCCTTGGACAGATTGAGCGAAGGTAATACTGCTCTAAAAATGAACGTTGCTGCAGGATTAATAAGGAAATGGTAGCGCAGTTTACCATTGAAGCATTTGGCGCAGTAGTTTTATTTGGGCAGCAGCGGTCTAATCTAGGGTGAAGTAACATGTTACTAGTTTTTGAAAGAACTTTTAGGTGACGGTGGGTTTTGGTGGACTAGGACATCTGGTGTTCTGTAGTTTTCAGTGACTTGAGATTTGTTTCAAATTCATATCTGGTGTTGCCTGTTTTCTCTTTCTTTAGGTTTTAAATGGTTCTTCTGCATTCCCTGGGTTAATGTGGATTCCTGCTTCATGGCTTAAGTGGGTTTGAAGTTTGACACTAAAAGCAATTGTATGTAAATATGCAGTTCTCTGCAAATTGCTGTTCTTAGTTGTCCTCAGCTTCTCAAAAGGGGCTGTCATTCAAATGTTGGAATAACAACCAAAGTCTCACAAGAGGTGTTACAGAAACATCAGAAAGCAGAATAATTTAAAGCCTAAACGAAATATTTTGGCTTTCAGTTGCTATTTTTAAGTTAAAGTGGAATTAAAGTTTAACTATGAATATTAATGTTACAAGTACCAAATGATGTCAGTGGTATTTTTATTTGGCAGATGGGGAAATTGAGTCTTCTGGTAAGTAGAACCTGTGATAGAACCCACATCTGGCTCTGAAGCTGACCCTTTCCCTGTATATCTTGCCCTTTCATATTCTTACAAAAAAGGTGTTTGACGATTTCATTTATTGAAGAATGACTTAGTTATTTTTACCTTCTTAGAATAGGAACATCAGTAATTTTATCAATCTTTTTACTGACTAGGTTTAGTTTTTATTTTTTCCTTCACATTATAGTGTGATTTTTCTTTTCTTGGTCTTTAATTTGGGTTTTTCCAAAATCATTTATTTTCTGACAGAGCCCACTTTCCTAGAAATATTAGCTAGCTCTCCTATGTATTAGGTTAATTTTTGTTTTTGCTTGGTACTGATAGGTCACGGAAGCAGTCTCATTTTCTGTTTATTATTGTGATCTTTTTGGCAATGTGGACGGGGCCTGTCTTTGTTCATCCTCATTTCTCAGTATTGACTCGACTGATAGGTAGGCACACTGTATACCAATAACTGTATGACCTCAAGAGTCCTAAATCCAAACCTTTCATTTATTTATTTATTTATTTTTAATTAAAACTGTGAAAGAAATAATGAGTGCTGTTGGAAAGCACATCTTATTTTTTTAGGATGTATTTGACCTTTCATGGTATCCCATTACCATTTTGTGAAGTAGGCTAGGTTGGTGGCTTTGTCATTTTTACTTGTGGAGACCAGAGATTTGTGATGAGCTTAAGGTTACACAGGTTCCTACAGGTCTTAACGATGAAGGCAGACTTGAATTTGGGTCAGTTGACCTCTTAATTTTAGTGCTGTACCAGGCCCATCCCCCCAACTTCTTAATCACAGGTAGCTTTATTACAGTATGTATTGCCACACACAGATGAGTACATCATTAATGAAAATTAGACTTTCACCAGCTTTCCTTATGTTCTTTTAATGAATGGGTGGAACTTTGCCGTGTAGCTGTTGCTGTTGTTTCGTTGTTTGTGGCGTTTTGAATGTCAGGGTGAATAAATTTGCAAAAATAGCACATTTATTACCAATTAAGGAATCAGATTGTACTTAAAGGGTATTCACTTTAGGCTGCATGATGAATTTTTTTAATTTTCCAGAAGATGGGAATCAGCGTGACTAATGCGAGTTTCCACGTGTATGTTTGTGTGGCAGTACAGTAGATACTGCAATTTTATGATTAAAAGGGAACGTATTTTCTTCACATTTTATACTGTTTACTTTAGCTTCATAATTTTTGATTAGAAAATGAAACATTTGCTGAAAGTAGTTTTGTTCTAGGATGATGGAGATAATAATCTTGTGTTTCAGTCTTGGCAATAGCCATGCAGTTTACATATTTGGATTAAATAAGTTGTTATCATCGTGGTATTTTTCATCAAGGTTTCCTATCAGGTAGGATGACAGCCATTTAAGTATCTGGGAAATTTGGGACAGGAGTGTATTACTTTGAATGTGTTTTGGGCAGAAGTCAGTCTAATAATGGTGTGTTGAGTATTCTTGAAGAACAATCCATGATTTTTCCCTCCTACCAGGAAGTATTTGATGATGCGTCTCCTGGAAAGCAAAAAGAAATCCAAGAACCAGATCCTACCTATGAAGAAAAAATGGTATGTTCTAGGCATATGAAGAGTTTATATAAGTTTTTATTAGGTGATTAAGCGTACCAAAATTGAAGCACAGATATCCAATTTAAATATGTATAACGTGGAGTACTATAACTTTTGTACCTTACTTGACTTACTTGACTATGTAAAGCAAATATAGAAGTATTGCATGAATTCACATATTATGTAAATATGTGGGTTATGCTAACACCCCATGTATTTTAAGATTTAGCATTGGGAGTGAGGTGAGTTAAAGACCAGAGAAGTAATTATTCAAGGTAATGTTTATTCTGCATGTGTCTAGCATTGTACTCTACTGGTTATAAAGCAAATAATACATGCTCCTTGCCTGCAGCCTTCTTATAATATGGATGGGATCTTTACAAAAGAGAATATGAATGTTATACTTGAAAAATACCCAGCTCATGTTTCATATCCTTTTAGGAAACTTTATTTTACCCTGAGTTAACCAGTACCTACAAAGAGCTTTAAATTTAAATTTAGATTCAATGATAATGACTAATAGTGAATGATTATTATGTAGCAGGCCCTGTTCTAAGTGCTTTGTATGGATTAAACTCATTTAATTGTTTTGAAGTCTTAAAAAGTTAAAATAGCCTGTGTAATAATAACACCGCTACACAACACAGTATGCTGCTTAAGGGTGGGGACAGTGTCTTCATCTTTCTGTCTTCAGCACCAAGAACAATATCTGGCACCTAGTAAATTTTAACAAATCTGACTTTCCCCTTGTTCTTTGTCTCTCTCTTCAATATCAATAAATGTTTCTGAATCTCTTAAATAGCTTCAGAATCCTAAAAGTATGCACGTGTGTATATGTATACACATATATGATGTGCATAATACATACTGCAATATGTAAAGTAGGAATGATGTATTATTCTATATGATTCCTATTACATTTATATATGTGTATATCTGTAACTGTCCTGCTGCCTTTCTTTGCTGTCAAACTTAATTGAAGAAAAAGATATATTTTCCAGCTCTACTTTTCCCATTCATTCCTTTAACCCTTCACAACTTAGATTCTGTCATTAACACTGTACTAGTGATTCTAATGGCCAGTTCTTTGGCTTAATTGTAGTTTGATTTTCCTTGCTGTCACTTGAGTTTGACACCATTGACCACTCCACGGAATTTTTTCTTGCCTTGAGAGACTTTCTTTTCCATGATGATATCCTATTTAGTTGACCATTCCTTTGTCCTTCTCATTACATTCTGAACATTTGTTCTTGGACAGTTTGATCCTTGACACAGTTTTCATCTGCCATCTCTAAGTGAATACTTCAGATGCCTCCAACCATTGCATTTCCATTTGTTTCTTGGACATTTAAGTCCCTTTGGCACCTCTTATTTAGGAGTATCCAAAATTGAATTCCTTATCTCTACCCCACACTTCTACTTAGGATTATCTCAATGAATGAAACTTTCTCTTAATAAATACCCAAGCTGTTACGGTACCTCATAGTTTTAATAGTCTTGGCAAATTTAACTTCATAAATATTTCTCTTATCTTTTCCCCATCACCCTAGTTCGGTATTCTTCTGTTGCATGAATTATTGTGTTGGCATCTTTATTTGGCTCCTTTCTCATGATCTGGCTTCTTCCACATCTCTTTATGTTTTTGCAAAGTATATTTACAACACAAATCTGATTATATAATGGAGGTTTTCATGGTTCTTTACAATGCTTCTCATCTTCACGGTTCCCTTTATTGTAAATTTTTTCTCACTTCCTACAGATTTTTTAGTCTCCTAGTTTAATTTCCTTTTTCAACATCATGATCTTGAGAAGCAGTTTTCTTCTAAGCAACTTTTTTATCATCTGCTAGATCCTATTCATAGGTAAGTCTTGATATCCACTCTTCATTCTTGAACCCGGGATGCTGAGTTCTGCTTGAGAAAACTAAAATAATAGTGCTGACTGGTACCAGAATAAGTTTATGGTTTTTACTGTCTTTGGCTTTCAGTATTTATTGCTCAACAATCCCATTTAGGCATTCTAAAACTTTGCCACTCTGATTACTCCTTTTCTGCCACACGCTCATTTTCAGTCTTCCTCCACAAAGAGTTGCAGGCCCATCATCAATTCAATTCCTCTCTGTTTCCAAGCATGTATGGCTTCTACTGTCCTGGTTGTTTCCTTCTATCTCAGAGAAAGAAGCTTTTTCCAAGGCTATTGATTTTACTCTTCCATTTGATTTTATGATTCATTTCTTTTAGGTTCCTAAATCTTATTCTATTGTTTCTGCGTTTTAGGAAGTGATTTTTCTCCTTAAATCTTTTTTTTTAAATTGAGGTGTAGTTGATTTACAGTGTTGTGCCAGTCTGTGCTGTACGGCAAAGTGACTCAGTTTTATACATATATGCATTCTTTTTTTACTATTCTTTTCCATTATGGTTTAATCCCAGGAGATGGGATGTAGTTCTCTGTGCTACAGAGTAGGACCTTATTGTTTATCCATTCTGAATGTACTAGTTGGCATCTGTCAACCCCAAATTCCCAGTCCATCCCTCTTCCTCCCCTCCTCCCCGTTGGCAACCACAAGTCTGATCTCTGTGTCTGTGAGTCTGTTTTTATTTTGTAGATAGGTTCACTTTCCTTACCCCTCTTTTAAGATCTCAAGTCATTTTTATCTTAACCTTGTCATTTTTTCAAGCAACAAGGTCTTTGCCTGTTATTCCCCTCAAACCTTTGCCACAGTTCTACTGAAAGCTTATTCTGTGTGTTCTGAACTCGGTTTTTTGCAACTAGTTTGTAACCCCACCACTACTTGAGTCAATGAGAGAGAATTTTGGAAATTATGGAATCTTTTGTAAGGCCCTGGTGAAACTTACATTTAGTTCTTTAAGGCAGTAGTTCTCAAACTTGACCTTGTAGAAGATAACAGAGATCTTGGATATTTTTGGTCTGATGGATCATGAACCACACTTTGAAAAAATACCATCTTAAGACATCTAGAGCCATTAAAGGTTTTTGAGCATTAGAGAGGTGTGATAAGGGCTAAGAATTGGGGGGATCCCCTCCCTTCTCTGTTGAAACATTACCTCTGTTCGGATTTTCCTGATCTTCCTGGTTAAAATTTCAGTGCTACTTGCACTTGCCATCACTCTGCTTTATTTTTACTTCTGAGTATTCATCATTTTCTGACAATCTTACATAACTTACCTACTATGTTCTGTTTTCAATATTGGATTATAATGAAAACTTCCTAAAGAAACAAAATACCTTTTCTGGTAGACACACAGAAGTATTTTTTGAATTGAATAAGTATTTATGAAGGAAATGTTGATTTGAAAATGTTTTTAAAGAAGTGAAGAATACATATTCAGTGATTTGAATACTGTAGAGTAGCTTCTACTTTAAAATATCTAGACTCTGACCTATCTGAATTCATTTCCAGAGCTTATTTATCTTGATCCAAACATAGCTATAATAATAGATAGTCTTTTTTAAGTAGCAGCATCTTTCTCATTGCATGTTCTTGGCTTTTCTTTTATTATACATGTATTAGGAAGTGAAATTGTGCAAAATACATATATGTATATGGATCTCAGTTCAGTACTTTAAAACAGTTTTTTTTTTTTTTGCGGTACGCGGGCCTCTCACCATCGCGGCCTCCTCCGTGGTGGAGCACAGGCTCCAGACGCACAGGCCCAGCGGCCATGGCCCACGGGCCCAGCCGCTCCGCGGCATGTGGGATCTTCCCAGACTGGGGCACGAACCCGCGTCCCCTGCATCGGCAGGTGGACTCCCAACCACCGCGCCACCAGGGAAGCCCTAAAACAGTTTTTTAAGTCTTCAGAAACAAAACAACTGAAGCTTGTCATCTATAGGACATTACTAAGGAGAAACATGTTGACCTGTTGTTAGTTGTATGGATTGGGCTGCATTTGTGGTCCAGTGAGGCAGTCACCCTGTGCCTTCCTGATAGCAAATTGGGCTTCAGTTTTACCTTGGTATAGTATGTTTTCCTTTAAAAAATACATAGTTTTTAAAACATTACGATGTTTGATTATCTCTGGTGTTTGCTAGGTAAAATACTGTTTTGGAATTCATTCTAAAATTGACATTTTAAGCATTTATAGGTAGACATGTTGAGTTGAGGGTTTCTCTGTTTATTGAACTCTTGTCTTCTTGTTTCTCCTTTTTTTAACCAAACTGTTAGAGTGTCTGTAAAAAGTCTGTTGTCTGAAGGCTCTAGATTTCCCTTGTTTATTTTTTATTTTTATTATTTTTTTAAATTTTATGTAGTGTTTCACAGAACTAACCCCCGAGGTTTTTTTTTTTTTTTTTTTTTTTTTTAAATAATTCTACAGCATTTCTATTTATTGATTGATTGATTGATAGGCTGTGTTGGGTCTTCGTTTCTGTGCGAGGGCTTTCTCTGGTTGCCGCGAGCGGGGGCCACTCTTCATCGCGGTGCACGGGCCTCTCAGTATCGCGGCCTCTCTTGTTGCGGAGCACAGGCTCCAGACGCGCAGGCTCAGCAGTTGTGGTGCACGGGCCCAGTTGCTCCGCGGCATGTGGGATCCTCCCAGACCAGGGCTCGAACCCGTGTCCCCTGCACCGGCAGGCAGAGTCTCAACTACTGTGCCACCAGGGAAGCCCCACCCTTGTTTATTTTCATAAAAACTTGATTTCAGGATCTTAAATGTTTTTTGGTTTAAATTCTTTCATTCTCTTTGTGCGATAATAGGGAACATTCAAAGCAGTAGATCTTAGATACGAAAATAAGAAATGGTATTAAGAACTGCATTGGGTTAATGAATATTTCATGAACTTAATAGATGTTTTTCAAGCCTGATAGCCTTTTAAAATTTGAAACAGCCTAACTGATGAATGACCAATGCATTTTTCCCCCTTCTGAATAAATACACTTGTATTGCACAATGTCTTTTGATTTTTTTATTTGATATTTTTTCATCAACTGTATTGAAGTATAATTGACACACAATAGTTTTATGTTTGTAATTCAGTGAGTTTTGGCAAACACATGCGGTCATTTAACCACCTTACAGTCATGATGTAAACAGTTCTATGATCCCCATAACTTCTGCTCCTGCCCTCATCCCCTTGCCACTTCAGATCTGCTTTCTACGAAATCCCTACTTAGAATTTCATATAAGTTGGATCGTACAGTATGTAGTCTTTTATGTTTGGTTTCTTTCATTTAGTATAATACTTTTGAAACTCGTCTGTGTTGTTACCCATAGCAGTAGTTTGTTCCTTTTTATTTCTGAGATTGTTGTGTGGAGGCATGTTGAAACTTTGATTTCTGAAGTTGTATTAATATTCTGATAAAATGCGTTTTCAAATTTTTTGTAGCAAACTGACCGGGCAAATAGATTTGAGTATTTATTAAAGCAGACAGAGCTGTTTGCACATTTCATTCAGCCTGCTGCTCAGAAGACTCCAACCTCACCTTTGAAGATGAAACCAGGGCGCCCACGAATAAAAAAGGATGAGAAACAGAACTTGCTGTCAGTTGGCGAGTGAGTAATATTTGATACTTAATAGTTGAAGCAAACTTATTTTTGATAGTCTTCATTAGGAGCATAAAATCACTTTATTAAAAAAAAATTGTTTTGGTGCTGTTATTTATTTGGCCTGATTGGCTTGGCAGGATATAGCCATACATGTATAAATAAATAAAAATTTGCATAATGCTTTATTTTTATATGGACTGAATAGGGAATTCAGATGTATTCCACTCCTTGGAGTGGAAACAAATGCAGAGGTTAAGCGGCCTATTTAACATCACCTAGAAGGAATTAGAATAATCCAGCTTTGAATTTAGATCTGACTTGGGGTGTGCTCTAGTCTCATAAACCACATACATGCATTGAGGGTATTGCTATTATCTGAAGTCTGTGCTTGTGTGTGGATGTTGTGATGATTTATGCCACGGCAGTTTGTTTAAAATTTTTGTTACATACTTAGTTTTCTTTATATAAATTGAAGTGTCAAGGTGTATGATGACACTGTTAGGTGGTGGTTCAATATGTGTAAAGTAATTCCTACGTGTTGAATTTATAAATTCTTTTTTAGAATTTGTGCTGGTTGGATAGCTAAGATGTTCAGTTTGTAATAATAAATTTAGGGCAATCTCAGCTCCCTGGAATGGCTATATGTAATTTCCAAAGTGAAAAATGAAATGTGATCAGTAATTAAAATATGCTAGGTTATCTAAAAGAGGAGAGTACAAACTGTTATCAACACTGTTAAATTTACTACGTAGTATACAGAAACATGGAAGTATTAGCTCTATCTCGAGGGGATTATCATCAAAAAGCATATTACCTTAATTTTATTTGGGGTATTCTACTCATCTGATATATCTTTTTTGCTAATCCATTGTTTGTAACGAAAGTGCTTTTGTTTTAATACATATGAAACTTCATGAGAACTTTGCAATTCAGATGTATTTAAATTTTTCAGACTTGAAGTTTGCAGCTGTTTAAATAGCGTCAGTCTCGTGCTCTGGAAATGCAGACTGCTGTAATGGATATTGTTATGGGGTCATCAGTATGATGGCATGAGAAGAAACACTTCTATTAAGAGCCTGTAAGATAAAGATACCATGTAGTAAATAGATAAAATATTGTTCAGCTTTGATCTTATTAGTGTTGGTGAAGAAAAGGAGTCTTGGTTAATAGATTTCTTTTCTACCCATCAAACCATCTTAAATGGAAAGTTAGCTTAAGTGAAGTAATTAGGGTAATGGTACTGTCCTGTCCTTCAGTATAAGTACATATATGCTTTTTTTCCCCTTTCCATCATCCAGTTAACAATCAGTGATGCCTCAATTTGAAGTAATAAAGCATATTTCAGCTTTTATCTTCAGTTTTAACAACCATAATAATCAACTATCTTGATAATATATTGTGAAGGAGATTTTATTAAAAAAAAAACGAAGTTAAAATTCTCAGTTTATGGAGAATAACTTGGGGTTGGGGGGCGGGTAGATCTTTGCACTAAGTTTCATAGGGTTGGAATGCAGAGAAGCACAAGAAATAACACCTACACTAAGACCTTCTGATTAGAAGCACGTAAAACAAACAAAAACATCCTTGTGTTATTATTGCCTTGGCCTGCATTTCTGAGGAATATTTCTCTGTCTGGGAAGGCTGATTATCCTCTCCCATCAAGCATGTAGTTTTGGGAGAAATAAGCAGTGAGTTAGATTTAGAGGTCACAAGAGTGGAATAATCTACTGTTTTCTAATTTAAATGAAAATATTTGTTGAAAATATGAAGGTATAATTGGAAACTTGAGAATTGGGGAGTAAATAGCTTTACTTACCTGAGTCCTTTAGAGATTAAGAAATCTGGCAAGGGGCTTCCCTGGTGGCGCAGTGGTTGAGAGTCCGCCTGCCGATGCAGGGGACACGGGTTCGTGCCCCG
Source organism: Mesoplodon mirus (assembly GCF_964341445.2). Classification (NCBI taxonomy): domain Eukaryota; kingdom Metazoa; phylum Chordata; class Mammalia; order Artiodactyla; family Ziphiidae; genus Mesoplodon; species Mesoplodon mirus. The sequence goes on along the minus strand of NC_138977.1, from coordinate 10,855,381 downwards.
GTCCGGGAAGATCCCACATGCTGTGGAGCGGCTAGGCCTGTGAGCCATGGCCGCTGAGCCTGTGCTCCGCAGCGGGAGAGGCCACAGTAGTGAGAGGCCTGTGTACCGCAAAAAAAAAAAAAAGAAAGAAAGAAATCTGGCAATATTGTAAGTGCAGAAAATTAGTTATTAAGAGGAAGTATCATTCTTTTGGGATGTAGAATCTGGGCAAGTGTATTTAAAATGCTTTGAGTAATTCTGATGAATCTAGTTAAGAGTCATTGCTTAAGCCCAAAGTCTCTATTCTGCATATTCTGCAGCTTTTGATGAAAGCTGTAGTTTTAAAAATGTGACTTCTGGTACTATTTGAGGTCAGGGGGCAAAATACTTAACTTTAAAATGCAAATTATGAGGTTTTTCTGACTGCATATTTCCTTGAAATTAGATTGTCACATTTATGTTTATCAGGTTCTGGTTAACCTAAGGTATTACTCTATTTTAAAAACTGTATGTGTATCTTAGAAAACCATGTAAAACATTTCAGGTTTAAATTTACTAATGATTTCTACTGTTTACTTTTTTAGTCTTAATTTACATGCCTGTTAAGAAATTATTGTGTAATCTTGGTCAGCCTCTTGACTATTATGTTGAAATAGTAGCTGGTAGTTAAAATTAAAGCCAAAACTCAAATCACTTGATTTTATTTTAAACTTGAACAGCTATCGGCACCGAAGAACAGAGCAAGAGGAGGATGAAGAATTATTAACAGAAAGCTCCAAAGCAACCAATGTTTGTACTCGATTTGAAGACTCTCCGTCATGTACGTTACACATATTTAATTACTTGATCTCTGAAACATCCCCTTTTGAGATATCCTTTGGTTAATGTTTTGGATTTTTCTTGGCTGTAATTTATAAATGCAGTTTTTAGTGATCTTTTGAAATTTATTGATAGTGAAATGAACTTCAGATATTTTTTGGATGGAAGCCATAGTATATTAGTGTGATAGTGGGGCTGTATTTCAAAGGGTCATAAAACGCCATTGTGCTTGTGGCCTGAATGTATATGTAAAACTGGGAATGAACTTTGCCTTATATTTGCCCCAGATAAGAAGACTAATGTGTAAAAAAAAGCACTTCATAAAGAGTTTTTTTTACTCATCTTCTGATTTTCTATTTGTTTAAATTTTTTTCCCAAAATGTACTTGTTATTAAAGGTTTTCCAAGAGAAAACATGGTTAACAAGGTTTAGGTTTTACCCACATATGGTCTTGGTTGTCTGGTGGCACGGTTGTCTTCACTGAAGCCCAGCGTTTTTTTTCCCGACCTCCTTTCTCTGTCTCACTTGATGACAAGTTTGTATGATCATAGTGGTTGTGAGCAAAAAAAATTTATAATAGTCAATATAGGACGTATAGTTTGGATTTGTTATCTTAATAATTAGCAAACTGAACTTCAGGGAAGATAGGATTTGGTTAGAAATTCAACAGTGTACCTCCAGATTTTTTTTTTTTTTTGCTACACAGTACGCAGTTTCCATTTCTTTTCATGAAGCTAGAGGCCAGAACCAGATCTACAAGGAGAAAGGAAATTTGAATTATTTGAGTTATCTCTTTCTCACATTCCTACATTGTAACTAGTTTTCCCAGCATTGATTAACTTTTCATCTCAAAGTGGTGTTTTTCAAAAGGGATGGAGTACATAATACATAGTTTTTTAAAAAGTTGAGTTATTTATGATTCATATACTTAATAATTATTATGGGGTGGGAAATATTTAATAAACCCTGAAAGAGATACATTTCCTTTTTGTAGGACCCCTTGGAAAAGTAAATTAAGGAAGGGTAAAGGAAAAACAGTCTCTCCTAATTCCTGTTTCCCCTTTGTTAGGACAAAAACAAAATCCCCGGAGAACCTCTGTTTAGGTCATCAAGGAAGGTGAAAACGTTTGGTTAGAAACACTTGTAGTAACATTGAAAAAGGAAATAGGCCAAAGAGTCTCTAGGACCAGTGTATGGGTAACATAGGAACTGAGGGATTGAGGTACTCTGATGTCTCCAGTCATGTTTCCTGTACGCGGTTGTCTTCCATATCTGTCATCTCCACTCCAGACCACCGCCGCCGCTACCTCCACTGATTTGAAACTTGCAAAATTCCCATTCTTAAGACCTAGTAAAGAAAGTAGTACAGTCAGAATAAACATGTGTAGGCCCAAAATTAAACCTCTGAGTATCAGATGGAGGGGGAGCTTCCCACCTGTTTTTATTGTCTTTAAAACGTGCATGTCGTTTTTCTTTTGTTCTTAGATGTAAAATGGGGTAAACTGCGAGATTATCAGGTCCGAGGATTAAATTGGCTCATTTCTTTGTATGAGAACGGCATCAATGGTATCCTAGCAGATGAAATGGTATGTGTTTGATAGCTTTGTACAAGTCCACATTTTATAATTTAAAACCTTATACATCATTAGATTTATAAAAGTTAAGGTTTGTAGCGTATAGTTTATTGATTATACTCTAGAACTGTTAGCAAACCCTCTGTCAAACTGATAAAAGCTCACTTTAGTTGCTTAAGTGGGATCTTATATCTGTACTTCAGCTGTGAGGAATTATTATCTATGAAAGTGTAATAAATTTAAAAATAATACATTTTGAGAAGCATGCCTTTGGTTGACTTTTACAATGTAATGATTTGGCCATCTCCCTTCAATTCTACAAAACACAGGTGGTGGGGTCAATTGAATGTCATCGAGAAATATTTTCTCCATGATGGTAGCTTGTACAGTTCTATCCCGTAAAACATTATATCTTGTTTACTATTTACTAGTTATGTAGTGAATGTTTTATGTTTCCCTGTAGCTATAGTGCTAAGACAATTGCTTAGAGAAAGTATGGAGTCAAAAGAAATAGGTCTCAATTCTAGCTCTGCTAGGTGACCTTGGGAAAGTCACTTAAATATCTGGGCCTTATGGAGATGGTAATAGTACATCCTTCAAAGACTTGTGAAGGTTAAATGACGTAACACTCGTAAACTTGACACATATCAAGTTTTTGCCATTTGTTAGCTGTACACATAGCTTTTCTTTTAAATGTTTCTGTATATGTCAGGAAGTTTGAATATGGAAGTCTGTTTTGTTTTTGTATTTCATTGCTTTGTGCTTATTTTTCTTTCAGGGCCTGGGAAAGACTCTTCAAACAATTTCTCTTCTTGGGTACATGAAACACTATAGAAACATTCCTGGTCCTCATATGGTTTTGGTTCCTAAGTCTACATTACACAACTGGATGAGTGAATTCAAGAGATGGGTACCAACACTTAGATCTGTTTGTTTAATAGGAGATAAAGAACAAAGAGTAAGTTTCTCATATTTCATTACATTTTTGATATTAAAAGAATTTGAATTTAGGTTTTGTGGGAGGGGGATAACTAGAGGAGGGATAAAAGGAGAGAAAAAGGGTCCAATAATAAGCTTGGTCTTCACAAATATTAGTAATTTATAAATGTATTTTTTTTGATGCTTAAGATTTATACTAGGGAAATAGAATTGTAGACTGTAGAAAGCTATAAGAATATAGTTTTCTCCTGCTTTCTGATGGTAGTTACAAAATCAAAGGCTGTGTCTCATTCTAGCAGCATTTTCTTATTTTTAAAAGAAGTTTTGAGTGTGTGAGGTGGTTAGAAATTTAAGGAGCCAGATTTTTAGATTGATGTATATAATGGTAATAGTCATGGAATAGTAATTTGTAATAGTAAATAATGTAAATAGTAAAAATGTAAATAGTAACGTGATAAGTCGGTATGATAACGATCGAAATAAGTTAAAATATTGATAAGTTGGCACATCCTTTTTGGAAGAAGATATGGAAATAATGACACTATTAAGAATATAAAATTCAGATTAAAAAATGTACTCATACTGCATTGAAGGACTATGTACCTAATTTTGTTTTCCCTGTATTCAGATATCAGTGATGACTCTAGATTTCTTTTCTCCTTTTGTATTCTAAGTTACAAAATTGCTTATTATGCTTTGAAGCCCAGTTGTTAACCAGTCCTTCTTTGCTTTAGTTTCCTCACCTGTAAAATGAGAAAATTAATAACAATGTCTTAATAGATCTATAAACATAAAAGGAATGAAAGTGCTTACTGCAAGCTAGCCTTTAGTCCTTATCTATCTTCATGTCAGAAAACTCTCTATCCTTTCCTAAACCTATGTGCTAAGAATTTAAGCACCCAGTGGAATCAAGGAAAGAAGACATTTTAAGAATTAGTCTGTTGACTTTTGCACCGAAGAATTTTGTCCGTTGGTTTTTACTAAATGGCTCTGACGTGATTACTTCATGGTTAATGAAGTTACTTTGAGCTGGTCAAGCTGCTTGCGTACTATAGATGACTCTTCTTTTTACTATTCCCACCCCCTTTTACATAGTAGATTACATCCTTGTCATCAGTAAATTTAATGTATAGTTTATTTCTGCATGATGTAAATTTTTTCTTTTGCTACACAGGCTGCTTTTGTCAGAGATGTTTTATTACCAGGAGAATGGGATGTATGTGTAACATCTTATGAAATGCTTATTAAAGAGAAGTCTGTTTTCAAGAAATTTAATTGGAGGTACTTAGTTATAGATGAAGCTCACAGGATCAAAAATGAAAAATCTAAGGTAATTTGATATTTAGATGTGCAAATCATTTGTACCTTAGTTTAGAATTTGATCGATGTACAGAATATTCATTCTAATGATGAATTTGTTTCTTTCAGTTGTCAGAAATAGTGAGGGAATTCAAGACTACAAATCGACTATTATTAACTGGAACACCTCTTCAAAACAACTTGCATGAGCTTTGGTCACTTCTTAATTTTTTGTTGCCAGATGTCTTTAATTCAGCTGATGTAAGTATTTCTTATTATTTTCTAGTTGGAATAATGTTTTTTAATACTATACATTTTTGTAATAGAATTGGCCTGCTTCAAAAATCAAACAGATGAATTCATAGAAAAAGAAATCAGATTTGTGGTTACCAGAGGCAGGGGGAGGGGGGGAATTGGATGAAGCCAGTCAAAAGGCACAAAGTTTATTGTACTTATTTATCTTCCACTTATAAATAAGTACTAGAGATGTAATGTACAGCGTGATAAATGTAGTTAACACTGCGGTATGTTATACATGAAAGTTGTTGAGAGTAAATAACAACTAAGAGTAATTAACAGTAATAAATCCTAAGAGTTTTCATCACAAGGAAAAATATTTTTTCTGTTTCTTTGATTTTGTACATATATGAGATGATGGATGTTCTGTAAACATTGTGATAATCATTTCATGGTGTGTGTAAGTCAAATCATTGTGCTGTACACCTTAAACTTATACAGAGCTGTATGTCAATTTATCTCAATAAAACCAGAAGAATTGGGCTTCCCTGGTGGCGCAGTGGTTGAGAATCCGCCTGCCGATGCAGGGGACACGGGTTCGTGCCCCGGTCTGGGAAGATCCCACATGCCGCAGAGCGGCTAGGCCCGTGAGCCGTGGCCGCTGAGCCTGTGCGTCCGGAGCCTGTGCTCCTCAACGGGAGAGGCCACAACAGTGAGAGGCCCGCGTACCGCAAGAAAAAAAAAAAAAAAAAAAAAAAAAAACCCAGAAGAATTAAAAAAAAGAATTGGCTTACCTTTCAGTACTACTTGAGATAATCATTACTTTTTCACGCCTTTAGGTAGTTAGCCTCGTGTAACCTACCATGTTTTGTATGCATCCTGAGAATTTACTTTTGTGCCTTTTGATTTTAGTCTTATTTTAGAAATCATGGTTTGTTCTCTCTGGAATGTCGTAGATTCACATTCTTATTTGGTGGTCCTGTTGGTCTGACATTGTTTCAGTGGCTCTAGGTGGACTGCTTATGTTTTTAAGGTAGTGCTCAGGGTGGTCCCCCAAGTGAATTTGCGTACTTCATGTTGCCTGTGTTTTAAGTCCCCAGGATGCCCTCTCCCCAAGATGGCCTTCAAGTTTGGTGAAATATGTCTAACCATTCTTTCTTACAGTCTAGCAAACATAGAACCTAATCCTTACCTTTGATAGATTATTTGCAGTGATGGAAATGGTTGGTTAACTATTTGAATTGTTGGTTGTACTTAGGAACATAATGTACATTATGTCGAGAGTCTGTGCTTATTAGTAATTTCATTTTTTTGTTGGACTAGAATTCATTTTTGACCCTTTGTTCCCATTGCTGGAGTGTGTGTGTGGCTTTGAAGAGCTTATTCAAATAAGTTCAAAAAAGGTGTTAATTTTGGTTTGTTGTGTTAAGTAAGGATCATTTTAAGAGTAGAGAAAATTGTATTCTTGAAAGACATTTAGTCAGTGCCATCAAGCTACTTTAGTTCTGCTTTATGTATTTTGGTTTTGTTTTTGAGATAATTTTTTTCCTACCACATTGACACTTTCATTTGTTTAATAATCTCTGCTAAAGCTTTGTTTTAGTTAACACAGTGAATTCTAAGATTATGTTTACTAACAAAGCAAATACAGTTGACCCTAAACAATTCAAGTTTGAACTGGGTGGGTCCACATTTTTTTTTTTCAGTAGTAAATACTATAGTTCTGCATGATCCACAGTGGGAGGGCTGACTATAAGTTATATGTGGATTTTCAACTGCATGGAGTGTTGGTGCTCCTAACCTCTGCGTTCAAGGGTCAGCTGTATATAATAAATATGCTAAAGAGGTAAGGATAGGGAAACTGTCCTTGTTCAAATCCTACCCAAGTACTAATGAAATACTGGTAATCTCAATTTCACTTTTAGTAAGTTTAATGAAAATTGACATTGCTCTAGAAAGCTTGTGTTTGAGTAGTCTGAATGGTCTTTGAGAACAAACTGTGAAGTGGTTTTAATTTTTAATGTTTTCTGAAACTGAAGAAGGATATTTTTTCAAGGATATTGATTTTCTAATTCTGTAAAACTTGGTTTCTAACAATTTTCTTTTCACTATGAAACTTGGCATCTGTATGTTTTTGAGAAAAATGTTAAGGAGATAATATGACTCTCAAACTAGTTCTAAAATTAATTGCTAACAATAGCGCACATGAAAAATAAGGAATTGAACTAAATGATTTTTGCGGTTCACAACTCAAACATTAAATTAATTTTAGAAATTATTGTTATATGCTATATTACTAGCATAAAGGGTATTTTGTAGTTAATATTATCTCTGATCTTAATGTATTTTTTATTTGTTAATCTAGGACTTTGATTCCTGGTTTGATACAAACAATTGCCTTGGGGATCAGAAGCTAGTTGAGAGGCTTCATATGGTAAGTATTTTGGAGTGGGGTTAGAAAGCATATTTCCAATGGGAAAAATGCTACAGATTTAATTTAGCGGATTATTTTTCTGTTAACAGAAAGCACAGTGGCTTTAGCATCAGATCTGTTTGAATTCTGCCCACTTAACTGCTTAATCTTATGGTGGGAGGAGGGGTAATATAGGCAGTTTTAGCCTTAGAACCTAGGGTGGAATACTAACTTTATGAAGGAAAAAAGTAATCCCTTAGGGTTAAAAAAAGTACAGTGGGGGAAAGGAGTTGCATAAGGACTTAATACAGATAAGTTTTAGAAGCTTAGTTCCATTTACATTTCGTAGGAGAATCTAACAGATTTTGTTCTAAAAGGCCAAAGATCCATCTGTTGTTCTTAAATCCAGTGATTGTGTGTAAGCAGTTGCTAATAGCACAGTGCGAGAAGAGTTGATATGTTTTTGCTGTGAAGTATGGCTTCGTTCCTTCCTTGGAGATTCACAAGTGAAAGTTGGTAGGAAGATAGAAATTTCTCTGATAGACCACAGATTGTGATACCCTGGGCTGCAGGGTAAATCATGTTAAGCATGACATAGACGGCCTTTCATGACCTAACTCAGGGTTCCTCAACTTTTGTTGACATTTTGGTGTAAATAATTTTTTGGAGGGCGAGGAAGGGTGGCTTTCTTGTTTGACAGCATCCCCAGGGCTTCTGCACTCTAGATGCCAGAGTATATGCCCTCATTTGTGATAATGAAAAATGTTTCTAGGCATTATAAACATGTCTTGCAGGGCAACATTGCCCCTCCTCCAAAAAGTTAACCTTTCGAGTATTTTCCAACTTCTGTTTCACTTCTTATATCAAGCTTTAATTTGCTAGAGTTGGCTGGCCCCACTGTCAGTTTTCTGTAAACGTAGTGTTAATCTCAGTCTCTCTGCTTACCTTTTTTGCCACATCTAGTATCCCCTTTCCTGCCCTCTTTTACTGATAACACCTAGGCCAAGACTCAGTGGTGATGTCACTTTCTCCACTGAATACCCAGGCTGAGGCCAGCCTAGAGACTCCTGTATATTCTATCTTTACTAATCTTGACATTCTAACGTTATAGGACTTTGCACAGGGTACTGAAATGACTTATTTACACGTTTTCCCTGCTGCATTGTAAACACAAAGGCAGAGTATGTCTTAACATTTGTTTTTGTATCCCTAGCCCAATGCCTGGCTCAAAGTGGATATTTGATTAAGGGGAAAAAATTAAAAATTTTATGAATGTTCCGATATTTCTTTCTACAGAAATTAATTTTTAAGGTACTTTAAAATTCTATGTACTGAAATTTTATTTTGTTAAACATTTGAAGATGATGATCTCCTAGACACCTTTGTTTCAATTTAGATGGCATTCAAGCATGTAAGCATTCAGATTTATCTGTTTGAAGGACTGTGGAGTGTATATGTAGGCTTTGCTTTAATAAATAGATGGGTACATGTAGGTAAAGCATACTAAAATCCACACAACAGAATACCAGTTTTGGTATTTGTTTGTTTTGTTCAGAGAGTAGTATGAAGATACTTACCAAATCAGGGGGAAAAGGTCTGGTGGCTACCATTCTGCTCTGTCCTGAAAGTCCCACCATAGCTCCTGTGATCTCAGAATGAAAGAGTATATTCACAGTCACATGGGTGTACTTAGGAATGAGATAATTCTTGTCGTATGAGTTTTCTATTGTTGCAACACCCCCCAACCCCCCAAAAACCCGCACCAAAACCTAAATTGTATGTGTTTTAATAATTCCAGAAGTTATAAGTTGGCTGAGTGGGCTCTTTGCTGGTTTTACCTGTATTTATCCAGCTGCATGTACCTGGACGGTTCTGGAAGAGGGCCAGTGGCGCTGAAGGTCCTTGCTCACGTGTCTGGCATCTGGTGCTAGCTTTCAGCTAGGGCTGCACTAGCTTCCTTATGTGATGGTATTAGAGTAGTGTTGCTTATTATTTTTCTCACCAATTTTTAATTTGTTTTGTGGTGATTATATTTTTATAAGCTAGTGTAATTAGAACAAAGGGTGACACAAATAAAAGGATATCTTCAGTTTTATAGATGTCAACTGCATATAGCATTGGTATGTCTCACAAGTATAATGTGTAAAAGAAACCAGATATAAATGAGCATGAGTCTTTGTATATAAAGTTAAAAACAGGCAGAACTAATTTATGATGTTAAAAAGTATGAATATTGCTTACCTTTGGGAAGAAAAAGGGGGGTAGTGACTGGTAAGGTTACAGAAGGATTTATGGGATGTTCTCTTTATCTAGGAGATGGTTACATGGGTATGTTTACTTGATTAAAATGCATCGAACTGTATATTCACGATTTGTATACTTTACATTTGTCTATTTCCATAAGAAAATGGTAGTAAATTTAAAAACTGTAACCATGAAGACATCTTAATGTAGACCTAGCCATTTCTTAAGTAATGTTAGACAGTCTACATGCAGGTAACTAGTTTGAGATCTGAGAGGCAATGAATGTTGAAAATATCATCTTGAAAATTTACTATTTTTAATACTTTATGACAGTATATATATATATATATATATATATATTTTTTTTTTTTTTTTTTTTTTTTTTGCGGTACGCGGGCCTCTCACTGTCGTGGCCTCTCCCGTTGCGGAGCACAGGCTTCAGATGCTCAGGCTCAGTGGCCATGGCTCACGAGCCCAGCCACTCCGCAGCATGTGGGATCTTCCCGGACCGGGGCACGAACCCGTGTCCCCTGCATCGGCAGGCGGACTCTCAACCACTGCGCTACCTGGGAAGCCCCGACAGTATATATTTTTAAAAATTTTTTGTTGGAGTATAGTTACTTTACAATGTTGTGTTAGTTTCTACTGTACAGCAAAGTGAATCAGCCATAGGTATACATACATGCCCTCTTTTTTGGATTTCCGTCCCATTTAAGTCACCACAGAGCATTGAGTGCTGTGCTACACAGCAGGCTCTCACTAGTTATCTGTTTTATACATAGTATCAATAGTGTATATATATCAGTCCCAATCTCCCAGCTCATCCCACCCTCCCCTTCTCCCTTGGTATCCATACATTTTCTACATCTGTTTCTGCTTTGTAAATAAGATGCTCTATACCAGTTTTTTCAGATTCCACATATATGCGTTAATATATGATATTAATTTTTCTCTTTCTCACTACGTATTGAAAAAATATTCATCTTAACATTACTCTTTAGAAAATCACTAATAATAAATTTTATGTTTGGCAGGAAGAAGTCCTAAGAATAATTTGATGTCCAAGAAGATACATTTCTTTTCTATGTATTTAATAGACACTTTTGAGATCCTGAAATAATGCTTATATTACAGATAAGGTCATCTGCATTTCTTTTTGCTCTTTTAAGGTTTTGCGTCCATTCCTCCTTCGTCGAATTAAGGCTGATGTTGAAAAGAGTTTGCCTCCAAAGAAGGAAGTAAAAATCTATGTGGGTCTCAGCAAAATGCAAAGGGAATGGTATGTTTTCTGAGACGTTTTTGAAATCACTCTTGATCCTGTACTAACTTTCATTTGTATTTTATTTTCCTAACTTGTGTTGTCAAGGAATTCTGTTTGCTGGATTGAACTCAGCCTAAAGAGTTTCCCAGTCCTATAATTTGATTAGGACTTGCTAATCAAATTTGTGATGCAAAGCCTTTATTAGATGACGGAATCAAGTTGGGAGGTTTATGAATTCAAAAATTAAACTTGACATTTAACAGGGATGCAATTAAAGCCCACTGCTTGGGTTTCTAAAAAAGAAGCTGTGGTGGCATAGATGTGAGACATGTGGTTAACCCAGTGGTTCATAAATACTGGCCCGTGGGCTAGTGCTAGTCCCTGATGAAGTTGGAGATTGTCGAGGTATGAGAAAACTTAAGTGCTTTCTCTTATCGCAGAAAGCTATGTTTATTTAATTTAAAAGACTCCGTTCTGAGTTGATGTTTTATTTTAGGCAGGATAAAATGTCCTTTTGTGAAATTATGGTGATGACATATGGTAGCTACTTTTACAATACTTGAATAGGACATACTAAAAAAGTTGAAAACCTTGTAAGTTTTTATTATCTTTTTCTTCTTTTCTTTTTTTTTGAATTTTATTTTATTTTTTTATACAGCAGGTTCTTATTAGTCATCAATTTTATACACATCAGTGTATACATGTCAATCCTAATCTCCCAATTCATCACAGCACCCTCCCACCCCCCTGTGGCTTTCCCCTCTTGGTGTCCATACGTTTGTTCTCTACATCTATGTCTCAGTTTCTGCCCTGCAAACCAGTTCATCTGCACCATTTTGCTAGGTTCCACATACATGCGTTAATATATGATATTTGTTTTTCCTTTTTCTGACTGACTTCACTCTGTACGACAGTCTCTAGATTCATCCACGTCTCTACAAATGACCCAATTTCGTTCCTTATTATGGCTGAGTAATGTTCCGTTGTATATATGTACCACATCTTCTTTATCCATTCGTCTGGTGATGGGCATTTAGGTTGCCTTCATGACCTGGCTATTGTAAATAGTGCTGCAATGAACATTGGGGTGCATGTGTCTTTTTGAATTATGGTTTTCTCTGGGTATACGCCCAGTAGTGGGATTGCTGGGTCATATGGTAATTCTGTTTTGAGTTTTTTAAGGAACCTCTGCACTGTTCTCCATAGTGGCTGTATCATTTACATTCCCACCAACAGTGCAAGAGGGTTCCCTTTTCTCCACACCCTCTCCAGCATTTGTTGTTTGTAGATATTCTGATGATGCCCATTCTAACTGGTGTGAGGTGATACCTCATTGTAGTTTTGATTTGCATTTCTCTAATAATTAGTGATGTTGAGCAGCTTTTCATGTGTTTCTTGGCCATCTGTATGTCTTCTTTGGAGAAATGTTTATCTAGGTCTTCTGCCCATTTTTGGATTTGTTTTTTTGGTTTTTTTGATATTGAGCTGCATGAGCTGTTTATGTATTTTGGAGATTAATCCTTTGTCCGTTGATTCGTTTGCAAATATTTACTCCCATTCTGAGGGTTGTCTTTTTGTCTTGTTTGTAGTTTCCTTTGCTTTGTAAAAGCTTTTAAGTTTCATTAGGTCCCATTCGTTTGTTTTTATTTCCATTACTTTAGGAGGTGGGTCAAAAAAGCTCTTGCTGTGATTTACGTGAAAGAGTGTTCTTCCTATGTTTTCCTCTAAGAGTTTTATAGTGTCCGGTCTTACATTTAGGTCTCTCATCCATTTTGAGTTGATTTTTGTGTATGGTGTTAGGGAGGGTTCTAATTTCATTCTTTTACATGTAGCTGTCCACTTTTCCCAGCATCACTTATTGAAGAGACTGTCTTTTCTCCATTGTATATGCTTGCCTCCTTTGTCATAGATTAGTTGACCATAGGTGCGCGGGTTTATCTCTGGGCTTTTCTATCCTGTTCCATTGATCTATATCTCTTGTTTTTGAGCCAGTACCATATTGTCTTGATTACTGTAGCTTTGTAGTATAGTCTGAAGTCAGGGAGTCTGATTCCTCCAGCTCCACTTTTTTCCCTCAAGACTGCTTTGGCTATTCTGGGTCTTTTGTGTCTCCATACAAATTTTAAGATTTTTTGTTCTAGTTCTGTAAAAAATGCCATTGGTAATTTGATAGGGATTGCATTGAATCGGTAGATTGTTTGGGTAGTATAGTCATTTTCACAGTGTTGATGCTTCCAATCCAAGAACATGGTATATCTCTCCATCTGTTGGTATCATCTTTAATTTCTTTCATCAGTGTCTTATAGTTTTCTGCATACAGGTCTTTTGTCTCCCTAGGTAGGTTTATTCCTAGGTATTTTATTCTTTTTTTGCAATGGTAAATGGGAGTGTTTCCTCAATTTCTCTTTCGGATTTTTCATCATTAGTATATCGGAATGCAAGAGGTTTCTGTGCATTATTTTTGTATCTTGCTACTTTACCAAATTCATTGATTAACTCTAGTAGTTTTCTGGTGGCATCTTTAGGATTCTCTATCCTATGTATATTATCCTATGTATATTCTCTATGCTGTGTATCTCTATGTATATTATCACGTCATCTGCAAACAGTGACAGTTTTAGTACTTCCTTTAGTAGTTCTTTTCCAATTTGTATTCCTTTTATTTCTTTTTCTTCTCTGATTGCCATGGCTAGGACTTCCACAACTTGAATAATAGTAGTGAGAGTGGACATCCTTGTCTTGTTCCTGATCTTAGAGGAAATGCTTTCAGTTTTCCACCATTGAGAATGATGTTTGCTGGGGGTTTGTCGTATATGGCCTTTATTATGTTGAGGTAGCTTCCCTCTGTGCCCACTTTCTGGAGATTTTTTATCATAAATAGGTGTTGAATTTTGTCAAAAGCTTTTTCTGCATTTATTGAGATGATCATATGGTTTTTGTTCTTCAGTTTATTAATATGGTATATCACATTGATTGATTTGCGTGTATTAAAGAATCCTTGCATCCCTGGGATAAATCCCACTTGATCAGTGGTGTATGATCCTTTTAGTGTGTTGTTGGATTCTGTTTGCTAGTATTTTGTTGAGGATTTTTACATCTGTATTCATCAGTGATATTAGTCTGTTATTTTCTTTTTTTGTAGTATCTTTGTCTGGTTTTGGTATCGGCGTGATGGTGGGCTCATAGAATGAGTTTGGGAGTGTTCCTTCCTCTGCAATTTTTTGCAAGACTTTGAGAAGGATGGGTGTTAGCTCTTGTCTAAATGTTTGATAGAATTTACCTGTGAAGCCGTCTGGTCCTAGACTTTTGTTTCTTAGAAGAGTTTTAATCACAGTTTCAATTTCATTGCTTGTAGATTGGTCTGTTCATATTTTCTGTTTCTTCCTGGTTCAGTCTTGGAAGGTTATACCTTTCTAAGAATTTGTCCATTTCTTCCATATTGTCCGTTTTATTGGCATAGAGTTACTTGTAGTAGTCTCTTAGGATGCTTTGTATTTCTTCGGTGTCTTTTGTAACTTCTCCTTTTCCATTTCTAATTTTACTGATTTGAGTCCTCTCCCTCTTTTTCTTGATGAGTCTGGCTAATGGTTTATCAATTTTGTTTATCTTCTCAAAGAACCAGCTTTTAGTTTTATTGATCTTTGCTATTGTTTTCTTTGTTTCTATTTCACTTATTTCTGCTCTCATCTTTATGATTTCTTTCCTTCTACTAACTTTGGGTTTTGTTTTTCTTCTTTCTCTTGTTCCTTTAGGTGTAAGGTTAGATTGTTTATTTGAGACTTCTCTTGTTTCTTGAGGTAGGCTTGTATTGCTATAAACTTCCCTGTTAGAACTGCTTTTGCTGTATCCCATAGGTTTTGGATTGTTGTGTTTTCATTGTCATTTGTTTCTAGGTATTTTTTTATTTCCTCTTTGATTTCTTCAGTGATCTCTTGGTTATTTAGTAATGTATTGTTTAGCCTCCATGTGTTTGTGTTTTTTACGTTTTTTTCCCTGTAATTGATTTCTAATCTCATAGCATTGTGGTCAGAAAAGATGCTTGATATGATTACAATTTTCTTAATTTATTGAGGCTTGATTTGTGACCCAAGATGTGATCTATCCTGGAGAATGTTCCATGCGCACTTGAGAAGAAAGTGTAATCTTCCGTTTTTGGATGAAATGTCCTATAAATATCAATTAAATCTATCTGGTCTGTTGTGTCATTTAAAGCTTGTGTCTCCTTAGTAATTTTCTGTTTGGATGATCTGTCCATTGGTGTAAGTGAGGTGTTAAAGTCCCCTCACTATTATTGTGTTACTGTCGATTTCCTCTTTTGTAGCTGTTAGCAGTTGCCTTATGTATTGAGGTGCTCCTATGTTAGGAGCATATGTATTTATAATTGTTATATCTTCTTGGATTGATCCCTTGATCATTATGTAGTGTCCTTCCTTGTCTCTTGTAACATTCTTTATTTTAAAGTCTATTTTATCTGAAATGAGTATTGCTACTCCAGCTTTCTTTTGATTTCCATTTGCATGGAATATCTTTTTCCATTCCCTCACTTTCAGTCTGTATGTGTCCCTAAGTCTGATGTGGGTCTCTTGTAGACAGCATATATATGGGTCTAGCTTTTTTTCAGCAAGCTTGTGTCTTTTGGTTGGAGCATTTAATCCGTTCACGTTTAAGGTAATTATCGATATGTATGTTCCTATGACCACCTTCTTAATTGTTTTGGTTTGTTTTTGTAGGTCCTTTTCTTCTCTTGTGTTTCCCACTTAAAGAAGTTCCTTTAGCATTTGTTATAGAGCTGATTTGGTGGTACTGAATTCTCTTAGCTTTTGATTGTCTGTAAAGCTTTTGATTTCTCCATCGAATCTGAATGAGATCCTTACTGGGTAGAGTACTCTTGGTTGTAGGTTCTTCCCTTTCATCACTTTAAATATGTCACGCCACTCCCTTCTGGCTTGTAGAGTTTCTGGTAGAAATCAGCTGTTAACCTTATGGGAGTTCCCTTGTATGTTGTTATTTTTCCCTTGCTGCTTTCAATAATTTTTCTTTGTCTTTAATTTTTGCCAATTTGGTTACTATATGTCTCGGTGTGTTTCTCCTTGGGCTTTTATCCTGTATGGAACTCTCTGCGCTTCCTGGACTTGGTGGCCATTTCCTTTCCCATGTTAGGGAAGTTTTCTACTATAATCTCTTCAGATATTTTCTCGGGTCTTTTCTCTCTTTTCTCCTTCTGGGACCCCTATAATGCGAATGTCAGTTACGTTTAATGTTGTCCCAGAGGTCTCTTAGGCTGTCTTCATTTCTTTTCATTCTTTTTTCTTTAGCCTGTTCCGCAGCAGTGAATTCCACCATTCTGTCTTCCAGGTCACTTATCCGTTCTTCTGCTTCAGTTATTCTGCTATTGATTCCTTTTAGTGCATTTTTCATTTCAGTTATTGTATTGTTCATCTTTGTTTGTTTGTTCTTTAATTCTTCTAGGTCTTTGTTAAACATTTCTTGCATCTTCTCGATCTTTGCCTCCATTCTTTTTCCGAGGTCCTGGATCATCTTCACTCTCATTATTCTGAATTCCTTTTCTGGAAGGTTGCCTCTCTCCACTTTGTTTGGTTGTTTTTCTGGGGCTTTATCTTGTTGCTTCATCTGGTACATAGCCCTCTGCCTTTTCATCTCGTCTGTCTTTCTGTGAATGTGGTTTTTGTTCCACAGGCTGCAGGATTGTAGTTCTTCTTGCTTCTGCTGTCTGCCCTCTGGTGGATGAGGCTATCTGAGAGGCTTGAGCAAGTTTTCTGATGGTAGGGACTGGTGGTGGGTAGAGCTGGCTGTTGCTCTGGTGGGCAGAGCTCAGTAGAACTTTAATCCGCTTGACTGCTGATGGGTGTGGCTGGGTTCCATCCCTTTTGGTTGTTTGGTCTGAGGTGAGCCAACACTAGAGTCTACTGGGGATCTTTGGTGGGGCTAATGGCAGACGCTGGGAGGGCTCACATCAAAGAGTACTTCCCAGAATTTCTGCTGCCAGTGTCCTTGTCCTCACGGTGATACACAGCCACCCCCCACCTCTACAGGAGACTCCAACACTAGCAGGTAGGTCTGGTTCAGTCTCCTATGGGGTCACTGCTCCTTCCCCTGGGTCATGATGTGCACACTACTTTGTGTGTGCCCTTCAAGAGTGGAGTCTCTTTGCCCCAGTCCTGTCGACGCCCTGCAGTCAAATCCCACTAGCCTTCAAAGTCTGATTCTCTAGGAATTCCTCCTCCTGTTGCTGGACCCCCAGGTTGGGAAGCCTGACGTGGGGCCCAGAACCTTCACTCCAGTGGGTGGACTTCTGTGGTATAAGTGTTCTCCAGTTTGTGAGTCACCCACCCAGCCATTATAGGATTTGATTTTACTGTGATTGTGCCCCTCCTACTGTCTCATTGTGGCTTCTCCTTTGTCTTTGGATGTGGGGTATCTTTTGGTGAGTTCCAGTGTCTTCCTGTCAATGATTGTTCAGCAGTTAGTTGTGATTCTGGTGCTCTTGCAAGAGGGAGTGAGAGCACGTCCTTGTACTCCGCCAGCTTGAACCAATTCTCACTGTGGTTTCAATTTTCATTTCCTCCTCTTTTTGTCTTTTTTAAAAAGTTTTATGGGTATCTGAAATCTAAAGGGCTGGAAACCGCTGTCTTAAGTGTAGTGTTCAGAGGAGGGGAATAAATACCCACTGTGTTCTTTCCTGGTTATACCACATCTCAAGTATATTCAGTTCCATACTTAACATTGGTAAGTATTTGCAAGGGTCTGCAGTTGTTGGTAAAAGGACAGAAGGGGATGTAAGGCAAAGAAATGGGGATGTTATCTGGTAAAGAGATGACCAGTGTAGAAGATAGACCATCCTAAATGTCTTCAGAAATTTTGAAAGGTTTTTTATAAGGTGTTAGGCTTGTCTTATATAAAGTTCTAAAATACAGAATTAAGACATGAGTCAATGCTGAGGGAAGACAAATCTTTTTTAGTTATAATCATATTGGGGAACTTTATATCAGTCAGAATTGTGGGTGCCTTGAGTATTTTGTGCCGCATAATTGGAGTTGTTAAGTATAGATTGCTTTGGTTGTTTACGTTATTTTGCTCAGTGGGTTCAAGGTCCTGAATCTTTGGTATTTGGACAGATTGCTCTTTCCTTTAGGATAATGTCTAACTTCTTAGTGTATACAGTCAAGGCTTTTCATAATCCAGCCTTAGCTTAACTGCCCCCTTCTCTTCCCCCAGCCTGTACACTTTTACTTATATTTAAATCGCATTGTATTCATTTTATTATCATCATCATGTTTTATGCTCTCATGATTCTTTCTCCCTCCTTAGCTCTTAATGTTCTTACCCAAATGCTACACTAGCTACGTTGAATTATAACAGAATAGTGGCACTCTTCTGTTGGAAAAGACTACGAATAAGTTTTGCTTTATTACTTAAAAATGTTGTATCATACTGTTTCATTTCAGTTCATCCCAAGGAGACAAATTTACTCTTTCGGGCCTCAAGGCCCAAAGCATTAATGGTACACGTTAGAACACGGGGGGCAATAAAGAGAAACAGAAGAAAAAAGCAGTTATAGGTGATAGACTCCTAACTACACCTTAGAAGTTGATGGGTTGTTTCTTACAGGTATTTTGGGTTGAGATGGGATTGAGGATGTAAAGTGGCAGAGACTCGTCCCAGGAACATTTGAGCCCTCTTAAAGTGTTTTTCTTCTCACTAGGTATACTCGTATATTAATGAAGGATATAGATATACTAAACTCTGCAGGGAAGATGGACAAAATGAGGCTACTGAACATCCTGATGCAGTTGAGGAAATGCTGTAATCACCCATATCTCTTTGATGGAGCTGAACCTGGTCCACCTTACACAACGGACATGCATCTAGTTACCAACAGTGGCAAAATGGTGGTGTTAGACAAACTGCTCCCTAAATTAAAAGAACAAGGTACTTATGTTACTGGTATCAAATGGAGAAGTAATGGAAAGTGTCTTAAGATTCTGATGTTAACATGAAGGAGCCATCCTACCCTATGAAATGACTACTCTGGCACTTTCTAAAGTTAAAGTGTGGGACATTTAAAAACTTCTGTCCATTATCTGAGCTTCCCCCCGCCCTCCCATTTTACGCCTTAAATCTTTTAGAAAGTGATCAGTAGTTAGGGTAGCCACACTCCCTGGATTTGGGGGAGAGTTCTTTCTTATTTTATATATGCTTTCCTAGAAATGTCAACTTTTTGTTATAAAACACCAAGAATGCTCTTCTCACCCATATGCAGTTCCCAGAGCCTTTGATAGACAGTGGTGTTTTGTTCATGGTATTTTTTCTTAGCTGTTTGTGTGGATTTTTAATTTAATTAAATGACATGTGCACGGACCCAAAGCAGTTTTATTTGTAACATATTGGCTTTTAATATGAAAATGAGTATGCATATGGATGTATTTAAATTACAGGAATGTAGAGAGAATTTAGTAGGAAGCCAGCTTCAGCAATTATAAATTCATGGCAAAACTTGTTTTCATCTACATCATACCTACTTTCCGTCTCCGAGAACGTTTTGAACCAAATCCCAGACATCAAGGCATTCTCATAGACAAATTATTCATTCTGTAATATGAAGTATACAGTCAGATTTAAAGTTTCTCCATTTGTGTTTCTCTGTATATTTTGGTAAGAATGAAAATTGTACCAGTAGGTGAATTTCCTCTAGCATATTGACTTGAAAACATTGTAAGAGTTGCCAGTGAATTGGTTTACTTTTTTCTTTTTATACCTTTTTTAAAAATGTATTTTTTAAAATGCTTTCCTTGGGCCTCAGCCTGGCCTCACTACATTCTAGGGGCAGTATCCGCCGCTTCTCCTGCCACTGGCCTTAACCGGCCCTCGGGCCCTCCCGCCTCCCAGGGCAGGGTGGCACCTGCCACTCTCAGGACCACCCTTCCAAGGCACAGTAAACCGGACCCTGTTGCAAAACAAATAAATAAAGATTTAAAAATAAATAAATAAATAAAACGTTTTCCTTAAAAACTTAGTAATTGAAGCAATTGAATACGTGGGGAGGAGTGGCCGGAACTTGATAGGAGACTACTGAACATCCATATGCATTTAGGGTGTGGGAAGGTGGACAAGAGCAGATTATCAGCCTCAGCTTCTAAGAGAAGATAGTTTCGTAATCATTATTTTTTAAAAGGATCCCTTTGTCTTCGTTTGTCGTACTGAAGGCGTTGTGCAGCTGGCTGAAGAAACGCAGTTGGATAATTTGAGTCACGGCATAAGTGAAGGGTGATGGTCTAGATGTGAGGCGCACATTTATGGTTCTTCCATCTGGATTGGGTCTTGAGAACTAGAATGAGGCCAGGGTGTTGGGTGTGTGTTGGGAGATGTGTGGGGCTGTGCACAGGGAGCTGTGGTGGAGGGTTATTTTTAAGTATGTGGGATAAAAAGATAGTGATTCTCTCAGCCTTTGGGATGGCAAGACCTCCCAAGCCAGAGGTAAATACCCTTTTCTGTTTACAGAAACACTTTTCTTTAGTGTGTTGTGTAAATACTACCCTTTTCTATTTGTGCATTGATGGGAAAAATGTGGGGAGTGACTTCAACTTGGATAATAAATAATGTACAGTTTTTTTCTTGTAACTAACTACGTAACCTGGAATTAAGGAGTAATTGGTTAGTCTTGGTTTTGTTTAGCCTTAAATTTAATTTTTTTTCTTTTTTTTTTTTTACTTTTGAAGCTTCTGATAATGGGCTGTTAATGTTTGCTGACAGGTTCACGAGTACTAATCTTCAGTCAGATGACGAGGGTATTGGATATTTTGGAAGATTATTGCATGTGGAGAAATTATGACTACTGTAGATTGGATGGGCAGACACCCCATGATGAGAGACAAGTGAGTAAAATCTGGGGAGGGGAGATCAAAAAATTATCAGATAAAATAATTTTCTGACATTTATTTTATGTCTATAGGAGTCCATCAATGCATACAATGAACCAAACAGCACAAAGTTTGTTTTCATGCTAAGCACACGTGCTGGTGGTCTTGGCATCAATCTTGCTACCGCTGATGTAGTAATTTTGTATGACTCAGATTGGAATCCCCAAGTAGATCTTCAGGCTATGGTAAGAGATAACAAATATATTCTGTGCCTAACAGACGTTTTAAAGTAAACTGATAAACAGTCCACAAATGTCAGTGACTTAATCCTGTAGAATTTTGTTTTCTCTGACCTAATAGTGCAGTGAGGGTATTTTGCTGGTGACCTTCAATCTAAATCAGGGTATTTCCATCTTACATCTTTGCCATAGCTTAGGACCTCAGAGTCCTATTACATCTGCATCCTGTTGGTAGAAAGGGGAGGAGAGAAAGCTGAGAATTGCCCAGGAAAGTTTTTATGGGGCAGAACTGAAAGTGACCCCGCATTCATTAGCTAGCACTCAATCACATAGCATCACTTACTGCAAGGGAGTTGGTAAATGATAGTATAGTTGTGTCCCAGGAGGAAGGGGTAGTGGGTTTGGGGAGCTGCTAACCTGCCTGCCACATTAGATGTTTAAAATTTTAGGCCCATGTGTGGGAGTATCTTGCCCAGATCAAGAGGATCATTCTTTTTTTTTTTTTTTTTAATTAATTTTATTTTATTATTTATCTTTGGCTGCGTTGGGTCTTTGTTGCTGTGTGCGGGCTTTCTCTAGTGGCGAACGGGCTACTCTTCGTTGCGGTGAGCGCGCTTCTCGTTGCGGTGGCTTGTCTTTGTTGAGATCAGGCTCTAGGTGCGTGGGCTTCAGTAGTTGAGGTGTGTGGGCTCAGTAGTTGTGGCTCACGGGCTCTAGAGCGCAGGCTCAGTAGTTGTGGCGCACAGGCTTAGTTGCTCTGTGGCATGTGGGATCTTCCCGGACCAGGGCTCGAACCTGTGTCCCCTACACTGGCAGGCGGATTCTTAACCACTGTGCCACCAGGGAAGTCCCAAGAGGATCATTCTTTTTTTTTTTTTTAGCTATTTCTGAGATACACATTTTAGAGCAATAACTAGAATTATGACTTGTAACATTACATCAGAACATATAAAATTTTTAGAAATTTCATGTAATGTCTGAAACACTTATATTAACATATTTCCATACAAATAACCCAAAGAAAGTTTAGTATTAGTTGTTTTGTTTTTTTATACTGCAGATTCTTATCAGTCATCCATTTTATACACATCAGTGTATACATGTCAATCCCAATCGCCCAATTCATCACACCACCATCCCCACCCCACCGTGGTTTTCCCCCCTTGGTGTCCATATGTTTGTTCTCTACATCTGTGTCTCAACTTCTGCCCTGCAAACCGTTCATCTGTACCATTTTTCTAGGTTCCACATACATGCGTTAAAATACGATATTTGTTTTTCTCTTTCTGACTTACTTCACTCTGTATGACAGTCTCTAGTCATTCTTACGTTGAGAAAATTTATGGGCTATAGATTAATATGAAAACTTACAAGTTCTAAAGTTTGATATTGCTAATAATTTGACCTGTGGTATTTACATCTTTGGTGTTGGCCACTTTCATCCTGTGACTCTTTGTAAGGATGGCTGGGAAAATTGATCAATTAGAAGTAGGGGTGCTTTGTAAGATGTGTTTTATGAACTTAAGAAAAGTTAAACAGAAAATGGAATTCATATTAATTTGATTACTTACATGTAGTTAATTGGGCACTATTTAAAGACTAGGATTTTTATATTGTTTGTGGAGTTCGTTTGTTCATGTCACTTTTTTCCCTAATTGCAATGAAAATTTAGATTTGATTTAGGTAGAAAAGCATTTTGAATTTAAACCTAAGAGAAAAAGATTTTTAAAAACTTTTATCATCAGACTTAAAGATTATAATTGTGTCTATCTTGTCTGGAAATATTTTATTTCCGTATAACCTAGAAAAATTAATACAGTAGTTTCTCACAGATTCAGCAACTATGACGTGTTCTATACCTCCTAAAAGATTTTCTTGTGAGATAACCAGTTAATTTGATTGAAATTGAGAATTTAAGAAATATTGATGGAATATGGATCCATTATAGTTGTTTCGTATTTTTAAAATCATTTTGTACTTGAGAATATTTTCATTTTGTTTCTTAGTATACACATTCAAATGTTATTTATGTGAATTTTCAACTGGATTCAGAGTAACCTGGTTATTTTTCTAGGATCGAGCCCATAGAATTGGACAAACCAAGACGGTCAGAGTGTTCCGCTTCATAACGGATAACACTGTAGAAGAAAGAATAGTGGAACGTGCTGAGATGAAACTCAGACTGGATTCAATAGTCATCCAACAAGGTGAGCCTTAGGACTTTTAAAATTTACCAGGTTGACTTTATAACACTTTTTTCCTGGATTTTTTTTTTGGATATTCTTGTTGTTAAACATATATTAAATCAAGCTACCAGGCAACAATATTTATATTCCAGACTAAAGTAAGCATCAGTTTTGTTAAGAGGATGGGTTTGGGCTCAGGAAGGTTGAAATTTGAATATTGACTCGGCTGGTTAGCAGTGCTTTTACACTATCTGAGCCTCTTCTTCATCTGTTAAATAGGGATACAGAGGTTTTTAAGGACTAAAGGGGATAATGTATATAAAAATACCCAGCATTCAGTGTGGTACATATTAAATAGAGGTGTGATGAGTGATTTACATGTACTAACACTCAGTTGACTACTCTGGGGAAACTGAAGAGGTAACAGTAAAGCTCAGAATTCTTTTTTCTAGTCCGCAACGATTTATTGAGCACCCGCAGATGTTAGGCACTGTTCTTAGTGCTGAGAATACAGTGGTGACTGAAACCAACCAGTGTTCTTACTTTCAAGGACTTTATAATTTAGTGAGAGCGAGACACAGAATAAACATTTATGTAAATAGGACTAGATGGTGAAAGTGGGATTTTTTTTCGGATTAATTGAAGGGAACTTCAAGTTCATGCCAGATCAGCTTTCAAGGAAGACATTTATATTTTCATGAAGCTTAAAATAGAGTTAGTGATGGGATGTGTAAAATGTAAAAACCAAAACAAACCCTCAGGGGGCCTCCCTGGTGGCGCAGTGGTTGAGAGTCCCCCTGCCGATGCAGGGGACATGGGTTCATGCCCCGGTCCAGGAAGATCCCACATGCCGTGGAGCGGCTGGGCCTGTGAGCCATGGCCGCTGGGCCTGCGCGTCCGGAGCCTGTGCTCCGCAACGGGAGAGGCCACAACAGTGAGAGGCCCGTGTACCACAAAAAAACCCCCAAAAAACCAAACCAAACAAAAACAAACCCTCAGTAACCTTGAGCCCACATTGGTTTCCTTCCTTCCCAAATTGTGTCATGACCAAATGCATTTTATCTGTCTCTAAAGCTAAGAGGTATACTGTTGTATTATCCACTGATTATTCCATTTGTGTGTCTCGGTTTTGTCAACCAGTCTCTAATTTCCTTGTAAGGAAGGGAATGTTACATTTCTTTGTTATCCCATAATGCCAACCATAGAGTTAGCCACATGTCTGTATACATAAAGTCAGAAAGAGAAAAACAAATACTGTATACTAACACATATATATGGAATCTAAGAAAAAGAAAAAAATAAGGTCATGAAGAACCTAGGGGTAAGATGGGAATAAAGACACAGACCTGCTAGAGAATAGACTTGAGGATATGGGGAGGGGGAAGGGTAAGCTGGGACGAAGTGAGAGAGTGGCATGGACATATATACACTACCGAACATAAAGTAGATAGCTAGTGGGAAGCAGCCACATAGCACAGGGAGATCAGCTCAGGTGGTTTGTGACCACCTAAAGGGGTGGGATAGGGAGGGCGGGAGGGAGGGAGACGCTAGAGGGAGGGGATATGGGGATATATGTATATGTATAGCTGATTCACTTTGTTATACAGCAGAAACTAACACACCATTGTAAAGCAATTATACTCCAATAAAGATGTTAAAAAAAAAAGACAATACATGATTGCTTTATTATTAGTTGTTTTTGTTAATAATTGCTTAACATAGTGAGCTTACTTTGTACCAAGCCATGTGCTAAATATTTAAATACTGAATATTATTTTCTTTAGTCTTCTGCCAGCTGGAGGTTGGCATCAGAGGTAGAAGCAAGTCACTTATTTACCGTTTACACAGCTAGGAGGTGACTCATCCAGGGCATCAAGAGCTATATAAAACTATTACAGGGGCTTCCCTGGTGGTGCAGTGGTTGAGTCCGCCTGCCGATGCAGGGGACACAGGTTCGTGCCCTGGTCCGGGAGGATCCCACGTGCCGCGGAGTGGCTGGGCCCGTGAGCCATGGCCGCTGAGCCTGAGCGTCCGGAGCCTGTGCTCCGCAATGGGAGAGGCCACAACAGTGAGAGGCCCGCATACCGCAAAAAAAAAACAAAAACAAAAAAACACTATTACAGTGCAGTGTTTAATTAGCAAAGTCTCTGGGGACTTCTGGGGCCTGCCAAACAGGTTTCTCATGAGTGATATAATGGCTAGATTTTTTTCCCTCTCACATTCATCCATGCTTTTAGAAATAACATCTGCCTTGTGGTTCTTGTTCTCAATTATTTTCATCTCTGAAACCCTTTTCTGTTTTTTTTTTGAAGATTAAAAAAATACAAATTCTTTTACAGTCAGCTTAGAAAAGCTTTTTGAGTCTTTTGACTTAGTATTTTTGGGGTATTTTTTTATATTTACTAAGGCAACTTTTGGAGCAAAATTTTGTGCTAGTAGCTTTGTTAATCCCATTTATAGACGTATTAGTCAAGCAAGCCTTGGGTGCATGCCTCTGTGTTAACTGTTTTGTGGACTAAGGGGTATAACTAAAAATGAGAATATACAGAAGTACTTTATGTCTGAAAAGTTCCCTCCCAGTCCGCAGGGAAGTAATTTCTGTAAGCTTAAGAACATTTTGATAGCAGTGAGATAGCTTTCAACAAACATGTTCTGTGGATATATTCTAACTTTGAAAGTCTTTTTTTTTTTTTTGCGGTATGTGGGCCTCTCACTGTTGTGGCCTCTCCCATTGCGGAGCACAGGCTCCGGACGCTCAGGCTCAGCGGCCATGGCTCACGGGCCCAGCCGCTCCGCGGCATGTGGGATCTTCCCAGACCGGGGCACAAACCTGTGTCCCCTGCATCGGCAGGTGGACTCTCAACCACTGCGCCACCAGGGAAGCCCCTGAAAGTCACAAATATTTGATGGTGCATTCTATTAGGGATCCAAAACCATGATACAAGTATGTAAGGTCCCAGAAAACAACTTGTATCTTTACCTACTCATTACAAGTTGGTTGAAGTAGAAAAATTAAAATAGAAGAAAGAAGTATATGTGAATGGCTCTTGAAGTTTGGCAATATGAAGGTTGTATTTATACTTCGCTTTTGTAAGTAGAACAAGCTGATTTGGGAGCATTAGTAATAATACTAATCAGTTTCTGCAGAAACTTCTTGTGTTTATAATGCTCTCATCTTTTGATACTTAAAAAAAGTTATGGTAATAATTTTGATTTTCAGATATTCCAAGTTACTGTCATTCTCACCGTACAAGAATATATTTTATTGTGGCATTCGGTAGGCTTCATTATGTAATTTGTAAACTTAAGAAATATTTCCGAGTTTACAGATTAGAATTTGGTATTTTATGTAAAAATAAAAATTATCAGATGAGAATAAACAGAAATGATTGACGTTTGAGGCAAAACTATGTGGTGTTACATCTAACATTTAAAATTCCAAATATCCAGTAAACTAAAGTTTGTTTGATTAACATTACACAACAAAACCTTTTTTACAGGAAGACTTGTGGATCAGAATCTGAACAAAATTGGGAAAGATGAAATGCTTCAAATGATAAGGCATGGGGCAACACATGTATTTGCTTCAAAGGAAAGCGAGATTACTGATGAGGATATTGATGGTATTTTGGAAAGAGGTGCAAAGAAGGTGAGATGCAGATTAGATGATATGTTTAATATGTAAAATATTTTAAACCAGAACTGTTTGAGGAAATAGTTATGTGAGTTATCGGTAATCTGACTTCCACAGAAAGAAGTTTTTATGTAGTATAAAGCCTAATGTATTTTGACTATAGTTCTCATGCTTTTTAATTCTCCATTTAATAGGATGTTTCTTTTGTTTCCTAGACTGCAGAGATGAATGAAAAGCTCTCCAAGATGGGTGAAAGCTCACTTAGAAACTTTACAATGGATACAGAGTCAAGTGTTTATAACTTTGAAGGAGAAGATTATAGAGAAAAACAAAAGGTAATTTAGAAAAAGATTTTGGTTACTTGGAGACTTAATATTTTACTTGAAACTTGGAATTTAAGTGTTAGGTGTAATGCCTTGTCTCAAACAGCAGTCATTTCTGTTTACTCACAGCTAAATTATTTTCATTTTGTGGTAAATTTAATGCCACATTTTCAGTTGGTAGTGAAATGTTTAAAAAGTTTATACTGTTACAGTGCACTATGTTGTGTGGGGTGATTATAGTAATTTGGGATATTTGAAAATTAAGACTGTTGCCAAAAAAAATCATCACAACCTTATTAGACTTTTTTTTTTAGTTAACTTTTTTTTTTTTTTTGTGGTACGCGGGCCTCTCACTGTGTGGCCTCTCCCGTTGCGGAGCATAGGCTCCAGACACGCAGGCTTAGCGGCCATGGCTCACGGTCCCAGCCGCTCCGTGGCATGTGGGACCTTCCCAGACCGGGGCACGAACCCATGTCCCCTGCATCAGCAGGTGGACTCTCAACCACTGCGCCACCAGGGAAGCCCTAGACTTTTTTTTTTTTCAAACAGCAGAATTGGCTGGTAATAATTAAAGGGAATATCATAAGTAATACTTGCTGTTATATAGTGAAATTAGAAAATACCTACAGGGTAGAAGAAAAAAAAATTCTACCTAATGCTTTCCCTTTTAATGTTTAGGCATGTACATCCTCTGAATTTTTTCTAGGCTAAATATATATCTACATTTCTCTCCTAATTGGGGTTCTAAACCTTCTGTAGCATTGTTTTTCACCTAGTATTCATTTGGTCAGGAAATACTTACTGAACGCCTATGCTCTTCACTAGACACCCTCCTGTGTGTTACTTGCATAGTCCCTAGCCTCATAGAGCTTATAGTCTAGAATTCTATGAATATCTTTGCATTTATAAATAACAGTCATAGTGATGTACATAGTCCGAGTTGCATTCATGTAGGATTTGCGACTATATAATAAAGTTGGTGATTTGAATTGCTTCCCATGTGCTAGATTGCATTTACAGAGTGGATTGAACCACCTAAACGAGAAAGAAAAGCCAACTATGCTGTTGATGCCTATTTCAGGGAAGCTCTTCGTGTCAGTGAACCTAAAGCACCCAAGGTGAGTTGACAGAGCACAAATGTCTAAAAATATTGGAACTGTAAATCATTTTTCTCCTTATACTCTTGCGATAAAATCAGATTGAGAATTAGATTTTATGGTTTCTTACAGTATACCTCCTTCAGCTTTTGTTAAAAGTTTTCTAAAGATTAATTTTGAATGTAAGCATTTAAAATTTGATTAATGTTTGTTCAGTTTTAGTGGAAGATGCATTCAGTTGCTTGGAGAATTGGCTGTCATGATTTTATAGAATGAAAAAAGGTTATAGATAGATTTAAAGCAAAATAGTTGCTTTCTTATGAAGAATACTTTTTGTTTTTAGGCTCCTCGACCTCCAAAACAACCTAATGTTCAGGATTTCCAGTTCTTTCCTCCACGTCTATTTGAATTATTGGAAAAAGAAATTCTATATTACAGAAAAACGATTGGGTACAAGGTAGCAGAAGTAACACTTTGTTCATAACTAACCTGGTTTTTTGTTTTGTTTTTTTAAAATATTTATTTGTTTGTTTATTTATTCATTCATTGATTGATTGATTGCTGCGCCGGGTCTTAGTTGCAGCATGTGGGATCCTCATTGTGGCTTGTGGGATCTTTAGTTGCAACATGTGCACTTCTTAGTTGTGGCATGTGTGTGGGATCTAGTTCCCAGGGAACGAACCCGGGCCCCCTGCGTTGGGAGCGTGGAGTCCTACCCACTTGACCACCAGGGAAGTCCCTAATCTGGTTTGTTTTTAACTTAATAAATGCAGAATATCAATATGTTTTCTTTTATGGCTGGATTAAAATTTGTGAAATGTCATGTACTTGGTTAAGAGTTTAGTTCATTGCATACTTCCTAAAATATGTTGACTGATGACATAGGAAAAAAAATAAATATTTTTAGGTGCCTCGAAATCCTGACCTACCAAATGCAGCACAGGCACAAAAAGAAGAACAGCTTAAAATTGATGAAGCTGAACCTCTTAATGATGAAGAGTTAGAGGAAAAAGAGAAGCTTCTAACACAGGTATAGCCTTCAATCAACACAGAATTTAGTAACCATTATTTTGTAAGGTGCTGTCTTAGGCTGTGTTGGAATATATAAAGGAAGTACATTTTTTTGCTTTCAAAAATGGAATAATTGGAGATCATAAAGCATGGGCATATGGTGTTTGCTACATTTTGATTGTTATTCATCGTTGAGGTGGTAGAGAAGATTATGGATTTGCACCAGCCTTGGTAGAATGGGTATCCTTTTGATCACCATTCTTCCAGCACTCCCATCTTCCCTTTCCTGTGAATCTTCTACGTTGCTACTAAGTTATTATTCTCAATGACAAATCTCTGCTCCATACTTTTTTAACATCCTTTAAGTTTCAGTCAAGGCCTTTCAGAATCTGGCCTTAACCTACCTTTAAAGCTTTATTTTCCTTCTGTTTTCCCACTTGGTTTATATCTTTGCCCTTTAGTCTATGTTCATTCCTCCTGGCAAACTTCTACTCTTTGAAAGCTCAGCAAAAATGTCCCCTTTTTGTGCAGCATTCTTTATTCTCCCACTCAGCTTCAATTGCTTGGCTATCTAAGCAATATATGATGTATTGCTAAAAGTGCTCATCTATGTACATGAAAATCTACCACTTTAAAAGCACTTAACTTACAAAGAAAACCTGGAGCAACTGAAAATTTTCTAAAATACTCAGCAGCATTGGTAAAGTTTAATAGCTTTTCTCCCAAGTTCAGTGTGCTGTGATTATATGTTTTGTTTCCATCGCTTTGAAGGGATTTACCAATTGGAATAAGAGAGATTTTAACCAGTTTATCAAAGCCAATGAGAAGTGGGGTCGTGATGATATTGAAAATATAGCAAGAGAAGTAGAAGGAAAAACTCCAGAAGAAGTCATTGAATACTCAGGTAATTCTCCTATTATTTTAATAGGTATGAGAATGTTCTCAGGCTTCTGGAGAGCTGTTGGAAAGTTCAGATTTTCTTACTCTGAATACTGCTTTGATAAGCTTAATTTCACCACAACTTAGTGCCTTGTTTTGTTTTGTGTTTTTTAAAAATTGAATTGGAAAATCTCCCCTTCTTTAAAATGGTGTTGTTAATTTTTTTTTTTTTTTACCCCCGTTCACTAGCTGTAGCCAAGGAAACAAGAATAGGTCACTAAATAATTGTGCCTTCATTTTTATTTCATTGTTTTTCATAAGTTTTCAAGTGTTACGTGTTTCTGTGTCTCCTGGAGCCAGTTGGATTGTCGGGTGGGTGTAGCTCTGGTGGTCCGCCCAGAGCTTCCGAGTAGACACAACTAAGAATTGGGGGATACTTCCTGTAATCATCCAGCGTATCTTCCTGGTTTCTTCATAGTTAAGGAAACTGAGAAATAATTACGTGACTTACTAGTGTTAGATGTGGGGGAAATGGAAACATTTCTTAATCCTTAGCAAGTAAAATAGAGCACTTAACAACAAGAGGTTATTTATCTTTCTGCCCTTCCCCCACCTATCTCATCTGCCCAACTCTTACTCCTACAGCTGTGTTCTGGGAAAGATGCAATGAGCTGCAGGACATAGAGAAGATTATGGCTCAGATTGAAAGGGGAGAGGCAAGAATTCAAAGAAGAATTAGTATCAAAAAAGCACTTGACACGAAGGTACTTTGAATATTAATAAATATAATAGTAAAATAACTCCTATCAGTAATATGAGAGTTTAAAGTAACTTTTAAAAAGGAAAAGAAATGTTGATATAAAATTTTTTTTCAAAGGACAGCATTCAAACATTATAGGTGTTCTCAACAGAATTTACCTCAGTATTTCAGTTGATATATCTGGGTCAGAGTCACTATGATTGGCTCTTTGCTGTGTGGTGTACCAGAAAGTCTGAGTCTGTATTTCTGACTGAAGTTGTTTCAGAACAAAGATTACAATGTAACTGACTTTGGATAGAAAGTTGATGTGAAATACAACATTTATAGCTAACTTTACTAAAGCCGAGTTTGAAACATGATTATATAGGATTTGTATTTTATATAATATAAAATCTGATTTTCATAGATTGGACGGTACAAAGCACCTTTTCATCAGCTGAGAATATCTTATGGTACTAACAAAGGAAAAAACTACACTGAAGAAGAGGATCGTTTTCTGATCTGTATGCTTCACAAGCTTGGATTTGACAAAGAAAATGTTTATGATGAATTGCGACAGTGTATTCGCAACTCTCCTCAGTTCAGATTTGACTGGTTTCTAAAGTCCAGAACTGCAATGGTGAGTACTGGGGGCCTTTTTCTGTAATGTAGTAGAATTAAACTTCCTCTGACAGTTCAAAGGAAGTAGGTTATTTAATATTCTTCAACTTTTTAAATTCTGTTAAGAGAAAACTGGTTCAACTGTATCTTTGAAGTAAATTTTTGTTGCAATATTGTTTGTATCACAGTTTAAATCAGTTCCTTAAGAAACAGTTCACATCCACAGTTAAAAACCTCATGTTGTAAGTAACTTACAAAGTTTATTTTTTCCATTGTTTAATAGCACATCTTTTAACATCACTATATATGATAGGACTAATTTTTTTATGTGAATTTTAATCTGGTTCTAAGTAGGAGGAAATGTCACCATCAATTTTAACTTCTGAATGTAATGATCACAATTTAAAATTGGACTTTTAGTTTTATAAATGAACACATTTCTATAAAGAAAGGACTTGTACTCACGCATCTGCCCATCAGAATGCTGAGTTTGAATTATTTAAAAAGAGCTTAATGTAGTAAAACACTATACTGATGTAATCCTAGGTTTTGTTTTTATTCCCAATATCAACCTGTTTCTGATCAGCAAGTTCCATTTGTAATGACCTAAAATCAGAATTCAGAAAAGTTTAGCTTTGATGAATTGCTCTTCTCTTATGTATTTTTTTAAACTTTTTATTTGATATTGGAGTATAGTTGATTAACAATGTTGTGTTAGTTTCAGGTATAGAGCAAAGTGATTCAGTTATACATATATCTGTTCTTCTTCAAATTCTTTTCCCATTTAGGTTGTTACATAATATTGAGCAGAGTTCCCTGTGCTACACAGTAGGTCCTTGTTGGTTATCCATTTTAAATATAGCTGTGTGTCCATGTCAATCCCAAACTCCCTAATATACTTCCCTCATATACTCCCTAATATACCCGCTTCCCCCCCTGGTAACCATAAGTTCGTTCTCTAAGCCTTTGAGTCTGTTTCTGTTTTGTAAATAAGTTCATTTGTATCATGTTTTTTTAGATTTCGCATATATCATATGATATGTCTTTTTCTCTGTCTGACTTACTATATTTTACCACCTTTGAGTTTTTAGCTTCATCTTGTGTTCTTCAGGATGATGATAATGCCAAAAAAATTCTGTAGTCTTAATTTTGAGATGTACTAGGATAGCAAAGTTTAAACAACTTTATAGTAGGATTTACCTCAGTATATTTAAAATACATTGTCACTCTTCAAGATGGGGGATAGTGTTTAGTCTTTAAATGTGACCACTGAAGGGGTGTTTTTCAGTAAGCATCAATGGACGCTACTGTTCTATGAAACCCTAGTTTGGGAAATGTTACACTATAAATGCATTATAAATATATAGTTAGAGGAGACACATTCAGTTGCTATAAGCTCTATATTACGTCTTTTAAAGTAGGAACAATTTATATAATTAATAAGTGATTTTTTGGTGAGTGAAACAAGATGCAGTGTCACACTGATTTACTGGTACAATACCGTGGTCTAAACTGCGTGTTATTTCCTAATGTGTTTCATGTTAAGGCACACATACAAAATAATAATATGCATATGGCCCCTTGTGATAAACAGTTGAGGCATAGTCCTTCTCTAAGAGCCAAGAAGATTCATACCATAGTACATCTGTAACACATTCTGGCATGTGTATCTCAGTGTACCTGTTAAAGGAAATAAAGAACTTTGATGCAGTGTACTACCTTCTCTCTATATATACTATTGCAAATATTTCCAAACCTTATATGGTTGTGTCCTATTATACGATAATATTTTTAAATGATTTTATTGTGACCATTTGTGTAGAATGTCACTTACGACAAGGAGAGGAAAAAAACAATTTTACTCAGTAGGTAGCCAGCAGTGATACAAATGGACTCCTGTTTTCTTAAGGGGTATTTACTATTTCTACACTATAATTTAAAATCCTTTCTGGAGCCTGTGTAGATTGCTAGGGAGAGATGAGGTAAAACTCATCATAGATTTCTATGACTATTTTTCCCAAACTGGGAAAGACGGCAGGTGGTACACTGACTACCACTAAGTTTTAGTTGATTTTGACCCTCAAATATGTGCTCTGTTAATTTTAAGTTTTGGATGTAGATGACAGTTTTCAGGCATAGACACTAAGTAGCAGAATTGCATATATTAAGAGATGTTCATTTTCACTGCTTCAGTTCCTAAGTGAAGGAAGAATTTATGAAAAATACACAACACTTAAATAATGAAGTGAAAAATTTACAGATATCTTTTTTTATCCTCCTAACATGGATTGTGTATGAAAATTATCAGTTCCTTTTGCTTTTTAAAATTTTATCTGTTGGGGGTATATAAGTGATATTACACTGTTAAAACGTACCTTTGGTTTTGAAATTGTAATCATGAAAACTTATGGATGGAGAATACAAGTTTACCATGTAAATTTTTGTTTGTAACTCAGGAGCTCCAGAGGAGGTGTAACACTTTAATTACCTTGATTGAAAGAGAAAACATGGAACTAGAAGAAAAGGAGAAGGCAGAGAAAAAGAAAAGAGGACCAAAACCTTCAGTAAGTACTCATAAAAATGTAAATATTTTCTTGGGGAACTTCACTTTTTTCAAGAATTTGAACATTACTTGGCTATCACTGATGTGTTAGTCTTTGTTTGTTTGTTTTTTTTTTGGTAAGTAGTATGGCCTTGAATTGCTTTAAAAGTATAAATTAAACTTGATTGCATTGTGTGGGGCAAATCATGTCATGATGGTAGTTCACAGTATGGGGATTTGTGAGAATATGGGAAGGTCTGTCTTGTGAATGGCAAGAGCCTACACTTGATGTTGAGAGTACACGTTATAATTTTAGAATATGTAAAGAAATATTAGGAAAGCAGTGGCCTTTACAACCTTTACTCTTCACTTCTAAACTTTGATTTATTGTACCAATGATATCTTAGCAATATGAAGGCAAAAATTATAAGAAAAAAAGTCATTCTGTTATCTAATAATAATTTATATAGTCATGCGTAAGTGAACGTATCAGGAAAGTCTGGTATACTCAAAGTATTTCTCATTACTGCTTTCTTTTGATGAGAGGGCATGTTATACATTGGTTTGGTGTATTGATTTACTATTGCTAATTGTGAATTACTCATTTACTTCATTATTAGCATTAAGGTATTTATGTTAGTAAAATATGTAGATAAGATTATTTGGAGAATTAAGTTATTCTGGTTAAGAAAATTAATACCTGTTACTAAGTGGCAGTTATTAATAAATTGCCACCATGAGTCTTCCAATATATTTCATGTTAATATTACTCTTGTGATGAAGATAATCCTTCTGTTTGTTTGTAGACCCAGAAACGTAAAATGGATGGAGCACCTGATGGCCGAGGAAGAAAAAAGAAGCTGAAACTATGAATACATATTTGTTTCATAATCACTAACTTTAAACCAGTAGTTCTTTAATTTACGGGTCTTCATAAGATGTACTGTACAATGCTCAATTGTTATGTCATTCAAAGACATCAGGTTCATCTGTTTACCAAGCTAGAAACATAGTATGTAGTTTCACTTTTTTAAATGCAACAGCTGTGCTGAAATTTTTTTATCATTAACACTTGAAGTAATAAAATAGGCTTCATTTATTAATAAATGTTTCATTTGATTTATTTTTATATTATAGTTCCATTTGTGAGGCTTGTGACTTTTGTTTATCAGCTATAATTTCTACACTTGTAAGGCTTAAAAAAGAAGCAAACAAGTTAAAAAAAAGAAAATTGCAAATAACATTTGTCCCTTCAGTCTTCACTTCGTTGTGTACTTGTTTTAAATCACTTTGCCTTTGCAGAAGTTTGGGTATCTTTGTAGTGCTATTCAGTCTCATCTGGGAAGATTATGTAAATTGCATTCTCCTTGCTTATTATATGGGTAGAATGGGAAAAAAAGGCAAGACAAATTCTCATTAAATTCTATGCATATTTCTGTTATGCTTTCTGTTTCTGTAGTTGGTTCTGAGGTGAATATGCCCTATTCTGTTTGGAAGAATGGCCTTTTAGTTATATAGCCAAAGACATTTAGTATTTTCTGGTTCCTTAAGGTGTTGTTGTACCATTTTGTAAAAGGAATATTATTATTACTTTTTTTAATTGTTTGGTAAATATTTTTGACAAATTACCTTCTGAAGCAGCCACAGCTTAGAAAGATAATGTCAGAACTAAGGTGATTTTTTTTTTTTAAAAAGACCCAGCCAAAATAAGGTGTGAATTTGTCATACTGTTAAAATGAAATTGGTAAAATGTATCCCCTTCCAGTTTACTTTTTTGGGTTTTAGAGTAATTGAACATTTTATTTTATTATATTTAAAATAATTTCTAAGTGTGAGCAGCAAGACTGACTATAATTCCAGTTTTTATTTTCTATGGACAGACTTGATAAACTGGAGACCCTGAAGCAGGATTACCCAAATTGTAGTGTCAGGATTTTAGCTGTACCAGAGGCCTTTATGTGCTACACATAATTTGTATAAAGTTTTATATGTGCAAATTGGGTACATAAATAGTCTCCATTTTTCTAAGGGAATGCAATAAATGTAGCATCGTGAATAAATATAACTTTTATAATCCTTAAGTGGTCTTTTCTTTCCATTGCTGTAATTTTCTTTTCGCATTTGATTTTTGCTTTTTTCCTTAGGACGTTATCTTTTTTCCTTAATTGGATTTTTTCGTCTCAGATTTCTATCAGTTGCTTTCATTTGCCCACACATAATTGGGATTTTTATTTATAAGGGTGATTTCTATAGTATTACTACTACTGCTTGCTTTTAAAAAGTGGGATTGCCGCCATCAGTGTCAAGCAAAATGCAGCGTTTATGGCAATTTGTGGAGTAATTTGGTTTGGTTTGTGTTCCCCCCAAATTGACTTCTTTATAGCCTTGGATTCTTAAAGTAACAGTTATGGATCTAATATATGCAAAATGTGAGGAATGGTTACTTCTTCCATGAAAAGAGCTATCATTCTTAACAGTGGTGGCTTTATTTTGGAGGAAATAATTGGGAAAATATAAGGCCAGAGAAAACTTTACAGAGGTCACAAAGGAAGTGGTGAGTTCAAGAGGAAGAAAACACAGCCTAATTGTGTGTGCGTGTGTGTGTGTATGTGTGGTGGAGGAGGTGGGAGGAGGTTGAGAGTGGAAATACAAAAGGAACCTAGTGCCAGCCCTTCAGAGCTCAGGGACATGGGAACGTGTACAGGGAAACACTTGAAAAGAGCATGAAAGAAACAATATTAAATTTAGCATTGTGGTTTAGCCAATGTGTGAGGCATTTGTGTTTCCCAGGTCAATTAGGATATCACTCTTGTATGTCTATCCAGAATAAAGTAAAGCCAAGTTTTTATTTATACTGCTAGTTAAGGGAAGGAAAAATGATAACTAAGCTCAACCCAACTGTTTTAAAAGAGGAATTGGTGGTTGGAGTGGACTCAAAATTGGAACCCAATTTCCAGTTGATTTCTGCAATTTCCAGTTGAGGAATAGGAGGGCTTAAATAGGTGGAAGGAATGGTCCCTAAAGCCAGCCTAGAAGAGGCTGGGTGTTTACACAGGTGACCATGGTCACAGTCTATTGTTACCCAGAGTACTTCATTTAATAGTTAATTGAGCAAGGCTCTCTATATTCTGTTGGGAAGATTATATTCTATTGGGAAAATATACAGGTAAAACTAATGAAATGTAATCATTTTAACTTCAGTCTTTTAAATATTAATGTAACCTTGGAGAAAAAAGATAATGGAAAATTTTCCAATAGCAAACTTATAAAAAAAATTTAGGGTATTTCATATTCATATAGTAGACTTAAGGTGTGTGCTTTAATTTTGTAGCAGTGCTTACATATGCTCAATTTAATGTGTTAAAGTTTTGTTTATTTCCTTAGGAAATCTGAACTGAATAGCCCTAATTGAGGGTAGTGGCATTTATGGATCTCTAAATGTTGGTCTTTAAAGGATACTGTCTACAATATTAAAAAACAACCCAATCCAAAAATGGGCAGAAGACCTAAATAGACATGTCTCCAAAGAAGACATACAGATGGCCAAGAAGCACATAAAAAGCTGCTCAACATCACTAATTATTAGAGAAATGCTAATCAAAACTACAATGAGATACCACCTCACACCTGTTAGAATGGGCATCGTCAGAAAATCTATGAACAACAAATGCTGGAGACGGTGTGGAGAAAAGGGAACCCTCTTGCACTGTTGGTGGGAATGTAAATTGATAAAGTCACTATGGAGAACAGTATGGAGGTTCCTTAAAAAACTAAAAGTAGAATACCATATGACCCAGCAATCCCAGTACTGGGCATATACCCAGAGAAAACCATAATTCAAAAAGACACGTGCACCCTGATGTTCACTGCAGCACTATTTACAATAGCCAGGTCATGGAAGCAACCTAAATGCCCATCATGAGACGAATGGATAAAGAAGATGTGGTACATATATACAATGGAATATTAGCCATTAAAAGGAACGAAACTGGGTCATTTGTAGAGACGTGGATGCATCTAGAGACTGTCATACACAGTGAAGTAAGTCAGAAAAATATATTAACGCATATACGTGGAATCTAGAAAAATGATGCAGATGAACCGGTTTGCAAGGCAGAAATGGCAACACATGTAGGCACAAACGTATGGACGCCAAGGGGGGAAAGCAGGGTTGGGGGGTGGTGGTGGTATGAATTGGGAGATTGGGATTGACACATATACACTTAATGTATAAAATAGATAACTAATAAGAACCTGCTGTATAAAAAAATTCAAAAAAAAAGGATACTGTCCAGTTAAGTGTAACAGGTACATGATAAGATAGTAAAGAGGGTCAATATGTTAACATTTAACACTAACCAATTAACCTGCCAATTTGTTGGTGGTTTCAAGTAATTGTTTTTCTCAAATAGGATTATGCTTTGTAATATTTTATTTCGTATTTGTGTATTTTAAAAATATTGCTATTTTTTAAAGATCAGTATGTCAGTGTGGTAGATAAGTTCAGGTATAGTAACATTTTAAGGAACATTTATAAGTCCCATTTCTGAGAGGCCACCAGCCCTTAACACCAGACCCTTCCTGTCAGTGTGTCTCAGGGGGAATTAATTCAGTGGGCAGGCAGGCTCAAGTTGAAAAAGTATGAACAGGTTGAATCAAGTGCACAATAATGCACTTGTTTCAGGCATAGAACACAGTTGTCCTGATTCCTATGACCATTTTAAAGGCAGGGGCAGCTCTTTGTGAAAATAATAGTGTAACCTATCTCATTGTATCTGGAGCCAGAATACTCCTGCACAGCCCTCACACTCGGATTTGTGCACCAAGTTTTAGAATTACTGCCTATGTGTAGGCAGTCACTCATTGAACACTGGTGAACCTTGACAGCAGAAGCAGTCGGGGTAGTGTTCTAACGTCCTCACCATGTACACCTCTTTCTCAAACTACTTTTCTTTTCTGCTTATATCTCAGGCATCACTCAGTACTGCAAGTTGCACTTGGAAAAAAGTATCACCCTGAATCTGATGTATTTTGAAAATGGAGATAACATAGTAATCTTCGGACTTGCAGTGGTAAACTAAAACCTTCACCTGGGAGCTTGTAAGAAATGTAGAATCTAAGGCATCATGCCAGACCTGCTGAATTAAAATCTGCATTTTAATAAGACCCTCAAAGGTGATTCATATGCACGGGAAATTTTGAAAAGCACTGCTTTAAACTGCCAAAGTAAAATAAAATGAAACCTTAATAGTTGTTTAACAGATATATTAACATGACATCATCAGGGTAACAGATCTTTTAGTTTAGGTCAGGAAGATCATTCAATACTATTTCAGAGAAAATGCTTTTATGTTGAATTTTGGATCTGCAGATAGTTTTAGCAGGGGTTCCTCTGGTGAGCTGTAATATACTAGCATTTAAGTCACCACATCTCAATTACATTGGAGCAGCATGTGGTCCGAGGAGCAGCATGTGGTCCGAGGACCAGCAGCAGTGGCAGCACCTGGGAGCTTGTTAAAATTACAATTGCTCAGATCAGATCACAGTCCATTCTGCCGAATGAGAAGCGGGGTTGGGGGCTCTCCAGGTGATTCATACTGAAGTTTGAGATGCACTGGGTTAGTACCTCTCACTATACTTGTTGGTTTCTCCTTCCTTTAAAGGGAACAAATGTTACATAACTTTGGATCGTGACTTGCTTTTTTCTACTCACATTTATAAATTTATAAATCCAATTATGAGACTATAAAAGGAAGCAGGCTGAGTGTGTGGGTCATTAAATGAATCGTGCCTGAGTCATCTCATTTTTATAACGAAGGTGAGGCGTTCATGGGTAGAGCTATAAGCCACCTCTCCTTATAGGGATGATGTACAAACAGTGGTTAAAGAACCAGACGTGGTGACAGAAGGGTTTTGGGTGAGTGTGTCATCTCTTTCACAGGAAGGACCATTTTTAACATCAAAAGTTATTCTCAGCACATGTGTCCTGCTGTATGTTGTCTCTTTCGAGACATGGTTGATCTGGTTTGAAGTCAGAAACTTTTGTCCCCCTGTTGACGCACTGACGACAATATCTGCTGCTAGGGATGGTCAAGGTCAGCTTGCGGCATGGTAGACTTCTGAGGAGTCACCATAACTACTGAGTGGAGTTACTGTCTGGTTGCTGTTAAAGTAGCTTACAGATTGGTCATTTTTCTGATCTGCGACATCAACCTTATGTCTGAGTAGAAGGGAAGTCAGTAACATGAGCCAGCTCAGGAACTGGAGCTGCGTCCCCCAAATGGACATGGTGCTGCTTGGAGGATCCATACCTATAGTTTCTAGTCCCATGAGCTGTGCCACCTGGGAACAAGTCTGGAGGAAGCTGGCTTTTTTTTTTTTTTTTTTTTTTTTTAAGGACTGTTATTATTTCCAGTTTTTTTATTTTTTATTTTTTTTTAAACCCACATTTGTTTATTTATTTATTTTTGGCTATGTTGGTTCTTCACTTCTGTGCGAGGGCTTTCTCTAGTTGTGGCAAGCGGGGGGTCACTCTTCATCGCGGTGCGCGGGCCTCTCACTATCGAGGCCTCTTTTGTTGCTGGAGCACAGGCTCCAGATGCGCAGGCTCAGTAGCTGTGGCTCACGGGCCCAGTTGTTCCGCAGCATGTGGGATCTTCCCAGACCAGGGCTCGAACCCGTGTCCCCTGCATTAGCAGGCAGATTCTCAACCACTGCGCCACCAGGGAAGCCCGAAGCTGGCTTTTTTAAAAGGTTCGGGGTGATATGCTGAGTATGAGTGCCCTTGTTTTTATCAGCAGGTATATCTGGAGATAGAGTCGGGAACTCAGGATTGGCTCTTCTGCATTTGAAGGCTTTGCCCCCAGCAAAGGAGAGTGCGGACTGATAATATTCCAGACTCCTCTTTCCAAACGCTCTGTTTGCACTCTTCTTCTCTTTTTTTTTGGCTGCAAGCTTGCGGGATCTTAGTCCCCTGACCAGGGAATGAACCCAGGCCACAGCAGTGAGAGTGCCAAGTCCTAAGCACTGGACCTCCAGGGAATTCCCTCTGTTGGCACTCTTTCTTGATCCGACAGTATAAATCGTATGTATGTACCACTCTCTTCAAGTTGCGAACTTTGAAAAAAGAAATCTGCTTTGAGGAAGTTAACACAGTAAGAGAAATTATAAGGGGGTGGGAGTTTGGAAGCTATCGTTAAAGGCATTGGTGGGGCTGCACTTCTTCCAGGGGCTCTAGAGGAGGATCCAGTTCTTGCCTCTGCCAACCGTCCATGGCTTGTCACTCCAATCTCTGCTTTTATGGTCACATTGCCTTCTTTTCTGTGTCATCTCCACCGATTCCTTCCTATAAGGACACTTGTCAATACAGTTAGGGTGCCCCAGGATTATCTTCCCACCTCAGAATCCTTAACTTAATCCTATCGGCAAAGATGCTTTTCCCATATGAGCTATAGGGCTTACGGGTTCCATGGATTAGGACCTGAATTCTTTGGGGGCCGTTACTCAGCCTGCTACACCTGTCAAATTCAGTTTGTTTCGTTTCCTTTGTCTTACCTCCCAATGTTTAGAGACACATTCAGTGAAGCCCAGTTACTGAACTCCACTTACCTGTTCTTTTTCTTTTCACTTCTATTGTACTTAGTTTTGATGGCTTGCATATACTTCTTGGTGTCTGGCTCATTTTTCTAAAGTCAGAGCTAATGTTCCCAAAGGGACCCCATACGACTCTGTCCCAAGTTGTGATAATACAGTAGAGAGAAGTCATTACAACCTGTTTAATTTCCTTAATTTCATAAATAGCAACAACTTGCCATTGAAGAGATGTGTTTACCAATAGAACTATACAGTAAGTTGTGGAAAAAATTACTGATAATCTCATTACCCTAACACAAAGTTCTTATCTTTTCGAGGCATGTCCTTTTAGTTTTTTCCATATATATATATATTTTTTCAGTACGCGGGCCTCTCACTGTTGTGGCCTCTCCCGTTGCGGAGCACAGGCTCCGGACGCGCAGGCTCAGCGGCCATGGCTCACGGGACCAGCCGCTCCGTGGCATGTGGGATCTTCCCGGACCGGGGCACGAACCCGTGTCTCCTGCATTGGCAGGCAGACTCTCAACCACTGCACCACCAGGGAAGCCCAGTTTTTTCCATATTTTTTAAGGCTTGCAGTAGCAACATGATCACTGATAATCTAGAATTCATTATGCTATGAAGTGGCTATCATGATTCAATGAACTATTTCCTGAGTACTGGACATTTAGGTTTCTTATTATTCATTATTATAAAAAAGGTTAGTAGGAGCAATATTGGGGTGACTAGTGTCAAATAAATTTTAGAATGCTTACCTGGCAGAAAACTAATTGTGGAGTCATCCTCTGTCATCACCTGAGCCCTGGTGGGTGTAGCAGCACAGCAAGGACCTGTGGCTGGTGTCTCCACTATGGGAAGTGAATGCCCTTAGATGCCTTTTTCATTCACCCTGTATGTGGGCTCCTTAAATTTGGCACTGGGTGCTGGAATGAAATGTACAACATCTTTCCATTCATAGTTTACACAGTAACAGTGACATCATGGGCATCTGGTATATCTCCATTATGCCTTCCAAATCCCTAAGAAAACTAAAATATTAAATGAGGAAAAATGTATATGCTTTTTCTCCATAAAAATGTTATCACCGGGGAAGAATATGTGAAGAGTGAAAATGAGCCCAATTTTCCATAGTGTGTGTAGTTCCTTTCTTAGAAGGAAATGAGGCATGTTTCACTCTTTTAAGCCGTTAGATCACTTTCATTACCCAGCTACCAAATACACCGTAGGTTGTATCTAGAATACACTAGTTTTTATCCTAGAAGCCTAAAAAACTTAGTTTTGCTTCCCTGGCATGTCTTACTGGGAGGAAACTGGGAATGTAACAGATCAACTTCATAGAAATCGCTGTGGGTAATGGCACCCAGAAAAAAAGATGTATGCATAAGCACTGCGTTCATCTGAATGTAATTCCTTAACAAAAGACAGAATAAGGGAGAGAAAGAGAGTGATTTTCTGCAAAACACTGAAAGGCTAGGATTAATTTCAGGTGCAAAATAGAATCCTCCATGGCTTTTTTTTTTTTTTTTTAACAAGGCTGATAATGTGAATTTCTCCTGGGCACAGAAGTACTCAGTGGGAAGGTCAAATTGGTTGCTTCATTTGGAGACTAAGTCAGGGCATCAGTAGGACCTGTTGGGTGTATCTGAGAATTATCATGGCCAAGACGTAGTTTTCTCATTATTATTATTTTTTTAAACATTTATGAAGGATCCATATCTCTCTGACATGCTGGAGAAGGCCAGTAAGTGTTTGTTGAATTTGAGTTTAAAAGATTTTTGATTGTGGTGGTTGGGAAAATTGGAAGATGAGGGTGACTTTCTGTTGGTAGATATTTACTCAGACAGGAATTAGAACTGAAAGGGATCTTAACAGAAATGGAGTGCAAACTTCTCATTTTACAGAGGGAGAAGTGAGGTGAAGAGTTGTGAAGTAGCTTGGAGAAATCTCCTCTCTGGTTGGCGAAGCTGATGTTGTCTAGCAATGAAGCAAAACCTGGGCTGATGGGAGAGAACGACTTCTCTACCTATCTGTGCAGACCCCATGGTAGTCAAGAGCCTTCTTACACTTGCTCAGTATTTTGGGAGATGGCTGCTGCTGCTTTTTTTTTTTTGCATTTGTAGTTTTTTAAATTTATTTTTTATCAAATAATACAATGTTGTGTTACTTTCTGGTGTACAGCAAAGTGATTCATTTATACATATATATATATACACATATATATTCTTTTTCAAATTCTTTTCCATTATGGTTTATTATAGCATATTGAATATAGTTCCCTGTGTTATACAGTAGAATCTTGTTGTTTATCCACCCTATATATAATAGTTTACATCTGCTAACCCCAAATTCCCAATCCATCCCTCCCCCATCCACCCTCCCCCTTGGTAGCCACAGGTCTATTCTCTATGTCTGTGAGTCTGTTTCTGTTTTGTAAGTAAGTTCATTTGTGTCATATTTTAGATTCCACATATAAGTGATATCATATGGTATTTGTTTTTCTGTTTCTGACTTCACTTAGTATGATAATCTTTAGGTCCATTCATGTTG
Organism: Mesoplodon mirus; assembly: GCF_964341445.2. NCBI lineage: Eukaryota > Metazoa > Chordata > Mammalia > Artiodactyla > Ziphiidae > Mesoplodon > Mesoplodon mirus. The sequence goes on along the minus strand of NC_138977.1, from coordinate 10,811,327 downwards.
CTGCAAATGGCATTATTTCATTCTTTTGTATGGCTGAGTAGTATTCCATTGTGTATATGTACCACATCTTCTTTATCCAGTCATTTGTTGATGGACATTTACATTGTTTCCATGTCTTGGCTATTGTGAATAGTGCTGCTATGAACATACAGGTGCATGTATCTTTTCGAATTACAGTTTTGTCTGGATATATGCCCAGGAGTGGGATTGCTGGATCATATGGCAACTCTATTTTTAGTTTTCTGAGGAACCTCCATACTGTTCTCCACAGTGGCTGCACCAATTTACATTCCCACCAACAGTGTAGGAGGGTTCTCTTTTCTCCACACCTCTCCAGCATTTGTTATTTGTAGACTTTTTGATGATGGCCATTCTGACCAGTGTGAGCTGGTACCAGGAGATGACTTCTTGAAATGGCTTCTGTCATGTGCCATGCTGGCTTGAGAATACGTTAAGTCATGTCTGTAATACAAATTTAAAAAGTGTTTTTACAAGAAATACCTAAAAGATAATGATGGGGCACAAAGATGTGGTTTTCAAAATAGTTTGGAAACTCTAATTTATGTAATATTAGCTGAGGCACAATAATGGTGATTTATATTGTCAGCTTAAAATGAGTAAAGAAGCAATTGGCAGTTTGAAGATTTTACAACTCTTTAAATTTTCTTTGTTCTCTCTTACGATACTTGCATTTTTACAATTTATTGTTTATTATCTTCTTTTATAAAGGAGTTTGCAAAAGAAGGGAGAGTTGATGAAAGGATTTCCCTTCTAAGTAGCCCTGATAAAGACTTGTGGAGGAAAACTGAGCAACTGGCAAAAAGGAGGTTTAGGCTTATCTGCAAATCTCAGTAAGGTCACTCAGCACTATAACCAGAAAAACTGACAGAGGATGAGGGTATCTCTACAGTTGAAAAGTGCTTCCTGTCCAGCATGAATCAGCAAAGAAAGGTCGACCCTTTTATTCCTAACCTTTGATTTAATTGAGGACAGTGGGTTTCACTGGCCTTGGTAACAAAGTAAAAGAAAATAGAAAAAAACAAAGAGCACGGTCTAACAATCCTTTGTCAGCTGGATCCTTTCTCTGTTTGTACATATTCATACAGTTACATAAACTAGATTTGCACATATCACCAGAATATATGTAACACCAATGTCAGTTCAATACCACTGATATCCTGGAGTTGCTAAGATCTGGAAACTGTTGTTAGGAGATGTGTTTTGGCTGTTTCCCCTCCCTTGAAGTCTTTCAATCAAAAGAATGACAAGCACTCTGTTTAGAGTCAGTGACGGTGTCATTGATGAAAATGGTGGTTTTACTGGGTTCTCCCAGAGGCATCTGGAGAAGTAATTCAAACCTCTCTGGACCCTCTGAGATGGGCTGTCCCAGGTCATCAAGGATTGTCAATTGGAACATCTCAACACACACTCCTGGAGCGAAGACCAGTTTTTGGCTAATGCCAACATAGTGTAGTCCCGCTAGTGGGAAAGGAAAGCCAAGAGTGAGACTGCAGAATTCACTGCCAGAAGTTTTCCTTCAGAGAAAAAAAAATTCAGAGAATGTCTGTAGCATTCTTCTATGTACACAGCACTTTCAGACGCATATTTTTTTGGCTTGATCCTCAGAAAGGGGAAATTTCCATGTTCTACCAAGTGCCGCAATAGCCAGTGATCTGTCACCACATGCTCTCCATCACCTTCCAAGCACTTCCACAAAAATCCCACTATAGACTGACGGCTCTCTGAAGGCAAATTCAATTTGCAATGAAAGCGTTTCCCTTTTCTATTTGGAACTGTTAGGATGATGATCATGACTTTTATTTTGACTAGGTTTCACTCATTCACCTTTGCCAGACCTCTGGTTTAACCTTACAACATTCCGCTCTATTTACCCGGCCATGAAGGTTCTGCTATTTTCTGGGTTATTAATCATTTTGCAAGCTGGCTCACCTGGTCATATCGCTTCTTTGCTACTTATTTAAAAAGTCATCCAATGTCATGACAAATTATAATTAAGAGACTAAAATAGGAAACCCTGAGTGATATAGATAAATATATAAATAAATGGAGGAATAGAATATTTACATTGTCTTAAAGTATCTCTCCACAAAAGTCTTCTTAATTGCAAAGGAAGAAAAGTAACTTTATAGTAAAGAAACCTGGCAGGTACCACTTTAACCAAGTGGTCAAAGTTAATACCACCAACAGTGGGATAAATTGAAATTGTGTGCAGTTGGGTAGAATGCAATGAGAATGCAGTACCATCTCTGTGATATTCCTGCTGGAGATGCATAGCCTGAATCTGATTATGAGGAAACATCAGACAAGCCCAAACTGGGGGATATTTTACAAAACTGGTTTGTAATCTTTTTTTTAAAATTTTTAGTTTATATTGGAGCATAGTTTATTTACAATGTTGTGTTAGTTTCAGGTGTACAGCAAAGTGATTCAGTTGTACATATACATATATCTATTTTTTTCAGATTCTTTTCCCATATCGGTTATTATAGAATACTGAGTTCCCTGTGCTATAGAGTAGGCCCTTGTTGGTTATCTATTTTATATGTAGTAGTGTGTATATGTTAATCCCAAACTCCTAATTTATCCCTTCCCCCTGGTTTGTAATCTTGAAAAATATCAAAGTCATGAAAGTCAAGGAAAGACAAGGAACTGTCCAGATGGAAGAAAACTGAAAGACATGATGACTAAATACAATGTGTGATTCTGAACTGGATTGTTTTGCTATGATTTGGGGGACAACGGGTGGAACTTGAATGACGTCTGAAGATGAGATTGTGGTAACGTATCAGTTAATTTCCTGATTTTATGCTTGTACTGTGAGTATAGAGGAGAATGTCTCTGTAGGAGTTGCATTCTAAGTTTTTTGTTTGTTTGCTTGTTTGTGGTACGTGGGCCTCTCACTGTTGTGGCCTCTCCCATTGCGGAGCACAGGCTCTGGACGCGCAGGCTCAGCGGCCATGGCTCATAGGCCCAGCCGCTCCGCGGCATGTGGGATCTTCCCGGACTGGGGCACGAGCCCGTGTCCCCTGCATCGGCAGGCAGACTCTCAACCACTGCACCACCAGGGAAGCCCAACAAATATATATAGAGTGAGAAATAGCTCTGTCTGAAAATTACGAGAAAGAAAGGAAAGCAAGAAAAAAAAAAGAGCAAAACAACAAAAGAACTTTAAGGATCATTACTGGTATCCTGTACAGTATGATGTGATATATTCCCTCAAGTGTTATAACACGTTAATTCTCCTAAGAGCAAGCTCTGGGCTGTAAAGCTGCCTTTAGTTTCCTTAACTGTTTCTGGGGTACATGTTGAAACTGGGTTCATGTTTTCATAGATACATTTTCTCTTTTTGTCTTGTCAGTTCATGTAGGTTTTAGACTGCTGAGTTTTATTTGCAGGATTTGTGTTTTTATTTAGTTTTTATCTTTACATATTCTCATGCGTCTTGGTTGTATACGATGCTAATCCTTAACTCTGCTGCCTGTCCACATCCCAGGAGACTAAAATGTCCCTGTTAGCAAATGAAAAAATGTGGGTATCAACGTAGATGGAAATTTCCCTTTCTTTTTCTGAATCCTGTGCTTTTTATGTTTTTTTTTTTTTTTTTTTTTTTTTTTTTTCTGGTAAAGCAGCTGACAGGCTCACCAGAGGAAGTGGTATTCAGAACCATTTAGCTCCACTGCCAACCAGGCTTTGATTGTCCACATCAAGAAAGGCAAAAGGAAGTGGGACATGAGGACATGCTGCTTGAAGCCAAGGAAAATGTCCAAGAATCAGAAGTGAGACTGTCCTACCCTCCTAGGAGCTAACAGATTCCTGGATTCACCCAGGAGTTGGGACCTGCTCAGCCATCACAGGTATGTCTTGATCTGAAATACTGTTTATGAGCAGCTTATGGTATCTACAAATGTTCTCAACTTTGGAAGATTAATTTGGTCCCAGGCAAGTGGTTAATGAACAAATCATAAAGGTCGCTGAATGAATATTCTATTTATTTTATAAAGAGCAGAAGTCATTCTATGTGCCCAGGTAGGAGAAACTTTAAATCAGAGCCCATCCACAAAGACTAGGCATGCTACACTGACAGACTAGACCTTACCCTATACTCATGTCATGATAATGATACATTTTAAAATGGCCCGCTCACCTTCTGCTGGTGCCGGCTCTGTCTTCCTGGAGTGCACGGTGACAGAGGACACTCGGGAAAGGTCAGTGCCTGTTCTCCAGACACAAACCTCCATGGAGCCAGCACTTTCATCAACACCAAAGTGCAGGGCAGGCTCTAGGGAGACATAAAAGGACAAACGAAGACTGCTTCAGCCTCCCAGGCCCCCTCTCCTTTGGCCCTGTGGGAGCCTGGGTGTTTGTCACAATCATCAGACATGACAGTTCGCACAGGCTCGACGAAAAACAAGCAAAACACACACAAAAAAACACATCAAGGAGTCACATGCCATGGCTTTGATTCCAGGAAGTGCAGTGAGATAAAATCAGTTAGAATTCTATTCATTTTTCTGCTTTAAGAGATATCTGTGGGGCCTCCCTGGTGGCGCAGTGGTTGAGAGTCCGCCTGCCGATGCAGGGGATACGGGTTCGTGCCCCGGTCTGGGAGGATCCCATATGCCGCGGAGCGGCTGGGCCCGTGAGCCATGGCCGCTGGGCCTGCGCATCCGGAGCCTGTGCTCCGCAACGGGAGAGGCCACAACAGTGAGAGGCCCGCATACTGCAAAAAGAAAAAAAAAAAAAAAAAAAAAAAAAAAAGAGATATCTGTGGCACAAAGAAATTTCCCAATTGGGAAAAACTGGCCAACTAGCTTGTAACCCAGGTAAAGTCAGCTATTGTTTGGGAAAAGATGGTGGGGAATTCAGGAGGCTTTTTCTCAGGAGAGAAGTGCCTTTCATGTTGAGGGGCAGTCCAGGGGTCTGAATTTGGGGGCTGCGGCTATGCCTTTTACCATAACATTTGCTTATTACAAAGATAGAAATTCTGGGGATCTTGTTAGCTGAGATGCCAGAAATGCTACCCCCAGAGGCAGAAAAGCCCGCCCCCCCGAAAGAGAAGGCTGAAGGCAGCTGGGGCGGGCATCAGACTCTGAGGGTACGTGGAAGAGAACAGCACATCTGATGGGAGGAAAAGCTTGACAATGAGAAAGTCAAGATTCAGCCAAGCAGACAAACCCATCCATCTCCAGTTCTCCCAGTTCTAAAAAGCAGCCTATGAACTTAGCTGACTCTTCAAGGCTTACACAAGGTTTAGCTGTTACACTAGATAGACTGTCACGAAAAAGGTTTGGAAATGAATGTTTTTCTTTGGACTGTGAAATCCAGAGGCAAACAAATGTAAACACCAGGCAGCAGCTTCACCATGGAGGCATGACTCCTGAGACAGTAAATGGAAAATCAACATTACAGAGATGATACCTTGGGAAACACAATGCAACGTAGAAGCATATTGGAATGAAGTTTACATTTTGGAAGGTAGAAAGCCAAAGTAATAAGTACTATTTGCTCAGGATGTATTTTAGTAGATCTCTTTGTGCTGTGGAGAGTTTTACCAAAACTTTGACCATGGTGTATAAGAGCTCCCATAATCTGACTTGAGTCCATTCTTTCTGGAGTCATAATGTATGACACCTGACCCTGTGCCCTGTGTTCCAGTTACACTAGCTCTCCATGAGCCAGCACAGCACATGGTCATGGCCTCCATCTTCGCTGGTGATGTTCTCTGAGCTGAAACTCCCTTCCCAACATGTTAATTTCACACAGTCCTTCTGTAAGACTTTGATTGGGTTACCTGCTTTGGGAGGCCATATATGCCCTTAAGAGGTTAGTTGTTCCTTACCCCGTGCTCCCCTGACAGTTTGCATTGCTCTATAACTGCAGTGATGGGTCACACTTGCTAGTTGCTGTCTTTAGGTGCACTGCAGGTAGGGGCCTGCACTCAGAGAAGGGTGGGGTGATCATCCTCTCTTTTTTTTTTTTTTTGCGGTACGCGGGCCTCTCACTGTTGTGGCCTCTCCCGTTGCAGAGCACAGGCACCGGACACGCAGGCTCAGCGGCCATGGCTCACGGGCCCAGCCGCTCTGCGGCATGTGGGATCTTACCGGACTGGGGCACGAACCCGTGTCTCCCGCATCAGCAGGCGGACTCTCAACCACCGTGCCACCAGGGAAGCCCCCATCCTCTCTTTTGACCCAGAAGTTTCACTCAATTTCCCCACTGTTGCTAATAGATGTTTCTGATACCTCCAAGCCTGGGACAAGAAAGAGGGAAGAGGGGCAAGGGGAGCAGGAAAGGTCTTTCTTGATGGGTTTTTATCACGGTGATCACATTCTCGGATCTTAGAAGATGGAAGAAAGCGGATTCTGTTTCTCATGGGCACTTTTGTGTGTTCTTTGGAGATCTCTTGTTCCCATAGTTGGGTATTTCTCATCTGCAATTCCCTTGATGAGGGTGACCACATCCCTATCCTGGCTGGTCACTTAATTCTTCCTCAACCATCAGCATTCGGCAATACTTGTGCTGGGGATTGTTCATCCCTCTAGATGGCGCTTTTGGACAAGACCTAAGATGGTTCCATTCTGGCTCTCTATTGTGTGCATGGCTCACTTCTGGTCCACGGCAACCCTCCTGCATCCTTTGCCTTGATAAACCCTAGGAATACTGCCTAATCCTAATGCACTCCCTCTTTTTTGCTCATCCATCAAAGCAGCCAATCAGCTTATCTCCTACACTGAGACTTTCCAGGTAGAGCCAGACCCCAGTTCTCTGTATCCGCCACAGTGTAGGTGACACACATTACACTCCCCAAATGGCCTTGTGATTTAGCACCTCTTTGAAAAGCTAAAATATTAAAGCCACCATTCTTATACACCATTCTTTGTTTTTATCAGAGCTCTAGAAGCATCTCAAGATCAGGGACCACATTCCACACGTCTTTATGTCTTTATATCCTTAGAAGCACATCGGCTGGTATATTATAAGTACTCAAGAATTTGTCAAGTGGATAATTTTAACTCACTTCTGATATACTTTGAGCTTATTACAAAAGTGTTTTTTTTTTTTTTTTTTTTTTAAGCTGGGACCAAGTGATCTTTTTTAGCACAGAAATTACTCTGTGTGGTATTGGGGAAGGGAGAGAGGTAAGAAAGATTAAAAAAAAATTTGAGTTATGTTACTGTTCAGAGAAAAAATGTAAGAATCAAGCTTCTCTGAGTACAGTAAGATACACGATGTAAGAGGAGAACAAGTGTCACTTAGAAAAAAAATCATGAAACTCTTCTGAGATGCTCTGTATATTGAGCATCAGGAAGTTTGTTGAAATAGAGAAAAGAGCACTATCTCCAAGTCGTCTTCACCCTAGCTCTGTCTAAAAAAACTGAGGTGCTGGCAATAATTCTTAAGGGCGGGCAATTATGAGAGTATGATGTTTTGACCACATGATACTTATGTTAAATGGATGCTATAGATGTGTTTTTATCTCCTTTAAGAGAGAATGTTCTTTAAATGGAAATAAGAAAGAAATATGACAAGGTAAAGCTTTCAAAAGAGATATGACCATCATTTAAAAATGAGTTCAATGTCCAGATTCAGAGAAATTTCATGCCAAGATCCAAAGAGGACTTGCAGGTGAAGTGACAGAAATACTGTTGGTAAACTTGGACAAACTACCCGAAACAGAATGGAGGCCAAAAGATGGAAGACTGGAAAATGTTTTTTTCAGTTACCTCAGAAGAGAAAATAGATTCTGGAAACAAACTGGTAAGCTTGATTGCTAGAAAAATTCTGGAACAGCTTATTTAAACAGTTTCTGAATTTTTGGATAAGAAAGAGGTTATTATGCTTATGAGTTAATATCAGTTCTTTAACATCTAGTTTCATGAAATCAAATTTAATTTTTTTTTTGTTTAGTTAAACAGACATCTATTGGACATCCTCTATGTGTTCTAAATGTGCTAGTTACTGGGGATGTAAAGAGATGTGCGTCCTAGTGGTTGAGGTTATTTCTGGTGTAATAGGGCAGCCACACCGATGCCAATCAGCTAAACCCTGAGTGCTTTGACAAAAGAAGGAACCAACCTCAAGGCTCAGAGTGGGGAGTCTTGGGAGAAATAATGCTGTACTAGACTCAAAGAATGAATGACAAGTGATCCATGAGAAAGGGGGGAAGAATGTTCCCAGCGGAGTGGCTAATATGAAAAAAGGCACAGGGGCATGACACAGCCTAGCGTTTGGGGAGGAATACAAGAGTGTGTTTCTTAGAAACGTGTAAGGTGAGAAGAGATGAATGAGGGAATGAGTTTAGAGAGGAAGGTAGAAGCCAGATCCTGCAGAGACTTGGATCCATTTGAAATAGATGGGACTTCACTTTCTAGACTCTCCGTAGAATGTGGAGACCAATTTTAAGCAGTGGAAACGTGGTTGGTTTTCTGTTTTCTGTACATCTGTCCAACTTCGGTGTGGGCCACAGACTGAAGGGAGAGTTAGGGCTACTGATCAGGAAGCTGTTGCAATTATCCATGTGAGACAGAGGATGGTTTGCACTTGTACTAGGGATGGAGTGGAAGAGATGGATGTAATAAGTGTCCTGAGCAGCATCCAGTGATTGGATGCAGGTGGCTTCTAGGATGCCCTGCACTCACAGCTTCAGGAGAGTGGGGCTGGGTTAGTATGATCACGTCTATAGCACAACCAACCGTTTCAGCTCAAGTTCGCTCAGCATAGAACCGAGGAAAGATAAAGCAGCCAAAAGAATTTGAAAAATGGGCTGTCTGTTTCCAGCCATGTTAAGAGAAAGAATATTTTCACTATGGACCTTGAGGGTCTAGGACCCTCAGCAATTATTTTTGGCCAAGCTAGTGGTGGTTCTATTGGCTTGACGGCATTGCTAGGATCCCATTCCCATGCTCATCAGCCCTTTAAGGAGAGGGTATCAAGCAGAGGATGCTGGTTTTTCCTAAGCTGAGCAAAGTGCTCGATCCTCAATAAATGTTACAGAATCTGAATGCAAGCTCCCTGGATCCAATAATTATTAACAGTGACTTTCTCAGAACAGTATGCAGCAACTAAGTTTGTTTACACTGAACAAAGACTCTTCCATCACTATTTCTGTACATGATTTTTTTTCTCCCATTGAAAAGCCTTCATGAGTTTGAGAATAATTAAGGATCAAGTCAGATGTAATAGAAGGCAGGGAAAAGAGCTTATTTGACTTTGGGGTCCTATACTAAGCGCACGGTAGGACACTATGAATGTTTTTTGAGTTGCTTGTTAAAAATCTACTAAAACCATTTCAAACAATATTGGAAGTAAACAATTGGGTCGTACACTGAATTCTGTGTTAATTTTCTTCCTTTATTTGCTGTATTTTTTTCTTTCTTTTTCTATTTGGCATTGGAAATGTCTGCAACTTCTGAACGTAGGAAGATTTAAAACAACTAAGATTTTAAAGTAAAAAGTAAGTGGTGGTATGGCAGGGCTCAAGGAGGAAATATGTCCTCAAGAAATAGATATTAAGACATATTTATTTTTGTACATTCCTGCTTTTAGCTCTTCCTACAGGTTAGTCTGTTTTAGCTCATCTTACTTATTTTGTTGTTCACATAATGACTTTGTAGTTCATATAATACTGTGGCACTAACAATTCATTTCAGGTGTTTCCGGCTTTAGGTTTTTTTTTTAAATTTATTTTATCCAAGTATAGTTGATTTACAATGTGTTAATTTCTGCAAAGTCACACACATATATACTTTTTCATATTCTTTTCCATTATGGTTTATCATAGGATATTGCATATAGTTCCCCCACAGTAGGACCTTGTTGTTTATCCATCCTATATATAATAGTTTGTACCTGTTAGTCCCAAACTCCTAACCCATCCTTCCACCACCACTGCCCCCCCATCCCCTCCACTGCTTGGCAACCACAAGTCTGTTCTCTTTTTTTTTTAATTAATTTTTATTGGAGTACAGTTGATTTACAATCTTGTGTTAGCCTCGTTTTATGGATTGGGAAACTGAGCCCCAGTAGCTCCACTTGCCCGAGGTTACGTGGGAAGGTAGTGGTATCCCAGACTCAGAGGCCAAGTCTTCAAGCCCCCAGTCCTGGCTTTTCTCACTCTATCATTTCACTTCCCCATTCTCTTCTTTTTTTCTTCTTCCATTTCTTTCCTTGTGCACCTTGACCAGCAATTAGGTCCAGCAGAGAATGAGCACAGATATTGTACTGGCATCACTCTTCGGCTACAGGAAAAGGTATGACAGTGAAGATAAAAGGAAGTTAAAGCTATAGATATACCGATTTCAACTTTTTCATGTTAATTCCTCATCACCCTAGAAAACTGAGAACTGGTTATAAAAGGAAAGAGCTACTATGAAGCAGAGTATGTAGAACAATGTTAAAAAAGTCCCTACATCCATAACTTTGCTTCTTTCTCTCTCATTTTGCCCGGCAAACAACTTCTGGGTCTCGAGAACTTGGTTCAGGCAAACCTGTCCCAACCTCTCAGTGAGAGATAGCTGCTCTAGCTATAATGCTAATCAGAACCCTGATATTTAAAAAATTCTAATCTTTCAAATAGGCTTTAAAAAGCCACATAACTCCATATTGTCATTCTTTTCTTTCAGAGTGTTTCTATTCCTCTGTTTGCCTCTTATATTTATCAAATAGACTTGACTAGGCAGTGATTCTTCAGAATCTCAAACAGTTAAAATTACTCCTATTTCCTTCTCTTCTGTGGAGAAAACAACAGATACTTTATATATAAGATTGTGAGTAACATCTCTCTCTCCAAAAATCTACATAATCAAGATTAATATTCCTAGTAGACACTCCCTAATATCTCTTTGGTTTAACAGAAAATATAATACAAATTCCAAATTTCTATGGAGTATACTGAAAATTCACATACTTTATTGTTTTTTTGACTTGAACACTTATAGGTTATTACAAAATATTTAGTGCAGTTCCCTGTGCTATACAGTAGGTCCTTGTTGCTTATCTATTTTATATACAGTAGTGTGTATATGTTAATCCCAAACTCCTAATTTATCCCTCCCCCCGCCCCTTTCCCCTTTGGTATCCATAAGTTTGTTATCTATGTCTGTGGGTCTATTTCTGTTTTGGAAATAAATTCATTTGTATCATTTTTTTTAGATTCCACATATAAGCGATATCACAAAATATTTGTCTTTGGCTTACTTCACTTAGTACGATAATCTCTAGGTTCATCCATCTTGCTGAAAATGGCATATTCCATTCTCTTTTACAGCTGAATAATACTCCATTGTATATATTTACCACATCTTCTTTATCCATTCATCTGTCGATGGACATTTAGGTTTCTTCCATGTCTTGGCTATTGTAAATAGAGCTGCTGTGAACATAGGGGGTGCATGTATCTTTTCAAATTACAGTTTTCTCTGGATATATGGCCAGGAATAGGATTGCAGGATCATATGGCAACTGTACTTTTAGTTTTTAAGGAACCTTCATACTGTTTTCCATAGTGGCTGCACCAATTTACATTCCCACCAACAGTGTAGGAGGGTTCCCTTTTCTCCACACCCTCTCCAGCATTTATTAGTTGTAGACTTTTTGAAGATAGTCATTGTGACTGGAGTGAGATGATACCTCATTGCAGTTTTGATTTGCATTTCCCTATAATTAGTGATGTTGAGCATTTTTTCATATGCCTGTTGGCCATCTGTATGTCTTCTTTGGAGAAGTGTTTTTTTAGATCTTCTGCCTGTTTTTTGATTGGGTTGTTTGTCTGGTATTGAGCTGTCATACACATTATTTTAAGAAAAAAATAGTTATCTTAATTCTAAGGGGTCAATTTTTGAAAATAAATTACACAATGAAGAATGCATAGACTTCAGAGTCTATACTTATTCTTAGCCCTTGAGACATGTGAAAATATCTTTAGGAACTGAACTTAGTCCTTGGCAATTTCTTTATTTTTTTCCCAAGGCTTTGATGGCTAGCCTCTTTCCCCCCCTTTATTTATTTATTTATTTGGCTGCATTGGGTCTTAGTTGTGGCCCACGGGATCTTCATTTGAGGCATGGGGGATCTTTTTGTTGTTGTTATTGCAGAGCACGGGCTTCTCTCTAGTTGTGGTGTGCGGGTTTTCTCTCTCTAGTTGAGGCGCGTGCGCGCTCAGTAGTTGTGGCACACGTGCTTAGTTGCCCTGCGGCATGTGGGATCTTAGTTCCCTGACCAGGGATCGAAACTGGGTCCCCTGCACTGGAAGGCAGATTCTTTACCACTGGACCACGAGGGAAGTCCCAGCAATTTCTTTTTCTTAGTGGACCAAAACTGGCCTATTGTACCATTCTGAGATCTTGTCCACAGGGTGGGATATTAACAAACAAACCCATTTAGGAGACCAAACTAACAAAAACCAAACCAACTTTTAATCACATTCATATTTTCCTTTGTTCTAGAACAATATAATACATGATAAATTTGCCATCCCCAACTAAAGAGCATATACACTCTTCAAACTCTGCTCCATCTGGTTTATCGCTTGACATAGCTCAGTTTCATGGAAGCTCTGTGCTGTATCTATAAATTCACACCAATTCTGGGTCTGTAACAGCAGCCCAGTCTAATCCTGTCTAGATCTGAACACAGCAACCCATAGCCACTCAAATCCTGACAGAGGCGTGTTTGAGAGATGAAGTGGTCAAACTGATTTGAGACTTACAATAAAATAGTCTGATCCCGTCCCTGTCTTTATCAACATTTTCTCTTGAAAGTGCCTCTTGTAGAAAGGACAACTGAGACCTAAAAAAAGTAATACTAGGGCTTCCCTGGTGGCGCAGTGGTTGAGAGTCCGCCTACCGATGCAGGGAACGCGGGTTCGTGCCCCGGTCCGGGAGGATCCCACATGCCGCGGAGTGGCTGGGCCTGTGAGCCATGGCCGCTGAGCCTGCGCGTCCGGAGCCTGTGCTCCGCAACGGGAGAGGCCACAACAGTGAGAGGCTCACGTACAGCAAAAAAAAAAAAAAAAAAAAAAAAAAAAGAATCCCCATGAGTTAGAAACTTCTGCTCCAAAAACATCAAATATACCTTGTGATATAAGCTGAGGTCTCTGGTGATGGTCTGGACAAATCCCTTATTTAATAGTGAAGAGTCTCCAAGGAGGACTGATGTGTGATTTCCAGATTGCTTTCATAAAGATGCTTTAGCAGTTGGGCCTCAAGCCTTATTAGGGCAATTTACCCAGTAGTTGTGTTATAACATCTTTATGAGGAACATTAGAGGTAGATTATGGGGCAGAATGGAATGTCTTACTGAGTATGGGTTTAATTCTCCAAAATTCAAGCTAGAACCAAAGGATTCATCTCAGACTAACTGAGCATGATGTTGTGTTGGTAAAGGTTTAACAAACAAAACAAAACACACAAAAGTACCACAGCCAGTTTCACTATCAATGTGAAGTCACTGAATCCAGTGTTGGAAAGAGATGCACCCAATTGTTTCTCAGGAGCAGTTATTGGCTGGATCCAGCAAGCCACTCCATCCATACTGACAGTGGCATAGATTTTCCCTCACCCATGCCCATCTCAGACATCACTGGGAGTCTGATAATCTCTGAAACTATTTTAAAAATTAATTGTTTCTTTACAGAGGGTATATATGGCTCAGTCTTTGCAGCTTCAGAGTACATTTGCTTTGTAAAAATCATAAATGATGCTTAAAGTCAGAGAGAAAGTTCTATCAAGAAGCTACATTAAAGGGTAATTGAATCACTCTATTATGGCATATGATAACTTTATGAGCTGGCTAGGGTACTTTATCGATGTGGAAATTGAGGCAGGGAACACCCCAGTGTCTTGTCCAGGAGTCAAATTCCCATTTCCTGATACAGCATTCATTCATTCATTCATTCATTGATTTATTGATTTATTGATTGATTGATTGCAGTACGCGGGCCTCTCACTGTTGTGGCCTCTCCCGTTGCAGAGCACAGGCTCCGGACGCGCAGGCTCAGCAGCCATGGCTCACGGGCCCAGCCGCTCTGCAGCATGTGGGATCTTCCCAGACCCGGGCACGAACCCGTATCCCCTGCATCGGCAGGTGGACTCTCAACCACTGCGCCACCAGGGAAGCCCGTCTTTTTTTTTTTTGAGGTCACATTTTAGGTCTTCTCAATAAGACCTACTTTTAGTGTGTGTGTGTTTTTAATGCTTTTAACAATCAGGTAATATAATTCATTAATGCATAAAATCTTTTCCAGCTTCATTCAACAAACATTTGATTCATTTATTGAGCAGATATCATGGTAAGACACAAGGCTGGACACTTAATATGTTGAGAAAAAGAAGCTACTCGTCCTGCGTTAACTCTTAAAATAATATTTCCACTGAAATTTCCTGAGCTGGGTATGTGGGTATGTGTGTGTGCACTTCTGTTATATTATTGTTATTTGCCATGCAGTTTGGGACATAAAAATATACACATATGCATCATCAGAATAGTCACTGAAATACGAGTATGAATACTGGTCATCTCTTGTTGATGGAATTATGTGTACTATTTTTTTGGGGGGCGGGGCTTTTCATTAGGCATGCATTGTGTAGTTAACATATATGTGTTTGTTTAAAAATATAAAATTTTGAAGTGGGTTGGTCCTACTCACAGAGTCAAGTGGAGAACTGAAGTAATTCTCTGGATTAAACCACATTTAATAGACTCAGATCTCTCCTCTGTATCATATATACATACACGCACAAAATTTCTTCCTCTCAGTAATGGAAGCAAGAAGGAAAAATATTGTAGTAGACCATCCTTTCTTCTTTTGGAACTATTACTAAGAGTTTACCCATAATTCAATGTTGAATTATCTAGCTAATCATTTGTTAATTTTTTTCTTCTTTATTTTCCTGCCTTTGGAAAACACTTGTCCCGAGTTACAGAGGAGAAAGACCAGTGATAATTTTCATTCTGCCATTTTACCTCCCTATGGTAGTCTACTCTCTGGACATCAATTGATTCTAAAGGTTGTCATCATGGAGGAAGTTAAAAGTGAATTACAGTTATTAATGTCATGTGAAAAACCTGATACGTTAGGACTGAGTTATTCAGTAACGTTCTCTATTTTCCCATTCTGGGCAGCCTGTTCATATCCATCTAGGAATCCAAATCCCATTTTATTCTTCAAGAGTCAGCTCAAGGGCTTCCCTGGTGGCGCAGTGGTTGAGAATCTGCCTGCTAATGCAGGGGACACGGGTTCGAGCCCTGGTCTGGGAGGATCCCACATGCCGCGGAGCAACTAGGCCCGTGAGCCACGACTACTGAGCCTGCGCGTCTGGAGCCTGTGCTCCGCAACAAGAGGCCGCGATAGTGAGAGGCCCGTGCACCGCGATGAAGAGTGGCCCCCGCTTGCCACAACTAGAGAAAGCCCTCGCACAGAAATGAAGACGCAACACAGCAAAAATAAACAAATTAATTAATAAAAACTCCTACCCCCAACATCTTCTTTAAAAAAAAAAAAAAAAAAGAGCTCAAATCCTGCCTCCTCCAAAAAGCTTAATTGTTTGGAATGATGGTGATCTTTCCACTTTCTTAGCTCAGAACTCTGTTTTGGCCATGTACCCTCACATCTGGCTTTCCTAATTGATTTATGTGTTTAAGTGTTGTTATCAACAAAACGGATCAGATACCTCATTCATTGGGTGGTGAGGGCAGTGTTTTCTATTTTTGTCTGCCGGAGTGCAAAGCGTGTAGAACAGTATTTCTCAAATTGTGTTTCAAGAAAACTAGAATTCAAGGATTTTAAAGGATATTCTTTGGGCACCACCAATTAAAAAAAAAAAAAAAGGTCTATGGTCTAATTTGAGAAAACCAGATAAACTAAGTTAAACAGGTTTTTTTTTTCTTTTTTTTATTGAAATATAGTTGATTTATAATACTGTGTTAGTTTAAACAGGTTTCTTTATAGGAGAATTTCTCAGGAGCCTTAATAAGCTAATGTGAATTATGATGCTTCAAAGGAAGGGAGATATTTGAAGTTTTCTAGACTTACTTGGTCCATGGAAAGCTTACTGACCCTGTTGTAGAAATTCTATTTTATTTTCTGTTATGCAGTTTGGGACCTGCTGATACAGGAGATTCTTCATAGATTCTTGTGGCATTTAACTAAGACTTCCTTCCTGATAGTTAAGTCATGCACTTCTAGGGGATCCCTGAAGTATTTCAACTCTCATGATAGTCGATGTGTCTAATTAACATTCAAATATGAATACTAAAATCTTCTTTTAGGGACTATTCTTCTACTATCACAAAAAGAGGCAACAAATAGCACGATCACTGGCTAACATTTTTTCCTTTTTAATTTCTCTGGGGAGATATTTGCTGAATGAATGAACCAATAAATGAGTAGAATGAGCCGATGAATTCAAGTCTGTGATGCACAAGTATAACAGAACTTTGTGGAACACATGCTAAAAACGAATCCGTTGGTTGGTTCCCAATGGCCACATCTAGGGCGAGGGATATATGAGGTCTCCACCTGATCCGGTGGGGAGCTCCCAGAAAATTGTGAGAAGATGTGGCCTGGAATGAGTCCTGAGGATTAGCCATTTGGGGGCGAAGCTGCGCCATATTTAGTGTGCAGAGAACTAAGAGTGAGGACTTGGGCCTTTGTTAAAGGAATGTTGGCAAACCTATATCCCTTTCAAAAATCCTAAGAACAAAGGAAAAATGACTGCCTTGGACTGATTTACTTAACTTTAAACCCTAAGTGGGATTGAATGTGTCCAGTGGCTTATGGAGCTTGAGAGAGGTATAAAATGCCTGAAATGGACCCAGGAACCCATATTAGTTAATAGGTCATACTAATAGGAACCACATACCATCTTCAGCGTTCACAATTTCAACAGTTGCCATTTCTGGAAACTCCAGTGCAGCCCTGACAGGGTTTGTCAGAATGATCTGGAAGGTCTCTGAAGCCTCATATTCATTGTCTGATAGAATTCTCACTCTCCACGTGGCTGTAGTCTGTCCGGGATTGAATTTGACCTGTTTCTGGCCCTTTCCTTTAAAATCTATATCTTTATTTGCAGTTTCATCTTTGGTTACAATGCCTAAACAAAAATCAGGAAACTATAAATATATAAACAAGTGACGGATGGGATATTCTTTCACATCTATTGTTTTTCTATTGTTGATGAAAAGCAAATAACACAGAAATTGCTTCTTTTAATGTTCCTAGAAGGCACTTATAAACTATACTTTTGTGTGTGGTTTTTTTTTTTTTTTTTTTTGCGGTACACGGGCCTCTCACTGTCGTGGCCTCTCCGTTGCAAAGCACAGGCTCCGGACACACAGGCTCAGCGGCCATGGCTCACGGGCCCAGCCGCTCCGTGGCATGTGGGATCTTCCCGGACTGGGGCAGGAACCCGTGTCCCCTGCATCGGCAGGCAGACTCTCAACCACTGTGCCACCAGGGAAGCCCTTTGTGTTTTTTTAAATCAAAATATAGCTGATTTACAATACTGTGTTAGTTTCACATGTATAGCAAAGTGATTCAGTTATACATATATCTATATATATTTCAGATTATTTTCCATTATAGGTTATTACAAGATACTGAATATAGCTCCCTGTGATATATAGTAAACCCTTGTTGCTTATCTATTTTATGTATAGTAGTTTGTATCTGTTAATCCCATATGCCTAATTTATCCCTCCCCACTCCCTTTCCCTTTTGGTAACCATAAATTTGTTTTCTGTGTCTGTGAGTCTGTTTCTATTTTGTACATAGTTTCATTTGTATTATTTTTTAGATTCCATATATAAGTGATATAATATTTGTCTTTCTTTGTCTGACTTACTTAACCAAGTATAATATTCTCTAGGTTCATCCATATTGCTGCAAATGGCATTATTTCATTCTTTTTTATGGCTGAGTAATATTCCATTGTGTATATATATATATATACACACACACACACACACATGCACACACACACACATATACGATGTGGTATATATATACCACATCTTCTTAACCCACGTGTCTGTTGATAGGCACTTGGGTTGTTTCCATGCCTTGGCTATTGGAAATGGTGCTGCTAGGAACATTGGGGTGCATGTATCTTTTTGAATTAGAGTTATAAACTATACTTTTGGCTAAGAGAGGGTGTCTAAGCAGAGGGGCTTGAAAGTGAGAGAAAAGCAGGGAAGGAGGAGTGACAGAAAAGAGAGAACAGAGAACAGGCATTCCCTTCTTTATTTTAGGAAATGTCTCTTGAGGGCATCTGATGTGCCAAACTCTGCCAGGTGCTTGGGATTCGGAGATGAGTAAGAAACTGTCCCAGCCCCAGAAAGCTCAGAGTCTAAAAAAGAAGACTCTAGAATGTGAATCCCATGGAGGTAGAGACCTTTGGCTGTTTGGCTCACTAATGAACTTCTGGTGACCACAACGGTGCCAGGCATGGAGTAGGTAGGCAATAAATATTTTTGAGTGACTATTTTGCAGCTGATCATTTCAATTTCTGCAGTCTCTGGGAGAATAACTATAGGTTATTTTCTCAGGCAGATCTTTCATCATAGTGGCTTGAGTTTTTAACGTATTTACTGTTTTTTTTTTTTTGTCTTTATCTACTGATGTGTTTCTTTTTTTGGTGATTTTTAAAACCATTTTTAAAATTGAAGTATAGTTAATTTACAATGTCATGTGTTTCCTGACTTTTGATGGTAAGAGAATTGTTAGTAATTTTCCAGACAGTTAAGGCACCGTAGGTGGAAATGGAGAGGTGGGGATAGATTTGAGCACTGCTAGGAAATAGGAATTAGCAACTTACTGAAGAAACTGAACAACAACAAAATAGTGTCAAAAATACCCACTGTGAGATACAAGGGTGACAGGTGCTAGCCCGTCAAGGCTGAATTGATCCTCCCCTTTCCACGGAATGTTCAAGAAGCATTCTAGTATCATCTGGTTTTGATTTAACATCCCAATGAATGCCTAATGGAGCATGAATACCCATGTCTCATCACTTTAGGTCTCATAAGGTTTACACTCTGCAGTTGTTCGAATGTGTGATATCAAATAATCCTGCTCTGTCACCAGCTATTGTGAAAAGCTTCATATAAAATGAGATTCATAGCTCCTTGTGCCATTTGCTCTGTCCCATTCTCAGAGAATCTGATATCATGTAAAAGACACCCAAAACTCTAAAGCGTGAAAATAATTTCCAGGATCGAAGAGCTGGTGTTGACTTTTCAAAACTGTTGCAGAAAGCCTGCATTAATACTAGTTTGGTAACTGAGAATGGAGGGCCAATTTTGAAGACCCTCCTTTGGTCACATGTTGAAGTGGAGAAGATAAGGAAGAGGGGGTGTGTCCTCAGCCACAGTTTATTTTTATTCATTTTTTAAAAATTGAAGTATAGTTGCTGTACAATATTATATAAGTTACAGGTGTACAATATAGTGCTTCACAATTTTTAAAGGTTACACTCCATTTACGGTTATTATAAAATATTGGCTGTATTCCCCATATTGTACAATATATCCTTGTAGCTTATTTTACTCCTAATAATTTGTAGAACTTCCTTCCCTATTCTGATAATGCTTCTCCCTGCTCTGATAACCACTAGTTTGTTCTCTATATCTGTGAGTCTGGTTTTTTGTTGTTGTTGTTATACTCACTAGTTTATTGTATTATTTAGATTCCACATATAAGTGATATCATACTGTATTTGTATTTCTCTGTCTGGCTTATTTCACTTAGCATAACGCCTTCCAAGTCCATCCATGTTGCTGCAAATGGGAAAATTTCATTCTTTTTTATGGCTGAGCAGTATTCCATTGCATATATGTATCACATCTTCTTTATCCATTTATCTGTTGATGGACACTTAGGTTGTTTCCATGTCTTGACAGTTGCTGCTATGAATATTGGAGTGTATGTACCTGTTTGAATTAGTGTTTTTTTTTTTTTTTTCTTCTGGATATATACTCAGGAGTGAAATTGCTGGGTCATATCATTGTTCTATTTTTAGTTTTTTGAGAAACCTCCATACTGTTTTCCACAGTGCTCAGCCACAGTTTAAATAGAGCTAGGTAGCACTGCTATATAAATTGTGCAGGCATGTGGCTATTTACTTAATTTTTGGTGGGTATCAGCTCTGTACGAGGTGCTAAAGATGTAATGCTGATTTGGGTCCAGCCACCACTACCTCTGAGGGGTTTAAAGTCCACTGGGGAGGTAAACAGGTGATTTCAATTCTGTTGGATGAGACTCATGAAAGAACAATGGTAGTTAACATTGAGTATTTAATGTGTGCTAGGGACTGTGTTAGATTGATTTATATCATTATCACATTTAATCCACAAATCTTGAGATGGATACTTTACAGATAAGGAAATTGAAGGTCATTAGGGTGTCAAAAAAAAAAAAAGAGTACATATCCGAGCAGGAGCTCAAATCCCACAGTTGTGTTGTTTCGTTTTCTTCTAGGTCCTGTGCTTAGACTACTAACCCCAGCATGGGGTGGGGTGAGGGGATTAAGAGCTCTTCCTAGAGCCCTGAGTAAGGTATTTTGTAGATTGTCTTCTGTGGTTTGATGTGGTTTTAAGTGGTATTTTATAGAACAAAAGAGTTGACTGTAGTTCACTTAACAATAAATATTGGGTGACTACCATATGCCCCAGGCTGTTTTGGGGAGTTGGCCATAACCCAAGATGTAGTTACTGCCGTTATGGAGCTGGAAATCTGCTGAGGAAGATAGACAGTGGACCTATGATGTATGTCAGGGATGGTTAGTGCTATGAAGAAACAATGAAGTAGGGCACAGGGATAGTGCATATGGAGGTGCTGGCTCAGATGGGGAGGCCAGGGCCACTTCCCTGAGAAGTTTAGGTAGTCTACAAACATCCAGATGGTTCTGGGCAGATATAAAAATACTTCTTGACATAATAACCCAAATCTTTGCCCATGAGAAATCCCCAAGATAAAGAATTGTGGAGACAGAACGCCACAAGAGAAAGGAGGCATGTTTCAGCTGAAGTTCTTGCAGAGAGTTCCACTGTGTGTTGACAAAGTAACCTTGGGGTAGACTGAGGCTGAGGGCCATGCAGAAATCAGGGTGCTCTTTGGCTGACCTCTTTTCCTGGGAGAACAGTCCTAACTGAGAAGCCTTGAGAGGAGACCTGGGAAAAGCTTGCCTCTCCTTGATTGCCTATTTCCAGATATCTCCTTCCTGGCTTCTCTACAACGTTTTTGATATGTTGGCAGGACTCAGATTGGACCCCAAATGTCTGGGAAAATCAAAATGCCCATTTGTAAAATGAAGACAAAACACCTCTATCTGTCTTCACAAAAGATTATGAAAAGAAAGGCAAAATGGGAGACTTCCCTGGTGGCTCAGTGTTTAAGAATCTGCCTGCTAATGCAGGGGACACGGGTTCGAGCCCTGGTCTGGGAAGATCCCACATGCTGTGGAGCAACTAAGCCCGCTCGCCACAACTACTGAGCATGCACTCTAGAGCCCATGAGCCACAACTACTGAGCCCGCTCGCCACAACTACTGAAGCCCACGCACCACAACTACTGAAGCCCATGCACCTAGGGCCCATGCTCCACAACAAGAGAAGCCACAGCAATGAGAAGCCCGCACCTGCAACAAAGAGTACCCCAGCTCACCACACTAGAGAAAGCCCGTGTGCAACAATGAAGACCCAATGCAGCCAAAAATTAAAAAAATAAAGACACTGATGATTAAATTTATTAAAAAACCCAGAAAAACGCAAAATGATCTCTGAAAGTTCTGGCAGCTAAAGGTGTTATAAAAATGTAAAGCATTATTAGAACAATTATTGTTGATTTTTAATGATAATGAGACGTAATATGTAGGCTTTACATATCCATTTACCCCAAAGAGGCATAGGTCTTTGTAGAACATAGAAAAATTTCACACTGTACATATATTGGAGGAATTTATAACCTAATAGGGTGAAAACAATTATACATAATCAAAAGAAGTAGCTACAACTAAACACAATAATGTATCATGTACTCGTAAATAATTTTTCAAAAGAAATAGCTAGAACTAAGCATAATAATGTATTCTATGCTTAAAAACAATTTTTAAAGAAACGGAGTGACGAGGATTGTGGTATGTGGCTATGAAATGTCTCTTCATTTTCCTGGAGTCCTTTGAGTTGAAAAAGGAAAGGGGGAAAATAGAAGGAGGAGAATAAATTGTTGTACATGAGCCTGTAACTTACATGGAGTGAAAACCATGGCATAATTTCCCATGCATTTTTTTAGAAGTTCCCCCAAATCTGTTATTGATTCTCTTCCAATCCATTCTCTTATAATTATTTTTAAGCCTAAATTTCATGTTTCTGTTACCTTTTGCCAACAACCAATCCAAAGTTACATACTGATAAATGATGTTTCTCCAAGGTGTCCTCTGCATGTCAGGGTCACTTCTAAGAATGTGGAGTCTTCCTCCACAATGTAATACTCTTTCTCCAAAGCAATCCAAGCCCAGGATAGATGGAAACATTGATTTGTTAGCTTATTTCCTCCTGTTGTTGACAGGGGTAAAAGAGATGTTAGATGGACTATTAGATGAAAAAAAAATGATTGGGGTTTGCATTTTGTTTCTGAAGTCAAGGGTTTTATTTTATTTTATTTTTTGATGAAAAGTGGATTTTATTAAAAGTACATACACACTTAGGCAAACATTTTTCCCTCTGGAAGGCAATAGATGCTATGCCCAGAATTAGCCCCTTTCCATTCCAACTCCCTTTGAATCTATATCTTCCCAGGACCAACTTATTACAGCAAGAGGCACCCTCGGCCAGAAACTGTACTGAACACCTGGCATAGACGTTAACTGATTCTTAGGTAACTTTGAGCTGAAACCCTTATGTTGAAGTCAAGGGTTTTAAAAATAAATGCTCCTCATTAAAAGGATCATACACCATGATCAAGTGGGGTTTATCCCAGGAATGCAAGGATTCTTCAATATATGCAAATCAATCAATGTGATAAACCATATTAACAAATTGAAGGAGAAAAACCATATGATCATCTCAATAGATGCAGAAAAAGCTTTTGACAAATTTCAACACCCATTTATGATAAAAAACCCTCCAGAAAGTAAGCATAGAGGGAACTTACCTCAACATAATAAAGGCCATATATGACAAACCCACAGCCAACATCGCTCTTAACAGTGAAAAACTTAAACCATTTCTTCTAAGATCAGGAACAAGACAAGGTTGTCCACTCTGACCACTATTATTCAATAGTTTTGGAAGTTTTAGCCACAGCCATCAGAGAAGAAAAAGAAATAAAAGGAATCCAAATTGGAAAAGAAGTAAAGCTGTCACTGTTTGCAGATGACATGATACTATACACAGAGAATCCTAAAGATGCTACCTAGAGCTAATCAATGAATTTGGTAAAGTTGCAGGATACAAAATTAATGCACAGAAATCTCTTGCATTCCTATACACTAATGATGAAAAATGTGAAAGAAAAATTAAGGAAACACTCCCATTTACCATTGCAACAAAAAGAATAAAATAAAATACCTATGAATAAACCTACCTAAGGAGACAAAAGACCTGTATGCAGAAAACTATAAGACACTGATGAAAAAAATTAAAGATGATATAAACAGATGGAGAGATATACCATGTTCTTGGATTGGAAGAATCAACATTGTGAAAATGACTCTACTACCCAAAGCAATCTACAGATTCAATGCAATCCCTATCAAACTACCAATGGCATTTTTCACAGAACTAGAACCCAAAAATTTCACAATTTGTATGGAAACACAAAAGACCCTGAATAGCCAAAGCAATCTTGAGAAAGAAAAATGGAGTTTGAGGAATCAGTCTCCCTGACTTCAGACTATACTACAAAGCTACAGTAATCAAGAGAGTATGGTACTGGCACAAAGACAGAAATATACATCAATGGAACAGGATAGAAAGCCCAGAGATAAACCCACACACGTATGGTCACCTTATCTTTGATAAAGGAGTCAAGAGTATAAAATGGAGAAAAGACAGCCTCTTCAATAAGTGGTGCTGGGAAAACTGGACAGCTACATGTAAAAGAATGAAATTAGATCAATCTATAGCACCATACACAAAAATAAACTCAAAATGGATTAAAGACCTAACTGTAAGGCCAGACACTATAAAAGCCTTAGAGGAAAACATAGGCAGAACACTCCATGACATAAATCACAGCAAGATCCTTTTTGACGCACCTCCTAGAGAAATGGAAGTAAAAACAAAAATAAACAAATGGGACCTGATGAAATTTAAAAGCTTTTGCACAGCAAAGGAAAACATAAACAAGACAAATAGACAACCCTCAGAATGGGAGAAAATATTTGGAAATGAAGCAACCGACAAAGGATTAATCTCCAAAATTTACAATTACATTTGGAATTACAATGGAAGTAAAAGCATCTCCTGCAACTGGGGACTGGTTGTTGTTACAAAGAACCACTTGTAGAAGCATGTAAACTAGGGCTCTCTGACTCACTTTCAACATATTGCCCAATATAATAGATATCAGATACCAAAGTGAGTGCAGGACAGACCACCATATGCAAACTTTGTAACAGAAAGCTTTACTAACCAATTCCACAACTACTGAACCCTAACATCAGATCAAGCATATCAAAAGCGGGCAGCACGTGGGCAAGAGAGGAGGATTTGTGAAGAGCGTACTTTTGAAAAAGCTGATGCACTGGGGGAAATCCCTACCACCACCCTAGAAGGGTGTGGACATGGGATGAGGCTGCAGCCTTCACCTCCAGCTTAGAGGTAGTAGACTCCATTGAACCTCTTGAGGAGTTGACATGTCCTCTGCAGTCAGAGACCCATGTGAACACATATGATGCGTTCCGTTATTTTTAAAAACATCTTTATTGGAGTATAATTGCTTTAAAATTGTGTGTTAGTTTCTGCTGTATAACAAAGTGAATCAGCTATACATATACATATATCCCCATATCTCCTCCCTCTTGCGTCTCCCTGCCACCCTCCCTATCCCACCCCTCTAGGTGGTCACAAAGCACCAAACTGATCTCCCTGTGCTATGTGGCTGCTTCCCACTAGCTATCTATTTTACATTTGGTAGCGTATATATGTCCATGCCACTCTCTCACTTCGTCCCAGCTTACCCTTCCCCCTCCCCGTGTCCTCAAGTCCAATCTCTACGTCTGCGTCTTTATTCCTGTCCTGCCCCTAGATTCTTCAGAACCTTTTTCTTTTAGATTCCATATATATGTGTTAGCATACAGTATTTGTTTTTCTCTTTCTGACTTACTTCACTCTGTATGACAGTCTCTAGGTCCATCCACCTCACTACAAATAATTCAATTTTGTTTCTTTTTATGGCTGAGTAATATTCCATTGTATATATTTGCCACATCTTCTTTATCTACTCATCTGTTGATGGACACTTAGTTTGCTTCCAAAAGCTTAAACAGTCTTGGCAGGTTAGAGAGAGTGGAGAGGGCTGTATTCAGGAAGTAATTGAAAAGAGTATCCCAAAGGGTGGGACAAAGAAAGCATGCATGTGGATCAGAGGTGTAGGAAAGTGTGAGCAAGTGTCCTTTTTATAGCTTAAGTTGTTATTATTATTAAGTTCATTTATTTTCCTTCAAGCAACAGGAGAATAAATTGTTTAAAAAAAACTACGTAGAACAAAACTGATGTTCTAATGTTCTAAGAAGAGAATGTCAGCGCATAACAGGGGATGGGAATAAAGAGGGACAAACATGCACCAAATACCTATATGTACCAGGCACTGGACTAGGCAGTACAATCTGCAAACGAAAAAGAAAAAGAAAAAAAAAAAGGAAAGGCAATCAAGATGAAGGAGATAGGAGTCAGTGAACAGGCACTGACAGGACCAACCAGGAGGAGGAAAGGGTCTCAGTGCACAAAAAGGTGAATTTTGAAAAAGGAATGGCTTAGAAAGTAACTATTAAAGTAATAATGGAGAAAAACACCCAACGGCAGACTTTCTAGTTTATTGAATTTGAAGGGCATAATGCATTTATGTTTCACAATTATATCCCGTTAGGTTAAAAAAAAAGGAAAAGTACAAGTATTTTATCCAAATACTGTATTCAGAAAGGTTTCATTTTGATGTAAATGATTTACTAATTCTAGTTGCTGTATGACCTCTTCTTTTAAAAATGCAATAACTTAAAACTTAAAATTAAAACTAAAACTTAAAGCAAGACAGAAGAGGTTATACACTGCTAAAGACAGTTTTGAAAATACATCTAATGAAAGCTGATGCTCAAATAGGTAAAATCAAATACTGAATGATAAAGTAGCAGCCACTGTCAAATGTTAATGGTTTATGTCCTTGAACTTGGAAAAAGAGTTAATTGAATAGGATATTTGATCTTAAATGTTTAATAATCACCCAATGAAAATATAATATTATATATACTTATGTTTCTACTACTCCATGCCATTTTCAAATAGCTTCATTGTCATAAGCATTTAGCTTCTACAGCTACCAACATAATATAATTTGATAATGTATTTGAATTCCATAAGCACCTATTCATTATGCATTTGGAAATAATACCTATAACTAACAATTGTCCAAAAGTGTCAGTTAATGTCATTAGTCATTTGGAAAATGCTTCACAGTGCCTCATCGTGAGGAAATGTGCTACTCTGAATTGTGGCTTGATGTGTACAGCTCCAGCTGCACGTCTACAGATTACAAATATAATGGGTTTTTAAAAAATAGAGTTATACATTCAGGGAAAAGTAAGTAACTTGAGATAGAAGAATTAGAAATTTGGGTAAGAGAAAAAGTCAAATTGCGTATCAGACAGATTCTCCATTTTCTTCCCCTAGCTGTTTCCCTTTGATCTTGGAGCTGTAGGTAGCAATCTAAAAAATGTGCTTTGTTAGGTGAAATATGCCACATTCCCTTCCTGCACAGGGATATTTATTATTCCACTCCCATTTCTTTTGTGTAATTCACTTCTCTTCCATGATTCCTTGGCCTGCCTGGTTGTCTGCCTTCAGTGGGCGCGAACGCCCATGTCCCGGGGCTGCGGAGGAGAGCTGTCTCCTCTTGGAGTCTTCGACCCCAAAGGGTCAAGTCCATTCTCTTTTTGAGAAATAATAGGCTGTTTTGTGTAGGCTCACATCAGGTTCTTTAGAAAGGCGGGAACCCAGAGCAAACAGATAAGCTATCTGCAGTCATTTCTCTCCATGTGTTCTCCTCAGCTACAGTGAGCTTCCTCCCATGCAATGCTTCTAAATCCCCTTCTGCAGTCTTTGGAAATGTGGGAGCAGGTGGTGGAGGGAGAAGCCTTTGTGCTCACCTGGTGGGCAGGTG
This sequence comes from Mesoplodon mirus, assembly GCF_964341445.2. Lineage (NCBI taxonomy): Eukaryota > Metazoa > Chordata > Mammalia > Artiodactyla > Ziphiidae > Mesoplodon > Mesoplodon mirus. Next base: position 10,783,936 of record NC_138977.1, on the reverse strand, counting down.
AGGGCAGCAGGGTGGCAGGTTTAATGTGTTTTATTTTTCATTTTTATTTTTAATTTATTTATTGTAGTTATTTATTTTTGGCTGTGTCGGGTCTTCATTACTGTGTGCAGGCTTTCTCTAGTTGTGGTGAGCAGGGGTTATTCTTTGTTGTGGTGCGCGGGCTTCTCATTGCCGTGGCTTCTCTTGCTGTGCAGCACGGGCTCTAGGCACGCGGGCTTCAGTAGTTGTGGCATGTGAGCTCAGTAGTTGTGGCTCGTGGGCTCTAGAACGCAGGCTCAGTAGTTGTGGCACACGGGCTTAGTTGCTCTGCGGCATGTGGGATCTTCCCAGACCAGGCATCGAACCTGTGTCCCCTGCATTGGCAGGCGGATTCTTAACCACTGCGCACCAGGGAAGCCCTAATGTGTTTTAAAAAGAAGTGTTTGGTATATTCTTTTGGGAGATGTCTCCAAACTGTCTTGATGATATATTTGGCTCTCCATTTAGAAGGCTATGAACCCAACATGTTACTGCTATGGATAACAATACAAGTTTTCTGTGTCCTTTCCCTCCTTCTTAGAGTTTTTCAATATAAACTCAGTGGAAGTGACGTGAAAAAATACAGACCACAAGCTTTTATTAGATTCTTCTGTAAGCCTCAGTAGGAGAACCATTGGCTGCTTTTGACACAAAATAAAATTACCCAAGAAACTCTTAAAGCAAGACTTTAGAGAACAATAATAAGAATTTTAAATAGATTCTATATGTTGATTACTTGATTACACAAATCTATACATGTGATAAAGTGACACAGAGCTATGCAAACCCAGTATACCAATGTCAATTTCCTAGTTTCCAACTAGCAGGAAAGTAGAAATACACTTAATGGCCATTTGTGAATGGCCATTTCTGTTTGGGAGTTAGGGCTCCATATGGGTTAACTGGAAGGGAGAAAACATTATGCTTTCTTCCTTCTCTAGAGTGTATAGGATTCAAGGAAGATGTGAAACATATTCTTCCTTCCAGAGAACGTAATGTAATGTAATGTAATATAGCAACTTCCTATTTGGAAATCAGAATAATCATTCTCATTTTTGGATACAATCTAGATAGATCCAGACAAAGTGATGGGGTAATTTCACATATTTAATGAAAGAATCTTTTTATCTAATTTTTTAAAATTTCACTCTATTTTCTTTGCCCTCCCCATTGGAGGTGGAGACTATATTTGATTACTGTGCTTTAGGGCCAGGGATGCTAGAGGTCTCTGTTCCCTAAGCAATCTAGCAATTTAAATAAATTGCCCATGACAGAGTCTTGATTTTTCATTAGGGAGAAGACACAGAAGCAGTGAATTCCAGCTCCACACACCAGACTAATGGGGGTGTTGAGGCAGCAAGAGGGGTCATGGCCCTCAGATTCCCAGAGAGCCAGTCAGTGCCTGACTCGTAAGTACCACATCCAGGTGCATCCTCTGTGCTTAGTATCACTTATTTCATATTCATGCTTCTGATTACCGACCCTGTGAAACAACTTACACTCACTTCCAAAATATTTATTTGGTGATATCAAAATATTTATTTGGTGATATCTTTTTTTTTTTTTTTTTTGCCGTACGTGGGCCTCTCACTGTTGTGGCCTCTCCCGTTGCGGAGCACAGGCTCCGGACGCGCAGGCTCAGCGGCCATGGCTCATGGGCCCAGCCGCTCCGCGGCATGTGGGATCTTCCCGTACCGGGGCACGAACCCGTGTCCCCTGCATCGGCAGGCGGACTCTCAACCACTGTGCCACCAGGGAAGCCCTATTTGGTGATATCTTAATATAACTTTTCTTTCAGAGATTCTTCCCTCTGTGTTGAGATTGTAATAAGGATCAAATGTGATAAGGGATGTGGAAGTTTTGGAAAAGTTTGAATTTCCCTAAAGCCAAGTTTGCAGGGATCTGAGTGGGAAGAGAGCCTTCTCCGCTGGCAGAGGTCATGGAGGGAGTGGGATTTGGGCAGCAAGCTGGCCAGCTGAGCTAGTCCTTCTATAGATCAAACCACAGGAAATGATTGTTTTCTTCAGATCAAAAATGTCAGCAATTTTGTGTAATTCAACTTGGTACGTAGAGATGAGGCAGGATGCAGTGGGAAGAGAACCGGACTCAGGGTGAGGAGACCTGGGCTGCGGTCTTAGGGGCACCACTAACTAGAGGTGTAGCCCTTAAGGAAATACTTCCTTCTCAGGACCTCATTTCTTCTTCTCTCAAACGAGGGAGCGGAATTAGAACCTTTCTGAGTTCCTTTGCAGGTTGAATATTTCATGATTCACAGCAGTAGAGAAAACATATTAACTTATTATGTCCCACTTTGGACAAATGATAATATTACTTCGTCTAAGTTGGTGTAACTTGACAAATTAAATGTAAGCCGTAAGCTCTCTGGAGCCCTATGCACAGGCGAGGAGAATGAGTTCTGCAGAAGGCACACAAATTTTCTGGGTACTGAGGTGCACTGGCTCATCTAGAGGCATGATCTTTACCTCGGCTGCATGTTATAACCAAGCCCTTTCATATCCATTATCTCGTGTGAAAATCCAGGCAGCACAGCAATCTGCAAGGGGAGCAAGCACACTTGACACTATATTTACAAATGAAGTACCTGTGGTTCCATAACTGTGCCTCACTCGAGGTCACAGAATCAGTCAATAAATTTAAAAATATGCAAAGGAACTTCCCTGGTGGCACAGTGGTTAAAGAATCCGCCTGCCAATGCAGAGGACACAGGTTAGATACCTGGTCCGGGAAGATCCCACATGCTGCGGAGCAACAAAGCCCCTGCGCCACAACTACTGAGCCTGTGCCCTAGAGCCCACGAGCCACAACTACTGAGGCCACATGCTGCAACTACTGAAGCCCGCATGCCTAGAGCCTGTGCTCCGCAACGAGAAGGCACTGTAATGAGAAGACTGTGCAGTGCAACAAAGAGTAGTCCCTGCTCGCTGCAACTAGAGAACAAACATCCAATGCAGCCAAAAAAATAAAAATAAAAAAAAAATGCAAAGCTCTCCACAATCTGGATCCTCTCCACCTCTCCATCATCTCCTACTCTCTTGCTGCCTTGGAGTCTATAAGCTAACTAAGCTATGTGCAGTTTGCAAATCTTGTGGTGCTGTTTCTGAATTCAGCTTTGAAAACTCTTATTCATCCTTCAAAGCCCAGAGTGGGCATTGCTTCTTGATGAAACTTCCCTGGGTGATGGCTCATCTCTGCCCCTCATGCACATACTTCCTTGGTAGGTGCCTCTCACAGTAGTTAATTGTCTCTGTTTCTGGCTCCCTTTCTCTATTTGGAGCTGATTGCTTGTGGCTTTTCATCATGGAGTCCCTAACACGTAGCACAGTTCCCGGAGATTAATCAGGACTCATTAAATACCTGTTGAATATGACTAAATCCCTCCTGGATAAAAACTGACCTAAATATAGATTTAAAGAATAGACTGAGCACTGCTAATAATTTAATCTATTTACAAGCTGTAAATGTATTACTTCTATTACCTTGCTTCATAAGAATATAGATGATGGTTTAAAAAAATCTAGTAATATCAATATATAAAGCTGTAGTTATAGTCTAGTTAGAGCCAGGACCTACATGCCAGGCTTTTAGATTCTTAGCTTAGAGCTTGTTCTTGTACAAAATATTATACGTACAGAGTGTGAAACAATCTTTAAGTTTGAGGGTCTTGTTCTAGAGAAATCTTTTTAAAAATGATAAAAACAATACTTTGCATTTCCAGAGTACCTATTATTTAACCTTTTCCCCATGGTCCAGCATTCTTCTCATGTTCTAGAAATTGATACTGTAACACTTGTCATATAAGTTTGTGCTTGATTGGCATTAGAAATGAGATCGTATAAGAAAGGGAGGAAGGAAGGAAAGAAAGAGAAAGAAAGGAAAAGGCCCATTTCCTGAAAAGCCCTAATGCACTGTATGCCTTAGGAAGACATGATCCCTTACCAAACCAAGCCCCTGCAGTTCCATATAGATGTCCAACAACAGGACAGAGTCCCCAGTGTGGCTATGCTAATGTCAGTGACAAGTGACTCTGAAATAGTGGGCATAATACCCAGATCACCTATTCTCCTAAGAAGAAAGAGATCAATGTCACATCCCATCCCAGCTCATGTACGTAGTACAAAGGATATATAAGACAGTTCCAAGAGCAATTTGATTCATAAATATTAGGAAAGGAGGAGCCATGTGAAGGTCCACATGAAGGAAAAGGTGATCAAAAGGAAGCCTTGTGGAGGCATAAAAATAAAGTTCTACTGATGACAGGCCAGATTTTAGAGCCAAGTGTATCGACATGCTATTGTAAGTGGGTTGGGCCAAACCTTGGAACCATCCAGCAAACCTCTAAACAAACGGAGGATGACCTCTGGTTGAGAGCCCTTCCTGAGGTTTGACAAAAAAATAATTAGGGAGGAAAGGTTGGGAGTTAAAGTAAACCACAGGCCAGCTCTGTAATAATCATCTCCATTGTTAAGTCAGCGCTTTACAAAAATGGTCAAGCCAGGGAGCCCAACAGATGTCATTAGCCTGGTGCTTGGCAAGCACTTATCAGGCGAAGAATATAAGCTGAGCTTTTCTTTCCAAGGGAAGCATTCCATGTGTCAGCAATTCCTTTCTGCCAGACCACAAATCAACAGTTGCTAGATAAATGAAAAGCTTCCACTCAACTTACAAACTCTTGGGTAGAATATTCATTTTCTAGAAAGTAAAATGCCTTTTTTTAAATAGCACAAGCTATAAACGGTCCCAGGGGGTTCCACTAAAGCGATCAAATGTCAAATTCTTAAATCTTATGGACCCTTAAGGAAAATGGAAATTGAATTATGCTATAGATTGGCAAGAATTAAAAAATGGCAGAATAGGTCTTAGCTCATAGGTCCCTGAGAGTCTGGACTGAACCCCAGATACTGCCTGTATTAATGGTAAAGAAAAATTCAGTTTGAAAATCACTTAGGATATATTTTATTAAAATGAAAATCATTTTGATGACTTTTGATTACATGTATTATTTTGCGAATTACGTTGCTGCATACTTTGACATGGGATACTATTATATAATGATCAGTGGACATTTAAAGGGGAAAGAAATGTTGTAACTGGGGCCAAACACACACAGAATAGCCTACGCTTCCTGACTTTCTGCGTCTTTCCTTCTCTCTTATTCCCTTCCTGGTGTGTGTGTGTGTGTGTGTGTGTATGTGTGTGTGTGTGTGTGTGTGTGTGTGTGGTGTGGTGTGTTTCCTTTGCCAAAGCCCCTTCTCCTCTGTTTCTTTTATCTTTCCCCCCTCCCAAGTATCTGCCTCTCCTTCTGTATTTTTATTTGTCTTTGTGTAAACAAGAGCTCTTTCCAGCTTCTAGAAGACTGGTTAGTATTTTTGTATACACTCTCTTTTTAAAGTTTAAACATACAAGAAATGATTATTTAATAAGCAGCATCTATAAAGAGGTTTCTTAATTTATTCTTTGCCTTTAGCCTTCCGTTGGAATTAAACCTAGTAGTTCCCTTGGAGTTTGTGATAAAATCTCAAGGTAAGTCTCCTACATCTTTCATTGAACAAAGGAACAAAAATGGGTATGATCTCTGAAGTCATTTCTAGTCTTTAGGTCTGTGATTCTAAGTGAGTATTATCATAATAACAACAATAATAATTTCTATAATTTTGCTCTTTTTTAAATAAAAAAATGAAAGCTCAATCTGAAAAGTATGTAATTTCTTTTAAAAAGTGTTTCTTGGTGTCTGTAAGGAAAAGAAACATTTCCCCACTAAAAGCATATGAACTGTATGGTCCAAGATATAGAACAAAAATATGACTGTCCCTTAAGCCAAGGTCCTGTGTTTGCCCAGCATGGAGTTTCCATGGTTATAGTAGAGTAGTTCTATAGTTATATAGAGTAGGTGGCTTTGGGGTTTCTCCAGGCAGGCCCAGGCAGAAGACATGAATCAAGAATTAAAATATGCTATTTCTGTCACGACTACCCTTTCTACAATTATTATTTTCATAATTTCCCAGAGACTAGCCTTTACTCTACATATCAATAATGGGTGACATGACAAACTGGGAATAAGTATCACTGGGGAAAAGAGGAGAAGTACTTCCTGAGACATATGACACTGTTTTCTCAAGCACCCTGTGTGCATGAGATTCCGGAAGGGCCTGACAGTGGATTTGTAGTCTGCCTCAAGAGGAGGGAAACTCAGTGCTTTGGGAGGATGGTGAGATGATCAGTGAAAACACTGGGCTTTTGCTGGGGTGAGTGAAGAGCTCAGTGGTCTCTGGAACTGCTTATCAGCTCTTCTAAATGCCCCTAATAGTGAAACCTGAGAAAAAGAGACACTCAAGCTAGCTATGTTAGGTGTTGTTAATTTCTCTAATCAGGGATTCACATCCTAGGGATTGTCACGTGTCCTTTAATCAGAACAACTCCATTTTAGAAGCAGATCCATCTGAGATACATGTGTACTTCATTATTTCATTTGTCATTATTTCTGGTCATATATTGCACAATTCAATTTTTTTTTTTTTTTTCTTTTTGCGTATGCGGGCCTCTCACTGCTGTGGCCTCTCCCGTTGCGGAGCACAGGCTCCGGACACGCAGGCTCCGGATGCGCAGGCTCAGCGGCCATGGCTCACGGGCCCAGCCGCTCCGCGGCATATGGGATCCTCCCAGACCGGGGCACGAACCCGTATCCCCTGCATCGGCAGGCGGACTCTCAACCACTGCGCCACCAGGGAGGCCCTACAATTCAATTTTTGATACAGGGATTCACTGCTGAAATTAGTGGCTTGTCAATTAGCATAATGAATGACAGGAATAAAATATCATTGGTGAAATCAATGAAAATAAAGATAAGAAAATTTTGCTATAACATTATAGATACACTCTCCACATTAACTGAATAGGTTATGCATCTAGCAGGTCCTATAGCCTGTGCAGTTGAGAAGCGTGCTTAGGACTTTATTCTTAAAGAATTCTTTGTCCATTTGTTGGCAGGATTTTCACTGGTTGAGGATGATTATAAGCTATCTCTAAGGGTATAGGATTCCACATTTAGAATATTATTGTACCTGCCTCAAGTAAACTACTCATGCAAGATCAGGTCAGTACCTGAAAAAAAAAGAGATGGGACGTTATCAAACTGATAGAACAGGTTATGTAAACTATTTTCTTTCTTCATCTAAAGAATTCAATAAATGTTGGTATGTGGTAAAAAAAAAAAAAAGAACGAAAAAGTGCCATTTGCAGCAACATGTATGGACCTAGAAATTATCATACTAAATGAAGTTAGTCAGACAGAGAAAGACAAATATCATATGATATCGTTTATGTGTGGAATCTAAAAAAAGGGTACAAATGAACTTATCTACGAAACAGAAATAGAATTACAGATGTATAGAAAACAAACTTACGGTTACCAGGGGGTAAGGAAGGGGAGGGATAAATTGGAAGATTGGGATTGACATATACACACTACTATGTGTAAAATAGTTAACTAATAAGGACCTACTGTATAGCACAGGGAACTCTACTCAGTACTCTGTAATGGCCTATATGGGAAAAGAATCTAAAAAAGAGTGGATATATGTATATGCATAACTGATTCACTTTGCTGTACATCTGAAACTAACACAACATTGTAAATCAACTATACCCCAATAAAAATTTTAAAAAACACGTACTTCCAACACTTAGGCAAACTTAGTTCTATGCGTTTTTTTAGTTGCAGAAATTGCATTTGAATAGTACTACAATAAAATGTGCAGTGTAATTTTTATATCTAAAATCTAAATATCAAACGCTATCTTCAGAAATCTAGACTTACTGATAAACTATGCAAGTGATTCCTAGATATGTCATTGTTTACTTAAAAGTCAAACTTAACTGCAATTTTCAAAATCAATGTAATCTTACACTATTTCAGAAGCAGAAGCTGTCCACCTGTGTTTTGCAGTTTTAAGGCATAACTACAAGCCTGATTGAATGTCTGAGGGTTCCTGTTAAACAGGCATGTTGATGAAATAGCTGATAATGGACTTGTTGCCTTTTTTGGTTTGTTAATTTCACATCCCATTGTATTTCATTAGAATTAGAATCTTTCTGCTAATGGACTAAGTAAGGTCAGGACAGTTTCATACAAACCTGGGAGATCTAATCTACTCAAGGAGAGGGACAAAGGCATCAGAGGACACTGTGTACTAACCTTGTGTAAACACTCAAGTGCTCTTGTTTCCAAGGCCAGTGTTGATGATGAAGCCATGAACTGGTCCTCTGGTCACTTTATACTTCTGGAGCCTGGGGAACTGTCCCGATCCTCTGACTTCAGTGACCTGCTGGTAATCAGGAAGCCCACGTGTCCAGTGTGAAGGCGCTTCAAGGCCAGGGCACCCCTGTTAAAGACAATCTGGGGGAGCCTGTTGTCTAGGGAGCTTATGTGGATGCTCATTACCTGAGGTCTGTGTGTCTCCACGGCAATGTCTGGGAAGACGCAGAAATCAGCATGAGCGCCATCTGTCACAGTCAAGGAGAAAGTGTTTTCAGTTGTCTCACTGCCATCATGTCAGTAGCTAATGAGGTTCTCATTCAGGTCCCGCTTGGTGAAGGTGGTCACAGAACGGCTGCCATTATATAAAATCCTACCGTGGACAGGGACCTGGGTGATAGTAAAGAGGAGAAGATCATCTGGGGTATCCTCGTCTTCCACTGTCAGCTCAAAGGGAGTGATCCATTTGCTTTTCCCTTCCTGCAGTATTAGTTTATGGATGGTCATGATAGGTATCCTATCATCCACATCCGTGATGAAGATCCCGAAGGTTCGGTACACAGGATTATGTCCATCAGTCACTTGAAACTCAAAGCTGTCCACCTTTATCTCATCATTTGAAGTGCATAGAATATCTTGTTGCCAACCAACTGAAGCTGAGTGAAAGAGGCAACAGGCTCCCCAGGGTGGTCAGAGATTTCCAAGTGCCCCAGGCTAGGAGCCTGTGTGATGTTAAAGTGAAGCTGTTCATCGGGGCTGTTGATGTCACTGGTGCTAAGTAGATCCATGATGAGGGTTACTCTGCCAACTTCCATCAAGGTGACCCCTTTGCTAACCACTTCAGGGAAGAAGACCTTGTGTAAGCTGCCAATGGTGATGTAGAAGTAGTGGTTTAGCAAAGGGTTAATCCCATCAGTCACATCAAACTTGATAAGGTCATGAAGTCCTTGGCCTGTGTGGGTGTAACAGATGAGACCTCTGTCAATGTCATACTGTGTGAAGTTCATTCCCAGGGTGAGATTGTTCCTCACCTCCCCTCTGGGTTTTCTCAGTCGCTGTAGAAGCCCTTGTTGAGGCTCAGCATGGAGGACAAAACTGAGGCTCTTATGTGAGTCAAGATCTGTGGCCTTGAGGACCCGATGCCTGATGACCTCAGTATATCCAGTCTCTACTTCCAGCCCATTGTTGATGATCAGCTGAGGGGCTTCATCATCCACCAGGATCATCCCAATGGGTACCTTCCTGCGGGTGGTGTGCTTGCCATCGCTCAGCCAGACCTCAAAACCGTCCCCTGTGTTCTCAGAGTCATCATGCTCATACACAATGGTGGAGGCCTCCTGGATCTCCTGTAAGGTGAAGCTGTGGATGGGCTGGCTGCCTGTGGCCACCTGCTGTGGCCAGCTCCCTTGCCGAGGGAGGGCTGTGAGCTGAAAGTGAAGCTCATTTGGTGGCAGATCAGCCTCAGCTACATTGAGCAGGGGGTGTCTGTGACTATGACCCGGCTCATCCCCTCTAATACCACAAGTTCTCAGGCAAAAAGTTCAGGCTGCTCATCATTGGTGGGTAAGATCATTATAGGGAAGAAGACATTTAGGGAGAAGTTGATGTCATCAGAGCAATTAAAGGTGAACTGATCTTTTTGTGGCTCTACCCCCTTGTGGATACTCTGTATGTAACTGATACGTCTTACCCGGACATCTCTGACGGAGAAAGCACTGATGAGGTTACCAGCTCGCAACTCTTCTGAGCCAGGAGCTGGTGCCATGTTTTCCAGGTAGCCAGAGGCTGGCTAGCCAGTTACTGTACGTACAATTTCATCTTGGGGAGTGTCCACATCTTCAGTTGTGAAATGTTGTAAGGTCAAGGGGCTCTTCTCACCTTCATGGACGGTGTAGGGCTCCCCCACCAAGACCTTGGGGGCCACGCTGTCCACAGGTAGCACAACCACTTGCACCTGCACCCCCTCCACTGTGTTGTCCTCCGCCACCCACCGATAAGAATCCTTGGAGGGGGCAAGGCTGAAGGCATCAGGCTGCTTCTGGAATCCAACTTCACCTCCTGTGTGGACGTACACTACTGCCCCACTGATGAGGTCCTCTTGGGTGAATCGTTCTCTTGGTAAACCATTCACCAGAACAGTGCCCAATTTTGGGCTGTCCTCCACAACGAAAGAGAGCATCAAGTCACCTGTGTCTTTTTGGTCATGGATGATGCCTATGGTGATCTCAGTGGCTCTGTTCTCTAGCACATCTATGGACACTTCTGATAATGGACTACCTATAATAGAGATACTAGGACATTTGTCAGCTGCCATGGGATGCATAGAAATCTGGACAGTGATGGGTATGTGATGCACCCTGTCACTTACCTCCAGCTGAAAGGTCTGGTCTCTGTGGTGCTGGTAAGAGATACTCCCATTAACAATATCAGCTTGCATGAAAAATTCCCCTGGGACCATACATTTTTTTTAAGTATTGCAAATGTCCATGTTGGGGACCCCAAACTAATATGAAGACAATCTGGTCAATGTCTGTGTCAGGGTCTGAAACATCCAGCTCATTACTGCTGAGGATAAAACTTTCTCCCTCTAAGACAGTGAAGCCTCTGTTGGTGACTTGGAGAGGCTGGTTGTCCATAGGCTTCAGGAATAATGTGACTGTGCCAGGTACGCTATTGCCTGCAGCATCGTCCAGCAGGTAGGTGAACTGCACAAGCCGTGGTACAGTACCCAGCTTCTTCTGGGGGGGCTGGTAGGCAACTTTGTGGTGATTTACCTGGGCCTGGGGGAAGTGCATAATGTGTGTGTCTGGTGAATCAGTGAGCACAAATTCTCCAGCCTGGACTTGTTGGGTGCCAACTGTACCAGTCGGGGACATCGGTAAGGTATATCACAGGTGCTGGTCATCTGAGTCCTGGTCAATATATCGGAGGAACTTCTGCTGGAATTGAGTGAGCTGGTATTGCTGCACGGTCATTTCTAGGGTAGTTCCTGGAAACAGCTCTGGACTTTGCAGATCCACTGGTTGGACCTTGATCGTGAAGAAATGCTGGTTGGATAGATTGGGTGGGTCATGGTCATCCTGCACATGGAAAGTCATCTGGGCCATTACAGATTGAGGGCCAAGGGGTCCAAGATGATGGTAGAAGAGTCTGCCTTCCACTATGTCTTCTGAAGCCACTCAGTCACCACCTTTTCATAAACTACTTCCTTTTCCACATAATACCAGCCTTCATCTTCAGGTGACAGAGGTGGTTCCAAAGGCCGCAGCAGCATCTTCCCCAGATGCTGACTTGAGTTGGAGGAACCAGGGTCCAGATCCCACCCTCTATTTTCCTCTTCTCCTCCCAGAGGCTGGTCCTCCAGCACAAAGTGGATGGTTGAGTCCTCAGAGTCAATATCTGTAGCGCTCAGGACACAGGGGGAGATCTGGACCAGCTGCCGTTCAGTCACTGAGAGCCTAGTGTTGGCAGTGACCGTTGGTGGTTCATCATCAACAGCGATGATGGTGACAGGGAAGAGGAATTCCACCTGGTGGTGCCCATGCTCCATCCGGAAGATGATGTTGTCACTGTAGGTATTGCTGCCATTGTGCTGGTACACCACTCGCCCTGCTGCCAGGTCTACTGGTGTGACATGCTTGCACCCAGCAGGTGCCCCAAGCACCACCAGCTGCCCATGTCTCAAGCCCCTGACCACAGCCACTTTCATCTCTCCCAGGTTATCACTATCACTGATCCGAAGGCTGTGGGCGCTGGACAGGGGCCTTGACTGACCTTCAAAAAGCAGCAGTCCCCGGTTATGGCTCGCCATTGGGGCCAGGGAGTTCACAGGCTTCACTACCACCATGAAGTCAAACGGGTCTGAGATGGCGCCATCTCTGTCGACCACCTCCAGCTCCAGCTGGAAGAGGCGTTCCCCATCCAATTTCTCCGTAGGGGGCTGATAGGCAATTTTCAGTTCCCGCAGCTCCCGCTGGGTGAAGGAGGAGACTGGAAGGCCCAGGGGGTCGTCAGTGCTGACCACGTAGCCCTGGTGCCCTGGCGTGGTGATGGGGGCCTTGAGAATGTTGTAGACCCGGTCATCAGCGGCAGACTCCCCGTCCTCCGCAGCCAGGGCGTCGGGCGTCAGGGCTGTCAGCACGAACTGATGGACCCCCGTCAACATCAGGGGCCTCAAGCTGGGCCTGGGTGCCGTGTTCTTGGCTCTCTCGCGGATCCTCACCAGCAGCTGGAAGTGTCCGCGGAGCAGCAACTCCCCTGACCCAGCGCCTCGGTCCCCTGGCCCTAGCAGCTTCGCCATCATGGGCACATAGTCCCGGTGTGGCGAGGGGGTGGTGGCGGGCGCTGGTAGCGCGCCCCAGCCTGGACAAAAGCCCCACAGTCTACGCCCTTCGCCCTGGGGAGAGGGGCCCCCAAACGCCCACCCTTGGGCAGTGGGCCGCCCTCGGGCGGAAGAGCGGCGAGCCGGCACCTGCGGGTGGCTGCCGCCCCGGGCCCCGCGGAGGCGAAGTGCAGCACTCTCCTGTCGATGGCGTGACTCCAGCCGCGCAGCCCCTTCACCTCCAAAGGCCTGCTGCGCGACACCAGCTCCAGCTGGGGGAAGACCACGCCCACCGCCAGCGTGAAGGGCGGCGCCAGCGTGGAAGCCCGGGCGTCGTAGCGCAGCTGCAGCCACGCCTCGGCGCGTCCGGGGCTGCGGGCGCCGAAGTGAGTGGACCGAGTCTGGCGGGGCCCGCAGGCGCAGGGGAAGCGGCGCGGGGAGAGCGCGCCGTGGCGCGGCGGCAGGTAGTCCAGCACCGTCACCTCACACCGGTCCCTCGGCTGCACTCGAATCACCGGGTCCCGGAGCGGGTCCAGCCAAAGAGAGCGGCCCACGGGCACCTGGAGCCCGGGGTTGGCGATCAAGACGCTGGGGCCGTCGGGGCGGCTGCGGCCCAGGGCGCCCCAGGTGGGCAGGTAGAGCGCCCGGTGGGGCTTAGCCTCAGGCGAGAGTACCTGTCCCTGTAGGGCAGCGCAGCTCAGGAGCAGGTAGGCGAGCGCGGCGACAAGCTGCCGGGGCGACCCAGCAGGGCGCGGAGAAATCCCAGCCATGGGAACTTGGCGCTGGGGTGCCTGGAGGGTACCCTGTCTTCAGAGTGGCCCGCTCATCGGCAGGTGCAGGCGGTGGCTGCTGTCCACTCTGGAGGGGACGAACGGACTCAACAAGAGCCGGTGGCTGCGCTTCAGCTGCAGGAGGTAAGAGCAGCAGGGGGTGGGGGGAGGATAGGAGGAAGGGGCTCAGCCACCTCCTGCCCCACCTAGGAGGGTGCGGAAGCTCTCCCCTCCACTCCTCGGTGCCCTTCCCCGGCTGTCTCACTGACCTTCGCGCCCGGAGGGGTGGCCGGCCCCCGTGCAGCCCTGGGCTGCCTACCTCGGACCAGTTCGTCTGGATACTCTCCTCCCCAGGAGGCTCAACGGGATTGTCCCCCAGGGCTGGGAGACGCCGACGGTACCCGGGCCAGTTCTGCGCGTGTGAGAGACACTGCGCTCCCGCGGTCCATTCATCCAGGCAATGGTCTTGGGGAGAGACACCATTCCTCTTCCTTACCGCTGACAAGAGTGCATTTTTCTAGCCAAAAGTGAGTCTCACTTGGGACATAAAAGAAGCTAGCAGTGTGTGATCTTAGCCTCATACTCATGTTTTAAGTATTAGAGGTGTCCATTTAGGCACAGTGCAGAGTAATCTTTTCCTATAAATAAAATGGTAGTTAATGTGCTTTCTTATGCAATTAATGTGAATGTGAGAGAGACGTACTGATGACAGTAGAAATAGGTGCATCCAAACCTGTACTGATAAAAATGGCTTCAAGGGGAATATAAATCTGTAGAATGTCATCCTTAAATTATGCTTTTGATTTTTTACAGTGTTGCAGATGCCTGTTTTATTCACTTGAGCAGCAGCAGCAGCAACTGACTGACTCCCAGAGCAGGAATAATCTGCTAGGGGCTTGAAATAGTTAATTTTCTCCCTAAATATTTAATTTAACCAGGCAGTGAAATGCTATGGGTCTGTATAATCCACTAAAGTAGAATGCTAGTACACCTCAATGCACAGATTTGTTCATATAACAGAACATTAAGAGATAGTAAAATTGAAAGAATATATGTTTAGCCTAATTATGCAAAGCTACTCTGGTGTGTCTGGAAAGTATTATTAAAAATATTTTAAATTGAAACACAGGTTAAATTCCATTGTAAATGAAAGAGGCATTATATTTTATAAAGCTCCTGCCTTGTCCAAAGGATTTTTTTTTTGGCCGCACCTCGCGGCATGGGGTGATCTTAGTTCCCTAACCAGGGATCGAACCTGTGCCCCCTGCAGTAGAAGCACAGAGTCTTAACCAGTGGACCACCAGGGAAGTCCCCAAAGGATTTTTTTTTAAATAATAAAACTCTCATTGGTCTCCATATATTAAATTTTACCAAGTGAATATTCTTGTTGAGTGTATTTTGATTCCCGTCCAAGCACCACTCACTTTGGGCAACTATCTTGTCTATGTGCTATAATATTTTCATTGTGGGCAGAGATGGGGTGGATAGCTGAGCTGATAGAAAGCTAAACTATGTTGATATTTTTGTCCTCTGATCTGCCCTCTCCAGCTAACATTCCTTTTCCTCTTCTTCACTATGAAGCTTCTTGAAAGCGGTGTTTTTTGGCCTTGTGTTTTGTTGGTTTTTGCTTACTATCTCCATTTCTTAACCTCCCACCAACTCCCTCTTAGAACACTCCAGTCTGGCTTCCATTTTAGACACTTCAACAAAACTCTTGCTGAGGTCATTAGTAACCTCTAGGTGGAAAAATCTAATGACTGTGCTTGGTATTGTCCATTTGTCCCACCCTTCTGGTATTCCTCTTTCCTCTCAGTTCAAGTCCTAACTTCTTCAGAAAGCCTTTTTCCTATGCTCCCCAAGCCATATTAAATCTCTGCAATTATACATTCATGGACCACTTGATTAAGATCTGTCTTCTCCACTAGATTTTAAGCTCCATGAGAGCAGGGAGCCTGCGATGTTTACCCCTGATACCTAGTGCTTATGGCTCGTAGCACGTACATGACAACTATTTGTTGATTGAATGAATGAATAATAGAATGAAAGAGTCTCAGAATTAGTAATTGACATACTATAAGGTCGAGGTGCTAGGCAGAGAAAAACAGTTCAAATGTAGGATCACTTCTTTCTTCCTTCTTCAGACTATGACAATTCATTAGAGGCTGGTGATGGCTCTGTTCAGAGAACACGAATTTGATTTCTAACCAAAGATTTATTTTATTAGAGTTTTCTTTCCACAGGGCAATTTCACTTATCCATATTATATTTCTTTTATCTCTCACCATCCCAAATTTCTCTTTTAAACCTGAGCTGCATTTCAAGTCTATCATTAAGTGGGAAAGAAAAGAACTACAGACTGTGTGCTATGCTGGAGTTTTTCATATGCCTTATGTCATTGGATCCTTGTGGAACCCTGCAAGGTGACTGTGTGTCTTATTTCTAATTTATATGTAATAATAGATCCCACCTCATAAAGCTATTATAAGAATTAAATAGATTACCGCACATAAAAGGCTTTGAAGCATACCTGGCACACAGTAAACGTTCAACGAATGTAAGTTATTACAATTATAGATGGGAAATGGAGATTTACAGGAGTTAAGTAGAAAAAATTTACCTTGTAAATTAATTCAACTATCACTAAAAGTGTGTCCTTACAGAGAAGGAGTCCTCACATGCGCCTGTCACCCCAGGGTACTTTCCATCATGCCCACACCATAAATAACTGGCTCTGCCCTGAAGTACATACATGGCATTTAATAGGTCATAGAAAGGAGATTATGTGTCCAAATACTGCGCTTGTGCTTTGGCAGAGAAACAGTCCATTTTCAGTAAAGTCACATCCAACTTCAGGAGAAATGACTGAGAACAAGTGGAAAGTTCTGCCTCAAGAACTAGGAAGTTCTACACCAATATCTCTGCTCCCCATTAAGGCTAATGGAGCCCAGCTATTCAACCTGATCTTTGCTGAAGCTATTTTTTGTCTACTAACTGGAGAAATAAAAGGGCCTAAAGCCTAAATTTTGCAAGACGAATGCCTTGCCACAGTAAAACCTACCCAGAGGCTCTCCTCTAGTTGGCCTTGGGGTCAGCAGTGGACACTTGGACATTAAACAATATGTTCCAGAAAGGCTATAGGTTAAAAAAATAAACCCCCTCACCCCCCAAACATTAAAATGACATCCATTGGCTGTGTAGGTCCTATGTCATCTGTCAGGACAGCAGCTTCAAGAGGAGTTAAGCACACAGTCTATCGTTGGCTGAGCCTGCTTTGCCCCTCCATTACACGTGGAGTCAGTGGGCACCTATGTTTCTTATGGGTCCCTCCCAGCCTGAAGAATGCAGTGGCCGCAGCTCCACCTCGATGACTGTATCCCAGGACCACATCTTCCTTTGCATAGATCTGGACAAGGATCTCCATGCCCTGCAGGATGGGCACCACTGTTTTCTGTGCCTCCACATACTACGGGGTGTTTTTAAAGGCAGGCTCCACGCAGTTGGGCAACGGGAAGATCGTCATACCCAATGGGAGTAGCCACACAGCTTGTATCAAAGATATGATGCTGCATTCATTAACTTCTCAAGCTGTCCCAACAAAGACTTCTAGTTATCCTACTAATGTAAAGTACACTGTTACTGTCAGTGCATTTGGGAACTGTGTGGTGTTGGCAAGGAGAGAGAAGAGGGGAATCAGAATATATTTTCCTGCTCTTCTGAGATTCCAACTAACATCTGGAAGAGAGCAGGTGGCCCTGGCTCTCTAACCCCAAAGAGAGACGCCCTTCAGGCTGCTGGGTGCACGATCCCTGACTGGCAGGACTCTTGCACAGGCTGTAGCTGCTCAGGGAAAATGCTGGGATGCCAGGAGCCAAGGGCAAGGGAGCCCATGAGAGGTGAAGAAGGGTCTCCTCTGCTCTGCACCAGGACAAAGAGCTGATTCAAATGCCCTCATTCCTGGTTGAAAAGAAGACCCTGGGAGACCAAGAGGGATTGTTCAGCACTAATTTCTGACATAATTGATTTTCTTGCTTTAAATCATACAACATATAAAAGAGGTAACAACTGATATTTTTTACTTCATAGGAAGACATTAAGAACACATGTTAAGTATGGAGGTTCCTTAAAAATCTAAAAATAGAACTACCATACGACCCAGAAATCCCACTACTGGGTTACCCTGAGAAAACCATAATTCAAAAGGAGTCATGTACCACAGTGTTCATTGCAGCTCTATTTACAATAGCCAGGACATGGAAGCAACCTAAGTGTCCATCGACAGATGAATGGATAAAGAAGATCTGGCACATATATACAATGGAATATTACTCAGCCAAAAAAAGAAACGAAATTGAGTTATTTGTAGTGAGGTGGATGGACCTAGAGTCTGTCGTACAGAGTGAAGTAAGTCAGAAAGAGAAAAACAAATACTGTATGCTAACATATACATGGAATCTAAAAAAAAAAAAAAGCTTCTGAAGAACCTAGGGGCAGGACAGGAATAAAGACGCAGACCTACTAGAGAATGGACTTGAGGACACGGGGAGGGGGAAGGGGAAGGTGGGATGAAGTGAGAGAGTGGCATTGACATATATACACTACCAAATGTAAAACAGATAGCTAGTGGGAAGCAGCTGCATAGCACAGGGAGATCAGCTCGGTGCTTTGTGTCCACCTAGAGGGGTGGGATAGGGAGGGTGGAAGGGAGACACAAGAGGGAGGAGATATGGGGATATATGTATATGTATAGCTGATTCACTTTGTTATAAATCAGAAATGAACACACCATTGTAAAGCAATTATACTCCAATAAAGATGTTAAAAAAAAAGAACGTGTTAAAAAAAGAATCAAACCTAAATAAAAGATTGTTTTTCTAATCTAATTGGTATTACTCCCTTATAGTATATGTAGGAACCATGTCTATTTAGCAGTGATTTCCTTAAAAGTAGTTTCAAATTTTAGGAGCCAAAACTCACACGATGATGAATAGTGATACTATTTAATCGGCAGTGTTTTTTTGGAGAAATCTTAGTTGAATCTGATGTCAGAACTACTTAACGATGACATTATTTTGTTTTTATTCTGGTCTTCCATCAATCTAATTTGAAGGAGTTAATAGGAAGTCTAGCTTTGAGGCACAGTCCTGTTTATTTGTCGACAAGTTTTATCTGAAGGGGAATTACGTATATTTAATAAATTAGCATTTTTGTCTCAAGAATTGATCTGTTGCGTATTATAATCATGGTTTCAGCTCGGAAATTTAGAGTTCAGCCAAATTCTAAAAATGATTTGCTAGTATATTTATCAATTAAATATAATTACTCTTACCTCTCAGCTATTTTTTCTTTTGCTTATGCTTTCAGAGTGTTCTACTTTGACTTTTTTTCTTTTAATCAGTAAGTGCAGAATATGCATAGGAAATACAGAACTATTATGATATGAGTCTACCTCTATTAAATATGTTTTTTAAAATAAATTTATTTATTTATTTTTTGGCTGCATTGGGTCTTTGTTGCTGCGGTGGTCTTTTCTCTAGTTGTGGCGAGAGGGGGCTACTCTTCGTTGTGGTGCGCCGGCTTCTCATTGCGGTGGTTTCTCTTGTTGCAGAGCATGGGCTCTAGGCATACAGGCTTCAGTAGTTGTGGCTCGTGGGCTCAGTAGTTGTGGCTTTCAGGCTCTAGAGCACAGGCTCAGTAGTTGTGGCACACGGGCTTAGTTGCTCTGTGACATGTGGGATCTTCCCGGACCAGGGATCAAACCCGTGTCCCCTGCATTGGCAGGTTGATTCTTAACCACTGCACCACCAGGGAAGCCCTAAATATATTTTATAAGGAAATTAAAGCTTTAGCAATATCTTACTGCAAAATATGATCAATAGCTTTTGAATAGATGTTCAAACGCCACATAAACACTATAATTTAAATATCAACATGTTTTCTATGTTAAATTGTTATAATTAAATGGTGTTGTTTGTTAGGGCTGCCATAACAAAGTACCACAGACTGGGTGGCTTAAACAACAGAAATTTATAGTCTCACAACTCTGGAGACAGGAAGTTCAAAATCAAGGTTCAGCAGGCTTGGTTACTTTCTAGGGCTGTGAAGGAAGGCTCTGTTCCAGGTCTCTCTCTTTGGCTTATAGACAGCCATCTCTTCCCCTGTGTATCTTTATATCATCTTCCCTCTATGCATGTCTCTGTGACCAGATTCCTCCTTTTCTAAGGACACTATTCATATTGGATTAGGGTCTACTCTAATGACCTCACTTTAACTTGATTGCCTCTGTAAAGATACTATCTCCAAATAAACTGCATTCTGAGGTACTAGGGGTTTATTACTTCAACATATGAATTTTGGACACAATTTACTCATAGCATTCTTGCTTTGGCCCCTCAAAATTCATACCCTTTTCACATGCAGAATATATTCACCCCATACCAACATCTCCAAAAGTCTTTAACCCATCCCATCATCAACTCTAAGTCCAAAATATCCAAACATCATTTAAAACAGTTATGGGTGAGACTTGGGGTATGATTCATCCTGGGAAAAATTCCTCTCCACCTGTGAACTTGTGAAACTGAAACTGAGCAGGACCCTGCCATCCCTGCCATCACATACCCCCATGTTCCCCATCTCTTGTTTGTAGAAAAGCTTTGGGCTCCTAGGCTTTCCCCAAGTTCCAAAAGAGCAAGTTTAATCAGAGAAGTGAGAAAATGCAGAAACAAAGGAAAAAAAATCAAGCAAGACAAAACAATAGTTTGGCCATAAAACAAAGTCAAGGACTTTTAGTTCCTCCTCAAGGTCTATAGATAATATCCTGAGCCATATCCCTGAGTTGTTTTGCAGATACTAAAATCACCACCAGGTGGAGGAAGTTAACTGCATGCTGACCACCAGCACACAGACCCCAGACTGACTGGAACCAGAAGGTTGATGATTGAGATTCCAGAAGCATCACCCTGTCACCTCACCATCAACCATTCAGAGTATTGAGCACAAGCTGATCGCACACCCCACGACCCTCTCCCCACACTGTCTTTAAAACCCTTCCTTGAAAGCTATTGGAGAGTTTGGGTTTTTTGAGCATAAGCTGCCCATTCTCCTTGTTTGGTTCCTTCCAATAAACACTGTACTTTCATTCACCACAACCTGGTGTCAGTAGATGGGCTTTGTTGCCAGTCAAGTGATTGGATCTAAGTTTGGTGCAGTAACAAAACCAGGAAACAAGCTATCTGTTTCCCAGAATCAGTGGTGGACAGGCATAGGATAGACATTTCTATTCCAAAGGGGTAAAATTAGAAGGAAAACAGAGTTATGAGTCTCAAGCAAGTCTGACACTTAACAGGGCAAATTCCATTAGATATTAAGGTTTGAGAATAATCTTTTTTGGCTGAACGCTCTGTATACTCTGTCCTTCAGACCCAGCTGAGTAATGGTCCCACCCCCTCAGCCCAGGGTAGGTATGTAACAATATTCTGAACTAGTTGTGACCTATAAAGAATGCTCACATGGTAGGAAAATGTTTTCCAGGCACGTTGAAGGAGGGGAAAAAATCTAATTTGAATTCTTCTTGATTAATAAGGAGACAATTTGTTCATTATCTTTTAGAATTAAGGCAATGCTCAATGAAAATTTGTATGTGGGTGATGAGGAAGAAAACCAATTCTGGAAGCCTTTATATATGAGGTCAAATCATCACCTTATTATTAGGTTCTTAACAGAAATAAAGACAATAAAAATTATTAATAATATAGCATGTAGCCAAACTGATTCTCACCATGATTTTTTTCTATAAAGCCAAATTTTTAAGTAACACCAAACTGACATAAGGAAAATCCTCAGGTTATAGCAATATGTATTTTCCTCAGACTGGGCTAAAAACTAGTTCAACCTTCCCATTTAAACTGATCAAGGGATAAAAATGAAAAGGGTTTCATATAAATGTTGCTTTGCTAATTGACCTGTTGGTTTTGAAATGTTATTTAGAATAACTGCAAGGACATCTTAATTATAATGTTCAGAATATATTAAGGTGGTGAATTTATTTAATTTTGACTTTCAAGGGCACTTCTAATACATTCAGTAAGCTTGAGCAAGGTTTATTCAACATTTTCTATTAGAGATTCCAAGGTAAATTGACTTAGTCACTTGTTAAAGATTAATTTATAACTGGCATATCAAAGTTATTTTTATTCTATTTAAAAAATTTTATTGAAGAATAGTTGATTTATAGTGTTGTGTTAGTTTTTGGTGTATAGCAAAGTATTTCAATTATATATATATATATATATATATATATATATATATACACATACATATCTATCTATATACATATATATTCTTTTTCATATTCTTTTCCATTATGGAGTATTACAGGATATTGAATATAGTTCCCTGTGTTATACAGTAGGACCTTGTTGTTTATCTGTTTTATATATAGTAGTGTGTATGTGCTAATCCCAAACTCCTAATTTATCCCTTTCCCCCCCTTTCCCCTTTGGTAACCATAAGTTTGTTTTCTATGTCTGTGAGTCTATTTTGTAAATAAATTCATTTGTATCATATTTTAGATTCCACATATAAGTGACATCATACTGCATTTGTCTTTCTCTTTCTGACTTACTTCACTTAGTATGATAATCTCTAGGTCCATCCATGTTGCTGAAAATGGCATTATTTCATTCTTTTTTATGGCTGAGTAGTATTCCATTGGGTATATACACATCTTTATACATTTATCTGTGATGTACATTTAAGTTGTTAAAGCTATTTTTAAAAGAAGATTCTAAGAGTATCAGGATGATCAAATGAGGTTAAATTTGCATGTGTGGATGTGTGTGCACACTCTTCTTCAGTGAGGGAGAAACACACTGGACTTGCCTAAGGCGGCCTTCCTTAGACCAGTAAATAGGGTTTCCTGAAGTCACAGCAGGTAGCCTAACAATTCATTCTTCGCTTCTCCCCTAAAGGATAGGTATGGGCACTTTGGAGTCACTGTAGAAATTTTGCTTAAGGGAAAAACTCATTTTTGAATCATTAAAGTCAAATGTTATTATAATTTGTGTGTGGGGGGGTTGACAAGTTTAACAGGTGTGACCAGACTGTGTTTGGAGAATTTGAAGGAGGTCAAATACTTAGAGGGTTAGACAGGTGACATGAATTAATTAAGCCATAGGGGCATAAGAAAATAAAGGAGGGAGACTACATCTCTGTCTTCGCTGGGAAAACATAAAGTGCATGCTTTACAGTCAAGCATGGTTTTCATCTACAAAGGATATAGTGTTGTTTCACAAAGTCTCTTTTGCCTGCTAAGACATAAGACTTTTGGAAGCTGTCCATCTTTTAGGCACTATGGGAATATGTAGCACACCAAGGTGTATAGTGTAGCATGAGTCAGGGAAAAAGGACCTTCTTATACATTGTTTCATTTTAAATAAGGATCATAAGATATGATCATTGGTATAGAGCTGTGTCCTTTGACCTCACAGTAGGGATGGCAAGGAATCTCCCCCAGGTACCTAGTTCTTGACCTTGGTGGGCTGAGATGTGGCAGGGATGTTGAAGCCAGGAATGGGGTCCATAGTGGTGGTACACTGTGGGTTGATCTTTAATTTTGTATGCAGGCCATCTGTTTAAACCAATAACTGCCCACTGCCTCATTATTCTATTCTGGAGGATACATAGGGAAAAATTAGGATGTTTTAGGGGAAGGAAAATAGAGTGGAAAAGGAAGCAGAGATGGATAATTGTGGGGGAAGACATAACACAGGAATAGAGCAGAATCAGGGGGAGAGACTGAAGGCATCAGGAAAAACCACCCAAAGTGAGAATTAAATAAAATGATGTATGGAAAGTGCCTGGCATCTAGGCATCCAGGACTCCCAACATCTTGGTTTCCTTGCACATTCCTTCCATTTGGGAGCAAGAAGTGGCTTTTCATTTATGTGTGTTTCCCAGGACCTGATATGTAGAAGTCCAATAAGATTATATTTTGATTTTAAAAATTGAAGTATAGTTGGTGTACAATATTATATAAGTTACAGGTGTAGGACATACTGATTCCAATAAGATTTTTTAAAACTGAATCATTCCAAAGTTTAGGTTCAGCTGTCATAGTTCACATAATTATACAGTATGCTATGTATGGATTTTTCTAGGCTTGGCCTTATTCTCTGTATAATGTATAGAAGAATAAATATGGTTTATATTTTGAAAACGGTGTCTATTTTCTTCTTCAGGACTTCTTGAAACAAAAGTCTGTAAACAGTTGAAAATATGGAGTTTATGAAATTTATTGTTTCAATCACATCCATTTCATATATTTGAATGTGTAGACATTGCAATATGAACACTGCAATATAGCAATTAAAATTATGTTTTCAAGTTTAAAAAGTTATATTTTTGAGTTCTGAGGGAAAATTGTTAAAGTAGTCCAAATGAATAGAGCATTTTGAAAAGTCTAGATTGCTTTTGTGTCAGTTGCAAAATGTAAAATTTTAATAATATGAAGCAGTTGCAGTGGGAGAGTAGCACACCATACTGGCTACTTTCTTTTCTTTTGTTATTGTTGTTGAATGGGTTTATTTTGAATAATGTGATGTTTATTATTCATTTAAAGTGATTGTAAAAGCAAATTTTGAATAGATGCTTTAAGTATATGTATAAATTCTCTACGAGTTTTCGTCCTGCACACGTTATCTTGAGTAATGTTTTTATTGGTTTATTTGTTCTCAAAGACATTTGCGGTGTTTGATACCATTACTTCCACTTGTGTGCCTTACAATGTCAGATGCTCTAAATTAAAGATGTGGTTGGTAATTACACAGTTATTTGAATTTGCGAGCTAAGTTTGCAAACTGTGGGCTTTATGAGAAAGAGCCGAATAACATTTTCAGACTTGGTAGAAATAGAGAATGTCCTTTTATATGAAAAGGCCCACAGAAGCAATAATAGAAAATGATAACCAACTGAGGGAATGATTCCAACTAAATAATCTGTTTTTTGGAATACAAAATCTTGTTTTGGTTTCAAAATAGCTAAATCCATGGGTAGGACTTATTAACAGTTTAACCACTTCTCTGTACCTGTGATGCAGTCCAAGGCACGCCAGATACATTTCATGTTTGGCGTAATTGCAGGTCCCTGAAATCTGAGGTCTGTAGAACCACTGCCAGGGTCAACTCTTATCTCCTTGGATGTTTAGCAAGACCAGAAGGTACTCCCACCTATTAGGCCTTTTCGGTGCTGCACTTTCAGGCAAAGCATGATCAGTACTTTTGTTTCCTTTGTCATCTCAGTTACTTCATAGAGTCACAGAAGTTTTTAAAGGGTGCTAAAAACTTAGGGAAAAAGCAAGTGGTCACGAAGAAAGGAATGACTCATATTACTGAAGAAATGTAGGTGACTTACAGATTATGTGTGTTTAAGGGGAATAGGATAGCAGAAATACTCCAAGTCTACATCATCACCAAGTTTCATTATCGTTTTTTTATCTGAATTTTCTCACCACTGATTTTCCCATTTCAATGAACAGTGCTAATTTTCTTCTAAGTGGCCCAATTTCAAAAGTGCAGTCATTAAAATCCTTCCCCTCCCTTGCCTTCTGTACGCACTCCGCAATTATCCAGAGCTTGCTCAGGGTCAGGCAGCGGTGAATACAATATAATCTCTGTCCTCTAGGGGGCGTAGAGTCTACTTAGCGTTCTGGCTAGTTATTACTTCATTTTTCTCATAGCTTTGCTTGCTTTTCCTTTCCCCTTTAACCACCTCTTTCAGATTTTGTCACTTTCTACCTGGAGTATTACATTATTTTCCAAGTCTCTAATCATCTTGCACAACTACCACTCTGATCATGCTTCTTTCATCCCTCAAAGCTTCCTGTGGCTCCCTCTTAACCTCTCATATAAAGTTCAAATTCTGTAGTCTTTGAAACAGCAACTCCCACAGAAGGCTATAGCCTGCCTTTAAAAAAAATTATTAACTTTTTCCTATGAAGTGATTTGGGATATCTCCTTTGCCTGCAAGTTCCTTCTTCCATTTTTTCCTGTGAGCCCAATTTCAATCCAATCGTCTATCGAAGACCAGCTGAATTCCCACTACAACAAAGCTTTTCCTGAGCTCCAGGATGGAAGTGATTTCTCCCTCTTCTAAACCCCCTGACTACTTATGGTTCGGACTACTCTCAAGGTACAAATCATTCACATCTCTGTAAGGTGGCTTATCTGCTCCTGTTCACACTTCATCCTTAACTTCTACTTAGACTGTGTCTTTGTATCTCCTACAATGCACAGCACTGTGCTTTTTGCAGGTGAAAGTTACTAAGTAAATATTTATAGATTGATTGCTTCAAATAAAGATGAATTAACTCATGTGTTTATTCATTCATAAAAGCACAGACAGGAATATAATTATCTAAGGCTAATTCTACAGCACTGTAAGCTTCTGTTATGGCCTTTTTGTACAATCCAATTAATTATTCCTGCTGATGGAGTCATTTGGTTATTCCCTCTTTTGTTTCTTCAAAGACTCAGAGCAAAATTTGGTGGCACAGACATAGCATAATACCTTGTTTTCCAAATACTTGATTCTAATTTTGTTATTACATATATGTGTATCTATACATATCTCTATATGTATATATATGCGTATGTGTGTGTGTGTGTCTGTGTGTACACAGACTAATTAAACTGTTATAAAAACAACAGGTGTGTTAAATTGAATTCTGCACCTTCACTGCTGGAGTCAATCAAGGCTATAATTTGTGCTGTCAGCTTACCTCATTTTTGGGCCGTTAGTGGAAAAATGCTTTTCCTGCTATCTTTGTTTAATTGGAGTTTTCCTGAAACTGCAAGGGGAGCTATTCAAAAACGGTTATCATTTACAACTGTCTATCTGTTTGAATAAGATTTCCTTCCAAGCAGAATAAAGAAACAAACAGGATCCTAGGCCAATGAAATATCCAGAATTTATATGGCAAGTAAGAGAAGTTGTCGTAGTTGCCAACAGTAAAAGCGTAGTGCCTCTGGTTATGAGAGTGGAGTCCAAATCCGAACTGCTGGGAGGAGGCCTGGGCTTGTGGTGGGAAGATCTGGACTCTGCTTATTAGTGATGTTCTCTTAGGCAAGTGCCACAGTTCACAGTCCCCTTCTGAGTCTTTGTCCTACCGACTGCAATATGTAGTTAATAATGCCTGCCTCTCCACAATGAAGTCTGGATAAAGTCATCTATGCAAAAGCTCTTTGTAAGACGTGAAATGCTCTACAATATAGATAACAACCAGATCTGGGACCCTGTTTTCTGCATCCCTTCCCATGCTCTCCATTGCACACCGACCTCTGTCCTCTGACTCGACCTGCCTGTTGGGAATATCTGTTACCCATGGTGCTCTTGGCTTCCCTCAACAAACTGATTCCTCCCTAAAGCTGGTCCCCATCCCTACCCTTCTCCCTGACAGATAACATCTGTGGTGGGTTTTTAACATTGAGCTGTGGATTTCTGGCATGAGATGTGTTATATTCCTGAAATGAGACATTTGCTAAAGGGCTGTGAAAGACTGCCCTTACCATATGCTTTCTTTCCCTTTCACAAATAACAAAAGATCCAGTTTACACATTAGCATTTGAACAATAAATTACAGGGAAAATTTATTTGTCTCTGGGTCACCAATGTCTGGCACTGAAATTTTACCCAGATCCAGAAAGTCTGCTGGCAATACTCCATCCTTACTGATTTTTAAATTCAGAAACACTTTTTTTTTTTTAAGCAATTCAAAATTTCTGAGTCTTTGGTGGAGCTAAAGAATTTCAGTTCATCCAAAGTTAATGATAGTGCTAAGAGTTAAGAAGGTAATGGGGTCTTTGCCTCAGCTTCTATATTTGAAAAATAGAAATGAGTTAAAATTTTCACTGTATGTTGGGAGGAGACTTGTACTTACTGCTCAAAGAGAACAAAAACTAAGTTTTCTGGAATCTGAAGCAAGTGAGAGAAATTATATATTTAGTGTCTGCTGAAGGAGAGATTGTGTCATAATTATCTCCTCAGTATGCTACGGCAAAGTATTTAAATCTTCGGGAACAGACAGAAAGAGCATGTTTGATCTTTCTGCAAGAAGACATGGAACTGTGGAATAAAATCAAGATACTTGTAGTTGGGAGTAGATCTTTTATGTGGTATTTGATCATTTGTGTTACATTTGTGAGAAATGTAATCTTCAATAAATTTGTGAAGCATTATTTTATGTGATGTCGGTTTATTGATAAAAATGGAATAATTGGGCTTCCCTGGTGGCACAGTGGTTGAGAGTCCGCCTGCCGATGCAGGGGACACGGGTTCATGCCCTGGTCCGGGAAGATCCTACATGCCATGGGGCGGCTGGGCCCGTGAGCCATGGCTGCTGAGCCTGCGCGTCCGGAGCCTGTGCTCCACGATGGGAGAGGCCACAACAGTGAGAGGCCCGCGTACCGCAAAAAAAAAAAAAAAAAAAAAAAAGTTGGTGTCTTCTGTGTCTATCCTTGGTTTTCTTTTCTTTTCATTTTATAACTTCTTTCTAGTCTACTTTATCCTATACCATAGGTTCAGGTCTCAGCTATATACTAATGAGTTCCAAATCTATATTTCCATCCTAATCCTCTTTCCTGAGCCCAATTCATCTACATGCCATTATGGACACATCAAAGTCAATAAGGACATTATGCTTCCCCTTTTGTATTCTTTCTCAGTAAATGGCACTACCATCCACTGTCTTAACCAAGCAGAAAGTTTGGACTCATCAGTAAGTCCTCTTCCCTTTTCTTCATTTCCATGTCTAGTCAGTCATCAACCCTTATTGATTCAGTTCTCTAAATACTTCTTAATTCTTTATACTTGTCCATTTATTTCCATCCTACAGCTACCACCCTAACTAGGGCTAGCAACATCTCACATAAACGACTGCAGTAGCTCTTGAACTGTCCTCCTCTCCTGCAGTCTTGCTCCCATCGAGCCCATTCTTCATGCTGTAGCTGGAGTGTTTTATTAAATCAAACATGATTCCCAAGGATACTGCTTCTCTACTCAAATATTTTCAATGAGTTTCCATCGTCTTCAGGATAGGGTGAATATTCCTTAACATGTCATTCAGAGCCTTCCCTGACTTGGATCCAGTGCATATTTCCAGACTGATCTCTGTTCATCCTTCCAGTCACCCTTAGCCATTAGCCATGTTGAATTTTTTTCAGTTGTTTAATGAGATCTTGTTTTTCTTGCCTTCAGGCCTTTCCATACACCATTCCCTTTGTCTGAGGTGTTTCCCCCTCCTCTTCTTTGCTAGTAGATTCTTATTCAACCTTCAGATTTTAGCTTAAATACAAATTCCTTGGGAGTTTTGCCTGAATTTCAGATTAGATTCACCCCCACTGCTCTATGCTCCTGTAACCCCCTGTTCCAGTTTCCTAGAGCTGCCATAACAATGTACGACAAACCGAGTGACTTAAAACAACAGAAATTTATTTTCTCACAGTTCTGGAGGCTAGAAGTCCAAAATCAAGATGTCAGCAGGGCCATGCTCTCTCTAGACTCTGGGTAGAAACCTTCCTGGCCTCTTCCTAGCTTCTGGAAGTGGCCAGCATAGTTGGCATTCCTTGGCTTGTAGCCGCATCGCTCTAATCTCTGTCTCTGTCATCACATGGCCTTCTCCCTGTGTCTCTGTGTTCATATGGCACTTTCCTTTTCTTACAAGGATACCAATCATATTGGATTAGGGCCCACCTTCATGACCTCAACTTAACTTGATTGCATCTGCAAAGACTCTATTTCCAACTAAGGTGGCATTCACAGGTACTGGGGGTTAGAACTTCAATATATCTTTTTGGGGGACAGAGTTCAACCCAGAAGACTCCCCCATAATTTCCTTTTCACAGTACTCATCACTCCATACTGTAATTATTCAATGTTCACCTTCCCACGTAGACCATCCTTCCCTTTTTCATTGGATCCCCATTGTTTGAGATAATAGAGAGCACTTCTTGAAAGAATGACTGTGAGCTAAGCAGCAACGTTGTGGGCTGAAGAATGGAGAAGCAGGTCAACCAAGAAATCGATATTGGAAATTTCCAAGTTAAAATAAACAGCAGGATTCAATCACAAGCTGGGGATAGATACAGAGTGGGCAGAGGTGTGGGGAAGGTACGGAGCAGGGTCAACTCAAGCACAAATTTTACAGGAGCAGAATTACTCTTTGCAATTTGCTGCCTGTCTTTTGTGTGGGGTTTGCCAGCTTCCTGGGCAGGGGACAGAGCCCTAAATTTCTGGATTTTTTTCTCCAGAGCTGCTGAAATGTTTTTCTATGTCCTCACATATCTCTTAGTCTAAAGGGTGTGATTATGTTCATACAATCTGGGTTCCTGAAAACAAATTTTACAATTCACAGGGAAGATAACAGAACACAAAGAATGTACACAATATTTATGAATGTACTGTTATGTTTCTCTAGCATTTATTTATTGCCTTTTCCTGGAAAGAGAAGCTTGTATGTATGATTCAGCGGCTGATTATTCATACACTTGGGTCCCCAAGTGCATGAATCCCAGCTCACAAATACTTTAGCTTTCAATTTACTACCTGAAACAAATCACAATCAAAGTTTTATAGTACATGATGTGAGATCTTTCAACTTAGTAATTTTAAAAACACTTTTATTAAGGTGCTGGTAGAAACCGATGCAATCGATTAAAACAAGTTAAAATATTTTCTGTGCTTACTGTGTGTATAATTTCTTTTACTTTCACATTAGAATTGATCAAAACAAGAGTCATGGTGATAGTCCAGCTGTTTATTGGTTGTAATGGAGTATCTTTTTGTGATTTACCATGGGACACAGGGATTTGGGGATCTAATTGTGGAAGGGAGAGATGGGAATATAAATAAACAAACGAATAGATAAAATATAATTTGAGGGAAAATTTTGAGAACTACCGGTTTAGTTTATTAGATCTACTGGCCTAAGGTTCTCTGAGATAATTCTAATACATACATGCCTGCTTACATAAGTACACATATGTGATTATATTTAAATTATTTATAATTTATTTAAAAGTGCTTTCAGGGTAAGTTTAGAGCAGTGGTTCTCAAGCAGGGACAGTCTTCCTCCAGTGGGACATTTGGTAGTGTCTGGAGATATTGTCAGTTGCCACATGGGTGGGGAGGAAGGGATGAGTGAGGATGCTACTGGCATCTAGTGTAAAGGTCCAGGACGCTGCTAAACATCCTCCAATGCACAGGACAGCCCCCCACTACAAAGGGTTCCTGAGCTCAAAGTGCCAATGGTGCTGAGGGTGAGAAACCCTGGTTTAGAGGATAAACATTTAGCTGATATAAAAAGGAATTTCCTATTTATTTTTCTCAATTCCCCCCCTTTTTTCCATTTTAATTCTACCACCCTCCAACAACAGAAGAGAGGGAGCAAATAACCTCATTTACTGACTTTCAGTCCCTGGTTCCAGTTCTTTTTGAGACCTGACTGTGTCTCCTACCATTGAGTTTTATGAGACATTCTTATATTTTTTCTTTCACTTGAATTTAATTCATTGAGTTCTGTTGATAGTAAGAAAACAGTCCCTAAGAAAAAGAAGGTAATGTTAATACCAAAGAGTTTGAAAGTAGAGATATACAATGCAATGTCAAGTGTGTATGTGTGTGTATGTATGTGTGTATATATATATATCTCATAATAGCCTATTAAAGTTTGTCCTACATTCTGTGGTACACCTTGAAATATGTTTATTCATGATTAGAATTGAAAGAGGTGATAATGTATGTGAAATTAAAATGGTGAATATTATATAATCATAAAACTATAAGGATAAAAGGAGAACTGAGATAATCAAGTCATCTTATGTTCCCCAACTATTTCTTGTGGTGGGGAACTATGCCATTATTATACAGTACAGCACCTGGATAAGAAATATTATTAAATATTAAACATTTAAAATTTAATACAGAATTTGGTTTCTTCTTTGCTTTTAAAAGTTTCCTAGCAGCAGTTATTTCTCAAGTGTTAGACTCTCCATTGGGGTAAGAAGTTGGAACTTCTAAGATAATTTGTTGAATAGGCTGTATTAAACAAATATTTATTGAATGCCTCTTTCGATTGGAGCACATAGTCTTCAGCCCATCTAGTGTTTAATAGGTTAGGCCACAGGAATTTCTTTCTAGATAAATGGAAAACTCAGGAGAAAGCAAAGTCAGGGAGAACAAGTGTAAATTGCGAGCTTGTGAGGAGCAAATTCAGGTCAGACTCTATTTGGGTCGAGACAATCTCTTCACTTCCTGTTCAGACAGTGGCGTAAATCTCTGACCTTGAAATCCAAGGCTCCCAGAAAAGCTAAGACTTTCATAAGCTCTAGAAAAGAACCCTAATTTGCAGGATGAGACAATGGAAGCAATGGTTCAGACCAGCTCCAAAGGGTAGCTGTGCTCTCTCTCAATAAGAAATCAGCTGGAAATGCACCTCAGGTAAATACAGCCAAAATACAGAGTACAAAATACAACACCGTGACGAGCAAAATAAAAGAACCATGTGAGTCATGCATGGTAACACAGATGTAAACATGCTATTTAGAATACTAAGGAAAATTATGAAGTGCAATTTATTAAGATCTTTATTGTAGGATAGCTTATTTACTGTAGAGTAGAATTCTATTCCCAGTTTTGGCTGTAATCATGTAGCTAAGTGAGGATTGGGAATAGATATCAGAAGGCCTTTCTTGAAGTGTACTTTCAAAACTCTAAAGAAAAAAATGTGGTAGTAAATGATCACATGAGATCAATATGAGTACAAAACTCATCAACTAGGATGTATATAAAACAATGTAAATAAAAATTTGTAAATTAGCCTGAATTTTATCTTTAAGCTTCTATATATGTAACTAGACTTTACCGTTTAAAATGGCCTTTTGCTGTTTTTACTTACATTACCGTTAAACATCTTGAAATAATTCCAAGTATTTTAAAGCACTTGTCTGAGAATGTAAGGCATCTGGAATAACAGAGCTAATTCCCCGTAAGATTTCTCAGAGAATAAATTTGTGGCTGCATATTTTGAATACACAGAGCCGTTAAGCCAATTTTGTGCATGGGCACTTATATGACCAAAGCGCAAGGCTTGTCAGACTAATTTTCAAAGCAAAGTTAACTATCACTACTAAACTCTACACAGCAATTAAAAAAAAAAATCCTTTGGTAATTTAACGGCAATATTTTGAGGGGAAACTTTTACTTTTTATATTTTTTTCATCACGCCACGTGGCTTGTGGGATCTTAGTTCCCCGACCAGGGACTGACCCCATGCCCTCAGCAGTGAAAGCGCAGAGTCCTAACCACTGGATCTCCAGGGAACTCCCTCTACACAGCAATTTTTGAAACCTGATACTTATCTATCCCAAAGGATAGATATCTAACTTCCTTCCATATAAATAATTGCCTCCCTTTCATCCCCAAACAAAATATACACTTAAAAACAAGGCAAGACAAAATAAAACCACAGAAGCCCTTCTGTTGTATTTCTGCTTAATTCACATTTTGTCCTAAATGTTCCTTACTGAATCCTTTTAGTCACCTCCACATATTTCTCTGAACTTACATGCATCAATCATTAGCTGTCAGTCTAAAGACACGGAACCAAACTAAAATATGAAACCAAAATGAAGTTAGAAGTAAAAATAATTAATCTAAATGATATTTCTTTGGCCCCAAGTATGATAAACTTGCTACATTTGTTTAGAAAACTGGTAATAAAAATCACTATTTAATAACAAACAGAGGCCCAGAACATCGCAATAAGTTAAAAAATATTTGCTAAGAGGCGCAGCAGCAGGCAGGTGCGCACCATTTGGTTTCGGTCATGATCTATTCCTGGAATTTACCAAGAAGAGATGACTCACCTTGGAAATTCTTTGATGAACTTAACAGGTCTCAAATCTCTACATCTCTCACGAAACTCCTTGGTTAGTCTAGAGGGCATCGAGGATCTGACTCTCCGGAGAGCCTCAACCTCTGCTCTCAGCGCATCTCCTCCGCGGTGGAAGTTTCCGCCTCTGCTCCTTGACTTCCGGCTGAACCCCGCGGTGAAGAGCGACTCTGACTCCCGCCTCTTCGTCGTGCGCATGCGCCCGGGGATAGGCTGCGCGGGAGCGAGGCGCGGGGCGGGGCTTGGTGCTGGACTACCGCCCTGTGAGCGGGGAGCGAGCAGTAAGCGTCCTGGCTGCATTTTGCTTCGATGAGGAATCAATGGCCTCAAAGCAGAGCTTCCCAGCAGTTTTCAGCGTCGAAAGACCGCGCCACTCCAGAGCCAAGTGCACTGCCCCCTCGGCCAAGAAGTGCTCGGTCATGGACGCGGATGACGAAGCGGTCCTGAACCTCATTGCCAAGTGCAAGCGGGACTTGAGCAACCCTCCTGGGAGCGCGAGCTCCAGCTGGAAGGAGCGAGAGGCCGGCTTCCAGAGCTCCCAAGAATCGCAGCCCCTGTCGAGTCCTCAGGCGGTGCAGCACCAGTGTGGGGACTCCCGCTGGCAGGACCCCGAGAAGAAGAGGAGCGGGCGTGCGTGCTGGTGGGGGGGCGTTTGTGCAGAGCCGGGGCTGCAGGACAGCGAGGTGGCGAGCGTCCCCCGCTCCCGCCCCCCCAGCACTTCACCCCTCCCTCAGCCTGCACAGACCTTGAGGGCGCAGTCCCTTCTTTGGAGTCGAATTTGTCGACCCAAAAGGTGTTACATCCCTTGCCCGCTCCCAAAAAAGTACAGGATGCCAGGCGGGAGGTTCCGGGCGCCTTCAGACTAGTAGTGTCTGAGCTGCCTGAAGGAGGGTCTGAGCAGGAGGAATGGTTCGGAGGGCTGGAGTGAGGCGCCCTGGCCCACGGTGGAGCTCGTTGGAGCCTGAGAGCAGAGGCCCCCCCCACCCTGGTGTGAGCGAGGTGTGTCCCAACCTGCACCCGGCTGCGCCGCCCGCCCGTGAAGAAGGCCGCCCTGGAGGTGAGGCTCCTGGCAGCTCTCCTCGACCTGGTGGGCAGGTGCTGGAGTGGCTGCCGGTCCCTGCACAGCGACGAAGTGTTCCTCGCCCAGGCAAGACACGTGTTGTCATCTGTTCAAGAATTTACAGCCAATCCAACGCCCAGGTTGCCAGTGGAGAAAACTGGACCCAGAGGGGTTAAAAGACCTATTTAAGGCCACATAGTAACTTAATGGCCAAGCAGGCTCTGGAAGCTGGTCTCCTAATTCCTAATTCAAAACGTTCTGGTTTATCAGAGTTTATCAAATCATTGGCTCGTTTTCTAGTCCTAACTGTCCAGTTTCCTCATCCCTCTCTTCCCATGGAGTTGTTATATCACTTAGGGCAAAGGGCAGCAAACTATAGGCCACCTGCCAAATCCAGCCCACACGTGTTTTGTAAATAAAGCTTTATTGGAACACAGCCAACCACCACCTCCCACCCACCCATCCCCAAATCTACAGCCACTCAGGACTGTTCAACAGCTGTGAATGAAGAAATTCGCTACCTGACTCTGGAAAAGAAGTCTTTGCGCAGTCACCTTGCTGAGCTACAGCAGCAGTATGGCGTGATGATGAGTGAGGTGGTATAGGAACTCGCCGACACTGGGAAGAAGATGGATTGCCCGAGGCAGCATCTGGAAAGGCCTCTGGAGGACAGCGGGAGCTGGAAGTCTCTTCTGTTCAGCATGAAGAAAGAAGCGAGAAATGCCGACACTCCAGCTGCTGAACTTGCAGATTACTGGACTTCAGACAAGCGTGAAGAGCCTCTCTGGCAAGATGGTGGAACTAAAGCAGCCTCTGGAGCACCACAGGATCCGGGAGCTCGCCCAGCTGCTGCAGGAGAGCCACACGTTTGCAAGCCAGGCCTGGGCAGCGACTGATGGGTGACACCATGCCGCAGCCCCACAGACGCCCCCAGAGTTCCTGGTGAGTGTGGTTCTGAGTCAGAGCACCTGTGACATCAGCACTACTTGTCCCATCACACTGACAAGGTGATGACCTCATCATTCCCTAACAGTAAGAAAACAGTGCAACAATAGATCGCATCTATATATACATTTATTTCCCTTTCCCCCCAAAACTTAGTGCGAACTAGTAGCGTATGATCCCTTTCAAGTTTGAGTTATGTGCGTTTCCTTTGTTGTTTGGCTTGGTTTGGGGAACAGAGAGAGAGTTAACAAAAGCATCTCCAAGTGCAGGGCGAGCACCTCCCGGGACTGCCTGGGGCCACCACTGGTGGCACTCTCCACATGCCTGTGGACAAAGGCCACACACCTGAGCCAGGGGATTTCAGAGCGTTCAGTAAATCAGTGCAGGGAAGCTATTCAGGGTCAGAGTTCTAAGGACATTCTAGCCTCGTGGTGACGTCACACTACAGCTGAGTTGTCAACCTGTGCCGTATGGAACAAGTGACGATGATGTCCCCACCTGGGGGGGCGAGAAGGTTGGGGTGTGCCAGCTTGTGCAGGAACGCCGCAGGGAGAAGAGAGACCACTGCGTCCTCCGGGCAGGGCCAGCACCAGCAGCCTTCCCTGTAAAGGACCAGGCGGTGACTGTTTCAGGTTTTGGGGCCATGGTGTCTGTCACCCATCTTCTCCCCACCACCAACGTAGCTGCAAAAGCAGCCACAGACGATGAGAAGGGCATGGTGGGACCATGTGCCATTACAACTTTGTTCATGACAGCCACTGACCGAGCAGGCCCAGGGCTTGGGTGTGTGAGCCTCTGTCCACTTGGCACTTCAGAGGGACACCTCAGCATGCCCTGAGCTCTCAGCCACTGGACGGGGGCTTGGAGCAGCACAGACAGGAAGTGATGCTCTTCCTGACTGTAATTTTCTTCCACCTCAAACCTTAAGACTGAGGATATTCAAGATTTTAAAATACTTCAGTATAAATATAGATCTCTTCTTATAATACTTTAAACTTAAATAATTTGAACTTCAATTTTGGTGAACTGACCACTGCCTAGTTGCTTATCCTATAGCGTTAAATACTGATAGAATAAGTATCGTGCTGTGAAAAAAAATTGTTTAGAAACAGTTGGACATAGAAAAAATTTTAAACTGAAACTAGTAATTTAAATGACCATATTTAACATACAGAAACATTACTACAGATTTTGATAGCATTAAATAATCATATCTATTCCAGGACTATATGGAAATGTTAACATTTCTACAGCCAGACTCTGCAGTTAAAGGAAAACATAATTCTGAGATATATTTCCACCCAAAAAATGTTTCTAATATTCAATTCAAAAAGAGGTGCCAACAACTAAGAAGGTGAATGTTTTCACCCTCCTGAACAGATATTGTTATATGAACATCCTATCTTATCTACCTGAGAGACTAGCATGTCCAGAGTAAATGATTCATTTTACTTACAGTACATCAGGATTAAAATGTTTACACTGAACACCTGGAATATTTACTAAAATTAATCTTATTAAGGTAAAACTTAAAAAATTACTCTGGAACATTTTCATTTCTTACACTCAACAAACATTAAATTATCAAAGAAAAGATTCAGCTGACATCTTCAAAGATTTTAGCAGGTTTAACAAATTTCTATTCTGCCACATACTGATAGCAGTAGGCATATTTCTTGACATCATTCAATCTCCTTTAAAAAGTTAATTGATTAGAGACATAATTTGTAAAGCAAGGTAACCAAATTACAGAGTTCTAACTAATATTGGCTTTGCAGAATTTCTTAAGAAGAGATTCACAAGGCATACACAAAAGCATACGGCTCCTTATTGTTTACTCATTTTACTAATTTTACCTAAAACTAGGACTGATAATTAGCTAGCCTGCACTGTTATGTCAGTCAGCATTCATTCTGATTGATTGGAATTATGTGGTCCAAGTGATTAAACATCCCTGTCCCAAGTAAATAAACAACACATACCACTAGCTTGGTTTAGATGTGGTTTTGCCTAAAC
The DNA here is from genome assembly GCF_964341445.2 of Mesoplodon mirus. Lineage (NCBI taxonomy): Eukaryota > Metazoa > Chordata > Mammalia > Artiodactyla > Ziphiidae > Mesoplodon > Mesoplodon mirus. The sequence continues at coordinate 10,746,592 of NC_138977.1, read as the reverse complement.
ATTGAAAGTTCTTTCAAAACCTTTTTATTTCAAGTATTCTAGAATTTCTCAGTTACTTTAAAGATAAAGGTTATATTAACTTAAATAGTAATTTGTCAGACCATAATCCCACTCGTTCAAGTTCAGAATATTATTTGGTGATTCTTACTCAGTAGCCCTTTTTTTTTTCGTATATACTGCAATTTTATTTCAATTGTACAAAGTTAGTGTGTAGGAAATTTAAATGAAACAGTAAGGTAAAAATAGCAGAGAACCAAAAAATCTAAAAAGGAAGTACACCTAAAGCATGAGAATTCAACATTCATTAGTATTTCATCTTCAGGGGTTTTTTGGTAATATTTATTTATTTATTTATTTGGCTGTGCCACGTCTTAGTTGCGGCATGCGGGATCTTTAGTTGCGACATGAGGGATCTAGTTCCCTGACCAGGGATCGAACCCGGGCCCCCCCAAGCATTGGGAGCTTGAAGTCTTAGCCACTGGACCACCAAGGAAGTCCCTCATCTTTAGGTTTGATTGACACTTGATGCTTGCAAATTTTGAAACAAACTTTAAGATCTCAGCAGCCCTTTTAAATGATCTGCCTGGTATGGGTTGATTTAAAACGTTTGGTAAAAAGCAATTGATTATCCATATTCTTCAAAGATCGTAATGGACTATTGGCTTCCCTTTTGTTTGAATTTAATCATGTTTTCAGTCAATTAACTGTGAAGTGTCTTCAACTTAACAGAAATATAATTGGTTCAATTGTCAATTATGTTAGACTTAAAAAAAGCTAATTCCAAATATGAGATCATATTGCAAGCTGTTTGTAACATGCTGTTTTCCTCCGAAATTTTTATTTTATTTATTTATTTAAATTTATTTATTTACTTTATTTATTTTTGGCTGCGTTGGCTCTTCGTTGCTGCGCGGGCTTTCTCTAGTGGCGGTGAATGGGGCTACTCTTCGTTGCAGTATGCGGGCTTCTCATTGCAGTGGCTTCTCTTGTTGCGGAGCACGGGCTCTAGGCTCATGAGCTTCAGTAGTTGTGGCACGTGGGCTCAGTAGTTGTGGCTTGCGGGCTCTAGAGCACAGGCTCAGTAGTTGTGGTGCACGGGCTTAGTTGCTCCACGGCATATGGGATCTTCCCGGACCAGGGCTCGAACCCGTGTCCCCTGCTTTGGCAGGTGGATTCTTATCCACTGTGCCACCAGGGAAGCCCCCAAATTTTTATTTTAAATAATAATTTACAGGATCTCAATATTGAAGAAACTTGCTTTGAAAAGCTGACCTAAAATAAATAGATGGCCAGTTATTTCTCCAGCAAAAATGGGTTTATTTGGGATCAGCAGAGAATTGTAATTTGGGGTCTGTGACCATGGTGAGTCACGTGCAAGTCCCAGCAGAGTGAAGAATGGAGAACTCTTATCAAGGGGAAAGGAAGTTGGAAGGGCTGGAGTAAATAAAGAGTCCATGGGTTTTCATTGGTTGAGTTATTGCCAAGAAACAAGAGGAGTCTTTTTCCTGTTGGGCTCTGGTATCATTGCAAAGTATGAGAGTTCTCTCTTCTAGTCTCTAATTCAATTTAATTGAGGTTTCTGTTTATTCACTTTTTACAGAAATTATTTAGGATAGTAATGATCTTTGTAGTAACCAAAACATCTAGTCAAATGAGGCAACAGTGGAAAGAGCCAAAAGACATGGGCCTGGTCGCATTTGCTAGCCAATGTAATTCTTTGGTTTTATTTAAGTATTATTATTAATATTAAGTGTTTTGAAATATTCTGGGCCAGAAATGTAACTATTTCCATGGTAGGATTTTTATACTTATATTTATCTCACACTTGCTTTTCTCAGTAAGAAAGAGGAAAACTAGTGTCTCTGGAGCTTATGGTGTTTGAAACTTATTAACTCTATTGCCTCTGGCTATAGAGATCAAAAAGGAGTTTTGCAAGTTGAGTTTAGAAGAGCAGTCTGTCTTTCTGACCTGTAGTGTTGCCAGTAATTGTAAGCCAGGGGTTACACTTGGGAAATTAAGATATTTGATTCCTAAAAAAGAGTGTGATGTGTGCAGGGCCAACAGCAGGGCTTGGAGCTGTTTACATGCATAAGGGTAACTTCGCAGGTCAGGAGTGATCAACAAATTAAATTTTGAGACATCCTACAGCCTCCCAAGATATATTTCTTTTTCTTTTTTGAGCCAATCCTCCTTGATAATGCCACTCTAATATCCCTATCTCCATAACCTCTCACATCCCCTTTATATTACACACAGGAACTTCTAGCATCTCAACTTCATTCAGTATAGTACGTGTCAAGACCAGGATTTAGATAACCAAGTGAACAAACCATTAGAACTTTCCCAGCTATTTAAGCTTGTACATCAAATGCAGACTCTCTGATAATTACCCCACAGTGATAAATTATGTCCCTCTTTCTTCCCTGGGCTAGCAACCTCAGAATACACACACAGACACACACGCACACACACACACACACACACTTTCCTTCCCCTGGATCTTGCTGAATATAATTTTTTTTAAACATCTTTATTGGAGTATAATTGCTTTACAATGGTGTGTTAGTTTCTGCTGTATAACAAAGTGAATCAGCTATACAGATACATATATCCCCATATCTCCTCCCTCTTGCGTCTCCCTCCCACCCTCCCTATCCCACCCCTCTAGGTGGACACAAAGCACCAAGCTGATCTCCCTGTGCTATGCGGCTGCTTCCCACTAGCTATCTATTTTACATCTGGTAGTGTATATATGTCCATGCCACTCTCTCACTTCGTCCCAGCTTCCCCTTCCCCTTCCCCGTGTCCTCAAGTCCATTCTCTACGTCTGCATCTTTATTCCTGTCCGGCCCCTAGGTTCATCAGAACCATTTTTTCTTTTTTTGTTTTTGATTCCATATATATGTGCTAGCATATGGTATTTGTTTTTCTCCTTCTGACTTACTTCACTCTGTATGACAGACTCTAGGACCATCCACCTCACTACAAATAGCTCAGTTTCGTTCCTTTTTATGGCTGAGTAATATTCCATTGTATATATGTGCCACATCTTCTTTATCCATTCATCTCTTGATGGACACTTAGGTTGCTTCCATGTCCTGGCTATTGTAAATAGTGCTGCAATGAACATTGTGGTACATGACTCTTTTTGAATTATGGTTTTCGCAGGGTATATGCTCAGTAGTGGGATTGCTGGGTCATATGGTTGTTCTATTTTTAGTTTTTTAAGGAACCTCCATACTGTTCTCCATAGTGACTGTATCAGTTTACATTCCCAACAACAGTGCAAGAGGGTTCCCTTTTCTCCACACCCTCTCCAGCATTTATTGTTTGTACATTTTTTGATGATGGCCATTCTGACCAGTGTGAGATGATCCCTCACTGTGGTTTTGATTTGCATTTCTCTAGTGATTAGTGATGTTGAGCATCCTTTCATGTGTTTGTTGGCAATCTGTATATCTTCTTTGGAGAAATGTCTGTTTAGATCTTCTGCCCATTTTTGAATTGGGCTGTTTGCTTTTCTTGATATTGAGCTGCATGAGCTGCTTGTATATTTTGGAGATTAATCCTTTGTCAGCTGTTTTGTTTGCAAATATATTCTCCCATTCTGAGGGTTGTCTTTTCATCTTGTTTATGGTTTCCTTTGCTGTGCAAAAGGTTTTAAGTTTCATTAGCTCCCATTTGTTTATTTTTGTTTTTATTTCCATTCTTCTAGGAGGTGGGTCAAAAACAATCTTGCTGTGATTTACATAATAGAATGTTCTCCCTATGTTTTCCTCTAAGAGTTTTATAGTGTCTGGCCTTATATTTAGGTCTTTAATCCATTTTGAATTTATTTTTGTGTATGGTGTTAGGGAGTGTTCTAATTTCATTCTTTTACATGGAGCTGTCCAGTTTTCTCAGCACCACTTATTGAAGAGGCTGTCTTTTTTCCATTGTATATTCTTGCCTCCTTTATCAAAGATAAGGTGACCATATGTGTGTGGGTTTATCTTTGGGCTTTCTATCCTGTTCCATTGATCTATATTTCTGTTTTTGTGCCAGTGCCATGCTGTCATGATTATTGTAGCTTTGTAGTACTGTCTGAAGTCAGGGAGCCTGATTCCTCCAGCTCTGTTTTTCTTTCTCAAGATTGCTTTGGCTATTTGGGATCTTTTGTGTTTCCATACAAATTGTGAAATTTTTTGTTCTAGTTCTGTGAAAAATGCCATTTGTTGTTTGATAAGGATTGCCTGAATCTGTAGATGGCTTTGGGTAGTGTAGTCATTTTCACAGTGTTGATTCTTCCAATCCAAGAACATGGTATATCTCTCTATCTGTTTGTATCATCTTTAATTTCTTTCATCAGTGTCTTATAGTTTTCTGCATACAGGTCTTTTTTCTCCTTAGGTAGGTTTATTCCTAGGTATTTTATTCTTTTTGTTTCAATGGTAAATGGGAGTGTTTCCTTAATTTTTCTTCCAGATTTTTCATCATTAGTGTATAGGAATGCAAGAGATTTCTGTGCATTAATTTTGTATCCTGCAAATTTACCAGATTGATTGATTAGCTCTAGAAGTTTTCTGGTAACATCTTTAGGATTCTCTATGTATAGTATCATGTCATCTGCAAACAGTGACAGTTTTACTTCTTCTCTTCCAATTTGGATTCCTTTTCTTTCTTTATCTTCTCTGATTGCTGTGGCTAAAACTTCCAAAACTATGTTGAATAATAGTGGTGAGAGTGGGAACCCTTGTCTTGTTCCTGATTTTAGAGGAAATAGTTTCAGTTTTTCACCATTGAGAATGATGTTGGCTGTGGGTTTGTCATATATGGCCTTTATTATGGTGGGGTAAGTTCCCTCTATGCCTACTTTCTGGAGAATTTTTATCATAAATGGGTGTTGAATTTTGTCAAAAGATTTTTATGCATCTATTGAGTTTATCATATGGTTTTTATCCTTCAGTTTGTTAATATGGTGTATCACACTGATTGATTTGCGTATATTGAAGAATTCTTGCATTCCGGAGGTAAACCCCACTTGATCATGGTGTATGATCCTTTTAATGCGTTGTTGGATTCTGTTTGCTAGTATTTTGTTGAGGATTTTTGCGTCTATTTTCATCAGTGATATTGGCCTATGGTTTTCTTTTTTTGTGACATCTTTGTCTGGTTTGGTATCAGGGTGATGGTGGCTTTGTAGACTGAGTCTGGGAGTGTTCCTCCCTCTGCTATATTTTGGAAGACTTTGAGAAGTATGGGTGTTAGCTCTTCTCTAAATGTTTGACAGAATTCACATGTGAAGCCATCTGGTCCTGGGCTTTTGTTTGTTGGAAGATTTTTAATCACACTTTCAATTTCAGTGCTTGTAATCAGTCTGTTTATATTTTCTATTTCTTCCTGGTTCAGTCTTGGGAGGTTGTGTTTTTCTAAGAATTTGTCCATTTCTTCCAGGTTGTCCATTTTATTGGCATATAGTTGCTTTTAGTAATCCCTCATGATTCTTTGTATTCCTCCAGGGTCAGTTGTTACTTCTTTTTTGTTTCTAATTCTGTTGAGTTGAGTCTTCTCCCTCCTTTTCTTGATGAGTCTGGCTAGTGGTTTACTAATTTTCTTTATCCTCTCAAAGAACCAGCTTTTAGTATATTTATATTTGCTATTGTTTCCTTCATTTCTTTTTCATTTATTTCTGATCTGATCTTTATGATTCCTTTCCTTCTGCTAACTTTGGGGTTTTTTTTGTTCTTCTTTCTCTAATTGCTTTAGGTGTAAGTTTAGGTTGTTTAGTTGAGATTTTTCTTATTTCTTGAGGTAAGATTGTATTGCTATAAACTTCCCTCTTAGAACTGCTTTTGCTGCATCCCATAGGTTTTGGGTCATCGTGTTTTCATTGACCTTTGTGTCTAGGTATTTTTTGATTTCCTCTTTGATTTTTTCAGTGATCTCTTGCTTATTTAGTAGCGTATTGTTTAGCTTCCATCTGTTTGTATTTATTCCAGTTTTTTCCTGTAATTGATATCTAGTCTCATAGTGTTGTGGTCGGAAAAGATACTTGATACAATTTCAATTTTCTTAAATTTACCAAGGCTTGATTTGTGACCCAAGATATGATCTATCCTGGAGAGTGTTCCATGAGCACTTGAGAAGAAAGTGTGTTCTACTGTTTTTGTATAGAATGTCCTATAAATGTCAGTTAACTACATCTTGTTTAATGTATCATTTAAAGCTTGTGTTTCCTTATTTATTTTCATTTTGGATGATCTGTCCATTGGTGAAATGGGGTGTTAAAGTCCCCTATTATGATTGTGTTACTGTTGATTTCCCCTTTTATGGCTGTTAGCATTTGCCTTATGTATTGAGGTGCTCCTATGTTGGATGCATAAATATTTACAATTGTTATATCTTCTTCTTGGATTGATCCCTTGATCATTATGTATGTCCTTCTTTGTCTCTTGTAATAATGTTTATTTTAAAGTCGATTTTGTCTGATATGAGAATTGCTACTCCAGCTTTCTTTTGATTTCCATTTGCATGGAATATCTTTTTCCATCCCCTCACTTTAAACTTGTATATATCCCTAGGTCTTAAGTGGGTCTCCTGTAGACAGCATGTATACGGGTCTTGTTTTTGTATCCATTCAGCCAGTCTATGTCTTTTGGTTGGAGCATTTAATCCATTTACAGTTAAGGTAATTATCGATATGTATGTTCCTATTACGATTTTCTTAATTGTTTTGGGTTTGTTATTGTAAGTCTTTTCCTTCTCTTGTGTTTCCTGCCTAAAGAAGTTCCTTTTGCATTTGTTGTAAAGCTGGTTTGATGATGCTGAATTCTCTTAGCTTTTGCTTGTCTGTAAAGGTTTTAATTTCTCTGTTGAATCTGAATGAGATCCTTGCTGGGTAGAGTAATCTTGGTTGTAGATTTTTCCCTTTCATTACTTTAAACATGTCCTGCCACTCCCTTCTGGCTTGCAGAGTTTCTGCTGAAAGATCAGCTGTTAACCTCATGGGGATTCCCTTGTATGTTATTTGTTGCTTTTCCCTTGCTGCTTTTAATATTTTTTCTTTGTATTTAGTTTTTGATAGTTTGATTAATACGTGTCTTGTTGTGTTCCTCCTCGGATTTATCCTGTATGGACTCTCTGCCCTTCCTGAACTTGATTGACTATTTTCTTTCCCATGTTAGGAAAGTTTTCAACTATAATCTTTTCAAATATTTTCTCAGACCCTTTCTTTTTCTCTTCTTCTTCTGGAACCCCTATAATTAGAATGTTGGTACATTTAATGTTGTCCCAGAGGTCTCTGAGACTCTCCTCATTTCTTTTCATTCTTTTTTCTTTATTCTGCTTTGCGGTAGTTGTTTCCACTATTTTATCTTCCAGGTCACTTATCTGTTCTTCTGCATCAGTTATTCTTCTATTGATTCCTTCTCGAGAATTTTTAATATACTCAAAACAGATACTCAACACAGGACGTGAAGAAGGAGGAGGGAATTTTAACATAACAGGGATGCATTTTTTCAAATTCAAATAATATTTTAGAACAAATGGACTCATAAATATGAGAAAAAACAATCTTGCATCAAAAAAAGAGCCTAAGGCAGCAAAACGGTAGAAAAAACAGATGGGTCACTTTAACCCCAAATAATGTCTATAAGTTTTAAAGGAAAGTGTTTGGACTTTTGCATAATCTTGACCACAGAAGTAAAATATGATGTGTACACACTTGAAAAGAAAAAAAGAATTTGTATTAGAGTTATCCAGTGTTGAAGGAGGAATTGATTGGGAACCTGAGAAGAGGAAACCCAAGGAAACAATGCAAGCAGGATTGTGGTTTTGTAGCAGTATATAGATGGATGCAGCCTGGTTAGATAACATTGGGGATAATACATACATATGGCTTCTTTTAATTCTTTTGATTTAAAAATTAAAAAAAATAAATTTAATATTTTTTAAATTAAAAAAATGTATTTAAATTTAAAAATTCTTTTAAAATTAATATTACCAAAGAGTAACCTTAGGTTAGTTTTATTAAACCTGGAGGTGGATAGTATATTATGAGACCGTAGGCTAGGAGAGTATAATGCACATATGTTTTGCTTGACCAGCCTCTGCTCTTCTTCTTCCTCTGATTATTTTATCATTCTTATTATATGGAAAGCCACTTCCTGTACACTCTCAGTCCACGTGATTGGAGGTGGAACTGACGCAGTCCCTGGGGCCTGATATTTGGAGGTGAGTGTGTGTGGCAGGCATGTGATCCAAGCTGACCAATGAGTGTGTTCCATCTTTCTGGTCAGAGGACTTGGTTCTGGGATAGAAAATGGACCTAGTCAGCACAAAGAAAGTCAGTGCTGGACTTCTATCAAAATTGCTGGCAGAAGTTCCCTGCTGGCCTAGTGGTTAGGATTCTGGGCTTTCATTGCCTGTGACCCAGGTTCAATTCCTGTTTGGGGAATTGAGATCCTGCAAGCTGCGTGGTGGCCAAAAAAAAAAAAAAATTTACTGGGAGAGAGGTAGTGTTTCCACTGAAGTTGCTCAGCTGGGAGTATAAGCCTGAGCTGCTGGTGGTCTTTTTGCCCTTGCAGGTGTAGGGCCTGTGAGTGACATTGGGGCAAGCAGAGCCCTTTGATGGAGACAACAGAGTCAGGACAATATCATCTGATCTCCTGAATCCAGATGTGCCTGAAGCTAGGTTTCCTTCTGAAATTTTTGGATAGGTAAATCAGTTCATTCTTTGTCTCCTCAAGCTGCTTGCAGCTAAAATAGGCCTGATGACATGGAGAGTACCAGTGGGTGTGGGGGGAGGAGGTAAAGACCTCTCAGGAAGAGGATCAAGAGGACCTGACGACTCGATTGGCTGGATGTGGAGGCTGTGGGAGAAAGAGGACACAAAGCTGACTTTGAAGTCATTTGAATAGCTTGTGGTGTTTTTAACCCAAGGAAAGATATGATTGATGAAGAAACAGTTTTTCCTTTCACATATCCAATCCACATAGAAAAACATATTTAAATCATAAACTATAAGGTAGTAAATGAGAAATATGTAGCTGCTTCTCAATAGCATGTTTTTCCTTTAGTTACCATTGGCGTAAAAATTTTGGTAGGTTATATGTCTCTGAGGTTATTAAAATTAATTTTTTGAATTTACACAGTGTTTTATAGTTTTCAAATCACTTTGGAATCTCTTATCTCGTTTAATCTTCCTACGAACTGTATGTAGTAAGTGGGATAGTTATCATCATTCTCTGCTTACCAATGAGGGTATGAGGCACAGAGAAGTTAAGATAATTAACTACGGAAACCCAGCACATAATTTGTAAGAATGGCATGAGAAGCCAAATTTCCAAATCCAATGCTTTTCCCATACATCACTCAGCTTTCCTGTCCTTAATAATTGTGATTAGTTATAATCAGTGATAAAATTATCATCAGTGATCAAGTTATAAACAGTTGGCATTCAGAAAATGGCATCGCGTTTTCTTTAAAACATTACAAAATATATTTAATCCAGTCAGGGCTATTCTAAAAGAATACTAATTTGGAACTGACTCAACCCTGATGTGGATCCGAGTGTTCACTGTGGGTCATTTCACTGTCTGATATCTCCAATATTCTCTGGGATTCTGGGTGGGAGAGAGGTGGAAATGGGAGAGGATTCTGGCTCAGAGGGGAGGGTCCTATAAATTGGGAAATGTCATTCTAGATGAGTAAATATTTCCTTGCTAGGGAAGTAATTCTGAGACTCTCTTATCTTCTAGTGCCCAGGAAACACAAGTTGTCTCAACTCTAATTGAGGAAAACGTAAAGGGACTTCAGAGAAGGAGATAAGGACCAGTTGCCCGCCAAACTGATGATATGAGTCAGCCCCATAGCCAGTTGAGCGAACAGGAGTTATATATACATGTGGAGTTTTGTCCAAGGGAAAAAATGTAGATAGTTTAAGTACACTGATAAAGAGCAATGTATTGGAACACCAGGCAAATCTCACCGTACTGTCCAAGGAACAAAAACACCAACATCAATGGAACTCGTTTTCCCCAATAGCCACACACTCAATTTTCAAGTGCTCACAAAATGGAGCTTGATTTCAAGTAATACTGAATAATTTTGTGCCATTTCCAATTTTAACTTTTCTGTGGGAATGTAGGAAATGTTGAGACTAATGCAAAAACTTTGGGGACAGAAAGGTCTTGCTTTGTAAAATTATATGGTTTGACACAGTTGCTTTAATGAAATTGTTGTTTATATTACGCTGCTTCAGAGCCAAAATAGAATATTGAATTTCTTCTAAGTCATGTAGTTAAGCCCAAGTTTCCAAATGAATCTAATGGTCTGGCTCTATTTAAATGTGTTGATTCTGGATTCATAAGGTTGTGTCAAAATGTGATTACATGTTCTCCAATTTCTACACTGCCTCCCTTACTCCTGTAAAGAAATCTTTGGTGTATTGATTCTTCATTTAACCTTAAACTAGCACTTAGGTAAGAAATATGAACACGGCTCTTTTTCCACTCAGAAAAAAAAGGAAACAAATCAATCTAATAAATCAATGTTATTCTAAACAGTAGTAAAATACTGGGAAATGTTTTTCTCATTCCTGCTGTAGCCTGTTAACAACAACTGGAGGTGATCCCTGGGTTAGCTGGGAAACACACATTGATTGCTATCTGTAGAAAACTCTACTTTCTAAATAAAGCAAACAATGAAATCCATTGTCTGCAAAGTGACATACCTCAATGTGAAAATATTAAGGCTTGTAAGCTCTAGATCCTGGCACTAGAAATTTCTTGCCAATGAGGACATTTTTTTTTCTTCTTCTGTGAACAGTAGAAGGGTAAGAAAGGAGAAGATGGACTTCTGCAGTTTAGTTTTATGACATTATGAGGGATCAAATCTGTTTTTTCTCTAGGATAGGGAACACAGACATAGAAATCACCTAATATATTTTCTCACTAGACCGGATCAATGATCTGTGGGAACTTGCTTATTTATTCCTCAGCAAAATTTTGTTGCTCCATTACTGAAGCTACTAAGAGAGTTGTACAAACTCCATATTCTATTTTCATATACAATTCTACATAAATGTTTATACCTTTTATTTAGAAGACAAGATAAAATTAAAAGAGGAAAAGTATCCCATATACACACAATACCTCTTGATGGACTATCCTTTTATGGGATGGGGGTGTGTGGGAGGATGGGAGAGTAGGAGACCCATCAGAATATAATGTGTGAGTAATTATCATTTTTAACTTGGGCCAAGACACCAAGATATTATTGCCTTTTTAAGAGATGTGTGCCCTGTTGAGCTGCTTTCCTTAAGGAACTCGTTTCTAAATATCTCCATGTTCCCACCCATAAACGTACTAAAAATTCTAAAGGGTATGAAGGATATAAGAACAGGATAGAGTCAATCACTATTTTCTATAAACTGGGTCCTTATTATTCTATTTTTTATCCCTGTAACAACATGTTTTGCAATTTCTGTTTAGAATATGGATAGATAATAGAGTCTTGGTGGTCTGATTTTTAATTTGAAAACTTATCAGTCAAATATTTAAGGTAATTCTATAGGGCAGAGAAACTTCAGTGTTTTATATTATTGTTTTATCTCTGGATGACAAGAAAATTTCTGTACATTGACAGACTATACATGTAAAAGTAAAAGAATGTGTCCTCAGCTGCCTTAATCTTAGGAAAAAACAATGAAGAAGATCAAAGTATTTCAACTTGGTAGTATAAGACATATGAAGACATGATCATCTAGATAATAAAAATCAATTTCCTATCCTTGTACTGAAACCTGGACCCCACAGAGCAGCATGATGTAATTCTATTACCATGCTTAATTTCTTGGCATTTGCATGGCCTTTTTATTTTGTGTTATTATTATTCCTGGAAAATGAATAAATTTCACTCAGCAGAAATAAATTAGACAGCTTGCCACTCAAACTAATCACTATGGTGCTTTGCTTCCCCTGCTCAAAAGATAGGCTGACAGCTCCTGGGCATTAATCTAGCTATTTCTTGATAACAGAGCATCTATTTGCACATGGCTGTGAGGAGAGTTATAAAGATTTTAAACGTAATTATCTTTGGGTCTCCCTAGGATTTGAAAGTCTAATTAAAGAAACTTTAAGACATTGTAAGTCTTAAAGAATTAAGTTTACAGTGTGCAATTTAATCAGAGTTTGAGATTATATTGGGAACTGGGTATGTCAAAGAAGATGGAAGGAATATTTATCTTAGCCAGGATTTAGTTGCTCATAACACTGAAATTTCAATAAAATAAGTGAAAAGTGGTAGGTGGAGAGACTCAGGGCTATAACTACACTGAACAAAGAGAACTAAGCTCAGATCCCTTTTTCTAGCTGGCATCATGAAGATGTCCTGGAACACACTTCTGTCAGTGACGAATGCTACCTTGTGTTACACTGAGTATAAGATGCCTGTAACGCACAATCAAAAGCAGTCATGAAAGAAGGGCTATATCTACTCCTGTAGATGACATCTGTACCAGTGCATAAAATTAACTCTATCCTGCATCTATGCATAAAATTTATTCTTATATCCTCTCTTTGCTTTGTTTCTTTTAGGCTACACATTTTCTTTAAATATGTGAACAAAATCTATTGGTTTAATGTACCCGTTATCCTAAGACCTAGAGGATATTAAAATGGACCTGAAGAACATAGGTGAAAGCCTGAAGAAAAAAAAAAAGTCAATAAGTTTTTGTCTTAAATAGTTCCCTTTTTAACGTCATTTTCTTAGAAGATGTGCCTTTGAGATAGCTGTATATATTTTGTTCAGGCAGATGCATTGTGACTTCTTGGTTTAAAAAGATATAGAAGTCTGTGAGAATCACTAGAAGGGGAAAGGGTAACACTCATTAACTTGGCTGAGGCCATAGTAGGCAGATCTGTTTTAAATTCTGGTGGCAAAGGGATATTTGAAAAGTATTTATGAAGTTATCTCATCTATTTTTCCAAATAATATTCTTCATGTTCTCCAAACTTGGGAAAGCTTTATGGAAAAGAGTGAGCCATAAAGTGGATGATCTTGCTAGTAGTACGACATTAATTTTCTCGTATGATTCATATTTCAGGATAGAATTTGTTTTTAAATGTTTACATATTAACAAAAAAAGCATTTTTCCTTCATCCTTTTTCTTCCAATCATTTATTTTTCACCTTTACAACTTTTACATTCCCTAGAGAAAAACATGAGCTATCTTGAGCACACGGCAAAATTCTGCCTTCTTTTCAAGCCCAGTGATTCTAGTTTGACCAACCCCCCCACCAAAGGAGATTCACTTTGTCATCATACAGCCTTTCGGCAGCACTGAAAGATACAGCACAAGTCACATGTGTGAGTTGAGCCTTAAAGAAGTTACTTTGATGTCTTTGAAAATGCAAAAATGCTCACCAATCAAGAGGAAAGCGACCAAAAAAAAATTATACTTTCCCCTTGCAGGTTGTTTTTTAAAAGTGTTTTGTTTTTTAAATCAAGTTCAGAATTATTCTGTTTATACTGAAGTACAGATCTCAACAATAAGTGTGAATCCTTACCCAATATAAACAAGAGTTTAATATTGGTTCCATCTCTGGGTGAAAATAAATAGCTCTGAAGAGTCAATTTTCTTATTTTTTTCCCCACACTCTGCCTATAACAGTTGCTTTATGTCATTCCTGTCAGAGCTCTGATACAAAGTTGGAGTAGTATGATATAGTCCAGCTCTAAGTCTTTATGAAAGTTATGAAAGAAGATGTCTTTGCCAGCAACTTAGAATTCTAAATTGTCAGTCTTTCTGGATTTTAGGTTGCTCCTCCCAGACCAACCTGTGGTAGACTTACTCATGGTCTTTGGAATTGCTCAGATTTGGGGTTGAAACTTTACTCATCTCCTTACTTGTGGTTTTAATTTACCAGGTATCTTTTGAAGCCATGCTTTTTTCTTCACCCATGGAATGGGATAATGAATATGCCAACCTCATGGAGTTGTGAGACTTAGGTCCCATTTGTTTATTTTTGTTTTTATTTCCATTACTCTAGGAGTCGGTTCCAAAAAGATATTGCTGAGATTATGTCAAAGAGTGTTCTGCCAATGTTTTCCCTGTGAGTTTTATAGTATCTGATTTTTCATTTAGGTCTTTAATCCATTTTGAGTTTATTTTTGTGTATGGTGTTAGCAAATGTTCTAATTTTATTCTTTTGCATGTAGCTATCCAGTTTTCCCAGCACCACTTATTGAAGAGACTGTCTTTTCTCCATTGTATATTCTTGCCTCCTTTGTTGTAGATTAATTGACCATAAGTGCGTGACATAAGTGTATTTCTGGGCTTTCTATCCTATTCCATTGATCCATATTTCTGTTTTTGTGCGAGTACCATACTGTTTTGATTACTGTAACTTTGAAGTATAGTCTGAAGTTAGGGAGCTTGATTTCTCCAGCTCCATTTTTACTTCTCAAGATTGTAGTTGTGAGACTTAAATGAGATAACATAAGCAGGGAACCTAGCTCAGAGTCTGTTACTTGGGAATTGCTCAGTGGAAAGCTACAATTTTCATGATGTTGCTGATGGTGTCATAAAGGGGTATTTCCAGTCTTATACCTACTGAAACTCCCCTTCTCGGGTATAAGCAACCAACCAGAGGCATCTGAAAGCAAATGAGCTCTAGTACTGAGATGCACTTAGGATGTGTGGTCACTGTTGTTGGGTTTACTAACCATCAAAGAGTGACTCACTTCTTAGAACAAGGGACTTGCAGCTCCAAGGCCCTAAAAGATTGTAACCAGTAGACACTGCCCTTCAGTGTGCATGCCTAATTCTATTTTAGCTATAATTAAACACCTTAAATCTGATCGTTTCTACCTAAGCTAATATGCTTTAATGAACCCGGTACCTAGTACAGATGCTGGGGTGGAGTAAGCAGGTGTTTGGTATATGGTCATAGGGGAGTAAATCTAGCTATTTCCTTGGTTCTTGGTGGGAACTCTGGAGCATACCTTAATAAACCTTAGTGAATACAGAAGCAACTGGATATTCTTTGAGGTGATCTGACACACCTTCATTTCTACTAATATTTATCAAGTTTGTGTGCAAGCTCTTTAGTTAGTATTCATATTCTAATTTTGTTTAATCCTTACAGGATTAATATTGAGGTAAATAATATTCCTATTTTTCAGATAAGGAAATCGAGGCTTAGATAAAATGACTTATTAACTAACATCAGCTAAGTTTACTGTGATGTGTGGACTTGTGTAACACCTTAGCTGCTATCTGGATAGTGACATGCCTTGCCTGGAGTGAATCTGGGGTACTGAATGCTGTATATTGAGTTACCCCCAAGATCCTTCCTCAAGAGCATATTATTCAATATTTAGATCCATTCTTTTTTTTTCAGGCTTGGGCTATGTTATGGACTGAATGTTTGTGTTCTTCCAAAATTCATATGTGAAGGCCTAATTCCCAATGTGACTATTTGGAGATAGGGCCTTCACGGAAGTAATTAAGTTTAAAGAGGTTATAAGGGTAGGACCCTGATCCAATAGGATCAGTGTCCTTATAAGAAGAGACACCAGAGAGCTTGCTCTGTCTCTCTCTCTCTCCACCGTATGAGGACATAACAACAAGGCAGACATATGCAAGCCAAGAAGTGAACTGTGTTGCACCTTGATCATGGACTTTCCAGCCTCCAGAACTGTGAGAACATAAATTTCTGCTGTTTAAGCCATGCAGTCTGTGGTATTTTGTTACAGCAGCCTGAGCAGACTAAGACAAGCCCTCATAAGGTGTAGATGCTTGGATGTTCTCTTGTATGCTCAGTTAGTACACTGGTAAGCAAAAATCAGGTGTGCAAAAAAAAATAAAAATGTAAAATTGATTAATTTTATTATAAAATCATAATAAAATTTATTTATAAAATTAATTTTAATTAAAATTAATTAATTTTTAGGCAATTTTTTAGAGAATCTTTAGGTTCACAGCAAAATTAGAAGGCAAGTATAAAGATTTCTCCTGTCTCCACACATGCACAATCTTGCCCACTATCAATATCCCCTAACAGAGTGGTGCATTTGTTACAACTGATGAACCTACACTGACACATCATAATCACCTAAAGTTCAGGGTTTACCCTAGATTTTACTCTTGATGTTATACATTTCTGTAGGTTTGCAAAAATGTATAATGACATGTATTCATCATTATAGTACCATACAGATTATTTTCACTGCCCTAAAATCCTGTGTGCTCCACCTATTCTTCTTCCCCCAGTCAACCCTTGATAACCACTGATCTTTTCACTGTCTCCATAGTTTTGCCTTTTCCAGAATGTCATGCAGTTGGAATTGTATGGTACGTAGCCTTTTCAGAAGGATTCTTTCACTTAGTAATATGCATTTAAGGTTTCTCAGTGTCTTTTTATGGCTTGATAGCTCATTTCTTGTTAGCGCTGAATAATATTCCATTGTCTGGATGTACCTTGGTTTATCTATCCATTCACCTACTGAGGAACATCTTGGTCGTTTCCAAGTTTTGGCGATTAAGAATGAAGCTGCTATGAAAATCCAAGTGCAGGTTTTTATGTGGAAATAAATTTTCAACTCCTTTGGGTGGAGTTAAATCCAGATCTGCTGACACTGCTTCAGGAACACACAGCTATAAATAGCAATGTCAGTGTGGGCAGGAAAATTGAAGTTCCACCGGCTTCCCCGGTTTCCATTTGCATCCCTTGACTCAGAGGTGGTACTTAAAATAAAAAAAATTGTAATAGTGCACTCAAAAAGTCAGCTTGCTGAAGAGATATCTCTAAAATTTCATTTGTTTTCCATGTTCACAGCAATTTTTCAAATTTTAATCTATAAAAATCTTTATCTCCATGTACAACTTTTCCTTTCCTTTGATAGGGTCACTTCTAGAACAGGCTGGAAATCAGAGCCAGAAAAATGAAATAAAACTCTGAGTTTTCATTCATCCACATTCTTATATATTCTTTTTTTTTCTTATGTATTCTTGAGAGTCTCACTTTTGTTACCAATGACAGTGACAAAATTAATTAAGGACAAAATGAATTAGTATCCTCTAAAATTTCTCCTTTGTTCCTGTAGTTTCTAACATTTCTGGAGAACAATACTTAGAAAACATCTGCGTTTTGACCTCTGGGTTTATTGCACTGAGTGAAAAACAGGGTAAAAGTCAGTTATTAAGTCATTGAGAATGGTATCTATATTTACTATGCCCTTTCATTTATGCCTTCTGCTCTTGACTTTAAACACTTGTTTCCAGGAGGGACAAAGCTTTGCTAATGCTCTGAGGCTCACTTTTCTCTCACGATTGGAAGAATTTGATGGTATCCAGAATTACACATGAAAGGTAGAAAAGCTGCTTTTAAGTTTCATTAGGTCCCATTTCTTTATTTTTGTTTTTATTTCCATTTCTCTAGGAGGTGGGTCAAAAACAATCTTGCTGTGATTTATGTCATAGAGTGTTCTGCCTAAGTTTTCCTCTAAGAGTTTGATAGTTTCTGGCCTCACATTTAGGTCTTTAATCCATTTTGGGGGATGGTGTTAGGGAGTGCTCTAATTTCATTCTTTTACATGTAGCTGTCCAGTTTTCCCAGCACCTCTTATTGAAGAGGCTGTCTTTTCTCCACTGTATATTCTTGCCTCCTTTATCAAAGATAAGGTGACCATATGTGCGTGGGTTTATGTCTGGGCTTTCTATCCTGTTCCATTGATCTATATTTCTGTTTTTGCACCAGTACCATACTGTCTTGATTACTGTAGCTTTGTAGTATAGTCTGAAGTCAGGGGCCTGATTCCTTCAGCTCCGTTTTTCTTTCTCAAGATTACTTTGGATATTCGGGGTCTTTTGTTTTTCCATAAAAATTGTGAAATTTTTTGTTCTAATTCTGTGAATAATGCCACTGGTAGTTTGATAGGGATTACATTGAATCTGTAGATTGCTTTGGGTAGTATAGTCATTTTCACTATGTTCATTCTTCCAATCCAAGAACATAGTATATCTCTCCATCTATTTGTATCATCTTTAATTTCTTTCATCAGTGTCATATAATTTTCTGCATACAGGTCTTTTGTCTCCTTAGGTAGGTTTATTCCTAGGTATTTTATTCTTTCTGTTGCAATGGTAAATGGGAGTGTTTTCTTAATTTCAGTTTCAGATTTTTCATCATTAGTGTATAGGAATGCGAGAGATTTCTGTGCATTAATTTTGTATCCTGCTACTTTACCAAGTTCACTAATTAGCTCTAGCAGTTTTCTGGTAACATCTTTAGGATTCTCTACATATAGCATCTTGTCACCTGCAGTGACAACTTTAATTCTTCCAAAAGCAGCTGCTTTTGGAGTGGAAGAAACCTGGGCTTGAAACCAGGTGCAGTTGTGTTCAAATAATAATTACAAGACAAAGGAAGATTTAAATTTACAAATTCTCAAGAGTTGTGGGAAAAAAAGCACTTGGTAGGGTTTAATAACTACTTACAATGAAAAAAAAATCCCCTAACAACTAGAAATGAGCTTCTTAAACAATAATGGTTATAGACTGAAAACTTATAGGAAACATCATTCTTAATGAAGAAACTTTAGTTCAGACATATTCCCTTTAAGAAAAGGAGCAAGAAGGATGCCAACTGTCACTGCCATTATATAATGTATTACTGGACATAGTGGCTAAAACAACATGTCTTAGCCTCCATGGCATTTAGTTGTGGTTGTGCATCTAAGTCTAGCCAATTGCATGTGAGTGAAGGTTACCACTTGTTCCATTTGCCAGTCTGGCCCAGAAAACTTCATCTGAGCGTTTCTCCATTCATTTTCCTGGCTAGGTGACTTTGCAGATTGAAGAGGCACTAAGCCTAGATCCCTGAATGACTGTGTGGAGGAGAAATCTCTCTCCTCCCCGCCCAGATTCACACTGCACACTTATATGTGCAAAATTACCAACTTTAATTGTGCTGAACCCTTAAAGTTGGGGCCTATTTGTTATAGCATTTAACCGATCTAATACAGAAATAGGGATGCTACCATAGCAAACCCCTGAAATATATAGCATTGGGTTAGTATTTGGGTGTCAGGAGACAAAGAATTAGATATTATTATTTGGTGAGTGTTATCTACAATAACTTAGAAGGAATGTGCCTTCTGCATCTGTAGTTTAGGAGAGTGGTTAGAGAGCACCCAAATTTTGGTGTTTGTTAATTTTTACTGCTTGTATCATAACTGACACTATTTTGGGCACTTACAGTTTTTCCTTTCCTTCCGTTGACTCTACCCAGAACTATACTGTGCAATAAATCACTTCTCTGTCATCAAGGGCTTTGTAGTTAATAGATATTGTTTAACAATAATCAGGATCAGGTGGCCTCTATACTCTGTTAGTCCCCAAACAAGGATGAAAACCTTTGCTGATGTATTCCAGGATGCCATGAGACTAGTTACCCTTTCATGAATCTTGACTTAGGAATACTTGTCCTGTTTCCAAGCACCTACCCCCATACCTAGGTTAACTGTAAAATTGTCCCTATGGCCCCTCACTGGTGTGGAGTGCAGCTGTGAATGCTTCTGGATCACTGTCTGCCCAATCCCACCTTGTGAGTAAGTTAATCAATAATAAATTGATCTATTGATTATATGGAGCTGGCTGCCTCATTTTTTGGTCTCAAGATGTCTTCTTAGCTTGGTGGGCACTTTTCATTCCCTCCTTCCTTAAACGCTGCCTTTAGCAATATATTTTAAGAAAATAATTAGTTCAGGAAAGAATTGGCTTTTATTTTTAAGAAGAAATTAAGGATCTCAGAATGCTGGAGAAACCAAACGCTTCTGGACCTAAAACAGTAGAAGATAAGGCTGAAAAAAACTTAGAGGAAAAAGATGTATCAGTGCTTCTCATTCACCAAAAGAATCCATCCCTATGGCTAAGATTATATCAAGAATATTGCTTTTCATCTTAGCCCATTATTTAAGATGTCTCGAAGGAGCTATCATTAAGTTAGAGGCAAGGATTAATGCAAGTACACAGAGAAATTAAGAGATTTGGAATTGTGTCTCAGAAATAACTTTGGGTGTAGTTACAGGCAAATGGAGCTGATTGAAAGCAAATTGACTAGAAGTCACTTAAGTTTCTAAGGGATTTGTGTTACCAAAGTAACCCTGAGCCTGGCTTGAAAAAGCCTTTGCCTATTTCTTCTGTAAAACAACCCTGGCACCATTAGAAAATGTGTTGCAAAGTGTGTACAGTTTTCAAGGAGGGCCCACTGCTCAAAACTCACTTCAGTGTGACTGTGATATTTAATCACCAGGAAAAGCCTTTCAAAGTGCAAAGCCAAGTGCTGTGGAGAACAATAGACACATCTTCTCCATCCTGGGCTTCACAGTTCTTGTCCATAAGATTCTCTCATTGCTCTGCACCAATGACTGACGTGTGTTTCACATTCATCTCTTTTTTTGAATGGTAATTTTTACTGCTAACATTCTAGCCCAGCTCCACCATTGTGTATGGGGGGTGGCAGGTACAGATAGCTTGTCTTCTTAGTTTCTTGATTGTTTGACCATGAGGAACTACACTTTAACCTCATGAGAAAACCGTTCACCACCAAGAGATCCTAGGCTTTCAGCTACATGCAATGCTAGAGGGGAGAGGAGGAGAGTGTGATTTTTGTGTGAGAATAGGGAAGTACACGAGTATCTCATGACCAGAAGCATGAGGTCATGGCAGGGACTGTCAACTGTCCACTAAAATCCATTCTACCCTTAGTACTGGGCATAGGGCTTGATTTTTCCCAGACTCCATTGCAGTTAAGTGAACAATGAGACTGAGTACTAATCAACAGAATGTGAGTGAAGATGATATATCCTCTCCCCCACTCCCCACTCCACTCCCTTTTAGTTCTTAGTGATTAAGCCTCCCATGTGTATTCCTTCTTACTATTTCCCTCTTGACTGGAATAATGATGCCCAGGGTAACTTTGGAAACCATGTGTTGAAGATGGCAGAGGTGCCATTGGCTTAGATGCATGAATGACTACATGAAAGATAATCTCTATTCCCCGCTGACCTGGAATATTTCTGTACCATTACCTGAGCAAGAAATCAACTTTAGTGTTAGCACCATTATAAGTTGGGTTTTAAGCTGCCCTAGTTAATACCATATACAATCAAGTCCATGGGATATTTTAGCAGTAATCTCAAGCAGTGAAAATAAGCCAACTCAAATGGGTGACAGCAAACAGGCTAAGTAGGTTTGGGGCCACAGTGTCATCAGGGCCTGAGGATACAGAGAAATATCTAGTCACAAGACGAGGGCTATCCAAGTGGTCAGAAACCAGACCAAAGAGTAAGGATTGAATTTCATTTCCCAAACCTGGTAGAGGAACTGTGGGATAAGCCTTTTTTTTTTTTTTTTAACATTTTTTATTGAAGTATAATTGCTTTACAACGGTGTGTTAGTTTCTGCTTTATAACAAAGTGAATCAGTTATACATATACATATATCCCCATACCTCTTCCCTCTTGTGTCTCCCTCCCTCTCACCCTCCCTATCCCACTGTTCTAGCTGGTCACAAAGCACCGAGCTGATCTCCCTGTGCTATGCGACTGCTTCCCACTAGCCATCTATTTTACATTTGGTAGTGTATATATGTCCATGCCACTCTCTCACTTCATCCCAGCTTACCCTTCCCCCTCCCCGTGTCCTCAAGTCCATTCTCCACGTCTGCGTCTTTATTCCCGTCATGCCCCTAGGTTCTTCATGACCTTATTTTTTCTTTTTTAGATTCTATATATACGTGTTAGCACATGGTATTTGTTTTTCTCTTTCCGACTTACTTCACTCTGTATGACAGACTCTAGGACCATCCACCTCACTACAAATAACTCAGTTTCAGTTTCGTTTCTTTTTATGGCTGAGTAATATTTCATTGTATATATGTGCCACCTCTTCTTTATCCATTCATCTGTCAATGGACAATTAGGTTGCTTCCTTGCCCTGCCTATTGTAAATAGAGATGCAATGAACATTGTGGTACATGACTTTTTTTTTTTTTTTTTTTTTTTTTTTTGGCGGTACACGGGCCTCTCACCATTGTGGGCCCTCCCGTTGTGGAACACAGGCTCCGGACACGCAGGCTCAGCGGCCATGGCTCACGGGCCCAGCCGCTCCGTGGCATGCGGGATCTTCCCGGACCGGGGCATGAACCCGCGTCCCCTGCATCGGCAGGCGGACTCTCAACCACTGTGCCACCAGGGAAGCCCACATGACTCTTTTTGAATTATGGTTTTCTCAGGGTATATACCCAGTAGTGGGATTGCTGGGTCATATGGTAAATCTATTTTTAGTTTTTTAAGGAACCTCCATACTGTTCTCCATAGTGGCTGTATCAATTTACATTCCCATCAACAGTGTGTGAGGGTTCCCTTTTCTCCACACCCTCTCCAACGTTTATTGTTTGTAGGTTTTTTGATGATGGCCATTCTGACAGGTGTGAGATGATAGCGGATTGTAGGTTTGAATTGCATTTCTCTAATGATTAATCATGTTGAGCATTCTTTCATGTGTTTGTTGGCAATCGGTATATCTTCTTTGGAGAAATGTCTATTTAGGTCTTTTGCCCATTTTTGGATTGGGTTGTTTGTTTTATTGATATAGAGTTGCATGAGCTGCTTGTAAATTTTGGAGACTAATCCTTTGTCAGTTGCTTCATTTGCAAATATTTTCTCTCATTCCGAGGGCTGTCTTTTTGCCTTGTTTATGGTTTCCTTTGCTGTGCGAAAGCTTTGAAGTTTCATTAGGTCCCATTTGTTTATCTTTGTTTTTATTTCCATTTCTCTAGGAGGTGGGTCAGAAAGGATCTTGCTGTGATTTATGTCATAGAGTGTTCTGCCTACCTTTTCCTCTAAGAGTTTGATAGTGTCTGGGCTTACATTTAGGTCTTTAATCCATTTTGAGTTTATTTTTGTGTATGGTGTTAGGGGGTGATCTACTTTCATTCTTTTACATGTAGCTGTCTAGTTTTCCCAACACTACTTATTTTCTTTTTCCACTAGACAAGTTTATTAAAATTTCTAAACAAAAAGCAATATTCATAAGAAGTATAAACTACTGTGTAAATAACCTACAAGGATATATTGTACAGCACAGGGAATATAGCCAGTATTTTATAATAACTGGAGTATAATCTATAAAAATTTTTAATCACTATGTCATACACCTAAAACTAATATAATATCATAAATCAAATATACCTCAATAGAAAAAAAGCAATATTATAAAAATACATGCAAGGATAGTCAATAACTGACAGGTGTATTTACATAAACTCCATATAATTTATTTTCACTTCTCCATACATGAGGTCACAAGTGACAGAAAGAGATGAGCTTAAGCTTTTTTAAAAAAAAAAAAAAAAAAACCTTTAAAGCACAGCAATGAGCACTGAGCAATTAGTGTGTGCCAGGCTCTATATTCCTTCCCTGCCTCCTCTTGTTTAACTGTTACATGAATCCTATGAAGTAGGCTATTCTCATATTTTTCCAATGATGAACCTGAAGCTTAGGGAAGTTAATTATCTGAAATTACTTGACTAGTGTGTAGTGAAGCTGAGATTTTAAATTCTGTCTGATTCCAAAGCCATGCTCTTAGAAAGCAAATGACGAACATACATTTACATTATCTGTTCTAAGAAAAATTGTGTTCTTTAGTGTTAAAAATTATGAAAATCACTGAGAGTGTTTCTCCACAAATCTACTTATTATTATTGCCTCACTTACCCTCCTTTTTTATTTTTATTTTTATTTTTTTATTAGTTTCTGCTTTATAACAAAGTGAATCAGTCACACATATACATCTGTTCCCACATCCCTTCCCTCATGCATCTCCCTCCCTCCCACCCTCCCCATCCCACCCCTCCAGGCGGTCACAGAGCACCGAGCTGATCTCCCTGTGCTATGCGGCTGCTTCCCACTAGCTATCTACCTTACGTTTGGCAGTGTATATATGTCCATGCCTCTCTTTCGCTTTGTCACAGCTTACCCTTCCCCCTCCCCATATCCTCAAGTACATTCTCAAGTAGGTCTGTGTCTTTATTCCTGTTTTACCCCTAGGTTCTTCATGACATTTTTTAAAAAATTCCATATATATGTGTTAGCATACAGTATTTGTCTTTCTCTTTCTGACTTACTTCACTCTGTATGACAGACTCTAGGTCTATCCACCTCATTACAAATAGCTCAGTTTCGTTTCTTTTTATGGCTGAATAATATTCCATTGTATATACGTGCCACATCTTCTTTATCCATTCATCCGATGATGGACACTTGGGTTGTTTCCATCTCTGGGCTATTGTGAATAGAGCAGCAATGAACATTTTGGTACATGTCTCTTTTTGAATTATGGTTTTCTCTGGGTATATGCCTAGTAGTGGGATTGCTGGGTCATATGATAGTTCTATTTTTAGTTTTTTAAGGAACCTCCATACTGTTCTCCATAGCGGCTGTACCAATTCACATTCCCACCAGCAGTGCAAGAGGGTTCCCTTTTCTCCACACCCTCTCCAGCATTTATTGTTTCCAGATTTCTTGATGATGGCCATTCTGACTGGTGTGAGATGATATCTTATTGTAGTTTTGATTTGCATTTCTCTAATGATTAATGATGTTGAGCATTCTTTCATGTGTTTGTTGGCAGTCTGTGTATCTTCTTTGGAGAAATGCCTATTTAAGTCTTCTGCCCATTTTTGGATTGGGTTGTTTGGTTTTTTGCTATTGAGCTGCATGAGCTGCTTATAAATTTTGGAGATTAATCCTTTGTCAGTTGCTTCATTTGCAAATATTTTCTCCCATTCTGAGGGTTGTCTTTTGATCTTGTTTATGGTTTCCTTTGCTGTGCAAAAGCTTTGAAGTTTCATTAGGTCCCATTTGTTAATCTTTGTTTTTATTTCCATTTCTCTAGGAGGTGGGTCCAAAAGGATCTTGCTGTGATTTATGTCATAGAGTGTTCTGCCTATGTTTTCCTCTAGGAGTTTGATAGTTTCTGGCCTTACATTTAGGTCTTTAATCCATTTTGAGCTTATTTTTGTGTATGGTGTTAGGGAATGATCTAATCTCATACTTTTACATGTCCCTGTCCAGTTTTCCCAGCACCACTTATTGAAGAGGCTGTCCTTTCTCCACTGTACATTCCTGCCTCCTTTATCAAAGATAAGTTGACCATATGTGCGTGGGTTTATCTCTGGGCTTTCTATCCTGTTCCATTGATCTATCTTTCTGTTTTTGTGCCAGTACCACACTGTCTTGATTACTGTAGCTTTGTAGTATAGTCTGAAGTCAGGGAGCCTGATTCCTCCAGCTCCGTTTTTCGTTCTCAAGATTGCTTTGGCTATTCGGGGTCTTTTGTTTTTCCAAACAAATTTTGAAATTTTTTGTTCTAGTTCTGTGAAAAATGCCAGTGGTACTTTGATAGGGATTGCATTGAATCTGTAGATTGCTTTGGGTAGTAAAGTCATTTTCACAATATTGATTCTTCCAATCCAGGAGCATGGTATATCTCTCCATCTATTTGTATCATCTTTAATTTCTTTCATCAGTGTCTTATAATTTTCTGCATACAGGTCTTTTGTCTCCTTAGGTAGGTTTATTCCTAGATATTTTATTGTTTTTGTTGCAGTGGTAAATGTGAGTGTTTTCTTGATTTCACTTTCAGATTTTTCATCATTAGTGTACAGGAATGCCAGAGATTTCTGTGCATTAATTTTGTATCCTGCTACTTTACCAAATTCATTGATTAGCTCTAGTAGTTTTCTGGTAGCATCTTTAGGATTCTCTATGTATAGTATCATGTCATCTGCAAACAGTGACAGCTTTATTTCTTCTTTTCCAATTTGGATTCCTTTTATTTCCTTTTCTTCTCTGATTGCTGTGGCTAAAACTTCCAAAACTAGGTTGAATAAGAGTGGTGAGAGTGGGCAACATTGTCTTGTTCCTGATCTTAGTGGAAATGGTTTCAGTTTTTCACCATTGAGGACGATGTTGACTGTGGGTTTGTCATATATGGCCTTTATTATGTTGAGGATAGTTCCCTCTATGCCTACTTTCTGCAGGGTTTTTATCATAAATGGGTGTTGAATTTTGTTGAAAGCTTTCTCTGCATCTATTGAGATGATCATATGGTTTTTCTTCTTCAGTTTGTTAATATGTTGTATCACATTGATTGATTTGCGTATATTGAAGAATCCTTGCATTCCTGGAATAAACCCCACTTGATCATGGTGTATGATGCTTTTAATGTGCTGTTGGATTCTGTTTGCTAGTAGTTTGTTGAGGATTTTTGCATCTATGTTCATCAGTGATATTGGCCTGTAGTTTTCTTTCTTTGTGACATCCTTGCCTGGTTTTGGTATCAAGGTGATGGTGGCCTCGTAGAATGAGTTTGGGAGTGTTCCTCCCTCTGCTATATTTTGGAAGAGTTTGAGAAGGATAGGTGTTAGCTCTTCTCTAAATGTTTGATAGAATTTGCCTGTGAAGCCATCTGGTCCTGGGCTTTTGTTTGTTGGAAGATTTTTAATCACAGTTTTAATTTCAGTGCTTGTGATTGGTCTATTCATATTTTCTATTTCTTCCTGATTCAGTCTTGGCAGGTTGTGCATTTCTAAGAATTTGTCCATTTCTTCCAGGTTGTCCATTTTATTGGCATAGAGTTGCTTGTAGTAATCTCTCATGATCTTTTGTATTTCTGCAGTGTCAGTTGTTACTTCTCCTTTTTCATTTCTAATTCTATTGATTTGAGACTTCTCCCTTTTCGTCTTGATGAGTCTGGCTAATGGTTTATCAATTTTGTTTATCTTCTCAAAGAACCATCTTTTAGTGCTATTGATCTTTGCTATCATTTCCTTCATTTCTTTTTCATTTATTTCTGATCTGATCTTTATGATTTCTTTCCTTCTGCTAACTTTGGGGGTTTTTTGTTCTTCTTTCTCTAGGTGCTTTAGGTGTAAGATTAGGTTGTTTATTTGAGATGTTTCTTGTTTCTTAAGGTAGGATTGTATTGCTCTAAACTTCCCTCTTAGAACTGCTTTTGCTGCATCCCATAGATTTTGGGCTGTCGTGTTTTCATTGTCATTTGTCTCTAAGTATTTTTTGATTTCCTCTTGGATTTCTTCAGTGATCTCTTGGTTATTAAGTAGTGTATTGTTTAGCCTCCATGTGTTTGTATTTTTTACAGATTGTTTCCTTTAATTGATATCTAGTCTCATAGCGCTGTTGTAAGAAAAGATACCTGATACAGTTTCAATTTTCTTAAATTTACCAAGGCTTGATTTGTGACCCAAGATATGATCTATCCTGGAGAATGTTCCATGAACACTTTAGAAGAAAGTGTATTCTGTTGTTTTTGGATGGAATGTCCTGTAAATATCAATTAAGTCCATCTGGTTTAATGTATCATTTAAAGCTTGTGTTTCCTTATTTATTTTCATTTTGGATGATCTGTCCATTGGTGAAAGTGGGATGTTAAAGTCCCCTACTATGATTGTGCTACTGTCAATTTCCCGTTTTATGGCTTTTAGCATTTTCCTTATATATTGAGGTGCTCCTATGTTGAGTGCATAAATATTTACAATTGTTATATCTTCTTCTTGGATTGATCCTTTGTTCACTATGTAGTGTCCTTCTTTGTCTCTTGTAATATTATTTGTTTTAAAGTCTATTTTGTCTGATATGAGAATTGTTACTCCAGCTTTCTTTTGATTTCTATTTGCATGGAATATCTTTTTCTATCCCCTCACTTTCAGTCTGTATGTGTCCCTAGGTCTGAAGTGGGTCTCTTGTAGACAACATATATACGGGGCTTGTTTTTGTATCCATTCAGCCAGTCTATGTGTTTTGGTTGGAGCATTTAATCTATTTACATTTAAGGTAATTATTGATATGTATGTTCCTATTACCATTTTCTTAATTGTTTTAGGTTTGTTATTGTAGGTCTTTTTGTTCTCTTTTGTTTACTGCCTAGAGAAGTTCCTTTAACTTTTGTTGTAAAGCTGGTTTGGTGGTGCTGAATTCTCTTAGCTTTTGCTTGTCTGTAAAGGTTTTAATTTCTCCATCTAATCTGAATGAAATCTTTGCTGTGTAGAGTACTCTTTGTTGTAGGTTTTTCCCTTTCCTCTCTTTAAATATGTCCTGCCACTCCCTTCTGGCTTGCAGGGTTCTGCTGAAAGATAAGGTGTTAACCATATTGGGATTCCCTTGTATGTTATTTGTTGTTTTTCCCTTGGTGCTTTTAATATTTTTTCTTTGTATTTAATTTTTGATAGTTTGATTAATATGTGTCTTGTTGTGTTTCTCCTTGGATTTATCCTGTATGAGACTCTCTGTGCTTCCTGGACTTGATTAACTATTTCCTTTCCCATATTAGGGAAGTTTTCAACTATAATCTCTTCAAATATTTTCTCAGTCCTTTTCTTTTTCTCTTCTTCTGGGACCCCTATAATTAGAATGTTGGTCCGTTTAATATTGTCCCAGTGGTCTCTGAGACTGTCTTCAATTCTTTTCATTCTTTTTTCTTTATTCTGTTCTGCAGTAGTTATTTCCACTATTTTGTCTTCCAGGTCACTTATCTGTTCTTCTGCCTCAGTTATTCTGCTATTGATCCCTTCTAGAGAATTTTTAATTTCATTTATTGTGTTGTTCTTGATTGTTTCTTTGCTGTTTAGTTCTTCTATGTCCTTGTTAAACGTTTCTTGTATTTTCTCCATTCTATTTCCAAGATTTTGGATCATCTTTACTCTCATTACTCTGAATCCCTTTTCAGGTAGACTACCTATTTCCTCTTCATTTTTTAGGTCTGGTGGGTTTTTACCTTACTCCTTCATCTGCTGTGTGTTTCTTTGTCTTCTCATTTTGCCTAACTTACTGTGTTTGGGGTCTCCTTTTCATAGGCTTCAGGTTCATAGTTCCCATTGTTTTTGATGTCTCTCCCCAGTGGCTAAGTTTGGTTCAGTGGGTTGTGTGAGCTTCCTGGTGGAGGGAACTAGTGCCTGTGTTCTGGTGGATGATGCTGGATCTTGTCTTTCTGGTGGGCAGGTCCACATCTGATGTGTGTGTTTTGGGGTGTCTGTGACCTTATTATGATTTTATGCAGTCTCTCTGCTAATGGGTGGGGTTATGTTACTCTCTTGCTACTTGTTTGGCATAGGGTGTCCAGCACTGTAGCTTGCTGGTCATTGAGGGGAGCTGGGTTTTGGCGTTGAGATGGAGATCTCTGGGAGATTTTTGCCATTTGATATTACGTGGAGCTGGGAGGTCTCTGGTGGACCAATGTCCTGAACTTGGCTCTCCCACCTCGGAGGCACAACCCTGATGTCTGGCACAAGATGGCCATCCCTGGGTTCACATCAACATCATCTCAGGCACAAACCTCCTTGTTTTTCCATTTTGTCTTTAAGTTACTTGTTGAAACAACCGGCCCACGGTCCCAGGAGTGTCGCGGCTTTGGCTGCTGGGACCCCTCCAGAGCCAGCAGCCTCAGTGAGGCCGCCCTCCCCTCGGGGTCTGGGAAGTTCAGTGACAGCAGAGGGAAGAGACCCCGAGCCAGGAGTTCATAAGCCTTTTTTTTTTTTTTTTTTTTTTTTTTTCTTTTTTTTTTGCTGTATGCGGGCCTCTCACTGTTGTGGCCTCTCCCGTTGCGGAGCACAGGCTCCGGTTGCGCAGGCCCAGCGGCCATGGCTCACGGGCCCAGCCGCTCCGTGGCATATGGGATCCTCCCAGACCGGGGCACGAACCCGTATCCCCTGCATCGGCAGGCGGACTCTCAACCACTGCGCCACCAGGGAGGCCCCATAAGCCATTTTTTAAATCAATATTGATCACTTTTGAAGTAAGTCAGACAGAGAAAGACAAATATCATATGATATCACTTATATGTGGAATCTAAAACATGATACAAATGAAAACAGACTTACAAAACAGAAATAAACTTACAGTCATAGAAAACATACTTACGGTTACCAAAGGGGAAAGGTGGGGAGGGATAAATTAGGAGTTTGGGATTAACATATACACACCACTATATATAAAATAGATACAGAACAAGGTCCTATTGTGTAGAAAAGGGAACTATATTCAATATCTTGTAATAGACCATAATGGAAAAGAATATGAATAAAGTATCAATCACTTTGCTTTAAGAAATTTTTTAAACTACGAGGAAACACAGTACTAGTTGTATTTCCCTATCTACCTATAGAATATTTGAGAAAAAAAGTACATGAACTCCTGGTCTGTCTTAGTTGTGATTTCAAAAAGAGTTACGAGTCATCTATGTAATAATGTACTATTTTGGTGGACTCTGTTCTAGGAACAGTGAAGAAGTTAGGATGGGAAGATGCTCTGTCGTTGCCTTGAGGGTCTCATGGAAGAAAAATAGGCAAATCACATGAAGCCAGAAGTTCACGCTGTGTAGCTGTATTAAACAGGAATGAGGAAGAACGCTGGGAACTTATACCTCCAATATACTGGAAGTTTTGTGAAAACCTCGCGGTAAGTAAATCAAAACAAATTATTAAAGGGTTTTGAAATTATTACAGGTTATCATTTCTTAGAGGATTGTGTTTAGCTTTAGAAGTGAACAAGAACTATTACATGTCAGGAGCAATGGGGAGCACAAACTCCTATATCTTTTGGTCGCATGATTCCAGTGAGAGAGATGAGGGCTTCATTTGCTTTCCTTTTGTGTTTTCTTTATAAGCCTCTGTGGGAACCATGGTTACTGCTCTATGAGGTGGCCATTAGATATCTAGAAATAAACATTGTTCTGGAGTTGACTTGTTGGAAGGGGAAACAGACACAGTTTTCTGCCTTCTGTTGCTGGGGTGACATTACTCTTGTTTCTTTGGATTTCTAAGAGGGAAAAGTGGCCTGATTCTTCTCTTTTTTTTAATTTTTAAAAAATTTTATTGAAGTATAGTTGATTTACAGTGTTGTGTTAATTACTGCTATACAGCAAAGTGACTCAATTATACATACATATATATTCTTTTTCATGTTCTTTTCCATTATGATTTGTCACAAGATACTGAATATATCAGTAAGACCTTGTTATTTATCCATCCTATATATAATATTTTGCCTCTGCTAATCCCAAACTCCCATCCTTCCCTCCCCTAGACCCTTTCCCTTGGCAACCACAAGTCTATTCTCTATATCTGTGAGTCTGTTTCTGTTTCATAGATATGTTGATTTGTATCATATTTTAGATTCCACATATAAGTGATATTTGTCTTTCTCTTTCTGACTTACTTCACTTAGTATAATAATCTCTAGGTCTATCCATGTTGCTGCAGATGACATTATTTCATTTGATTCTTTTAAACTAGGATTTGAATGAAGTAAAATTTGTTAAGTTGTTGAAATATCATATACACACTGGCTGCTAACATTACAACAAACAGATATACATCTTAATATGAAAAAAATAGTTTTTAAGACTGCAGCACATTAAAAAAATAGGATCACATTCCTCCTAAGGTGTACAGACTAAGTTATCTTATTGATGAATTGGGAAACAAAATCTTTCTGTTTCACCCTTTTTTGAAACATTTATCTTACAACTTTCAAGAACTATTTTTGCAGAGTCACCACACATTTCAATCACACCCAAAAACATGTTTCATGAGATACGGGTAATGGTATGCCAAAATGTCTCTGGTGTTCAGTTTTGAAATAGAGCTCTAGCTTAAAGATATTCAGCAAAAACCTACAAACACTGGTAGCATTTTACTTTTAACTAGTTCTTAAACAACAACAGGAAGAAAGAAACTATTGAATATTGTTGCCCATTTTTTTCTGAACTTGTTCATTTATGCACCTGTACTTCTGATTTGTTCAGAGTAAACAGGCTATGTTTTCTACCTTTTCACTTAAAAAGTAATTTATACACACATTTTCACATGGAAACAGAGTCAACATACTTGTAACTTTTTATGGCTATGGAACAGTCTATTTTGTTAAGATACTAACAAGAAAAATATGACTGACATACAGACAGTACTGAGTTGTTGGACATTTGTGCTATTTTCTTTATTCATGTTGTTATTAGCCACTGCTATGAGTATATATTATTTTGTAATAAATTACAAGGTAATAAATTACAAATTGCTCTTCTATTTTTTATTGGAGTACCTTCTTCAAAATAGAAATA
This sequence comes from Mesoplodon mirus, assembly GCF_964341445.2. NCBI lineage: Eukaryota > Metazoa > Chordata > Mammalia > Artiodactyla > Ziphiidae > Mesoplodon > Mesoplodon mirus. The sequence continues at coordinate 10,714,410 of NC_138977.1, read as the reverse complement.
CTGAGCCAAAATGTATGGGCAAATTTGTAAATTTGGGGATACATTTTTCTACTGTTTCTGAGTCAATTTAGAGAGTTATACTGATAATGTATGTGTTCTTATCATTATGCCTTATCTACTTTTCATCAACAAATGGTTTTCCTACATTAATAATTCTATCAGTATAATGGTTAAATTGAATGAATAAGACTCATAGAAGAAAATTTAAAATAACTTTAGTTATGTCTCCTGTGTCATTTAAAATGTATTCTATGGAACTGATTCTTCCACTGTTCTTCTGTCAAAACCTGGGTAGACTCCATTGCTATTCTGGTCACTATTAAGTAACACAAATAGTCCTCCAGTTAGTAATTAAAATATCTATATTTAAAAAAATTGTATAAAAGCTAAAAAAAGTTTTTTAAAATTTATACCAATGCAATAATCAAAATTTCCATTCTGAGTTTAAATTAATATTTTTACTCCTTCTCCCACCTAGGATCAGGAAAGAGATGGTCAAATTCCTTCCCTCACCCACCTAAAGCTTTCACTCCTCTTCCTGCATCTTGCTACCCAAAGTTTCTGACCTCTCTCTCATATGAACACAGTAAGGGAAAAATTGGGTAAGGGGGTAGGAAAGTTCTGACTAGACCAATATCTTCACAGTGGCCCAGCTTTCTACTCTTGGCAGAGATTTCCATTCGAATCTTTCTTTTGTAGGTGCTTTTGTGGGTTCTGCAAAACGTTCCCATCACTGGGGACTGCTCACCTACTATTCTCTTGGCTTCTGTAAATCCATCTTTGTCTCAGTTGGTTGTCTCCATCTTCTTCAGTCCTAAGGTATCTGGCAGCACTTCTACTTTCTATTTAAAGCTAGTCCCTCCTCTAGAAATTCATGTCTGATATGCCCAACAGTCCCCCACAACCCAGAACCCATAGAAAGCCCATAGGAAAGTCTTTTTCTCATTGGCCCCTCCCCACCAAATTTAGGAATGCTTGTCATCCCCAGTATCACTACCTGTCCTGCACTGTCGGAGCAGGACTGGGGCATCTATTGTTTAGATTCCCCAGTGAGAGTCAGACTTCTGTAGTGTTCAGAGGACACAAGCACTCCCTTGGTGCTGACCACCCTATGTACTTCATTTTGAATAAATCTCAAGACATTTTTGCAAGGTGGTTATTCTCATCCTCACAGATAAGGAAACAGAAATTATGTGAACAAATAAGCAAGGGTTCAAACTCTGGCTCCAAGATCGATTCTCTTTCCATATCATGTCATGTGAAACTTTCAAGATATCACTATGTATAATGGCATTTTAAATATTAAGAGAAGCATCATGAAATAAGAAGCGAGTTTTATGAAGCCTCACAGGAATTACAAAAACGAATGAAAAGTCCCTGCTTTCAATGACACCCAGTTAAATAGGGGATGGAACCCAAATAATAGTACAAGCAATGCATGAGAATTCAGAGCACTTGTTTAAAGCTAGAGGCTGAAAATCTTTTATCAGTTGCCAGTGGACACAGTCCAGCTAAATAGAGCTGAGGGTACAGATTCATTAGAACTGTGTTGACATAATAAGAGGCTTTGCATGATATTGGGCAGAATTTTGCACTGATTTTTATTTAAGTGACATTTGGCTCTTAAGAGTTTCTTGTATGAAATTTGCAAAATTTGATAAGACAAATGCTTAGAATAAGTCAGAAGGCTCTCCTTCAATTACTATTATGGATATCATTACAATAACCCTTTAACCATGTTATTCCTTGCCTCCCCATGTTCTGCCTTCAAGCATCTCTCCCCTTTCTCCATTCATTTTCTCCCTACTGTAGACCCTTTACTCACACTTACACAGACAAACACCCAGGCCTGAAGGATGACGTTTTCTAATCAGCTTCACTCCCACCCCCACTCCAGTCCCAAAGTTTAAGAAATTCTAAGTGAACCATTCATAGGGGCATGATGACCTCATAGGTAAGATTTCTTTTCTATAATCTTATGATGATTTAATTATAAAAATATGAAGAGTAAAGGCCATTTTTTCCCCACAAACATTAAATTTAAATGTGAAAATTCCTTTGATAGAAGTACAGAGAAATTGAGGAAAAGTTGAACGAGGTTAAAGCAATTCCTATTTCAGTTATTCTCTGGACTCTCTTGCCCTGGTAGAGATGGCACAGTCACTCTGATCTCTTATTGTCTTTGAGTCATAAATTACTTTAGAGACAAGGTTAGTCTCATGTTCTCCCTTGGTTCAACATTTTGTTTTTATTAAAAAAATACATTTAAAGTTGGCATGATGCTTGGGTCATTCTTTTGATTAATTTAACCCAATAATACTGTTAAAACTACTTTTAAATACATATACCAACAGAAATATGTTGTTCTTATTCTTTATTTTTATATAATCAATTTAGTACAAGAATACTCTCTGAACATACAAGTAGGTTAAGATTTAGATTTTTTTAACTTATTAAAAAGTAAATCTACATTCCCAGGCTCAAATATGTACATAATATTATTTACTTAATTATTACACAACAATGAAAAGCTATATGGATTTTTATTCATTTGGAAATAGAGCATCACAAGAAGGTACTTTGTTTTTACATTGCTTTTCAAGTTTTACTGTAAATGAGTGATAACTGTATAGTCACGAAGCCTTAGTCTCTTGTATCCAGAAATTTCTTTTAGATTATTTAAACCAGTTTCCAAACTTTACTAATAAGAGATACCAGGACTGGAAAGATTAAAGAATTTAATTGACAATACAGAGTAACCTTTTAATATATTTACCTGCATGTTAATTTTGCACATTTTGTTGCATTTACAGAGTTGTTAAGAAGAAAAAGTCATTAATTCTTTCTCAGGATACTCTGCCCACTGACATAACTAACTCTCCTAGTAGAAAACAATGCATCAGTCAGTGCCCCGAGTGAGTTAATGCTCTAGACTATCGACAGTTATTTTAAATGAGCCATTTACACATGTGTAACACCTCACTTTTTTAATGGGAAAAATCTTTTGTGTTGATTTACGCATTATAGGATGAAAGTAGGTGTCATTTTATACATCTATATCTATGTCCATGTCTTTATGTATATGTACATATGTGTATGTATGTATATGTGTATGTACGTATGTATGATGCAAGGCATTTCCAAGCACAAACTTTTTTAGTGTGACTAAAACATCATCATCATTAGTGTAATATATACCTTGCCTATTCAGCAATGAAGGAAGTAATAGCATTTCGCTGTCCTCTTAATTTATTCAAAACAATGAAAATAGACTTGGAAGTTTAGAATGAGAAGAGAACTTAGATTTTATCTAGATGTTACAAGCCTTTCATTTGACAGCACAATCATTAAAATACAAAAGAACAGAATGTCAGTCTTAAAGAATTGTGGACGAAGCCAACTAAAGTTTTGGATAAGAATTCCAAGTTACTTAATTATAAAAAGTATGCTAACACACAAAAACAAGCATGAAAGAAAATATTTGTCACTGGACTCATTACAATGAAATTTTCATCCTGAAATTGTACAACTTTGGAAGGTATACAATTTATTGGGTTTTTTTTACATGCTCATTTTTCACTTGACCAAAATTTACATGTTTATTTTTCACTTGACTGAAGTCTTGTCTTTGAGTTCTTCCAAAACTTGGCTTGGTGAACAGATTCTCATCGGTTACTATACTGTAGAAGGATTATAGAGAAAAACAAAACAAAACAGTAGTATAAAACATAGTTATATTTAAATACAACAGGAAATTAATGCATAAAAGAATTTCAGGATTCTATATTCTATCGAGTTGTCCTGGAATACAATTGTTAAGAAATGAAAGGAATTTCTTTTCATATTAGCTCTATTAGAGTTATGTGTAATGAAAAAAAATTCCTTAGGAAATCATTCTAAAAACCTTAGGTAAGGAACAAACATAATCTCTCTGGTTCTAGTTTCTGCAGAGATGAGCAACTAACAGAGAACTTGTGTAGGAGTAGAATATAGTGGGAAGGCCGTAAAGGATAAGTGAGTTGAATTACAGATATGTGTTTGAATTTAAGACAAGTAGTCTGTAATCTCTTTTAGGAATAATTTTTTTTTTTCTTAGACCATAAGCAAGGGCAAGTCTGTACAGAAACTCACTGCTAAATTCCTCTCTGATTCTAGCACGTGAAAGCAGGGTTGATCTCCTGCACCAAATCTGACATTCCAACTTTCTTGGCTGGTAGGTTGGATTTATGTTACTTCCAGAGACTGTGTGAAAGGGATGGGGTGAACTTTTGCTGTTATGGAAGCAGAGCATTCTTCACAGTTTCTTTCTATTGGGGAATTATAGGAACTGTGCAGCTCAAAATTCTCCCATAAAAAATGGGCTGGCAGGGGTCACATGTGGCCGCCACTGTGGGCACCTAACTCAGATTCACTTATTCTCATTTCCCACCAACCATTAATCGTGTGCAAGTTCAGGGAGGTTAAAGCAATTCATTCTTTATACCCTAACATCTCTAGTTCTCATTGAGATGGTACGATCACTCTAATCTCTCATTGCCTTTGACTTGTAAGTTACTTTAGAGTATTCTACAAAAATAGGGCTAAAGCATTTTTTTTGAATCTCATGTGTTTCCCAAAATTTCCTGTGAGGTGTGGGGATCAGATTTTATAACCTATTTTGTTAGAGCAGACAGATAGCTAGATAAGAGAAGAGAAAGGGAAGCACAGGCCAAATGGCAGGAAACCATACAGCTTGTAAACAAGTGGGTCTTTGGGCAGACAAAAAACCCCAGGACTGACAGGAAACCACACATTTTGGGGTAACAAGTGTCCAGGAGGCAGACAAAGAAAGATGGGAAAAGTCAGGCATCTCCAGTGTCCAAACATAACCTTTTGCTCATTATGCCCTCATTACAATAAAATTAGCCTTGCAGATAAAATGTTGCCATCATGCGCCGATGCTGTGACACTTCTGATCAATTAGAGAAATGCAAATCAAAACTACAATGAGATATCATCTCACACCAGTCAGAATGGCCATCATCAAGAAATCTAGAAACAATAAACGCTGGAGAGGGTGTGGAGAAAAGGGAACACTCTTGCACTGCTGGTGGGAATGTGAATTGGTACAGCCACTATGGAGAACAGTATGGAGTTTCCTTAAAAAACTAAAAATAGAATTACCATATGAGCCAGCAATCCCACTACTGGGCATATACCCGGAGAAAACCATAATTCAAAAAGAGACATGTACCAAAATGTTCATTGCAGCTCTATTCACAAGGCTAAATAAGGACAAAAATCTCTCCTCTCCTTAGAAAGGTGAAGCTGGGATGAAAATCAGGGAATACAACGTCAAACTTCTCCCTCCCCAGTGAATATCCTGCCCATTCATTTTTGTGCCCCATATAACCGGATTGCTAAAAGAATTCAGGGCAGCTACTCACCTGAGTCTGCCCGCTCTCCCCTTGATAGCACACTATCGCTTAATAAATCCTCACTTTATTTTCTTGACCTCCGTGTCTCGTATCTGAATTCTTTCTGCGATGAGACAAGAACCTACTCTCCAGTAACAATTTCATTAACTTACTAAGACACATTTAATAACTTCATTTGCACAAATATGGGGAAATGAATTGAGCCTAAAATCTGATTCATCTGACTTCCCATTGCCTTTACAAATATTTGAGAAATGAATGGCGAACTGAGGCATTAATCTTGCTCATGTGGAAATGCACCCAAGTCCTTGACTACACCATATCCTGTCTTCTTTTATGCTTTTGCTCAAAGCTCCCCTTTTGCTTAGAACTGACTTTCCCCCAGAAATGTTTCTCTGTCCCCTAAGACTGCCCTCTGGTGATTTCATTTCCAGAAGCCTTTGCTACCTGCCCCGGTCTTTTTTAGATGCTAACACCTCTGCTACCTTAAAACTTGTTCCCTACAATGACCACAGTCTGTTTTCCCAACTAGATTCTAAGCTTCTAGAGGACAGAGATTCCTTTTGGTGTATCTAATGCGAGTGTGGTGCCTAGCCCACAGTAAGCATGTGATAAATAACTAACAAGGATATATTAATGCACTTTGATGGATTAAGTTGTCCCAAACTTTTGTGGGCTATTCGACAGAGAGGCTCAAGATTGTATGGAAAAAAAAGCAGACAAAACACTAAACACTAAATTTGTCACCAAAATAAATCAGTAGTTAAAAGCATATAGAAATTTAGGTAACAACAACAAAAAAAAGGTTTTGACTGGTAAATTCTCCATTTTAAAAACAGCTTCAAAACATTTTTTTGAAACAATGCAGAATGTAGATAAAATAAATACTTAACGCATATTTGTTCTAGCTGCAAGTCCTATAAAGAAGTAACCTTAGTAAATGAAGTGAATCTGGTACATGACTCAAAACTTTTGTTGTTTTAAGTATCTGCAGATTGGGTTTTATTAATCTTGTTAGCTGAGAATTACATGTAGGCCATTCGGCCTACCAAGCATGAATTTCCTAGGACTAAACAATTATATAACGATCATCGTTAAGCTTTAAGAAGCTATAAGATAATGTGATGAGGCTAGTTCTGCATACAGGTTATGTGGTTGGGGGTAGAAGCTTAAAACTCTCTATTTTTAGTGACCCCAAAGTCCTAGCAAGTCCTTTGAAGATAGGTGTTAGGTATAGGGTTAAAACTGGAATCTAGAAATTTACAGCCCTTGTTAATTATGGGAAAAACTTCAATCGATTTTGTAGAAGGCAGAATCAGTTCCCTTTTGCTTGAGCATTTAAAGCCCACTCCACAGAGACTTGTTCTTGCTGGACATCTCCCAGGATAGATGTCACTTGCATTTATGTCTGAGGCAAATTTTAATAGAACTATATAGGCAATTAGTGAGATTATACAACAGGCCATATTTAATAAAATTGGCTAGGTATTTAAACACATAGTAGAGGCAGCAACTACTACACAGCTCTTATGAATTGCTCTCATGCTGGTATGGATGCTCCAGCACTGTTAGAGTTTACTTTTTTTTCTTTTCTGCAAGAGAGTACTAATATCTGGATGTTTTTAAATGTAAAAGTCTCACACTTTTTAAGGTTGGCATGAGTGCTCTTTTTGGAAAACACTGGGTGAGTCAATACTATTCTGGGTGAGCAAGATACACCCGCTATTTTCCCCATGTTTGTGTACCCCTTTGCACCTGGGAGTGGAAACGAGAACAGAGCCAAGTGACTGGCCATTTGTGCAGAAGTCGTTTGGAAATGAAGCCTGCAATATTTATAATATAAATAGGCCATAGGTACTTACTATGGCCAAGCACTGTTCTAGGTGCTTTACTTGTGCTGGTTCATTTAATCCTCCTGAAACTCTATAAGATGAAGGCCATCATCATGTCCATGTTAAATTATCTCCACATTCACTATCATCATCTCCACATGAATAGCTGCCTCAGGGTTACACAGCTGATAAGTGTTGGAGTTTGTATTCAAATCCAGGTCTGGCTCCACATACGGGACTATTAAACTATACCCCCTGGAGGGTCTCCTATACACAACTTTGCAGTTTGGAAAATAAGAAGTACACAAATAACTTGGTTTTTACTTTACTTATCTTATTTGTTTTACTTTCTTCTTTTTTAAAGATATATTATGCCTAAGGGAGAATTTCATTATGCTGCAGATAAACATTCACAAAAAAAATTCTTACAGAGGAGGCATTGATAAAACAGAATATAAATGAATCCTAATTGGGTGCACCCTTCCCAACTCAGAAAGAAGTAAGTCATTAATTTACTTCCCTTTCAAAAACACAAAAGGCAATAAAAATATTAGCACCAACCTGTTTCTCCTATTTTTACAGAAGTTAAAGGATCGCTTGTTCCAAGAGTTGGATTCCTCTATGAATAAAAACCAAAAGAATGTTAATACCACAGTTTTATAAACTTAGACACAATAAAGAAAAATACCTCAGATTAAAAATATATATTTTTTGGCTAAAGTTTGTTTTCTTTTGATTAAACTTCACTTTGCAGAGTTCTTTTGCGGGAGAAGTCGTTATTTCGTAGATATTTACAAACTTTGATTTAAACTTGTATTTGTATTTCTAAATAGTATTTGTTATTTCTGTAGGTGAATTATTACCCCAAACCTTGACTCTGTCATATTTCCCTGCTGTAATGAAAAGCCAAAATGGAAATTTTTAAAAAAGAGATAAGTTCTTTTAGTCATATTAACCATGACCCAATTCTTCTATATCCATATAGAAGATTTTCTCTGAATTTTGCCAACTAAGTATGTCATTGACTTTTTCAGATTTTAGATCATCAACCAAGAGAGAAGACAACAAAGTTTAAGTTTGCCATCTATGCCCAAACCCAAGGAGATTACTTTTTCCCCAACATTTAAACTGCAAACGAGGGGTCATCTCCCATTCAAGTCGTTACAAAATCTCTCATATTAGAGTAGATACTCTCAATTACTTTACTGTTATCAAGAAAGTATTATTTAGAGAAGATACATTGACATGGAGTAATGCTAATCAATTATAGATTTGTATGATTATCAAAATCACCTAATAAAAATAGTTAAAAAAGTAAAGGGCAAAGGAACTTTATGTAGATTTACTGTCGATCTTGTTATAGCCCTGCCATTGCAATATTGTTATCTATCTAAACAAGCCTTTTTAAAAGAATATATAGTGTTTATAGTATGGAGATCACAAAGAGAGGTAAAAAATAGTGTGAATAAGAACTCAATTTTACCATTCTTTTGTGACTAGGAACTTAATGATCTATGATTATAGTTCCAATTACTAGCATTATAATCACACACACCAGTGTTGTGTCTGAACTTTCTTATAAAGAAAGTTACAGTAAAGGTTGTGTGCTTTGGAATCTGTCATACAGACTCAAAATTAATTTTAGGGGTGAAAAAAATCACTCATGCTGGAAAATTCATAGGTGGAGTTTGAAAAATCTGTCTCAGGAAATATGAGAATTAAAAAAAGCAAACGTTTTAAACATGCATAAATATATCATGTTATTTTAAATATTTTTCATACACAAATTAAACTAGATACTATAATTAGAAATTTGACTATTTCATCCATATCCATCAAAATATATTAAATCAAGTTAGACAAAAACTTTGGAGGATCTTTCATTAGAAAAGGGGGATAGATTTATATTTGGGGTTTATTTATAGGGCAAGTGCAAAAAAAAAAAATTCTGTCAGAGTAATGCAGTGACTTCTATGTGTCCAGTTGAAAAAGATGAGTTTTACACAGTTTTCTCTTTGAGTTTAGTTGAACGCAGAGGACTAAACCCTCCTAGAGCTATTTACACCAGCATTTACAGCAAAATTGAAAACTGAGTCCTCACCTTTATCAGCAGGCCAATAAGCCGAGCACTTATGAGGATAATTCCAATGATAGCAGCCATCACAGAAAAAATAATGACTGTTATTACTATGAGAGAAAAATAAAACAGCAAATTACAAAAGTGTGAAGTAAATGACATAGCAATTGAAAAGTAAAGCAGGTAAAATCAGGGTAATATCACTTTGTCTTTTTTATAGAAAGTACATTAATAAAATTTATGTATATTTTAGTTTTCAAAAATTAGGTTTTTTACAGTAGCCACGTGGGAAACTTGGACTTTGGGTGGTAAAATCTTTTGTCCAAGGTCACACAACTAACGACAGTACCAAGGCCCAGGGGTTTCAACTCCAAGTCCGGTGGAGTTTACAGGACCTCAGAGGTATAATTATGGATAAGAGCTATGTAGACCTTCTACCCAATAAGGGAGAAACCACAGACTCTTTCATAGTTTCAATGATATGGGAGAAGATAATGTCTTGATGTATAAAAGAGTATTGGACAGATCATAGAATCAAAAATTTGGAAGGAACCTGGTATAACGTTATAAAAGGAAAAGAAGTCTAATGAGTTCAAGTTATACTAGGTGAGATAACTAGTTAGAAGTAGACTGGTAACTATTATCCAGCTCACCTATATTCTAAGCCTCTGTTCCCTCCACAGTATCCTTATGTGTAGTCTATAATAAAATCACTAAAAATCTTTTTCAAATCTTTTACACGTTGGGAGTGAAACAGAATTTAAGTTAGAGGTACTCTCACATATTCACGGCATATTTGCAGTGCTTCCAAATGAAGTAAATAGAATTGAGGGCAAGACATACAGGGAAAAGAGCATATTTATCTGGCTAGTTTATGTTTAAAAGCCTTATTACTGGTAAAAAAGTAAAAGTAGCTTTTCCTATCACTGGTATTGTCCAGCCTTCTTCTCCACTTAGCTTTAATTTATGAGATAGTGACTCAGTTATACAATCCATTTTTCTGGTGTGAAGTATGGACACAGGCCAAGTGGGAAGGGATGCCTAGAGATGCAGAATAGTAAATAAGCACATAAATGAACGAGAGCCAAAGCAACAGCAGCACCTAAGTGGGGAAGTGACAGTCCCCAGATAGAGAGGATTGGGAAGATAGCTCCAAATTGGTAGCACAGGGCCCAGAACAAATCCAGATGGAGACATGAATGGTCTATATTTATTCTGGATTGGTGCCAATTAAGTAGATGATTTTTAAGCCCCTTGCTTTCTTTATAGTAGGGAGGGGAGAAGTTCCAGTGTTTTATAAGCTCTCAGACTTTTCTCAAGTACCCATAGTTACTTAGAAAGCTAAAAAAATATCTATCCTAAAAGAAAAATGATGATCAAATTATGTGTTGCTGTTTCCAAAATGTTTAAGGAAATTATAGATGCCTATTTTAATTTTGAAAAGAGCATATTTTGTTTGCCTTTACAATTTTGTGTGACTAAAGTCAATAACATACACTCTCTTGTTTTTTAAATAAACTAGTGGTTACCAGTGGGGAGAGGGAAGGAGGACAGTGAATATTGGGGTAGGAGAGTAAGAGGTACAAACTATCATGTATAAAATAAGCTACCAGGGTATACTATACAGCACAGGGAATATAGCCAATATTTTACAATAACTATAAATGGAGTATGACTTTTAAAAATTGTGAATCACTACATAGTACACCTGTAACTTATATAATATTGTACAGCAACTATACTTCAATTTAAAAAAAGCAGCAACAAAAAATAAAATAAACATAAAAAATAAATTGACATTTCTATTTTCATAGGCATTTAAAACTAGCAAAACAAAATTTTAAATGGAATGATCATCATTCCACGTCAAATATTACCATACCTGGTTCTGAGAAATGGTGTGGATATCTTTGTCTTGCGGCTAAAAGGACAACATTTCAAAATAAAGTTAGAAAACATAAGACATGTTTTAAAAATACCATTTTGGAATCAGGCTGTCTAGTGGATTTCTTTTTCTTAACTATGCTTAGAGAGCTAATGTTCAACTTTCAGCAGTGAGCTAGTAAAATGTATGAGGTAATGTCAGTCTTAACATTAGTAATTCCAATATCTACTTTCAACTACCCAACAAGTTTTAATGAATCAGAAATTAGTAAACCATCTCATGCACTAAAGGGAAGGGTGTGAAAAAGTATTGGAAGAACCATCCGTGGACTTCCACAAGAAGCAGTGCATTTTTAAAAAATGTAAAAACAGTGATCGGAAAGGAGACATGTTGAGCCATCATCCCGCATGGACATCAGTCCAACCCCAAGAGAGGCCATGTTGCTATCAGTTTTCCAGATTTATGCCACAGCCACCATGAGGATCCAAACCCTTACTGTGTCTCAGCTAAGTTTTTGCCAGCAGTCCCACTGGATTCCCTTTCTGTAGAAGTTTCTAATACGGTTGCTTTAAGGCTCCGCTAGAGTTAACCTCCCCCTTATCAGTCCACAACTAATATTTCTTTTTCTGCTGCCTCCAAATGTCATTTCATGTCAAGAAGCTGCCTTACTACTGTAGCCACACAATTTTCTTGAATTTAGATATTACGAACAACATATCACACTATGTTGTATGACATACAAATCAAGGACTTAGTTATATTTGGTCATTCTTTAGCACTTGTGCATAAAGGTTAACTGGGCTTGTCTTCTCTATCTTTGTGGCAGTTGATAGTTGTGGCTGGTTTATGAGCTCTGGAATAAAACAGATAGGGTTTCAGTCATCTGTCTGCCTCTTACTAACTGTGTGGCCTTGCTAAGTTACTTAGTTTCTCTGTGCTTCAGTACTCTGTTAGCAAATGAAGATTATAATAGCCACCTCTTTGAGTTCCTATGAGGATAAGACCAGCTAGTGCATGAAACCACTTAGTACAATGCCCCACCCACCATGCCATTCATTACTTATAGGATTCAAGGCATGTAGCACCATGTGTGTCTGGAGTTGACCCATCAGTGCTTTCTGGTTTGACACTAACATGTTGGCTTCACACTGCAACCACTTTGAAAACTAGATTGTTTAATTGGACCCAGAAACCTAATAATTAGTTCCAAGCACTCAGCCTAATTTTCCTCTCTTGCTCTCTGTCCTTCAGAAAATCCATTGATTCCATTTATCTCAGTGTATTTTTTCAATGATTCTATTAGCTAATGATCCGGTAGCCACGCTAAGTCTTCTTTGAGGCTGTATTTTAAATCCAGAGGACCCTGCCTAAACCCCACCTACAAAAGACCCTCTCCCCTTCTACTTTCAACCTGCTCTTGTAAAGTCATCTTCTTCTCCCTAGAAAAATAACCAGAGAGAGTGTGAATGCCACCTGACCATTCTTATCTCAGCACCCAGATGGCTTATATTTTACTGGGCGCTTATGATGTGCCAGGCTCTGAGCCAAGCAATTTTACACACATTTTCTTATTTAATCCTTAGAGAACACTGTGAGATAAGTATAATGAGTCCCATTTTAAAATTAAGAAGACAGAGGCCCTTTGGGGAACTCAGGGTTCAACTCACTCAGGGTCAGCACCTGGGACAGGGCCAAGCCCTTGGCTGAGTCCAGCTGGGTTTAACCACAAGCCCCCCCATCACCACTGCACTACTGGATCCCTTTTATCTGGCCCACTATTTCATGGTCACATTCGTTGTTTATGTGTTTTGCTAGATTGTTTTAATTTTATTAACCTACAGTATTTTTTCAGTGTGACATTCTGGAAGTGAGAATTCCTCTGTGGGAGGGACTGTGTCCACTTTGCTTCCATTTCTCAGTCTTTGTCACAGTTTCCCCACAGTGGTAGGTCCCATTAAATAGAGTTGCACCATAACAATGACTCCAGAGCAACTGTTTTAATATATGAACAAACCTTCTTCCTTTTTTGTAGTAGGTACAGCCCCACTAGGAGGGGTTGTCTTTGGACCACTAGGGGTGGTTGACTTTGGACCACTAGGAGTGGTTGATGTTGAGCCACTGGTGGAAAACGAAGCTGTACAAGAGAGAAATTGAGAAAGGAATCAAGAATGAGGTGATGAGTGGACCAGAGAGTGTGTCACAAAAGACAAATTTATCCCACATCTCTCCCAATGGCAGCTTCAGAATTTGTACATCACAGGGCCTTACAGAGGAGGAAAGTGAGCCTTGATTTCCTCATCTGTAAAATGATAATACCTGCCTCAAAATGACATTGTGAGGACTAAGTTAAATATATATGTGTGTGTATTCACACACTCATCAGTTAGTACAGTACTTGGCATGTAATGAACGTTACATTCAGGTTGGCTATTATTATTGTTCTTATAAGGGGGGTGACTTGAAGCTGCATTAGCATACCATTTTACATAACTTTGGAAAACTGTCCATGTTAAAGGAAGATGGAGACTCACGGCAATTATACAAAGACTGAAGTTCTGCCCCATGCCTCCATCTCCCCAGTACGATCCTATTTCCCCAGTAAAAACTAAAACAAAGACACTATTAAATTTAGTTTTCTTCTAGCTTGATAGAGGATGAGTCAGTTCTAAGGTTCTCCATCCATTCTCTCTTTCAAAAATAGAATCTCCGAGCTCTAATAGAATTGTAGGAAATGCTGGCTCCGATCTAAGATTACTGGCTAAGGATCCAGATAACCAAGTGATGTAATGAATTCTAGGTCATGGTTATTCTTTACCTCAAACATATATGCACACAAATACAAATACAGAACATGTATTCTCATGTGTCTTTTAAGATCTCATTGAATACATAATGAATTGGTTTTTATAATTAATCAATTATCCATTTATTTTAAAATAAGTTTTATAAATTTATAAATTCTTTTATGAAGTTTTATAAATTAAATAAGATTTTTTATTGTAAAAGCAATATAGATTGAATAAATTAAAGTTGGGAAATACAAGAAAGGGCAAAGAAAAATAAAAAGTCATTTATCATTCCACCACCCAGAGACAGATACTTTAAACATCTTGGTATATAATCATCTGAACTTTTAGCTATTGCATCTAAATATGGAATAATTGTGTTTAAATATGTAAATAGCATTTAAAACATATATACCATGAACATATACCCTATATTTTGAATACTCTTCTATTACAAGATTTTTTATGGCTGCATAGTATTCCATTGTATGAAGACTGTAGTTTATTTATGAATCTCTGACTTTGAACATTCATATTATTTTTATTCTTATGAGAGTTAATACCACTCTGAGACAAACATCAGTGCACTAAACTCTGCAGAGGTATCTCCACTCATTCTTTTGAGACATATTAGTGAAGGAACTGGTACCCAAGTATGATGGTATGGAGGTGGAAGGACCCCTGCAGACACTTCTCAGGACAGCATCACCCTAGCTTCTCAGCTAAGCGCTCAAGGTTTTCTGGAGAATCCACAAAGAACTGAAAATGCCTTTGGCACTTCTGCTCAGTCTACTGAAAGACAGGTTTCCAAGGTCTGCCTCTTTCTACCAGCTGCCAGCTACTCAGTTCACCCTCAAATTGTTCAGGCAAGAACCTACACTGTCTGAAATATTTTCTCTTCTCCTATAAATCCTATTTTCATCTTGTTCCTTGACTTGTCATACTGCTTGTTTCATTACTTGTATGTAAACAGTTGCCACACAAATTAGGCAAATGGTGTGACAAATAACTTGTATCTCTAAGTTATCCTTCAACATTCAGGGATGGTGGTGTAAAAGATAATATAAGAAGAAGAGTGTTTTTTAAATTGTTGTATACTTGATTTTAAATGTTTTAAGTATCCAGCAAAGGAATTCAGTTACACATATATCCATCTATCTATTCTTTTTCAGATTCTTTTCTGTTATAGGTTATTACAAGATATTGAGTATAGCTCCCTGTGCTATACAGTAGGTCCTTGTTGTTTATCTATTTTGTATATAATAGTGTGTATCTGTTAAGAACAAGTGTTTTTAAACAATAACTAGATGATAGGAATGTTGAGGTTTCATAAAATACTCAGATTAAAATTATGGAAATAAATATTTTCATTAGGAATCAATGAAAGTATGTAAAAATTATAAAAAATGATACGTAATGAACAAAAATCATCTATCTCTCTTAGTTAGTGTTACATCTCCTTTACATCTTTCAGTTCAGTGTCATTCATTCACATTTAGGGCACAGGTTTATAACCCATTGTGGATACCAATGAGCTTTTCTGAAACAAGTGTCCTGGGCTTCTAGATCCCAGGGCTGGCATATTTTGAATTCCTCAGCACTAGAACAGGGCTCTCTGTACATAATAGGTATTCAGTGAAATACTAACAATTGTAAATGTTTGGCCAGTTTCTTTTCTGGTTTAAAATTTTTTCTTCCGGTTTTATTGAGATGTAATTGACATACAGCAATGTATTTTTTGGCCAATTTCTTATAAAGAAACACATAAGTGAGTTTCCAGATTGCATCTAAAATTAACATAACAATGAATTAAACAAGTCACATGGCAAAGTGGCATGCACAGAATGAGTGTAAGGATAGTGGAAACCTTCATCTACAGAAGACCAACAAAATATTTTTGATATTTCAATCACACACAATTTTACAACTAGAAGAAAAGAAATCCCCAAGTGAAAAAACAAAACCATACCAAATTTAAAGTTTTTAAGTGGTAAATGAGTTAAAAAGTTAAAAGTTTAACTGAAGCCATCTAGGAGTTTTGACTGAGTGAAAAGATGGCCCTCCTTCAGGCTTCCTGACTGTCTGAGTCAGGATTTGCAGGGGTTAGTTAGGGAGGTGTGTTCTGTCTATGGGACAGTGCCCCCTCCTGTTTGTGAACACCCTCAAGGCCCTGCATGACCCAGCACCCCCGTCTCCCCATCCTCATTGCTTGCCACTCCAATTTCCTCTTGTGGTCCAGCCATGCTGTCATCTCTTGGTTCCTCAAATGAGCCACACTCTTCATGCCCAGACCTGTGTGCCTATTCTTCCCTTTTCCTGAAATATCCTCTTGAGGCCCTAATTTGCCTAGTTATCTGCTTTTCAGGTCCCAGTTCAAGGTCATTTTCTTTCTTTCTCTTTTTTTTAAACTTTTAATTTTATATTGGAGTATAGTTGATTAACAATATTGTGATAGTTTCAGGTGTACAGCAAAGTGATTCAGTTATACATATACATATATCTATTCTTTTTCAAGCTGTGTTCCCATTTAGGTTGTTGCATAATATTGGGAGATCTTCTCTGATCTCCCCTACTTAGATTTAGACTAAAAACTCCACAAAGTTCCCAGTGCTTGGCATGGTGTGGTAAAGCTCAATGAAATCTTACGATAGACTGTTAGAATCCAGATGTGTTCCATAGGCCTTGATGGTGTGGATGAAAAAAGTCACCTGCCATATCAGTAAACAAAGGATATTGCAGCTATCAAGCTGTCAGCCACTGCAGCTGCCCCAGACTGTGCACCCTGAGAGGATTCAGGATGGAGGAAAGCGGGCTACTGGCCCTAGACAGTTAAGGTACAGATCAAAGGAATGATTTCAATGAGCCCTGACTCTTGCATCTTCCCACACATGGAAAAGCACAAAATTTATTAACTTGAGGTGTCTGGTTTTCTTTCATTAACAGTAATCTTTTGATATTCCGACTACTTGGTTTTTATTGTAAAACTCCTACATACCTTGGCTCTTCCTTTACCTCTTTGGAGCAGTCCCTCAGAGCGACCTGAAAGGCTGTCTTCTGGGCTTAATTCCTCAGAAATTTCACCGAATAAAACATAATTCTCAGCTTTTGGGTTGTGCATTTTTTTCAGCCAACAATGGTTCCTAGGCACCTTGGGTATTTATTCACTTGTTCGTTTATTTACAAGAGTGTGTAGGCATGTCTCTTTTGCACTAGCAATACAATGAATTAATAAATAATTCATGGTCTTTCCATCAAGGAAGTTCCAGCTTAGTCAAGAGAGATAAAAATTTAATCTAAGTGTAATGAAGTATTTTAGGGGATGGTGAAGTGAGGGCACAGGAGACAGTGGTCAGTTCTATCTGAAAAAGGAGGAGGTGGAAAGACCTCATGGAGGGGTTTTCTGAACCCACCTTGAAGGAAGTCTAGGGTTTCACCCAGCCAACCATGTGGACATTTAGTTACAGAGTCAGCAGGGTCAGCGATGCCCTGGTCCTTGAGACATCCTGGCAGTTTGGAGGAACTACAAGAATCCATGTGGCTACAGCCTGTGGTGTGAGAAGCAGTGAAGGCAGTGAAGTGCCATTTGTTGTGGGCCATGGCATGGAATTTCCATGGGCCAAGGCAGTTGGAAAGACGATGAAGGGTTTGAACCAGACTTTCATTTGGGGAGGATCACCGTCCATGGCATGAAGGATGTGGGAAAAACAAACAAAAAAACCATGCCCAGAACTCCTCAGAAGAGGATCCCATCTTGTGTTCAATAGTGGTCAAGATATGCAGTCCTTTTGAAAACAGGGCACTCCTCCTTGCAGAGGGTCCTTATCACTTGTCAGCATTGCCTTTGGTGGAGAAGGCCTATAGATTAAGGGCTTAAAGGGACAGAAAATTACAGCAAACAAAGAATATGGCAAAGACCTAACAGTAGGATCTCATGTGTCTTAAAGCTGGCACTTTCATGCTTCTAATTTTAAACAAAGTGAGAGAAGGGGAAAACAGAATTTGCTAGGGATAATCAAAGTCTGTAACATTTTTGTTATCAAAATGAGAAAATGCTTAAGGAGAGAGAGATCATTAAAATTTGTTTTGAACTTTAGCAAAACAAGTTAAGCCCTCTAGCAAAGAGACAGACTTCTTTCTTCTCTACAAGCTGCTCCTCAAGGGAAAGGACCATTTGGTGGAAATTTTATTCTGAAGAAGCAGAGGCTGAAGTCCCAAGCCTCTAAATTGTAGTCAGAACTCAGGAATATCTAACATTGAAGGCAACAAGTTGTTGAGAGGAACAATGTCCTTGAGGCAATTTCCAAAAATTGCACATGCTTTATCCAAGTTCCATTGGTGAGTGTCACGTGCTATAAAAACTGATTGGTGGCCAAATGGATTTGAGGCTGAAATTTTCCATGTATGTTCTTAGAAATACCTGCTTGAATTCTCCAGGTTTAGTTTCTCTGATACAATTTCTTACCAAAGTCACCTAAAACCACCAGCACAGTAAATAAATAAATACTAACTTGCAGTCAGTAAATAAATGACCTAAGAAGAACTTGATAGAAAATGTTTTTTAACATCATTGGCTTAACAATCTAATTTCTGTAGCTGATCTGTGAAATGACCTTTGTCATAGTTATTCTTCCATTTTCTAAAAAAAGTAGATAACCTTATAAGTGTTTCGATACGAATACCCGTGCTTGGTTAGTGGTACAAGAAGGGCTCAGACACCTCAAAGTCCACAGTTCACAATCAGTGTCAGCTTGAAAGAACACGGGCTCTGATCACACAGACAAACTTTTAATTAAATTGTATTCTAACATAGATTCACATGGAACAACTTAAAGAATTTTATCCATCACCTCAAATTAAATAAACCAGCCCCTGATTGGAAAATGTCACTTAGGAGAAACAAAAGAAATATCTCTTTATACATCCTCAGATGCTTGAGCTCCTTTCACAATTCAAGAGAAGGAACCCCAAATCCCACAAAACATATCTCCAACAACCACCAAGAATGATTTAGTGCTACATTGATAGCAATAGAGCTCACACTTATTTTACTCTCCCAGGTTCCTAAGGCCCTAATTGGCTCATAGGCAAGCAGGGATATATTTAGTCATGCGAAGTTGCAAACTTTCTACAAATAAGCAGATTTTAAACAGGGCTTTTTACAACCTAATCTTCAGTTGGGCCAACTAGGTAGAAAGATTCCAAGGAAATTTGTAACCATTAAGCAACAGACACAGTTTGCCTGAACCTCATAGAGGCTGGATTACAGGAAGGGTTTCTCTCCTGCTTCTTTTCCTCTGGTGCTCTAGGTCCCTCCTTTTCTGTTGCTAAATCAGCTTTCAATCTGTCTGCCTTGTTTGCTGAATAAAGGTCAATTTAAATATTGTCCTAATTAATTCAGAATGTACTTTTACATTTTACCTTACAAAGACTTTTGGATTATTTAATCCAACTTTCTTACTTTATAGATAAGAAATTTGAAAATTAAATGATTAGCTCAGTTAAACACAGCAGGTAAGGAACAAAACCGAGAACAAATTCTGCTGCTTTCCTATAATATTCCCACTTTCCAGATCTCTGCCTGGTTGAGATCTTGTCAGCAAGATTTCTTTGATGTTTTAGCATATTAGCTGGTGAACTTTGGGGTGCCTTGTACACACAAAAAAAGGCAACTAAAGTTCTCGAGATTCCCAGACATCCTAAGGGCCAGAATTGTTATAATAATCACATAGTCTTCATCTTGATGATTTTTTCACACCAATATATTGTACTACTTCCATTATATCTCTTAGCCCTCAGTGTCCTCTTGCTATAGCCACTAAGAAAAACTGTTTTCTGCTCTAGAAATACTGACCTGAGAGTCTTTTCCTTAATCCCTTCACTTCTTTTGCAGGAACACATCCAGACTATACCTGAAAAATTCCCCCTCTCTCCCCAAGAGAAGCATATTTACCTTGCGGTATCATGGAAGACATTCCAGCATCTGGCCACCCAGGAACAGATGGGTCTTGGGCCATCACTGCACATTTCCTTAGCTGCACTGGGCTCTGAAAACTTACTCTGAAGTTCTTGCCCCATGCCTACTTGCAATGAATCACTGGCTGAAGCTTGAAGGATGGGTCGAGTATCCGGTAGAAATGTGGAGAAGAAGGAATTAAGGTAAAGAAATAACGTGGGCTAAAATACGGAGGAAGAAAGAGTACAAGGTGCATTTATGTGGCGGCTCAGGGGCAGCTGGCAGGCCAAGGTTGGCAAACCTCTCAGACTGACAAGAGTTTAATGTTCAAGTGGCGAATTAGCGCAAAATGGAATAGAAGGGTAGGTTTAGCGGGGCCTCAATCTCCTAGTGAAAAACATTTTTTTCATTCTCCAGGTACTGAGATGGCGTTTGCTGTGGTACTTTGCACAAAGTGCGTATTAGGGACTTGAATTGAATCACTTCATTTTAGATTTGGGAAGGAAGGAGTGAATGAATGAATATACCACCCAGAATATTAAACATTCCAAATTTGCACGGTGGTGTCATCTCATATTTGCATGATGTCGGAATTGTTCCAGAACATTCACCCCTTTTGTCTCTTATCCTCACTGCTCTGACCTCATGGTTGGTCATGAAAACCGTGCCTGGGTGTTGCAGGAGGAACATGATAGGGCCCCTGACACTGTTCCCAGTGTTTGGAGGAGGTGGGGTGACTTGGGGGTTAGGGACACAGTTGGGAACGGAGGTTCTATCTCCCGGCACTCTGCTCTGGGTTCCAGCCACTAAACCACACGGCTCTCCCAAACAGTTGACCTTGCTCACATGGAATGTCATCAGAAAGAAGGTAAAATGCAACGTTGGACAAACACCCTACAGTTTTGCTCTCTGTCCAAACTTCCAGCTGCCGAGCTCCTGTCAGGATGTGATAAAGTCATTTTACGCAGCTGTTAGTTTTCGTTTGGTTCCCTCCTGACTTGCAGTTGATAGAAGTCTTATCTCACAAAAGCCAACTCTTACAAGGAAACACCCAACCTATGAAATGCCTTCAATAGTTCCCAAGTCAGAAAAGGAAATTTCCTAAGTGCTACAGTTTTCTGGCATTGTGATGACCGTGAAAACCGATAGATAATGTATTTGTGGAAGTTCTGCCCAGCTCGTTTGTGGTAAAGCTGGGGAAAAAAACTCACATCTGCTGGCTTCCAACTCAGTGTCCTTCTGCCAGGCTTCTTTGTTTTCTACAGAACGAACGTACAAACAGAGCTCTTGCCTATTCCAAAAGATGTTTGGAGAAGGCTATTGCCACAAAGCAATATTTTAAAAGAAATACTCAGTTTTGCCCTTGAACCAAAGGATTGACAAACTCAATTTGGGTCAACTTGTGATAATGTAGTTAGATGTCCCTCTTATCTCTTGTTATTCATTTTTCTTTTTTTGGAAGGGTTTTAGTAAGCCAAAGTAGCTCAGTTACAATTTAGAAAAATTGAACTTTCTAAAGGATAAAGTTGTTGATGGGATAACATTTGAGCTTAGTGTTTTGAATAGCCCTCAAAATTTTGTGCACTCTCTGGTTTAATAGCTCTTAAAGAAGGACACAGCCTGTCCACTGGTGCAATTAATTAGTGGACCAGATGTCAAGAGCAATGACCCAGTTTCTGCTCACCTGCAGAGTGGCTTGCTTTGGCGGTTCCCAGCAGCCAATGGGTCACACCTCTGCCTTCCTTAACTTGGTAGAGAACAGCTCCTCCCTGAGTCTGCCTTGGAGCTGCTATGGCTTAGGAGGACAGTGGTTTCCCTCATGGGACCCTGAACTTTGCAGCCTGGTTCTGTCCTGCCCAGCTTCTAGTCACCCTCATTGCTCCAAACTATTACTGAGCCAGCGAATAAGAGAGAGAAAAACCAGGCCATAATCCCAGCCATTGTGCATTCTTCAGCCTGGATAGATAGAAAGCAAGGGATATTTCTGTTCATCGTCCCAGGGCAAAAGGAGATCAGGATTCTTGTCCTGGCTTTGCCACCAGTTGGTTGGGGATCTGAGTAAGTCACTGAACTTTTTTGGGCCTCAGTGTCTCATTTCTAGTATGAGAGTGAAGGAACAGATGTCCCCTAAGGTACTTCATTATTCCAAAATCATAGATATATGATTCATATGTCTGAGATAGTAATATTCATAATCAACATGTATATTTACTACATATTAGGCATTCTCTCTTCAAAACAATTACCTGAGAGCATATTATTATATATTAATCATTATGTGTAGAGGAGAAAAACAAAGATCAGAAACATCGCCTAATTTGCCTAAGATCATGCAGCTGATAAATGGTGGAGCTGGAGTTTGAATTCCTATCTACTTGATGGCAGAACTGTCTGCCAAGGTCTACCATAATCTATGCAGAATAAAAAGAAAGGACACCAAATAAGTTTCATTAAGAGAAGATGAAATTCTCACCAAATTAGGCAACTAACTCTCAAGCAAGCCTTACCTTGCAGCAAATCAGGGCTAACTGAAAAGATGCAAAAATAATAATTCACCTTGTGCAGAAGGTGAGGGTAGGAGGGTTGTTCCTCTAACATACAGTGACAGCATGACCTGTAGTGTCAGATCCAGGTTACGGAAGGCCAGATTTTTCTGGTTGGTAACAATTTGTTAACCGAAATCTCACTTTTTCCAGTGAAGCATCCATCTTCCAGTCCAGTTACTCCTGCTTATCATAAATCCTCAGAACTAAAGGAGATTTCACATACTTTAGAGGTGTCTGCTTTATCTTAAGATATTGGCATTTCTGTAGCTAAACTCCCTATACATATTAGGTTAGGGGTTAAAGGAAGTTAGACTGGATGAGAAAAATTCTAATTAAAAATGAAAACTTTACCCCAAAGTTCTCACACCACCGAGACTTCTTGTCACTGGCTGGACAACCATGAGTAGGAACAGTAGAGATTAGATCAGTATCCTCACTCTTGACTGCATGTTAGAATCATCTGTGGTACCCAGACATTGGGGTCTAATGTGTTGCCTGCAGCAAGAACCATTGTCCCAGTCTAGATAAACATGTAGAAACTTCATTTTCTTAATCTTTAAGATCTTTTCTTACATTTTCAAAGGTTCTTATGTCACCCTTACCTTGTGTTGCACAGATTCATAAAATGATTGGATATTAGCCTGATTTGTTTGAGAAAGAATACCATTCAAACTTTTCCATATTAAATGATGGTATTTCTTGAGGTTTTGTCTTAGGAAACCCCATCTCCCTGACATTTGATTTCACTGTAATGCACTTCCCAAGGGTAAGTTCCACAGTGTGTGAAACAGACAAAGTGGAATGGCTCTGGTGGAAACCTGGGTTCCAGGCCTGGAGCTTCATACCCCATGTCCACAGCCACCTGGGAGCGTCCCCAAGGAACTCCACAGGCACTCAGCTGGAGAATCCTCAGTCTAAAACTGAGTTTTTAAATTTCAAGTTGGGATCCCTTAGTGTAAGAGTTGGTAAACTTTTTTCTGTAAAGGGGTAAAGTAAAACATTTTAGGCTTTGCAGGTCAGTCTCTGTTACAGCTCTATAATTCTGTTGTTACAGGGCAAAAGCAGCCACTGGCAATATATCAGCCAATGTATAAATGAGTGAGTACAGTTGTGTTCCAGTAATTATTTATGGGCACTCAGATTTAAATTTCATATAATATCCACATGTCACAAAATATTCTTTTGGTTTTTTTAAGCACTTAAGAATGTAAGAATCATTCTTAATTTTCAGGCTATACAAAAGCAGGTGGTGGGTTGGATTTGGCTCATGGGCTATAATTTGTTGGCCCCGACATTAGTGTATTTGGAATCTCTGGATGTGGAACTCAGTTATCAATACTTTTTAGAGTCCCTCAAATGATTCCAACATGTAGTCAAGATAGTGAATTCTTGCTATAAGAGGCCATGAAATCAGTTTACTCAGTTGTCACTGGCATTAAAAAAATTAAATTGTATAAAATAGAAGAGAGTACATGAAAGTGCATCACACATTGTAAGGACAGTTATGATTTTGTGAAAGTTTGTTTCATACATATATATGTTTATGTGTTTGTCTCTGTGTACAATGAGTTGCAATGTACATTCACTATGTGTTAATCGTCCTTGAATATGTCTTGTTGATTAATACACCTGGCTATACCCTATCTGAATACCTGGCCTCCAGAGGGGCTAAGGGAATCAATAGCCTTTGTCACAATTGAAATCCACTTAAGGCACCCACAAGCTATTGGCCAGTTAGCTTCATACTCTAACAGCCTTATCTGGCTTATATAAGGTCTGTAAAAGCAGTTAGAGTTTCTATGTGTGCTGTACCATTAAAATGGTTTGGGGGTTCTGAGAGGAGCGAATGCTTTCAAAAGCATAAAGTTAACCAATGGGATGATTTGAAGGTAGGATGGATACCTTCAAAACATATAAAAGGATATGGACAAATACACCATAGCATGTGTATCAAAAGATCAGAAATAAGAAAAACATTTAATAAAGAAAATATGGAATAAAAATAACAAAAAAGATACTAAAAGTCAGTTGTGAATTCATAAACACATATGGATTAAATTTCTGTATTAAAAGACAAGAACCTTTAGACTGAGTCACGATAGACAAGAAAACAAAAACCAAAAACCAAAAATCCCAGTAAATATACACTAGATCACAAGGAATACAAATAAAACAAAAGAATGTGAAATGTAAATAAAAATGCAAAGGTATATTAGAAAAATAAAAATAAATAAAACCAGAAATCACCATTTTAATACTAGACAAAGTAAAATTAAAGGCAAAACAATAAAAAGACAGAGAATTAATTTATATTGTTAGGGCTTCCCTGGTGGTGCAGTGGTTAAGAATCTGCCTGCCAATTCAGGGGACACAGGGATCGAGCGCTGGTCCAGGAAGATCCCACATGCTGTGGAGCAACTAAGCCCATGTGCCACAACTACTGAGCCTGCGCTCTAGAGCCCACGCCCTGCAACTACTGAAGCCCACGCGCCTGAAGCCCGAGCTCCACAACAAGAGAAGCCACCGCAGTGAGAAGCCTGCACACCGCAACGAAGTGTAGTCCCCTCTTGCTGCAACTAGAGAAAGCCCGCACACAGCAATGAAGACCCAACACAGCCAAACATAAATTAATTAATTAATTAATTAACAAAATTTTTTTATATTGTTAAAGGATACATTGCACAATGATTCTTAAATAAATATAAACTGATCAAAACATTATATGCTCAAAAACATATAATGTTTTCATATGCTCAAAAACAGAGCAAAATGAAATATAAAGCAAAAGAAGAAATTGGCAGAATTACAATAGCAGTGAGAAAATATTACAGTTTTCTCCAAGTGTGATAAGTCAAGGAAGCAAAAAAGAAAAACATTGAGAGAATCTGAAAATTATCTGCCTCACAATCACAAGTGATCGATGTATACTTCTTTTGGTAATAAATCAATGAGGATAAACTTTACCACATGTTCCCATATTCCCATACATGCATTCTGAAGTGACATTGCTGAATTGCTTGACAAGATATTTTGAGATCTGTACCTGACAGAACAGGGAGGGTACCAAGAGGCAAATTTGTGCCGTGTTTCTCCTGGTAAGACGCAATGTCATTGCCATGATCCATCTTCCCAGTTGCCTTCAACAGATGCACTATGTTCACATTTTGTGCTTTGGGTTTATTTCCTTTCCTTTCAATTTTTAAATATCATCATGACAGAGAAATAAGTGGCAATATCAAAGGGAGAGCCCTAGATAAAAGTTATCTAGTCCAGATAAAAAGGAGCAGAAGGTTAACATCATAGTCATAAAATTAGGGTTCATTAGCTGCACCAAAAGGAGAAGACAGACTACCAGCCTTCACTATAGGCTTCATTTTAGTGAAAGCATGAGCAGAACACTGAGTGACAACGCCACAAGAGTAAGGAAGGGCCAAGCTCAGAACATCAATGTGTATGACAAATAAGGCAATATCATATATGGATTAAATGCACAGACTCTAGAGCCTGAATGCCTGGGTTCAAACTAATTTCACTAACTACTGGCTGAGGCCTTGGGCAGCTGATTTAATCACTCTGTACCTTTATTTCATAATTTATGAAATGGGGATAATAATTGTCTATCATATGGAGTTATTGACTAAGATAAATGAGTTAAATATATACATATATATTTATATAAATATTTATAAAAACAAAAACTGATCTTAAAATTCATATGGAATTGCTAGGGACCCAAAATAGCCAAAATCATATTGAAAAAGTACAAAGATGGATGACTTACATTTCACAATTTCAAAACTTACTACAAAGCAACAGTAATCAAAACAGTGTGGCGCTGCACTAAGTATCAATGGAATAGAACTGAGAGTCTAGAAATAAACTCATATATCTGTGATAATTGATTTTCAGCAAGGGTGCCAAGACCATTAAAAGGGGAAAGATCTAAAATATCAAGGGAGATAAGGCTGTAGACAAGCTGAGGCCAGAACTCTCCTCCTGCATTTTGTACTGGGGGTTGGTATGGTGCTTGGGGACTGAAGGAAGAATGTACAATGTTTTGTGACTTGGGGCTTGCAGTGTTTTTGGAGTCATTTACTTTTATGAAACAGACATGCGTCAGAACACTGCCTGACTCCCAAGATGTGGCAGAAGTCTCTCAGTGAATAAAGCATCCTAAGGTTCTATATGCTGCCACTTTCCGGATACTCTTAGCTACTAAAGTGTGGCAGCTGGGGGCTTGGAGATGAGTTATTGTATCATAACAGAAACAAGCCCTGTAAGAAACAGAAAATGGACCTTTTCCAAAGAAGACATACGTATGGACAACAGGCACATGAAAAGATGCTCAACATTGCTAAACATCAGAGAAATGCAAATCAGAACCACAATGAAATATCACCTCACACCTGTCAGAATGGCTGTCATCAAAAAATCTACAAATAACAAAATGTTGGCAAGGATGTGGAGAAAAAGGAACCCTTGTACACTGCTGGTGGGAATGTAAGTTGGTACAGCCATTATGGAAAATAGTATGGAGATTCCTCCAAAAACTAAAAATAGAACTACCATATGATCTGGCAATTCCACTCCTGGGTATATATGGAAAGAAAATGAAAACACTAATTTCAAAAAATATATGAACCCCAATGTTCATATTAGCACTATTTACAATAGCCAAGATATGGAGGCAACCTAAGTGTCCATCAACAGATGAATGGGTAAAGAAGATGCAGTACACACACGCACACACACACACACACACAGGAATATTACTCAGTCATAAAAAAGAATGAATCTCTGCCATTTGCAACAACATGGATGGACCTAAAATGTACTATACTTGTGAAATAAATCAGAGAAGGACAAATATTGTATGTTATCACTTATAATGTGGAATCTAAAAAATAAAACGAATGACTATAACAAAACAGAAATAGAGTCACAGATATAGAGAAAAACTAGTGGTTACCAGTGGGGAAAGGGAATGGGTTAGGGGCAAAACAGAAGTAGGGGATTAAGAGGTACAAACTACTATGTATAAAATAAATAAGCTACAAGAATATATTGTACAGCACAGGGAATATAGTCAATATTTTATAATAGATTTAAATGGAGTATAATCTATAAAAATATTGAATCACTATGTTGTACACTTGAAACTAATATAATACTGTAAATCAACTATATTTCAATTTAAAAGAAAAACAGAAAATGGGAAAATAGTAACCATGGGTTATCTCATACATTTACTGTCAATTCTTGCTCTTTTGTCTGTCAGATCCCTGAAATCAATTTCAGTATACATAACAACCAAGTTTATTTCAGTAGTAATAAGCATGATGAAATGAATATGCTGGTGTCTAGGTTTTCCTCTGTTAATGTTTGTCAGCATTGCTTAATGATAGAGACATCTTAGAAGGCAAAGATTGTGTGTGTTCAGTTTAATTTAAAAAATTTAAAAAAATTGTTCCTAATTATATTTGATGATTCTTTTCACAGAGAATTTAGAAAGTATGAAAAAGCAGAAAAAAATGACCCCCAATCCCAACACCCAGAGATAACCCTGGAATATTTCTTTTCAGTATTGTTGCTTTAGTTTTAATTTAGTTCATTTATCACAGAAAACCACACCGAAAGGTATTTATTAAATACATAGATATGATAATAATGTCTGGAAATCTATTGCTTTTGTTGGTAACTCACCTGATGGTATAGTTGTAACAGATATTTCTGTAGTAGTGGCGACAGCTTTAGTAAAAATATAACCTATAAAGACATTTGAGAAAATTATTTAAAATGTGCTTCCCCAATAGATTCATAGATGTTTTCGGTCATCCTCTAGAGACCAAAGTAAAAAGAAATTCATCACAAGAATGTTAACTTCAACTTCCCAATTTAAAATCTGTGTAAGTCAATTTTGAGATACTGTCTCTTCTTCCCCCTCTTAGAAATCCTTCTCCACGGGGCTTCCCTGGTGGCGCAGTGTTTGAGAGTCCACCTGCCGATACAGGGGACACGGGTTCGTGCCCCGGTCCGGGAAGATCCCACATGCCGCGGAGCAGCTGGGCCCGTGAGCCATGGCCGCTGAGCCTGTGCGTCCGGAGCCTGTGCTCCACAACGGGAGAGGCCACAACAGTGAGAGGCCCACGTACCACAAAAAAAAAAAAAGAAATCCTTCTCCAGGAGTTCATAGTGAGAGTGTTCATTTCTTTCTAAAAATTTCGCATCAGACTAGAGATTTATAGATTTGGTAGCTAGCCTAACAGATCATCTCAGGCTGACCTTTGAGGTATCACTGAAGTTTAGAGATGAAAGGGATTTTAGATGCCATCTAGTCTGTGTTTTATTTAAGAGGCAGGAGAAAACTGAGGCCCGTAGGGGTCAATTGATTCTCCACAGTTAAACTAACCTGCAGCAAAATTCTGGTCATTTGTCATTTCTGCAACTATTATTAATTGAGTGCGTACTATGTGCCTAGCAGTGTGGAGGATGCATAAATGAGGCACAGGTTTGACTTTTAAGAAATTTAGAGTGCTGTGGTCCCTGAAACCCAGTTCAGAACTCATTCCCGTAACAATTAAATGGAGAGAAAGGATCTCCTCTTGGATCACTGAAGAAAAAGGAGAAGCCTTGTTTCTTTGCTTAGTCATTCTAATGGTGTGTCTGCAGGCGTGTGTGGTAAGGTGCACATGGCTAATCACGGTCCAGGGACACAGAGCTCTCTCCAAAGGCTCCTTAGCATCAGGACCCGCTTTTCAAATCAAAGCTTTGGCTTTTCCTTGAACACACTATGTCTTCTCCTGCCTTAGAACTTTCGCCGTTCGTGTGCCCTCCACCTCCGGTGCCCTTCCC
This sequence comes from Mesoplodon mirus, assembly GCF_964341445.2. NCBI lineage: Eukaryota > Metazoa > Chordata > Mammalia > Artiodactyla > Ziphiidae > Mesoplodon > Mesoplodon mirus. The sequence continues at coordinate 10,685,062 of NC_138977.1, read as the reverse complement.
CAGATTTTGCAAGGTTGGCCTCTTCTCACTGTTCAGCTCTCATCAGAAATGTCACGAACTCAGAGAAAAATGTCCTGCTCCTCTACATCAGCCTTCTGCGCTGTGTTCATCACCTTCCCCGGTTTAATTCTCTGTGTGCTAGTTTTCACTGTCTTTTCTTCTTTTAATAATTTACTTGTTCTGCTGAATGTCTGTGTCCCCCTCCCCACCTGCCCCCACCCGCCCTGAACTCCAACTCTGGGAGCTCATTTTTCTCCCTACCATGGCCTCGGTGTTTGTCATCTGACACATACTTACCGAATGAACAAAGGAGTGAATGAATTCAGGGATTGGGAATCAAATCGTTTCAAAAAAACTTACTCTCCATTGGGAGGATGACATCTGAGACTCTTAGAATTAGAAGTTTTGGCTTTACCCTTAAGATTACTGGAGAAAGCAAATAATTTTTCCCCCCATTTCCTCACACTTTTCACATTCTCCTCTTCAACTAATGAATAAGAGGGAGAAAGTTTTTCCAGCGTCTTTCTATTATTCTATAAAGTCATCACATCAAGAGAGTTTCTTTGGAGCAGCGGTCCCCAACCTTTTTGGCACCAGGGACCGGTTTCGTGGAAGACCATTTTTCCATGGACCAGGGGATGGGGGGCGGGGGATGGTTCGGGCGGTAATGCGAGCGACGGGGAGCGGCTGTAAATACAGATGAAGCTTCGCTCCCTTGCCCACTGCTCACCTCCTGCTGTGTGGTCCGGTTCCTAACAGGCTGGTTGGGGATCCCTGCTTTGGAGGATTCCAGGAGATGCAAAGATGATGACAGCCTTGGCCCTGGAGACCAAGGCAGCCTTTGGAGTCACTTGAACTTTCTGACCTCCTGAAGCCTCATTTAAGGCCTTACTGCACTACCTGCTTGAGCACTGGTAAAATGAATTTCTTTCTTTTCCAGGAATCCTTTCCAAATATTCTGCCCCTCCCCTCCCCCAAATGGGTAATGTGTCTAATTCGATTGAGTAACCCCACTTTGCCCTCTGGAACCACGCAGTGAATACCTCTTGTCTCTTCTGTGTAAGAGCTCTACAAATGTTTGAATATATTTAAATATTCTGCCACATTCCTTCCATGTGTTTTCTTCAAGCTAAATGTTTTCATTCCTTGCCACTTAAAAAAATTAGAGCAACTTTGTTGATCTTCTGTTTTCCTGGAATTTTTCCATTCTCCATCACTTCTCAGAAATCACCATCCCATACCCAGGTTTGTTTCCTAGTTTATAACTATTATCAGAGCTAAATACTTATTTACTACTTTACTATGTGCCAGGCACTGGAGGAAGGACATTACAGTAATTAGTTTGTTTAGTCCTTAGGCGCTTACTAGGAGGCAGGTACCAACATTGTCTGCATTTTACAGACATGGATGCTGAGGCCAAGAGAGGGTAAGTAATTTGCCTTAATGTTCCCCAGCTTTCAGATGTGAAGCCAGGTTTGAATCTAGTTCTGTCTTTCATGCCCGTGCTTTAACCATGATACTACTGTATCCCCTGATGGATCTTAGAAAATGCTGGATCCCTTCCCCATCTCCTAGAGCGCCCGGTAGATCCTTGATGCTTGCTGTAACTCGAGTTACAACCACGTTTGAGGGGCTAAACACATTTCATGTCATTGCCTGCTCCTTATCTATGTGCCGGGCACCAGTATTTCTGACACATAAACACTCCATTTGAGAAGACATTAACCATAACACCCTCAGGAAGAGGCCAAAAGTAATGCTAATTTGATACCACTTCATAATACGCTTATGTTATTTCTTTTTTTAATGAATGGATTTCGATTTCTCCCCAAACCACATAACCCCTTAGCCAATAAGAGTTCTTTCTTTTTTTGTTTTTTCCACCTTACACCTCAGTAATGGACCACAATGTGAGAAATAACTCCCCCATGGATTCAGGGTTCATGCTTGCGGCTTGTACATTTTTGGCAGGAGAAGGAGGAAATCATAATTTTTTGGAAGACTTTTTTGAAAACTGAAGACCGTATATCCACGATCACCTTCACAAATGACTTTCTAACTTAGAAGTTCAACTCGTGAAAACGCCAGTAAAGCAACACATTCCTTCACACAGAGATGTTTCTCAGTGTATTTGATAAAATTCTTTTAATTCTGGCTAGGCTTAGGATTGAAGCATGCTTCTCATCCTGGAACTGTGCTGTGATCCAGTCACAATTTCTGGGCCCCCTGGAGCCATTTCTTCCATGGAGTCTCAATAAGAATCCATCCTCCAGACTGGGATCTGAGATACTACTCATTTAGGTATTCGTTTAAGTCAGATAGGACTAAAATGGGATAGTTTACCTTTGCATGTATAATCCTATATCCCATATAACAGCACCCTGCGAAAAAAAAATTCCACTTACCTGACAATAGTAGTACAAAGATCATTTTTCCGTGCATCCTGAGATCATGAGCTCGCTTGCCAAGGTCAGTGCAAGAAATCCACCAAGGAAGACTGGTGTGACGTCGGTGGCCTCAGCCTGCACTCTGTTATCTTTCAGGCCCACCTTCTCCAGGCATTGGGTGATAGGCCGGGTGGCATTTTTAAATGATGCAAAGTTGTGAACCATCTGTCCATAAAGATACGTGGGTATCTGCTTAACCAGGATTATTAAAGTGTTCAGTCAAATCTTCACTTTAGGGAACTGGCAGCTACATGTTAAATTTACTTTGCATAAATTCAGTGGGCTTGGTAAGGTAGTAGCAGTCAGGAGCCACCCAATTGGACAAACAAGAATTAGACTGTGAAGGCCTGAGACTAGGGTCACTATAATAGAGCCAGGGAAATTCTCATTTTTAATGTGGAGTTTCTTGTGGGCCAGAGAGAAAATGACTTCTTACACGAAATAAATGTATTGGAGAACTGGAATTACCACTGGAGTGCTCTGAGGTTTGAAAAAACTCTCCAACCATGGCAAGTCATACAGCAATGTAAGAATACATGCGATGCAAGAAATCTTTAATTCAAAATAGAGTTTGAATGGAACAGCTAGGGCCCACGCAGAACCAGTGAGGTGAGTTTCCCTCCAAACACACCTCACTAAGGAAGCATAAATGGATGACGAGACAATAAATGTGAACACTCAAAAATAAAACAGACAAACCCAAAACCTTGTTGCGAAGCAGGTTAAAATGAGAAGTATGGCCATCCGAGGAAGGTCAGTTTTAAAGGGAGGCGGAATTAGATCTGAAACAGCTCAAAAGAAGCTGTTTGGATACTCTACCTCAAACACCTCACTTCCTCTAAGAGTCTGTGCAAATCTTTCCTGCTTGGCCCAGAAAATCAATTTGCTAAGTCAACAACTTGTTAAATAGATTCTATTTCTATTTTTACCCAAAGATGGTTTTAAAAAAATATTTATGAAACTGATATTTGCAGCTTCAGGAAACTGAGCCACCGAGAAAAATATTTACTGGGGAAAAGGTGGAGATAAATATCTGTTAACATCCCAATCTCACTGAGATTGAGGGATAGATGAGGAGCTGAGATGCAGACATGGAGGAGGCTGGGGGCACAGAGTGGCACGCTGAGGGACAGTGCAAAATCTGAAAGCCCTGGAATCCTGAAGGCCCCACCAATGCATGCAAGACAATTACAGCAAAATTTACAAATAATTCCTAGTAACCAATATTTAGCAAACCAATGACTTGCTTAAATTCAGTATTTGCTGCAGGGGGAATATCAGGCTGGGTTGCAGAAATTGTTCTTGACAGAGAGCCAAGTAAAGGAGTTTTTTTGGATATTAATATGAGCAATAAAGGTTATTTCACATGACTTTATATTTTTAAGGGGAAAGCAATTAGCATGAGCCTTGAAAATGCTATGTCTCTTTGAAAATAGGTAAATAAATTAGTTACTATCCTCACAAGGGACTATTAGGCATCTGTTAAAATCACGTTTTCAAAAATATTTGACATGGAGACTTGGGATAAAATAGGTAAGTGGAAAACAGCAAGCTCGGAAACTGTATATGCAGAAATAAAATCCTGTTTGATTCTTTTCTCCTCTGTGCCGTGTTACTTCTGCCTGGAACATGCTTATGCTCTTCTCACATGACCTACTTCTATTCTGCTTAGGATTTCGATTTAATAGTTCTTCTTCCAGGAAGTCTTCCCTGACTTCCAACATCTGCGTCAGGGGTCCCTCCTCTGTACTCATACTGTACCCTCTTCCTCCCTTTTTACAGGACTTACCATATTGTGTTGCAATCATTTTTGTGTCCCCAGTGGACTATAACTTCTAAGCAGGTATGCCCTGCCTGTGGCTATCTTATTTACCACTGAGTGTTTGGGGCACAGTTGATAGTAAATACTTGTCAAATCAATAAATGACAAATGAATATTGCAGTGCAGGAGAAAGTAACTTCTCTCAGGCAGTCTTGGGGAACAGAAGCTGCTCTGTATATGTACACATAAATATATACATATGTATACATATATATAGAGAGAGATAGATGATAGATAGATATTCCCTATATCATACCTTAGCTTCAGGTTTCCCCCTGTGTGGAGGTCCCTAATAAGGCAGGAAGGAGAAAAGGAAACTCAGCGTAAAATCCAATTTCTTACCTTCTTCAGCCTGGGCTGATTGGCCTCCAAGAACACTTTTCTTCATGAGACCTCGTGCTTTCCTGGAGAATCACTTCATTCATCAGTCTTGAAGCTCCTACAGTACTTACACACACTGGTTCATTTGTTATCCTGCACGACCCCTTTTCTTGTATCTGTAGGTCCTGTGATCTTTGTTCTAGTTCCAGCGTCTGGCAGAACACCCTACAGAGGCTGAGGGGCAGTCAGGAAATTGTCCTCAGTACTGGCAACTGGATGACATATGTAGCCCCTTATGTGAACCTGAGGCCATAGGACAGGAATGGATGCTTTGCTCTTGGTCACTTGAAAGGACTAGATAGCTCCTAATGACACGAGGAGTGAGAAATGACCTTGGATCAAGGATGGGTCTGCAGCTTCCTTCAGGCAGATACGTTGACCCTATGTGATCTGATTAAAGATAGACAAAAGCTATAGAGCTTTCAGTGTAGTAACTGGAGGTCAGACCCAGCATTACACCACAGGGTGTGTGGAAGCAGAACTGTATGGTGCCCTCTAGTGGTGCATCCGCATAATCGAAGGAAAACTGAAATCTGAAAATGAAACAGAAAAAAACACAGGACATCACCTTACGCTTTTCCCTTTCTGGCATTTCCCCAATTTTCTTTATATTCTTACTGAGACACATGTGCAGGATCACCAACAAATCCTACCTGTGAGATATTTCGTGGAAAGGTGTCAGAGAAATCTACCTATCTTTTGAGAATTTTCAGTTTATACCTTCAAACATGGAAACTTTATCCCATTTCTAGGTACATTATGTCCTTGGGCTACTTTTTTGTATTGTCATTACTCAAGGAGAAAGATGAATTATAATGTTGCAAACAAGGAAAGTCAAACTGGATCTATTAAGCTAGCTCAGACTTATTTCATGACAAGGAACTGTTACTTTTTGTCAATTATTTATGCCCCAACGATTTCAGGATCACATGATTCCTGAAGATGGTTGCAGGCTAGTCTGATCTGCCTATGGAGAAGCCGGCTTTTTATGGAGGCTGAGGAAAGTTGAGACATGGTGCTTGCACTATTGGCCTCTTGGTATCTTGTCACCTTAGGAATCTCCAGCCTGCTTTGCCAGGGTTGTTCAACTTCTTTCCTCAAACTTCTTTTCTCTTATCATTTCAAAATTAAAATAAAACAAACACAAATTTAGACAAATCTGACACTCAAAATAACCCTGTTACAGAGGCAGAACAGATATTATCATTCTTCTCTTACACACCAGAAAACTAAGGGGTGGATAAGAAATTGCATATGTATCCTTGATTTGATTTCACCCTAAGGGTTTTTTTAAAACATATTGATTTAGTTGTCAATATTTATTTTTAACATCTTTACTGGAGTATAATTGCTTTACAATGTTGTGTTAGTTTTTGCCGTATAACAAAGTGAATCAGCTATATGCATACAAATATCCCCATAACTCCTCCCTCTTGCGTCTCCCTCCCACCTTCCCTATCCCACCCCTCTAGGTGGTCACAAAGCACCGAGCTGATCTCCCTGTGCTATGTGGCTGCTTCCCACTAGCTATCTATTTTACGTTTGGTAGTGTATATATGTCCATGCCACTCTCTCACTTCATCTCAGCTTCCCCTCCCCACCCCCCATATCCTCAAGTCCATTCTCTACGTCTGCATATTTATTCCTGTCCTGCCCCTAGGTTCATCAGAACCACTTTTTTTTTCCCCTTAGATTCCATATATATGTGTTAGCATATGGTATTTGTTTTTCTCTTTCTGACTTATTTCACTCTGTATGACAGACTCTAGGTCCATCCACCTCACTACAAATAACTCAATTTCATTTCTTTTATGGCTGAGTAATATTCCATTGTATATATGTGCCAAATCTTCTTTATCATTCATCTGTTGTTGGACACCTAGGTTGCTTCCATGTCCTGGCTATTGTAAATGGAGCTGCAATGAACATTGTGGTACATGACTCCTTTTGTATTATGGTTTTCTCAGGGTATGTGCCCAGTAGTGGGATTGCTGGGTCATATGGTAGTTCTATTTTTAGTTTTTTAAGGAACCTCCATACTGTTCTCCATACTGGCTGTATCAATTTACACTCCCATCAACAGTGCAAGAGGGTTCCCTTTTCTCTACAACTTCTCCAACATTTATTGTTTGTAGATATTTTGATGATGGCCATTCTGACTGTTGTGTGGTGATACCTCATTGTAGTTTTGATTTGCATTTCTCCAATGATCAGTGATGTTGAGCATCCTTTCATGTGTTTGTTGGCAATCTGTATATCTTCTTTGGAGAAATGTCTGTTTAGGTCTACTGCCCATTTTTGGATGGGGTTGTATGTTTTTTTGATATTGAGCTGCATGAGCTGCTTGTATACTTTGGAGATTAATCCTTTGTCAGTTGCTTCATTTGTAAATATTTTCTCCCATTCTGAGAGTTGTCTTTTTGTCTTGTTTATGGTTTCCTTTGCTGTACAAAAGCTTTTAAGTTTTATTAGGTCCCATTTGTTTATTTTTGTTTTTATTTCCATTTCTCTAGTAGGTGGGTCAAAAACAATCCTGCTGTGATTTATGTCATAGAGTGTTCTGCCTATATTCTCCTCTAAGAGTTTTATAGTGGCTGGTCTTACATTTAGGTCTTTAATCCATTTGGAGTTTATTTTTGTGTATGGTGTTAGGAAGTGTTCTACTTTCATTCTTTTACATGTAGCTGTCCAGTTTTCCCAGCACTACTTATTGAAGAGGCTGTCTTTTCTCCATTGTATATTTTTGTCTTCTTTATCAAAGATAAGGTGACCATATGTGCATGGGTTTATTTCTGGGCTTTCTATCCTGTTCCATTGATCTATCTTTCTGTTTTTGTGCCAGTACCATACTGTCTTGATTACTGTAGCTTTGTAGTATAGTCTGAAGTCAGGGAGCCTGATTCCTTCAGTTCCATTTTTGTTTCTCAAGACTGCTTTGGCTATTCAGGGTCTTTTGTGTTTCCATAAAAATTGTGAAATTTTTCTTCTAGTTATGTGAAAAATACCATTTGTAGTTCGATAGGGATTGCACTGAATCTGTAGATTGCTTTGGGTAGTATAGTCATTTTCACAATGTTGATTCTTCCAATCCAAGAACATGATCTATCTCTCCATCTGTTTGTATCAACTTTAATTTCTTTCATTAGTGTCTTATAGTTTTCTGCATATAGGTCTTTTGTCTCCATAGGTAGGCTTATTCCTAGGTATTTTATTCTTTTTGTTGCAATGGTAAATGGGAGGGTTTCCTTAATTTCTCTTTCAGATTTTTCATCATTAGTGTATAGGAATGCAAGAGATTTCTGTGCATTAATTTTGTATCCTGCAACTTTACCAAATTCATTGATTAGCTCTAGTAGTTTTCTGGTAGTATCTTTAGGATTCTCTATGTATAGTATCATGTCATCTACAAACAGTGACATCTTTACTTCTTCTTTTCTGATTTGGATTCCTTTTATCTCTTTTTCTTCTCTGATTGCTGTGGCTAAAACTTCCAAAACTATGTTGAATAATAATGGTGAGGATAGGCATCCTTGTCTTGTTCCTGATTGTAGAGGAAATGGTTTCACTTTTTCACCATTTAGAACAATGTTGGCTGTGGGTTTGTCATATATGGCCTTTAGTATGTTGAGGTAAGTTCTCTCTAAGCCTACTTTCTGGAGGATTTTTATCATAAATAGGTGTTGAATTTTGTCGAAAGCTTTCTCTGCATCTATTGGGATGATCATATGGTTTTTATCCTTCAGTTTGTTAACATGGTGTATCACATTGATTGATTTGCATATATTGAAGAATCCTTGCATTCCTGGGATAAACCCCACTTGATCATAGTGTATGATCCTTTTAATGTGCTGTTAGATTCTGTTTGCTAGTATTTTGTTGAGAATTTTTGCATCTATGTTCATCAGTGATATTGGTCTGTAGTTTTCTTTCTTTGTGACATCTTTGTCTGGTTTTGGTATCAGGGTGATGGTGGCTTTGTAGACTGAGTCTGGGAGTGTTCCTCCCTCCACTATATTTTGGAAGACTTTGAGAAGGATAGGTGTTAGCTCTTCTCTAAATGTTTGATAGAATTTGCCTTTTAAGCCATCTGGTCCTGGGCTTTTGTTTGTTGGAAGCTTTTTAATCACAGTTTCAGTTTCAGTGCTTCAGTCTTGGGAGGTTGTGATTTTCTAAGAATTTGTCCTTTTCTTCCAGGTTGTCCACTTTATTGGCATACAGTTGCTTGTAGTAATCTCTGATGATTCTTTGTATTCCTGCAGGGTCAGTTGTTACTTCTCCTTTTCAGTTTCTAATTCTGTTGATTTGAGTCTTCTGCCTTTTTTCTTGATGAGTCTGGCTAATGGTTTATCAATTTTTATCTTCTTAAAGAACCAGCTTTTAGTTTTATTATCTTTGTTATTGTATCCTTCATTTCTTTTTCATTTATTTCTGATCTGATCTTTATGATTTCTTTCCTTCTGCTAACTTTGGGGTTTTTTTGTTCTTCTTTCTCTAATTGCTTTAGATGTAAGATTAGGTTGTTTATTTGAGGTTTTTCTTGTTTCTTGAGGTAGGATTGTATTGCTATAAACTTCCCTCTTAGAACTGCTTTTGCTGCATCCCATAGGTTTTGGGTCATTGTGTTTTCATTATCATTTGTTTCTAGGTATTTTTTTATTTCCTATTTGATTTCTTCAGTGATCTCTTGGTTATTTAGTAGCATATTGTTTAGCCTCCATATGTTTGTATTTTTTACAGAATTTTTCCTGTAATTGATATCTAGTCTCATCTTGTTGTGGTCAGGAAAGATACTTGACATGATTTCAACTTTCCTAAATTTACCAAGGCTTGATATGTGACCCAAGATATGATTTATCCTGGAGAATGTTCCATGAGCACTTGAGAAGAAAGTGTATTCTTGTTTTTTTGGATGGAATATCCTATAAATATCTAAATCCATGTTGTTTAATGTGTCATTTAAAGCTTGTATTTCCTTATTTATTTTCATTTTGGATGACCTGTGCATTGGTGAAAGTGGGGTGTTAAAGTCCCTTACTATGCTTGTGTTACTGTCAATTTCCCCTTTTAAGGCTGTTAGCATTTGTCTTATGTATTGAGGTGCTCATATGTTGGGTGTATAAATATTAACAATTGTTATATCTTCTTCTTGGATTGATCCCTTGATCATTATGTAATATCCTTCTTTGTCTCTTATAATAGTGTTTATTTTAAAGTCGATTTTGTCTGATATGAGAATTGCTACTCCAGCTTTCTTTTGATTTCCATTTGTCTGGAATATCTTTTTCCATCTCCTCATTTTCAGTCTGTATGTGTCCCTAGGTCTGAAGTGGGTCTCTTGTAGACAGCATATATATGGGTCTTATTTTTTGCATCCATTCAGCCAGTCTATGTCTTTTGGTTGGAGCATTTAATCCATTTACATTTAAGGTAATTATTGATATGTATGTTCCTATTACCATTTTCTTAATTGTTTTGGGTTTGTTTTTGTAGGTCTTTTCTTTCTCTTGTGTTTCCTGCCTAGAGAAGTTCCTTTAGCATTTGTTGTAAAGCTGGTTTGGGGGTGCTGAATTCTCTTATCTTTTGCTTGTCTGTAAATGTTTTAATTTCTCTTGCAAATCTGAATGAGATCTCTGCTGGGTAGAGTAATCTTGGTTGTAGTTTTTTCCCTTTCATTCACTTTAAATATATCCTGCCACTTCCTTCTGGCTTGCATAGTTTCTGCTGAAAGATCAGCTGTTAACCTTATTGGGTTTCCCTGGTATGTTATTTGTTGCTTTTCCCTTGCTGTTTTTTAATATTTTTCCTTTGTATGTAATTTTTGATAGTTTGATTAACATGTGTCTTGGCTTTTTTCTCCTTGGATTTATCCTGTATGGGACTCTCTGTGCTTTGTGGACTTGATTAACTATTTCCTTTCCCATATTAGGGAAGTTTTCAACTATAATCTCTTCAAATAACTTCTCAGTCACTTTCTTTTTCTCTTCTTCTTCTGGGACCCCTATAATTCGAATGTTGGTATGTTTAATATTGTCCCAGAGGTCTCTGAGATGGTCTTCAATTCTTTTCATTCTTTTTTCTTTATTCTGTTCTGCAGTAGTTATTTCCACTATTTTATCTTCCAGGTCACTTATCTGTTCTTCTGTCTCAGTTATTCTGCTATTGATCCCTTATAGAGAATTTTTAATTTCATTTATTGTGTTGTTCATCATTGTTTCTTTGCTCCTTAGTTCTTCTAGTTCCTTGTTAAATGTTTCTTGTATTTTCTCCATTCTATTTCCAAGATTTTGGATCATCTTTACATCATTAGTCTGAATTCTTTTTCAGGTACGCTGCCTATTTCCTCTTCATTTGTTTGGTCTGGTGGGTTTTTACCTTGCTCCTTCAGCTGCTGTGTGTTTCTTTGTCTCCTCATTTTGCTTAACTTACTGTGTTTGGGGTCTCCTTTTTGCAGGCTGCAAGTTTGTAGTTCCCATTGTTTTTGGTGTGTGCCCCCAGTGGGTAAGGTTTGTTCGGTGGGTTGTGTAGGTTTCCTCATGGAGGGGACTGGTGCCTGTGTTCTGGTGGTTGGAGCTGGATCTTGTCTTTCTGGTGGGCAGGGCTGCATTTGGTGGTGTGTTTTGGGGTGTCTGTGAACTTATTATGATTCTAGGCAGCCTCTCGGCTAATGGGTGGGGTTGTTTCCTGTGTTGCTAGTTGTTTGGTATGAGGCATCCAGCACTGGAGCTTACTGGCCATTGGGTGGAGCTGTGTCTTAGCATCGAGACAGAGATCTCTGAGGGAACTCTTGCTGATTGATATTACATGGGGCCAGGAGGTCTCTGGTGGTCCAATGTCCTGAACTTGTCTTTCCCACCACAGAGGCTCAGGCCTGACACCAGGCTGGAGCACCAAGACCTGTCGGCCACATGGCTCAGAAGGATAGGGAGAAAGAAAGAAAGAAAAATAAATAAATAAATAAATAAAATTAAAAATTTTTTTAATTATTAAATTAAAAAAATAGAAAAGTAATATAAAAAAAGAGAGCAACCAAACCAATAAACAAATCCACCAATGATAACAAGTGTTAAAAACTATACTAAGATAAAAATCAGAAACAAGTCAGTTGCAGACAGCAAACTCCAGTTCTACAGTTGATCCCAACATCCACCACCTCGATTTTGGGTTGATTTGTTTTCTATTCAGGTATTCCACAGATACAGCGTGCCTCAAGTTGATTGTGGGGATTTAATCCACTGCTTCTGAGCCTGCTCAGAGTAATTTCCCTTTCTCTTCTTTTTTTGCACAGCTCCTTGGCTTCAGCTTTGCTTTTGGCCCCACCTCTGCATGTAGGTCGCCCTCTGGCATCTGTTCTTCGCCCAGACAGGACAGGGTTAACGCAGCAGCTGATTAGGGGGCTCTGGCTCACTCAGGCTGGGGAGAGGGAGGGGTACAGTAGTTATAATTGGAATGTGGGGCAAGCCTGCAGTGGCAGAGGCTGGTGTGACATTGCAACAGCCTGAGGCACACAGTGTGTTCTCCCAGGGAAGTTGTCCCTGGATCTTGGGACCTTGGCAGTGGCGGGCTGCACAGATTCCTGGGGGGAAGGTGTGGATCGTGACCTGTGCTTGCACACAGGCTTCTTGGTGACTGCAGTGGCAGCATTAGCGTTTCACGCCCGTCTCTGGTGTCCGAGCTGATAGCCGCGGCTCCCACCTGTCTCTCGAGCTCATTTAGGCAGTGGTCTGCCTTCTGTGGGCAGACAGGGAAGGAATCCCCTCTCCTCACACACCCCAAAACAATAGTCTCTTGCCTCTTAGGCAGGTCCAGACTTTTCCCTGGACTCCCTCCCGGCTAGCTGTGTTGCACTATCCCCCTTCAGGCTGTGTTCATGCCGCCAACCCCAGTCCTCTCCCTGGGATCCGACCGAAGCCCGAGCCTCAGCTCCCAGCCCCCACCCTCCCCGGCGGGCGAGCAGACAAGCCTCTCGGGGCTGGTGAGTGCCGGTCGGCACCCATCCTCTGTGCGGGAATCTCTCCGCTTTGCCCTCCGCACCCCTGTGGCTGCGCTCTCCTCCGTGGCTCCGAAACTTCCCCCCCAGCCACCTGCAGTCTCCGCCCGCGAAGGAGCTTCTAGTGTGTGGAAACCTTTCCTCCTTCACGGCTCCCTCCCACTGGTGCAGGTCCCGTCCCTATTCTTTTGTCTCTGTTTTTTCTTTTTTCTTTTGCCCTACGGAGGTATGTGGGGAGTTTCTTGTCTTTTGGGAAGTCTGAGGTCTTCTGCCAGTGTTCAGTAGGTGTTCTGTAGGAGTTGTTCCACATGTAGATGTATTTCTGATGTATTTGTGGGGAGGAAGGTGATCTCCACGTCTTACTCCTCTGCCATCTTGAAGGTCCCCAGTTGTCATATTTAAAAGGTGGCATATTTTAATTAGAATCTGAAAAGCAATAGATCTATGAATATGTATAACTAAATCACTTTTTCTGTACCCCTGAAGCTAACACAACATTGTAAATCAACTATAGTCCAATAGAAAATTAAAATTAAAAAAAATAAAAGGAGATATATTTCAATTAAACATCAGTAGGGGATTTAATTAAAAATCTGGGCCCTCTGAAAGCACAGGAAGATCTGTCAAGGGTGAGCTTGCAGTCCTACATGGTGGCAGTCCACTGGAGCTGTCCCTTGGGACAGGTAGGCTTTCTTGACTTAGCCAAGCCTTCCGCCTGATGCTTGCCGCTGTCAGCTTAGACGGAGTTCTCCTCTGATAAAACCTCAAAACCTCAGCATCTCACAGCAACATCGCTTCATTTCCTGCTCACAGTCCTGTTTGTCTGTGTTGATTCCAGGTTCCAGGATCCATACTGAAGGAACAGCCCCCATTTGGAATTCTTGTTGCAGCGGGAGAAGAAAAATGGCCAAATGGGGCAATAGCTTTTAATGCTTTGCCTCAGACATGGCATATGCCATTTTGGCTCACATTCTATTGGCAAATCACAGGCCAAACTGACAGCAACGGGGCAAGGAAGTACATTTCCTCCAAAGGAAAATCCTGTAAGTTGTATGGCAATGGTGAGGATATAGAAAACACTTATATGGAGGGCAGTGAATAATTGAGAACAATAATACAATCAACCACATTCATTTATACTCTCTGCCTTGCTCCTGCCTGCATTTAAGTTTGCTAATCCAATTTAGATAGTTAGGAGACCTCTTCAAGGTCTTCTAGAGATGAGATTTAACCAGGTCCCTGTTTCCTTTCTTTACAATTTTAATGTAATGTGCTGTTTTGGAGGTATGCTCAGTCACACCCTAGAAGTCAGAAACTCTCATCACTACGTGGTTAGTAGGCAGTAAACAATGGCTCCATGTTGCTCTAATCCCATTGTGTTATCCCCCTGGAATCAGGTATCATGCATCATCTTTCCATTAAGGATTAACAGGTCCATTGTGTTCTACATCCATATAACTGTCCAATAAATGATTAGTGAGCTCCTACTAAGTGCTGGAGATACAACCTTCTGTAATTCAAGTTCCCCCCCAGGAACTTACAGCCTGCCTGGGGGACAAACAAGTAAGGAGGCAAGTGCATTACGGAGTGCCCAGGATATATAATCGTGAGCAAAGGGCACTCTGGAAGCACATAAGAGAGGCCCACTCAAACATAGTGTTCTGGAAAGGCTTTCCAGAGCAAGCAAGGAAACATAGAGAATGAATAACCAGGTCAAGGGAGAAGATGGCACATTCCAGGCAGAGAAAACAGCATAAGTAATGGTCTGGAGTTGAGAGACAGCACTGTAGTAGTTTGCACAACTGTTTGAAATTTCAAGGACACACACACGAACTTGCACATTTGCACTTTTCAATGTCTAGGAGGTCAATCCACTCTGCCCTTTACCTATGTAAACATGAATTTGACCCTGGTTCTCTACATGAAGAAATACTGGGGGAAGAATACCAACAAAAGATAAAGAACAAATCTATAGTAATTTTTTGTATTTATATTTTATTGAGATGTAACACAAATTTTAAGGGTGCAATGTGATGGATACACATGCACACACATATATACATACATACACACATGTGTGTGAGTGTGAGGGTGAGTGTGTGTGTGTGTGTAACAACCAGTCAGATCAAGATATAGAACATTTTCAACACTCCCATTATTTTCTTTCTTGCTCATTCAGGTCAATATCTATCCTGCATTGAGGTAACCACGGCCCTGTCTTCTAACACTGTTGATTGGTTTTATCTGTTCTTGAACTTCGTAAAAATTGAATGACACATTAGAACTCTTTTGTGTCTGGATTCTTCCCTCTTTAACATAAAGTCTGAGAGATTCACTCAGGTTGATTTTGCATGGAAGAGTAGATCTTTCATTTATAGTATGGTGGTTATCCAACTGATTCAGCACCCTTTATTGAAAAGACCATTTCTTCCCAAGGTATGGTTTCTTCATTGAGGGTAGTATGTGTATTTGTCCTCTGACTGCTTTTAAGGTTTTCTCTTTGTCTTAGATTTTCAGGAGTTTGATTATGAAATATCTGTGTGTAATTTTCTTTGGGATATGAGCTTCTTAAATGTATGAGTTGGTATTTTTAGCAGTTTTGGAAAATCTTGACCAGTACCTTTCAAATATTGGCTCTCTCTTCCTTCTGAGATTTTGATCATGCATACATTAGACTTTTTAACTAATACTCACACATATGGGTTTTTTTAACCCATACCTTCTTTTCTTACTGTGCTTCAGTTTGAGTTCTATCTAATGTCCTTTAATAATCCTTCGTCTACGATGTCTAGTCTACTGTTAAATTTAGTCCTAGATATAGTCCTATATCATGAGTTCTTTGATGCTACTTTCACATTTTTAATTCAGAATGCACACAATTCTTTTATACAGGTGCCAATTCATGGTTGAAATTCTACTTATTTTCATTTGTTCTGTGTACCTTTTTCTCTGAGTCCTTGAACATAATAATCATAGTTATTCTAACGTCCTTGTTTGTTGACTGCAGTATCTGGACATCTGTAGTTCAACTTTTATTTTATTTATTTATTTTCATTATGATAAAATATGCATAACATAAAAGTTATCACTTTAGTAATTTTTAAGTCTACATTTGAAAGGCATAAGTAGGTGCATTCACATTGTTACAATCATCAGCTCTTATTTTCTAAATATTATTTGCCACATTTTCCTGTCTCTTTGCATGCCTAATAATTTTTATTCTTTTGTGCAGGACATTGACCTTAACTTTTAAGCTTCCCGTCCATGCAGGTTCCGTGGAGATGTCTCGAGGAAGAGATTCATCATGGTTTGTTGCAAACCCCTTCCCTCTGGTAGGATTTTGTTCTGTTTTTCCAATTTAGCTCCCCAGACTCCTGTGCCATTCTAGAACTCAGCAAGTGTCCTGTGGGAGAAAACAAGCCTTGTAGTGGGGCTCCTCTTGCTCTTAGTCTGTTACGCCAACCTGATTAACCGCCAAATGCTCTGATAGTTTTTTCTCCCCCTTCCACAATCTAATGTCCCCATGGAAGAAATCAACAAATAGGTAAATTTCCTCAGTGAAAAAAAAGATTCCTTCTATGTGATGATGGGACCTCCTATTACTTCTCATATCTGCACCTGATTATGATACCTCTAACAGAATCTTCCTGATGATATTCCCACATTTTCCCCAATATGCCAAATTTAAAGGAGTAGTTGTAGCACATGTTTCGATGAGTAAATAGCTCATTGACACTTGGAGGATCACTTTTAGCGACAGACTTCCGATTTCTTAAAAACTAATCCAGAAACAGGTGGTATTTTATAAAATTCTGGGATTATAGATCCCAATATCTCTTCCATTTTCCCTTTCTTGGCCTCACTCTTAGGGTCAGAGAACAGAAACTGAGTGGTTTGCTGTAGCAAATATAGGTGAGCTTCTCTAAGCCCTGAGAGCCAGCTGAACCCAAAACAATAGATTTATTTTCAGGTTATAATACCATGGGATGCCTACTACATTGTTACTCCACTGGCTCTGTTATTCTTGCTTCTGACCAGTCCATGATATTAATGAAAAGTTATTGAATACTAACCAATTATCAGGCTAATTACTGTACTAATTACTTCTTGTGAGTAATGTATTAACCCTCATCATGATTCTGTGCAGTAAGTACTGTTCCCCTAGCATGTGGTAGAGCCAGGATTTGAATCCAAGCAGTCTCTCACCAGGTCCCAGGTTTATATTCAATACTACACTCCCTCCTGCTATGCCAGATCACATAGTGAAAATCAATTAGCACGGTCTGGAGGGGCAGGGACAGGGCAAACACTAAGATAAGGACATTGTTTCTTAGTTGCACACAGGAGTAGGTGAAGAGCCTTTATGTAGAGACCACTCTGTGCTCTGAGACAGGTGCATACTGTTCAGAGGAGTAAACTTGACTCATTATGGCTGGGGAGTAGAGTGTGAGCAGTGAGGATGGTGGCAAGAGATAGGGCTAAAAACTGTGCTTGGTGAGACCATAAACTATGTTAGGGTTTGGGGTTTTATCCTATGGACAACTGGTAAACCATTGAAAGCTGTGCAGCAGTGTGATGCCATACTGTCCATAGGATGGAGAACAGATCTTTGGGAGGTAATATTGCTGTCAAGGAGAACAGGAAGAAGGTCTTAGCAGACAATAATGTGAGAATAAAGCCAGATGATTGAATAAGGCAGCTGTTATGGAGTAAGTTGAACTGATTCAACAACTGTTTAGAACTTCAGGTTGAACAGTCTTGTGTTGAATTGGATAAGAGGGATGAGAGAGGCAGGCTAAAGGTTGCTTCCAACCTTTTCAGCTTACATGATTGGGTAAAGCGTGTTCCTATTTATGGGGATGGGAAATGCTGGAGGCAAACCAGGTTCATGAGGGAAGATCATGAGTTTCATTTGGGAATACTGAATTTGAGATTTCTCTGGAAGATCTTAGTGGAGAGGTCAAGTAGGAAGATGGATGATTGAATCTGGCACTCAGAAGAGGAATCTGGACTGGAGATAGAGGTGCCTGTATTGTCAGCTTGTAAATGGAGAGAATGGAGGTAATGATGGACAGAAGACAAGGGAAAGTTTATAATGTCTTCAGGCTGGATGGACAGTTCCCAGAATGTCTCTAAGCCTCGCCTTGGTAACTAGAGACATGGATGGGATCTTGGCCATATTGTCTCAGCTAAGTTCTGCGTTCCTGTAGCATCCAGCTGGAGCCTTATAAAAGATACCATTAGTCCAGAATTCAGAGGTGGGCTCACACTAGACATATATTTTATTATGTGATGATTAATTTTGACCATGGCTGATGAGCTCATACATGGACAAGGGATACCACTTGAGCCCATCTGATTCCCCACTGGAGAATATATTCTTGAGAAACACAGAAGACTGGGAGTTAGAAATTAAGCTCTATTAGCGATGGAATTCTTGGGTGAATAGCGACCAAAATTTCCTGAGCTCCACTGAACCGCATGTGTTCCCACCCTTTGTGATGTCTGGAGTCTGTGAGGTAGCCCAAAGTTCTTCCAAGAAATTCTCTCATTCTATGAAGCTATTTTGAAGTGGGTTTGGGATACTTGTAACCAAAAGAGTCTTAATTAGGACAGGCCTTGATGTGTCTAATTAGGGAATCATTAATAGAATAAAACAAAAGCTGATGCTGAGCTGAACTGGCCGGGGACCAAGACAGGCAGCTTTACAAGTCTCCATCATGGGTGGGAAGACAGCAGAGATCGCACTCCTGGAAGGTATTACAGATTGCTGGGCTGCAGAGGACTAAAGGGCCCTTTTGTGCATGGCTGATCATGTGGGGATGTTTAACACAATCCAAATATGCCCCTTAGTCCTGTCATGACACTCCCATAAGTGAGATGTGAGCCTGCACTGTCTCTTCCAGTTTCCAGACAAACCCTGCTGACTTTTTATTTTTATTTTTATTTTTTTACTATCTGTCTAGTGCAGAAGGGATTCAATTACCCTTTAGTCTTAAAAATATGCCAAAGGATGGCATTGGCCTTCTGTGGCTTGGAGCAAGCTTGTATTGCACAAATCTGTTTCTCATTTATGTGGTTCAGCCAAATCACCAGGGTTTTTCTTTTTTCCCTCATAGAATGTGGCCGTACAGAAGGCCAGCATCTTTTTTTATTTGGGTTTTCTACTCAGATCCTGGACAGAGTAGGGAAAAAGAAGAAATTACTGGAAAATTTTGATGTCTATCTTTACAGGACAAAAAAACCCCTCAGAATAAAAACTGAGGGAAGAAGCCATTTTTAAATACTCTTAAGTTTCATATTTCTATTTATAATATAAATAAAATTATTATAGGTTAAAAAATACTCTGTTAATTTCTCTTACTAGCCTCATGTCTTATCAGTGTGTATGATTTAACCAGTGAGTCATATGGGAACACTTCTTATGCACTGCCTTCAATATGAAGACTGTAACTGGTACTAGTGGAGTTTAAAAGAACGTACAAGAAAATGTCATGCTGTGAGAAAGAAAACAAGGTTTCAGTTGTGTAATACTTCAATAGCTTTGATAACAATTTAGCTGTTTAAATCTGATAGATTATAATAATTCTGCAAAATGCCATAGCTAGTAAAAAATTAGAACCCAGAAATAACCTAAGAGGTGTCCCTTAAAAAGACATGACTTTTAAAAAAATGATATAAATGAACTTATTTACAAAACAGAGTTAGACTCACAGACAGAGATAACAAACTTATGGTTACTAAAGGGGAAAGGGGGTGGGGGAGGGATAAATTAGGAATTTGGGATTAACAGATACACATTACTATATATAAAAGAGATAAACAACAAGGACCTACTGTACAGCGCAGGGAACTATATTCAATATCTTGTAATAACCTATAATGGAAAAGAAACTGAAAAAGAATACATTTATATATATGTGTGTATATATATATGTATGTATAACTGATTCACTTTGCTGTACACCTGAAACATTGTAAATCAACCATATGTCAACAACAAAAAAAAGACACAAGACTGTCAATGAGACACCTAATTGACACTATTACTTGTATGGGGAGATGATAAACTACAAAATAAATGTCTCATTTTGATAATATGTATCATTCAGTAAAGAAAAATAACTTTGGCTCTATATAGAGTCTTTGCCTTGGGTGAGCAGGGTTAAGATACCTAGGTATATCCCTTATGGTATTTTCAGTAGAGGGACTCAAACACAGAACGTGTTTTAAGCTGGTTCTTTCTAGCCAGGCTCAGAAGAGACTACATTTAGTAGCTTTTTTCTGGATCTGCTGAGCTACTCTTTTTGTTTTTATTTTTTTCATTTTTGTTTTTTACATTTTTCTTTACTGAATGATACATTAGCCAGCATTGATTTATTTTGCTTGAAATCATATAACTCTAACAGAATAGAAGAAGGCACACACCATCAGAGAGAAGTAGCCTGAAATTCAGAATCTGAGGCAATGCCACACCTGGGACCCAGGATGCACAGATTCAGCCTGGATCTTCTAATCAAGGCATCAGTAGCTTTGTGGCATCTGTCTTCATGCTGGGAGAGGGCCAAGGACCCAGCCTGAGAAGCCCCTCTCTCTGTGGATGTTGGGCTTCAGCTGTTGCTATTTAATCTTGGGGAAAAGCCAGAGTGGCTATTTGTAGGTAGTGGGAGGACAGCAGTGCCTGGAGAGCGTGGCTTGAGAGCAAGAACAAGTTGGCTGGACCTTGTAACACATCCTTCAACTTCACCAAGTGATGCTTCTACTGCAAGGACCTGGTACACATCCATTGCTCTGAAGAAGTGCCTCTCGATTTTTCTAGCTCATGCTACCCATCCCTTCCATCTTTTCTCAGTTTTTTAAAAAAAATATTTATTTATTTTTGGCTGCATTGGGTCTTTGTTGCTGGGCGCGGGCTTTCTCTAGTTGTGGCGAGCAGGGACTACCCTTCGTTGTGGTGCGCAGGCTTCTCATTGCGGTGGCTTCTCTTGTTGTGGAGCACAGGCTCTAGCACACGGGCTTCAGTAGTTGTGGCATGCGGTCTCAGTAGTTGTGGCTCACGGGCTCTAGAGCACAGGCTCAGTAGCTGTGGCACATGAGCTTAGCTGCTCTGTGGCATGTGGGATCTTCCCGGACCAGGGCTCAAACTCATGTTCCCAGCATTGGCAGGCGGATTCTTAACCACTGCACCACCAAGGAAATCCCTCTTTTCTCAGTTTTAACCAACCCAGAGGACTGATTGATTTTTACTTTCTGTAATTCGTATTAAGAAACAAAGGGCAGGGCTTCCCTGGTGGCGCAGTGGTTGAGAGTCTGCCTGCTAATGCAGGGGACATGGGTTCGAGCCCTGGTCTGGGAGGATCCCACATGCCGCAGAGCGACTAGGCCCGTGAGCCACAACTACTGAGCCTGCGCGTCTGGAGCCTGTGCTCCACAACAAGAGAGGCCGTGACAGTGAGGCCCACGATGAAGAGTGGCCCCCGCTTGCCACAACTAGAGAAAGCCCTCGCACAGAAATGAAGACCCAACACAGCCCTAAATAAATAAATAAATAAATAAAATTTTTTAAAAAGAAACAAAGGGCACATGAATATGTTTTATTAAAAACGGCCTAATACATTCTCCTAGGAGAGAGAGGGTATGAATATAGTACAGGTCTTTGACAGTGTAAACTCAAGCAGTATAGCCAGGAAATGTAATTTATACATTTGGAAAGTATTTCACAATACTTTTCACTACCCTTAGTCTGATCATTGCAAAAAAGATATTCAGAAATTCTGTTCTCCCGGCTTACCTTTCTTCTACAAAATCTACCCAACCTTATTTATACAGAGAAGAAAAAGAGAACTTTGTATTTACCCTGAGAATGCAAAAACCATTAAAATAAATTAAGCCCTCAACAAACACTTTTCAAATATAACCTTCAGCTGATAGCTGGTGAACAGATACCTTGTGTAAAAGTTGAGGTTTTTGCTGATGTGAGAACCATATGTTTATATGCGTTTACCAAACAGAGCTCCTCAGAACCTGATAACTCTCTACTTATTCCTTTTTTCCAAGTGGCATAACCTTGCACCAGTGGACATGCGCTCTTAGCTCACACATAGCGTTTTGGGTTATTCTTGGTTCCTTCTTTGGCCGAAGGCCCTTCAAGGAATGCCTGGGTGGCTGGTCTACACACAGACCTCCGGCCAAGGAGTTCCCAGCTCACCACATGCTCCCTTGGACAGCACTACTGTAGTGTTTAGGTGACCATTTCTTTCTTAGAATTATCTGGTAATTGGATACTAAGTATTGAAAACCATTCTGTTTTGAACATTTTTTAAACCAGAAATTTCATGTCTAGGACTTTATCTTAATGCTGGAAGAGATCAGAGAATTAGCTCCAGGGATAATAGAAAGAAAATTGAAAACAACCTAAATAGCCAGTAATAGGGAAATGCTTAAACAAAATATAATGAAATATTGTGATCAGTAAAAATCATGTGTAGAGGGATATTTAAAGACATGGAAAGATATTCACAATATACTGTTAAAAAATACGAGTTATGAAATAGTATATTACCAGATTAGTATGTTGTAAAAAATACAAATTGCAAATAATTGTCCTGTGTGACCACTTCGTGGAGAATTACCTACTTTTGTGTATTGCTGGGAGCCTGTTTGTAAATGTATAGAAACAAAACTGAAAAGAATATACCCTCAAGTAAGGAGATTTTCCCCCTCCTTTTGCTTATTACATATTCTACTGTGAGAATACATTGCTGCTTGCTACTAAAAAATCAGTTATTTTATTTAAAGAATGAGTAGAAAAATTGCAAAACAAATATACATTTCCTGACTTTGGAAGATCCCTCTTTTCTAAAAGGAAAATAAAACTGGTAAATTTGTTCTCTGTTTTGATCACTAGAGGTCACCAAAGACATAAAGATTAGTAGTCTTTTTTTTTTTTTTTTTCCTTTCCGTTTTCATTTTGAGTCACAGAGGGATGTTTCTGGCCTCTCCTGTTAGGCAGTTTTGAAGCATTTACTGGAAGACCTCTTGCTACTTAGACTTAAGGAGAGTAAACTGTTTGGACTAGTTTTTTTCTAACATTAAATATTCCCTGAAACAGACAGCCATCTATCTATGGGACTATTCAAAACAGATGGGTGTTTCTAGAGAATGTGATTTATTTCCTCCTCTGATACGAAAGGGCCTCTTGGCTGATACCTGCTGAATGTGAGTTCTGAGCCATGTTGTTGAGACAGAACCACAGAATGCCCAGCAGCAGGCATACACCGTTTCGGATGAAACACCATGGACCATTTCAAGGAAAAAACGTTGTTCCTTTACTGGTAACATGTGTGGTGTAGGAGGGCTTCAATGAAGCAGAACATTCAAGAACACCCATGGCATCTTTTGAATAACAGACCACACTACCTTTTCACATGGTAATGATCCTGCATTTTTTGAATTCAACATAAGCCCAAATCCCCAGACCCTAAAATTACAGAGAGGCAGGGAAGATTCAAAACCTACATTGGAATCCTGCAAACACTCAAGGAAACTGTCTCACTCCAAAGGCTTCACTGAGCAGAGAAAGGAAGATGTACTAACGAATTTCAATGTTCTCAGCATGCTTCCATTTCAGGAAGGCAGAATTCATATTAAAAGATGAGGTTTCTGTAATTAAACAAGATGCATCATGTGGAAGGCACATGCTTGTCAGGAGTTATATACGGTGGACAAGGATGCAATCGGTGAGAAGACTCTCATATTTTCAATGTTTCAATTACCAAGAGAGAAATGAGTTACCTGGTCACGCAGATGAATTGGTGTCTGAATCGGTCTTCCGGAAATACTAAGCAAATCATTCTTTTCCATAAGAACTCCCGGCGCTTACATACCTGACAAATCCAAGGACAGGTCTTTGGTACAAGCCATAAACTAAGAGACTTCAAGCCAATATCAACGTGACACATTTTGCAGGCAGGCTTATTCCTTATTCAGTGGACCTCATTTGACTTTGATCTTGGTTAACTTTGAAGTAGCCAAGGTTCCCACTTTCCATAATTTTTTTTTAAGTTAAATCAGACAGGCGGGCAAAGGAAATCTAAACCTTAAAAGAAGTGAAAACAACGAGACACATTCAGTTATATATTTTCACTACTTTGTTTAAAGTAGCACATTGCTGTACTTAAAACACTTCACATCATTGAGTTATTTATTAAGTTGTAAATAAAAGTCACATTTTCCACTGTATCTTAGGAGACACATTTAAAAACATGTTGTTGGGAACCTGTTGTATGATTCGTGGGAGAGGTTTAGTTAAATGCAAAACTACAGGCTGTAGTCCATGATGCCCTAGAAAATATTACCATGACAGAGCTGTTATTTTACAGGAAATATTTATCTAGAAATTCTAATATTGGAGATCTTATATCTGTAAGCTGGTCTTTTATGGGATTTCACAGAGCACGTATTCTAAAGTCTACTAGAAACTCAGGTTTGCATCTGTATTTATCAAGTGATCCGGACCCATACCTCAAAACACTCATTAGTTTTATTTCACTCTTACTATGCTTCAGATATATGGGACTATTTTTCTTATTATCATAAAGGCAATTATATTTGAGAATGAGGAGCTATACACAATCACATACATATACATGCATTTGTGTGTGTGTAAATCATATTTGTATAAACAATCATTTGGCACAAAATCAGTTATGTGTTGTTTATAAAATTTGTCTTACAGGGTATTAAGAGAGAAATTTTCTTTTTGAGAGACTTTAACATTCAGCCCACCCAGGTACTATTTATTATCTCTTCTGGGATACCTCACTCATCTAGCCATCCTTCTTTGTCTAAATCACAAAGGGGAACTTTGGTCTATCAAAGAAAACAGAAAATTTATGTTATACCAGGTCATTAGCCGAGTGTCCTGAGGACATTTCATGTTACTATTACAGTTCTATTCCAGCAAGTAGCAAAAAGTCTGAGTCACCTTGTGGCCATCTAGAAGAGCTAAATTCTCTTTTAGGTAAGTCAGGCCTTGCCAAAGTGCAAATCTGACCCTTATTAGTTCATATAATCTGAACGGTGATACACATAATAACTTGGTACAATTGAGTTACCCCTGGGCTTGAGAAACATTTTGAAGTGTAATGAAAACTTCATATATCTAGAAGCAAGAGGTCTCATTCCTGGACATAGGAAGGAATTAATTTACTTGTCTATAAATCAGAAGTTTAGGGAAGAAACATCAAAGAAGAGAATTTAGAGATATAATGGTGATGTGGATAAAGATGTATGTCTCTCTACTCATTCTCCTAGAGAAAAAGTGTTTATGGAATAAGATATATAGTAGATGCTAATACCTCCATGGCTTTGACTGTGTTCTTTGGGATGAAGCTGGGGACCACCTTAGTAGGCTGGGATGTCAGAAACAGCGCAGGGGGCAGGCATCAGATTTTGGATCTCAATACTCTCAATTTGAATCCTAAAGCTGTGTGGTGCTACATAAGTATTTAACCTCTTTGAACCTCAGTTTCTTCATCTCCAAAATGGGACTAATACATGCCTTGAAGGACTGTCGTGAAGATTAAGGGAGAGTCTAAATGTAAAACACCAACATAACGCCTAGCTTGTGATAAATATTTAAGGAAAGGAAAATGTTTGTTTCCTTCCACCAAAAGTTGTTGTAGGGTTAAATGACTTAATATTTATAAAAGTGATTTGTAAACTACAAAGTGCTAATCACACATCAGTCTTTATAAATGTTACTTTAAGCCTGTATTTAATACGTGCTTAGTCCTTTTGGGAAGCTTCAGGCAACACATATATGGCCTAGAACTGATATAGGAATTCTGCCAGATAATCCAAAGCCAAATTTTAGAGAGTATTCATTTCCTCCCAAGAAAAAGCATATAATGATATAACAAAGAACTAACTTTATTACTTGGAATGACTACTATTTCTTGTTTTCTGAAGGCCAAAATGCTCCAAGAGTAGGCAAGAAAATACATAGGGTAGGAGTGGAGAGGGCAAGAGAAAGACAAGAAGGAAAACAGAGGCAGTGGAACATTCTACCATGGGATGATTGAATATGGCTTGTAATCCTAATTACTTTAGGGAATGGAAAACCATTTTAAAATGTAGTTTATTTTGAAAGACACATTTATTTGACACTTACAAGTAGATAGATATCACAAAATAGGTCTGGGAAATGCTGATTGGGTGTTTCTCTTGTTGGGCTCAAGAGAGACTTCCTAGGGACCGGAGGTTATTCTGGAAGTTCCCATGTGTGTGTGTGTGTGTGTGTGTGTGTGTGTGTGTGTGCAGGAAAAGCTTAAGTTGTGCAAGTCAAGTCATGAGTGCATCCTAGTGAAAGCTGATGCCACTTGAGAGTTAGACCCTGAGAATGTAGTGCCCTGGGAGAAATACTGTGTACCCCTCAGTGGGGGCACTAAAAATAGAAACTGAATGTTTAAGTCACTAGAGCACAGAGTATATACAGGCCTCTCCTGTGAGCAGGAAGCAATTGGAATTCATTAAATCCAAGTTAATACTCTGTGGGGATGTTTCTTCATAAATCAGGGTTCTAATGTACAGAGACTTGCTCAAAGTCTTAGAAGATATCTTAGAAGAATCAAGGTCTTAGGTCAATCTGATATGGAATTACTAGGCAACCAGTTACAGGAGAAGAAACAACATTAAGGCAGAGAACTGGCTTTGGAGTTAAACCAGCCGGACACTGCCCCTTACTTTGTGACTTTGGTCAACTTGCTCAACTACAAGCTTCAAGGTTTTCATTTAGAAGATGAAGATAATAATAATAAGTACATTATGGTACTGGTGTGAGCAGGAAATGAGAAAATGTGTGTACAGATTTTAGCACTGTGTCCAGCAAATAACAGGTAGATATGACTATGAAAAACTATTATTCATAAAATACTGACAAGAGTACACTATCATGGGGATAGGGCCCTCCAACCAAGGGCCCTTTGTGGAAATATGTGAGGAATGTAAGGGCTGTCCTGAAGAATGTTCTGTGCTAATTTTAACTGAAAGTGAAAAATGACTGCTTAGATAACAAGAACCAAACAAAATGGGAATCTTATTCTAATATATCCTTTGAATGTCTCTTCAGATAGTAGTTACATTAAACTAAATAGAAACAGCCTCACCCTAGAAGATGCATCTCTTGAACTTGGAAATTTTCTTTGTGCCCGTAGAAATGAAAGCATACATTTGTTTTTAGACCTGGGGAAGGCATCATTTAAAAATATATTTTATTATATACTAGTCAGCTAGAGGAGCTACATTAAAAATGCTATGTTCTAGTAAATATCTGCAAAATATATTCAAACTTGTACTTGATCTGTATTTAGTTCTTTTTGGTCACTTTGGCCAACAAAATAGATGGCCCAGAATAGACCTGGAAATTCTACCAGATAATCCAAAGCCAAATGAACTGCATTCATTTTTTTTTTTTGGAAGAAACATTTTACAATCATTAACAAAATTTCACTTTATTATTTGGGACAACGACCATCTTTCTTCTTCTGAACATTAATATGCTCCAGTGTAGGTACCTGTTGAAAGACAGGGGGAAAATGATGCATCATCTTCAACATGTTCCTTTTCCTCATTGTCTGCACTTTGACGCTGCCTGCAGTCTGTGCCAAATCAATTGTGAAATCTACCTGGAGGGGTGTGGGGAGTTCCCAAAGAAGGCAAAACAAAGCCCCAACTAGAGTGAATATTCTGAGAGAGGTGGAAGAAGGAATGATTCTCACTCAGGGCAGATTTTGTCTTGACACCACTGAGATTTGCATCTGCAATCCCCAAACCCTCTTGGATGGTTGTTCATTAACATGGTCATGGAAGGCCATGCCTTGTTACAGTCAGCAGGTATAATTTGTTCAGGTGTTTTGTGTGTGTGTGTGTGTGTGTGTGAAAATAAGTATATTCTTTTATACATAAAATATTAACATTATAGTGTTCCATAATGCAGTCATAAAAGTAGAATGTACTAGTAAGAGAGTATAGCTGAATAAAATCAAAATTTATCTGGCGGTCCAGTGGTTGACTCTGCGCTTCCAATGCAAGGGATGCAAGTTCAATCCCTGGTTGGGGAACTAAGATCCCACATGCCATGAAACGCAGCCAAGAAAATATTTTTTTAAAAAATCAAATTATCACTAGTGTTTCCAAGAGTCACCAATGCATTATCACAAAGTAGAGCCATGGCTGAGAAAAGATTGAAAATCAGGATGGGAAGAACAGTCTGGGAAAGAGCTGAACAAGATTTTCAATAAGGCAGTAGCTGTGGGGCTGGAAAGGAGAGGGAGGTGTAAAGAGAAGGGGGTAGAGTGTATGTAAGGGGTGAGATAGAAGGAATAGTCTAAGATGCCTCTCCGGCTTCTGTATTGGTAGACTGCGAGGATGGTGAAGCTATTCCCTGAGATCAGAAAAAACAGAAAGAGAGCAAGTATGGTGGAAAAGATAATGTGTTTGCATTGGATAGTTGAATCATCAGATATAACCAAATAGCAAATGGATTTTAAGATCTTATTTTCTAGAATAGCATTTAAAATAAAAGGCGATTAAATGTAAAGCTAGATTATATATCAACAATATTTGGTGCTCTAAACAAGTACAATTCAGTCACGCCACAGATCTGCCTTTTTTTGTTTGTTTGTTTTGTTTTTTGCGGTACACGGGCCTCTCACCATTGTGGCCTCTCCCGTTGTGGAGCACAGGCTCCGGACGCGCAGGCTCAGCGGCCATGGCTCACAGGCCCAGCCGCTCCGCGGCACGTGGGATCTTCCCAGACCGGGGCACGAAGACTCTCAACCACTGCGCCACCAGGGAAACCCAAGATCTGCCTTTTGTGAGTCAATAAAATTTAAATAGATTAGACTACTGATTAGTACAATCAATTTGGAAAATATTATATAAATATCAAAAGCATTGAAAATATTAATATTTTATTTAATAATTTTATTTCTAGGAGTCTGTTCTAAGAAACTAGTCACAGATACAGACAATTGCAAAAAGATGTAGACTGCAATAATTAAAGGAGCAAAAAATTGAGATCAGCCTGAGAATCCAGTAATAGTAAATTAAATCATGATGCATCTATAGGGCAGAATATTAGGTAGCCATTAAAAATAGTTTTCTTGAAGACTCTAAAACTGTGGATGCATTCATTTTCTCTTGCTACACCACAAATCACACCAAAACATATTAGCTTAATACAACAGGCATATATTACCTCACCGAATTTCCCAGGATTGGCTGGGAAGTGGCTTATCTGGTGGTTCTGGCTCAGGGTGCCTTGTGAGATCTCAGTTGGGCTGTTTGGCCAGGGCTATCGTATTCTCAAGGCTTGACTGGGGTTGGAGAAGCCTTTTCCAAGCTCATGCATGTGGTTATTGGCAGGCTTTCTGGGTGTTGGTTGGGGGGCCTCAGTTCCTCACCTGTCATAAGGTTGTTCACAATATGGCAGCTAGTTTCCCCCAGAGAGAGAGAGAGAGAGGCAGCGAGAGGCAGCCAGCCCAATGTGAAAGCTGAAGTCACGTATAACCTAATTTCCGAAATGACGTTCCTTCACTTCTGTCCTGTGCTGTTGACGGCACAGACAAATCTTGGTGGAAGGAGCGGGGACTACACAAGGGTGTGCCTAGCAGGAGGTAAGGATCAATGGGGACACCTTGGAGACTGACTGCCACAGTAGGACAATGCTGATGATAAAAATAACTGAGCAAAAAAAAAAACCCAAAAAATAACTGAGCAAATAAAGAATATTAGACAGACCTTAATTACTCAAAAAATGAGAAAGTCAACAACGTGTAGATGTCAGAATATTAATTATGTATATTTCTGTTTCAGGACTACAACCGTTTGTTTTATTTTCTTCTTTATAGTTGGATATTTCACAAAAGTTTTATAATTAGCATGTATTTCATTTATTATAGTTTTCATAAATGCTAAAAAAAAAACTCAGAAAATATGTTGAGCTTTTAATGCTATTATTTTTACATGGACTCAAAGTTGTTCCAATAAAACACAAGTCATTGACTAAAAAAAATACTGATGTATTCTACTAATTTAGTACAACTAGTTAAGCTTAGGATCAAGAGATTATACTTTGATTTCTTTTTGAACAGCTCCATATATTTCCTAGAATATTTTGTAGAAATTCAAATGTAATAACTGGCTCCTAAGTTGATGACCATTAAGGTGTTTTTGACTTTCAGTTTTCCCACTTTATCAAAGGTACTATGTACCTAGGCTAGACAATCTCTAAGGAAACTTTTAATTTTGAAATTCTTTGATTTATAGCAGCTGTTTGTTAAAAACTTAACAAGTACAAGACACAGAAGTTTCTTAGCCAACTGTACTACAGTGCAAGATTCATGAGGAATTTGAAGGTGTTTTTTGGAAAGAAAAGTTGAGGCAAATGTTTATTTTTTTTACTTGCACCATGAAATCTAGGCCTTGTCCCAACACACCAGAGGCTGGCATTTGGAGATGTAAAGGAATACAGAAATTTTCTGCAGCATTTACAGAGTTTCAGTAGCTCCTGCATGGAGTGGGGCGTATTTGTGGACTCATTAGTCCTGAGAAGTGTCTGCAGATACCCCAACAAATGTCTTTCTTGGAGTTTTAATGTTTACTGGTATATCCTTCTGCAGGATATCCGCTCTGCTTGCCTTCCTGCATGAGAGAGTACAGATGTCCCTGAAAGCATCTTTGCATGGATGTACTTGAAGCAAGATGCTGAGAGAAGGCGGTGAAGCTTGGAGGGAGGTGTTGGAGAGAGGAAGGCAGGGCTTTCCAGGCTATGGTCACATAAGCTTTTCTCTAGGAAATGGATGCACTTTTTTATGAGAATGAACTCTTGCTGTTACAGAGGTCAGAGATGTTCTAGTACAATTTAACTTTTTCAAAATTCAAATATCCCCATTATGATGACACTCTTGGATGTTCTGTTTGTCTCACTGAGGTCCTGAGATTGCAATTTAATGTGTTTCAGTTGGTGAGTGTTCTAAAAAATGAAATTACTGAAACATTTATCAGTGTCTGAGAAATACTAGTCCTGGAGATAGAATAGGGAGGTCCAAAGGAAAAGGAAGACTTGATTTGACTCCAAGCAAGTAAACTGAATGCGTCATTACAAAATCTAGTCAAAAGAACTCTATAAACATATCTTAAAGTGCTACTCATACAATAAAGCTACTGCCCCTGAAAAAAGGGGATTCACAACAAGGACTCTAAGGTATAGGTGACCACACATGCAAATAAATAGTTAAATGTTTAATAACCCATGGTGTATTATACACTTGAGTGTGACAAGGTGCTTCCTTGAAGATGGAAAGTACTGAGATCTGCCCCAGGGAGCTGCAGACTTACTAGAGGGGCAGAAATGCCTTGAGGATATTGCTGTCAAAAAGTCAAGGAGACAAATTTAGAAGTCCATGCATATGCGGTGATGATAAACACATTCTAAAAAAGGGGGGGACTGAACTCTCAAAATGGCATGGAAAGCAGTGCACACAAAGTAATTCAAACTGTAGTGGGCTAATAGCCACCTGTTCCGCTGGAAGTCCAGTAGGGCTTCTAGACACGTGTTTGTGCTAAACCAAACCAAATCAGTGTGCCAATGAATGCAGAAACTACTCAGCCATAGTCAAGTCACAAGGCAGATGGAGAATCCATAAAGATGAGTCTGAGAAAAAAAACCCTGCTGATCTCATCTTTCCCCAACACTTTTCCAAAGGACAACAGCCTGCCCTAGAGCTTAAAAGAAATGAATGAATAATGAACACAGAGAGAATAAGATGGGGAGGAGGCCCACTTAGAAGTCTGACCTTCACACTGTGGTGTACAGCCATGAACTTCTGGCTTCTCCCAACCAAGTCCTTAACTGTATTAAACATGGCACAAATCATAAAGAAAGTGTCCACAGAGGGATGGATGACTATATTAAAGTCCATCTCCTTATAGAAGGACTATCAGGCTCTCCTTCTCCTCATCCCCATTATTGTGAAGCAAGGCCAGTTCTCTGAGATGAGAAAAGAATTTCAGAACTTCAAAATGGAAAAGGCATGAAAGTTGCCCAGCTTGAGGAAGAAAGGAAAGAGGGAAAAGAGATGATCTCCCACTCACCAGCCCCAGGACTACGTGTCAGACAAGGAGTAATTAATATTTAATGCATGTTTGCAATGTGCTGTATAGCAGGAATAATTTATGTGCATTATTTCATATATACCTTGTCATAATTCAGTGAGATCGGTCTCCTTGTTTTGCTAATGAAAAAAATCAGAGGATCAAGCATGTCAATGATTTGCAAAAAGTAATACCAGCTATAACTGGCAGACTCCATTTTTGAACCATATCATTTTACTCCAAAGTCCATCCTGTTTCCCCTCCTCAATGTTTCTTTCCTAAGCAAAATTAATGCATTGCATAAATTAACCCATGAAGCACTGCTGAGATGGAATAGGCTATCCAATATTCTTTGGGAAAGTCAAGTTTGCTTTTATAAGACGTTACAGAAAAACCTGAATGAACTTTTTGGCCAACCCAATACCTGAGGGCCTTACTTTTCCCTCAGGTGTCCTTAAGAGCCACCTCCTCACTTCATTCTGTTCTCTGCTCAGCTGTCACTTCCCTGAAGACATCTCCCCTTCTGTCATTCTCAGTCATCTTATCCTCCCAACTTTTCTTCACAATACTTATCCCAATTTGACATTATACATCTCTTTGTGCATATGCTTATTTTTTGACTCTTACATTAGAATGTATGCTTCATAGAGGCAGAAACTTTGTTTTGTTTACTGCTATGTCCATAGAACCTAGATCTGGAATTTAAGAGATGTCCTATACATATAGAGAACAGACTGGTGGTTGCCAAGGGGGGAGGGGATTGGGGGAGGGCTGAAGTGGGAGTTTGGGGTTAGCAGATGTAAGCTTTTATATACAGAATGGATAAACAAGGTACTACTGTACAGCACAGAGAACTATATTCAATATCGTATGATAAACCATAATGGAAAAGAATGTAAAGAAAAAAGAATGTATATATATGTATAGCTGAATCACTTTACTGTACAGCAGTAATTAACACAACATTGTAAATCAACTGTACTCCAATTTAAAAAATAATAAAATGCATATGTGACGTTAAAAAAATAAAAAATAAAACCAAGTAAGAAACTAGAAAGAAAAAGAGAGAGATGTCCTATACATACTTGTTTGGTCAATGAATTCATAAGTGTATTGTTGTGAATATGTGAGAAAAATCGTAACCAGCCTCAAGTCTGTTATGCTATCCTCTACCCTTCCCTCCTCCACTTTCCTTCCAAATTTGACTGAAAAATCAACCCTCAGTTTCCTATTCACCTGTCTTATGGTCAAATTCACGACCAATGTAGGTGAAGACAGTTGTGGCACAGATGGCCACATCCACCAAAACCCATGGTTCCTCTTCCTCAGTGAGGCATTATTGCTTACAGGGGACTGCTCAGCCAAGAACTGCAGTTCCCCAAACCTTCTCCTTGTATCTTGGGACAGCTATACAATTAGTTTTCAATGATGGAGTATGAACGGAAGTTGTTTCAGAGTTGGCTTTATTAGTAGCAAGTATGCCTTCTACACTTTTCCCCTTTTCTCCAGCTCAGTGTGGATAATGGTGATAAGGTCCTAGGGGTGGTGGACCCAAGAGATGGAAGGAGTCCGGGTCTCTGAATCACGGTGTGGAGGAAAATCACCCACTACCCCTAGGCAGAGCACCAACATTTCAGATGAGTGAAAATAAACTTCTATTAGATTAAGTCACTGCAAATTTGGGGTTTGCTTCGATATCTGTGTTATCAATATTTATAAATAGCTGAGTAAAATTTTAGGGGACAAGGATTTGGTGGAACTCTTGAAACAGTTTTGCAGTCATTTTGGATAAGAAGAAATGTCAAAGATACTTCTTGTTCTCTAATTTTCAATGTCTAGTTTTACAGTACTCTTAAAAGAGGACTCTCCTAAGAGAAACCCATACAACTCTTTTGCCTTTTTGATGTATAAATTGGTCCCTACGTATCCATTCAAAAAGCCAAGTAGAAGAATTTGTGGATAAAGACTTTTTTTTTTTTTTTTGCAGTACGCGGGCCTCTCACTGCTGTGGCCTCTCCCGTTGCGGAGCACAGGCTCCGGATGCACAGGCTCCGGACGCACAGGCTCAGCGGCCATGACTCACGGGTCCAGCCGCTCCGCAGCATGTGGGATCTTCCCGGACCGGGGCATGAACCCATGTCCCCTGCATCGGCAGGCGGACTCTCAACCACGGCGCCACCAGGGAAGCCCATAGATAAAGACTTTTAAAGTTAGTAGGGAATCTCTTATCAGGCCAAACCAACTCTGTCTCCATGATATTGTGTCTTGTGCTTCCAGGGATTGAGAACATATGAATGCCTTTCCCTGAAATGTGATTGAGATCACTGGACAGCTATTTGGGATGCCCCCCTGGAGCCAGGTTGTCAGGTTAAATAAAGACAGTGTAGTCGATTCTCTGCACAATTTGTTTTGCTGCTACTTCTTTTATAAGCCTTGAAAAGAAGTGTATTAATTTTCTAATGTACGTGTCTTTCCTTTTACTGAAAGGAATTATTACTCATCTTTGTGCAGATTAAGTAGGTCCACTGAGAAAGCATTTGGTCGATTGCCTGCATTAAGGTGTGAAAGGCTCTTTATAGGAAAATGGTGCTCTCCTGGTCTCCTTACCAAGTTGTAGAGACAAGCAGAAAATATTTATAGTCTAGCCCTGCTGCTTCTTTGTCACATGGCTCATCACCAGGCTTACCCTTCCTACCTGGCTTGAAATAGCAGCTACTAAATGAAGGATGAACTAATTACACTAATCTACATAGGAGAGTTGGTACAATATTGTTTCCTAGAATTCGGCAAAATTTGTTTAATGATGCTCTTTCATTAAGTAGATAAACAAAATAAAGGAAGGAAGGATGAAAGAAGCTGGTTAGAGAAGAAATGAACCTGGAAGTCCCTGTGCTTGATTTTGTCAGCTATCAGGCTCATCTTTCAGGATTATTGCTTTGATCATATAGAAGTTGTATCACAACAGTTCTCCTAAGTAGTATGAACTAAAGAGACAAAGCCATTTTTAAAATTTTTTATTGATATAAAATACATATATTGAAATGTGTATTTACCTTAAGCATATTTCTTGATGAATTTTTCACAAACTGAACAGACGTGTGAAACTAGCACCCAGATCAAAAACAAACATAACCAGCCTCCATAGAAACCCCTCCACTTTCCCTTCTAGTCATAAGATTAACCACTATCCTGAATTCCAACAGCATAGCTTACTTTTCCCTCTTTTTGTAATGTATACAAATGGAATCATACAACAGGTACTTTTTTGTACATTTTGGCTGAGTATTTTTTTGTAAGATTTACTGTATTGTTGCATATACCTGTAGACCATTCATTCTCAGTGCTGTATAAAAGTCCATGGAGTAAATATGTCACAATTTATTTATACACTCTACCACTGATAGACATCTGGGTAATATCCAGTTTGATTTGGGGCTATTACAAATAGCACTGCTGTGAACATTCCAGTAAAGCCTTTTGGCAAATCTAAGTACATATTTGTGCTGAATATATATATATATATTATATATATATATATATAATATATATATCATGTATGTATTATATATATATATATATACAGAGAGAGAGAGAGAGAAGAACTAGTTGACACTGGTAAACAGTTTTACAAGTGCTTGTGTCAGTTCACACTACTACCAGCAGTGTATAAAGATCTGAGTTGCTTTTATCTTTGCCAATTTTATCTTTGGAATTTTATGTCTTTATTGTTTTAGTCAGTCTGTAGGGTGTTTAATGGTATTATATTGTGGTCTAATTTGCATTTACTTGGTTACTAATGAACCAAGTATATTTGAGTATATTTTCGTAAATTTATTGGCCACTTTGATATCCCCTTTATGAAATATATGTTCAAGTCTTTGAACCCACTTCTCTATTGAGTTGTCTGCATTTTTCTTATTTATTTGTAGGAGTTCATTATATGTTCTAGGTAATTATCTTTTCCCACCCTGTGGGTTGCCCTTTGACACTCTTAATGTTGTCCTCTGATGAACAGAAGCTCTTAATTTTATTTCATTAAACTTTTTTTATTGGAGTATTGTTGATTTACAATACTATATTAACTTCAGGTGTACAGCATAGTAATTCAATATTTTATAGATTATCCTCCATTAAAAAGTATTACAAAATAATGGCTATAATTCCCTGTGTTGTACAATATATTCTTATTGCTTATCTATTATATACATGGTAGTTTGTATCTTTTATTTTATTTTTTTAAGATTTTTTTGACGTGGACCATTTTTAAAGTCTTTAATGAATTTGTTACAATACTGCTTCTCTTTTATATTTTGTTTTCTTGGCCACGAGGCATGTGGGATCTTAGCTACCTGACCAGGGAACAGGTGTGGGATCGAACCTGCACCCCTGCATTGGAAGGCGAAGTCTTAACCACTGGACCGCTAGGGAAGTCTCAGTAGTTTGTATCTTTTAATCCCCTACCCCTATCTTGACCCTCTTCCCTTCCCTCTCCCCAGTGGTAAGCACTAACTTCTTTTCTATATCTGTGAATCTGTTTCTGTTTTGCTATATACAATAACTTTATTTTTTAGATTCCACATGTAAGTGACAATGAACTGTATTTGTCTTTCTCTGTCTGACTTATTTCCCTAAGCATAATATTTTCTAGGTCCAGCCATGTTGCTGCAAATGGCATTATTTCATTCTTTTTTTATGGCTAATGTTCCACTGTTTATATATACCACATCTTCTCTATCCATTCATCTGTTGATGGACACTTAAGTTGCTTCCATATCTTGGCTATTATAAATAGTGCTCCTAAGAACACTGGGGTGCATGAATCTTTTTGAATGAGTGTTTTCATTTTTCCAGATATATACCCAGGAGTGGAATTGCTGGATCATATGGTAGTTCTATTTTTAGTTTTTTGAGGAAGCTCCATACTGTTTCCCTCAGTGGCTGCACCAATTTACATTCCCACCAATAGTGTACAAGGCTTCCCTTTTCTCCACATCCTCACTAGCATTTGTTAATTGTAGACTTTTTGATGCTAACCATTTTGGCAGGAGTGAGGTGATATCTCATTGTGGTTTTGATTTGCATTTCTCTAACAATTAGCAATGTAGAACATCTTTTCTTGAGCCTGTTGACCATCTGTCTTCTTTTGAAAAATGTCGGTTCAGGTCTTCTGCCCATTTTTTGATTGGGTTGTTTGTTTTTTTCATATTGAGTGGTCTGAATAAATTATTGTCATATTATTAAACAGTTTATAACTTCAAAATGCTGTTTTCTGGTGGACCAGCTTTAGGATTAAAGCTGACTCTATCATGGTCTGGGCAGAGTTTAAGCAGAGGACATGGTTTCTAAAAATTTTTCTTTCAGTCTGATGTCAAGGATCGGGCAGCTGGGGTGTTCTTCACGTCGAGGAGGCCCCAGGTTCATCGTCTATATATGCTGCCTCCTCTAGTCCCTGGAGAAAGGGCCAATTACCCTAAATATTATTTGTGCCCATTTTATGTTCCCATTACAGTTAATTACAGAAAAACGGTATTATATAACAAAGTGCTATAAAAAACAAACAAACAAAATAGTCACAGGAAATACCTCCAAGAATCATATAGGACTAAAAATAAGAGATCGCAATGTTACACTTCCAGACACGGAAAGATTTGTTTTACGAACCATTAGGTGTTTGTATATTTGGCTAAATCGTCGGCCACTCAACCGTGGATCCAGTTTTCTTCATCTTTATTGGCCTTCATGGTTCCTAGCACATTGCTGCACGTGTAGTCCACACACAATGTATACTTGTGGACTTTGATTTTTGAAAATGTAAAGTGTGACTTTAACAGATGTTATCTGTTCTTCATTTTCTATGCATGTGGAGCTTGGAAAATGGATCTTTTAGTAGTAACCGTTTCTCTCTGGATGTGTCCTTTTCCTTTAAAAAAAAAGTGATAAAAGGAAAGGAAAACACACTCAAACATTAAAACGTTTTAAAGTCCCAAATCTCCCCTCTAGGAATGTGTAAACAGATAATTTAAGGACCGCCTTCTCTCAGGGGTTAAATTTTCTCTCTTGTTTTATTTTGACATGCAAATATTTTTAAAAGGATACATCGTAAGCAACTGGAAAATTGGTTTTAAGCACATGTGATATAAGATTTCACAAATGTTTAGGATCATGGTGTTATTTCCATGACTATGAGATTTCATAAACACGTCATATAGCAACTATTTATGGTTTAGTATCTTTCTGCATCACTGAGGTGGCACATTAAACAAAGGGTATTTTCTATCCATTACTATAGATAGCTATGTTTGGTTGTATTTTAAATGAACATTTTACACATAGATCTGTGCAAAATGTAAAACTTTCCTCCTCAGAGTATATATCTTGTAAGTGCATATAGAATGAGCACTGTTTAATCCCACAAACCTGCAGCCAGCCCTACATAGGTAAATGGATATCACACGCAAAATCAATTATTTTTCCTGTGCTGCGTTTAGAATACTTGCTGCTCCAACTACTGAATTAATAGAAATTTCATTGACTCTTCAACCTAGGACAGTATTAATTTTGTTGACTTATCCTTAACATACAGTCGAATTAAAACTATAGAGGAAAATCTCTCTTTCTTATTAGACTGCTGGGAAAAAAAGCTCTCTCCTATTCGGTGATATCTGTTTCTCATTTGTCTTTAGGGAAAGGGATGCCAAAGGGTTGCCTTGTTTCCCCCTTCAGACATTCAGAACCTCACCAAACTGCCGTCAAACCAGGATGCACACACCAGCATGTGATTTTTTTTGTCCTCAGGATCATAGTCAATAAATTTGATTAGTTTGTAAAGCACTCCAAGCCACCAGACCACAGAGCAGGTTGAGCCAATACCTTCCCTCACTCCCTTTTCCTTCTAGACCACCAGGGCTCTGGTTTGTATTTTTAAACTTGGGTTAAATTGTGGCATAACCACAAACCATTGTATGCTATTAACAGTGGGGTTCCAATGAATGACTGACAAACAAAATCTTAGCACACAAACTCTACTCTGCTCAATGGTAAACACATGTTATTAATGAAACGTTTCTAACGGGCCCAGGCAGTTTGAAGTCTGTCTTGACTGACAATACCGTACTTTGCTATCTGGGCTAAACAAACAAAATAAAACTTTACAAAATAGTATGCTAGAAGAATACGTTTCGGTGCATCACAAAGGTATCATTTGCTGCTCTGGATTCTGAATTTAACTTCCCCTCCTCCAAACCTAACTTAGAGTGTAATATTTCTCCGGGGTTCAAAGACAGCAGATAGTTCCTGTATCTTTCTTAAGAAGATCTGGATGGTGTTATTCAACCAAGGGTATTACATGGGTCACTGCAGGGAGATCCAGGTGAATATCATTTCATGTGCAGTTCCAAGGCTCAGAATCTAGTTGTTCAGAGAAAATGACTACTGTGAGGTAGGATGCTAAATAAAGATCAGATCTGATTCATCCTCAGCTTCCTCTAAGTTCACGAGGTAGGTGAGTGGAGACTTTGTTCAGTGTATTTGATATTTTCCTTTATCAGTAACACTGGCTACTTAGTATGTAGGTATCCACGAAAATAGACAGTGAGACTTTTGTGTCATTTTTCCAAACTCCTGTTTAACATAAAGGGTTAGCAAACCCCAAACCAAATAAAACAACACTGGCATCGGATTTGAGATGTCTTTGAAACATTCCAATGTTTTGGACCACCAAACTCGAACCCACGATGGTTGCATTTCGTTTTGATCAAATTGGGCAGTGCTTCCTCAAGCTGGTTTGCGTTTCTTCCCTTCAAATTTACCCTGACTCTGTTACAGTAACCAGAAGAACAATGTACTGTTAATCTGTTCTGCAGCATTCTTTTGAAAAGAAATTGTGTAATGAGGAAGGGAGGGAAGGACCCTAATTTCAGAGTGACACCAGTCAAAAGAATTCCTAATGTCAAGTGTTTCTAGGGATGGATGATCACTGTCTTTAACAACACCAATGTAGCCAATCAAAGGTAAAAGCTTTATACAAAAAACATACTCATGCTATAAATTATTCCTTTCCCTGAATTAACTAGGTTACTTTCCCTCCACTGAATTGATCAGGTTGAAAATTAAACTGAGTGAGTGTACCCTAAAATGGTTTAAGGGTAACGTTGAAGAAGAAACGTCTAGGATCTGCATTGATGGACGAGTGCGTCAGTGAATAAGTCGAACCAACCCCACTCACTCTTGACTTCTTTTCTGGTCTCTGTTCCATGATGCCTTATTCCCAACCGAGAGCACTGCCTCTGTTTTCTGCCTTCCACTTGCCCAGTTAGCTTGCCTGGGATCTGTGGGGTCTTTCTACATGCCGCAGTGTCCTTACTGTTTAATTTTCTCTACAAGATGGCATAGATAGGATCATGGGGTTCCCGGCACCATCGTTTTGGTGCCCAGGATCTTTCTCCTGCTCTCAGGTGGCCCGTTAGGACCCTGACTTGCAAAGCAGACTGTCATCACTCTTCCAAACTAAAACCTTCCTACTTGCTATCACTTTCTCTAAAGCCCCTGCTGGTAGACTTGATCATCTAAGAATACTCAGGCCAAGGTGGTAATGATGAATGCAAACCCTCTGAGGGTGCGTATTTTAAAATAGAGTGCTTGGAAAGACCAAGCCTTAAAACACACTGATGAGTCATAATTGGTAAACACTGAATATGATATTAAGAATAAAGGAAGGCTACCAGTCATCCTCTCCTGTCCTACTCCATGGCTGAATAACTGTCCTAATTATCCCTTAAATGCTGCCTGGAGCTCATTTAATCTTCTCTACCTGAATGCTTGGCGTTCAGAGCTTACACCTTATAGTCTATTTACTCACATTCCCATTTCTCAGGTAAAATAAAACAAAAAAGGGACTATTCTTTTATTTGTTTTATTGAAGAAGCTTGATCT
The DNA here is from genome assembly GCF_964341445.2 of Mesoplodon mirus. Taxonomy (NCBI): domain Eukaryota; kingdom Metazoa; phylum Chordata; class Mammalia; order Artiodactyla; family Ziphiidae; genus Mesoplodon; species Mesoplodon mirus. Next base: position 10,644,336 of record NC_138977.1, on the reverse strand, counting down.
ATATTTATTTGATTTGACTAGTGGGAAGAGAAAAATGAAGGATGCCTCTAACATATGTGTTATGATAGAGAAATCAACAATTCTAGGATTTTATAGCTGGTAAGGACTCAAGGAACTAAAACCAGGAAAATTTAAACGATTAATAACAGAATGAAGACCAGGACCCAAATCTCTTTGGCTTTTTAACTCAGTATGCTGATATGGTATCATACATTGCAGTGAAAATTATATTGTGTAAATTTCTTAACTATATTGTTTGTAACATATTTCACGTAAAAATGCTTAAGTTACTGGTAACTTGATTGAATAGTATACTAATGACACACACACGTGCACACACACCACATAAATCCTTGGGGAAATCAGAGACTTAACTTTAAGTATACTTTCAATTTGTTCTTTTAAATTTGATATTCTTACAAATTTCAGGATAAGCAAAACTATTATGTCATCATCGCAGTATTAGGAAACCAGCCACAGTGAAACATCAACATCCATTCATCCTCGGTTTTTAAATTGGTGAGTGCTCTCTCATAAAATTGATATGAATTCAAAGATTTAGGAGACAAAGATCCTGGGTGAGACAATTGCTCCTTTCATGCGTAATTCTCAGATCTTCACCTAAAAGAGGCACTACGGCATCACTGCCTATTTCATTCATTCATTCATTCCTTTCCATAAGTATTTATAAAGTATTTATTATAAGCCAGCTATCGTGCTGGCTCTGAGCAATACACAAAGTGGAACAAAGCATTTCTGCCTGGACAGTGACCACTAAATCCTGACTATTATTTTTGTTCTCCTTTCTTTCAGGGCTCACAACTAGACTTCATTTTCCAGTCTCTGTTACCATATTCTGTCCAACAGAATGAAAGTAAAAGTGTTATGTGTTCCTTTCAGACCTGCCCCATAAATATATCCCTTGTGTGATTCCCTCATCTCTCCCTGTCCCATCAGCCACATAAATGAAGAGGACTCGAAGGACCTAGCAGAGAGAGAGGGATCACAAGAAGACAGGAGCATGGGTTCCTGAGTGGCTGCGTAGAACAGAGGTTCTTCCCATCAACATCAACCTACATTGGGCTATGACTCAAACAAGAAATAAATTTTATTGTATTAAGTCACTAAGATGCATTAACTGCTTGTTAGAGTAGTTAGTCAACTGTGTCAGTTTTGCTATATAACAAATAATCTCCCAAATTAGTGGCTTAGGACAGACACCATTCTGTGTGTTGGCAATTTGGACAGGGCTCAGCTGGGATGGTTCTGCTCTTCTCCTCAGACACTGGTGAGGCCCATTCACGGGTTGATAGTCAGTCTGGAATGCAGGTGGAAGCTGACCAATGCAAAATGGCTTCCCTCACAAGTCTGGCAGTTGGTGTTGGCTGTTTGCTGAGCTGTTTCCAGCATACTAGCTTGGACTCCTTCAAGAGGAAAGACAAGATCCACTTCATGAGCTTTTTAAAGCCTGTGCATGCATAAGATTGTTCAGTGCCCTATTACCCCAAACAAATCATAGAGCCAAGCTTAGAGTCAAGGTGGGAGAACTGAATGAGATCATGGAAATGGAGAGGCATGATTCATTGGAAGCTAGTATCTTAACAACCACCGCACTACACTCTATTGCTCTGAAGGATCTTAGAATTCTAAGGGAGAGGCATATCAATAAATAATTACAATACAGCAAGTGTTAAAACTGAAGCTTGAAAAAATGCTATAGAGGCAATAAATAGGGAATAGTTAATGCTGCCTGGCCTAGGCATAATGGCAAAACTTTCACAAATGAGGTAATTTTGGTGCTGGGTCTTGATAGATGAGTAGGATTTTGTTAGGAGCACCGGAAGCACATGATACAGTTGTGAGAAAGGAGGAGAACATTCTAGAAAGAATAACACAGGAAAAGCATGGAATTTAGAAAGAGTATGGCCTGGACTAAAGAGGAGTTTAATGAGACCAGGATTTTTAGTAAAGAGAATTATGAGACAGGTTGTTCATGTAAGTAGGGCCAAGTATGATAGAAGTTTATGCCAAGGAGTTAGGAATTTAAGCTGACAACTCTGGGTCATTGATTATACTTAATCAGGGAACTCATAATATTGATGATCAAACAATCGATGACAATGGAAGATTAACCTGAATTAGCCTTTTCATGGAACAATAGGCGATGCCTGCTGGCACAAGGAGTGACAATGAATTTCCATGCACACACCTCAGTGTGTGGTTTTCTTAATTTTCTATAATTCAACATAATTTCTGTCTTACACCCCTATTCTACCAGGATGACAAAAAATTGGTCAGTAATTTTAGGCTACCTCTTTACTTCAGAGTCGTGTATAGCTTTGCAGGGCTGACCTAGTACCAAGGTATCCATGCCCCCTCTGGGGCACTTCCACAGGCTCTGAAAGGTCTAGAAGTTCTAGCGCTTACTTCCATGCTATTTGGGGATATATAGGGTCCCTGCAGGGCAATTGTGCCAAAGAGAACAAGGTAACTCTGGGAGCCTATCTCTGGCCCTTTGTGCCTGGACATATCACAGTGTATCTTCACTGGGGACTTTTACCTTCCTAGATATGAACACATCTTCTAGATTTCTTTCTTTCTTTTTTTGCTTACTTACAGGTATTTTATTTGAAGAAAACCATTATAATGGACCTTAAAATGCTGTGAAATATAATGATCCTCTGAAAGGAAGTTACAGCAGCACTGGATTTATAGAAGAGGAAGCAGGAAAGGTGCACATTTGGAGGTGAATATAACATTGTATAATCAACCCACATTAGAATGCAAGTTGGTGCAGCCACCATGGAAAACAGTATGGAGGTTCCTCAGAAAACTAAAAATAGAACTGCCATATGATCCAGCAATCCCAATCCTGGGCATATATCCAAACAAAACTACAACTCAAAAAGACATATGCACCCCAATGTTCATAGCAGCCCTGTTTACAATAGCCAAGACATGGAAAAAGCCTAAATGTCCATCAACAGATGAATGGATAAAGAAGATGTGGTACATATATGTAGCGGAATACTACTCAGCCATAAAAAAGAATGAAATAATACCATTTCCAGCAACATGGATGCAACTTGAGATTATCATACTAAGTGAAGTAAGTCAGAAAGAGAAAGACAAATACCATATGATATCGCTTATATGTGGAATCTAAAATATGGTACAAATGAACCTATCTAAAAAACAGAAACAGACTCACAGACATAGAGAACAGACTTGTGGCTGCCAAGAGGGAGGGGAGGATGGAGAGGGATGGGTTGGGAGATTGGGGTTAGTAGATGCAAACTATTACATTTAGAATGGAGAAACAACAAGTTCCACTGTATAGAGCAGCAAACATCCAATCTCCTGGGTTAAACCATAATGGAAAATAATATAAAAAAAGAATGTGTATATATGTATAACAATCACTTTCCTATACAGCAGAAGTTAGCACAACATTGTAAATCAACTATACTTCAGTAAAAAAAAAATAAAATCAACCCACCTTAAATACCATAAAAGTGAGTAGAGTCAAACTGCAGCATTATTTATGCATGATTGAAAAGGAAGGAAATATTACAGAGTTAAAGTTTTGTATGATGTGTGAATTTTGACTTGCTATGTTTAAGTTAGCAAAAAGCCTTAGAGTTTGTACAAAATTGCTGTGTGCCTTAATCCCACCCACCACTAGATCAAGACACTGAAACTGAGGATGATTCCTTCCTTATTTTATGGCTTTATTCTTGGTATCCCTCTAAGAAAGAGACCAAAATGGTTGTGAAGATGACTTGTATCTACAGAGTAATTACAAAGTACCAGAGTCACATCACAAGAAAAGACAGATTCTTCAGACCAATCTGAGAGGTTTATCTTCCATGGGGAGGCGCTCAGAGACAGGTAAACAATCTCCTCTGTTGCAATTACTATTGCTTCCTAATAAATTAGCTTAAAATTTAGCAGCTTCAACAACCTTTTATTATCTCATAGAATTTGGTGTGTCAAGAATTCAGACAGGGCACAGCAGACATGCTGGTGCTACTCCATGTTGTCTAGTGTTCAGCTGGGGAGATTCAATGGCTGTGCGCTGGAATTATCTAAAGACTCATTCACTCGTGTCTGGAGCCTGGGCTGGGATGACGTAAAGATGAGGACCGCCGACTGGATCTCCTACCATCTGTGTGGCTTGGCTTCCTCACAGCATGGCTGCCTAGGGTAGTCAGAATTCTTACATGGCAGTTCTTGGCACCAAGAGCCACTGTTGTAGAAAATAAGGTAGAAGCTGCATTACCTTTGATGGCCCAATCTTAGAAGTCACACAAGTCACTCCGGCCATACCCTATGGGTTAAAGAAATCAGAAGGCCATACAGATTCAAGGCGAGGGGACATAGACCCCTACCTCTCAGTGGGAAGAGTGTCAAAGGATTTTGGAACCATGTTTGAAAACCACCCATCTCTTTCTCATAGCTTATCTCTGACGTTCATTTCCCCTTTCAGCCTGAGGATTTTGTTTATGGTTAGTCTGAGGCCCAGGGTGGGGTGGGAAATAAAGGATGAGGAATATTTGCTCTGACTCATGATGTCGTCCTCAAAATATTTTATCCACGCCATGAGTCCTTTCCATTCACCGAGAGCCTGAATGTTTTGAAACTCAAATGCCAAAAAGAGGCAGAAAGAACATTCTGCCTTTTGCTGTCACATTCCTTCCCTGAGGTAGAAAGTCTTACAGATAAACGTAACTATCAGCAGGGGTGGAGGACCAGAGGGATTAGGGAAATACTGTGATGGGAAAAAACAGTTAATATTATTAAATGGAATTTTCTTTTATATATTTAACATTTAAATGTTATTCCACCAAACATGCAACAAAACAAAACAAATACACAAAAACATCTTGCTCTTCTCTGATAATTTTGCTAAACAACATCACTATTTCTGTTTGGAATGGCCTCTATCTACGGGTATTAATTTCTGTCTCTCTTTCTCCTTTATGTTATTTTTATGTTTTTTTTTAATTTTTTAAAATTTTTTTATTTTTTGCGGTACGCGGGCCTCTCACTGTTGTGGCCTCTCCCGTTGCGGAGCACAGGCTCCGGACGTGCAGGCTCAGCAGCCATGGCTCACGGGCCCAGCCACTCCGCAGCATGGGGGATCCTCCCGGTCCAGGGCACAAACCCATGTCCCCTAATTGGCAGGCGGACTCTCAACCACTGCGCCACCTGGGGAGCCCTATTTTTATTTTTAAATACTCTATAATTAAATAAAAAAATTTTTCCAATTTAATGGACCCAATATCCTGGAAATATTCTAGCAATTTTAAGGTATAGGAACCCCTACCCTCTGAAGTATGTCAGAACCTATAGTGCAGTCTCTCCTGCTGACCTCACACCATATATAACCAAATAGTCCAGCTCTTCAGCTTCTTCACTACACAGATAAGAGATATAAACCTATTTGGGCAAAGTGAGTTATCCAAGGATCAAAATTATTCGAATTCCCCATAAAAGCTCATTGACAGGCTAAGAACAATATGTAGAGGCCTCTTCTTGGGACCTTTCAAGTCAGGAACAAAAGGCCTCTCCAGAGAAATAGGATGTTAATATTGATCAACACAGATGTTGTTAATGGTTGTGAGGTGTTTAATTCTTGATTTCTGAGCTGCCCACTGGCCTGTAATGTTTGTGCTTTATGCCCACGTCTATTTCTGAATCGGTCACAGCAACTGGAGAGTTTGAATATATTAATCAGTTCCATTCTTGAAACCGGGATGGCAGGGGTGAGGCAATGGGTTAGCTTCCTGGAAGATACTTAGCTGCATGACACAGGAGTGCATAGCTGGGGACAATTAAGACTGTCATGGAGGAAGAAGTGGGGGATAGTTACAACCAACCATATTCATTACAGAGAAAAAAGTGGAAAAATTGAAGCATGTAGCCAATGGGTCAGTATCAATGGCATGTGCTTATGAGCCTAATATTTATTCAAGAGATGGCTAAGCATTGGTTCAAAGACTGAAGGAATAATAAGCATGTTGAGAGTGCTATTGATTGGATTCTGTATAACATCAGGGTAAAGGGCAAAGCAGCCAGTGTAGACACCAAAGCGGCCAAAGAGTTGCCTGACAGCTTGTAGAGATTACCAAGAGAAGGAGTGAATTTCCCAATTGTCAGTGTAGACAATACTAGACTCTTGTGAAAATGATGCCTGCCAGATCCTATGTCAGCAGAGAGGAGAAAAGTGTACCTGGTTTTAAAGATACACAAGTAGATTCCTACACCTATTTGGTGGAAATACATATACATTGATGACTACACACTTAAACCTATCTTAGACAATTTAGGCTTACAAATAGACAAATGGTCTTTGAGAATTGAACGTGAGCTTTCATATATCTCGGGCACTGTTTTCTGCTTCAGAGCTGAATGGAGCTTTGAAATCCCAAGACCTTTTGGCAAGTGTGAAGCACCATTGTTGAGAGGCTAATATTTGGGAGCCATTTTTCTTTGGAGCTAGAATTGGAGTTTGAATAAAATCCAGCCTGAGTCAGCTTCTAAACAAGGATGAAATTCAAGTTTACCAAGCTTACTTGCAAGCCTGAAGCAGCTTATTTATATATTTTTAACATTTGCCTTAAAAAGAAACGTTGGTCTACAACCCCGTAAAATGCTGAGTCAAATACTCAGGAAAAGCAAACTTAAACTGCTTCAAAACTTGTCCTCCAACCAGGGCTGGCAGCAGTGCCATAGTGACAGTCCAGTAAACAAAGCACTGTGCTACAAGACAGGAACGCTGAGAAACCCTCCCAGCCTGGGCATTAAGAAACTTTTGGCCTTGGACAAGTCACTTCACTTCTCTAGGTCAGAAAGAGACTAACTTATTAGATGAGATGGCTAAGGCACAAAAATATGTTAATTACTATTTTCATCTGACTTTAAGGTTGAGGAATCTGAGTACAGCTAAGCCACTTGTTCCCAGTCAAATACTGAATCAGTAGGCTAGGAATGGCCTGCGTGTCCCTTGACTCCTAGGCTGGGACTCTCTCTTTCTCCTCTTGTATTTCCAGAATGTAGCAGTAAATCTGGCTGTGTCTGGTGAAAGGGCTCCCAAGGTCAGTGCCACCCACAGATAAGCACTTCTGACTCTAGCTCCCAGCAGATATTTCTAGCATTCAGGAAGGCTTACCCTACAGACCGCACCTGTCTCGGCATCTCTGAAGTGCACAGTCTACAAGCAAGCACAAGACATAAAGCATAATCCCTTGCAATGAACCAGTATCTCCTCAAACCCTGAACATGCTCAGAGGAGAATCACTTGGATTAGTGGATTAAATGCATTGGTCTGAATGATCTGACTGATATTGCATTATGTCATAAGGGAAAACCTCAGAGTGATGGAAATATTATTTTGCAAAGCCAGCTATAGCTTTTCTTTCGGAAAGAAAGTTTAGTGATATGAGAAATGACAACATAAGAAAGCATTTAATCTTTTAGCTATTTGAATGTCTCTGATGCAGCATAAGACACAGCAAGGCAAGTTTTGGATGTACTCAGGCCAGTGGTGATAAAGAAAGAAGGAAGTGGCTCACAGACCTATGATTCCCAGTGTAATTTCCTACAGAGCAGTTTACAAAGATGGTTCGCTTTCATGGGGCCTTGAAAAGCCTATCTCCTGTTCTAAGAAACCTTCAGTTATAAAAAGGAGCTCACACCACAGAGGAAAAGCCTCCATTTCATTTGTGTGTGGAATACATTTTATACCCGCTGCACAACTGAGAGAGACAGAGTCCTGACCTCAAATGGTCGCCATGTAGGATTACAACAACTCTCTATTTCATTGAGAGAATATTCAGTCAATAGGTTCTTGTGCTGATAATACCAGGATCGCACTGGCCTGTGGCTTCCACAGTCCAAGGATCCTGAGAAGATGGCTAAGTGTGACAGACCCTGCCTGCTGCTGGATTCTCTCTCCTTACTTTCCACACATTCAGGGGCCAATTAACTCCTCTGACAGGCTCAGTACTGCCTCGTCAGGAGTTAAGTCCCTTTAAGCAAATGACTCAGAACTGGGCCTCCTTTCACATGGGCCTGGCCCTGCTCTTGCCTCTCCCAGCCCAACGATGGGCTTTGATGTTGAGGTTTGGACATAAAATCTCTTCTGGTTTTGTTTATCGAGGACCCCAGCACCTTCTGCCTTGGCCCTGCTGGTCTCCATCTCCCAGTAGCTGAGGGTATGGGCGGAGGAGTCAAAGAAGCTTAGATTCTGGTCTTTGCTTTGTGTTTATCAGTGCAAGGACTTCAGGCAGAATTGCTCCTACAAGTCTTGGTTGCTCACCTACAAAATGGGGAGAGTAATAAAACCTCTCTCAAAGAGTTGGTATGAAGATGAAATGAGATACAGTACATAAAGCACTTAGCACAGAGTCCATAAAAACTGCTCAATAACCTTAAGCAATTACTATTAATATCAATACAATACATACAGAAGTATAGCAATTCTACTGCTCTGTGCTTTACTTAAGAGTCTTTTTCTCTTGGATGGAAATGTATATATTTCTCCAAAGGTTAAGATTTTCCTTAATTAATAGGTCAAATAACAAATATTTTATGATGTAATTAAAATGGTGCAAGATGCAAAAAAAAAAAAAAAAAAGTGTTTTCCCCCCAAACTGTATTGTAGATTTTTTTCAACTCAGGGGCTATGTTTGAAATGGTTCTCAGATCTCCTTCACAACTGAGCCAAATGGGTACCTGGGGGGAATGAATAGAGTTTTTGATTGGTTTGAAACCAGAGCAAGGTATAAATAAAATCATATCCTATGACTAGAGCTCCGATGGAAATTTTGCACCTGCATGCTGAGAAACGCAGAATAAGTAGTCTTCAAAAAGCAGGACTTTAAGCCCGTTCAACTCAACCATTACCTACATCATGTCATGAGCCCAGGGCATGCCGACCACTGAGAACAGAAGCAAGTCTTCAGTTGGCCCTCAGCTACTAAACTGTCTATGCAGGACCTTGCATTGAAATCAAGCGCAAGCTGTCAGATAAAGTGCTCAGAAAATAAAATAGATAACTAATGAGAGCCTACTGTGTAGCACAGGGAACTCTGCTCAGTGCTCTGTGGTGATCTAAATGGGAAGGAAATCTAAAAGAGAGTGGATATATGTATACGTATAACTGACTCACTTTGCTGTAGAGCAGAAATGAACACAACATTGTAAAGCAACTATACTCCAATAAAAAGTAATTAAAAAACAAAAACTTGCTCAGTTTATACACAAAGTATTCTTCAAAACAGTTATAAAACATTCTTGCTCATCAGCTTCGACACCTAATCATTTATTAGACTATCTGGCAATTATAAAACCACAACAGACATAGCCTTTCTCTCTCAGATACTCACTAGAAAACAGGGGTACAAAAAGGGGCAGCAAGGGCAGGACACATCAACCACCACCAGCAAAAAACAACTCTTTGGGTGTTTATGTGTCTGGAAGGTTTTTTGTCTGAACACAATGTGGTTAATAGACAAAGATTTATGAAATCCTTTCTTTCATCAGTGATCTATGGGAGATTTGAAATACATAGATTCTATTTCTGAGTGTTGAAATTCAAAAGGCCAGAAAAGTCCCAGGACTGGATTCTTAACCACAATCACAATTTTTACTGATTTGGAGAATTACCCTGACATTTTTCCTCAATTGTATTTAAGCATCCAAGTGTATGTTTTCTTCTAGTCTTTTAACTCAAATAATCTGCACATAGGTTGCCTTGGAATACAGCCAGAGAAAGAAAAGGTAAAACTATCAAGCATATTCTAAATTTGCTATTAGTAATTTGGGGAGTTTGAATATGTTCACTTCAAAGATGATAATCAAGAGTATGTATTCTTTGGAGTTGAAATATTGCTCATGAGATTTAAGGGACAACACTGTAAATTCTAGAAGAAGAAATCTTTTGCTTGGTTTATGTTTCATTGCATGGAGAAAGCCATAGAGTATCTTCAATCATCATTGGCTTTATTGTTAACTATGAAAGGTAAAGAGTGGATTTTTTCACATGGTTTTCTTTATTTCAATTAATTGGTCTGGTATTTCCCAGATATTTTCATCTGTCCTGGCCCCTTTTAATGGTATATTTTATATTGCATTTGTTGCAAGGAACACTGTGCAGTTTCTGAAATCAGGTAAAAGACTTAATTTGTTTTTAAAAACTTTAAAAGTTTTGTTTAAAGAAAAAGTTCTTGGGGCTTCCCTGGTGGTGCAGTGGTTAGGAATCCGCCTGCCAATGCAGGGGACACGGGTTCAAGCCCTGGTCCAGGAAGATCCCACATGCCACGGAGCAACTAAGCCCGTGTGCCACAACTACTGAGCCTGCGCTCTAGAGCCCATGAGCCACAACTACTGAAACTTGCACGCCTAGAGCCCATGCTCTGCAACAAGAGAAGCCACTGCAATGAGAAGCCCGTGCACTGAAACGAAGTGTAACCCCCACTCGCCGCAATTAGAGAAAGCCCGTGCACAGCAATGAAGACCCAACACAGCCAAAAATAAATAAATAAAATAAATAAACATTTATAATAAAAAGAAAAGTTCTTGTTCTGATAAACAAAGGTTTAGCAGGAATTAACTCAGTGTCTGTTTTGGAATATCAGAACTGGTTACCTGAAAGAAGAGTTTACAAACACGGTTCTTTCAGGCTGACTTGTTTTGTGATATGGAAAAGTATTGGATGTAAGCAAGTCTGGGTGATGTTCATTGACATGAAGGAAGCAAAGCCCGGGGCACTCAGCTTGCTGGCTATAGTCACCTGGTGTGTGTGGGGGGAACGTATACTCCCCAGGAGGCTCCCAGATCATCATGTGTGTATTTCTGCCTGTGAAATGGTGTGCATCCAAAGCATGCTTCCTTTAGAGGCCATCTCACACTCTTCATACCATCTTATCTTTATGTGTCTACATGTTTCCTCCTAACCTAACCCTCTCATTGCAGAACAGAGCTCTATGCCACCATCCTGGGCTACGCTGTCATTAGGATAATCTGGAGAACAGTGTCATTCAGTAGAGCAGCACTCCTGGTTCCTTGCCCCACCCCTTACTCATGCCTCCTCATTGTTTATTCCTCCATTTGATTGGCATACATCTATTAGTCAATCTATGTCTTATTTGAAAAGGCAAGTCTGTTAAAAAGCTGTACATACTGGGTATTCCCTTTCTTTTCTTCCCTGTCTAAACAGTCCAATGCAGCAATACTAGGTACTGTGGATCTATCTTTTCACAAAGCCTAGATTCAGGGTGGAGAGGGCATGAATGGTGAAACAAACAATCAAACCAACCAACCATTGGCTTCATATCTAAGCCATGTCCTCTAACCCAAGTTTCCATCTTCATCTCCAGCTGACTGAATCCTCTTTCAAATATTCAGAACTCAGGCAATTGTTCAGAACTTAGGCAAGGAAAAGGGGTGTCATTTACCGGGCACCCTCAAATCCCAACAATTATCTGAACAGCTACAATCCAAATTTTCAAGTTATCCCACTGATTTCCTTAGCCTAGAGGTTTCCTCAAATAATGGGGTGTTGCAATAATTCTCAGGTTGACGGGGTCTCAGTCTTTAGTAAGAATCTGGAAGTGTTTCCTTTTGCTTCCCTACAACTTTTATTAGGTGACTTTATAACACCTTATTATTATTTTGTCAGAATTAAGCCCTTTAAAAAAACCTCCAATTTTCTACAATACAAAATTTCTCAGAGAACTTCTAGAATTTAAACTATTTATATATTGCCAATGTATGTCTGCCTTTAAATTCTTATAAATGATCGGGTTTACTCATACTCAGTGAAGTTGATTTTCAACAATCATGGGATAAGAAATGGTTTGTGAAGTAAACGAACTGGAGTTAAAACATGTGGACCCTTATTGCATGGGCTTGGACCCTTCACTTCACTTTTCTGGATGTGTTGATCTTATCTTGAGAAAAATAACATCGGTTTTGCCTACCTCATAAGACTGCTTGGAAGGTGCGATGACATGAACACTTGATGAAAAGTAAAGTGTTGTGCAAATTTCTTCACTTGACTAGTCCTCTAAGTACCATTCCACATTGTTGACCTCTCATTTTCCCTTGACATTTGTGACACTCATTTTCTGGTTTTCTTCTACCACTTTGGCTTCTCCTTTAACATCTACTGAGCTGGGCATCTATGTAGGGTTTCTTACCCCAGAGTAAGTGACCCAAGAGGGAGGGAACAAGGTAGAAACTACAGTCTTTTATGACCTTGCCTTGGAAGTCACATGCCATCACTTCTGCCATATTCTGTTGATCACATAGACCAACCTAGTACAATGTGGAAGGCAGTTACACAAGGGTGTGAATACCAGGAGGTAGGGAAAATTGGGGGCCATGAAGGAGGCTGCTTACCACTGCAAGAAACCTGAGAGTAATCTTTGATCTTCCTTCTTTCTAGATTTATTGTCTCAAAACCTGTTGATTTACCTCCAAAATGTATCTCAAATCTGTTGATTTCTGTCTCTCCTCACTGCCGTGTCTCCAGGGAAGTCCACCATAATATCTTGCTTGGACTATAGTCTTCTAACTGGATTTTCTTGTCTTTACTCATACTTCTTTTGAATCTATTCCTTAGACTAGACAGAGTGATTTTTTTTGAAAGTATATCACATTATGTCACTCTCATGATTCTCTCATCATGGCACATCACTCTTAGAATAAAATTCAAACCTCTTATTAAGGCCTGTTGAGCCCTTCTGGTTCTGACCCTTGCCCATCTCTTTGACCTCAACTCTCACTACCCTTCCCTGTTAGTTTTTTTTACAGCCTTTCTTCTTTTTAATTGAAGTATAGGTTGCTTTACAATGTTGTTTTACATATATTCTTTTTCAGATTCCTTTCCATTATATTTTATTATAAGATATTGAATATAGTTCCTTGTGTTATACAGTAGAACCTTGTTGCTTGTCTATTTTATATATAGTGGTTTTTTAATTTAATTTTTATTTTATATTGGAATATAGCTGATTTGCAATATTGCTTTAGTTTCAGGTGTACAGCAAAGAGATTCAGTTATACATATACATATATCCATTTTTTTTCAGATTCTTTTCCTATATGGGTTATTACAGAATATTGAGTAGAGTTCCCTGTGCTATACAGTAGGTCCTTATTGATTATCTATTTTATATATAGTAACATGTATATGTTGCTATATGTACTCTATGATACAGTTTCCTTATGATACAGTTTCTATCTCCCCCTCCTTATATATCCTCTTCACCAGCCACCGTCACACTATTCTTTTTGACTAACTTTGACTAATCATACACTCTCAGATTGAATTTTAGGGAGACCTTGCCTAGCTCCACAATTCTGTACCATTCTCTTATTTTCTAGACCTATCCCCAATTTATGACCTTTATTGATATTTATCATTAGAAATGTTGCTCTGTGTTTGTTTGACATCCGCCTCAGTGGGCAGAACTTTGCCAATTTTGCTCAGACATGTTTATCCACTGACTTGTACAATACTTAGCATAGCATAGTTATTAACTAAACAGTTTTTGAGTAAATGAATGCTTTACCAAAGAAAGTCTTCCCGCTGTCACAGTTTAAGCAAAAAGTAGTCCTGTCTCTCTATGTCAAAATTTCCCACGAGATATGAATGACTGTTTATCAAAGAATAAAGAAGAATTCTGCTAAAGGAAATAAAATATGGGTCACTGTCCTCATTGCTATAAACTTAATGGAACAAGATACAAGCAACCAGAAAGATAACAAACACAGAGAGAAACAAACAAGAAGTTATTTCAAATGAGGCCATTGAGCATGTTGTTCTAAATGAAAATGTCTACATAGAGTTGCAATATAGTTAAGGAGTTCAAGTCAAACTGAAAAACAAGTGACTTTACATGTAATGCTTTGCTTTCTGGATCATTAATCCACCCACCGTGACAAAACAGAAAAACAAAGCTAACATCTTTGAAATGTTCATTGCTTCGTATGCTACACCCTGGGCATGATTAGTCAAAGGCAATCTTTTTCTACAAAACAATCCTTTTTTTCATTCTTAATGGTATCAAGCTGAAGGTTCTTATACACAGAAAAACTGAAATGTTCACACATGATCTTCACACAATAGGCCACTACTTCAGATAAGAGCATTTCAAACTTTTACCTAGTTATAGCTTGCTGGAATGATTTTCCATCCTCTGTCATCATTATTTGTCTTTCACTCACAAACGCTGGTTTTTAGGACTATATAACTCTTACTCCTTTTTCAGGAAAATTAGTGTTTTTTTCTTTTTTTCCTTTAAAATTCAATTGTTATTTATTCAATGTCTTTCGTGTAACAATCAAAGGCCTTGAAATATTTTCTCTTCTCTCCTTCCTTCCTCCATCTTCCCCTTTTCCCTCCCTTCTGTCTCTTTTAACCACCCACATATCAACCTGGGGCATCGTAATACATTTAATGATCATTTTTCAAATTCATCTCTATACAAACTGTTACCTCTCTAAACATTTAACAAACCTAGCTGATGAAGGGAGGGAATGAACTGCTTTAAACCTATGAAGGGCCAATTATAATCGTTTCATATATATATAATCAAAAGAGATTTCTTTTTCAATTGTTGAAGTGAGAACTTAAAACCTCTTTGAGAATATGAACTTTCTGTTTCCTCTATGATTTCTCTTAGCTTAAAGAGGCAAACTTTAAAAAATTACCTTTCCATGGTCAGTTGAGACCTAACTCCTTGGAATGAACATATAATTTCTTAGAAGGTGATGAAAGAAACAGTAAAAAGAAAATGAATTTCAGCACTTGGTCATATAAAACATCTCTGGAAGCTGTCACTACAACAACAAAGTTGATCTGGCCTAATGAGTAAGTAAATGTTTCCTGAAATAAAGGGAAATATATATTTTTTAAACCCAATATGCCATTTAAATTGAGTTGCAAATAGTTTTTAGCAACAGGCTGGGGCCCCAAAACAATTTTTTTTTCATGCATTTCAGAATTACTGATAGAATGAGACCTTAAAAAATATGAAAGGGGACTTGTTGATAGAATACACATGTTACTATGGTGATATTTTTGGATCAAACTGTTCGCCAGGAACATGGTGTAATTCTGGCTAATTTCAGTTCAAATTAAATGCTGTTGTGACAAAACAGAATGCCTCTAAGTCACATCACTGTGATATGTGCTGGGAAATTAGATTATTCTTCATTGGAAACATCAGCTACAAGACATGACCACACAGCTTCATAAATCTTTATGATTTAGAAATGGAAAAATGTGCTCTTGTAATGTAATCATTATTAACAAGTGTCCTACATTCTCAGGATACTAGTTTGTAACTAGAAAACAACTCAGAGCTCCACCCTTCTAATTACAACTCCAACACGTTCCTCTCAGAGTTCCAATTAATAGCTGATGAGGCGTGCCACCCTTCCAAAGCGCAAGCATGGATGGGTTCTGGATCACAGCTTTCTTGGAGCAGGGGTGTACATGAAGGCAAGATTTCAGTGCACATCTCTTCGGCAACTTCTTTCTCATAGGATAGAGTCTGTAAGAGTTTGCTTTATTTGATGTCTTTGTGTGGATTTGCATAAAGCATTGGGGAGATGAGTCTATTGTTTCCGTACAGTGGACTGATGAAGGCAACTCGTCCCACTATTTACTTTGTAATATTTGGTGACTGGGTACCTAGGAGCTAATCCAAAGGCACATTTGTCTGATGTCAGTAGATGTTCAGAACGTTCAGGTGTTAGGAAGGAGGTAGAGCAGATGTTGATTTGAATGGTATTTTTTGCTTCTCTTCTAAATATTGGCTTCTAGATTGTTCTTTGAATTTCTCAAGGATAGACTAAATCAGTACTTCCCAACCCTCTGCAGATGGAAAACATAGAAAATGATCATAGTTGTACAGCACATCGGGGCAGGTGGATGGAGTAGTCCGAGGCTGGAGGTGACCTACTGAAGACTCCAGGCAAAACTGCCTGCCAGGAAGATTGAGGTGATCAATATCCCAGAATGCCCATGAACTGTGACATCTGAGTGTGCTGCGGCTGAAAAAAGGAAAGCTCGGGCTTACCAATCTGATTCTCTATCTTTTCGACAGATGCCTGCAGCTATTTCCTCTGAATCCAGGTAAATCACCTATGCCAACCTAAATTGCACAGCCCATCCAAAATTTACAAAGAGCTCATGCAGCTCAATATCAAAAAACCAAACAACCCAATCAAAAATTCGGTGGAAGATCTATTTTGGCCATATGTATGTCTCCGAAGAAGACATACAGATGAACAAAAAGCACAAGAAAAGATACTCAACATCACTAATTATTAGAGAAATGCAAACCAAAACTACAATGAGGTATCACCTCACACCAGTCAGAATGGCCATCGTCACAAAATCTACAAACAATAAATGCTGGAGAGGGTGTGGAGAAAAGGGAACCCTCCTACACTGTTGGTGGGAATGTAAATTGATACAGTCACTATGGAGAACAGTATGGAGGTTCCTTAAAAAACTAAAAATAGAACTACCATATGATCCAGCAATCCCAGTCCTGGGCATATATCTGGAGAAAACCATACTTCAAAAAGAGACCTGCACCCCAATGTTCATTGCAGCACTGTTTACAATATCCAGGATGTGGAAGCAACCTAAATGTCCATCAACAGAGGAATGGATAAAGAAAATGTAGTACATATATACAATGGAACATTAGCCAGCCATAAAAAAGAACAAAATAATGCCATTTGCAGCAACATGCATGGACCTAGAGATTGTAATACTGAGTGAAGTAAGTCAGACAGAGAAAGACAAATATATGATATCGCTTATATGTGGAATCTAAAAAAAGAGTACAAATGAACTTATCTACAAAACAGAAATAGAGTTACGGATGTAGAAAACAAACTTATGGTTACCAGGGGTTAAAGGGGTGGGAGGAATAAACTGGGAGATTGGGATTGACATATATACACTACTACAAATAAAATAGATAACTAATAAACACCTACTGTGTAGTACAGGGAACTCTACTCAATACTCTGTAATGGCTTACATGGGAAAATAATCTAAAAAAAGTGTGGTTATATGTGTATGTATAACTGATTCACTTTGCTGTATACCTAAACTAACACAACATTGTAAATAAACTATACTCTAATAAAAATTAATTAAAAAAATAAAAAATAAATGAATTAAAAAAAATAAATTGCACAGCCCAGAACTGTCTCCAATGTCTTGAAAGTAATGTGATAAATTTGTTTAGATATTTATTTTTCAGTTCCTATAAACTATGGTTCTAGGTTAAACATTTTAGTGTCATGTTTATTTTTTAAAATAACCACCACAAGAACCACTGAAATGACAACAGAAGGACATCTTTTTTTTTTTTTTTTTTCCTGTACACGGGCCTCTCACTGCTGTGGCCTCTCCCGTTGCGGAGCACAGGCTCCGGACGTGCAGGCTCAGCGGCCATGGCTCACGGGCCCAGCTGCTCTGCAGCATGTGGGATCTTCCTGGACCGGGACACAAACCCGCGTCCTCTGCGTCGGCAGGCGGACTCTCAACCACTACGCCACCAGGGAAGCCCAGAAGGACATCTTTTAATTCAAATTGTTATCAACTGTAATCCCTGGATCTTAGATTAGGTCGTGCCCTGAGAACAACTTTCCAAGGAAACTATAATACCTTCAGTATGCAAACAACTGACTTTACGTTTCTGAGTAGAATGAAACCTATTAGTGAACATAATTCTCTCTTTATTCAGCAGTTAGTTGGGCCTCATGTCTCCAAAGAATAAAGGGTATTCTATTCAACTTCATTTTCTATAATATGTGTGTATCATGCTTTCTCTCTCTCACACACACACAAACGCACACACATTGGCATGTGTTCAGTTTCTGCACACGTGTATACGTGTATATATGTGCACACTCATGCTTATATGTATATATCCTTAATAGAAAAATATTCTCTAAACATAGTTTATGGAAACAAGGACTCTATAGGTTTCACAGAGGTGAGGGGTTATATGTTGTATTTTATCTTATTTTAAATATTCTTTCTTTCCTTTAGCATTTTACTCCATAGATTCAAATGAAATGTAGTACTTTATTTTATTGAGAGTAGATAATTCCATGGGTTTCATCTCCTGAATAATCTTGAAACCAACCTGTAAAAATAGTTTTATACCAAAGTGAAAAAACAGACCCTGTTTTCCAAAGTTTTATAGACAGCTTCATTTCTTTTCTCCCCAAGTACTTTTATCTATGACTGCCTTTACCAGGCAAATGGGCATTCTCCAGTGTCACAGGACTAAGAAATTACAATCAGGGAACGTTAAAGCTGGAAAAAAATATCTCAGAGGTTAACTTGTTTAACCCCATAATTTAAAAATAAACCTTAGAGTTTAACTTGTTTAACCTTATAATTTTAAAAGGAGGAAACTAACAGGGAGAGATTAAATGATTTTCCCTCTCAGCTAATTAGTGTCAGAACTAGGACAGGAACTTAGATATTTTGCCGTCCAACGTGGTGCTTCTGCTGGTGTACCTGCTATTTCTCATTATGTGAAAGTTAAAGGAGTCAATGAGATGAAATGACGGGAAAATAAAAATGTAGTTTTTCATTGTGTCATTTCTAAATCCTCTTCTAGTAAGGAAGATTCTAGCAATATTTATATATTCATTTATCTGAGTAAATAAATGGTATTTTGGAGAACATATTTATTGGAAAAATACACCAAACAAGTCAAATATCAAGAGTTTGTTGGTTTGGCTTTTGTTTGAGGACTGGGCATAGAGTTTGTATCCTGAAAAAACTGTGGAAGTTCTAGTGACTTTAAAAAAAAAATTCTTATATAATTTAAACTCTGGTCTAAGCCCTTTTTGAATTCTTTCCTCCCATTGTATTCCTGGGTCAGTTAATTCTTAGATCCTTAGTAGACACTTTTGCTGTATATATTTCTCATCTTATCTTCTAAAGATGAGACCTCCTGAGCTCTCCACGGGTTCTTCATCTACACTCAATTTAGGAGACTCCATGTCCTATATGATAATTATGTACATCATTTTCTACATGCCACTTCTTTCCCCTCCAACATTAGAGCTGTCAATGACCCCTTATTGTTTTTCAGGGCAGGTACCAATGCCCAAGTTTGGATTTCATTGCCCATCATCATTTGGCTTCAATGAATGTGCTGAAATTTATCTTCCACTTCTCTCTCCTGAAATTGAACTTCCCCCTTCAATTGGACCAGTCCTTCACCATCCTCCCACTATAAGTTTGCTTATTTCTATCTCTTTATCTTTACACTTGAGTTTCTCTCAGTGGAAAAGCAACCCCCCCCACCTCTATAGACAAATCCAAAACATTCCCAGAATGCATAGTCTCCATGAAACTTTTCCAGATGACCTTTAACTAAAAATGCCCAACAGCATTTATCCCCACAATGGATTTAAATCTATTCTATACCATAGAATAAATTTCTATTCATCATCTCAACTAGAGAGTTTACATTGCTTCCCCTTGCTTACAGTACATGGTTAATTGGCTGCCATAATAATAAAGATAATTGACAAGTTTATATTAAGTAGTTAAATACATAAATTCATTTACAATACTCTTATATTTATTATTTTAATTGAGCCTCACAAAACTTTTATAAGGATGATAGGAAAATGATTATTATTGCCCTTATAAATAAGGAAATTGAAAGTCAGAGATGTTACATTACTATTAAATGGAAATGTTAGTGTTTTATTTTGCTGAGTATAGTAGTAAAATTAAGTCTACTCTCTATTATCTTCCATATTTCCTAAATGAAATAACATGTTGCTGCCTGGAAATAAGATGTTTGAAATTAGGAAAAACTTAGCTTTTTGCAAAAACCTATTACATTTCTTTACTTTGCCTCCTTCTAGTGAAAACTTCATTATAGTATAGGGAAGAGTTTTAGGATTCTTCTACAACTATCATTCTTTGACTTACCTAATTAAGAAGATAGATAATTTAAGCTTCTTTTTTATTTTCCTTGCATTTTAGGGGTACACAGCTACCCAAGAGAAGTTTTCCCTGATCATCCATGTGGAATAGACGGGAATTTTCATAGAATACTTGGGGAAATGTTACATTCAGTCATCACTTTATAGTAGGCTTTATAGTAGCAAATGCACAGTCAGCAAACTAATTTTTGTGAAACCATTTTTGTGGTATGGTTTTTCCTTTCCTCAGCATTCTTTATGCATTTTTCTTTCTTAAACTACAATTTTTATCAGCTTCCTAAAGCTATGGAAAACAGGCACAATCCAGTACACCCAAAGGAAACCAAAATAAGCAGATGAGACATTTAGGGCTGTGGACCCCCCACTTACTTGAAACTTCAAAGCTCAGAGCCATCTTGCAGTAACCAGAGGCTTGGCCAGGACCGCCATTGGCTTGACCCATTCAATGTCCATTAATTTACACAAGCATGACAGGGTGGGGGAAACAGCTCTGAACTTGTTAGAAGACAAGACTAAGTGTTTTCCATTCCTGTAGCTCTAAAATTCCTTAGATTTTATGATCAGATTTTGCCGGGATGCCAGGACCCACGTGTCCGCTATTCAATTTCAGTCTGGGATCACCAACCTGCTTTGTCCCTTCCCTTTGCATCTCAGGCTTCCACACCAGTCTGTTTGGGGCCCGGGTCATTCTTGCCTTTGGGCTTGCCATGGAGCGACAGGAATTTGGTGGGAGGCCCTTTGACGGACTAAATCCTGCAGTTAGTTACTCTGTATCTCTGTTTCTCTCTACTTTGCCCATGCCGGGGAGAGATGTTGATACCGTGTGACTTTGCTCTGTGCTTCCAGTCAGATTCCAAGCCAAACTGTCCACAGAAAAGAGGATGCTTCTGTCCAACCCTGCAGTCAACCTAAGCAGGAGGAACTTGGCATGCGAGTGTGGGTGCCTATGGGGTCACCTTGCCACCATTTTCCCCTACGACCTTGCCGCACCTCTGCTCGTAGTTTCTCCCTCAGGTACAACAGCTGCTCACTTTTATATCTTATTAAAGATGGTTTTTGGTGTATTCCTTTGTGTGAAACCATTTGCCAAGTTTGCAATCTTTTCTACTTTACCCTTGGTCCTACACACACCCTTGGTCCATCCACATACACTTGCTCTTATGTAAGATGATGAACTTCGTACCTAAGGCAAATAACAGACTTAAAAAAATACTCTCAGGAAATGATTTTAGGTTTAATATTCAATTTAAATGTCCTCCATCCATTATCCAAAGGTTTTAATTTTTTTCTTTCTTTTTTTTTAAGGATGGAGGATGCAGGGGGAAGTGGGTTGCTAAAAAAACAATAAGGTTGCTGAAAATGATTCCATGTAGCTTTAAACTGTGACCATTCTATCCTCTGGTGTTTTAACAATGCTTTTCCATCTTCCAGGACATCTGTGGCTGTGTTTAAGTTCATAAGGACCTATGACATTTTGCACCATTTTGAAACCCATGACCATGTGTTTTTTGAGGCGATATGCCTCCACAAATTTAGCTTCAGAGAGGGGTCCACCCAAGTGAGCAGATATTTGTAAATGTAAGTAAACAGTGCAGTAAAAAAAAAAAAATCCAGATTTCTCTAAAGAATTCTAGAACCCTTTGGTTAGCTTCTTATAATCTATGTGAATCTCATATAGTTTCCTGACTTTGCTTTTGAACACCAGCAGTAAGTTTTGGTTTTCTAATAGTGAGATATTGAGAGTATTTGGCTGTCCTCTCCTCCCAAATCTGGGAGTTTTGTCCAGCAGATGTTTCCAGTTGTGTTACTGGTGTTGAGTTGTGCGTGGGGTATGATGATGTAGAAACCCAGAGAATAGTTTGGGACCATGACAAACATTGTTGCTTGTTGCTTACTACAGGCCAAATTTGAACTCATGCTTCCAAAGATTCAGACGTTAGCACGTTTGCTCTTCCTGGAAAATCTAGACTCCAGAATAATAAATCACTCTCAAAAGAAAATGAAGTCATTTTTGTACATCACTTCATTACTACATGAGCCCACTCTCTTTTAAAAGTGGAAAGATGCTTAATGTATTAATTCTCCAAAACTCAGGAACCAAGTTCCTCTTGCAGACTGAAGAAAATATGTCCTAATGAGGCAATATCTTAAAAACACTGTCAGTGTAAAATCCACAGTCAAGAGACCTGGTAACGCATCCAGTATCTACAGGGAAGATGAAAAAAATGTTGAGCCAAATGGTCTCATATTTCTTCTGGGGTTTTCCGCTTTCCTGGTGTGGATGGGAGCTTGAGGTTTTATCATAAAGGGATAAAATGGCAAGAAATCATTTACTGGCCTGCAGTCATGGAGAAAAGACATTCACATCTGTTTCTGGTATTCTGTTGAAGAATCTCTCCAGTTGATAATTTGGATTGGAAGCAAACTGGTTTGTTTTCATAGGTCCTTTTCTTCCAAGCTCAGATAAAACAAACCTATCCTGTGGGTCCAAGGGTTTGCATTCTAAATTCTTGGTTTACGTGGCACAAAATCCCTCTATTATATTGCTAACACATTATCCATCTTAAAGAGAACAAAACTAGCTGAGTTTTAGCAGGATTTATATTACATAAGCTTGCGTGACTGACAACACATTGTGTGTGTGTGTATGTGAAATTAGAATTCTTATGGATTTTAAATGTAATTCTGTCTTTCAATTTATATTTGCTTTAAAATAGCTTGCACCTGTAATAGTTACTGTGACTTCTTGCTTGGAAGACTACTCCAAAATTAACCTAGCAAGGAAAAAGTAAGGATGTTACCAAGTGATTAAAGGTGATGGTAAAGTTTCTTGTGATAAGGTGGGTGGCCTTTTCCTTGCTCGACTTCTGTTAGTTGAAGAATATGGAGTATTTTTTTTTCTTTTTAAATCAATCAGTAAGGGATGTAGAGAACACCATATATAGACAAGTTTTTAAGCTGAACCTTTTTTTTTTTTTTTTTTTTGCGGTACGCGGGCCTCTCACTGCTGTGGCCTCTCCCGTTGCGGAGCACAGGCTCCGGACGCGCAGGCTCAGCGGCCATGGCCCACGGGCCCAGCCGCTCCGCGGCACGTGGGATCCTCCCGGACCGGGGCACGAACCCGTGTCCCCTGCATCGGCAGGCGGACTCCCAACCACTGCGCCACCAGGGAAGCCCTAAGCTGAACTTTTTAAGGTCAAGGAAGTCCCTTTTCTTCACAGAGTATAAAATACACGAAAAGAGGACAAACACAGAAGTAAATAAAGAAAAAGTGAAAAAAGGATGTGAATGCATAAACAAAGAAAACCACATAAACACAGAAAAACACGTATACCCGTGTTGAATACGGCTGTTTATTAGGTTTGGTGATAGGCTAAAATGACCGGATCCAAGTAGAAGCAAACTAGGAAGATGATAGGAAGTTATTAGAAAAAAAGAAACATCTGTGTCACAGAAAGAGAGAGCAATATCTTAGATGAAAGATGCTTTAATAAGTACCTAATTAATCAGAAAAATTACTTGCCCTTAATTTCACTTTATTTCTGCTGGAATTCTGCTATAGTTTTCTCCTGAAACAAGTGTAGAATATGTTCCGAAATTATAATGAAATTAAGTGAAACTCTCCAATATGGCTTTGGTTCTTTCAATTAGATTTTTTAAAAAGAGATTCAAATTGGGTTAATGACTATTTTTTTGAAGTGACGGAACTTTTTAAAATATTTACAAAGGTAATTTTTAGGGAGTTATGAGACTTAAAAATGTGAAATTGTTTTAGAAAAGATGTTGTCTCTGTCTTTTCCTAAGGCACAGCAATATAAACAAGTAGCAGATTTCCTGTAAAGCCTAATGAGACATAAACACAGATAGTAAAAGAGAAATGAACACCAGAACACAGTGTTTAAAAAAATTTTGAAACTGGTGACATTCATAGATTTATTGAGACATATTGTTTGGATTTTCTAGTTAAAAAGCAATGTTAAACTGCCTCAGCCAGAAGCAACCTGGTTGACGGACTCCATTTTGAAGTTGGTTGCCATATCATCAGCTGTGTGCCGCCTCAGTCTGAGCTGTCCCCATAACCTCTCTCTTTCCTGTATTACATATCTCAGTGGAATGCATTCTTTTTTCTGTTGCAAGAATTCACCCTCCATTGGAAATAAATAATTTTGCTTTTAGATCTCTTAAACTTTGGAGTCTAAAGAACTGAAAAGATACAAAACCAGTTTAAAAAAATAAGGATATGATTTTTATATAGCCTTTTGACAAAAGCCTACCTCTGGGCAGAACTTATCAATTCTACTTTTTGTAAAATAAATAAATAAATAAATGAAATAATTTTTTTTTTTTAAAAACCAACAAACTAACCAACTAATGCCTAAATGGACCAAAGGGTTATACAATGATTTAAAACCCAACATTTCTGGGTTGAAATAAAAGCAGTTGGTGCTTTAAACAAATTTTATATTTCTGCCTTTTCCCACTCCCTGTCCTCAGCTCATATGAATTATTTTATTATTTAATATGCTTTAAAAGTTGGTTATTGAGTCTGGAACCTTGACTGATTATTTTTCATCACTTGGCATTTCAGAGAAAGAGGCAAATCATAGACAACAAGCTGACATCAGGAATTTATTAGATAAAAATGACAAATTCAAAATATTCCCTGGATTTAGTAAAATCATAGCATGCAAGGACTGGAAGTAATCACAAAAGCAGAGAATCTCCCCTGAAGTGAACAGGCTTTGTAGTTGGACAAACTTGGGTGAAAATTCCAACTCCACCACTCACTTGCTGTGTAGCCACCTTTTAGTTATTTAATCTACTACTTTAAAAGTATACAAACGTGATTAGAGATTTGTAAATAAAATCAAAACATTACAGATTTTTTAGAAATAGGAAGGACTTTGGACAGCAAATAGATACTCTGAAGTCTCAAGTTATAGGTTTATCTCTGTGTTGCCTTGACCTGAGGAGGAGAGGAATTAAGTAGGGAGAGGATCTTCACTGTCTGCAAGGCTGAGACCCAAGAGTTACATCCAGGTGGACCCCACCTTCCTCAAGTTCAATCATAAGGTCCCTTACAGAGGAAGGGATCCACTGTGAAAGCCACAGTGTGTGTGCTTTATCTTCTGAAAATGATATTATAATTTAAAAACATATGAGATATATGATAAAACTATGTTAAAACAAAACTGTCCCCAGATCCATCATTTTTGTTATTAGAAGTGGCATTGCAATAGTTACTAATAAAACAATTTCAAAAGGTCAAAAACTCAGAGGGAGGGTAATTGTCAGTGTTCAGACAGGTCATACTCTTCCAAATTTTTTCTGCTCTTAGGTATAAAATTTAATGCTGAAATTCTTAAATTTATAAAATATTTATTACAATTATGCTCTTATATTTCAAAAATAGAAAATATTATGTAAATTAGAGGACATTTTTAAAAGAACTTAAGAAAGCCTAAGGAAGAGACTACTTGTGCTTTTTTATTCTTTACTTTTTCTCCAGAGTGGTATCCATAAAAGACAGTAAGCGGTATTTCCATCATTTCTTCAATTACCGTGGTACAGTAATACTTATCAAATTTTTAAAATTATTTTAAAGCTTTGGACATTTGTTTCAAAATGATGCATTGAAGCGAATTTGCCATGGAATAAGCCTATTTGCTTCAGCATTATTTTACTTGCAGTCAAGCAGTCCTTGGCACATTGGGAAGAATAAAAGCTATGGGGTCATGCAGACCTCAGCTTGTGGTCCAGCTGCTTCCCTCCCTGGTTATGGGAGTTTAGGCAAGTTGTTTAACTTCAAATACTGGCTTTGAACATCAGTATTTCTATCTGTAAAATGGGAATAAGTAGAAAGTTAGGGTGTTATGAGGAGGATTATTTTAAGTTCAGTGTCTGGCTTTTGATATATGCAGAATTTTTTTTAATTGTGTAAAAAATTTTATCCACTCACTATTTTTTATGGAGTGCATAAGAGGTGGTCAACAAATATGCCAAAATTCTAACACATAAGGATGTAATTTCAAAGTCAAACAAATGTCTCTAAAGGGCGTCTCTATCGCAATAGGTTTTAAACATATAAGAATATTAAAGTAAAAAAAAATTTCCTCCAAAGTTATTTTGAAAAGCTTTCTCTCATGCTCTAGATTTCTAAGAGAACTGAACACAATGGATGATTCGTATTCCTATAAATAGAGCAGATTGTAGTAATGCAGAATTTCAAAATTGACTTAGAGAACTCCTGCACATTTAGAAGAGATACACTTTTCCTTCCTGTCTGAGGTCAGTTGTTTCATATTTTTATTACTTTTCCCCTGTCAAGACCAAGGGTACATTTTAACCATTAAAAAGCATATCTCTAGGAGGTATGTATAGCTGATTCACTTTGTTATAAAGCAGAAACTAACACACCATTGTAAAGCAATTATACTCCAATAAAGATGTTAAAAAAAAGAAAAAAACTAAAGAAAAAATGAAGAACACCTGAGAAATAAATAAAATAAAAAGCATAAAACATCAAATTAAAAAAAGGTAGTAAGGGCTTCCCTGGTGGCGCAGTGGTTGAGAATCTGCCTGCTAATGCAGGGGACACGGGTTCAAGCCCTGGTCTGGGAGGATCCCACATGCCGCGGAGCAACTAAGCCCGTGAGCCACAACTACTGAGCCTGTGCGTCTGGAGCCTGTGCTCCGCAACAAGAGGCCGTGATAGTGAGAGGCCCGCGCACTGCGATGAAGAGTGGCCCCCACTTGCCACAACTAGAGAAAGCCCTCGCACAGAAATGAGGACCCAACACAGCCCAAAATAAATAAATAAATTTTTAAAAATGTAGTAAAACTACCATGAATATTGTTGAAGTTTATAACCTGAGTCACTCAGAAGAGTGAAGATGGGTTTTGAAAGTTAAAAAAAGTGGTATTACGAATCCAAAATATTTGGGAAGTGTTCCAGATTATGAAATATTCATGTATTATAAAAATATACGTGAGGCATGAAACAATTTTTGAAAATGACTGCACACAAAAATACATGTAAAGTGAATCAGTACTGCTCTTCTTACTGACAGATACATTTATTGGTTCACATGAGCAATGTGCACCTCCTTCACCAGGGGAGAAACTTTCTTTGCGACTTTGTAGAGGTAAGTGATGCTTCCGTGGTGGCAGCCTCTCTAATGAATGAGATGGGGTTCTCTTTGGGGGGCCTGCAGTACAGTAATTTTTTATCCCTAATTAGAGTACAGGGAGGGTCCTGGGCAATATCACTTTTTATAGTTCTTTTAAAATGTTTGACTCATAAGTAAATTAGCCTGTGGCAGAAAAAGCCCCACCCTTCTCATTCTTCCCGTAAAGATAACGGTGGTAATAATAATCACAGTAATAATGAGGAGGGAGAGAAGAAGAAAGGAGGAGAAAGAGAAGGAGGAAGAGATGGCCAAGGGTCAGCCTATGCACTCACTGTCAAGGGTCATCTTGAGGATAAAATCTCAAGATTGATGCTGTATGAGAATTGCCTGGGAGCTATATTTTTGAAAGGCAGATTTCTGGGTTCCACCCCCAGATATTCTGATTCAGCGTGTCTGAAGCAAGGCCTAGGAATCTTCAGCTAAAGTGTAAGTTCCCAGGTCTGTTGACAGCCCCTTGAGAAATGCCGCTCTGTGTGTTTTAGGAATGAAAGAGTGTCTCTGGTCAGCTCTTGGAAGCAGCGACTGGCAGCTGTCTATGGTTCTGGCTCTGCTCACCTTGTCACCATGGACCACCTGGCCATCCTACAACTCGTTCCCTATGTGGCATCCATGCAAGGGTGGGTGTGGAGTGGTCCACGCACTCCCTTGTTGCCACTCTTGAATTTTTACTCCTTTGTCACACAATGCTAATGTAGGAGCAGTCTCAGACTTCAGTGAAGGTCTGGGGTCCCAAAACAGTTGTAGGTGCAGAGTGACGAATTTGTGGCTCTTCGGCGCATGCGCACACACCACAGCCACCACGCAAGCTCAAGCACACACGGCTCACAAAGAAACATGTTAATTCATACAGACGTCACAGTCTAGACTCTAGATCCCAAGTAAGAAAAAAATTCCGTAAGTAATATGATCTGCACAAGATGGCAGTCCACAGTAAAAATGACACATGGGGACTTACCGATAGGGTAATACGAGTCACCTCTTAGATTAGGCTTTTTTAGGGGCCAATCAGCATTGGAAGTTCACAAGAAATGGCACTCATTACCTAGCCATCTGCTCACAGAGACTAACACACAAATCCAGGGGAAACTAAAATTATCCATCACGGCACATTTCTGGGTTTGTTGTGAGTTGGAGGAGATGCAATATGAAGACTTGTGATCTTCCCAGAGAAAGCAGTCCCCCAGGGGTTGAAGTCTGGTTGGAGGTGTTTAGTTTATACTTCCAGTGCTAGTTATAAACATTTTACATTTCTTTATCATTTTAAATTTTATTATTTTTGTTGTCTTACTAGTATTTTTAAATCAATGTGCAGTAAAATTGAACTTTATTTTCGGTGTAGAGCTCTATGAATTTTAACATATGTATAGATTTGTGTAATCATTAGCTGAATCAGGATACAGAGCAGTTTCATCACCCCAAAAATCTACCTCATGCTAAGGCTTTATAGTCACACCCTCCTCCTAACCCAATCCCAAGCACCACTGATCTATTCTCTGTCATATAGTTTCGTCATTTTGAAAATGTCATATGAATGGAATGATGCAGTATGTACTCTTTTGAGACTGGCTCTTTCACTCACATAATGCCTTTGAGATTCATCCAAATTTTTGAAGGGATCAGTAGTTTGCTTTTTTACAGCTGAATAGTATTCCATTATGGACATACCACTGTTTATCCATTCATCCATGAAGGATATTTTGATCATTTTCACATTTTAGCTGTTATGAATAGAGTTGCTACAAATATTCCTGTATAGGTTTTTGTTTGAATGTGGGTTTTAGGGAAATACATGAGAATAGGATTGCGAGGTCATCTTAGAAGCATATGTTTAAATGTATAAGAAACTGCCAAACTGTTTGCCACAATGACTGTACCATTTTGCAATTTCACCAGCAAGGTATGAGAGTTCCATACTCTCCTTGTCACCGCTAGGTATTGTCAGTATTCTTTTTTTATTTTTTTTAAACATCTTTATTGGAGTATAATTGCTTTACAATGGTGTGTTAGTTTCTGCTTTATAACAAAGTGAATCAGCTACACGTATACATATATCCTCATATCTCCTCCCTTTTGCGTCTCCCTCCAACCCTCCCTATCGCACCCCTCTAGGTGGTCACAAAGCACCGAGCTGATCTCCCTGAGTATTCTTTACTTTAGCCATTTTGATAGGTATATAATGATACCTCATCATCATTTTAATCTGCATTTCCCTAGTGACGGTAGATACAGTTCTTCTATAATATTTTTGAATATACCTTTCATTGCAAATATTGCATTGTCCATTTCAGGGATACCACTCAAGAATGAGTGAGGCACTGGTCACAGAAGGATGAATAAGACACAGCTCCTGTCCTGGGGAAACTCACAGTATGGTGGTAAGTACAAATGCTGATCATGATGACATATAGATATGTACACAATATAAATTAAAAACAAAATTATTAGAAGATGACTACATAATTCTAAAGTTTTTTCTATAGAGTTAAAATATATTGACCCTTCTCTCTGTTGTCCACACATATGTGTAATTATTATTATTTATAGATAATTGAAAATGAGAGAGAGAGAGAGAGAGAGAGAGAGAGAGAGAGAGAGAGAGAGAGAGAGAGAATTTTCCCCCAAGTTTAAAAAGCACATGGAATTAATTTTCATTAAATTATAAATTATTTGCAAATAATTTTAGGAAAAATTCTATTGAATATAAAACCTCAACCATTAAAATTGGCTTAGTTTTAAGCCCAAAAGAAATAGACTCATTTTAAAAGATACCAACCATGTCCAAGCCATGTGACCTAATGCCAATCAGTGTCTGAGAGCTGTTTTGTTGTGTATAAAAAGAGAAAAATGAAAATATTAGAAACATTGCTGTCACCTGTCTATACAAGAATATCTTGACTTACGAACACTATGTTAGAATCACAACGTATATATATCACATACACATACAGGTATTTCCATGTATATACCCCAGCTAAGGGCTCACTTTCCCAATGGTGTCCCAATGGTGACTCCTGTGATACTTCTTCTCTACCTGCCATTCTTCCTCTCATATCTCCTCTTCCTCTTGGCCTGTTAACCTTGCCATGGACTCTATTGATCACTGCCAGCCCTGCCCCAGAAATAGGCCCATGACCAAGGTTGACCCCACTAATAACACTCTCAGGTTTCTGCCCTGGACTCAGTACTGTTCCTTTTTGTCCAGCCCCTGTTGTGCCTTACTTTGAAAGCTTGGGAAAGATATTTAAAATATGGGAAATAACAATAGAAAAGTAGAGGGAAGGGAAGGAGAAATCTCAGGCCACTACCTATTATTATCATTTCTTCCCCTTATCCTGTTTCTCAACTTGTAAGTTTTGCCCCTTATCACTCCTCTTTCCCCATCAGAATACCTAACCTGACTCTGCACCCCACAGCTCTCATCAGAACACCAATCCTGACTCTTATCACAATGCAGTGTTACTTATCTGCGTAATGCGCAGTGGTGGATAGTGTTGACTTGGAGTGGTGGTAGGATATGGGAATGGATGAAAACAAGAAAGAAAAAACATAAGAGGAAGAAAAGCTCATTCTTTCATAATCTCCTCGGATTTGTTTCAATTTATATATTTTACTAATTCTTTCAGACCCTACCTCCGTTCTTCTCTAGACTTATAGAGATTAACAGTCCCACGTTCACAGCTTGTAAACCAGCTACCCAAGCCTTCTTGTTCTAAATTGTATGTCCCTAGATATCATTTATCACTACATCCTGAACATCTAAAAGAATGCCTGGCATGTGACTGCTTGGTGGACAACTGAATGAGCCAAGACTTGAGATTCCTGAGTACTTACTTTACCTGCCTACCAAGAGTATATGACCACACTGTGGGACTGATGTCTGGGTGGGTTGTCCCTGAAATCCTCAATTGGAGTTATGATGCCGTTTGTCCAGAGAAATCTTATGGTTCTTGGAAGACATGCTTTGAAAAGAGCAGACTTACTCAAGACATGTAAGATCAATGCTGTTGAGACTGAGATTACAAGAACTCATAGGATGGTGATAGTGATGGTGACCAACAGCTTCTGCTGTTGATGAATTCTCTGCCAAGACAAAATTGTTTATCAGGCAAAGTTAATTTTGGGGGGAATTTTACGCTCTTCCATTTCCATTCCATGATGCTCTTTGACACAGTTGGTGAGGCCTCATGCCAAAGAATCTCCTTATCTTCTCTTCTGCCCATCAGCATCTTAGCAATATTCATCCTACGATCTCAGAGCTCATATTCTCAGGTTTCACTGAAGCCAGAGTCTAGTAGGAAACAATGCTTTGTTCATGTGTTCCAGAAACTATTCTGCCTAAGGTCATTAATGACCTTCTATAAGATCAGAATCATTTTAAGTTATTTATCAAGCCTTTATTTTTTTAACTAAGGTATAATTTACCTACAGTGAAGTGTACAGATCTTAAGTAAATAGCTGGATCAAACTGGGTACATCAAGAGTAACCTGTATCCTATTTCCATCACTCCAGAAAGTTCCATCATGCCCCTTTCAGTCAATCTCCCTTGCAGGGGGAGACAAGGTTATTTACTATTATTATTGTTGTTGTTATTATCATTGATTATTTTCTATTATGCGTTTTAGAACTTCTTATAAATGGAATCATATACTACACATAGTTTTTGTGTCTGACTTCTTTTACTCAGTATTCTATATCTGAGATTTAATATTCATTGAATACTCAGTAGTCTGTTCTTTTTTGTTACTAAGTAATATTCCATAATATGAATATTCCCTAGTTTGTTTATTGATTCTCCTGTTGAGGGATACCTGGCTATAAAGTTTTTGACAGTTATGAATAAAATTGTTATGAAAATTTATTCAGAAGGTTTTCTATCGACACATGTGTTCATTTTTCTTCATAAACAACTAGGAGTGGAATGCTGGTTCACAGGATAGATGTATGTTTTACTGCTCAGGAAACTGGCAACCAATTTTACAAAAATGTTAAAGTTTTACAATTTTACAAAAAATGTTAAAGTTTTAACATTTTACTCCCATATCAGCAGTATAAAAGAGTTCCAGATGATCTGCATCTTCACTAGAATTTAGTACTGTCAGTCTTTTAAACTTGCTATTCCTTGATGTAAAATGCTTTTGTCATTTTAATTTACAGCTTTCTGACAAATAATGATGCTGAACCCATTTTCATACACTTATTAGATATATGTATTTCTTTTTTGCTGTCTTTCCTTTTGTTCTTTTTTCTTTTTTAAAAAAAGCCTATTTTTTCCTCACTTTTAAAAAAATAGGGTTTTTTTTTGGTCTTTTTATTATTGATTTTAGGAGTTCTTTATATATGATGGATACAGGTCTTGTCAGATGTGTATTGGGAATATTTTCTCCCACTCAGTGATTTTTGTGGTTTCATTTAATAACCAAAAGTCTTAAATTATGATGAAGTCCAATTTAACAACTTTATTTTGTATATTTAGTGCTTTTCATATCTTTTCTAAGAAATTATCATTGATCCCCAAAGCTGTGAAATAAACTCCTTTACAGTTCTAGCTCTTACATTTAAGTTTATGATCCACTTTGAATTAATTTTGTGTATGATGTGAGAAAGGGATACATTTATTTTTTCCATATAAATATCCAGTTGTTTCAGCACCATTTATTGAAAAATTTGCTTTTCCAGATTGAATTGCTTTGATATTCTTGCGAAAAATAATTTCACCCAAAAAGTATTGTATACTTTTCTGTGTCCTCCATTCTGTTTTAATGGCCTACTTGTCTGTTCTTTTACCAACACCACACTCTCTTGATTACTGCAGCTTTATACTAGGTCTAAAAATCATGAAGTATAGATCTTCTGACTCTATTCTTTTTCAATATTGTTTTGTGAATTCTAGTTACTTTGCAGTTGTATATTAAATTCAAGTTGACACTTTCTAAAATAAAAAGTGTCTACTTGGATTTTGATTGGGATTGCATGAGATCTATAGGTCAATCTATAGGGGGAATTGCATCTTAACAATACTGACTCTTCCATTCCATGAACATGGTATATATTATGGATTGAATTGTGTCCCCTCAAAATATATATTGGAGTCCTAACCCCCAGCACCTCAGAATATAAAGTTATTTGGGAACAGGGTCATTGCAGATGTAATTAATTAGGATGAGATCATACTGGAGTAGAGAGATTCCTTAATCTAATATACATCTGGTGTCCTTATAAGAAGAGACAGACATGTGAGGTGCTGTGTGATGACAGAGGGAGAGAATGAAGTGCTGCTGCTACAAGCCAAGGATTGTTGGCAACCCCCTAGAAGTTATAGGGAGGGAGACTGCTCTGTGATCTTTACACCATCTTGAAACCAAAAGACCATTTCTAAACTCTCTAAATCTGGAAAAACATTCCACCTAGGTGGAAAACTTAGAGGTCATCCAAAAAGATAAGCATTAAAGATCTTTTTATTTGGGGGCAAATATTTTAGCAAACAATAATTTTGTTCCATGAGCACTTCTAAGGTATGAATGTAAATTGATCAAAGTACTTTATAACCTGGAGAAAATCAAGATATTATAATAATGTTCAGCATATAAAATTTGCTTTATAATTATATGTATATAAATATTATATAATAGCATGTTAATGAATGCAAATTAATCATTTCTTTCCAAGGTATAATGCATAAGACAGCTTATAAAATAAAAATTCTAAATTTAAAGATTTTATATATTAATGATGATGAGAATTTAAGCCCTTATTTCCATAAAGAATAAATGAGACTAAGCTAATTGATGCCTGATCTACTCTCAGTTTATTTTTTCTAGTGCTTTCTTTGGTGTCTTTTAATCAACATACTCCTATTATTTGACCTTTTAATTCCTTCCTTTCTGATAGCTTAGCTTGCCATTTGGTAGTACCTTCATTCAACTTTCTTTTCATGTAGATTCTGTCATATGACATTTATCTATCATGATCATTTACTACTCATTGAGTGCTTACTGTTTAGAACAATACAGCCCAGAGGTAATAATGATGATAATAATAGCAACTTTATTTCTTGAATGTTGACTGTGTAATAGCTACTGCACTAAGTACTTCACATGTGACATCTGATTGAAATCTCACACAGGTTCTTCACCTATGACTGCAAAGGAACCTAAGGCTAAGAGGGTTTAAATGACTTGCCTAAAGTTATAGAGACAATAATGGCAGAAAAAGATTTGAACCTGAATCTTTTTGACTCCAGAGCCTTGCATATAGCAGATGTTTAATAATTTTTTTTATTTCTCATTACTTTTTCTTTCTTTATCATCTAAGTTCCATTTTAGGTCAAAATGTCTGTAATCATGTTCATATACTTTTCAATTTTGTGTTTTCTTCCTGGACAGATTTCATTCCAAGAAGCATATATATCTGACAAAATTTCAAGTGAAACACTTTTGTGAACAATCATGCTAACAAAACTTCAAGTTATACCCTAGATTATCTTTCCAATTCTTCAAGGGATAAGACTTAATCCTCTAGGCTAAAATTACACATGTATGAAAAAGCTCATGGGTGGCTCTTAGGGCAAAGTTTCTTGGTTAAAATAATAGCCATATTGTTTTCAATACACTTTCATTTATATTCTCTCTTCTCTTACAACCATACTGTGTAATGATTGAAGAGATTAAACAGCCTGTACAGGAGCAGGGAGTAGTAAGTGACAGATCCAAGAGGGGACCTCAGGTCTTCCTACTTGTGTCCTAGTTTCCAGTTCTTTCCAGTGCGTCATCATCACTGTGCTCCCAAGGCTCATGTTGGGCACATTGATTTGTCTGCTTTGAATCATCTCAGAGCCCAGAGATAAAAACCCATTTTGAAATGAAAAAAACTACTTTACTCATGTAATAATTCATCTCCATCTTCTTTTTGATGAAAAATACATGCTTAGTCTATGTTCTATGCTAGTTCCAAACAGCACCAAAAGTGTGTCCAATATATATGTCGTGCTGACTATTATTTTCAAACTTAAAGGATATATTTGGTATGTTTGATATCAATGTTCTCAGTGTTCCACAGACTCTTGCAGAGCTTATATTACTCTGTATACTTCCCTCCACATAAGGCAGACATTCCTTAGGGGAAATGAGAGGGAGGGGGCACTTTTCCATACTCTCTGGAAATAATAGGTACAATTGCCTGTGAAACATACTTTATCAAACAGTGCTGGACTAAGGTGAAAGCACATTTTGCTTACAGTTAAATTTCTGGTTCAGTGCTTTCTACAAACTAATTCATAATGGAAAACAAATGTGTTTTAAATGGAAAACAAAGGGGAAGTTACAAACTCTTCTCCTAATTAAAGAATGGTTATCAAACATGTGGTGTTTTTCATTGTAAATAAATCTAGAAGATACCTTACTGAGTTGCATTTGTTTAGCCCTACAGATCTTGGGCGAATTTGTGACAGATAACGAAAAATTATGTATATGACTAAAGCGAGACACTAACTTTTTTTTTCTTTTTACACAATGATAATCATGATCTTTTCTCATTAACATTCCTACAAACTTCAAACATACAGTGAGATTCTGTTCCACTTCATCAGAGTTTTTCTACACATGGAAAGGTCTTTGAAGTTAATTGGAGCCCTCCATGTTGAAGCAAGATGAGGGTAAATGCGGAAGCCAGCCCTGGCATCCACCATGGAACTTGTGATAACCTCCATTGGAGAACCAGACCATTCTAACCACTGTAGAGAGAGCCCTGCACGCAGGTGAGGCTTGATGGACAATGCATTACAAAGACAACAGAGCAGTCAGCTGCTGTAGATGAGTACAATGGTCTAAATGTGGAAAGTAGATTTTTTGTTTCTCTTATGAGTCTAATATCACTGAATTTTTGACCTGGAAATAGAAAGAAATCAGAGGAATTTTATTCATAGATAACCTACTAAAGAAATAATATCCATTAGAAGAGTGGTTTAAAGCTATAAATTATTG
Source organism: Mesoplodon mirus (assembly GCF_964341445.2). Taxonomy (NCBI): domain Eukaryota; kingdom Metazoa; phylum Chordata; class Mammalia; order Artiodactyla; family Ziphiidae; genus Mesoplodon; species Mesoplodon mirus. The sequence continues at coordinate 10,608,145 of NC_138977.1, read as the reverse complement.
ATCAGCCCTTCTATCCATTTCTTAATTAAGTATTTGCTCAATTAAATATTATCACATGTTCCTTTGAGGAAAAGTTATAGCCTCTGACTACTTGAGTATCTTTCTGATTCTTTTGTTCTCTGCTTGTTGGTCAGTTGTTTGTTACATGGATGGATGCTGCCTCATAAAACAGGAAGGTTTCTTTCAGCTTGGGCAATTCACTCAATAATTCTTCAAAAATAATTTATTGAGCATGTAATATATTCTGAGCACTGTCTTAGTCACTGGGGATTCAATGGGGAACAAAGTAGAAACAATGCTTATAGTCTATCACCTTGAATGAAAAGTCAGTTAGTGGCTATATTCATTTATCTTATATTGGAGTATAGTTGACTTACAATGTTGTGTTAGTTTCAGGTGTACAGCAAAGTGATTTAGTTATACATATACATATATCTATTCTTTTTCAGATTCTTTTCCCATGTAGGTTATTACAGAATATTGAGCAGAGTTCCCTGTGCTATACAGTATGTCCTTGTTGATTATCTATTTTATAGTGACTATATTCTTAATCAGAAGTTATACTGGGGTAATTTTTAGTAACAAAAATGTTTTCTAACACTTGGTTTATTAAGGTCCAATTTATTTTTATTGTTAATTTATAATGCTCATTATTGTGAGGAATCTTTACTATTATCTCATTTAATTCTTTCAACAACCCTATAAGATAGGTGTCTTTCTTCATTTTTAGCTGCTTGAGAGATGGGAGTTTAAAGGGTTAAATATCTTGTCCAGGGTCAGATAGGGAGTGGAGAGTTCAAACCCAGGTCTGCCTCAGAAGTTTAAAAACAACAAGCTAAAAAGGTCTTTAAAATGAGAAGTGTAATTGGCACAAGATATCCAGAATCTTACTGCAACTGTGGCATGACTAAGAAATGCAGGGAAAAACTCTTTCTCAGAATCTCACTTTCTTCTTGACAATCAGTGACCCACACTTGACAGTGTGTGAAGAGATACGTAGCACCAATGTACACATTTTCTTTTCTTAAGCATTTAATGAAACATTGCATTGGAATCCATTTCTTTTTTGAATGTTTTGGGATGGGCATTGTATAAAATAGATGCTTAGCAGGATGCACGTAAGTAGATGCCACACTGGCACGTACCTTCCTCCCCGCATTGTCATGTGCTCTGCCCAGTTCTCTTCCCCAGCAGCTGGGTCTGCCCATCTCTTTCTCCACAATCCACATGGTCTCAACAATGGCGGCAAAGTGTCTTCATTCATGTGTTTAAATGTTAAGAGAGCTAAAATTTGTAAATGAGGTTGAAGAAAAACAATCCCATGCACGTGGTTCGGGATAGGAAGTTAGATTAAGCCATTGTCAAACTTATAAGACCATGGCAAGTTTCCTCGAGAGAGTTGCTAAGGGGAATCTACAATTCAAAATGATTTCATAAGAACTTATTCTGAAGACAGGTCCAAGATAGGACGATTCTCTGAGAACCCGGCCCATGTAAAATTCATATACTCTGTGTACAGTAGGGCAATATATTTAGAAAGTAAAAAAATATTTCTTTTAAGCGCCTATGCTTGAATTTTTTTCTCTGCTGTTACAAAGTTTACCTTTGAATAAATAGCACGTGGTTATAAGGTAATGCTGTTCTAAGGAAATTCATTTTAAATGTGAGCATGCTTTCTTTTTTTTTTATGTCTTTATTGGAGTATAATTGTTTTACAATGGTGTGTTAGTTTCTGCTTTATAACAAAGTGAATCAGTTATACATATACATATGTTCCCATATCGTGTAGGATAAGATCCATTTGAGCATCTACCTAACAAATAAATTTAAAAGACATAAATCTGCTTCTTTGTCCAATGAGCCCAAGACAAACTGCTATCTCCTGAGCACGTTATAAGTTTGATGGCATCATCATTTTATTTTCTGGAGGAAAAAATAGAATAATCTCTTTCCTAGGCTAATGGGATGTTCTGTTAAATGGACTATTCACAGTCACTCTGAAACCCATCCACTCTGTTCTGAAACCTCAAGCAAAATGATCTTTTCAACACAAAATCTGTCTGGTTCTCCAAGACTCAGTCAAATTTTACTCTCTTAATGTACAGGATAGGTATGTCCAGTAGCAGAAATCTCGGTTGGAATTTTACATATAACTGTTTCCTTATTTGATATTCTGTTTCCTCATTGTTCTTATTCTTAATTATTCTGAAACCTCTGTGAGTTGAGGCCAGTATGGTTTTGTTTTTTTACAGCTGATACCTAGCAGAATACATAGCATGTATTAGGAGTTTAATAAGTATCCACTGAATAAATGAATAAATTAGGACAAAGAAACTGATGAAATATGTTTGTTTTTTTCTAAGTTTAAAAGATTTCATAGCCTGGGAGCTATTAGAAAGAGTTACTGAGTACGTGTCAAGCATCATGCCACACACTTGCATACACCATCTAATTCAATCCTTACAACAGCAAGAATAAGTAGTTATTCTTGTTCCTATTTTACAGATGGGGAAATAGGTTAAGATAGGTCACACAGCTAGAACGCAGTAGAAGCACTCTTCCTGATAAGAGAGGCCTGTCTGGGTACTAAGACCATGCTGACTCCTGTGCAGTACCCTCTCTTACACATTGTTTGATCAAGAGGTGCCTGAGGGTTTTAAGAATATGAGAAAAAAATAATAATGTTGATTTAAAAATTAATACACCAATATCATATGATATTGCTTATATTTGGAATCTAAAATAATGATACAAACAAACCTATTTTCAAAGCAGAAGTAGACTCACAGACATAAGAAACAAACTTATGGTTACAAAAGGGGAAAGGGGTGGGGAGGGATAAATTAGGGGTTTGGGATTAACATATACACACTATTATATATAAAATAAGCAACAAGGACCTACAGTATAGCACAGGGAACTATATTCAATATCTTGTAATAATCTACAAGGGAAAGGAATCTGAAAAAGAATATATATATATATATATATATATATATATATATATATATATATATATATATATATATAACTGAATCACTTTGCTGTACACCTGAAACTAACACAACACTGTAAATCAACTATACTTCAATTTTTTTAAAAAAGGAAAAAAAATAAAGCATCAAGATTGAAACTGGTCCAGATAATTCAGGAGGCAGTATGATCACTAGACTGATGGCCAACCGAGTGAACTAAGGTTTGCCTTAATTGCTTCTCGATGATCATAATCTCCCACAGTTCATCCAGGGTCCCCCTTCACCTATCAGTCAGGGAAACACAACCGAGTTTCACTGAGACAGTTTCAGCCTATGTCTATTGTCTTGATGAGGTTATTAGTAGCACCCACTTTTGCTGTCAGAAGTGTTGTACTTTAGATGATGTATCTCCCCATCCCACCTTTCAGGGCTCTCATGGCCTCTTCTGCCTTCCCAGGATCCACTGTGGTTATGCTGCTTGGGACCGAAACTATAGTTCACTTGCTAGGAACTTTGTCTTTCCTCACACTCTTTATCAAAGTTACTTGCTCAAAAAAATCATTGCTATCAGGACTTACTCTCTACTGCCAATTATTCTATGCCATACTCTGCTTGACTTAAAGTTCCACCTCTCCTGGGTGACACAGGTATAATGTAAATGGAGCTTATTAGATACACAGATATTTTTAAAATCCAAAGTAAGTTGGCCCTTCTAATTATGCCAGGTTATATTGCCTGCCTGAATCTACTTTAACATGGAAGCTGCTTGGGACTTGTCTCCACTTTTCAGCAATTCTGAGTTTTCTGCTCCTGATACTAAAACTTCATAAGCCAATTTTCACTTATAAGGAAAAGGGCTACATTTCCTCTTCTCCAATATGGTTACTTGCTTGGAGTTCCTTCCGTTTTAGGCTTATTGTAATCTTGTAAAAGTCATAAGCAAATATTGGGTTGAAATTTGGTGAATCTAGTTACTTAGAATGAAGGGTTCGCCAAATGAGAAGTCAGATTTGCATGTCTCATTTGCTCCCCTTTCCCACCAACGCTATATGAGACTGAATGCTATGGCTGTTAACTTGAATCATTTAAAATTTAAAATTTAAATTTTAAATTACTCAAGTGAACGGGCTCCTATCACAAGTTCCTGTAACACAGCAACTCATCTGACCCATAAATCTTTTATCATTTTACTCAGTGTCTTTCAGAAAATATAAGGAAGACAATTAACTTGTTAGAATTTCAGAAATGTTTGGTCAGACTAAAAATGTGTTTATCATTTTAAAGAGAAGATTATGCATCCAGTGATACAGTTACTTTTCCCAAGAGATAATATTGTTGTATGGGATAAAACAGTAATGAGTCTATACTTGAAAAACATTAATTTGAAAAATATAACCAATATTCTCTGTCACTTCAAAGGACCTGTCATTTTTCTTATTGAAAATTTTGTAGTTATCATAACAAATAACAATGATCCAAAAGAATCATTTTTCTCATAAATTTATTAGTATTTTCTCTTCCTTTCCCCAGGACGAATTTGAGGAGTTTTAAAATTAGATTAACACCTTTTAACTGAAGTCACTTTTCAAAATGGAGTTTAAAATTCTTCCTTTTTTGTTAAATCCAACTATGCTTTTTTAAAAAACAAACAAGGCCAAAAGTTATCTGCTCAGGCTTCTCTGCACTGATAAGATGGGTCAGAAACAAGTGCAAATAAGAGGAACATACAGGAGAGAGAGAAGTAGGTTAAAAAGGTAGCATAAGCCCTCCTACTACTAAAATTTCAGAAGTGTGCCCCTCACTGTTTTTAAAAAATTTTTTAAATTAATTAATTAATTAATTAATTTTTGGCTGCGTTGGGTCTTCGTTTCTGTGCTAGGGCTTTCTCTAGTTGCGGCAAGTGGGGACTGCTCTTCATCACAGTGCGCGGGCCTCTCACTGTTGCGGCCTCTCTTGTTGCGGAGCACAAGCTCCAGACGCGCAGGCTCAGTAGTTGTGGCTCACAGGCCTAGTTGCTCCGCGGCATGTGGGATCTTCCCAGACCAGGGCTCGAACCCGTGTCCCCTGCATTGGCAGGCAGACTCTCAACCACTGCACCACCAGGGAAGCCCTTTTTAAATTTTTATTGGAGTGTAGTTGATTTACAATGTTGTGTTAGTTTCAGGTGTACAGCAAAGTGAATCAGTTATACATATATCCACTCTTTTTTTTTTTATATTCTTTTCCTATATAGGCCATTACAGAGTATTGAGTGGAGTTCCCTGTGCTATACAGCAGGTTCTTATTAGTTATCTATTTTATATATAGCAGTGTGTATATGTCCATCCCAATATCCCAATTTATCCCTCCCCTCCCTTATCCCCTGCTAACCATAAGTTTGTTTTCTACATCCTTGTCTCTATTGCAAGATCAATTAAGAATTGGTATAATCTAGGTCAGCGGTTTTCCAACATCACCCAAATCACCTAGGAACTTGTGAGAAATACAAATTTCCAGACCCTGTCCTAGACCAACTGAGTCAGAAACTCTGGTGCTGGGGCTTAGCAACCTGTTCTATAACAAGCACTCAGGTGATTCTGATGCACCTAAAGCTTGAGGATTGTCGTTTCAGAGTAAACCTTCCAAGCTAAGTACTGCAGCCAAGGTACAGGAGACCATAAAAAATAGCTGTTATTCTCAAATAACTTAGAATCTAGTTGGAGAAAAATGCTATTTGGGTGGAACGGTCACTCATGATTCTAGCACAGCTAAATGCTACCCCCAGGATGCACAGGTCCAGAGACAGAGAGATCCTGTCTGGCTGGGTGATGAGAAAGGTAAGATCTGACGTGGGGTTTTTGTGGCTGAGACCCCTAGCTGTTCACAGAAGCCCTGCTTCCTTTCTTTCTTGGCTCATAGCAAGGCTATATGCCCAGCTTCCTTTACTGTTACATGTGGCCAAGAGACTAATTTTTCTCAATGAAATATGAGCAGCAGTGATATGTGCTGTTTCTGAGCCATGGTTTTTCAGAAGTGGGTATTTTCTGTCTTTGAGCTCTCTGTCATTCTGCAGGCTGCAAGGAAGTGGAAATGTCAAGACTCTAGGAATAGTGAAATCCCAAGATGGAAGAAGTTTGGTTTCCTGATTTATTACATCAGAGAAACATCTTTGGACTATTAAGCGAATAAGAAGTTAACTTCTATGGAGTTTTATCAATTATATCTTTTTTGTCTATTTATATAGAAGGTTAGTGTGCCCTAAAAGATAGGATTATACTGTAATACTAGAAATAAAAGAAGATGTTATTTCACTGAGGGAGAAAATATTAGTAGATTTATGGAGATATCACCAGAGGGTAGCAACAGTCATAAGTGGCTGTAGCATCAGTGTGTGTCTATGTGGACAAGTTGACTGGGTTTAGAGGATGGGGCAGGTAGGATTGAGTAGATCCTGGGATATTGTATAAATTAGGATGCTTTGGTTGCAACAGACAGAGGACTGAAACTGTTTTTTTTAAAAAGGCCATTTATTATCTAATGAAACAAGAAGTTCTGAGGAGTTAGGCTCTGGGCACCTTCTCTGAGGCTTTGTACTATGAAGTCCCTTGTCTCTTTTCTCTTCCATGTGTTGACTTCATCCTCAGGTTTGAAACAAGAGGCTGCAGCCTTTCCAGATGAAATATCCAGATCTAACAACATCCTGGGGGGAAAATAGTCATTTTCCCCATGATCATGAAGTGAGGGAAATTTTCCAGGAATCATGTTCCCATATATACAGACATCCCATTAGGATGCCCATGCCATGTGCTCCTTCCTAAAGCAGTCATTGGCCAAAGGAAATGAGATGACTATACATGGCTTAGATCACTGGTTCTTAATCTTGTTTGCATACCTGAATCCCCCAAAGATGCCCAACAACAGAGGTTTGGTTGATTGGTCTGACTTAGGCCTTGGTATTTTAAAAAATCTTCCCAACAAGTTCTAATTTACATCCAGAATTAAGAAATACTAACTTCGATGAATCACTGGAGATGGAATAGATGTTGGGAAGTAAATAACAAAAAAGCACTATAAATTCCTCATTTTTTTTTTTTCTTTTTACGCGGGCCTCTCACTGTTGTGGCCTCTCCCGTTGCGGAGCACAGGCTCTGGACGTGCAGGCTCAGCGGCCATGGCTCATGGGCCCAGCCGCTCCGCAGCATGTGGGAACTTCCCGGACCGGGGCACGAACCCGTGTCCCCTACATTGGCAGGCGGACTCCCAACCACAGCACCACCAGGGAAGCCCTATAAATTCCTAATTTTAATTTTAATTTTTACTGTATTTTTTAGGTTGAGGGGAGCCATAAAATGTTTCTAGCCAAAGACAAAGATTGCATTATCAAAAGGTAACTCTGTGAGGCCTGGATCTCCCCACCTAGCAAAGAGCCTCCTAAGTCCTCAGGAGGTGTTCAATCAACATCTGTTGGATGGATGAATGGATGGAGAGTGATGGGGACCAGGACACTGGTGTGAAGGTTCAGTCTTTCACATACAGAGCATGTGAAACATTAGAACCAGTGAAAAATCCACCAGACATTTTGTTTTTATCTCCATTATAAGCAAAAATGTAAGAGTATTTTGGAACTCTCTGGATACATAACCAGATTTTTCACTTTTCAGATAATCATTTTATGTCCTTAAACTCAGATTCTCAGTCTTTTTAATCTGGTTCTGTTCTCAGGGCCTAATACTGCTCAGAGCTCCTTTGATTGCACTGTGGAATGAAGCCAATTTTCATAATCCTCTGAAACAGTGGTTCTCAACTGGGGTGATTTTGCCTCCTAGAGGATCTTTGGTAATGTCTGGAGACATCTGATGCTGTCTCAAGTGGGAGAGTGCTATTGGCATCTAGTGGAAAGAGGCTAGGCATGCTGCTAAGCATCTTGCAGTGCACAGGACTCACAAGAAAGAATGATCTGGCCCCAAATGTCAATAGGGCTAGAGTGAAGAAACCCTGCTCAAGAAGATATTAATGAAGCGTATTTTGGTAAGCACCCTATAACGGATGCTGCAGTTATTCAGACATCTCCCCAGGACTTCAGGGAGTCTTCAAGACAAGTTGGTTAATAATAGCAGACTCAAGAGACTAGATCTTGACTATTTTGGGTAGATCCAGCTTTTGTTTAAACCTTCAAATAAGCTGTTCCAAGCTTTGAAGACCCAAGACAGGGGACCTGGGAGGCTCCCCTCAGGAGCTGGCAGCCCTGTTGGTGATGTACACAGGCTATACCAGCCAGATGATTTTACCCTAATCAAGATTTGTATGAACATGACATTTTGTTTATTCTGTTGCTTTTTTTCTTCTGATTCATAAACAGCAATAGCAGAGCTGAACAATTATCCCTTCTTGTTGCAGACACAGATGTGCAAATGCATGGAGGCTTTCGATGAGGCCAGTGATGCCAAAACGATTCAGATTATACCTCATCTACTGTACTCTAGGATTTCAGACTACAAAAGTGTGCAAAACACTATATTCTTCTATATTTATATTCAAACGGTCTTAAGAGTGGCCCCATGGAATTCTGTGTAGGCATGCACTTTCAACACTTGTTACTAAAATCATCGAAAATGTTCTCCATAGGCCCAGATGAAAACTTTTTGATTCAACCCAAGGGGATAATGTCCCATCAGAAAGTAAAAGTTCAAAGGTTTGATTCAAGAAACTTCATTTCTTGTACTTCCACTTCTCCCTTTTCTGAAGCTAGGGGAACAAAAAGGTGACACTTTCAACATTTAACTCGAATAGCTAAAAATATTAAGTGTAAGAGCTACACAATGCAATACTGTGGAGATGCATTCCTACCTATTATATAAGATAAGGGTCAAACTTTCCACAAAGGTCCAGACAGTAAAAATATGGTTTTATGGATCATACAGGCTCCTTTGAAATTATTCAGCTGGGAACTATACTCAATATCTTGTAATAACCTATAATGGAAGAGAAAGTAAAAGAAGAATGTATTTATTTATATACATATGTGTAACTGAATCACTTTGCTGTGCATCTGAAACTAACACAACATTGTAAATCAACTTTATTTTAATAAAACTTAAAAAAAAATAAGAAACTACTCAGCTCTGCTCTTGGAGCAGGAAAGCAGTCACAGACAATATGTAAGTGAATGAATGTGACTGGGCTCATTCTTTATTTATGGACTCTTGAAGTTTGAATTTCATATAATTTTCATGTGTCACAAAATATGCTTCTTTTTTATTTTTTTTCAACCATTTATAAAATAGAATAACCATTCTTACTTCATGGACTACAAAAACAGACAATGGGTTGGATGTGGCCCACAGGCCATAGTTTTCTGACCCCTGATCTAAGTAACATACCTGTTTATATAAGAAATGTATAAAATAAAACACTTAGCACAGGAGGAACATGGTTACAAGAAAGACAGGAGACCTACTTCAGATTTTCATCTTTAGCCTAGAGATGTTGTAAATACATCATTCTAAGTTAATAGTAAAATAATTTGATTTAAAAATGGTATTACAGTAAATCTGCTAAAATGCTCTTTCATTAAAAGGAAAAATTTTTCAGAAGATTTAAATTCTCTGACAATATTCAATTTTTTGTGGAAATGATGATGGATGACTTTGAACAATTATCAGAGAAATTCAATCAGGAACATTCTTTACATATTTTAAAGTCTTTCCCCCGTATTTTCTTTATGCATCATTTTCAAGGATTCGATTCATGGTACATCTATTATAATTAAACATGGTAGTAAATTTATTCCTAAATCCATTTTACTTAAGTTTCATTGTTACTTATCATTAGGAATAAGTGGAAATTCAGTGAAGATATTCAGTTTACCTAAATCAGGTACACACATCCTAACATGTAAAAATATCTAAGGGTTCAAGAAATGGACTCCACATAATGGGTTATTCCCTTTCTTCTCTTTAAAAAAGTCCTGAATATGCATCTCAAAGATAACTACTTGGATGAGTATTCCATTGATCTGTATAGAACTGCCCCCAAAGGAGCCATTAGAATAAATGAGATTACTCCTTCCTTCCATGGATAACCATCTGATGAGTGTCCATCCTTCTTTGTCTCCTCAGCTGAATCCTGAAAGTAGCGGTTATTGGAAGCCAATACTATCTGATTCCACAGTATTTGATACCCACCATACCAATTGGAGTTGTGTTGGATCCTATCGTATTTCATCCTGTTGCTGCTTCTGTCTGAAGGCCCTTTGTCTCTTGTTGTTCAGGAGTAACTGGAATATAGTCTCCTCTAAGAAATGTTTTGGGCACCCCACTTCCCACATTCTGTCACTGCAGCAGTGTCTATCCTAGTGCTTACACTATGTCATGCACACATTGGTTTACATATTCTGCCTCTTTATCTTGTGCTATAAGCTATAAGGGCAGAAGTTTTGTATCTTCAGCACCCAGCCTAACGTTGGGTGTAGAAGTTGAGTAGATATTAAATATCAGGTGATCAGAAGGTTGGTCTTATTGAATCTCTCTTGTATCATTTTGGATGTTTACAAGGAAGTAGGTGTCTCCACTGAAGCTAATCACTTCCTGTGCCTTGCTGTCTGAACTGTGCTGAAGGGTCAAAGCTCCTTCCCTGATGGAGCCCAGGAAGAGCATGGAATACATCCTCTCACCCCTAACCCACAAACAGCTCCAGAATGTCTGTACTGAAGAGGCTTAGAGATAGAAATCTGATAAGAAAGTGGAAATGGGAAGGGGACCTGGAAAATATGTCTCTAAGTGACAGTTGCAGAGCAGGAATGATATTTTTATTGTGTGCTTATTTGGAGTGGCTTATGGGGGCTTTCAGAGACAATAGGGAAATGGGCTAAAGCACCTTCAGCCAACTCTTGCTTTAAACTATTATGTTTTGGAGTGGCTTGTTATACAATAAAAGATAACTGACACAGGCTGTAGGTACCACACACTGCTCTCACCTCTCAGTCCCTGCTACGTCTACCAGCATAAGACTCTGCACTGTAAAACATAAACATTTGTCTTCCAAGGCAAGTGAAATATCAGAAGGAGATGAAAACATAAGTGAAACAAAATTTGTAGCTAATTTGGATTTTCCCTTGCATTGCACCAGGAGGCCTGAAAAATTAGCAATCAGAAAGAAGCTTCTTTACTTTCTCTCAACCAAATCTTTACACCCACATCTATACTTTTGGTGGATTTCAAATTTCTCCAAACATCCTTTGAGATTCCTCCCTTTAAGAGGTAGACCTTAATTCTTTACTCCTTGAATATGCGGTGGACTTTGGCTTGCTTCTAACAAACATGATATCGTGGAAGTTACAGTGTGTGACTTTGGACTTGGTCATAAAAAAACACTGTGGCCTCCTTCTTGCCCTCTCTCTTCAATCATTTGTTCTGGGCAAGCCAGCTGACATGTTATAACACTCAAGCTGCCCTGTAGAGAAATCCATATGGAAAGGTAGTAAGAATTCCTCTCACAAGTAATAAGCCATCGTAAAAGTGGATCCTCCGGCCTTGGTCAAGCCTTCAGATTGACTGTAGCCCTGGGCAGCTGCTTTACTGCAGCCTCATGGGAGATTATGAGAGGGAACCACCCAAATTACTCACTCATTAAAACTGTGAGATCATATGAATCACTGTATTGTACACCTGTAACATACAATATTGCACAGTGACTATACTTCAATAAGAAAGCTGTGATATAATAAATGGATTTTTAAGCTATTAAATTTGGGGATGATTTTTTATATAGTAACAGATAAAAAATATAGTATTTATATTATCTAATTTTTCTATGCAATGCCAAAAAGAATAGTCGTGTTACAGGGAGAAAATATAGTCTGCAAACAATATCATTTGATTTAACAGAGTTTGTACTGTTTTTGGAATACTTCTTAGCAATAAAGTCATGCAGGTGAATTGAAACTTCTCCTTTTAGCTCCAGACTCATATTTAATTGTCTACATGATATTCCTACTAGGATGTGCTGCTGGCAGATTGCTTTCAAAGATGGCGGCAATAGTTTCTCCCAAGATCCTTTGCCCTGTAACCATGGTGCTCTTCCCAACAAGAGCAGCAGTCTATTCTCCTTCCCTTGAATCTGGCCTGGTCTCTGACTTGCTTTGACCAGTAGAATGTGGTAGAAATCTAAGGCCCAGGCACTGGTCTTGAGAAGACTTGCAGCTTCTGCTTTCATTGTCTTAGACTGTTAGCCTGACAGATTGCCAGGTAAGGAAGCCAGTCTAGCCTCCTGGAGGCTGAGAGCCCAAGAGGAGGAGAACTGAGGTTTCCCAGCCAACAGTAAGGACCAGCTGCAAGATGTGTCTCCTAGATCATAAAATCCTCTAGCTGAATGCAGCCACATGAGTGAGGTCAAGTGAGACCAGCAAAAGAACCAGCCATTCAGCCCATATAAATTCAAGAAATAATAATTGTGTTGTGCTAAACTATCAATATTATGTTTTGGAGTTCCTTGTTATACAATAAAAGATAACTGGCACAGGCTATAGGTGCCACAAATTAATATGTAACAAATGGAACTGTTTTATTCCCCCACCCAAATCTGATCCTCATCCTGTATTCTCCTTCTTAATGCTACCTAGTTGTTCAAGTTAAAAACCTTGTGTCATCCTTATTTCCATTTTTTTCATATTCCCATACAATCCATCAGCAATTCCTATCAGCTGTCCCTCCAAAATATATCTTAAATATGTCATTTTTATAATCCTGAATTATTTGGACTACTATGATCCCAGCCTAAAACATCATCAACTCTTGCCTGAATTCCCAAACTAGCCTCTTAGGGGATGTTTCTGTTTCTGTCTGTCCAATTCATTCTCCATACGCTAGCCAGTATGCTTTTTTGAAAACATCAATCAGATCATGGCACTTCCCTTTTTCATACCACCTGATGGCTTCCTGTCATGCATATTCTAATATGCCAATCCTTTGTCATGAGTTGGTCTCTACCAACCTCTAATCTCATCTTGCATAAGAATATTCTCTTTTTGATTTCGCAACATGCAAGATCCTTTAGCCATAAGATGTTTGCACTTGTAGGTCCTCCTGCATGGCATGCCTTCTCTTGGTGCTTCTCAGCCTGGTTCTTTCCAATTCTTATGGTTTCAGCTCAAATTATCCTCAGAGAGATGACCACATGGCTCAAAGAGTCCCTCCTCACAGTCAGAGTTCAATTGTAAACATGAAAGATTATCCTTGCTATATTAAAATGAAAGCCATTAGATACTTACCAAATTGTTGGAATGGCCGGGGTAGGAGGTTCTATGCTATGTCCTCCAATGACTATAAAAACAACACATACCAGAAAAACAGGGTGGAGGTTCCTCAAAAAACTAAAGATAGAGTTGCTATATGATCCAACATCTCACTCCTGGGCATATATCCAGACAAAACTATAATTCAAAAAGATACATGCATGTTCATAACAGTGCTATTCACAGTAGCCAAGACATGGAAACAACCTAAATGTTCATCAATGGATGAATGATAAAGAAGATGTGGTACATATATACATTGGAATATTACCCAGCCATAAAAAGGAATGAAATAATGTCATTTGCAGCAACATGGATGGATCTAGAGATTATTATACTAAGTGAAGTAAGTCAGAAGGAGAAAGACAAATACCATATGATATCACTTATATGTGGAATCTAAAATATGACATGAAGCAGAAACAGACTCACAGACATAAAGAACAGGTTTGTGGTTGCCAAGGGGGATGGTGAGGTGGGTGGGGAATGGATTGGGAGTTTAGGATTAGCAGATGCAAACTATTATATACAGAATGGATAAACAATAAGGTCCTACTGTATAGCACAGGGAACTATAGTCAATATCTTCTGATAAACCATGCTGGAAAAGAATATGAAAAAGAATGTATGTAGATGTATAACTGAATCACTTTGCTGTACAGCAGAAATTAACACAACACTGTAAATCAACTATACTTCAATAAAAAAAATTTAAAAAAAACAATACATACCAACAGAACTGTTATTCTGTGGGGACAGGATGCACTATCATAACTGCTGGCTTCAGAACCGTACAGCCTTAGCCACACATCCAGGGACTAGAAAGCAGGGGCTGTCAATGTCACCTCCAGGAACATACCTGAGATAACTGCTGCCTCAAGGGCCACTCTGCATCTGCTAGATCCTTACTAGAAAAATATGTGTCTCACAGCCACTGTCTCCCACTTAACTCATGTCTGAATTCAAGTCTTTCATGTATACATATGGTTGGTGGAACCTATGTCATATCCAGAACTCTCGTTCAAGGGAGCCTAAAATATAATTTTGAATTTTTGGTCTCTGCAGTTAGAAGACCCACTAGAAGGAAGCTGGAATGGATGCTGAGTAGGTGAATCTGTCACATCTGTCATTCTCCCTACCACACTCCTGCTATCTCCTGAAGCTTCCTATTCATTCCTCTGTGAAATTGTATCACAATTTAAAGTTGCACATGCATGTGTGTGTGTGTAAAATTTTCCATTTCCTTGCACTTGTGAAAGAAACCTGCCCATGAGTGCAGGGACATTGTCTTGTTCATTGAAGCACTTAGAATGGTGGCTGGCACATGGCAACTCCAACCAATATTTTTAGAATGAGAAATGATTAAATATAGAAATCATAAATAAATAGTCATTTGAAAAATAATAGTCATTTTATGATGCAGACCATCTGAGGGGGTGTCCCTAGAGGTGCCACTTCCCCTTCTGACGTGGCTCTCCTGACCTCAGGTGTACCCCCAGCCTGCAAGCACTTCCTTCTTCTAGTCTCTTAATTTACAGCCCCACCAGCATCTCCATCTTTTCCGCTTTCAAGAAGTTTCTCTCACTTCTTAGTGAAAATCTTTTAGAGCCTGGTAGCATCTCAGGCATTAGCTGGATATGGAATAATGTCCGCCAGTATTCCATTTTAAAGTTGTGTGTAGGAGAGGAATAAGGTGGGGAGGGCTTGGCTCCAGTTCATGAACAAAAATGAATATGACGCTCCCACTTCTGCTTCAGTCTATCTTTCCACCAGTGAGAGGTGTGGGCATTCTGGATCCTTGCTGAGATGTATATAGTAATCTTATCTTTTAAATATAAGCATTACTTATCATCTTCATTGGCAACTTATTGAGGAAAATATATTCTTCTATTTGAAGAACTCGGTCCCTTCCCAATAGAATCCATAATTCCTGATAATTGGACTGAAAGGTACCAGGTTCTTTCCTCCTCTCTTGGAAAACTGGTGGCATCAGCCAAGAACTACACTGTTAATGTCTTCTTTCTTTGTTTACCGGGGCATGGTGATAGTTCTGATTGAATTCTTTTGATACATTCCGGTAGATTTGTGGAGATGGTAAAATTGTAGGGACAGGAGGAATGGGGTGCTGGTCATTTCTTACCAGAACACCAATAAAGGAGGTCAGAGGGTAGTTTATCTAGAATCTATCCTCTGCAGACTATGATTGGCCATTCGTCCCTTAGCCCCTGGGATTATGTTTATTATTGCAATTTTCTGTAAAAGAAGGAATAAGAGAAGTAAAAGCTGATGAGCAACCTCACATCTGCATCTAATGTCCATTGGGCAAGTGAGTTTTACTTTGCATCCTCTTTCCTACCCCTAATCACAGGCCCCATCTCATCTCAACATATTAGACAAAACATGTTCTTTCTTCCCTTGAATCTCTGCTTAGTGTCTAATTAACATTAATCTAACCTTCATAAACCTAATCTATGAATGTGGTCCTACCTAGGCCATAGGAAAAGGAAAAGGAAACAAAAGTACAGTAACAAAGTAGACGGCTCAGAGGAAATCAAAGGGCCTGAGGTTTTAAAGAGGGAAGATGAGACTCTGAAAGCACAAGCGTACAACTGTTGCTTCAGACTCAGGAGAAACAAAACCAGCAATTCTATATTTGTTCCTAAATTATGATCAATCCCAGTTTGCAAATAGGTTCAAATGAAAATGAATCTATAATTAGGGATAGGAGAAAAGAATCAATGTGAGCAATTCACCTTTCTAATTGGTACAGAGGTGAGGATGTTTACCTGTCCTTAGGGACTGAGTGAAAGAAGGTTATGACAGGCACACCTTTAAGAAAGAAAAAAAGCTGTTTAGAATTTCCAGAAAAACATAGAATGTTCATTAATCTTGGCAAAAGTAATGTTGCTGCGCAGAGATATTCACTCTAACTTCATGCGAAAATATTAGGTTGAGTGCATGAGAGAGCCCATGTTTCATGGTGCCATCTTGGTGGACCTGTCCTAGGTCTCAGAGCTTGAAATATGATAAGGGAACTCTTACTGTACTGTGAGAAGCCAAGGCCTACAGTGCCATGCAGCTTCATCCTCCTAAAGCAGTCCGAGAGCACCAGGAATGAGAACTCCCAAGACAGGCTTTGATCAAAATGGGTAGATGTTAAAATAAATGTTGATCTTTGGAGTTAAAGGGAAACTCGGGAGCTTACTACCCAAAACCAGGAAGAGACCTTGAAGCTTTTAACCTTCTTTTCAGAGTCTAGAAGTCACACATATGAGGCTTTAAGTTTATTCTAAACTCTGCAGTCTATGATGGACAATAATGTGGTTTCTGTTTTTGCTTGCTAGATTGCCTGTCTGTGTTTATTTGTGGGTTGCAGCTAACTGATCACACACCATATCTGTTCCATTGCGGTAGACCAACGCTATTTGCTTTGTTATTTTCCTGGAGGTTGTTTGTAAAGTGTTTCCAGACGTCAAACAAATGGGTTATTCCAAGCACTCTTGTTTTCTAAGCATCGAGTGCACCTCCTCCCTCGACTTGGGTTGAAACTGGGATCTGTTGATTTAGGTGGTTAAAGTATTTAGATGCAAGATGGATGGATGGATGGATAGTTTAGATAGATGGATACATAGATGGATGGATGGATGGATAGATAGATGATACATAGATAGGGATATACCAATGATCTTATTTTTTTAATAATTTGTTTATGAAGTCTTGAGAATTAATTCTGGGATTGTATATAAGGAGAGAGTGGGAAAAAAAGGATAACAAGTGCAAAAGAACATAAAAGGGAGAGAGAGGCAGAGACCAAGAAACAGAGTGAAAGTCAGTTCAAGTGGGTGACTATAACCTCTGGCAAGAGATCAGACAAACAAGTTCAACACAAAGTCAATTTAACTTTATTGGACCACACTGTCTCAGGCAATTAGAAAAATATTTGTAAAACATCAGATGAGAAAAAGGAACGTGGAGCCCAATAATGCAAAACAATGTTTATAAGAGAGAAATCATGAAGTGGGAAGAGTAAACACAATTATTCTATCAGCACCTCCTGTTCTTCTAAAGATTTCTTAACTTACATGTAGAGAATGCCTCCGAACAAACAGCCAAAATAGTTTCTTTCTAGCATACTCCTACCCACAAAGGAGTTAGTTTTAAGACCTCTACCCCCCCCCAAAAAAAACCCTGAGGAATTTTCAGTTTTGAGGAATTAGAAATAATTACAGACTAGATTCCATGGGATTATGGATTATTTTTAAATCAACTGATAACCCCAAACCAAAAATAAAAATAAAAATTGTCTTTATAGTTCCTATTTTGCCTTTGTATTTCACTTTAAGTGAAAAAGTTAATTGACAGCACACACAAGTGATAGTCCCAAAGCTGAGACTGTAATTATAAGTTTATTTGGAGAAGAGATTGCACTGAAACTCTTCATCCAAATGGGCTTTCAAGGTTCTTCATAGTTCATGTCAAACTGAACTCACCTCAGTGTGGTATTGGATAGTTGAGCTTATTTTACCAAGTCTTACAAATTGCAGCAGCTGAGTATCTCATGAGGCTAGAAAACATGAAGTGCTATAATTTTTGTCATCTTCTATCACACACAAACACACACACACACACACACACAATTCATGGTCTGCACCTAACTTATGTCCAATAAATGGTGGTTCTGCATATATGTCTCTTCCAAATTCCTCTTTTCTACCAGTCCGTGTCTCTTTCCAGAACTGTCCTCGTTATTACCTATCCTTTATCTTTATCTAATCCTTCCAAATCACCAAATTCTCTACCCACTATTGAAAAAAAAAAGGTCATATAGTTTCCTTCTCAGATCACAAAAATATGCTATTTGTGTAAAAACAAAATGACGTTGATGGTGTGATCTTCCACTTCTGCCATGGACATTCCAGTTAATAGGTCAACCCTCAAATCAGTTCTGCTTCTCTGGAAAAGCAGTATGCAACAAAATCTATGCCAGGTTCTCTTTATTTAAAAAAATACTATTACGAAATGCACACACAGATATATTTCATATAGTGCGTCTCAGAGAAATATTAGGTAATAAATATTCAAATTTCTAATACTAATGATATTCTTGAGTATTTCTAGTCTGGGACTTCGTATGTAACCATCATTTGCTCTTTGAAATCCAGTGATCCTAGTGACTTTTTCAAAATGTTTTAAAAAGAGAGAGAACCACTCTCTATGTGTTGACTATGATTGTGTATAACAATTAGTAGGAAAATTTGGAGACTAACAGAAGGAATGGCTACATGCCTATAGTGAGAGAATACTGGAAATATAGAAATACCAACTAGATGATACATTGACATCTATGCATAGATGTGTGTGTGTGTATCCATGAGTTTGTGTGTGAGTGTGTTTTTTTTCTGTATCGTTCTACTTTAAATAGTTTTAGAATTTGAGGTATTTATTATACCTCCCAGCCAAAACAGTGGAAGAGGGAAGCTTCCATGGGCATCTGGTCACTTTTTAAGTACTATTATTGAATCAGTGTTCTTGGAAGAGGCTGATGTGGTAAAACATTTCTGTTAATTTCCCCTGAAGAATGTCACATTGGGTAATGTTCTGTGGGTGGTCATGTAATGAGACGCTGGTGTCTGTCTATGACACATACTGTATATGAAAGGAGGCATAGATAAAGGTAACTTGAATTCCATCCCTCTCTGTTTATACGATGCTTATCACCATGCTATCTAGACACCCAGACGAGAAGCTTTACAACAAGGAAAATTTCCTCCAACGTTCAACTGAAATCAATGGACAATGAGTCTGGGCAGGCTCTGGAAGGGTTAATAGGCACACATGCTTCTGGGTAGTCAGAGACGAAAATGGATTGACCCAAGTGGCAACTATTTCTCCACTTCCAATAATGTAAGCAACTGCTTCAGTGGAATACCACTGGAAATGAATGTTCTATATTATAAACATATTCTAAGTGCATTTGCAGGCATCTAGCTATTTAAACTGTTTTTTACCTAAACCAGTGACTTTTGTAAAGATATAGCTCTTCACAGTCCTAGTCATCCTAGTTTATTTTGCAGAGTAATAGCATGGAAAATTTCAAAGGAAAATATTTGGCTATTTTTTTCTGTAGGGGAGAGCAAATTTTCTGAGTGTATGTGTTGTGCCTATGTATATGTATACAGATAATATATTATATATATTACTGTTAATTTAAAAGTGTTAAAATTATATATTCCTTTTTTGTACCTAAATATAACTTTTAATAAGATTGGCCCCAAGATATTTCCTTTTCCCTGGCCCATGATGGAATTGACACAATAGAGAATGTTGTTGACTAAGACCAAACATCAGTAAGTTCAACTGGACTTTTTACAAAGTCAGATTATAACAATAATGAGTCTCTTAGAACATCTGTATTTTCTTTTGGAGAGTCTTTCACTTCCTTCCTCTTTCTAGCCTCTAACTTCCTTTATTTTCTTTTAGTCTTGAACTGTAACCGGGACATTCTGGAACATATATTTATTCATCTTGACCTCAGCTGTGATTAATCCACCCGAGACAAAGATCAACTTCTGGCCAACACTGGTTCCCTCTCCCTTATATAAATAATGCAAATTCACCTTCTTGTTTGTAATATCTGCCCTAGGTGTGGTTGAAAAGAAAATCCAGACAGCAAAGATGCAAGAATTATCCGTGACTCATGTAACAAACACGTGTTGGGCACCATTTATGTACAGGCACTGGGTAGGCAGTATTTTTTTTTTTTTTTTTTTTTTTTTTTGCGGTACACAGGCCTCTCACTGTTGTGGCCTCTCCCGTTGCGGAGCACAGGCTCCAGACGCGCAGGCTCAGCGGCCACGGCTCACGGGCCCGGCCGCTCCGCGGTATGCGGGATCCTCCCAGACCAGGGCACGAACCCGCGTACCCTGCATCGGCAGGCGGACGCTCAACCACCGCGCCACCAGGGAAGCCCTAGGCAGTATTTTTAATGAATGAATATTAACTTTACTGTACTTGAAACTCAGAAATGCAAATGAGGTTTAAGAGGATGATGAATGGCTTACAGTCCACATTTGTAAGTCCTGTTCTTGTTCCTCCACCATATGGTATAGAAGCAAAATTATCATTCTCTTTGGGTGGGAGGAGGTACTCAGGTAGATTAATCAAATATGCTGGCAGCTAGGATGAATGAAACCTTAGTTAATACTAAAAACCTCATTGGAACCATTAGTTCTGACCTGTTTATCAAAACTTTTACCCAAGCTGCTAACAATTAACAAAATTGATGAATGTGAGCTTTAGCTTTTGCCTTTTTCTACTGGTCATTTGTCAGTCAGTAGCATTTATTGAGAATTCATTACACAGAGAATATTGTGCAGACTTGGAGCCTCCAAACTCTGTTAAGGAAAAACTACTTAAAGGAGTATTAATAGGCTTCTGGAGACAAAGTTGTCACTTTTGCAAATAAGTTAGTTCAGTGGTTTAGAAATGGGTTTCTTAGAGAAAGAAAGAAGCCTTCTTAGAGAATCTAATCTTCCAACACATTGTCACTATAAAAGAGGAGGATTTAGTGTTCAACATTTCCCTTTGTTATCCAAGAACCAATTAATATTTCCTGGAAATAGCATTCTGCCGATCTCAGTAAATAGGAGCTGTGGTCACTGCTTTCAGAAAGGGAGGTTAACATCTCTATTGTAGAGGTGATTTCAGAACCAACATTTTTAGAGTAAAAAACATCAGAGATCACTTAACCCAGTGATACCCAAGCCAAAGTGACTATTAAGTTTTCCTTGGAAGCCATTAAAAAATAAAATTCTCAAAATCTGGCCCTCCCCCAAACTTACTTAGAATTTGGGTGGATCGAACCAAAACTCTCAAGGTTCTATGTTGATTCTGATGATGAGCCATGTGTGGAAAACACTGTCCAGGCCAGTCCAATCAATGTGCAAGTGAGGGTGACATCCCTTTCAAAGACTCTCTACACCTCGTTGCCCAGGCATCACTGTTCGATAGCAAATGACTACATCCCTGTCCTCTCCCCAGTGTGTCAGAGAGGTGCCCTGGACCCACAGCCTAGCAGTAGGAACACCAACAGCAATGCAGATGGTTCTGCGAAGATGTGCTACGTCCATCAAGGGCTCTCCCAGCGTTTTGCACTAGAAAATACAGAGACAATGGGATCACTGGGTCAAGGTAACTGATGTTGAGGCATAAGAAAAATTCAGGAGGACAAGTTGAAACCATGATGGGTTTTGAAGTTAAAAAGAGGCAGAAGCTGGGCTTCCCTGGTGGCGCAGTGGTTGAGAGTCCGCCTGCCGATGCAGGGGACGCGGGTTCGTGCCCCGGTCCGGGAGGATCCCACATGCCGCGGAGCGGCTGGGCCCGTGAGCCATGGCCGCTGAGCCTGCGCGTCCGGAGCCTGTGCTCCGCAACGGGAGAGGCCACAACAGTGAGAGGCCCACATACCGCAAAAAAAAAAAAAAAAAAAAAGAGGCAGAAGCTAGGAAGAAACAGCTATGAGATAAGAAAAATAAGAACAGGAAACAGAATATATGGGGAGACTAAACCATCCCAGCGTTTCTAAAACTGGGGTTGGGAATTTGGGATTGATGTGTACACGTTGCTATACCTAAAATAGATAACCAAGAATTAGGTAGAAACTAATTCTTACCTGTTGGGAAGACTTCACAGAGCAGGTAGGAAATAAATCGTCTTTGCCAAAAAAAGGTAAAGCAGGTTTGGTGAAAGACAGGGGAGGGGACTTCAGGGGAGGGGACTTCAGGGAAGGGTATAAACTTGGTGTAATAAATGCTCGTGCACACAGGGATGAAGGAAAACTGGGAGAAAAGAGCAGCCAAATCAGGAGGCATTTTTTAGTTGGTGCCCTGCCATAAAATCTTTGACCTAGATCTTAAATATGGTTCAAGAATTAATTAGGAAAAAGATGACCATGTTAAAATGTCATTATTTTAAAGCTAACATGTATTAAAAACTAACTACGTTTAAGATAGAGTGCTGAGTACTTTCTACCCTTGGACATTTAATCCTCCAGCACATTCTGGAAGCAGGGATGAACACGTGTGCCCATATGCTGGGGAAGAAATGGAAGCCGAGAGATGTCAAGGGTTTTGCTCAAGATTGGTAAGAATTAAGGTTAAGATTTCAACATGGACCTTAATTCTTAGGCTACCCTGTGAGTGTTATAAATACTTTCTGTAGGCAAAATAGATGTGAAGCCAGCTTCAGAGGGAAAGATAAATCAAGGGGCCTCATCAATCCACTTCCTGGATCCTGAAATTTCTGTTTTGCAAGAGTTAATTTTTTCTCATTAAAATTGATACAATAAAAATATGTTGGAGCAGAAGTTTGGAAAAGACCCTGCAGGTTCTGAAAACCACACTAGAGGAATTTAGAGAATCTGAGATGTTGCAATGATTAGAAATTTGTGTCTTATAACACGTGTATTTAAACTGGAATTGTTTATTGTTTAGTTAAAAATGAGTGCTTGAAACTAATAAATTAACTAAAATGCCGGCATGAGGTGCTATTTTCAGCACATTCCTAAAAAAACTTTCGAAGATTATGTTTTCTCTGAAAATATATAACAAAATACTCATATTGTACAGGGAAAAAATGACTAAAGGATGCATACTAACCATTTTTCAAATCAATCTATCTTTTTCAAAGGCTTCACATACATGTCTCAAGGAAACTTACATGTTTAGTAAAACTCTCTACTTTCCTAAAGGACTTGTAGAGAATCTTACTGGATCTTACAGCAGAAGAAACATAGATTTAGTGGGAAAGCACCCAGGATGACTGAAAGTATTGTTAGGTTAGGAACTGTTGAAGGATGGGGACGATAACCACCCTCCTGACTAAAGACATGGAGGACTAATACAGGAGAAGAACAGTTTAGCTTAAGCATCTATGATTATGTCTCACTTCTGTCTTCGCTAGTCTGTTCTGACCTCACTGATGTTATCTTAGCTTTCGATTAAGTTTGTAGCATGGAAAAGAAAAAATGTTAAGTGTCTAGAAGCATTTTTCAAATCATATATATTTCTGCTAATTTTCATATTTTTGTCAATGGAAACACACAAAGATCCAGAATCTTCCTTCTCTTTTTGAGTTAAGGGTACATTTTGCAGACATGTTTATTCTGGGTTATAGGAACATGAAAAAAATAAAGGAAAGGAAAGAGAACATAAATTCTCTGAGAGTCTAGGCCACGTGAATTTGGATGATTCCAATTACCTTGCCATGCTTGAATTTATCTATCTATACTAAAAAGCCATGTGCTTTTGGAAACCTCTATAATAATATGCCACATGTAATCACAATTACATAATTATACAATATAAAAACGATTACTTAAGTAACGTTACCGGTTAACCCTGGTAATTACCTGTGCATGTAGGTGGGCAAACAGGCAATTTGACTACGGAAGACTGCTCCGTTTGAAATTGTTTTTATAATGAAATTGCGGCAGTTCCAAAAAAACACACTCGAAACTAAAAAGGCACAGCTTTGATTGCTTGGCCTGTGAATAAACTTTCCAGAATGCTTTTCAGATTTGGCACAGAATAATGTTGCAAGCCAAAGAATCAAAGACAACTTGCTGAAGAAAATGTGTGTGGGGTTGGTAAATAATTCAGCCAGACATTTTAGAGTGATTTGAAACTTTAAACAGGAGGTATTCTAATTGAGGGTAAAGTTGAGGAACTAGATATGTGTACAAGTGAAATCATGCTTGCCCCATCTAATAATAGGGTGACATTAGCCAAATAAGGTCTTCTAGAATCCCTGCCTCCCAGACACTGAAACTGGAACAAGGACAGGCACTGGGAGGGCCAGACACTCAAAGCTGTTCTCTGAAGAGGGAACATCTCACTTAGACCTAACCCCGACGAGTAGCTCCCTCCAAAAAAAAATATATATATATATATATATATATATATATATATATATATATATATATATATATATATATATATATATATATATATATATTTTGTGTGTGTGTGGTACGCGGGCCTCTCACTGCTGTGGCCTCTCCCGTTGCGGCAGGGCATAGGCTCCGGATGCGCAGGCCCAGGGGCCATGGCTCACGGGCCCAGCCGCTCCGCGGCATGTGAGATCTCCCCAGACTGGGGCACAAACCCGTATCCCCTGCATCGGCAGGCAGACTCTCAACCACTGCACCACCAGGGAAGCCCCCTCCAAAAATATTTAAATGTTATGAGTTGCACTCTAGGTTGTGGGATCCATTGGGTCAGTTTAGTTGAATGAGTAGCTGTCTTTCAAGAAAAGAAAGAAATGTGAGCTCACCAATTTCGTGAAGAATAAGTTCAATGATTTGATTGAATCGACCTTCACTTAGTCAAAGAGGACCCAAAGTGTTGGCGGGGGAGGTACAGCCAGGGAGTAACTGAGGTGACTGCATGCACGATCTTCTTGATGCTCTGTCAGTGGCTTACCATTATGGACGTTGCATAGTGTAACTTATGACAGAAGTCAAGCCAAAGGATGATCCATCCATTGGAGCACAAAATAAACTGTTAATGGTGATTATAGCATTACATATTAAGGGAGGATGCATTCAGCAGAAAGCTTTTTATTTTTTCCTGCTTTATTTTGCTTTTCATAAATAATCTTCATCTTGGCATCTGGCTCAAAATTTGATTCAACGTTCTTTGCTCCTAAACTTGTTAAGGAGATGGACTGCTCTACCTGTAACTGTCCATAGAGATCAATACAGAGTATCCCAAAACTTTATTTACCTGATAGAACTTGACCTTTTTTTCTTATATATATCCTTGTCCTCTATCACTGTACTACACATTTCTCAGCATTTCTCAGCTAAAACATGCATAGTAATCTATATTTATTTTAATGAGAATATTTCTTTGCAATGAATGCTGGAAAAGTAAAGATAAGCTAAGTATACTAAGCAGCAGATAAATCAAGTAAAATTTGGCTGAAGAGAAGTTTAGAAAATTGACATTCACCCTCAAACCTGCCTTTGAATTAATAAAAAGACACAAATGCAAACAACACGTACAGTGAATTTCCAACACTGAGTGTCAGTTCTTTCCAGCTGTTTAGGTATGTGGCAAGGAAATGACCCATGGACAAGAAAAATACACTCGGTGGTTTTGCAATGTGCACTAAATAATCTGAAGCAGAGGCAACACACAAGTTGTAACACTTGTGAGCTCACATAGGGATTCCACGGAAAGGGGGTTAAGAAGGCACAGGGGGATAGATCTTTAGGGAGGAAGAAAAAAAAAATCAAAGAATGAGGTTTGAAATTCTCCAGGTACCAGCACATAAACTCCATAATTTTTTATCAAGGAACAAAAGCCAAATAAAGACATCTTAATCTTACTAATAAAAGCCTCACGAAACACAACCAACTAAAAACAGAGGTACATCTTAAAAAGACAAAGAAAACCAACAAAAACTTATCTGAGATGTTAGGATTTAAGGGATATTCAGTTTTCCCTTTGATATTGGACTATTCTTTTCTTTACATTTATTTTAAAGAAAAATGAATACCTGATTAAGAGGTACTCATTTGCGGGTAATTTTATCCTTGGACAAATGATAAAACTTTGGTGGGCGAACTAGTGTTTACTTTTTCCAATGCTGTAAGTCATTCAGCTATGACTGCAACATTTTGGGTCAGGTCTGATTTTGTAAAATTGATGTTCAGCAAGATGATGGCAGAATTTAAGTTTAGCTTAAAAAGGAAGCCTGTGTTTAGTAGAAGTCCAGAGCAAAATCAAATTGGATTCACAAAATGCATTGCACATTCATAATTATAACTTGGTTGTTACAGTGCTTTATAGCTTTCAAAGGATGACCCATTGGTTATCTATTTTGATATTCAAAAAACTCTTATATTGGGCTTCCCTGGTGGCGCAGTGGTTGAGGGTCCACCTGCTGATGCAGGGGACACGGGTTCATGCCCCGGTCCAGGAAGACCCCACATGCCATGGAACGGCTGGGCCCGTGAGCCATGGCCGCTGAGCCTGCGCGTCCGGAGCCTGTGTTCTGCAACGGGAGAGGCCACAACAGTGAGAGGCCCGCGTACCACAAAAAAACCAAAAAAACAAAAAACTCTTATATCACAGAAAGTGATTGCCATCTCTACCTTACAAATGAATTAACAGGTTCAAAGAATCTCAGTGGCTTTTCTCTGTTCTCTCAGATCCCTTCTTGGAGTCCAGTGGCCTGTGGTTGAGTGTTTGGGGAGGGTGAACCGGAGCCATGGACCCTCTGTGGCATCACATCAGGCCTCTGACCCACTTTAGTCATTTGGAGGCCACTATGGGTTATAGTTTTGTCACCTGGCCTGTGTTGTATGCAGTGTGGAATAAGAGTCTAAGTTCATCTTTCTGCATGTGACATCCAAATGTCCTACTGTCCTAATGTCATTTGTTAAAAAGAGAATTATCCCTTCCCTATTGAAATTGCTTCGGCACCTTTGTAGAAAGTCAATTGGCTATAAATATAAGGGTTTATTTCTGGATCCTTGATTCTGTTCCATTGCCTATCCTTGTAACTTGGTTACTCTTTAATTTTGTCAGTAGGCATGCATGATGAGGGAACATGTTCTGCTTATATAAGTAATTCCATGTCACTTTATCTTCTAAAGAAAATAAAGTAAAATAAGGCAGAAGTTAAACTAAAAAATGTGAAGTGAGGCACAGGTTAAACTAAATGATGGACTACAGGAAGAAGAGCCTTGGAAGTCATAAGAACTGAATTTGAATTTGAACCGACAGAATATAAGATAATGAAAATTCACAGCTGATAGCTTCCCATTTTTGCCAAATAAAGAAAGAAGATGGATAAGAACCATTGCAAAAAATAAAAGGTGCCCGGGCTGGGGTTAGGGTAGGGCCTATATCAGTACTGATAGTTGTGTCACAGTCTACATCCCTGGAATTGATTTTCCTGCCACAAAATACTTCTTTATTATTCCCTTGGCAGTGGGCTAAATTAAAGAGGAGGGGAAAGGAAAGAATTGTTGACAGAATTCTACATGCAGTCAATGGTAGCCAGTGTCCTGGGGAGGAGGACTCACGGAACATTACCATTCTTGATGCAATGCATATGTTGTACTCCGGAAGGAATGCAGAGAAAACTCTTGACAGTCAAAATAGGATTTGCATGTGCTAGCTTAGTTGATGGACAGTACAGGCTCCTATACCTGCCTCAGACATTGAGTTCTACTTGTGGTCAGCCTTATAGAATTCTGCCTACGAGATGTAGGAGACTTTAAAAAAGCAAGCTAAAGGAAATATAGCAGGGCCATATACTTCTCTCAAACTCAGATCCGTTTGGATATAGGGAACGTTGGGAGAAACCACACAGAAAAGATGGGGAACTAGAGTTTTTGTTTTAGTCCTGCCTAAATTTCTAGTCATTGTATTTAATAGTGTGATACAAACAGAGGATAAACATACTAGAAGATGTCATAGAGTTGAAACTACAAGTAGAAACATATTGGTTCAGTAACAAAAAACAATGAGTAAACAAGAGAGTCATTTTATATGTCAAGGGACAAGGTAATGGCATTTGCTCCCATAAGGAACAGGTCTCAAGAGTCTTGTGACTATTTAATAAATAATACCTAGCTACTTAAAAAAAAGGAAACAAGGGCTTCCCTGGTGGTGCAGTGGTTGAGAGTCCGCCTGCCGATGCAGGGGACACGGGTTCGTGCCCCAGTACGGGAAGATCCCACATGCCGCGGAGCGGCTGGGCCCGTGAGCCATAGCTGCTGAGCCTGCGCGTCCGGAGCCTGTGCTTCGCAACGGGAGAGGCCACAGCAGTGAGAGGCCCACGTACCGCAGAAAAAAAAAAAAGTAAACAAACAAACAAACCTAAACTACAAGAGGTGGAGGAGTGAAGTGGTTAAGAGAATGGATGCCAGGACAAGACTCCCCGAGTACGATTTCCAGATCTGCCACTTACTACTGCCTCTGTGAACTTGGGCAAGGAATTTAACTTCCCTCAGCCACTGTAACCTCTTCTGTAAGAGGAGTGGACCTTGTAAGGACCTCACAGAGTTGTAGTAAAGATTAAATGGGTCACTACTTGGAAAGCACTTAGTAATACCTTATTGAGTCCTTATTAAGTACTCTGTAGGTGCTTGCTGTTATAATACCTCTTATTTCCTTTTATCATACATCCTTTTCAATTCAAGCTGAAAAGATAAGTAGTCATTTAAAGCTTAAAATTCCAGTTCATCTCACTTTTGTTATAAGGTTAGTGTTTAAGGTAGTATTAATATTATTTGATGATAGGTAGTAAAAAATCGAATTTGATGGGTTTTTAAAAATTATTTATTTATTTATTGGCTGCGCCGGGTCTTAGTTGAGGCATGCAGGATCTTTCGTTGCGGCGCGCTAGCTTCTCTCTAGTTGTGGTGTGCAGGTTTTCTCTCTCTAGTTGTAGCGTGCGGGCTCCAGAGAGCATGGTCTCTGTAGTTTGCAGCATGTGGACTCTCTTGTTGAGGCGCGCGAGTTCAGCAGTTGTGGCGCGCGGGCTTAGTTCCCTAACCAGGGATGGAACCTGCGTCTCCTGCACTGGAAGGCGGGTTCTTTACCTCTGCACCACCACGGAAGTCCCCCGAGTTTGATGTTTAATGGGGTATTAAAGGTACTAATTACATGGTGTCCTTGACTCATAATTAAGTCAGCACTTTGGAAAAGAAGAGTAAAATGTAGATAAAAATCCTTCAAAATGAAAAATTATGGAGGTAGTAAACACATATTATGTTTGAAATTTTTGCCTATAAATGACTATGTTTTATAAAATAGCTTTACTTAGAAAAACAGAACAAAATCAGGTTTACATTATTTTCACAAAAGATGTGCTACTGAAAAGTTAAGTACAAGCAGAATATTTGAACATTTAATAGAGTTTTAATGATCTTTTTTGTGAAGTGACAAATCCTTTCTGTAATGTGAATTGCCCTGCTAATTTAATATATATATACACACAAACACAAATGTTTAAAATTTAAAGTAAAATCAAGAAATATGAGCTTCAGTGGAGATTAATGTATAGTTTCTAGAGGCCTTAGCATCTCTAGGTGATCAGGAGAATCAATATCCCTTTTCTTTGTGGTCATTAAAGGGACGTGTCACATGAGAAATAGACGCTCTCCCAGGCTCCGGCCAACGTTAAGGTCAAGGTCTGGCATGGGACTGCTTAACATGGCCTGTGGAGTTTGGGACTAAATTATATGCCCTTTTACGTATGATAGAGACAAGCTGCACATAGCTCCCTCGTGAGACGATCCATTTCATTCAAGTGAATGCTGTAACTTCAAATGCAATCTTCACAACTCTGTCTCAGCCTTAACTTTACATGGAGTTTAATCTTCCTGTTGTGCATCCCTTTTTTCCCTCTCTTATTTCTTGTTCTATCTCAATCTGCAGAATTTTGTGTTTAACAATGCTTCCTAAGGTAATTTTACCCTCACTGCTTTCCTTCTCCATTTCTGACCATCCCCCTATTTTTTCCATAAAATCAATTTCTATTCACCACCCTCCTCAACTGGCCTGCTCTAGTTTCTCCAGCCATCCTGTCAGAGTTTTATGGTTTGTTTGCACCTACAGTTTGTAATACTAGACTGTTCGCTGTGGTTGCCAAGCAATGGCATGTCATTAACCCCCAAGGGAATTCCTGAATTCCCAAACACACTCATTCAAGAAGGTCACCCTCGAGACATCTGTCTTCCTTTCTGACCTGCTGCCGATAGGCAACAGCTGTTGGGCCATACTTAACTCGTATCGTGTCTATTGTCTACCGCAATTATTACACCCCGAGAAATTCATGCTTCCTACAGGGTGATATAATTGTTCTGAAATGCTAACCCTACCAGCTGGCTATGTTGGTGGGCAGAGAAATTCTCCCAGAGGAGTACTGGTTACTGTTCCCAGGAATGCAGTTATCTAGGGAGACTATGTATCACCAATAAGGAAACACTTTATGCAATCCAGGGTTCACCCTTGTCTACAGTACGCATAACAGTTCACAGCTGTCCTTCCAGCCACTCTCCAATGCCAGGCCCAAGGGAGTATCTCAAAACTCTTGTTTGGTGTGCAGTGCCCAGCTCAAGCTCCATTCTTATCAATTACTGTCTTAGGGGAATAGAGGCATTCATCTCCTAATTCTCCCTAATACCTTGCCTCATGTCTACTTTTGCTCACAATCTGTTTTCCTGTGTAGCACCTCCTCCCTCAATTCTCCACCACTGGCTTCAGTCTACTCATCCTTCAAAATCAAGTTCAAGTCTCGCCATCTTCCGTGAAACCTGCCGCCAAGTGATTCCACCCTGTGAGATTCAACCCCTCACAGTTTTCTTTAGTACTTTCTTTTTCTACCCCTGATTTGACCATTGTCACTTTTCTTCTACAGAATTCCAATATTTTATAGTTGGAAGGGACCTTGGATAATCTACCTGTTTCCTCTTTTAGACAAGTGATTAACTGCAGTCTAGAAAGTCTGAGTGGCTTTTTCAAGGACCCAACCTCTCTCCTTCTGAACCTAGGGGGATCTGAGGCTCTGCTCTTCTACACCTGGGGTCTTGACATTGAAGAATAAGGCACTGGCCCACAGCTTCGAAGTACAGAGAAAAGGGAGCCTACATCTGAGTTCTGGATGGAGGAAGCCTCAGGAAGACTGAAGGCTTTGATTCCAAGGAAATAGACCAAGACCAATAATCAGCCACCACATAAAGGGTTAACCATAGGAAGTAATCACATCTGAGCAACTAGTTTTAGGAGTTAAGGCAGGCACTATCTCCTATGGCCATTAGAAACCTTTTAAAAATAATGAAAAAATGAGACCTTAGGGCAGAAGCCACTAGGAAATGCATACCAGTTCATATATAAGATTGGCAGGGTGGTAGTGTATATACTCATATACACACATATGTAGGTATATGTGTATATATACATACTGCCATGTATATATAATATATATTGCATTATATGTATGAGTATATATATATATATGCATATATATGTGTATATATAAATATGTGTATATATAAATATGTCAAATATCAGTATGGTACTTGATTATGACTTTCTTGAGGGCCATGACTATCTGACATGTTAGCATCTGGAGCACCTAGCCGTGCATCATTCACAGTGGGAGCACAATAAAAGTTGGTTGTCTACGATGGTGAGTTTCATCTGGTCCTTAGGAAACTTTCTCAGTTGAGATGCAAGTCTTAAAGTAACAAGATAAGGGTCTTCATGAGTTGTGAACTCCCCTGGGACTTCCTTCCTACCTCCAAGTGTCCTGGTTGTGGCAACATTCCTACCCTACAGTTGCTATCTGAATGCCACACTCAAGCACCAAGTTTGCAGGCCAAACCCTCTGACTACAAAGTGACATCCCACTGCTCCCTGAGGGTCCAGAGGGCAGTCAGCCCAAAGGGCATCTGAACATCAAGGTCGCTGGAAGCTCCATCTGCTGGCAAGAGAATTGACATGATCCCCTTAACAGACTTTCTGGGACAGACCCATGTTGGATTCAGAGTAAGGAGGACAGACAAGTTTGAAATTTTTTTTTAAAAATTTATTTATTTTATTTTATTTTTAATTTTTTGCCTTATAACAAATTTAATCAGTTATACATATACATATGTTTCCATATCCCCTCCCTTTTGCGTCTCCCTCCCACCCTCCCTATCCCACCCCTCCAGGCGGTCACAAAGCACCAAGCTGATCTCCCTGTGCTATGCGGCTGCTTCCCACTAGCTATCTACCTTACATTTGGTAGTGTATATATGTCCATGCCGCTCTTTCACTTTGTCACAGCTTACCCTTCCCCCTCCCCATATCCTCAAGTCCATTCTCTAGTAGGTCTGTGTCTTTATTCCTGTCTTACCCTTATGTTCTTCATGACATTTTTTTTTCTTAAATTCCATATATATGTGTTAGCATACAGTATTTGTCTTTCTCTTTCTGACTTACTTCACTCTGTATGACAGACTCTAGGTCTATCCACCTCATTACAAATAGCTCAATTTCATTTCTTTTTATGGCTGAGTAATATTCCATTGTATATATGTGCCACATCTTCTTTATCCATTCATCTGATGATGGACACTTAGGTTGTTTCCATCTCCGGGCTATTGTAAATAGGGCTGCTATGAACATTTTGGTACATGTCTCTTTTGAATTATGGTTTTCTCAGGGTATATGCCTAGTAGTGGGATTGCTGGGTCATATGGTAGTTCTATTTGTAGTTTTTTAAGGAACCTCCATACTGTTCTCCATAGTGGCTGTACCAATTCACATTCCCACCAGCAGTGCAAGAGTGTTCCCTTTTCTCCACACCCTCTCCAGCATTTATTGTTTCTAGATTTTTTGATGATGGCCATTCTGACTGGTGTGAGATGATATCTCATGGTAGTTTTGATTTGCATTTCTCTAATGAGTAAAGATGTTGAGCATCCTTTCATGTGTTTGTTGGCAGTCTGTATATCTTCTGTGGAGAAATGTCTATTTAGGTCTTCTGCCCATTTTTGGATTGGGTTGTTTCTTTTTTTGCTATTGAGCTGCATGAGCTGCTTATAAATTTTGGAGATTAATCCTTTGTCAGTTGCTTCATTTGCAAATATTTTCTCCCATTCTGAGGGTTGTCTTTTGGTCTTGTTTATGGTTTCCTTTGCTGTGCAAAAGCTTTGAAGTTTCATTAGGTCCCATGTGTTTATTTTTGTCTTTATTTCCATTTCTCTAGGAGGTGGGTCAAAAAGGATCTTGCTGTGATTTATGTCATAGAGTGTTCTGCCTATGTTTTCCTCTAAGAGTTTGATAGTGTCTGGCCTTACATTTAGGTCTTTAATCCATTTTGAGCTTATTTTTGTGTATGGTGTTAGGGAGTGATCGAATCTCATACTTTTTTTTTTTTTTTTTTTTGCGGTATGCGGGCCTCTCACTGTTGTGGCCTCTCCCGTTGCGGAGCACAGGCTCCGGATGCGCAGGCCCAGCGGCCATGGCTCACGGGCCCAGCCGCTCCGCGGCATATGGGATCCTCCCAGACCGGGGCACGAACCCGTATCCCCTGCATCGGCAGGCGGACTCTCAACCACTGCGCCACCAGGGAGGCCCCGAATCTCATACTTTTACATGTCCCTATCCAGTTTTCCCAGCACCACTTATTGAAGAGACTGTCCTTTCTCCACTGTACATTCCTGCCTCCTTTATCAAAGATAAGGTGACCATATGTCCGTGGGTTTATCTCTGGGCTTTCTATCCTGTTCCATTGATCTATCTTTCTGTTTTTGTGCCAGTACCATACTGTCTTGATTACTGTAGCTTTGTAGTATAGTCTGAAGTCAGGGAGCCTGATTCCTCCAGCTCCATTTTTCGTTCTCAAGATTGCTTTGGCTATTCGGGGTCTTTTGTGTTTCCATACAAATTGTGAAATTTTTTGTTCTAGTTCTGTGAAAAATGCCAGTGGTAGTTTGATAGGGATTGCATTGAATCTGTAGATGGCTTTGGGTAGTAGAGTCATTTTCACAATGTTGATTCTTCCAATCCAAGAACATGGTACATCTCTCCATCTATTTGTATCATCTTTTTTTTTTTTTTAATTTTTTGCCTTATAACAAATTTAATCAGTTATACATATACATATGTTTCCATATCCCCTCCCTTTTGCGTCTCCCTCCCACCCTCCCTATCCCACCCCTCCAGGCGGTCACAAAGCACCGAGCTGATCTCCCTGTGCTATGCGGCTGCTTCCCACTAGCTATCTACCTTACGTTTGGTAGTGTATATATGTCCATGCTGCTCTTTCACTTTGTCACAGCTTACCCTTCCCCCTCCCCATATCCTCAAGTCCATTCTCTAGTAGGTCTGTGTCTTTATTCCTGTCTTACCCTTATGTTCTTCATGACATTTTTTTTTCTTAAATTCCATATATATGTGTTAGCATACAGTATTTGTCTTTCTCTTTCTGACCTACTTCACTCTATATGACAGACTCTAGGTCTATCCACCTCATTACAAATAGCTCAATTTCATTTCTTTTTATGGCTGAGTAATATTCCATTGTATATATGTGCCACATCTTCTTTATCCATTCATCCGATGATGGACACTTAGGTTGTTTCCATCTCCGGGCTATTGTAAATAGGGCTGCTATGAATATTTTGGTACATGTCTCTTTTTGAATTATGGTTTTCTCAGGGTATATGCCTAGTAGTGGGATTGCTGGGTCATATGGTAGTTCTATTTGTAGTTTTTTAAGGAACCTCCATACCGTTCTCCATAGTGGCTGTACCAATTCACATTCCCACCAGCAGTGCAAGAGTGTTCCCTTTTTTCCACACCCTCTCCAGCATTTATTGTTTCTAGATTTTTTGATGATGGCCATTCTGACTGGTGTGAGATGATATCTCATTGTAGTTTTGATTTGCATTTCTCTAATGAGTAAAGATGTTGAACATCCTTTCATGTGTTTGTTGGCAGTCTGTATATCTTCTGTGGAGACATGTCTATTTAGGTCTTCTGCCCATTTTTGGATTGGGTTGTTTCTTTTTTTGTTATTGAGCTGCATGAGCTGCTTATAAATTTTGGAGATTAATCCTTTGTCAGTTGCTTCATTGGCAAATATTTTCTCCCATTCTGAGGGTTGTCTTTGGGTCTTGTTTATGGTTTCCTTTGCTGTGCAAAAGCTTTGAAGTTTCATTAGGTCCCATGTGTTTATTTTTGTCTTTATTTCCATTTCTCTAGGAGGTGGGTCAAAAAGGATCTTGCTGTGATTTATGTCATAGAGTGTTCTGCCTATGTTTTCCTCTAAGAGTTTGATAGTGTCTGGCCTTACATTTAGGTCTTTAATCCATTTTGAGCTTATTTTTGTGTATGGTGTTAGGGAGTGATCGAATCTCATACTTTTACATGTCCCTATCCAGTTTTCCCAGCACCACTTATTGAAGAGACTGTCCTTTCTCCACTGTACATTCCTGCCTCCTTTATCAAAGATAAGGTGACCATATGTCCGTGGGTTTATCTCTGGGCTTTCTATCCTGTTCCATTGATCTATCTTTCTGTTTTTGTGCCAGTACCATACTGTCTTGATTACTGTAGCTTTGTAGTATAGTCTGAAGTCAGGGAGCCTGATTCCTCCAGCTCCATTTTTCGTTCTCAAGATTGCTTTGGCTATTCGGGGTCTTTTGTGTTTCCATACAAATTGTGAAATTTTTTGTTCTAGTTCTGTGAAAAATGCCAGTGGTAGTTTGATAGGGATTGCATTGAATCTGTAGATGGCTTTGGGTAGTAGAGTCATTTTCACAATGTTGATTCTTCCAATCCAAGAACATGGTACATCTCTCCATCTATTTGTATCATCTTTAATTTCTTTCATCAGTGTCTTATAATTTTCTGCATACAGGTCTTTTGTCTCCTTAGGTAGGTTTATTCCTAGATATTTTATTCTTTTTGTTGCAATGGTAAATGGGAGTGTTTCCTTGATTTCACTTTCAGATTTTTCATCATTAGTATATAGGAATGCCAGAGATTTCTGTGCATTAATTTTGTATCCTGCAACTTGACCAAATTCATTGATTAGCTCTAGTAGTTTTCTGGTAGCATCTTTAGGATTCTCTATGTATAGTATCATGTCATCTGCAAACAGTGACAGCTTTACTTCTTCTTTTCCGATTTGGATTCCTTTTATTTCCTTTTCTTCTCTGATTGCTGTGGCTAAAACTTCCAAAACTAGGTTGAATAAGAGTGGTGAGAGTGGGCAACCTTGTCTTGTTCCTGATCTTAGTGGAAATGGTTTCAGTTTTTCACCATTGAGGACGATGCTGGCTGTGGGTTTGTCATATATGGCCTTTATTATGTTGAGGAAAGTTCCCTCTATGCCTACTTTCTGCAGGGTTTTTATTATAAATGGGTGTTGAATTTTGTCGAAAGCTTTCTCTGCATCTATTGAGATGATCATATGGTTTTTCTCCTTCAATTTGTTAATATGGTGTATCACGTTGATTGATTTGCATATATTGAAGAATCCTTGCATTCCTGGAATAAACCCCACTTGATCATGGTGTATGATCCTTTTAATGTGCTGTTGGATTCTGTTTGCTAGTATTTTGTTGAGGATTTTTGCATCTATGTTCATCAGTGATATTGGCCTGTAGTTTTCTTTCTTTGTGACATCCTTATCTGGTTTTGGTATCAAGGTGATGGTGGCCTCGTAGAATGAGTTTGGGAGTGTTCCTCCCTCTGCTATATTTTGGAAGAGTTTGAGAAGGATAGGTGTTAGCTCTTCTCTAAATGCTTGATAGAATTCGCCTGTGAAGCCATCTGGTCCTGGGCTTTTGTTTGTTGGAAGATTTTTTATCACAGTTTCAATTTCAGTGCTTGTGATTGGTCTGTTCATATTTTCTATTTCTTCCTGATTCAGTCTTGGCAGGTTGTGCATTTCTAAGAATTTGTCCATTTCTTCCAGGTTGTCCATTTTATTGGCATAGAGTTGCTTATAGTAATCTCTCATGATCTTTTGTATTTCTGCAGTGTCAGTTGTTACTTCTCCTTTTTCATTTCTAATTCTATTGATTTGAGTCTTCTCCCTTTTTTTCTTGATGAGTCTGGCTAATGGTTTATCAATTTTGTTTATCTTCTCAAAGAACCAGCTTTTAGTTTTATTGATCTTTGCTATCGTTTCCTTCATTTCTTTTTCATTTATTTCTGATCTGATTTTTATGTTTTCTTTCCTTCTGCTGACTTTGGGATGTTTTTGTTCTTCTTTCTCTAATTGCTTTAGGTGCAAGGTTAGGTTGTTTATTCGAGATGTTTCCTGTTTCTTAAGGTGGGATTGTATTGCTATAAACTTCCCTCTTAGAACTGCTTTTGCTGCATCCCATAGGTTTTGGGTCGTCGTGTCTCCATTGTCATTTGTTTCTAGGTATTTTTTAATTTCCTCTTTGATTTCTTCAGTGATCACTTCGTTATTAAGTAGCGTATTGTTTAGCCTCCATGTGTTTGTACTTTTTACAGATCTTTTCCTGTAATTGATATCTAGTCTCATAGCATTGTGGTCGGAAAAGATACTTGATACAATTTCAATTTTCTTAAATTTACCAAGGCTTGATTTGTGACCCAAGATATGATCTATCCTGGAGAATGTTCCATGAGCACTTGAGAAAAATGTGTATTCTGTTGTTTTTGGATGGAATGTCCTATAAATATCAATTAAGTCCATCTTGTTTAATGTATCGTTTAAAGCTTGTGTTTCCTTATTTATTTTCATTTTGGATGATCTGTCCATTGGTGAAAGTGGGGTGTTAAAGTCCCCTACTATGAGTGTGTTACTGTCGATTTCTCCTTTTATGGCTGTTAGTATTTGCCTTATGTATTGAGGTGCTCCTATGTTTGGTGCATAAATATTTACAATAGTTATATCTTCTTCTTGGATCGATCCCTTGATCATTATGTAGTGTCCTTCTTTGTCTCTTCTAGTAGTCTTTACTTTAAAGTCTATTTTGTCTGATATGAGAATTGCTACTCCAGCTTTCTTTTGGTTTCCATTTGCATGGAATATCTTTTTCCATCCCCTTACTTTCAGTCTGTATGTGTCTCTAGGTCTGAAGTGGGTCTCTTGTAGACAGCATATATATGGGTCTTGTTTTTGTATCCATTCAGCCAATCTGTGTCTTTTGGTGGGAGCATTTAGTCCATTTACATTTAAGGTAATTATCGATATGTATGTTCCTGTTCCCATTTTCTTAATTGTTTTGGGTTCGTTATTGTAGGTCTTTTACTTCTGTTGTGTTTCTTGCCTAGAGAAGTTCCTTTAGCATTTGTTGTAAAGCTGGTTTGGTGGTGCTGAACTCTCTCAGCTTTTGCTTGTCTGTAAAGGTTTTAATTTCTCCATCAAATCTGAATGAGATCCTTGCTGGGTAGAGTAATCTTGGTTGCAGGTTTTTCTCCTTCATCACTTTAATTATGTCCTGCCACTCCCTTCTGGCTTGTAGAGTTTCTGCTGAGAGATCAGCTGTTATCCTGATGGGGATTCCCTTGTGTGTTATTTGTTGTTTTTGCCTTGCTGCTTTTAATATGATTTCTTTGTGTTTAATTTTTGACCGTTTGATTAATATGTGTCTTGGCGTATTTCTCCTTGGATTTATTCTGTATGGGACTCTCTGTGCCTCCTGGACTTGATTAACTATTTCCTTTCCCATATTAGGGAAGTTTTCAACTATAATCTCTTCCAATATTTTCTCAGTCCCTTTCTTTTTCTCTTCTTCT
Source organism: Mesoplodon mirus (assembly GCF_964341445.2). Taxonomy (NCBI): domain Eukaryota; kingdom Metazoa; phylum Chordata; class Mammalia; order Artiodactyla; family Ziphiidae; genus Mesoplodon; species Mesoplodon mirus. Next base: position 10,569,608 of record NC_138977.1, on the reverse strand, counting down.
TCTGGAACCCCTATAATTCGAATGTTGGTGCGTTTAATGTTGTCCCAGAGGTCTCTGAGACTGTCCTCTGTTCTTTTCATTCTTTTTTCTTTATTTTGCTCTGCAGCAGTTATTTCCACTATTTTATCTTCCACCTCACTTATCCGTTCTTCTGCCTCAGTTATTCTGCTATTGATCCCATCTAGAGTATTTTTTATTTCATGTATTGTGTTTTTAATCGATGCTTGATTCATCTTTAGTTCTTCTAGGTCCTTGTTAACTGTTTCTTGCATTTTGTCTATTCTATTTCCAAGATTTTGGATCTGGGAAATAGAATCTTGGATCATCTTTACCATCATTATTCTGAATTCTTTTTCAGGTAGACTGCCTATTACCTCTTCATTTGTTAGATCTGGTGGGTTTTTATCTTGCTCCTTCTCCTGCTGTGTGTTTTTCTGTCTTCTCATTTTGCTTATGTTACTCTGTTTGGGGTCTCCTTTTTGCAGGCTGCAGGTTCATAGTTCCCGTTGTTTTTGGTGTCTGTCCCCAGTGGTTAAGGTTGGTTTAGTGGGTTGTGTAGGCTTCCTGGTGGAGGGGACTAGTGCCTGTGTTCTGGTGGATGAGGCTGGATCTTGTCTTTCTGGTGGGCAGGTCCACGTCTGGTGGTGTGTTTTGGGGTGTCTGCAGACTTTTTATGAGTTTAGGCCACCTCTCTGCTAATGGGTGGCGTTGTGTTCCTGTCTTGCTAGTTGTTTGGCATAGGGTGTCCAGCACTGTAGCTTGCTGGTCGTTGAGTGAAGCTGGGTGCTGGTGTTGAGATGGAGATCTCTGGAAGATTTTTGCCGTTTGATATTATGTGGAGCTGGGAGGTCTCTTGTGGACCAGTGTCCTGAAGTTGGCTCTCCCACCTCAGAGGCACAGCATTGACTCCGGGCTCCTCAATTTGGGATGATGTGTTGTCTATTCATGTATTCCACAGATGCAGGGTACATCAAGTTGATTGTGGAGCTTTAATCCGCTGCTTCTGAGGCTGCTGGGAGAGGTTTCCCTTTCTCTTCTTTGTTCTCACAGCTCCTGGGTCTCAGCTTTGGATTTGGCCCCGCCTCTGCGTGTAGGTCTCTGGAGGGCGTCTGTTCTTCGCTCAGGCAGGACAGGGTTAAAGGAGTAGCCTCTTCGGGGACTCTGGCTCACTCAGGCCGGGCGGGAGGGAGGGGCACGGAGTGCGGGGCGAGCCTTTTGGGAGGTCTGGGGTCTTCTGCCAGCGTTCAGTAGGTGTTCTGTAGGAGTTGTTCCACGTGTAGCTGTATTTCTGGTGTATCCGTGGGGAGGAAGGTGATCTCCGCGTCTTACTCTTCCGCCATCTTACCCGGAAGTCCTGTATCATCTTTAATTTCTTTCATCAGTGTCTTATAATTTTCTGCATACAGGTCTTTTGTCTCCTTAGGTAGGTTTATTCCTAGATATTTTATTCTTTTTGTTGCAATGGTAAATGGGAGTGTTTCCTTGATTTCACTTTCAGATTTTTCATCATTAGTATATAGGAATGCCAGAGATTTCTGTGCATTAATTTTGTATCCTGCAACTTGACCAAATTCATTGATTAACTCTAGTAGTTTTCTGGTAGCATCTTTAGGATTCTCTATGTATAGTGTCATGTCATCTGCAAACAGTGACAGCTTTACTTCTTCTTTTCCGATTTGGATTCCTTTTATTTCCTTTTCTTCTCTGATTGCTGTGGCTAAAACTTCCAAAACTAGGTTGAATAAGAGTGGTGAGAGTGGGCAACCTTGTCTTGTTCCTGATCTTAGTGGAAATGGTTTCAGTTTTTCACCATTGAGGACGATGCTGGCTGTGGGTTTGTCATATATGGCCTTTATTATGTTGAGGAAAGTTCCCTCTATGCCTACTTTCTGCAGGGTTTTTATCATAAATGGGTGTTGAATTTTGTCGAAAGCTTTCTCTGCATCTATTGAGATGATCATATGGTTTTTCTCCTTCAATTTGTTAATATGGTGTATCACGTTGATTGATTTGCATATATTGAAGAATCCTTGCATTCCTGGAATAAACCCCACTTGATCATGGTGTATGATCCTTTTAATGTGCTGTTGGATTCTGTTTGCTAGTATTTTGTTGAGGATTTTTGCATCTATGTTCATCAGTGATATTGGCAAGTTTGAAATTTTTAAGGGCCATTTGCTATTACAATGCCAGAGCCATTCAGAGAGAATGATGTTGCCAGTTTCGGAGCAGGCCTGCCCCAAGTCACCCTTGTCACCTCACTCCCTCCCGGGACCCCTCATCTTTTCCTCTATCTCCTTGGTCCTTCTGAGCACACAGCCCTGACCCTACCTACGTAGAGCCTGCCTTGGTGGCTGTTCTCAGCTCAGATTCATTTATTCTCTTGCCAGAACCGCCTCCTCCCAGGCTCAACTCTAGTGACAGAAATTCTTTGCATTAAGTGGGAAACAAACACAAGCTGTCTGCTGCTCAGGAAGGAACGTCAGGACCAGACCTCTCCTGAAACTGGGTGAAATTTACTAGGAAGGGAAAAGTGAAATTTTAGCCCTCACACCTCTGTCAGAACATATGCATATGAAGACATTCCTGCTCTGAAATACTAAGCGGGTGGAAATGGATCGTTAGGGAAATTTGATAGGCATGAGAAAGCACTTACACCGCCTCTCTGACCCCTGATGTTCTGGTGCCCCTCAGACCCTGGGAAGTGGTGTGACTCAGGTCAACTGTCGCTTATCCACGGTGACTGGGACCGCAGGAGCATGGCTAATGGACATCCTTTGTGAACTCAAGCCTTGTTTTAGTCATTAATTTCATCCTTTTTCCCCACCAGACCTTTTACCAGAGCTGCTAAGTGGCCAGGCTGGAGCCTCAACCCCTAGCCCACCCTCAAGAAAGGTGCTAACTGAACCGGGATAGAGGACCACAGTAAATGAACGAAAAGAAACACGGAATGGTTCCTCAAAGTAAACAGATTCCCGGCTTCCTGGGGAAAGCTATGATAACGGAAAGTAGGGGAGCTGTGCCTGCCAGAAGCATATTACTTCACGACAAGATGTAAGTACATGTCCTACTCTAGCCCTTAAGCATCCTGGGGGCAGGGAGGGCCTAACAATTCGCTTATGAGCAGATGTACCCTTTCCCTGATCCTAATTCACAGTTAAATTCCTTTGGTTAGAACTAGTGTGGATGGTAGAAAAGGAGGGAAAGTGTTCATTTATAGAAAGTAAAGAGTCAGGAAGAAAAGCTGAGCCTAATAAACAGAGTCTAAGCTGAGACCCATGGGGAAGTGGCATCCTTTGTATCATTGGCTTTGGTGTTTGCCAGGGCTGCTGTGAAGCAGGTGCCCCCAGAGTCTCCTGCCAACTGTTGGCACTGGTGCACAGAAATGCTCAAAACAAATCAACGAATTCTCGGCGCTCATGTTTGATTTATAGAGTCCTCAGCTATTACCATAGTGTCTGGTCCTCAGATATTACCAGTCCAGAGATATCAGAGGGTATATCTCCCAACCCTCTTAATTGTAGATACTTTCCACAGGCAAAAATATGCTTACTAGGAATGATTAGAAAGATTTTTGCTTCTCTCACAGCTGCCTCTTCCTAAGTTTGTAGACGAGCTGACTATGTGGGGAACCAAGTTATGTCATATTAGTCATGGCATCATTTTTCAACTGGTGAAAAAAAAAACAACTCCTTCCACCTGCAAAAATAAAATTGATATCATTTTCCATACATTTTTATATCATGCCTTAGGAAAAAGAATCCACCACCCAAACTCTTCACTGGATATCACTTTATCCAGTGGTTGAAAAATGATGCTATGACTAAAGGACTATCATCCTTCCTCCCATAAGAGACTAAGATTTAAGGAGAAAGCAGATCGAAGGGAAAACATCAAAGAAATGCACTTCTCATGTACCTTTCCCAAAGCAATGACACTTTTATGTGAAATGCTGCAAATAATATTTAAAATTCCTTTCAATACTGATCACAGTTTTAAAAGTTCTGAAAAGAATTGCCCCAAATATAAAATAGCTCCAAAATGTTTCTGTCACTAATCTTTTCCATATTATGTAAGTACATGAGGACAGGAGTGGCAACTTTTCTTATTTTATATGCCTTCTATTATGTCAGCTACAAGTTGCTTGGAAAACAAAAACAAAAACCAAAAAAGAAAGAAAAACTGCGGAACAGGATTTCAAAGTACTGATAAATAGACACTTTTCATTGTTCATAGGCAGACAAGGGTGGGTAAAAGAGTTCTGAAATTTCAAACCACCAATATTCTTAAGTATGAAAATGGAATTAGAAAAAATAGGCATTTTTTAGGCAACCTCTAGTCACTCCAGTTAAAAGCTCAAAACCAAACCACCAGAATTTTACCGACTTCACAACAAATTTTCCAGGTTGATTTCTTTTGAAAATACACAAAAGCTTTTTATTTAGACATTAAATATCATTGATTGAGTCAAGAACAAGTTAAAATTTGTAATTCCATAGCAAACCAAATCCAGATTTAAACCAGTTCACAGGTCTTTTCACAGAATAATTTTGGGAAAATAAATCAATGTTTCTTTGTGTTTTTTGTATGTTTGTTGTTTATTTCTTTACTCAAGTTTGCTCCTAAATGACTCCGTCCTTGAATAAATTCCTTTTACAGTGTACATGCTGCCATTTTCTTATGTTAGAAGATTCCTAATTTTCTTTTACCACCTTAGCTGTTAGAATCAATTCAATTCAAGATAGTTGAAAGAGTTAGAAAGAATAATCTCATTATGAGAGGAAAATAATAGATTTAAGCCCCATTCTGTCCTCAAACACAGCCAGTTAGGTTTCCTATTTTGGGACAGTGCTATCAAAAATCTGATCAAATTACTCTGTGAGATCACAGAAGAAGGCAACAGTACTATTAAAATTATTCATGCTTCTTCTAGTTTGTGAGAAAAGTTAGAAAAATATCTAGATCTGTTCAATGAAAATATGAAGCAATTCTCTCAGAGTATGATCAATGTTTTAAAATGTATGGAGAAGTAAAGCTTGGGTAGAGCCATTGGGTTCTCTCCTTCCCACACAAAAGATAGCTGATCCTTGAGCAGAGTGTTTGTGCAAAGTATATGCTGCTGTCTCCTTTCCCACCATGGCTTTCTTATGCCTAGTCTTTTCTAAATTCCTTGTCACTATTAAAATTCACCTGCCCTAGGTTTTCCTCTCTCAGGCTCTCAGAGAATTAAGGTTTTACTCTCATACTGCAGCACTAATACCTTCTGGAAGTCTGCAGATTTCTTCAGAAGGCACTAGAGCTTAGACAACAATGTATGCCTTTGGGATTTTCCTTTCTCTAGGCTTTTGAGGGTGGGCAGTCCTCTTCCATCACAAACATCCTTTTTTAAAAAAATTAACAATATTAATAGATTCAATTTTGTTACAACAAAATCTTACAGATTTGAGAGTTATTTATTTTATACCTACAGTGAATTTCCCAACCTATAGCCTGATCCACCTGCAGAAGATTTCCTCATTTAACTTTTGGAAGAAATCTATTTCTTTTACTTGGGGAAAGGTCTCAAGTGATTCCTCCACCCACCCACCACTTCTCTAAGAACTAACAATCAGGAGTATGTTAAGAATGAAATTAAAATATGGGCTATGGCAAGTAAGCTACTCAAGGTTGATATGTATTTTTCTACTGATGAAGAGTTTAAAACATCAACCATAGTTTGGACTTGATGACCTTTTAAGATTCTTTACAATTGTGAGTATCTATGATTCTAGAGTATTCTTTTTTTCACAAACATAAATCCTTAGTTAATAATTTCAGTTATCATAGATAATAAAAATCACAAGGCCTTAGGACAACTAATTCAAAATTTAACACTATCTTCTCATTATGCAGAAAAAGTAATTGAATACTTAAAGTCTTATAACTAGTAATTCAGCCCAGATATATTTCTGCCATTTTACACATTCCATCCTGCCCCTAGAAATGTTTACAGAAGCATTTGAGAAGTTAAACATTTGACATCTATTTTTTTAATGGTTACCATCAAATTTTTAGCATGCATACTTGACATAAGTTTAATGCATCTGCATTCCACTCCACTTTTCTGAGATCCATCTTTCTTTTCTGAAGTATATTTCTTAGTGTTTGTTTGTTGTTGTCTTAGTGAGAGTCTGTCTATGAGTGAAAAGTATTCTTAGTGCTTTTCTAAAAACGTCTTTATTTCACCCTCATTTTGGAGTCATAATTTTGTGAGCTTAAATACTTAATTGAAAATTATTTTCTCTCAGAAGATATGATTACAGTGTCTTCTTTAATATAAAGTCTGCTATCAACCAAAAAGATACTTTCTTTGCAGAGAATTTACCTTTTCTCTTTGATTTCTTTTCCAACTCTGCATCATACTTATCCATTATCTTTTTGAATATTGCTTTCCCCAATTCTCTATGTTCTCAGCCCTTCTGAAGTTCTTCTTAAACATATATTAGATTTTTAAATTCTATTCTTTATGTTTATTAGCCTCTCATATTTTCTATCGTTTTGTTTCTCTGGGCTATTTATTCTGTGTAATTTCCTAAGACCTATCTTCTAGTTCACTAATTCTCTCTTTGGCTGTGTTGAATTTACTTTATTCACCTGATACATTTTTAATTTTAATGACTATGTACTTTTTAAAAAAAGTTTTTGAATGCTCAGTTTGTATTTATTTCAAATCTGCCTATTCATTTTTCATACAGATTTATTATTTTATCAGGGGTTCTATTTTTTTACCTTGATCATCATTAAAATTATTATTTTATAATTCTTTTTTAGATTATTCTATTACCTCTAGTTCTTAGGAAACTGACTTTCTTGTCTATTGAATATGCTAGTTATCCCTCAGTAATAAATGTCTTCCTGCAGTTTATATATTTTTATTGTGAGCTTGCTCTCTCTCTCTCTCTCTGTCTCTCTCTCTCACATAAATCTGTGAGAGTCCCACACTTTGAGTGGTGTGAATGCCCCTAGAAATTGGTTTCAAGTTTTATATTTTATCATAATTTCTTATATATTGAATTTTATATTATTTCTTTAAAAGATATCTGTATTAATTTCTTATCTAGGAATTCCACACTGTTAGGGTAGTATCTTCCCAAATCCCCAAGCTTTGTTGTGTGCTGCCCTTTGGTTTCTTGTAGGTACCATATTTTTTATTACCCACAATCCCAGATGGTTGACTTTATTCTTGAATTCCTGGGGCATGGAAAAGCTTTCTAGCTCACTTTTCACAGGCTGAACAGCTTTTGGTTTTGTGCAGAGGGCTTAGTTCCAGCTCCCTACCTTCCTTGGACTCAAGATTCCATCCCTTGTTTCCTGAAGAGTGTTTAAAAAAAAACACAACCCAGTATCCAATGTCTAGGGGGCATATCTGTGGCTGAAGCCTTCATTTGTATTTATTATTTTTTCTGGCACATGAAGATTTCTTTTTTTTTAAATTTCAAATTTATTTTACTTTTATGTTTTATTAATGTTTACTTCACTTTTATTTTTTATAGGATTGAGAAATAAAGTGGTCATCTATATTAGTGTTGTCAAACATCCTAAAGCATTTAAAAAAAGATTTTCTGCAGGTCTAGTCCATACCTTTTCTCATTCTATTTTAATTGTGATTCCAATGTTCAAGTTCCTAGAATTTAAGAAAATGAAGGGACTTAAATTAACTGACTCAATCATCTCTTCAGTTCTTTTAATATTAATTCTTAAACAACACGAATAACATAATATCTTAGAAGACAGCTCATCCCATGTTTAACTGTGGTCTGTTTCTCCGTGGATGGAGGATCAAAAACTTTGTAAAGTCTTTGTTTGAATCAAACCTTGAAAGACAAGTAGATGCCCTCAACAGGCAAAAAGGAATATTCTTGGCATAAGAAGGAGGATGAGTAAAGGTCTGAACATGAAAGAGCATAACAAGATTAGAAAACTATGAGTAGTTCTGTAGACTAAAGCATAAAATAAGTTTGAGGATAGAGAGGTGGCAGCATTGAGAACTGAAGCCAGAGAGGCAAGTAAAGATCAAATTGTGGTGGTTTTTTGTATCAGGCTAAGGAATTTGAACTTTGTTCCTATGGGAAAGCTTATTGATAAGCTTATTGAAAGCTTATCTGCTTTGTGCTTTAGAAAGATTAGTCTTAAAGAACAGTGTGGAGAATAATCAGAAAGGGAATAAAACTGGAAGTAGAAAATGAATTAGGAATTTATTTCAGATTAAGGGAAATCAAAATATACAAAGAATAATAAGGAATGAAGAGGAAATAGACAAATATAACAAATATTAATGGGCAAGAACTGGTCAGATTTAGTCATGTTTGACTGGTGTCATCCACCATGATTTAAAATAGAGAAACAAGTTTGGAGACATGTAATGAGTGCATTTAGATATGTTGATTTTGAGACACCTATGGAACATAGGCAACTGGAGATCCTAGGACATTTATCTGGCTTAGATATACAGATTTTGATAGAATCATAAAGTTCCTTCTTTGTTGGGCTGAAATCTCTCTTGTAGCTTTTGCTGATGGAGAGAAAGAGAAGAAATTGACTGTTTTCGTGATTTCTTATAGGGCATTTATTCTTCGTTTATGCAATCGATCAATATTTATTTAGAACCTGCTCTGTGGTGGACACTTCACTCTGCACTGGAGATTCTACAGTGCATAAGAAAGACATGGTTCCTGCAGCCCCCTTCCCCTCCATAAAGCTTATGTTCAAAATGGTAAAGAGTTAATAAAGCAGTGGACAGATACATAAACAAAATAATTACAGATTAAGACAAAGACCATAGAGTAAGTAACAGGGAGTTATTAATAAAGAAAAATTGTCCAAGGGCTGATTTAGCTAGAGTAATTTTGAAAGACCTGTCTTTGAAAGTTCCTATAAAATGATTCCTGAAAAATGAGAAAAGGCCATGCAAAATGCCACGAAGTTCGAGGCACAGGGAACAGCAAGAATGAATACCTTGAGAAAGGAAAAAGACTGATGTAGTCCAGGAAATATCAGAAGTTTAGTCAGCCTGGAAAATATAGGCTTAAGATAATGGTGAAGAAATAGGTCGAGAAAAGATCATTACAGATACCTTGTCATTCTGGAGTTTATAGCAGAAATAAATTTCACAATCATAAATATAAAAATTGGAACTTTCTTATTTTCTCGATTCCTTTAGATGACTTTATATTCATTCTCAAGTGTTCATTTCCACTGATGGTACAAAACTGAATCTTGACAATTCAGGTCAAATTTTGTCAATTTGGATTTTTCTTCACTTCTTTTGGGTAAAAGTTAGTCACTTTCAGGTTATTTTTTCACCATTCTCATTCTCTTTTCTCTGATAATGATCTAGATTATTGAACAGGTAGGAGTAAGAATGAGAGAGAGAGAGAGAGAGAGAGAATTAATTATATACCCTGATTTGCCTGCTATGGTCTCTGCTTATTTCTTTGTCCCGGGGTTCCATCTGGTTTAGCAATTATTCCAAAGTTTTAAATTTTAATAAAGTATTATTAATAAAAAATTTATTAAAATAATTGGAATGGATTTGGTAGACCTGCCCTTTATACCTGTAGCCTCCACGTTAGTCTCCTCTAGTAATTTGTAACCCATGTGCCTGGTGAACACAGTTCTTACTTTATATGTGGTAAAGCTGAAGATGACCAGTGAAGATCTGCTGTTTTTTTAACTTTTCCTAGACTGAGGGAATTAACATTTTCCTCTCCAAGTCAGCACGTGAGGCACTTACCAATACAATGAAAGGCATTGGATCGTGAAGAACTAAGGAATTCATTTATATCCTAAGTGGTCGTAGGGAAAGTATTTGACACTCTGCCCCTGCTGGTCAGTTGGGCACAAAACCTCCCCCCGCCCCCCACGCTGGGAGTGGAATGGGAACTGTGAAAAACAGACATTAGATATCATGAAACAGGTGCAGAAAGTAGAGGTTGAGAGTTATTGACATAGAATATATAGTGACAGTGCTCTGAATGTGCTTTCTAATGGTGGTTTTGCTATTCGCTGTACATTGCAAATCTAAAGATAATTTTGCAACATATTCTCTGATGTGTCAGTCAAGAGACAGATATAGCACCAGCTAGCTACAGAGGTATTTTAATATAAAGAATTTTTAAATAGATATAGATTGCTAACTAGGTTACAAAAAGAGTAAAACAAACAAAAACAAACATCCTGTAAGAGAACACTGAGATAGCCACTTCAGAAAGTAGTTATTTCCCCAAGGTTGAAGGAACAAAGGGAAATGACTGGAACTATAAAAACTTAGAGGAGAGGCCCCCATAGAGCTGACACTCAAATCTCTGAGGAGGAGGCTCTTCTCAGCTGATACTTGTCAAAAAACACTCAGTTCGTTGGGGTTTCCCTGGTGGCGCAGTGGTTGAGAGTCCGCCTGCTGATGCAGGGGGCACGGGACACGGGTTCGTGCCCCGGTCTGGGAAGATCCCACATGCCGCGGAGCAGCTGGGCCCATGAGCCATGGCCACTGGGTCTGTGCGTCCGGAGCCTGTGCTCCACAATGGGAGAGGCCCCAACAGTGAGAGGCCCGCGTACCGCAAAATAAATAAATAAATAAATAAATAAATAAACATCGTATGTAAGGTAAAGTTTGTTAGAAATGCTAGATCTTGAAAAACATATTTAGTGACAATACCAAGTTGTACAGTATTACATATAGCATGCTATTAAAAAAACCCCAAAAAACATAAAAAACCCACTCATGTCGTAATGAGAAGCTCAGGCCACAGGGTTGCTTGATGTTTCGTGATTCTGTGTACAGACTCACAAGGTCCTCATTATAAGCCCAGAGCTGCAAAAGGAGTTACGCATAAACAAAGCTTGGATTTGCTCCCGAACACAAACGTTCGTGATGTGATATTCATCTTCGTGCTTGTGGAAGGCTCCATCCGGCATCCTTCTTTGCCTCCGATACTCCTCACACATTCCAGATTTTGGAAGCGCTGAAATATAAGGCCCAGGTGGGAGAGCAGCTGACACTTCAGTCTGGATTTGCTGTAGCAGCTTCTCTTGCTCTGTTCTCCACTGTCAATATTATGGATTACTTCGTAAATTCATCAAAATAGCACACAAATATAGTATATGTAGACTAAAATTTTTGTAAAAAATTCCAACCAAATACAGTGCCTCATTTTTAGAGGTAGATGCACAAGTATAGCAAGTTGTTTTTCACCTTGAAGAGGGCGTCTCAAAGTGGTCCAGACTCCTAGACTCCCACAGACTTCACTGAGGTTGAGAGCTGCTCGATTTTCTTGGAGTTGATTCCCATGCTCTGCATTGCATATGTCTTACAAAGGTACATAAAGTGCTTTTCACTTCCATCTCATCAGATGCAATCAGAAAAATGTCTTCACTGTACTGGGCCCTTGGGATGCTGTGTGGAAGGCAAAGGTGGTCAAGATCCCTACAGACTACATTATGGTAGAGTTGATAGAACCCTGAGGGGTAAGACTGGGAAGGCACTGTTGGTCATGCCAGTTAAAAACAAAAACAAACAAAAAAAGGACATGAAAAACTGTCTCTTGAGGTTCTCGCACACCGGTGTGGAGAAAAGGGTATTTCCTAAGAAACAGCTTCATAGCAGGTTCCAGAGACTGTACTGATGTATTACAGTAAAGACAGTAGACCTGCGGCATAACTGCAACTGAGGTTACTACCTAATTAAGTTTACAATAATCCACAGACATTATCTAAGATTCATCTGGCTTCTTCCTAGAACGGATAAGCAAGTAAAATGAGGTTACGATGGACGTCACTACATTGCATCTTTTGAGCCTTAGATGGCAGTACTAATCTTTACATTTCCCCAAGGGATGTGATATTGTTTTTTATTTACTGTTCTGGTAGAGAGGGGAAGTTCAAGGGTACATTTGGCCCTTCTTAGGTCAGAGAGCTAATAGGGAACTTCTGCCAATGGTCAAGTATATCTATTCCAATTACAAATCCAGAAACTGGGGAAATAACCACAAAGTGGTTTTAAGGACAGACTGAGCCTAATGTGATTCACACCTAGGCTAAAACTTCATTAGTTATTTGACTACCATAAACCCCCATTGTGACTAATGGACCAGAGTTCAGTTTGGGGTTTTAAGAAATTATCATTATTTCAGAGTTGGTGTATAGTAATCAACAAGATAAATAAATAATAAATAAATAAATAGATAGATATAGATACACATTTATATATATATATATATTTCTTTTACAATCATTCTAGTAGATAGCTGCAGTTTCCTTGGAAGATGATTACAGCATACATTTGTGGCAGTATTGAAGGTTCTTTCCTCAAGAATAAGGATCTGTCGCATCAAAGAGAAAGCTCTGGGTCTTTGGGCTGGCTTAGGTCTAGAAACTGGGTAAGAGACCACAATTCTCCATTGCAATGACTCAAGTCAGATTTTAGTTACTAGATCTGAAGCCTCTTCCTTGTTATATACATAAAGAAATATTTTTAGAAAGCTACCCATCCATACCATTCCTAGGGGAATGGTGACAAATTAGCTCCTCCCAAAAATTCCTGAAGGTTGAAACATTTGATTACACTACACCCCTGCTGCCCTTTATTGTGAATATATCCACTTTGTCCTTGGCTTTTAAGAACACTTGACCTCTGCTACCCCGGGATTGAAATCAGGGTACCCATCTCAATGGCAGCATCCCCTACCATCACATTTAGGCAACAGAGGACTGACACCAGAGATATCTTCAGACATACTGTTGCTTCCCTCACTAGTTTTGTTCTCCAAGTTTGGGGAAAGGGACAGCCAGTGGGCCCTCTCATAGGATGGAATTGAGGAGTGAGAGTACAGATTGCCTATAATGAATCCACTCCAAAATTTTCATCTCCCTAAGCCTTTGAATTCTTTTGTTTATGTTATGCCAGGGAAGTTGTTGCATAGGCTACTTTTGAGTCTAATGTTTTGTCAACTAGCCAGATAAATGGCTAGAGTCATTTCCATATGCATTAGTGTAACAGGCAGGCTTCAATAAGAGAAACAGAACCAGTACAGATGCTATAGAATACGAGATTTATTATAGAACCTTGACCTCATGCACTTGTGGTAGCTAATTAAACAGTTTATATGTGAATGTTGTTTCTGTATCCGGTGCTGGGCCTGAGGTCAATAGGGGAGGAAGTGGAAAGCAAAGGTTAATGCTGAAGCAAGGCAGTGCAGAAAAAATTGAATCTGTAAGAATGAGCTAGAACTTGTTGATGGTTTCCATTGGCATAAAATGGGCATAAAAATGGCACCCCAAAGATTGCACATCCTAACACCCAGAACCTGTGACTATGTGACATTACCTGACAAAAGACAACTGAGTTTGTAGATGGAATTAATGTTGTTAGTCAGTTGATATTAAGATAGGGAGTCAGAATGGGAGAAAGGCAGGAGGGATGAGGTGTGAGAGCAACCTGACCCACTGTTTTAAGCTTTGAAGATGGAGGATGGGGCCCAAAAGCTGAGGGATGAGAGCAGCCTTTAGAACCTAGAAATGACTCTTACCTGGAAGCTGAAAAAAAATGGGGACCTCCATACTACAACAGCTAGGAATGAACTATGTCCACAAACTGAATGAGTAAAGAAATGGATTCTCTCTAGAGCCTTCAAAAAGGAATGTGATCCAGCCAACACTATGTCAGATATCTGACTTACAGAACTGTAAGATCATACATTGGTGTTATTTTAAGTCACTAAGTTTGAAGCAATTTATGAATGCAACAATACAAAAGTAATACAGTCTCTCACCACTTCCAACATTCCAAATTTGATGTGTGACCTGCAGAAAAAGTGGGCACACTTTGTTATGGCACCTGGCCCAGAATTCAGAGAAGCTGAAGAAAAAGATGAAGGGAGAGGAGCTGTGGTCAGGTTGCTTGCCCTAGTGCCAGCAGAAGGACCCAGCAGATGAGGGACAGTGTGAAGGGCCTTCCATAGCACCCAGGGATCTGTACAAGCTTCCCAGCATGAAGAGAACAGGGCTGCTGCTCCACATCCACTTTACAAATCTCAGGTAACATGTTTCTTGTGGCCCACACTAACCTGGATCTATTCATGGAAAGGAATTCTGAAAAATGTTACTCCAGCTTAGTTAATGTAGTACAAATCTTCCAGAGAGAGCTGATGCATTCAATCTGGAATCACTGGTAAGTAAACCTGTATCAATAAACTTGGCCTGACGTAGTGTTATATTCTGTCCTGCTTGGTCCAACACCTTGAGAATTTATTCCCATACATGCACTCATTGCTCAGTATTTGTTGGGGCTTGGTTCCAGGACCCCCCAGATACCAAAATCCGTGGGTGCTCAAGTCCTTTATATAAAATGACATAGTGTTTGCACATAACCTACACATATCCTCCTGTATACCTTAAATCATTTCTATATTACTTATGATGCCTAAACAATGTAAATGCTATGTAAATAGTTGCTAGCAAGTGGCACATTCAATTTTTGCTTTTTGGAACTTTCTGGAATTTTTTTTCTGAATATTTTCAACCTGTGGTTGGTTGAAAACATGGATGCAGACCCTGCGAATATGGAGGGCTGACTATATTCCCTAGGTTTATGTCAATATAAATCTTCCAGTTTTCTTGGAATATAAGCTATTTCCTCCTAGGTCAAAATTTATAATTTCTTCCCAGGAGCACAGTGAGATCTGACTGTAAACATGAGCATAGAGGCCAAGGGATGTTTGGACGGGTCTTAAGGAGATTAAACTTCTCCTTGCATGACAAATTCTCCAGGTGAAGTCATTACAGTCTTTTCAAACATAGAGAAGGGTATTATTCTCATTCATGGGGGACAAGCTCTTTCCACTGACAAGAAAGGCTCAGTGTGACTCAGGGGCTCCAATTTCCCAGCTTCACCTGAGTCCAATCAGAAGTTCTTATTCCCAGTTTCAGGGTCCCACTTCCACCCAATCAATACCTTAACTTTCACATGACACGTTTGGAGAAGCTGTGAATTCAACTGACATTGTAATTCTGCAAGCCACACAATTAAACGTTGGGTTTAATTTTCCAGATGTGTTGGCCAAGTTGCTATAAAAAATAAGAGATATTTGCTATAAAAATAGAGCTTTTAGGGCTTCCGAAAAACTCTTTTTTTTTTGTAAATTTTGAGGTGAGGGTTTTAATTTTCAGGTAAAGATCTGGGCTCTTTTTACAAGTGCTCCTCTGCAATCAGAAGAAGCCATTGCATGCCAAAGATCTTAGAGTCATCATTAATTGCCATAATGGTCAAGTAAAGCAGTTATTTTCCCCCAAAATATTTACTTTAGTAGGAATATTATTATAACTAACCACAGGTCAATTAATTTGATTAATTGTGATGCCACTGCATGTAATGATTTCATATCATCTCATTTCACATTGGCAAGGGCTCAACACTTCATTCAAGTCCAAAAACACAGCCAGACCATTTACCAAATTCCAACTTCAAGGGCCTGCTTCCAGAGTCTACTCCTCATAGTAATGATTATACCAGTCAGGGTCCAGTAAAGAGACAAAAACCACACCAATTATTTGAACAGAGAGAATTTAACATGAAGAATCTGTAGGTATAAGGATGTTAAATGAGTCATTGAATAGGTAAAAAGAGAACCTTAAAGTAACTAAATAGGCAAAAGGAACATTAAGTATCATGGAAATAACACCTAAAAGACGAAGCTGCTACCCTTAGGGCTGAGAAATGAATATGGTTCTGAAAATGTTGGAAAAACTAGATTCATCTGTGGCTGTAGGAGGGCCCTGCTCTACATGGGGTGAAGATGCCTTGGTGGAAGAATGTGCACAGACATCAAAAGCATACAGGTACAAACTCTCAGCTATAAGATGAATGAGGTTTGAGGATCTAATGTAAAACACTGTATTATGTAATAGAAATTTTCTAAGAGAGTAGAACTTAAATGTTCTCAATAAATAAATAAATAGTTAACTAAGTATATTAATATGTGAGGCGATTGATGTGTTAATTAACCAGTTGGGGGAAATCCTTTCACAATGTATATGTATATCAAATCATCATGATATACAGTTTAAATATCCTACAATTTTGTAGGTCACGTTATACCTCAAAAAGCCCTCCCCCCGAAATCACACAGGAAGCCCACAGAAAATAAATGGAAAAGATCAATTTGCTTCTTTATCCTCCAAATTGGTAGTCTTCCTCTTACTCCCCCTGTTAGAAGAGCCTGACAAAGAATCAACTGTCAAAATTTTAACTTGCAGAATTCAGCTTCAGCATCACAAAGCAGAATCTAGAAGGGTGGATTTGAAGCTGAAAATAAAATTCCGTGAAAACTGGCACATTCAGTAAACACTTTCTTTTGCAAAAAGCCCTTTTAACACCAATATGCTAATGCATGCTTAATGTATAATTAGATACTAAATTTCCAAGTCTCAAGAGAGTTGATGGCAAACATGGAAATTGGACAAAATAGTTTTAACTTCACAGAGGCTGTAGAGATATCACTAATCACATAAAAGCTGGAAGAAACAGATACTCTGAAGATAGCAGCACCTACTTAAGTGATTGATTAATTTTAGAAAATGGTGTCAAAATATATCACTTTCACAGGTGCATCCGCAGAAAGTTTGTTTATGTGTCACTCTGAAACATGAGTTTTCATTGAGATCAAATAACTTTCCTTCTAAACTGATTTCATTCATTTTTGGATCCAAAAGTTTCCTGCAGACCCATGGAGAGTGAAGGGATAGCTGTCATATGTTGGTTTTATTGGCAAAAATAATAATAAACTTAAAGTTAAAGGATGCCTTTTTGTAAAAGTTTAATCACATGCTTCATGTAGAAAACAGTTGTTTCTATTATTGCTTGGATTTCTTTCATCAAATTCACGTAATAAAGTAATGCTTTAGGGAGGTCAGTCTTTGAAGATGAATGAATTGTATGTTCAGTTAAAAGGTCCAACAGTGAATTGACAATTATTTGTCCTGCAGTATTGCTATGGATACAAATTTGGCAGAGCCCAGCAAATCAGGGATAAAATAATGGTCTTACCAAATTAAGAAACTTAGAGCGACAAATATTCGTAGACTCAGGTGTGGTAGACAAATAAGTTATAATAACTTCATCCAACAAACTACAAGAGCCTATCATTTGAAATAGACACTGTAGATGTCAAAATTTATAAACACCAGAGTAAAGTAACAGTACTACAAAAATTTTTTGATGAAGCTTATGTTAAGTACCCCCAAAAAATATATTTGCAAGGCCATATATGCTTTCTCTCTTGCTATATAACTTCAATCAAATTTTAGAAATGTTTCAGCCTTTCAGAGAACTACTTTGCAAATCAACCTACTAGCTCTATTATGGCATTGCATATTTTCTTTAATAACTCTGCATTTTAAAAAATGGTGGGAAATCTTGTATCAAAATATCCAGTGATTTGGAAGCAAGAAAACTTCAGGTTTTGCAATAACTACAAACAAAGGCAAATTTATCCTTATAAAAGCAGGGAGATGAACAAATTAAATGATGAGAACTCAAACCATGTACAAGATTTAATTTTAAAATTCTGTGAATGCTTTTGAAATGACTTTTAGAAAAAATCTTTTGATCAAATTTCAATTTTTTAATTGGATTATGTTTTTTCCTGGAATGGAATGAAATTGAAAAGACCTCATTTTGCTTCAAAAAGATGATTCTGCAGCATCTATTTGGCAAAACACTAAAAAGAATTATGAATAGAGAACTTATTTTCTGAGTTTTGCCTTATAAAATATTTGTAGAAAAGAGAAACTCTAAACTGAGGCCAAAAGACAGTACCTATAAAAATATTCGAGCTAATAGAGCTACCGTTTCATAAAAATTAGAATTGAGAATATCCTCTACTTAGTAGAATTTTCTCTGAACTTACTAGGTAGCTCAGTACCCCTTAATATTTTCTCAAGTAAAATGCTATATAGTCTAAAGAGAAAAGTAAATATGTATCCTTCTGAAATATACTCATATAAAATGTAACTGAAGATTGAAGGCAATTTTTGAAAAAATAAAAAGGCTAAGACCTTATAGAAATAATAATACATTCTCCAAAAAATATTAGTGAATCAGTATTAGAGAAAGATATAGCCTGCACTAATTTTAAATATTTAGACAATCAATATAAATAACTTTTTAATTTTGCTTTAATCTAAAAGGATACATTTTATTTTTTTAGAAATAATTTTATTTTTCAAAATAATTTTTGCAAAGAACTATTTTATTCATCAACCAATATAAATGATATAGCCAATTGGTCGTTCAATGAATAAATATCTCAAAAATATATTTCCAATTAATTTTAATGTCCCTTTTTCACGCTCAAAAGTATCTTGGCTTGGTGTCTTATTCTGCTCAGGCCACTATAACAAAATATGATAGACTGAGTGGTTTAAGCAACAGACATTTCTGGAGCATAGAAGTTTGAGATCAAGGTGCCAGCATGGTCAAGTTCTGGGTTCAGGTGAGAGTTCTCTTTCTGGCTTGCAGAAAGCCCTGTGTCCTTAAATGGTGGGGAGAGAGAGACTATGCTCTCTGCTGTCTCTTCATATGTGATCACTAATCCTATCATGAGGGCCCCACCCTCATGACCTCATCTAAATGTAATAACCTCCCAAAGGCTCCATCTCCAAATTCCATAACATTGTGGACCAGGACTTCAACACATGAATTTTGGGAAAGACACAGTTCAGCCCACAGCACTTAGATGATAACTTTTGGGACACAATCCTTATGATTCTTATTATCTTGAAATAAGAAACATCTGATCCATTGCCATTGAATTCCAGATGCACAGTCCTCTTTCTTGTCTTTGGTTGTGTACACCTAGCTCCACTGCATCCAAATCAGAATGAACGTATTTCCCGTTAATCTCTTTTCCAATAACAGGTCATTTTTTTATCCTCTTCTCCCTGTCTGGGAAAGATGTCTACTCTTCTGTTCCTCTCTTAGCCACTTCTATGTTCCTCTTGGGAATATAGTCCCTCGTTTCCATCTTTCTAGGGGTTATGGCATCCTGTGAGGCTGCCTTCAGGCATCTTGCCTAGATAGCTCATTCTACTATTGCTACTCTACTGCTCAGATGCCATGATGAATGTTGGGTACCTCTATGAAGCTTGCAACTTCCTTGGGAAGTGATTTAATGGTTCACTGTGGTCTGGGATACCCTCAAAATAATTTGAGGTTTTTATTCTTCCTCCCCACTCCTGGCACTTGCCTGAAGAGATGAGCACTGGGCTCCTGTTCAGGAATTCATCACCATTAAGGTGACTAGTCACATCCCCTCTTATTTCTCCTTCCCAGAGAGTTGATTTTATCTCTTTTTGGTAAAGAACTGGCTCTTAAATCATTCCACATTATTTACATAGACACAGTTTAAAATTTGGCTCTCTTATTTTAAAAACTGCTTTTGGAACCCTCTATCAAATAACTTCACATTTGAAATCAAATGACTTGGGTTTCAGGATTATTGTGGCTAACATGAGTTCAAAAACAACAATAAAAATTTAAATGACTTCATTGTTTACTGTCTTAACCCTTGTCCTAAATAATGAAAACTATAGCTCCATAGGGGAGGCAAAAACAAGAATGCTGGAAAGACAAACCTTAATTATTACTGCAAAATGTCCTGCCAAAAATGGTGGAATTTTAAAACTGAACAAAATCCTTATAAATGATTCATCAAGTCCACCCGTCTGTTTTATGGATGTCCTGTGTAAAGTGAGACCCAGACAGATTAAATGATTTTCTTCTAAGATACAGATTCTGAGCAGCAGAGGTAAGACCATAATGAATTTACCTCCATCAAATACAGAACTCTTTCCACTGATTTACAGTGTTTCTTTCTAGATATATTTAAGTTTTCCTGAATTTCTCTCAAAAGGTGGCAGCAAGAAATAGACATGGCACTTCAAGTGCCTTCAGAATATGGTAGAATTCTGGTCATATGCTGACTTCTGGACACTTCATTTCTCTAAGTGCAGACCAAGACCCTTTCCTTTTGTGTTTTGATAGAGTCTCATCTGAGTGTTGCTTTGTTGTAAGCACATGCATTTATGCTGGCAACACCATCAAGCCAGGTCTCCTTCTGTATCATGTGTTTCATTTGTGAATTTGAATTCAAACTCCAGGACATCAGAGTGTCATGGAATAAAGTTGCTTTAATATTCATATTGCTATGGGAAAAGAAAAATGATTTATACTGTAAAAATGAAACCCTTTCCAATTAGTGTATAATCTAAACCTTAACTGCTTATTAAAAACTTTTTTTTTTTCTTGTAGAGCTGAACCAACTTTCTTTCCAAAGGTTTTCAGCTTCAAGCAGAACTTTCCAGATTAGGTTGCTTTCTGAACCACATTCTTTCCAGTTCTAGGATTCCAGTACTTTAACCTTTCCTATGAGACACCTTTGAATCTTGGCAAAACTGTGAACCATATCAGGATTTTTAGGGAAAGTAGTTCTAAACTGTCTTATAATAAGGCCAATACTATACCTATACATGAGCAAGATTTAATGGTCTTTGAAAGAACGAATTTGTTTTTGCATGAGACAATTGTTCTTATTGGTTTGGTCGCAGACTACAGAATTTTAAGAGGGATTATGATCTCTGAATGTTACCATCTCCTTTCTCCTCTATTTGTGGTCCATAATGGTAATAAACAAGTAATAAAATTCTCATTTTAAGAAATGTAGGTCTCAGGGAACAAATGAATCTTTCTTGTTTTATGATCTAAATAGGAGAGTTGTCTTATTTATTCCATATAAATCACGTCATTTTCTTTTTCTGCTCTGTGAATTCATTGAAACTTTCTAAAACAATAAGGTCTTAAGGTGTATGTAATGCACACAAAGCAGATTCTTCCATTTTCACAAACTTTTCATCCATAAGAGAAAAATAAATAAATCCGTTAGGGACTTTATTACAAGTTTAGAGCCTGAGCATAGCTATTTAAAAAACATATGGAAATACAAATGAGCAATACTAGAAGATTTAATGCAAATGTAAAATAACTTATATAATTATTTCCTGCAAAGCTTCATCTTTTGAAATACGGTATTTATAAGGGTGCTTTGCTTTCAAAAACAACAATACATTGTATATAAACCAGAGAGCATGCATAGCAGCTCTGTTTAGAAAATAGCAAAGTAGCATGTAAAAGGTCTCTGTTTAGTTAGCCCACCCACCAACTGGGGGAAAAGTTAAAATAAAAAAAGTACGATGAACTGCACGGAGTTGCTACCACTGTGTCAAACCTGGGATTTTATTTTCTAAACAGTGTTCGCCAAGTGGGGTCTTAGAGCAATTATTCAGTACATTTATTCAGTTAGGGACCTAATTTGAAAATTCAATCCCATATAACTTTCCTTGTTTTCTGTTTTGTTTTGTTTATAAAATGTGTTTTCTTCCCCCCTGACATAATGGGGCAAATCAGACAGAAAAATAGTAACAATTATCTCCCTTTACTTTTGCACTTCATTTTCTTTTACCTTCTTTTGTTTGATCCTGACTACAACATTCTGTGAAAGAGATGATAAATGAGGAAACTTCGGCCTCAAATAGAAATGTCAGTATCAAGTTCCCACAGCTTCTTCGTGAGAGTCTGGATGATGATCTAGATTTTCTGCCTCTCAGGTTCCTGCTTTTTCTATTAGATGACACTAGTTACATAGGCTTTTATTTGTTATTGATGCTGTGGAAATTGTATATATTCAATAAAATTGTCATGAAAAGTTTATCCATTACCATGTGGAAATTGGGATGCTGAGAAGATCCCTAACCTTGATCTTGAGTCTTCCAGATTTCTGTCTCCCGGTCAGATATCATGTGGGTGCCCTCAAATAGAATGCATGTAAAACCAAACTCATTGTCCCCTTCCTGGCAGCCTGTTTCCTGTGGCTCACACACGTGAACCTGGCAGGTCAAGTTTGCCCTTGCCCGGCAGACAGCCCCACCCGGAGGGCGCAGTTCAGCCCATGATTGCTGCACAGCCAGTGGAGTTCTGCTACCTCTACCAGCCTCCAGCACACACCCCGTTTCCCCTCTGCTCTGCCTTACCCATGTGCTGTGCCACTAAGTTTACTTTAAATCCTGGCCCTTAGATGTTTAGTTTTTTCTTTTTTAATTCAAGTATAGTTGATTTACAATGTTTTGTTAGTTTCAGGTGTACAGCAAAGTGATTCAGTTATATATATATATATATAATTTCAGTATATATATATATATATATATATATATATATATTATTTTTCAGATTCTTTTCCATTATAGGTTATTATAAGGTATTGAATACAGTTCCCTGTGCTTTATAGTAGGACCTTGTTGTTCACCTATTTTATATAAGTCGTGTGTATCTGTTAATCCCAAACTCCTAATTTATCCCTCTCACTCTCTTTCCCCTTTGGTAACCATGAATTTGTCTCCTATGTCTGTGAGTCTGTTTCTGTTTTATAAGTAAGTTCATTTGTATCATTGTTTTAGATCCCACATATAAGTGATATCGAATGATATTTCTTGTCTGACTTACTTCACTTAGTATGATAATCTCTAGATCCATCCATGTTGCTGCAAATGGCATTATTTCATTCTTTTTTATAGCTGAGTAGTATTCTATCATATATATACACATCTTCTTTATCCATTCACCTGTTGATGGACACTTAGGTTGCTTCCATGTCTTGGCTATTATAAATAGTGCTGCAATGAACATTGGGGTGGATGTATCTTTTCGAATTAGAGTTTTCTCTGGATATATGCCCAGAAGTGGGATTGCTGGATCATATGGTAGCTCTTAGATGCTTCTTTTGTCCTTCAAAGTTCCAACCTGCCGTGTCCCTCCTGGCCCAACTCTTTCTGGTATCAAAGGATTTTTCTCCATAACAACCAACTCTCCTGAAGCTTAGGTCCAGGACCCTTCTCCTTGGATGCTCTGTATCCCTAGATACAGAACACTGTTTGGTTCTGTGTCCCTTTGCTCCCGAGGGCTGGAGAGAACAAGACTTGGATTCTCTCTGCTTGGTATCCACATTCAATTCGTTGTCTATTTCAGCTGTTTCCATCTCGAGTCTAATGCAACCATTCTCTTCCCTCGCTCCAGAGTTCAACCCTCCGTTTTCCCTTGCCCAGACTCTACTCCCGAGGATCAAATTTAAGTACAACCCACCAATATGCTTCATGACATGGAGATGGACACAGGTTTCGGTGCTTACCAGGAACAATCTAACCTTTCTTAGAGCTAATGGTGCACATAGTCTGAGTTTAGAGGAAATAGAAAACATTTCCTTCCTCTTCCCACTGGATCTCCTTTTGGTCCACATACAGGCTTCTTCGTATGGACACCTAGAATTCGCCCCTACTTGGTCTCCTTCCCTCCTTCCTTCCCACCCTTGTCACTCTAGCCTTTCACCTTCACCTCATGCCTTACTTTGCTGGAAAAAGCCAGAAGCCAGAAAACCATTTTTATCCTTGTGGCCAAAGCCAACAAAAAGTTTTGCCCTGGATTCTTACCCTTTTCTAAATGAAGCTCCTACACACACGTCTCCTTTGCCAATATGATTCACCACAGATGGCATAGCTTGGTTCTGCATTATTATGCTAAAATAATGGATATCCAACCCAAACCTTGTCTCCCAATTCCAGACTCATATATCCATTTTCTCCTCAACATCACCACGTGGACATTGTGTCAGTCAGGTTTCAACCACAGAACCAGAACCAGTAGGAGATAGATATTAAGAGGTCTATTGAAAAGAATTGGCTTATGTGTTTGTGGGAGCTGGCTAGAGAAGTCTTCAAACCACAGGATGGACTGCCAGGAAAGGCAGGCTGGGACTCTCCTACATGGGCTGAAACGTCAGGACAAAGGTGGAATTTCTTCATCAGGGAGGCCTCAGCTCTGTTCTCTTTTCAACCGATGGAATCAGGCCCACCCAGAATAATCCCCTTTATGAAAGCCTATCATCTATGGGCTTGACTCACATCTACAAAATACCTTCACAACAACACTTAGACAAATGTTTGCTTGAGTAACTGGAGGCTACAGTCTAGCCAAATTGATACACCAAAAGACCACCCCAAACATCTAATAGATGCGCCTCAGACTCAATGTGTCTTTACTGGACCTCAGTTGTGCCCTCCCCAGGCACTCTCTACAAATGGCTGCCCTGCAATGGCAACGCCATCCTTCAGTAGTTCAGGACATACACTCTGTGTGGTAGGTTAAATATTGGCATCCCAGCTATGCCCGTGCACTTATCCCCAGAACATTTTATGCCAAAAGGGACTATGTAGATGTGACTAAATTAAGAATCTTGAGATGGGTAGATTATTCTGGGCTCCCTGGGTGACCAATGCAATCACAACCATCCTTATAAGAGGACCCAGGAGGAGGAAGAGGAGGTGATGTGCTGATAGGAACAAGCATTGATGTGATGGGCTCTGAAGACAGAGGGAAGGGGCTACAGGCAGCTTTTAGAAGCTGAAAAAGGCAAGGGACTGATTCTCCCCTCAGCCTCCAGAGGTTTCAGCCTTGCCAACACACTGACTTTAGCCCAGTGGAACTGATTTCAGACTTCTGACCTCCAGAACTGTAAGAGAGGAAGTTTATGTCTTTTGAAGCCACGAAGTTTGTGGTGCTTTTCTATAGCAGCAATAAAGAATGAGTGTATCCATGTCCGATCTGAGGTGACATCTTCTTTACTTTCAACACGTCCAGAATGAAACCACTTTTCAACACTTCCCTGGCTACCCCCTGGTTCTAGCCTTCATCATCTCTGCTCTGGATGATGTCAATAGCCTGGTAACTGCCCTGGTCCACTTTTCTGCATTCTCCTGCCCCCCACCCCCAGGCCCCAAGCAGCCGCTGCTGGCTTATACAGCACCTTCGAGAGAATCGGAAAAACGTGCCCCTTTCTTCAGGAAGACACAATCTCATGCCAGGGTTCATAGCGTGGCCAACAGAGCTGAGACTGAATGTCCTCACACAGGATATCACCTCAACGACTGTACACAGCAGCCCTGCCTACAGCTTCGTAACAGCGGTCTGCATTACCCTGTTAAAGGGAAGTCGGGTCCTATCACTGCTCTGCTCAAAACCCTCACAAGTCTCTCATCTGGCCAGTTATTTCTTGGGTCTCCTTTCTTTACTAGCCTCCCACTCACTCACTGCTTCCCGCAGGAAGGCTGTTGGAGGAAAGAAGGCTTTTCCTCAAACGTCCCAGACACCTCAGAGTTTTTTCTCTCACTGTTTGTTCCCTCAAGTTGCAAAGACTTGTCTGCAATATCCAAGTGACTGGCTCTCTCACGTCCTTCAAGTGTTCGGTCAAATGTCCTTTTTTTAGTGACATCTACCCTGACTATCCTAGTAAAAATGTGCAACCCACACCTCTACCCCGACACGTCCTAACCATTTATCCTGGCTTATTTTTCTCTTTGACGCCTATAACCATCTAACATTCTATATATAAAATGACTTAATTATTATAAGCTCTACGAGGGTAGAGATTTTTTGTTTGTTTTTGTTTTTGTTTTCTGGCCGTGCCATGTGGCATGTGGGATCTTAGTTCCCTGACCAGGGATCAAACCCGTGGCCCTTGCATTGGAAGTGCGGAGTCTTAATCACTGGACTGCCAGGGAGGTCCCTAGAGCTTTTGCCTGATGTGTTCACTCCTGTATCCTTAAATAATATCGGGTATCTAATAGGTGCACTATGAAGTTTTGAATGAATGAATAAAAGAGTCCTTTCTATTCTAGTTTGGGCTCTCCCAGAAGCAGACTCTAAGCCAACAATGCAGATACAAGAAGTTTATTTGGAAGGTGATCCCAGTAAACACTGCTAGAGGCATGGGGAAGTGAGACAGAGGGTGGAAGACAGCCAATGAGGGGTATGTTTTCAAACCCTCCAGTTATACTGTGGGTAACTGGAGCTTCAGCTCACTGGAGGCCCCTGGGAACTGGTGAAGAACATACACCTCAGTAAGAGAAGAAAGATTATTTTTCTCTACCTTTTTGTGTTCTGCGGCTGGGCCTGAGAATTAAACTGGCAAACAACAGATTAACAGGAGAAAAGCATACAAGTTTCCTTCGAGGTTAATGTTTTTCCATGGCACGAGAGCCTTCATACAAAAAAAGATGAAGACTCAAAGAAGTAGATAGACCTGAAAGCTTATGTTACCATTTTAACAAAGAATGATAAATTGTGGAGTTGTGAGGAGACAAAGACAAAAGGGGTTTGAGCTTGGGGTGGGAAACTGTGAGAAAGTGACTAGGAAGTATACAGGGGAAACTAATGGAAGACAAAGGTTGCTTAGTAGGGTTGTTTGCACAGATGCATCTTGGTATCAACTCCGTCTCTGGTGATAAGAGTGTTCTCTTCTTCCTGGTACAGGGAGAGCACATTTTTCCGGGGAAATTTATGTCCTGCTTTTAAATAGAAATGAGGAGGTCAGAGAGTACATCCTGCATCTGCTCTTTCTCAAGTGCCTTCCACTCAAAATCATCAATATGTCAGAGTGGCGTATTTTGGGTTGTCATGTTCACCTCAGAGTCACCCCACCCAGGAGGCTAGGGATCTGGGGTCTTTATCCACCTAGTCCCAAAAGGGGCATTAATTCTCTGGCACTTCCCTTCTGTCACACGCACAGGGCAGAGCTGAGTGCATCCTCGGAAATCCCCAAAGAGATCATCGTTAGCCGCAGAAGTCAAGCCTGTTGGCTTGGAAACAGTCAGGCCTGAAGGCACATAAATGGGCTTCCATCGCATCTGCTCAGTTTCTCCTCTAGGAGAAAGAAGATGAACCTTTCCCGGCCAAATAAGTAAAGTTACAAATACAGTAACTTAATGATCTTATTATAACTGTCTTCAATTCCTGTTGCAGGACCCATCTTATCTGTCACCCTTAGTTAAGGAGTGGAGACAGGGCGGGGAGTATTGGCAGGGGTGACAAGGGTACATGGTGGCTATCCTATGATGTTCAAGTAGAGAAAGCCTTTTTCTGCAGGAACTGAAGGAGAAGACCGAGTCAGGATACAGTAGAAGACATGAAGTGATATTTACTGGGAACCCCCTGAATTGCTGTTCTGGTTGTTTATAGGCAGCATCCTGATTGGTCAGTGCCCCTGGCCCTACGTGTTGTTCAATACTTTGAATATTAACCCCTAGAAGGACCCTACTCACCAAACCAGGGCTGGTATCTCAAAGGATTGGCAAAGCAATGTGGCAGCCCTGCGGCAAACATGGGGATCTGGACGGCATCAAAGAAGAGGGAGTCATGGGTTGAGTGGATGAGTGGGTGGGTGGTCTGGGTAAATGCCTAAGATGAGAACCATTCTCTTTGGATGATCTCATGTCTTTCTGCAGTGTTGATAGATAGTTGATAGATCAGGTAGTTTAAGGGGCCTGGGAAAGGGTCTGTAAGTCAGACATCCTATAGACCGGACTGCCTCATCATGAAGTCTTTCTGATATTTCAATCCATTAGAGAGTCAAGTACATCCAGAAGCTGCAAAGAGAAAAGTTCCCTAGTGACTATCACCATGCAGATTCCATCTACAACAGGTCAGCAAAGAGTGGTGGGTGCCTCAATGGTTGTACTGTTCTTTTACCTGACCTACCAAGAAGCATCTCTTTGCCACGTAAACAGAGGGTCAGAGCATGGCCTCCACCCCGCCCCCCACCAGTTCTACTAGATTGTCTTTAGGCCTGATATTATTTTTCCACTAAGCCTGTCCTCATCTTTCTTAGGTGCCTGGCTGAAAGCGTGGACTAATTTGGTTGACTGATCATGATGACAGTCAATGCTGTGGTAATGGAATAGAGAGAAAAGAGGCAAAAAAGAAGCAAGTGAGTAATGAAAAACAGACCATTTGGGTCCCGCAAGGAGATGTCTACCGGAACGGCAGGAATTAGAGTTAGGAAGCCCAAGGCAGAAATAATGAAGTCCAGGATAAGGGCCTGTCACTTGGCTTTCCTTCTTGCTCCAGATAAGTTAAAACAGCTTCTAATGGTATAAAACATCACTTTGAATTCTCATCAGAGTAGGGAAACCACTGTCTCAGGATTAGCGTTCCAAAGGTAGCTTCACAACCATGACCACGTCTAAAACAGAAAGATGACTCTAGCAGCTGTTCTCCCCAAATGGGTTCAACACGATGAGGTTATAATACGGAGAAGCTAGAGCTGCAAAACTGAATATATATTCTCTTTAGAATAAAAGGAAATGACTACAAGCCCGGTAATAAATGTGGTAGCTTACTAGAAAAGCAAGTTTAAAGAATAAGGAAAGTCATGTTTGAGATTAAATTGAAAACAGGTGCCAGGCCTCTTTCATGGAGTCAGAGAATGTCAGAACTGGAGGAGACCCAGGGGTAACTTATCCAGTTCCCACATTTGATGTATCAGGAAACCCAGGTCACAAGGAATGGAGTGGCTTTCTCAATGCCACACACAGTTAGTGTCAGATTTATCTCCTAATTCCAACTTTAGTCTGCTTTTAAGACATTTTCATACCTCTGGTACAAAATTAATGAAATAAAGCCGTGCTTCTTTTTGTAAGATCTGTTATGAATTTGAATCCTAAATAATCACACCTATTTGACAATTTCCTCTATTCCTGCATCCTCTACAGCCTTATGCTTCATTGTATTTTCATCAGTGCTGTCATGTTTTCCCAGTATCTTAGATGGTTCAAGACCTTGACTGTTTATTTCATTCACTTGACTCTTTCCTTCCATCCCTACAGTCAAAGCAAAGAACAAGCCCACACTGTCTCAATCTGGCTTACTATATCAGTGGTCTTTTACCTATATTTGTTGTTTCCCATCTTTCCTTTCTATTATCAAACTTAAACATTGGGAAAGTCGTATCATTTTTTGTCTCCCAAAATCTTTACTCTTTTTTTCATCCCTGGCAGACCAAGTCTTATCTCTTCAACTAGCAATCTCCATCATCTAATTATATCATTTCTTTTTCTTTTTCTTTTTACTGAAAATTTTAAAAGCATTCAAGTTTATTTTTTAAGTCACTAATTCTATTTCTTTTTTATTTTTTTAATTAATTTTTATTGGAGTATAGTTGATTTACAATGTTGTGTTAGTTGCTGCTGTACAGCAAAGTGAATCAGCCATACATATACATATATCCACTCTCTTCTAGACTCCATTCCCAAACAGGTCATTACAGAGCACCGAATAGAGTTCTCTGTGCTATACGGCAGGTTCTTATCTTACCTTTTATATATAGTAGTGTGTATATGTCAGTCCTGGTCTCCCCATTTATTCCTCCCCCTTTCTCCCTTTGGTAACCATAATTTTGTTTTCTACATCTGTGACTCAATTTCTGTTTTGTAAATAGGTTCATTTGTACCATTTTTTAAGATTCCACATATAAGCGATATATGATATTTGTCCTTGATTTACTTCACTCAGTATGACAATCTCTAGGTCCATCCATGTTACTGCAAATGGCATTATTTCATTCTTTTTTATGGCTGAGTAATATTCCATGCTACTAATCATATCCTTTCTTATCCAATGAGTAGCTGCCATTACTCACCTATATGAGCCCCCAACACCTCCCATCTCTGTACACTTTGAGAAATAAACTACACATAAACCTTCCACATGTAAACATATACATATTACATACAACCTCCCCCAACAGAAATGCTTTTCTACTCTTCTCTATGTATCTAAATCCCACCCATTCTTCAAAGCCCAGCAAAAAGAAAAAACGAAAGGGAAACATCTTTGGTTATTCTGGCTCCTGTGTATTTTCCACTCCTTTGAGTCCCTGAATATATATTACATTGCTTCTCTAGTTCATAACTGTTCTGTGTGGATGGCTTATAAAGCCCTGTCCCATACCTCCAACAGCTTATAGTCTAATTGAGACATTTTTTGTAGGTCCTTTTCAGCAACCACTGTACATGATGATTGTGAAAAGCCTGCCAAAGAATGAATAAAGGATGCCACTTAATGCCTGAGGAAGTTGCTCTGTACTTGAAATCTTTAAATATATTAACATAGAGTCAATGTTCTAAACAGTGTGTAGCTTTTGTGTGGCAGGAAAGAACATCCTCTCAGAGTGTACCTGCATAATACGCACAGAGATCCCTCATCGAGATTCTCTAGTGCCATTTGTCTTGAAAACTCGTTGTTTTCCCATGGAGCAAGAAGGAGGGTGAGATCATCTCTAAAAACCATGCTCTTGAGCTG
The DNA here is from genome assembly GCF_964341445.2 of Mesoplodon mirus. Lineage (NCBI taxonomy): Eukaryota > Metazoa > Chordata > Mammalia > Artiodactyla > Ziphiidae > Mesoplodon > Mesoplodon mirus. Next base: position 10,539,340 of record NC_138977.1, on the reverse strand, counting down.
ACAGGAATTCATTCATTCAGTCAGTCAGTCAATCAGCTGGTCATTCAATCGACAGATATTATTTGAGTATCTACCATGTACCAGGCATTTTCCGGAACCATTAGGACTTCCTCTCCCTTGTTATTTCTCTTTCTAGGAGAGAGCCACTTCCTCGCCAGGACAGTGGACCATATGGTGATCATTTTTCACTTGTGCAACTTCCAAGGTAGAAACGACTCTATTTCCACTCCCTGACTCAGGCTTGGCTCTCTCGTTGAGCACCCTGGCTCCCTGAAGAATTAAAACCAAACTATTTTTTTCTCACTGGACCCATTTTTTCTTTGGTTTCAATGACTTGTCCTGGTCCTGGGCTCATGTGAAACACTGATGCCCCTGTTCTTGCCCACAGGAAATACCTGACTAATTGTTCAGCTGATTATGGATATACTTACTCAGTTTCCCTGGTCTGAGTCACCAAACTCTATCAGCGCCTTTAGTGAGGTTATTTTCCCACTTCAGATTCTGTCCTGATTCCCTTCCTAACTTTACCAGAAAATCTTTACCTTTAAGGTTTAGTTCTAATGGATATTTAATCTCTGCTTTACAATATCATCCTATTTCCACTCTAATAATAATAATAAATAGAACAACGGTAACGATGACTAACATTAATTTGGCAACTACTATATGTTAGACACTGTGGTAACACATTATTGTTATTACTATTCTCATTATTATTATGAATTCATTCAATCCTCACAACAACTCCTGAAGTAGACATTACTCTTATCTTCATTTTGCAGATGAGGAAATTTCTGACCATACAGTAATATTGTCTGTTTATTATATCAGGTTTTTTTTTAATGCCCTCTAGCAGCATCTAATGGTTCAAACCAGCAAAGGCCAAATTTAGGGATCTTTTCCCACCCCCCAATACCACCAAATAGTCTTCTGCTTCACATGTGTAATTTCATTTTAAAAATACATAGCACTTTTTTTTTTTTTTCTGGGAGGTCTCATTATTGTCTATTGAACTTCCAATAGACTCAAGCTCGAATACTTACACTTTAGGAAATCCACATTCTCACTGTATCTACGGTCAGGAATATTTAGAATATATTTAACTTTGAAATTTAATGAGCAAAGTAGAATATAAAAATCACATTTCCAACATTAAAATTTGCCATTACAAGTCCAGGTTAAACCAATTTACCCAGGTTATTATATTATGAGCATGTCAATTACCAAAAAACCTTAGAAATATGAATGACCTGTCAGGTCCAGAGCACTGTAAACTACTCACCCCTCGCCCCACACACATACAGTCACCCCACATGGAGTCTTTAGGGACTCATAAATGGGCCACTGTAATGGTGAATGGAGCTCTGAATGAGAAAAGAGATCACACATTCAAAATTAAACTGGAAATCAGATTCTCATCTATCTGATTTAGGATGCTTTTTCTCTGTGCATTCTGACTTTCCCAGTTGTGAAACTAGTGCAATAAAGTGGAGCCTAAAGATGAGACCCATACCTAAGCTGTCCCTCCAAATGCCAAACGGGAACCAGAGGAGAAAGCCAAAGGGGAAGAGTTGGGAGTCAGTTGCCTGAGCGTGTCCCTGACTTAGATTTTGTGTTAAGGATGGAGGAGCTCCAACAAGCTTTTCCCAGAATGCTGTGCCTGGGAGATAATGCATCTGGCATCCTTAGTAACAGTGAATGAATGAATGAATGAACACCAATAATGAAATATGCTTTTGCCTGGAGTCTCTTCATGGATAAATCATTAACAAATTCAACATAGAGATAGGTCACAGCTCAAAGATTTGAAAACTGGGGTCCTGGCTCTCTCTTTTCATCTTTCAGGACAGATATCAAAGGCACTAGAGAAATGTACATTGTTAGAAATGACTGATGAACGTTGATACTTTGAATACTTTTTTCCTGGGCATTGAAAGGAGGTGAGGATGTTGCTATGATTTTCCTTGATGCTGAGATGTTGCACATTTGATTTGTTGTAATATTATCCTTTTGGTGAAGTTCCTTTTAGATGACAGTCCTGAAATTAATGAAAACCACATCCTCTCATTAATGAGTTTTAAACATTTTATAACTGGTGACATGGTCCTCCTCCATCTCTTTCACTTAGAGTCGCTTAACAAGAATATGCTTTTCTTTCTCTTGCCTTTTTTCACACTTACCCTGAAAGCTTAACCAACTCCATTCAAACCTAAAGAAAGAAACAATGTGGTTTTGTACTTCATAAGAGCAACTGCTCTATGTGTTAAGAGCAGCTTTCTATGGACTCTTAGGAGAGACAGTCATCTCCAGCCCTGCTCTCATCTTGCACCTGTTTCATTAGGTACATCTCTATGTGTTTCTTGCCCCACCACAAGGAAGGGAAGGGAGAATTTTTGTCCTAGTTAAAAAAGAAAGTGTCCTTGCTCATAGCGAGAGAAGTAAGGAGGAACTAAGTAGTGGTAAAATAATTAAGGAGCAACTAAGTAGTGGTAAAATAATGTGTTCAGGCACATTGCCCAGCCTCTTTCTCCATGTTTTTCAGAAAAGGAACCATGTCAAGGAGAAAAGGAAAGTTCTGGTCCCAGATCATCCAAGTTCTGGGTTACAAAGAATCATAAAAATGGTGATTTAATGCTGGATCTCTACCCACACAGAGCACAGCCTTACAGCTCTGGTTCCTGCGTTAACGCCTGTCTAATGCTAATTCATAGCGTTAGAAAGGCTAACTTGAGTTTTATCATTTTGTGTCATTTGAATGAGTTATTTAACTTCTTAGTTTACCACTTGCAGGCAGGCTTGAAAGGATCTCAGCCCTCACTGGGTGTGCCTCCCGGGAAACTGAGGCAATTAGGGAGGTTGCCCTAATTGAGGACAGTCGGGCCCTTCAATCCATACAGACTTGGGGAAAAATGTTGAATTGCATTGTAGGCAGTCATTAAATTTAAATGTCCTGTTTCATCATTTAGTTCATTAATAAGTCTCTAGGCTCTAAAAGCACTCATACCAAACTTGGTAGCTCTCAATCATGCAAAGCATTGATTCTGATTCATAGTTGTCCAACTCCTTAAACAGATGAAATTAACGCCTTGTCCTTTAACAACTAAAATTTGGTAGAACAGAAGCCTTTGGCATGAGGGGTTCTTAAGAATAAATGCTGTGAAATGGTGAGGAAAATGTTGGGATTCATTACTTTGAGTTATTTGCTTTAAAAGATGCCTTTTGTTTAAAAGTGAGTTTGCAATGTGTGTCAGGATGGAGTCACAGAACACAGGAGGCTTCTATAAATTTTATTAAAGAACAAGGAAATGCATATATATAATTTATTTATTTAACCATTCATATAATGTATGCAAAAGTATGTATTGAATTAGTCAGAGGCTACTTGAAATGTAGGATTTTCAAAAACTTCTGAAGTTCAGATTCCTTTAGTATTGTTTGTAAAGATAAGTCAGTCAGAGAAAGACAAATGTCATATGATATCATTTATATGGGGAATCTAAAAAAATGGTACAAATGAACAGAAACAGACTCACAGACACAGGAAACAAACTTACGGTTACCAAAGGGGAAAGAGAGAGAGAGGGTTAAATTAAGAGGTTAGGATTAACATATACACACTACTATATATAGAATAATCAACAAGGACCTACTGTCTAGCACAGGAAACTCTACTCAATACTCTGTAGTAACCTAGATGGGAAAAGAATCTGATAAAGAATAGATATGTGTATACGTATAACTGAATCACTTTGCTGTATACCTGCAAACAACACAACAGTGTAAATCAACTATACTCCAATATAAAATAAAAATTAATAAAAGAAACTTCTGAAGTTCAGATTCCTTTTGTATCGTTTATAAAGATTAGCCACTGTAGAACACCACTGTCATCATTAACACTTGCCCTAAAGTAACTACTGAGATTCTAACTTAAGTGTGAAACCTCGAAGCAGAGCTAAGGCGAGTCAGCAGGGAAGCATATATTATGATGGTTCAGGGCCCTAATGATGAAGTCAGGTATACTTGGCTTCTGATCCTGCTCTGCCACTTACTAATGTTAGAAGACCCTGAGCTATGTGACTTATTGGAGCCTAGATGCTTTTCATCTATAAAATGACTAACATAGAACCTCTCTATCTCTTATGTTGTTGTAAGGACTCAGCTGGAGTGTTGAGCAGAGTGGCTCACACATGGTAAACACTCAATAAATCCTGACTCATTTTATTAGTAATACTATGCTTTTCAATCTCCCAAACGGTGGTTCAGGTTAGTGAAGAAGAAAAAGGTTCTTAAGAAAAAAATAGAAAGAAGCTAAAAATCTCTTCAGAGGGATTGCCACGGCATACTGATGGTTTTCAAATAAAAAATTGCCTCCTGTTGATGTCACGGTGTCAACATGACATGAGACATCATCGGGAAAAAAGGAAAGAAAAATCAGAAGAGTGAAATCTTCATCTATGATTGGGAAAACTTCCTTTGGGAGAGCTTAACAAGATAATAAAGACAAGACACAGGGTAAAATGATGCAGAAGTCTGAAAGTCATGTCTGAGAGAGACCTGTCACATGGAAGAGTGACAAATATTGGTTAATGGCAAGAGGAGGAATCCAAAGAAATAACAAACCTTCCAGCCATGACTGATGACAGTATTATACCAGAAAGCTTATAAGACAACAAATGAGGACATAACTATAAATCACTCCACATCAACACGATTCCCAATAACTTGTGGAAGTCTCTCAGAAATGTGTGTACTACTGTAGCAATTTAGTTCTAAGGGTTATTGGAAGACTTGAAGCATAGGCGATGCAAGAATGCTAACACCCTCTCCAAAGAATTGAAAACTATCATGTATCAAATTTTATTTTCCTCAATTTTCTGTTACCAGTCACTATATTCTAAATTAATCCTCACATTTAAATTGATATCTTGATTACTCAAAACATACCAAGTGGTACAGAATTCAAATATATAAATAAAAGTTACCCAGTCCAGAACAAGTTCAAAACAAATATTATTTTCCTCAACGAACTAAGGATAAGAAAGCATTCGAGTTGGTGACATCCTCACTAATTTGGTCAATGTGTGAGGTTAAATAAATTGTCCAATTTCTCACTTGCTTTTTTGGTCATGTTCGAGTTATGCAATGGAAAAATACAACTAGGTCAGAACAAGAGAAAGGTGACAGGTCCAACAGAGGTGGAACTGGGGCCAGTTGGGTATCAGTTGAAGATAGGAGGTAATGGAACCATGAATCCTGAGTCCTACTCTACTCAATATTCTGTGATAACCTATATGAGAAAAGAATCTGAAAAAGAATGGATATATGTATATGTATAACTGAGTCACTTTGCTGTACACCTGAAAGTAACACAACATTGTAAATCAACTATACTCCAATAAAATTTTTTTTAAGTAAAAAAAAAAAAAAAAAAAAAAAGAATCCTGAGTTCTAATGTCAGATATCACATTAAATGTTGTGGCTTCGAAAGTCACTTTGCCTCTCAGAACCAAGACTTTCTGATATGCCAAATGAGGAGCTCAGACTAATAATTTCTCAGGTTCCTGCCAACCCTAGCATCCTGTGATTTCAGCTGTTCCCTTTGTTGCCCATATCATTCCTTTTGCCATCACCATCTTCATGTCTGTGTGGACATGGGATAGAGATAAGGATTGGGCTGGGAAAGGGATGTGAGGTTTTATGAAGAATGGAGAAAGAAGTGACAGGCTGTATTGAAAAGGAAAAGCCACTCTGTTGAATATTCACCCCTTAGAAGTTGCACTGACTCTTTTATCATATATGCAATTCTTTGATATCCAGTAACGTGATAAATAGCTGCCCATACAAGTGCCTGAAATCATAACAGACCCTTGCGTACTCATGTATCTGATGGCTTTCATGGTAGATATAACTAAGGTGGTAAAAATCCCCAAATTCAGGCATTTACAACATTCCATGGGCTTCATAAGTTCTCCTAAATTGTATTCCTGCTGAAGGTGACATGTTTCTTGTGTAGAGCCTCAGACCGCAAATTAAGGACTCATTTCACCGACACCCAAGTTTTATCTCACCCTGATAGCTTTTGTCTTGGTTGGAGAAATTACTGAAATAATTTTACGAGTTACTTTTCATTCAAAAATGGGGCACAAGGTGGATATATTTGCATCATGCCTCCAATTCACGAATGGACTGACATTCTGCTGTGATGCATCTTACACTTCCACCTCCCGGCTGAGACCTGTCACTTCCTCAATCTTCTCCATGTTTTCTCAGCATCCATCTATAGGACAACCTCTTGGTTTTCTCTTCTGGCCCTTTTTTTTTTTTTTTAATAAAGAAAATAAGTTCTTATTCACTCCTGAAAGTTAATCTGTTTGTGGAGTAGAAAACAATACAATTATAAATCTATATTCGCGTTACATATACTGACTTGAGTCATGATACTTCCTCGCTCACAAAACTGAATGACCTACAGCTGACACAAACCTCACAGGTTTTGCGATTCATTCATTATAAGTTTTTCACATTTTTTCAACTACTCACCAAACACCAAGCATGGGCATTTTACCTTGCATTTCATTAAACTCAATCATTAGGATAACCTTATGAGGTAGGTGTTATTATGACCCCAAGATGGGGTGCAGAAAGGTTCAGTAACTTGTCAAGGTTACTCGTCACTGGTAACAGAGCCAAGACTTGACTTCGGCTCTAACTCCAAAGCCTCCCCGAAATACACTCTTTAGCAAAATTAGAGATCGCTACATGTCAGGCACCTCGTGAATCACTTCCAAATCACTGATATTGCAAAATTACATCCACAAATGCCTAAATGTGCAGGTCGTGACTCTTCATGTCATAAATGATGCTACGAGTGGTGATAACAATGCAGCTGGACCTGCAAACAATTATATATGAAAAAGGAATCTGTACACTATAAAACCAAAGAATATTGGTGTCTATTAAGTAAATGCAAAAATTATTTATGTTTATTCCTTTGCTGAATTACAGACTAAAATATAACTGGACTTGTCTGTAAATTTTAAATATTAAAAATGTTTTTTAAAATTTTGCTTCTCACTGTTTTTTTGACTATCATAAAGATCATTGCACTGAAAAACTATTTCATCTCCAGCCTCTAACCTACCTGTCCAAGTGTTAATACTTTTCATTTGACTGTGGTTTTGAATAAAGTGTTCACTGTATCATGCTATCTTCTACTTTGGGAAAGATGAAAACACCATTGTTAACGCTATAACTTTAAAGCAAGTTTCTGATTTTGGTGCAGGTGGTACAGTTCATTTTGCTTAGAAAAGAATGTGGGGTTTTTTTGTAGAAAAAGATAAAAAATATTTAAAGATTATTAGGTTAAAATGTTTTCAAGTACAAAAATGCATTTCCAGTTTAATCCATTGCTCCTCTCCCCTTTAATGCTGGGCTTAGAAAGCAGAGTGAGGTAAAGTATATTCAGGTCTCAACCTCCCAAGCACTGGAGTCCAGTTAACAGGTGGATAAGAAATTTATTTTTCTTAATAGAGTTATATGTCTGGAATTTATTTAGTGGTTTTGAGGGAGACTAGAAAACAGGATTGCAAATAGGGTGGGAAAATAAGCCAGAAAAACCAAGATAATTTCCAGTTGAATTATGACCTCAAATGGATTCCAGAGAATGGAATTTCCATAATTCACAATCCTATTATGGGTTATTTCTGGAGCCTTTGGGGCTAAGTGCAATATCCTCTGTAGAATCCCAAACCTATTTCCTGCCCTGTTAGTCTTTACTCTGCATTCCCTATCTCACTAATTAATTGTATTTTATATACTAACAGCTTCCAAAAAGGAATTGAGGTGGCTTGTTACAAATGCCAGAGAAATGGAGTCATTAACTTAAGGGGAACAAAAGGGAACAGACCTATGTTATTAAAAGAAGAAGTAGTTGTACCAGGATGCCAGCCTAAGAATAATGATGACACTTGAGCAAAAAGGTAAGTTTCCACATTCCCAGCAGTCACCGAAAACATGTTTACCCCATGTAGTGAGGATAAGTAAGAGTCAAACATGGAAACAAGCTCTAGAAGAGCAATTGCTAAGAGAAAATAGATTCAGAGCATAGAAAGTCTGATGGAGGTGACAAGACATAGCTGTCACTCCAAACAAACGAAGGAAAAGAATTCTATTCAAAGGAAAATGAAAGGATCCGAAAAAGAGAGAAGTTAACACAACTGGAAGTGTTTGTTCCCTAGGAATAAGCCCTTCCTTCAGAGATTTCTGGATGCAATATTAATTCCAGACAGGGGCAAGAAATAACCAAATGTCACCCAAATGATCTGGAAGTTAATGTAACCTCCTAACATATGATTTACTTTCCAGAAAACAATTTACTCTCAGTTAGATTCCGCCTGGAAAATTCACTTTCAAAATGGGAGAGGGAGTGAAAAATATATACATGCCCAAGCAGCTTAACTGCTTAGGTCCTACAGAGTCAGGGTCAATTACAGACGGAAGGAGCAAGAAACTGAACATTTTCTGTCGATTTGGCACTGTCGCCAAGTTCACGGCGGGGGAGCCGAACCACCGAGACACCCGGGTGCTGTGCTGGCCTGTTTGGAGCTGCTTCCCCCTTGACTTTCGTGGGTCCCGCCCTCGCCAGCACATCTGGCAGGCACTGACTGGCACTGACGTCCGTGGAGCAGCCCATCAGGCCCGTCTGCAGCCTCCGCCGCGGGGCGGGGGTGGGACACAAGGCGGCTTTTCTTAACCGTCCACTCCGTGGGCTTCCGAGCTCCTGCACCGCGTCTGCAACCTCATTCTCCGCTAAGTGGAGGACCTGAAGACAGGATGACATGTCCCAACACAGGTCTGGTGTCCCAGACCTGCTCCGATGGCATGTGATTTCCGCACCTTGAGAACACATGGGCCTTTGTGCGACATGCATCTGGAAAACTTCCCAGATCATGGATCTGCCCTCTGATTTACACCTTGCAGAAGAAGGCTGACCCGCAGGAAAGCCAGCGAATCTCTAAGCGGTGGGTGGGCTGGGATCCCTCCCCCACCCCCTGCCTCCCTCTTATTCTGAGAAACAATCGTGGGTGTTCCCACCTCCCCAAAACTCCCTCCCCTGGAAAAACGAGGGGGGAAAAGCTGCTTCCTGGCTGAATAAAGCTGAAACACCTGTGTGCCAGAAACAGGCAGACGGAGACGGATCTATCTGCCCTGCTCGATTCACTCGGAGGTTAGGGTGGGAAACCCACTCCAGAGAGGACGATTCCTTTGGTCCTTATTCTCCTCATTCCCTTGCAATTCTTCTTCTCACATTTCTCTCCCTCTCCCTCACCTCTCTCTACCCAAGGATGAACGTGCAATGCCAAAAACGACCTTGTGCTTCAAAAAGGCCTGAAAGGCCGTTATAGTTCAGGGGGGCATCTCCCTGGCGTTCGTTACTCATCCTGCCTTTATGGTCTGGGCTGGAAAGACACTCAGAAAGAAAAACAGCACAATACTCAGTGCACACTGACCTTCTGTCATCAATAGTGTGTTCTCGATGTGACGGCTGTGGCTCTTTTGCTCATGTGAAATGTGTGCGGAGCTTCATTCATCCTGAAAGTATTTACTGAGCACGAATATGCCTGGTGTTGTGCTGAGTCCCAGAGGTGTGACATCTGGCAAGAAGGCTTCATCAGAGCTCGGGGATGAATGCAGTAAAAACAACTGCCTTGTATTGCAAAAATAATGTCACACTTAACACGTTGAATGGTATCGCCATTTTTATTTTGGTGCTTTTATTTATAACCAGCTTTCTTTTTCTCTCACATTGAGCAAGGTCCTTATAGAACGTAGAAGAGGCCCAAATTGCTTACTACAGTATGTGTAACATGTAACTAACATGTGCAGGCAACTAATGAGAGTTCTGCAAGAATAATAAGACGGTAAGTGTTGGGATGCATTAGCAGCCCTCTAAACTCTATTACTCAAATAAGCTTTCTATAGAGCTACCAAAAATGGCCTGGGGTGTGGGGAGTGGGTGGGTGTGGGGAAGAGATAGGGGTTATCAATCAGGGCCTAAAATAAATCAGGCAATAATAGTTTGTTGTGGGTTTTTAAAAATATGTTTTCTTTTGAGATAGTATCAGGCTTACAGAAGAGATGCAGAGGTCATACGGAGAGTTTCTGCTGACGCTTCACCCAGCTCCCGCTAAAATGAGCACCTTACATAACCATGGTACCTGCATCCCAAACAAGAAATTAACATTGGTACAACACTATTAACTCTGTGACAGACTTTATTGAGATTTTGCCAGTTTTTCCACTAATGTCTTCTTTCTGTTCTGGGATCTCAGCCAGGATATCACATTGCATTTAGGTTTTTTTTTTTTTTTTTTTAATTGAAGTATAGTTGATTTACAATGTTGTGTTAATTTCTGCTGTACAGCAAAGTGATTCAGTTATGCATATATATATATTCTTTCTCATATTCTTTTCCATTATGGTTTACCACAGGATATTGAATATAGTTCCCTGTGCTATACAGTAGGACCTTGTTATTTAGGTTTAGTTTAAATGCGGTATTTCTGTATTCTCAGTAGGTGTCTTATTGTTATACTAATCATCCTTTGGAGGAAGGAGTTCTGCTCCTGAGGATCTGTAGAATGAAGAAAAGGAGATAGGAAACAAGACAGAATGAAAAGATGGGATGCTGGGATTTTCTTATTTTTTTAATCTACCTTCAGGGAGAACAGAATGCCTTAGAAAGTGGTTTTCCTGACCCTGACTATCTTCTCAGGCCTGGGAAAAATGAAAGGTCAAGTACTCTCTTTTGATAACCTTGTTAATCTCTAGGGGCCCAACACCCAACCAGGCTGATGCAGCCCTGAGTATTCTTTCCATTTCACGGATGGGGAAAATGAAGGCCTGCCTGGCTGAATATGTGTTTAGGATCACAAAGGCCTATGGAACATATAATTAGACTGAAACGAATGGGGAAGGAGCTCAGCCCTGAAGTCTCAGTTGCTAACCCTTATTACACGAAATGACATTGATATGCAGGGATACAAGGAAAATGCTTTTACAGGGGAAAAACGTGGAGCAGAAACCGGAGTCCCTAAGCATATCTGGGGGTGGGGAGTTGGGGGCGGAGGGGGTCCATACTCCTGTAGTAATGACCTCCGGCTGGCACGACAGAAAAGTCTAGTCACTTTCAATTGGTTTAAGCTGCAATCGCCAGGCAGCTAAGTCATGTGGGACTTTCACACGTGTGAGGTTTGAAAGCCAGTGACTTGGACCGGCCCTGGTGTTCCCTGGACCTTGAAGTCCAAATTACAATCAACACACATTTCGAAAAGGCTCTCTGCACTTTGGACCCAGAAACCCAAGCTACAAACATCAGAGGGATTCACTTCTCAACGCTGCACATTTGTGGATCCAGCAGAGGCAAACGTGCTGGAATTTTCACAGCAGGTATTATACTGACTGACTGTAAATACCATCCATCTTAGTCACAATTACAAACAGGTCTCCCCCCTCTCCACTCCATCCATCCCCTTCTCTCCGGCAAAAGAATCAACGTGGAGCAAAATGTGCTCATTTCTTTGCACCAGTAACATTGCTGTCAGGCAGGGGCAACCTCCCTGGATCAAAGAGGCCTCTCTAGCCTGGCAGCGTGTGGCAAAGGGAACTTTCTCCACGGCCTTGGGCGCTCGCTCGCTCTCTCTCTCTCTCTCTCTCTCTAGCTCTCTCTCTTTCTTTCAATATTAGGCATTCTTTTATAGTTTCAAATTAACATTAAAGAACAATCACCTAGTGATTCACGGCTGTGATCAACAATTAAAAAAATAGGGATACCTCCACTATAACTCTCTAAAATGCACCAACTGGCACGTTTTAAATGACTGTTTAGTAACAGAGGGGAGAAAAAAAAAAAAAAAGCATATGAGGTAAATCCTTCACCGGGTAACTCACCAGGGAGACTGGTAAAAATAAATTGCACAGCTCTAATTTTCCTAGCAGCTTCCATGCTATTCTTTGAAACTGAGTAAGAACCCCTTGGCCTAATCCCAAGAGCCGATCTATAGTAAATAGTGCACACTTAATGCCTAAGTTCCTTTTTAGCACCATTCAGACAGTGACTTCAGCCACAGAGCTTAGTCATAGCAGACATTTTTGTGGTGAAAGCATTAAACCCACATGCAGCTCTCTTTCTGTGGCCACTGGGGGTCATGCTCCCTTCCCATTAGCTGAATAAATCATAAAGTCGGCTCAGACCACCCAAGGAGCACGACCAGAGAGCCACAGGCCATGCCTACAGCCGCTTATTTCTTTTCAGAATCCACAGGGGGAGGAGAAAAGAAAAAAAAAAAAAGAACCGAAAAAGAAAAACAAGAAAAAAAACACTGGCCGTAGGAAATCATTGGATTTTTTTTTTAACGTGATCTCTTTGAGAGTAACCCCGAGACTTGTTGTTTATTTGTTTATTTTGTTCCAACCGGAGAGTCTGATTTAAGAAGAAAAGTGGTAGAAAAATAAAGACACAGGCATGCCTTTTGTCATATGCTGGAGTGGGCTGACAAGTACCTCCCTCCCACGACCCCGTGGATTTGAAATGAAGGAAGGCCGCCCTGTGTGGCCGGGCTCTTCAGGTGGTTCTGATAAGACACAATGCAGACGCTCCCCGGGGGGCTGCGCATCCGGCGAGTTTGCGGCCAGTGGGGATTTTAACGAGGAAGCGAACGTGTTGTGCGATGTTCCCTGGGTCCACTGATTCACTCCGCCCGGGAGAAGGATAGTCCGATGGTTGGGGAGGAAGGTCTGCGAAGTCACGTTCCCATCAATCAGTAAATAAGATAAGAAGCAGGAATTTTAAACACAACTATTAGCAGGCGACTCCCATCGCATCCACAAACCTCAGCCCATTAGGTTACGCGGTCTCTGCGGGGGAGGAGGGGGAGGATGGCGAGGAGGAGGCGGCGGCTTTGGGGTTTCTTTACTTGCATTTTTAAAGAGTGCGCTGCACTTTAAACAGCTCTGCCCAAGTCTAACAGGCAACCGAAATTGTGACCCCTTTTATCCCCCGAAAACTATTACCTCGCCCTCAAGTATGGCCAAAAGGGAAGTATACTCAAGGTGGAGTCTAATGATTTCTGGAAGACTCTGGGACAGGTAGCATTTGGGATCCTGAAGGAATATGAAGCTAAATGAGGGTTCAGTCACTTGTGTCTCCAAGAACGGCTTCCTTGGTGTCTGACACATTTCAGTTCGTGATCTTGAGACTTGTTTTCATTTGTTACTTAAGAGAATGAAATTCTTAAAGTAATAGACAATATTTAACCTTTGCCTAAAATCAGGAGAATGCAGGTAATTTTTAAATGAGAAAACACACAAAACTGCCTAAAAACTCTACAAAGCTTTGGTCTTCAATAGCCCTCTCACTGCTCAGGAAAGGACAGCCAGTCTGTCTACATGGGACACATTGCATGGCGATTTTGTGACTCATGCCCACCAGGGAGGAGGGCAAGGTCACATATCATTTGTGACCTAATATGTGAGTTGTAGGGTCATCGTGAAGCAATTCTAACTGTCAACAGTCTGCGAGCCCTAGAAATCACAGCAAGAGGGCTGCAGTGAATCCCCTAGTGATAACCTACAGCTCATTAAAATGTTGGTAATTAAAATCTTCATTTGCCAGGTTACATGTAGCTTTAACTAGATTATAAAAATCTCCTCCCTTGGTGAACCAAAAGCATTGTCCACAACACCCTTCCCTCACAAACGTTCACTCATCCTTCTGGAATGACTTTCATTTCTAATTTTTCATGCACGTATTTTCCACATCACTGAGAAATAAAACATTCTTGAGCAGATGTTCTGAAGCCTTCTTCCTGAGTCAGAGTGCCTGGAAGAATTAGGCCAACTGTTGCCTGCAGTCTAGCTGCTTATCTGTGACCCACCCAACTCCTCTTGGAAACAGGGCCATGTCCCTCTAATCACACAACGTAGACAAAGTGGCCTGCATCTGTATCTGTGGGGCTCTCTGCATTTCAGGAGAAGGTAAACAACTCCAAAGAAAATAGTCCAGAAGAAATAAAAACAGATGAATTTTTAAAAAATTTGGAAACAGACGCCTTTCATTATTAATAGACATCAATCACTTGGGAGATTAGCTCTTATGCTGTGTAATTGGCAACTTAGTCTCATGTAGTTAACCTCTGCCAGAATCAATTGTGTGTGTGTGTTGCTAAAGCTTTGTGTGTGCCTGTGCCTACAGAGGGTCTTGTGGATAAAGTGTACCATTTGGATACACACAGATTGGACATTTTTCTCCCTATAGGATGTGAGGTAAAACATTGAGAAGCTGGACCTTTGAGTCACTGCAGTTAATTAGTGACATTGAAGTGGATGGCTTTAGTTCGTAAACAATACTGTTTTAAAAACAAGTCACCCACCTCTAGCCTAACACTGACCACATTTCTCAAGACAGGATTCGGGAGCCACTACCCTTCTCTCTATTCTTGTCTCGGGTTCTACTCTCTGCCCAGACTGTCTCCTTCCATTTTTCCTTTGCCTTCTCCCCAAAGTTTACCTGCTCGCCTCAATATGGCTAAACTCTGTCATGAAAAAAAAACAGCTCCTGTAACACTAAATACAGACTATGTGAAAAATCCAAATTTACTACAAAATCATAATCCATTTCTTCCCTGCTCTAAAGCATAACATTAACGAACATTAATATCTTTCATAACTGGAACCACCACCACCAAGCACTTATCAAGATGAACCATATGAAATTGACTACATTCAACTGTTTTTGGTCTACATATGAGTTATGTTTATTTGGAGAACCTACTAGATGCCTGGTACTATGCATGGTATTTAAAAATGCAATAGAGCTTTGAATCCTAGTTGAACACCAGGTGTATAACCTTGGGCAAGATTCTTGATTTTTCAGTGACTTGGTTCTTATATATAACTTGGAGATATTAATGGAACCTCAACAAGTGTTAGCTATTAGTATTATGTGCTAGAGGCAGAAAGATGATAAGACATGACCCTGCCTTTGTGAGCCTCATAGTGTTGTGAGGTCATATGTTGTGCTGAGTCCAGGGCTGTTGCTGGCTTACATGGTGGCTTTGAATTAATTAGCAAAGGATACGGCACTGGATGGATGAACTTGCCCCCAGAGCAGGGATCTTCCTTGCTGTGCTCAACCTGCCACAATCCTCTGCAGCAGTCCCAGTGAGGGCTGAGATGGAGGCAGGCACAGATGACTCTGACAGCTCGGTAGATGGGCATCCAGCTCAACTGGAGGCTTCCCTTTCAGCAAAACTAGACATTTTTGTTACACTCCAGACTCAGAACATAAGCAAATAAATACCATTGAAGCCAGATCATTGAAGGTAGAAAATCCTTGACTTCTGTGTGTCGTTAGTTATGAGAGGCTCCCCCGGGAGTGGGGAACATGCCTTTCTTCCCCATTCCTCTTCCTTTCTTCCCATCACTAGAGACCTGTGGCTTCTTAGTCTCATCACACCTTCCAACCAAGTTTCTGATTCTCTCTGGCCTCTGTTTTGGCCCCAGACACACAGGTTTTGAATATAGGACCTTTGGGCTCATAGCCAAATCCTATAGATAGCATCCCAGCATCCTTCTCATTTCTCACCAGTATTTCCACCTTCCTCCCAAAGGCTCCTCAGCCCAGCCTCCCACCTGTAACAAAACGCCAGGGGACTCCTTGAGTTTAGGCATTTCTCTAAAGTGCTCCAAGACTATCCTAACTACCTAAACATAACTTCCCTGCTGGAGAGTCTTTTGTATACAAGATACTCTTTGTATTGTGTTTTATTAGTACATATAAAATCTCAAAGACATCATATATGGAATGAGGAAGAAACTTATCACCTTGTGTTCTGTTTCAGAAAGGCCTGGGAAGGGAGGGAAGTTCTGCCTTGAGAAAGAGGTGACGTCTGTGGACAGAAAGTGCAGCACGTGGTCCCCACCCTCAAGGAGCATATGGTCCATGAGGCAAGACTGCTGTATAAACAGATTATTCTATGACAGTGTGATGTGAAATACAAAGAAATTGCCTACACCCTACAGAAAGAAAAGACAGGGTGGTAGGCAAGCTAAAAGTTCAGAAGAGTGAAGGGATAAATAAAGGAGCAAGCTATGAGAAAATAGTCAAAAGTGGGGCTTCCCTGGTAGTCCAGTGGTTAAGACTTCGCCTTCCAATGCAGGGGGTCTGGGTTCGATCCCTGGTTGGGGAGTTAAGATCCTACATGCCTTGTGGCCCAAAAACCTATATATATATATATATATATATATATATATATATATATATATAACAAAACAGTAACGAATTCAACAAAGACTTTAAAAATGGTCCACATCAAAAAAAAATCTTAAAAAATATAGTCATAAGTAAAAGTGGAGAAATAGGTGCTGAGTAGGGAATGGAGCAAGCAGGTAACTGTGGAAGCGAGGCTGTGGGTCGTGCTGAGGTAGGCACGAGTATGACATTGAGTAGTTCCTGCTCAATGGTCCAGCTTGTATTGGAAACAAAGCCATCTGTGTGTGGGGTGGGACTTGGGGGGCGGATGATTACAAAGGATGGACAAAGTTTGAACTCTTCATTGAGAAGAATGAGGGAGCTGAAAATGAGAACTGAAGACAACAATACATGACGCAAAACATTCCAAATGAGTTGGGAAGGCAGAGATTACGACGATGCCAGTCATCATAGCTGTGCAATTTCCCTCTATAGCACAGAGCTACCAAGGAAAAAGATTACAGGAGGTAGATTTTTCATTTGCTCCAGGCTTGGGGTTCAAAGACGTCATAGATACTGGTCAGAGTAAATTACATGATTGACTAGGAGGTCTAGTTTGGGCAAACACTGCTTATGGCCATTAGGATAAGTTCAAAAATCCTTAAGCACTGACCCGATAACCCACATGATTTGGCACCTGCCTTTGGTGCTCTATCAGCCTCTTTACTCTTTGGCGCTGCTTCCACGCCCCAGACTCACTGGGATATGACCAATTCTTTTGCATACCTTAAAAGTACAACTATCTCAGACCTCAGAGTTTTTCAACATGCTGATCTCTCTGTGGGAATACCCTTCTTCGTGCTCTGCTTGGCTAACTTCTCTTCATTCTTCTGTTTCTACTTAAATGGAGAAACGGTCTCAGAGACAAGCTTCTCAGAGAAATCTTCTTATGCCCCCTGGCTAGGTAAGCTCCCCCTGCACCTACACGCTCTTCCCTAATGTTCATCACGCCTGTAATTACTCACCTACTATTTTCTTACCCTATTTATTACAAGTTCATTGAGCATGTTTCTCATATTTACTACCACAACCTGTGTCTTTCATGATGCTCTGCTCACAGCAGATGCTCAATGGATATGTTGAGAGAATGACTAGATGAGTTGGTAACTCTAAAAGCCACTCCTAAGGCTCCAAGGCAGGAAATCAGACAGTGAGCAAGGGAAGATGATGGGGGTGGGGGGGAGGTTGGAGGTTGAGAGTACGGAGTTGGAGAGGTTTTTTCACAGAAACATTCCTCAAGGTGCCAAGAGGAGAGGATTACTCAAGGTGAGCTATGGGCTTTGGAGTTGTGAATATCAAGGAACTGGAAGGCTAGTATGTTAGATGCTTTATTAGTTCAAGTGACTATTAAAAGCACTCAAAATTGTGCAGCTGTGCTTGGAAAGCAGCATAAAAATCTAGGGTCCAAAATCTTCAGTGAATAATGGAGAATGAAGGGAAAATCAGTAGATAACATACCCAAGGAAAAGCAGGTGGTAAAGCTCCATGGTTTGCCGTTCAAGGGAAGAGAGAGATGAGTGAGCATCATCAAGATTTCCATCTTATTGGAGCAGGGCCAGCCTGACTGGGAGGATTAACATAGTGTCACTTTGAGGGCTCCAAATATTTGTTGAAAGCACAGAGCATATGTATAATTTAGAAAGGTTTTTAGCAAGGTCTTAAACTAAGTGGCATTTTCCGATTAACAAATGGCTAATCAAATAATTAAATTAGAGAGAAAACTGCATTTCCAAAACATTCTCTTGTTAGTAGCTGTCTCTTAGTAGCAGTAAGCCCTGTGAAAGGGTAATTTTTTTTTTTTTTTTTTTTTTTTTTGCGGTACGCGGGCCTCTCACTGTTGTGGCCTCTCCCGTTGCGGAGCACAGGCTCCGGACGCGCAGGCTCAGTGGCCATGGCTCACGGGCCCAGCCGCTCCACCGCATGTGGGATCTTCCTGGACCGGGGCATGAACCCGTGTCCCCTGCATCGGCAGGCGGACTCGCAACCACTGCGCCACCAGGGAAGCCCTGAAAGGGTAATTTTGATCTGTTTCGTTCATTGCTATATCCTTAATGCCTAAACAGAGCCAGTTGCATAGTGGACACTCAGTAAACTTTTCTTAAAGGAATGAATTCCATTTAACAAAGGATCGGTTTTCTTTAGTTATTTGTCAGACTAGTTCCATGAGACTTGGTGAGCAAGATGTATCTTAATTTTTAAATCATCTCTAAAGCTATTTTAGAAATAGTACTGTGTCTGTGAAAGAGCTGGGATTTGTTTTGTTTTCAGTAAAAGATAGCAAAACTTTCTGAGAAGTGATTATTAGATTCCAAGCCATCTAATACCTGCACGCAATATTACAACCACATCTCTGTAATATATCTTGGTTATAAATTGTAAGCATAATGAACAGCTTCTAGACCCTTCTCATCAACAGGCAGATTTGATGTGCCCATGTGAACCTGGAAGCTAACTGGTCATGAATCACTTCTTGAGGGTGTTGATATCTTCAATGGCATTTCCAGTAATTTCCTTAGAATTCAAGCCCAGTCTTTAAAAAAAAAAATCTCAGGTGCTGTTGCTAAATACTAAGTTCCTTATTTTCTTATGAGGTTTCTTTTTTTAGAGAGATTGGCTAAAATATCTTTTAAGTTGGGGGGAAATCTTCATTTATTTACAAACTAAGTAATACATAGTATTTAAACCAATGACTATCATAAGCAGTACTGTAAAACCTAATTTCTTTTTAGTAATGATTCAAATATTGCATATGAAATTCTACTTTTGTGACACTACCTTGAAACCTGGGCGATTCTTCTGCCTTCAACATGGAGCAACAATTGAAGCAGAGCTTGGAGACAAAGAGGGCAAAGCAGATCCCATGACTGCTTCTATGTATTCTTTGACAGAGCAGCTGCATCCAGGACAGAGGGGAGTGCCCTGCAGTGGGACCCACTGGGCAAAAGGCTCATGGATCTGGGACAGAAAGACCTGGGCATGCTTGATTTCAAACAGTGCACCTAGGGTTGCCAGATTTAGCAAATAAAAATACAGGATGGCCAGATAAATTTGGTCTGATAAATAATAAATAATTTTGTGTGTGAGTATGTCCCAAATATTGCATTGGACATGCTTATACTAAAACATCATTTGTTTTTTTTCCTTCATCTTAAATTCAGATGTAAAGAGGATTAAATAAAGGATGCCCTTTATTTAATCTGGCACTCCTAAGAGCATCCTAGTTTTTCTGTTATAGCTCAGAGCACTGAGACTCCCCCAAGAAGTGGACGATGGGCCCAGTGGATGCCTTGAGTGGACCTCTTATAAGGGGTGAAAAGGGGTGAAAGTGAAGGGATCCCCAAAGAGAGAGGGGGCACATGAATATAGTCATTCTCATTGCTAGGCCTTTGCTTTTCATTCAGTCAATTAAATGAAGGTAAAAATGAGGCTTTGACAGGACAAGTAGAAAAGGCTTTCACGGAGTTAATAGATAATGGTCCAAAGCACCATTAAGGAGTCCGCCAGCGGGTTCTGTGGCAGCCAGCTGCCCCATCCTCTGCCCACTTACTTCTCATGCCTGTGTATTAAGGGAAGTGGGGCAAGATTTGAGAGACTCAACTTGTAAGCATGTCTCTGACAGTTTACTTTTCATAACATTGTTTGTATTGTGGAAATGAACAGAAAAAAAAAATCATCAGTGGCAGTTTTAATGCTATTGAATGCCACCAGATAGCTCAACTATGCAAGAAGCTTCACTTGGAAAGCTCACCAACTCTGAGTTTCATTTGTCAACCTGGGGAAAGAAACCAAAAAGAGTAGGAAATTGAACAATCGAACAATTGGTGAATAATGGAGACCCAACTATTTTATTATTGTACAGCAGTTGCCATAAAATCCTGGCTCTGGTAGTGTTTCCTTTGCAGATTCCTAGCAAAATCTGAGTATAGAAAATCCAGATCGATATGGCAGATTATTATATTTTTATGTCAAATTATTTTCTTCAGCAATGTTGAGAATGGGAAATATAGGCCCTGTCCCCACGCTTGCCACTAGTTTGTCTGTTCTTAGACAAGGCATTTAATGTCTCAGGGCTTCATATTCTTCATCTTTTTTTTTTTTTTTTTTTTTTTTTTTTCGGTACGCGGGCCTCTTACTGTTGTGGCCTCTCCCATTGCGGAGCACAGGCTCCGGACGCGCAGGCTCAGCGGCCATGGCTCACGGGCCCAGCTGCTCCACAGCATGTGGAATCTTCCCGGACCAGGGCACGAACCCGTGTCCCCTGCATCGGCAGGCGGACTCTCAACCACTGCGCCACCAGGGAAACTCATTCTTCATCTTTAAAATGCAAATAATAACATGCATTCTGCCACCCTCATGGTGCACTATGAACAAAGTTGTGATAATAACACCAAGTTCTCTGAAAAGCACAAAAATTCACTCTTGCTACTTCATTTTTTGTTTTGTTTTGTTTTGCAGGCCTCTCACTTCTGTGGCCTCTCCCGTTGCAGAGCACAGGCTCCGGACGCACAGGCTCCAGATGCACAGGCTCAGTGGCCATGGCTCATGGGCCCAGCCGCTCCGCAGCATGTGGGATCTTCCCAGACCGGGGCACGAGCCCGTGTCCCCTGCATCGGCAGGCGGACTCTCAACCACTGTGCCACCAGGGAAACCCCTGCTACTTCATTTTAACTAATGGCACAAGCGATCTAGATGCATCACTAAAGATGAGCCTGAATCAGCTCGTGTAGTAAGTCCAAGTGCTGGGCCAGCCAAAAAGATTGGCAAAAATGTCACTGCAGAAAAAGCTTTGGTTTCGAGAGTGATACTGACTAGAACGTGAATAGCTCTGTCTTTGGTATTCTCTAAAGTACAAAGGAGGGTAAGTCCCAATCCGTGTGAAGTTTACAATCCATTTGGAGGAAGGAAGAAAACAGACATGCTCACGGCTAAATGACAATGTAAGATAGTTTATGATTTAGGGTCCACTGAATGGTGATGACAGATGGTTTCCCTTAGAGATCATAGCAGAACATGGTCAATGTAGGGAAATTATTTTAGAGAGTTAGTCTTCAGGATGGTCAGAGAGGAGCTTAAAGAAATGAAGAGAAGAAGGAAGGACATTCTACCCAGGCAGGGGTGGGAACAGGGGCCTATTGAAGACAGTAAGAAGACTAGTTTGGCTGGATCAAAAATTCTTGCTAGGAATAATGCACAGAAGATTAGCACATAAAATAAAATAATAGTGCATAAAAGATAAGGCTGAATATATAGATTGATTCAAGGTTATGGCAGGGCAGGAACACTAGGATTGGGAGTTTGGACTCCTGGAAGTGACAGATCTATTCACAGGCAAATGTAGATGAACTACGGATGTATACCTGAATGCACACATAATATATATTTTCTCTCTGGAACATAGAACAGTCACCATCTACTCAGAATTTGGTTTAAAAGATCGCTACTTCAAGAGAGGCCCCCCTGAAGGCTGACCTATGTTTTGAAACTGCAGCCATTGGCAGCCAAAGCTACCACAGCTAGCAGCTCTTTCATGTAGTTTAACAGGGTTCACAGCTTTTGCAGTAATAATTTTCCTAACGGCTGTATTTCCTCTTATTGGTTTATCTGCTGCCCCAATTTGAAATTCTGTTGCCAAATGTTTTAGTTTCCTCAGCTTCTAAGCACTGTGTCAGTGTGGTTTACTGTACAGACAATGGCCCTTGTGGTTTCCACTGTCATCTCTTTTCCACATATGTCTCACCCAGGGAAAACTCTCCATTTCAACGCTGCAAGATTGGCCACATTACAGCGTTTTGTTAAGTCACTCCTGCTAGTAACTAATGGCATAAGTGATTTTGATGAATTACAATAGAGCCTGAATCAATTTCTGTAGCGGGTCCAAGTCTTGGAGCAGCAAGAAAGGTTAGCACGAATACTGCTTTGGAAAAAGTTTTGGTGTTTGAGAGTGATGCTGGATAGAATGGTCTCTTATTCTGTGCACCAGTCTTCCTGAAAGACATCCTGGCCTTATGGATATTATTTAATGCAGCTTGGGCAATCAGCACACTGTTAGATACCGTGTTGCCAAGGAAAGAAAATTCAGTGATGATTTTTAGCCATGTTGCCAATGAAAATCTTACATCGACTAAGTCTCACTTCCTTTGTTGAGTCTTTGAACATGGCTGTGGAATATGGATCTAATAAAACTGGACCTATTACACAATTCTCTGTTTTAGTCTATTGGTAATGAGGAATGGATTGGCCGTGATGATGTCAATGGTGACACAACTGAACAAACTTTCATTGAGTAGCTTGGAGATCTTCATGAGAACTAGTTGGGAAGGCAAGCTTTTTTAAAAGCTGCCAAGGTTCATGAGAACAAAAGCTTCATGAATATTGAAACCAGCACTGGCATCCTCTGTACTTCCGTGTCAACCAAGATTATGTCTATTTTGCATTAAGGGCAAAGCTGCCGTGTGCTTTTAGAAGTTGTGCCGTCGGTTTCAGATCAGAATGCCACCAGTAGGAGTCAGGAGGATGCCGTCAGAAATCCCGTGTCATTGTCTCCTTCTCCTGTACTGTGGAAAGGCTTCTGCAAACATCTAAGTAAATCTAAGTAAAGCTTTTAAAGGTGAGCACGTAGTACATGCTATAGGAGTATTTGCTATTATAATTATAATTATTTTTTTCATAAAGTGTCTCAGTACATATGTATGTCATGGGGTTCAGGAGCTTTATTGTTTTTTGCTGATCTGCCTTAGGAGAGTACTTTCTCAAAATATGTTTAAAACCTGGTAGATGATTATGTCTTTAAACCTTGGAAGGTTTTATCTGCAAAATTAGCATGAATATTTAGGGAATCTCATAAGTATCAATACAAAGAACTTTTCCTTCTTTGTCCAAAATGAGAGCGTCTTCATCTTCATTATGGGTTCTGACCATACCTGCTCTTTGATAATGGACATGGGCAGGAAGTTTGTCAGAAGTCTTAACCTTAACCTCTCTGCTCTTTGCATTCTGCTGCATGTGCTTCTTAACTTCACATCACCTTGCAGGTCTTTAGGATATTTATTTTGCCTTGATGGTGAGAAACTTTAAGATTCTGAAATTTGTGTTTTCCTAATATCAACAGATGTTTTCCCCCTTTCACTTAGTATTATTTGATGAAATCAACTCAAGTCCCTGGACAGAAACTGCTAAACTGGATATTAACACCTAATACCCATTCTACCACTATTTTTTTTGTGTGTGTGTGTGGTATGCGGGCCTCTCAGTCTTGTGGCCTCTCCGGTTGCGGAGCACAGGCTCTGGACGCGCAGGCCCAGTGGCCATGGCTCACGGGCCCAGCCGCTCCGCGGCACGTGGGATCCTCCCAGACCGGGGCACGAACCGGTGTCCCCTGCATCGGCAGGTGGACTCTCAACCACTGAGCCACCAGGGAAGCCCTCTACCACTATTAAAGCAGATACAAGTGTTCACTTCCCAGCCTCCCTTACAGATAGGAGAAGACAGTGGCATATAAGAGGAAGTTGATGAGCAGAGCTTCCAGAAAAGTTCTTTAGTAATTTGAGCAGATCTTTTGCTCCTCTTTTATCCTTCTTCTTGCCTAGAATGTGGATGTGATGGCTGGAGCTACAGGAACCATCTTATAAACATGAGGTGCCCTTGAAGATGGGCATTAAGAAAGATACAACAGAAACATACAAGAAGCCTGGAATGCTAATGATAGTGTGGAGCTTCTGAACAATCCCTGAACTATCTACCCCTGGACTTGATTTTACGTGAGAAAAATAAACCCTTGCATTAGTTTAGGTTCCTTTAGTTTTTATCTCAATTACTAAGGGCCTATGGTAATTTCTAACTGACACTGTGTCCAGTCTTTTTGCCCACTGGGATGTTTCAGAGTGACCTTTTCTGTTAAAGGTTTTTGGCCCTGTCTGAGGATATAAATTCCTTAAAAGGCAGAAACAGTGTTTATGTCATTGTTCTCTTTCTTTGGTACTTAAAGAGCATATGCAATACAAGGCTGTTAATACGTTATCTTTGCCACTGTTAAAACCATTTGGGGTCTTACAGATTGGAGTTTCCTGATCAGAGACTGATTAGATAGATACACAGATAGATAGATAGATAGATAGATAGATATAGATATATATAGAGAGATACATATATATTTATAGATACACACACACACATATAAATGCCATTCTCAAGTCTCTAACATTTGCCTTAATTCTCACCTCTGTGTTTCTTTCAAACATTCCTTTCTAACCAGAAAAACTGCCTTGGAAATAGATATAAAAGTAAAACTAATTAAGAAAGAGAATATCGAGCTGCCAAACTTATTTTAAGGATTCACTTATTTTTAATGGTTAAAGTCACCCATTCTTTTTGACCCTATATCTAAGCATAAAAAAAAGCACCAGGAACTTCCTTGGTGGTGCAGTGGTTATGAGTCCGCCTGCCAATGCAGGCGACACAGGTTCGATCCCTGTGCCACAGAGCAGCTAAGCCCATGTGAGACTGCGCTCTAGAGTCTGCGAGCCACAACTACTGAAGCCCACGTCCCTAGAGCCTGTGCTCTACAACAAGAGAAGTCACTGCAATGAGAAGCCCGTGCACCACAATGAAGAGTAGCCCCCGCTCAGAGCAACTAGAGAAAGCCCATGCACAGCAACGAAGACCCAACGCAGCCAAAAAAAAAAACAAAAACAAAAAAACAAGAGCCAACCATTTCCCACGTGTTCTGAACGTAACCTTTATTCAATTCATATATCTAACAATAGTAGTCAGGGGAGTACATTTTATACAAAGGTTTTTGATGAATGGACCACTATACAGAAGACTCTTGCCTGATGGGTTAGTTCAATTCATTAATTTTGTAACTGCTTTAAGAATGGTTTTCCCAGTAAAATATTACCATACCTCACCTACTGGAAGATTTACAAATACCAATAGGACAATTCTAGGAATGGATTTGCATGTATTATAGATATGAATTGCCTTGGAATTTATTTAAAGTTTACCAATAAACACATTCACCAAAAAAAACAAAATAACATTTGAGTTCTCTTGGTTTGGTTTTGAGTAGGCTCAGAAATAAATACCTCTTCCTTTTAGAACATCTTTTTCCTCACCGGTTCCTCAATGAAGATAGAAAACGAGGCCTAAGGATACAGATGAAAATACAGATTAAAATGTCACTTTATTATTGATGAAGTCCAGACTGAAGAATAGCTTTTAAATAGAGAACCTCAGAATTAAACTGACCAATCCAGCTAGGCTCAGGCACAACTGCAGCCAGAGGCCACCCCCATGGAGGCCTGGTCCATGCCCACATGACGGCTTGGTTGTGTACACTTAGAGCATGGAGAATCAGACCAGAGGCTGTGCTTTCTGCAAACCATTGGCTCCTAAGTAGAGAGGGGGAAGGGAGATCAGTTTCTGCACGTCCAGTTTTTTCCCCAAATTCATCAATCTGATCAGTTTCTCCAGCTTCACTGATGGGTAGAGAGTAGGGCCTGGGGGATGAGAGGGTAGGAATGTAGGGAAAATCTCTCCTCCAGGCAGCCAGGTGTGTGAGGAATAAACAGCCCTTCCACTGCAACCTACTACACAACACCTTCCCTTATTTCTAAACTATATTCTTTTTTAATTGAAGTGTAGTTGATTTACAATGTTTCAGGTGTACAGCAAAGTGATTCAGTTATATATATATATATATATATATATATATGTATATTTCCCTGTGCTATATAATAGGTCCTTGTTGTTTATCTATTTTCTATATAGTAGTGTATATCTGTTCATCCCAAATTCCCAATTCATCCCTCTCCCATCCTTTCACCTTTGGTGATCAAAAGTTTGTTTTCCATGTCTGTGAGTCTAAGTGCTTTCCATTTAAAGCTTCTAGTGATTTCAGGTTTCATATTACTTGATGGGCTAACAACGCTTGTTCAACAATCTTCAAAGCTTTTTAAGAAATAATAACTAACGATGAGCTTGATACATTTCCTGAAAAGGTGTGAGTCATTTTCCAAAGGAACAAGGGATGGATTCATCAAAAGGCTTGTCTGAATCAACAGTGAGGAAATCCAAGTGCTCCAAAGCCTCAACCACATCGGGAGACTAAAATTGATGGTGTTGGTGTGCCTACTGTTAAAGGAAAGCTGACCAAAGCGATTTTGCTAAATCAGGGGCTTCCCTGTTTCTGCTGCCCTAGAAGTATCAGGCAAGCCAGGAGAGCAGGGTTGCAGTTAAGAGCACAAGCTGACTTCATTGGTTAAGAGATATTTCAATGTCAAACTCAACACGCAAATGTCTGTTTTATTTCTCAAATTATTAGGTAAGTCTATATGCACTTATATTTAAACGTATTGTTATAGATACAGTGATTTTGCTATTCTTATGCTAAGTTTAACTTTGAGAAGCAAGCAACTCATGCATTTCTACTGCTTAAAAAAAAACAGTTCGAGCTCTACTTTTTACCTAAATAAGCTATCAAGAAGATCTTATAAAGATCTTTTATAGCCTTTTGGATTAAATCTACCTAACTCCATGTTTTCAACACTTTTATCAACTCAATCCCAGAGATTTCTTGGTAATATGTGAGTTTTGATCTTATCTGGATTGCTGTTCCTCAACTACAACTCACCATTTAAAATCACTTTCCTAAGAGTGATGTACATTTTGGGCATCTGAGTATATTTGTAGAACTAGTAGTTGTGGTAACAAGACTAAGTTTACATGTCTGTCCACATCAGCACCATGTACGCAAGATGGATTTCAGCTGGCAAAAAGGTCACTCCAAACTGCTTGCACAAACCTGTCTTTATGCCCCTGTTTATTATGCTCCCATGTAGTCGATGTCTTAGGCACTGAAACAGCCCAGCCATATATCAACAGCTCTCTGGTGGTTCCGAATGTTCTAAACAAGAGCAAGGGTGCGCTGAACCTCCCATGTAAACTTTATACAACAGATTCAGCAGAACTGTAATTATTTACAAAATGATGGCATGAGAAATCTCTGGATTTATATCTTACGTTAAAGTAACTTAGATGGTGTCCACATAATTCTTGAATTCGTGGTAGGTTTGCAATTTATTTTGTTTTATGTTGGTTGCACTTGATACAGCTCTAAGGCTATTTTCATTGAAGTTTCAAAGAGAAAACAACCCAGATTGGACAGGTTTCTGAAATGCGTGTGACAATTAAACTTGGTGCATACATGGTACCACAGCAACTTGAACTTGTTCCTGCCTTGGCAGAAAGTCTTGTGCATTGGGTATATAATGTGAAATCCATTTCTGTTTTTTGCTTTTATAATGCAAACAAAGTAATTAAGAAAAAAATATAGCATTACAGAGACATATCTGTAGACACTAGGCCAACTAAATCAGGTGGAATTTAGAACTTCCTGTCCTTTTTTTTTGATTTGTTTCGTGTCCAAAGTAGCAAATCTAAGCACAAAGCTCCTTTTGAGGTCAAGGGGACTCCCTGTTTGTACAGGCATCACAGGGTGGAGATGAAAAAAAGGAATGACGCTTCTGAGAATATGGAAAAACCCGGTTTCAATGAAGATTACAGTCCCAAAGTTAAAGTGATACAATGACATCAAAATATCACATAGACTTATAGCCGGTATATGCCAATTTGTAAACTATATCACTAAAAGACTCATAAAATTGTTTTGTCCCTATTCAATACTCCTACTCCTTGAAACTGAGACTTTGCAGCACTGAGGATTTGAATGAGAAAAAGAATCTACCTCCTATTGTAGCATATTTATAAAATCAATTGTGTTAAGTCAGTTGTGTCTTGTCCTTTCTGTAGCTACTGAGAAGTTAAAATTTCTGCAAAAAAAAAAAAAAAAAAAAAAAAAGGATAATGTTATCACCAGAAACCTTTGCTCACATATCAAAATTACT
This sequence comes from Mesoplodon mirus, assembly GCF_964341445.2. Lineage (NCBI taxonomy): Eukaryota > Metazoa > Chordata > Mammalia > Artiodactyla > Ziphiidae > Mesoplodon > Mesoplodon mirus. The sequence goes on along the minus strand of NC_138977.1, from coordinate 10,511,125 downwards.
CTGGGTATGTTCTATTGAGATATTTCAGTGGATGTTTAGCCATAAGAGCATGAATAATCTGCTATGAAATGTTATCTTATTACTGTCAACTTACTTTTCAAGCTTTAACTAAATATTGCTCCTAACACCACTGTAGGAAAGAAAAAGATTATTATCATATCTTCTTCTCACAGCAGGAGGACTGAAAGAAGAGCAATTAGTTAACTGTTTTACTCAAAGCAAGAGAAAATATTAGGGTGAGAAATAAGATTAGACTACAGTGTAACACTTGTTCTGCAACCAGGCCCAGCTTAAGAACTGCCTACTGATTTAGGAGGATGAAGAAAAGAGTCCAGACAATCACCATTATTCTCCCCATATCATTAGCTGGGAATAAACTAGGTCAGCATTTCCAGGGAAGATTCATTTCTTCAGACCTTGAAGGAGTCATTTTTTACAGTGTAATATCACCACGTCAAATGTTTTACCTACTGCTCTGGATAGTATTTTTACAAAATAAGAAACTGGCCAAACATGGTCATGTGGCATACTAATCATTTAATCCATCAGTCAATGCTGAAAAAAATCACAGACCTCAATTTACTTGTTAAAAGTGAATTTGTTAATAAATAATGTCTCCCCATGGGAATGACCTATTCCCTGGGGAAAATATAATTTGCTATGAAGCCAAACCTAGAACCAGAAATTGTGGGACAGAAGTGTGTAGAGTTGGGAGGCTTGAGGTTTGGTTTGCCAAAAGTGGATGTATTTTTGAGGACTTTGGAATTCACATTATAGTTCTGTGCCTCATTATTTTAAAATATCAAATGGGAATGATAACAGTGGAGCATAATTGGAAAATCTAGAAAAAATCAGTGTTTATATTCTTTAGACCAATTATCCTCAGAATCTTTGAATTTGTCACATTTTATCATTTAGTTGATTTTACATAAACTATTGTGCCTTGTAAAATTTCACTTGGTATAAATTTATTTTGAAGATTAAAGTGATATATAAAGGTAAATATGCTTTCATGTCTTTTTGTAAGTGGAGGTGCTGTTTTAAAACATAATTTTATGGCATGTCTTGAAGTTTTTAAGGATCTCCCAGATCTATTCTAAACAGGTGTCAAAAACCAGGTTGGTCTTCACTATTTTGTATCAACTTTATTTTACTGCCTTTTAAAAATGAAGTTCACAAATAATGGAAAATGAGAATAACTTTGTTTTATGTTCACAAAAGTAATTGAAAGAAAATAGGACGATTAGAATTAAACTTGTAAAAAGAAGTAAACCAGTGGTATGTCTGTTAGAAGTAATCATTGTCTTTCAGGTACAAAATACACGTTGAGCTTCACTAGAGATTTCAAAAAGTTTTGGAACTTCAGTGGAAACGATCTCAAATTTTTTAAAGCTAGACTTCAGGAAGGAAGGGAAACTCTCAGTTGTCCAAAGAGCTGTCGATTATCCAGTCTAAGGGGGTGAACAAAGTTCTAGACCATCCCCCAAATGTGAGGAGATAGTCTTTTTTAAGAGCATTAACTCTTTTGCCTTTTCTGTACTCCATGGATCTTCTCCATCCTCCCCTTCTAGCCAATTGTGGTCTGTAGTTCATTGCATCAGAGATGGTTAGGAACAAGTGAAAAGCAGAGGGAAAAGCCTACTGACTTTCCTGGCTTTGATTTCCCCAAACTTAAATCCATTAAGATTGAACGGGTTTATTGTAGCTACCTCTTACGCCTGTCAAATATCAGGCAAGGGATAGATTTTTCCTTAAAGCTAAGGTTGTTGTTTCTCTGAGAGTTCCCTTGATCCAGAGAGCCAACAGTAGAGAGGATATCAGAGGGGGTTCAAAACCCTGCTTCCTGGCAGCCCATCACGTGGTCAGTGCGAGCAAGATGGAGAGGCTGAGGTAGATAGACATGTGGGACCTCTTGGCAGAGGACTGCCATGGGGCCCCTTTGCTGTGCTGAGTCATCTCCTATCTCCTTCGTGGGAGCAAGAACCAACATCACCCAGTCAGCAATAGGTGAGAACTTCCCTGCCTCAGCAAGCAGCGGCTTGACTAGGGCTTGCCCTCCTGGGATGCCTCAAGACTTTCCTTGGGCTATTTGACTTTCCCTAGTGGACATCTTCAAGATACTCAAAAATCCACGCAAAGGTCCCAGGTATCCCTGAGTGCCTTGCAGTATTGTAATAGACTGGGGAAGCCCCATCTATATGTGCAATGGGGCTAAATAATAAAAGACTGAGATAGCTTCCATGATGACTGAGACACCTCAGGCACCATCATTCTGGGGAGGATTTGAAAGGTATTTCATTTCATGTTTGAGTTGTATAACAATGCATTTGATGTTCAATTCACTTCCGACTAAACAGCAGGCATGAATCCACAACAAAGAGAAACCCCAGCAAGGGCAGGGGCTGCTTAGATTTGACTTGCTTCCTCGGTTCAACTCCTTCCAGAAATCGACTAAATTCCAAAGTATTGGGGGTGGCCAAGAAATTTGTTTAGGTTTTTCCCTAAGATGTTACGGAAAACCCAAATGAACTTTTTGGCCAACCCAATAGATGGATGAAAATCACTTCTCTCAGAACTTTCCTGAAAGACAAGATGAGTTAAGCCCTCTGGTTTCACAGGACATCTCTGCCAACTACTTAACACAGATATGGATGAAAACAGTCCAAACCCCAAAACAAGATTTGCTGAATGCCATTCAAATACTAATCATCCAGAAGAGATTTGACGCTTAAGTTCAAATCTGGAACAGGACTGAACTCCTTGGAAGGGGGCAAGGACCAAATTTTAAATCCTGGGATACCGACTATCCTTGTCAGCAGGTAAATCTGAGCAGGCCCTAAACTGAGGACTCGTCCACTCAGTGTGGACTATTTTAATCTCACATTAGTGGAGGGGCCAGTCTTGCAGGCTTCGCTGCATGGTCTGTTACTACAACCCTGCACATGCCCTGGTTAATCAGACCCAAATGGCTTAACTTGACTGTGCTCTACCCATAAATATTTGTATTTTTTCTTCTGTGGGTCATTCTAATTCATTAAAAATACTTTGACTTGAAATGAGCATTTCAGGGATAACTTTTCGATTTCAATAAGGTTTTATTCTCAACCTCATGACCACTGATGAGATTCTCCCTCCTGGCATATCACCCCTGCCCTGACCACCACCATTGTCCTGGGCCCAGGTTCGTCTGTTTAAAACTGGTGATTCTCTGTTGTAAACATTCTATGATACGGTGGACAATAGAGTATCAGACAACGAAGAGTTTAAAGGTGGCTTTTAAAAAATTGAACCCGAATGATTGTAACTTTCCACTGGAGAGTTTCACATCCTACAATCATCAGCGTCCACGAGTGCTGTTAACCAGCTCTCCCAATACGAACGTTTCTTTGCAAGCATTTACTGAGATATTGTAAATTACTTAACCACAGCAATGTACTTTCTTTCCCTTAATCTTGATCTGATCCCTGAGGGGCTATTTATTACAGATATATACAACTTGTCATTAGAAGTGAAGTTAATGTAATAGGACACGAGTAGCACACATTGTTTAAATGTGTTCCAGAAAGTTAGCAAATTTAGTTCAGAGAATACTTACATACTCTCCTGCCTGAAAAGCAGCAAGAAAGGAGTGAGGCGGGGGCGGGGGTAGGGGCAAAATATTAAACACTGCTCACTGTAGGTGGCCAATTAATACCCTGTATCCAAGCTGGAACAAATCCTGCCACGATATATGTAAAGCATATAATCTCTTATCTGCTTAGGCATTATCAAATATTTTAGCAAATCCTAGTAACTTCAAACACAGGTTTAATGGAATGCAGTGCTAAAACATGCAAAGTCAAGAATCAAGTTTTTTAAGAACATAATCTGTTTTAGAAGGTTTCAAGAGAACTACTTTGTAATGCCATTATAATCTCATCCCATGGGGAAAGACGTCTGATTTGGCAAAACATTGCATCTGTTAAAGCAAAATGCACAACGTTGCCTTCCCCTACGTCGGAGCCATAAGCAGGAAGATCACTTTAATTCCTTAGAAGCTGAAAGAGTGCACAGCTATTGGTCCAGTTCTCAACATTTGGTCACCAGACAATATTAATTTGAGAGGGAATTCATATAGATGGCAAGATGACATCAACAGGATCATCCAGCTGGGATGTGTGCCAGTATTAATTCAACACTGTGGTTTGTATCTCATCATCAAGTTAAAAGTAATACAATTCATTATACCACGAGCGTGAAAAAAGCAAAAACAAAATCAAAGCACCAACGTAGCAAGAGTAAAGCTCTGACAAAATTTGTTTCCGCTCATTCGTACATTTACTTAAAAATGGATCTATGTCTCCCCCAGCCCCGCTGTCCTCTTTTCCTGGATAACTGGGATATATTTTAAGTGCCTTTTCATCTTTTCCATCTTCATCTGGGATTCTGCTCGTGCACTCAGGGTGGTTTAGATGAAAGATCAGAAAGTAGGGAAAGTGAGAGAAATCTCCCTTTTAAAGTGAAGCAAACACAGCGTGAAGCCAGAGAGTAAGGCAAAGAAACAGACAGGGAGAGACAGACAAAACTGCCTGTAGAAAACTGATCTTTCCATGTATTTTAAAGGAAAAGCTGAGTGATATACTTGACTTATAAGCGTGACATTTTACACCTTTTTCTCGTAGCACAATTCTCTTGTAGCACAATTCTTACCTAAAAATGGGGGAAAAAAATAAAGCCATCTTATTTTTTCAAAAAGAGAATTTCTTAGTAAGGTTTGCACAGCTTAAGGAATCTAGTGCTTGTGAGTGATGCAAGATAACACTTTCTTGTAATTTTATATAGTAAGCAAAGATTTAGAATATTTACAGACCACCCTGAGTAAGAACGTCACTGGATTCTAGGAGCATGCTCATAGCAGAACATTCATCTTAAAAAAAAAAAAAAGGTCCAATGGCCCTCAGGCCATATATGGCTATAGGGGAAGGTATGCCTTTGACCTCCCAGTGCCTGCAGAATTAGAGCACGAAGTCATTACAGCCTACTGAAAGGATTTTCTTTCTTTAATTTGTTATAATGAGTACCTTTCTTTCAGATCTGGCCTGCAACTATACTAAAACACTAAGGTCCTCCACATTCTAATCTCTGACAGAAAGATATCATAAAGACATTTGTATTGTTTTGAGTGACATCTGCTGGATGGGTGGGTGTGGGCTATGATTCAGTGTAAAACAAAATTTTTCCATCATTTGCACACCAGCAAACTGTATTGCTTTGGTATTTGGATGCTGGTGGCTTGCTCTGTGCTCATGGGTTAACATAGAAGGGAGCTCTGTGTATTATATTTTTGACCGTATACAACCAGTCTGGTATAAGTTCCTTTTTTTGATTTATGGGTGGGTCTTGAAACAGTCAGAATTTCTTATTAAAATTGATATAGGAACGTTCCAAGCTTTCAGTCAAGAAGAATTCCTTTCATTTTTATTCTATGCAATGTAATTGTAATGAATTACAGTATTCCGCTATTTATATTCTCAGCATACACTTTCACAGAAGTTCCCTGTCATTCTGCATTAGTTAACAGATGCTACAATGTCTGATCTTAAAGATTTTGTGGCCCTGTGTATTTTTCCCATTACTCAGGCAGCTAGATTTCCCCCCATTGGTTATTTCCTTCCTGGGAATAAAGACACTTTTGCTAAAGCGTTAACTCTTTCGTGGTTTCACTTGCTCTAGCATAATGAATCAGTAAACAAAACCGATGACACCACATTTGTCTGAAGGCGCACTCATTCCTACTTACTTACAAATTGAAGGTTGTTCAGTTAGCTGTTTCGGAAATGCTAAGAATATGCTTCTAAAAAATATTCACAGTACTTACTTTTCTATCAAACAACTCTTTACAGCAAAAGATGCCAGGCAACTTATGCAGCATGATTTTCTATCAGCAGGGATATATAACCAACATTACATCATATGTTTGCCTACAGGTCATAATCTACTTGGGGTACAGATTTCTAAATATTTTATTTCAGGATACCAGCTCAATTTGTTTTTAATTGAATGGAATGCCTTTGGTTTTATTCCTTGCTGGATTACTGAAGTATACAATATAATTCTGCAGTCTAACAATATTACTATTCTAGGAAAGATAGTATTGTGCAGAAGTCTCCTTATGCTTTGAGTTCTGCAGTCATTGTAATTCATTAAGTCTGAGTTATTTTAACAGAGTCCCAGGGAGCCTTAGATTTGGTGATAATTTATAATATCTAGGTATGTATTACAATAAGTAGGTATTTAATTTAAGGATAGGTGAATATAACCTGCCGCCTCTGATTTAGGAGATTGGCAATTGCAAACCAAGATCAGCTGTATGGCGTCCTTGACCTCGGTCCAAAAAAAAGCTGGTGCTATTTTATTCACATCAACAAATCAATGATCAATACATTGTACTCTTTGTGCGCATTAATCCATTCATCAATTCAAAGAATGTTCTTAGCTGCCTTGCAGTAGAGTTACAGAGATTCATAAGGATCACCACTTGCCCTCAAGAAGGTCTGGAGTTCTGGTAGGCACCTTGCTGAAAATGTGGTCCAACACTTACAGGTTCTGTCTTCACCCAGTGTGCTCATGAGTACAGTTAACTTAAGTAAAATTCTCTTCTGTTTGATACCAAAATGTAAGGTCACAGTATATCCTTCAAGTGTAGTATTGCCTATGCTCATTCAGAAGTGACTCACTGGTACCTTCTCACATCTGATTCTGCAGGGCAGAGGGGAGAGCAGCAAAAGCAAATGTTTTCAGGAGGGAAACTTGACTGAACTAAAGCCTTCATAATCCTAGATCTCACCCTGAAGCTCACACATTTTAAGGATTTACATCCCAAGGCACACACAAGACCTGCAGACACATAATACTTTCTGAGGTTATTTGAAAAGATATACTTTCAATCTCAGATAGTGGTAAGTAAAATCTATAGTAGTCTATTGCTAACCTTTCTGATTGCAAAAGATCTGTTTCCCAAAATTGTTTACAAGGAACCAGAAAAGACAAACAAAAACAAGACTCCTGAGAATATTTAAATTTTGGAAATTTCAAAAACTCTTTGGATTGCATATTACAGGTTAAAGATTCGAACTTCAGAAAACTCATGGAGCAAGTTATGGCTTATTCAATATGGGGGGCTTTCAGACTGTGTTCCTGAGAGCCTCAGTAAGAGGTGAGACTGGAGTGGAGATGGAAGAGAGGCCAGGAGAGAAAATTCTGCCCCTTGGACCACATGACTGTACCTTTGGCTATCGTATGTATACATCGAAGGTCACCATAAGGCTTCATTTGACAAAAGATTCTCAAAGAAAGAAGGAAATGCTACAAAATATGCATTCTAGATTAATGTGTTACCAGAGGAATTACAGAAATCCAGAATAACTATTTTTAGCAAGAGAGTTCATCTTTTTCCAAATAAAAACCTATGAAGACTATCAGAATTTTCTTGAAATTTGAACAAACTTTTTGTATTCATTATGGAAATGTGAATCAGTTATTACCCCACAGAAGAAGATAAGAAATAAGAGCTGTAGTGAGGATTTTATAACAAAATGACAAAAGAGAGAAGTGTGTTAATGTAGCTGTGTTAATGTAAAAATAATTGTTCTTTGGGCTATAAATGTAATATATTTTCATTGTGGAAAAATTTTCATACATAGAGAAATATTTTTAAGGCAATATCAAATCATCTATAGTCCCATTGTTAGTTTTTCTGAGAATGCATGGATGTAGGAACATAATCAATACTGTAATGAATACAGTTTTGTGGCCTGTGTATTTGATTTAACATTGTCTTTTGTAGTTTCTCATGCTTAAAAAAAATCTTTACTGAAGGAAGAAATAGAAAGGACAGAATCGAAGCAAGTTGTCATTGGTCTAAAATTTTAGAAGCGTGAAACAGTGAACTTAGCTTGTTACAAGTTCCCTCACTTTTCTATTTGAACAACTGCAGGTAGCAAGCAGTATTTGCCTTGAAGTTAATATTTTCTTGGAGGTGGGAGCCTTAGTGGTCCTAGGTCTCTGGAAATTTAATCTGGTCTATCTTAGGGATATTGTCCCCATTTGTCTACCCTTTGCTTTCCTAATTTCTTTTTCCATTGTCTTATAAAGAAAATAGTTATAAACTAAATAAAAGGCAATTTCCACTGTGAGAAGAAAAGCCAAATAATCAGTTAGAAAAGAATTGTCTTAATGAACTGCTAAGCCTAAATTAGACTTCCTGATATAAACTAAAATAAAATGCCCACAGCTTGTGATAAATGAATGAATATTGCACAAATTAAGCAAAAGATTATCTAGTCTGTCTGTGAGCTAAAAAAAGGCAAGATTTCCCAACCAGAGGCCAGAGGAAATGGGTTTGGGGGATGGGTAGAGTCACACAATTGCTTAAGTGTGAAGGTCCTCTAGGATTTTCTCCAAATATATTTTAGATTAAGTGCCAAAGAATCATTAGATCTATTTAAAGTTCACGGCTACTACAAGTATTAAACATGTTGGGATAAGAAACAATCTGTCCATCACCCTACAGAGAGAATTCAAGGAATTAAAACAGTTTGCCTAGTGGTAATCATAATCTAGTAGGTTAAAATATCCCTTCTCTATCTTCTTTGTACTCATTCTCTTTCTCTCTCTCTCTCTCTTCTCAGCTTTTTCCCTAACTAGATTACCCTCCATTTGCTGTGGAAACTACGTCAGCATGGTTACCTTTTTTTAAAAAAAATTTTGGCCACTGTGTGGCTTGTGGGATCTTAGTTCCCTGACCAGGGATTGAACCCTCACCCTCAGCAGTGAACACATGGAGTCCGAACGACTGGACCACCAGGGAATTCCCAGCATGGTTACCTTTTAATTATCATATTAAGTTTTAGACTTTATATCCTCCCTAACGTCTCTTAACGCTTCCCATTTACTCAGAAAGCAGCCTGTAAATCCTTTATCATAACAGTGTACAAAAATTGCCTTTTTACATGTCTTTCCCCACCTACATTACAAATATCTTGAGAACATCATTTTTTCCCAGCATCCAGTGGAGTCCTAGTCATTGAGTAGGTGCTCAAAAATATTTATTAAATAAATGAATAAACAAATGATAAATACATAAATAAATAAATGGAATAAATGAATAGAAAAGGGCATAAAATTTTATATAACTGAGATGTTGCCATTATAGTGATGGCATGGCACTTTGGTCAATTCTTTTTGTGCAATAACCTAGCATATTAAACTCGACATGACCAGGTGAATTCCACTCTGTTAGCTGTAACCATTAAAACATTACCTGCAGTCAAACATACCTTTCAGTCTCTGTGTGTTGTTTAAGAGAACTGAGGACCTCAGCCTAGAGGCTTTCTTTTGGATAAACCATCATTAAGGGTTAATGACCCAATGCCTTGCTTTAGGCCAAAAACTATTTCTAATCAGTCATTAGCCTCCCCTTACTTGTCCTGAAACTCTGATTATTGCTTAATTTAAGCACAAACTACTATGCAGGCAGAACATTGCCTATCTCTGTCCTTTAAACATAATGAGCACAGATTTCAGCGAATTTAATCAGTTGTTTACATACAAGTTAGTTCTTGGCAATAACAGAAATTGTGTCCTTCACTTTATAAAAATGTAAGCATAGCATCCTAAGAGGTCAGATCATATTGGTTATTTCCTCCATGAATCAACATAATTATATTTAAGATTAAATATTTTTAAAGTTACAAATTGGATAACATTTTATTTTAATGTTCTGCCATGTAACTCTCTATTTTGTTTTCTCTCGTAGCACAAACTTGATTAGTTCTTGAAATATATAGTAGCAATTATCTAATGACAACGTGACCCGTGTTTCTTCAGGCAATTTGATACCATATGATTTCAGAAATACCTTGGGTTCCTAAATTAGTAACAGAAAATGTATCATGGATTTTTCCAGAGTTTTGTTTTATAAATATTTACTGCAGCACAAAACTTTGTTATACTTCTTGAGTCTACTTGATAATCTCCTGATTAGACCATCCCATGCTTGGAGAAGCCAAAGAAAAATTGTGGAGCCTGCCAAAGGCAAATAGACTGTGTATTTCTTTCAAAATTCTGTTTTTTTCAATAGCTTGTGGGTTTTTTTTCTGATAAAATAAACGATTTAGACTAACAAGGCACTCATTGATCTTTGACCTTTTCAGCCACATCAAAAGCATCTTAAAAGCCAATTAGTGGAAATACAGAGGAAAGGTCATTTTATTATAGCACTCAACATTGGAACCATAATATTTTACATAGATTCACATTATCCCATGGCTTTCATTAGAAAAATAGAAAGAAAAACACTTCAATCATAAAGTAGGTAGATATTCTGCATGCACAAATGGTTTTACTCTTCCTCATTTGGATACAGTAATTTTTTAGCATGGCCGATGCACAACGATCTCTGGGAAACGCTCTCTTGATTATCTCTTTTGATGTAGAACAGGGACAACCCTGATAAATGATGTCTATTGATAATCCGCAAGCCTCAATTTAGACACTGGCTTTAATTACTTTCTCACAATAACCCTTCACCAGAGGATTTCAGATGAATACATACATATAAGATGAAACATTAGCTTTTATTCTCTGTCTCCCTTTTCTTCTTTGAGAGTGTGGATTTGTAGGCAGCATAACACAGAAGAAAGGAAAATCGAGGACTCTGATGACTTCAGAATCAAGCCCTCAGAAATTAAAATAATTATTTGATTATTCAATATATTTATAATTAAATTTCTAAAATTAGGTGTTTCAAGAAGCATTCATTCATTTGTTTTTCTGATTTGATTTGAGGATCTGCAATCTGCAAGGCCCTGGGCTAGATACACTTTGAATATATAATAATAGAAAATACATCATTACCATCCTTAGAAAACTATAGTTTACCAGAGGATATTCCTACCTGGTCAATCCTTTGCTATGTTGTGCTGGGGCATGATATCTTTCTGTCAGTTTAATAAGAAATGGTAGAAATCATTTAGATTTTGGTAGCAGGTATTGTCCTGTGACACAGAGAACCAATTCATCTTATTTAAAAATGAGAGTATCAGAGTTTTCTCTAAACAAGATGTTATCTTTGTATATAGGACAGAAAAGAAAACAAGTATACAAAAAAAAGCAAACAAACAAACCCTAGAGCAAAACCCCAAATATATCCTAAAATAAAGCATAATGCCATAATGCTGTAATGTAAAAAACATGTGGAGCTGGTGGAATAAAGTCTCCAAGGTCACTTGTAACATACAAGTATCGGGTATTGAAAAACTGTATTAGACTTTGATTTTCTGAGCAAGAATTTCCAGTCTTTTCCTGAAAGCTTTTCCTTTAAAGTACAAGCAGACCACATTCATCAAAACCAGATGCTAATGTCTCTCTGCTCAGTTTCAGTTATCAATATCAAGTTTGAAAGATCCAAAACATTTTTGTAAAAATGGACTATGCCTGTGATCAGGCCATATTCACCAGGGTTGACATGAGCCAAGGTCCATAAACGCCTTTGAAACCAAAAAAAAATCAAGGTCATAAAACCATGATTTTCTCTTTAATTTTTTTTGAGTCAAAAAATTAGTCGTTCAAGAAATTTCACATACATGTGCAGCATGCATGCACACACACACACACATTGGCACACACATATTTTAGTTAAGGTCTGCTAAACATTAGGTCAGGAGAGAAGCCAAACTTCCTGATTTGGCTCCTTTGAAAACTGCTGACACTGAACGAAGCAGCCCTTCAAACTCTGGTTGGCTCTGTTGGCCACAGTGTGTCCATATGATGGTTTGTGCAGTCAACAATCAAGACCACTGGTGTTGCCACTCCCACAGTCCTGAGTGGATGGGGCAAACCACGAGTTAGAGCACCACAGCTAGTACCAATGCGTTGGTAGAGATGGGATCACATTGTATGGTAATATCTTCAAGAGAATATTGAAGTCCTTGAGCTGCTTTGATGTCCTTCCCTCAGGCATCCAAAAGTCTAACCATATACAATTTTCTCCAGCTATATTTGAATATTCTACATAAAAGTCTTTCCTTTCCTCTTAGAGAGTAAGACTAATGGTAATGGTATCTTAGACAAAATTTCATAGTTTTTCAAAAGGCATTTGGACACTTGATTTAAGGCTTTTAACATTTATTTCAGCTATAGAATTTCAAAGAGACAAGTAATCAAATTTAGAAAATACATGAATTCATGAATTCACTTACTGGCATAGAAATTATCAAAAATACCAACTATGTGCTAATATTCTGGTATAACATAGGAGAGCAGGTAGTATAATTTAGTGCTACATGTATATTAAATGTGAGCATCTATATTAAATGTGATCTAAACACTATTTAGAATTTTAACCTTAGAGATAGATAAGTGCTGTATTAGACGTTAAGTATGCAACAGTAAACCAATCAGGAACTCTGTCTTCATAGAGCTTCCAGCCATTAAACAAGCACAAAAGCAATAAACACAAAAATAAACAAGTAAATAAATGAATGGTAATACGTACAATGAAGAAAATAAACAGGCCACAGAAGCACTTTTTAAATTTTGTAGGTCACAGATGATGTGATGGTTAATTTGATGTGTCAGTTTGACTGGGCCATGGGGTCTCTAGATATTCGGTTAAAAATTACTCTGGGTGTGTCTGTGAAGGTGCTTCTGGATGAGATTAACATTTGAATTGGTTGGCTAAGGGAATAAAGCAGATTGCTCTCCCTTATGTGGATGGGCCTCATCCAATCAGTTGAAGGCCTGAATAGAACAAAAAGTTCAAGAAAGAGAAAACTCCTCCTGCCTTACTCTCTTCTAGCTGGGACACCAGTTTTTTCTGCCTTCTGACTTGAACTGAAATATCAGCTCTTCCTGGGTCTCAAGTCTGCCAACTGGTGCAAATGCACCAGAACTACATTATTGGCTCTCTTACTTCTCTAGCTTGCTGACTGCAGATCCTGGGATTGGTCAGTCTCCATTGGTCAGTGAGCCAATTCTTTATAATGAATCTCTCTCTCTATCTCTCTATCTCCCTCCCTCCTTCCGTCTATATAGTATATATATTTGTAATAGTATATATAGTATAGTATATATATAGTATATATATTTGTAATATATATATATATTATATATAAATACACACAACCTGTTGTTTCTGCTTCTCTGGAGAACCTTAAGTAATACAGATGATATCTCTTAGGACGCCTCACTTAATCTGAGATGTGGAAGCTAAATAGAAATGAACAAGTTGAAGAAAGTGCAAAGCATTTGTAAAATTCTTGAATTGAAAATAGCCCCAAGTGGCTGAAATTTAGTGAAAAACTCTGTTATGAATTTTGTTTTTGTAAGTGTAATTTTGAAAGGTCTTTGAGCAGGGCCATGACATGTGCTTATATTTTAAAATATATCTTACCCTTAAAACACTTTATATTTTTATTTTTATTTATTTATTTATTTATTTTGGCGTTACACGGGCCTCTCGCTGTTGTGGCCTCTCCCGTTGCAAAGCACAGGCTCCGGATGCACAGGCTCAGCAGCCATGGCTCACGGGCCCAGCCGCTCCGCGGCACGCGGGATCCTTCCGGACCAGGGCACGAACCTGTGTCCCCTGCATCGGCAGGCGGACTCCCAACCACTGCGCCAAAACACTTTATATTTTTAAAAACAGCTCACTGGAACGAGTGATTGGAGAACAGAGTAAAAGTGCAAGTGAGATAAGACAGGAAGAGGGTAGAAGCAGAGATGGAGGAAATAAAGTGTAGACAGGTTTTGGAGGTAAAGTCATCAAAACTAGCTTATGGTTGAGGAAGACAAGGGAGAAGGAGGCCATGTGAAAGATAACTTTTATGTTGATTGTTTGAGCAGGTGGGTTGAAACAATTGGATGAAGAGCAGATTTGTGGAGGAATAACAATAGTGAAATATGGGGCATTCCTTTTTTTTTTTTTTTTTTTTTTTTGGCTGTGCCATGCAGTTTGTGGGATCTCAGTTCCCCAACCAGAGATTGAACCCGGGCCATGGCAGTGAAAGCCTGGAATCCTAACCACTAGTCCACCAGGGAATTCCCTATTTTCTAAATGTAATCATCCAAATGGTGATTTCCAAAAGAATTGCATATAGAGATCTGAAGGTCAGGAAAGAGGTCTTAATTGGAGATCTATTTTTAGGACACATAGACTTATACATGGCATTAAAGGCATGACAATGGTTGAGATCACCTAGGGAATAAACAGAGTCAGAGAAAAGAGCCTAGGGGACTGAGCCCAAATTTAAAATTTGGGAAGAGAATGAACCCACAAACAATACTGAGAAGGGGTCAGTAAGCAACATCAGGAGTGTGTGGTATCACAGTCAAATGAAGAAAAGATGTTGTAAAGAATAGAGGAGGTAAGGGCCTTCCCTGGTGGTCCAGTGGTAAGGAATCTGCCTTACAATGCAGGGGACTCGGGTTCGATCTCTGGTCGGGGGAGATCCCACACGCGTGCCACAACTAGAGAGAAGCCCACGAAGCAGCCAAAAATAAATAAAAGAGATAAATAATAATAAATCTTTAAAAAAAATAATGGAGGAAGCAAGAGGGTTAAAGTGTTATCAACTCCTGAGAACCGATAAGAGAACACTACAATTTGGCTGAAGGAGATAATCAGAGGTGGGAAAAGAAACCCATAAAGAGAGATCACCATATCTAGTAGAGTGAAAGACTACTCTAGTAAATAGTTCTCTCAAGACTGATAGGATCATGTCACAACCAAAGGAACAGATTTTTTAAAAATCCAAAGATAGAAGAATTCTATACATAATTTCTGGAATTGCCAGCTTTTCGAAAATGGTATTTCAACTCTATATGTACCATTTCACTGTGAACATTGATGTGCTAGAAATAGAGTTTAATAGGTACTTTTTTCTGTATTGTTAAACTCGAATTGCCTGCAAAGAAGAAAGTGTGCCAAAACTACTAAAAAGTTTCACAGAAAATCTAATTCAAATAAAGTTCTGATCATAATAGGGTAATTAGGCCTAGAGCTATTCCTCTGCCATTAACAGGTAGAAAACTGGAAAGAATGTATGGAACAGTTGTTCACAGACATTGAGATGACGGGATATGTAGAACTGTAATCCTGGAGAGACAGGAAACTAAAAGGTAAGCCCGGTGCTAGCCCTGCCTCTCTGCCTAGAGGTATCATGGTGTGAAGAGAGAGATCTCAAACAGAGCACAGGTGTATTACTGACTTGAGGAGACAGAGAAGTTCAGAGAGCCTGAGGCAACTGGAATTTAAGAAGCAGAGAATTGGAAGGGAGGGAGAAACCCGTGGAAGAGCTTAAGAACACTCCTTAGGCGTCTGCTTAAGCCTTTGGCTGAATATGAAGCCATACATACATAGTGTGAAACTCAGTGGGTCTGAGCAAAGAAAGCACAAGGGATTTGTAAGCTGAATAATTCCCAGACTGGGAGACAGTCACGTACAAATATCCACAGTGGAGAGATTTCTTTAACGCTTGAGAAATTCAGTAGAGATTTCAGAAATGTCATGACTAAGTAGCAAGCCTAAACTAGCACTAGAGGAGGCCTCACTAAGCTTAATAACTGGCCTTGAAAAGATCGAGATGATCTGCAAGTAACTAAACTGCTTGCCAGTGTGTGTGTGTGTGTGTGTGTGTGTATTTAATGGGATTGAACTAAAAAGAGAAGACTGGCGTGAGCCTAAAGAATTATTATCTAACTGGAAGTAGAAACAGTTCCCTTTACCTTTACCTTTAACTTGATTTTTATATTAGACTTATTTTTGATGCAGTGTCTTATGTCTGGCAATTTATAAAGAAGGGACATAAAAATAGTTAAATAATTAATATATTTAATGCACATATCCAAGGAAAGTAAAATTAGAAAAGTAATTTTCTTTAGAACAGTTTGTGACACTGTGGATTAATTTATATGAGCCTTATTTGGAATGACTCCTATCGGAAGCTGAAAATTCCAGATGTTCACATTGCAACCTCCAATGCTTAGCTCCTTCACTTATTCATTCAGCAAACATGTATTCATTACCTACCATGTGCTAGGCCCTGTACTAGACTGAGGTTACAAGGATGGAGAAGACAAAGGCCTCACTGCAGCATTTCTAAACACTGGTTTTGAGAGATTATCAGTGGGGTGAATCGCACTTTTGTTAGTAAAGCACTGAAGCGTATAAACTATATTATTTTAAGGAGCTTCCTATTAGAAACATACGCATCACATATTTTCTTTTGCGGTACGCGGGCCTCTCACTGTTGTGGCCTCTCCCGTTGCGGAGCACAGGTTCCGGATGCGCAGGCCCAGCGGCCATGGCTCATGGGCCCAGCCGCTCCGCGGCATGTGGGATCTTCCCGGACCGGGGCACGAACCCGTGTCCCCTGCATCGGCAGGCGGACTCTCAACCACTGTGCCACCAGGGAAGCCCTCATCACATATTTTTATATACCATTTTAGGTAGGACAGAATAAGGTGAAGTAACAGCCCTTGGACATAATTCTAGATGTGCCCATAAAATGTCTCACATATGAATGTGTCTGGCATGTATTTAGCCCCAGAAATAAAACGAAGAGCTTGTGTGGGAGAGGAAGATGCATATGTGAATAAACTGTTATGGACAGGATGACACAGTACAGTAGCATCCAGGTGAGAAAGCCAGAGCAAAGGCTTTGTATGGAAGATCATTCTTGATGTAGGAGGCAAATGGGTGTTTGCTCTCTGGACAAGACATCAATGAAGGAGAGGGTGTTTGGCACAGATGTGAATATGGGACGGGGTAATGGAGCAGGGGAAGGAGACACAGTGGCAGCAAGATCAGAGAGACTGACTGAGGCTGGATCGGAGCATTCCCATGCCATGCCATGCTGAATTTGGACTTATTTTTGTAAATGATAGGAAAATTACCGAACCATTCTGAGCAGGTAAATACTGGTGAGAATTAGAGAGAATTACATTTTGCAAAGGTTTCTCTGGAGGTGTTTTGCACAGTGAATGAAGGCATGGAGATAAGTAAGGCCCTGCTTAAAAAAAACAACAGTACTGTCATAAAACTGTAAGAGGGGCTTCCCTGGTGGCGTAGTGGTTGAGAGTCCGCCTGTCGATGCAGGGGACGCGGGTTCGTGTCCCGGTCCAGGAAGATCCCACATGCCGCGGAGCAGCTGGGCCCGTGAGCCATGGCTGCTGAGCCTGCGCGTCCGGAGACCTGTGCTCCGCAACGGGAGAGGCCACAACAGTGAGAGGCCCGCGTACCTCAAAAAAAACCACAAAAAAACTGTAAGAGACAGCAAGGACCTAAGGCCATCTCAGTGGTAGAGAAGGAGGGGACTATCTGTTGATCATTAAGACATAGAACAGACTTGTGATTGCCAAGGGGTAGAGGGGTGGGTGAGGGTGAAGTGGGAGTCTGGAGTTAGTAGATGCAAACTATTACATTTAGAATGGATGGACAAGGTCCTACTGTATAGGACAGGGAACTATATCCAATGTCCTGGGATAAACCATAATGGAAAAGAATATAACAAAAGAATGTATATATGTATATATATATATATATGTGTGTGTGTGTGTATATATATATATATATATATATATATATATATATATATATGTATAACTGAGTCACTTTTCTGTAGAGCAGAAATCAACACCACACTGTAAATCAACTATACTTCAATTAAAAAAAAGAGAAAAAACGACTTGGTCCTATTGGAATGTGACTGGTGACAGAGGAGCAGCTGGCCGGGCTGACGCAGCGTTTGGACCTGGGGCATGTAACTGGGTGAAGAGTGGTCTCGTTGAGCCCAATAAACAATAGGCCAACACGTTTCTAGTGCTTTCAGAAACCAGTGAGGCTAGCAGACAGTGATACTTGCTTAGCATTGAAGTAGAATATGGAAGAGGTAGTTCTCTGGGATAGCCAAGAAGAGTGTTTCACAGGTATCTTGCATCCTTGGTTCTAGCTACTGGCTGAGCAAGTGTCTCATAGACACATACATGAATGCTGAGGGACCAGCTCAGATCCTGGGCTAACAATCTTCTTTCTCCTGTGGCTGAAAAAATATTGCTACTGTGAACCAGGCTTCAGTGGACAGTCTACCCAAGATACTCAAAATGTTATTTTAAGTTCTTATTATTCTGGGACTACCTACCACGTGTTCTGAAGCAAGTCTCTGAACCTCACTTTTCCATGAGAATGCTGAACTAGATGGTTCCTGCATTCCCTGTCTGGCTCCTTTAAAAAAAATCTGTACAACAAAAAGAGACCTCAATATTGAATAAGTGCTAGAAGAGTGAGTGGGTGTGCCTATGTGAATAAAGTGGGTACTCCATTTCTTCCAAAATATGATAGGGGGTTTTGTCAGTTGAAGGCTGCCTTTTTATGGCTATCACATCCATTCTCCCAGCAAATTTTTAAAATTTTACTTTTTATTGAAGAATAGTTTATTTACATCGTGTTAGTTTCTGCTGTACAGCAAAGTGATATATATGTGTGTGTGTGTGTGTGTGTGTGTGTGTGTATATTCTTTTTCAGTTTCTTTTCCATTATAGTTATTACAAGATATTGAATATAGTTCCCTGTGCTCAGCAGTAGGTCCTTGTTGTTTATTTTATATATAGTAGTGTGTATCTTTAATCCCAAGCTCCTAATTTATCTCTCCTCATCCCTCTTTCCCCTTTGGTAACCATAAGTTTGTCTCTATGTCTGTG
Organism: Mesoplodon mirus; assembly: GCF_964341445.2. Taxonomy (NCBI): domain Eukaryota; kingdom Metazoa; phylum Chordata; class Mammalia; order Artiodactyla; family Ziphiidae; genus Mesoplodon; species Mesoplodon mirus. The sequence goes on along the minus strand of NC_138977.1, from coordinate 10,492,387 downwards.
AGTCTATTTCTGTTTTGTAAACAAGTTCATTATTTTTTTAGATTCCACATACAAGCAATATCGTATAATATTTGTCTTTCTCTGTCTGACTTCCTTCACTTAGTGTGATCATCTCTAGCTGCATCCATGTTGCTGCATCATCCAGCATTTTAACCCAAGGATAGTTTTTACTTTTGGGAACTGTTACCTGTTTGGGAACTGTTTGATGCCAAACATCAAATTTACCGATAAGATAGTCCCAAAGCAGAAATCAGATAGTCACGGGTACCTATTTACTACTCATTCTTTCCATAAAATAAAAATAAAACATCTTTTCCTTTCCTAAATCTAATTTGGGGCTTGCCAAAAAGCTCAGAATCAATCTACCCTTTCTTATGAAAAGGACCAGGCAAAACCCTGAAGAGAGTTTGAACATTTGGCAATGTTGTTCTGGACTTTTTAAAGGTTATCTTCACAGAAGCAATGTGGGTTAAAGGAAAATAGTGTGTGATTTTTTTTTTAAATGTTAACACTCAAGGGAATGACTTTGGCATTGCTGTCTCTAGGACCATCAAGATATCATTTCCCTTCTCCTGTTCATACAGTTGTATATACAAGAAAACCAGGGCTTCATTTATGGTTTTGCTTCTTCTCCCCTTGGGACTTGCCAGTGTTCTCAATTTAAATCTAAGGCATAAGTACAATGGGCTGACTTTGGCTTAACTATAAAGTCACATATTTGCAAATATATAAGAAAAATGTTGAACTGATTCTGACAGCCCACAAACTATTCAGTTTCAGTTGATAGCTCTACTTTATTCAAATCCATTGCATGTTTTAAATTCTTAATATGCATGTTTGTGAATGGGAATTGAAGAATTTGTGGCAACATTAAACATATGGGAATTCTGTATAGCTCTGAATTAGCCTTTTTTGATGTTATGAGTCTTACTTGGTGTTATTTTCACGCGGATAAGTTAGGTCTGCTATTGGTATAAACTCCTGAATGCTGAATTTAGTGGTGGGTTTGTAAGTAACAAAATTCCAACTCACTTTCATTCTCCACTGATGGTCTATCTGCAAGGTGGTTAGGGACCATATTTCTGTAGGGTTTTGGCTTTCCAAATATGTTGGCAGTTCTTGGCCTCCACTCAGATTCTGGCTGGTATGGAATTTGTTTTTCTTTGAAGGTTACTCCAAGGCTTGAGTAGAATGATTTGTATCTGGGTCTGTTTTGCTTCTCAGGTGGTATCATACTCCCTTGCAGAGACTTTGCCAGGAATAACCTCTGTTGGAAGGAAAGGAGAAGGGAGGGAGGGAAAGAGGGAGAAGGGGGGAAACAGAGCCTATCAGACTGCTTTTGTATTTCAAATTTTGGAAAAGAAAGCAGGATCTACTGTGGAATTCACTTAAATAAATATTCCATTGCCTAGATAATCATACTCAAGTGTTTTGGTACAAGATGAGAAAGATATAGCTTAATGTTATTCATAGATGGCTACAAGTGCAATTATTAGCTCACAATGTGATCTGATGCATAAAACGAAGGCTATATTAGGCTGCACTGATGGAAACACAGTGCCTGAACCACAGAGTGCAGTGGTCCATCTGGATGCTACTGCTTTCACGCTGCTTTGAGGGACTGCATTTAATCCAGCTACAATCTAAAGAGGATCATGACAAATTAGAATGTATCTGAAAATGGCCACCGAGTAGCCCTAGCACAGAAGACATGATTTTTGAGAAAGAGTGAGAGAAAGTCAACATATTTATCTCAGACCCAAGAAGGATTCGATGACATTTCTGAAAGTGTTTTTGATTGATATCTGAGTCAGAATCACTTCAGGTGCTCTTTAAAACTTGGATTTCTTGGCTCTACCTGTGAACCTTGTGGGCCAGTTGGGGGCGGGTGGATATACTTCTTAAAGAAGTTTCCAGATAATGTTTATGCACACAAACATTTGCAAACTACTGGAATAGAGAAGCTGAGAGCAATCTTCCAGGGACTGATGGGCAATCATACTGTAGACCCAGTGGGTAAGGCATGTGCTTAGGTCCAAGGATGGAGCTAAAGCCACACGGAGACAGATTTCAGTACAATTAACCCCTTGAAATCATGAGCACTTTTTCATCAGAGATGGTTTTACTTTCTTCTGTATACCCTCATTTCTTAACAAAGTGAATTAACTTCATGGATGCTAATTAAATATTGTGGAATGGATGGATGGAGTAACTCTTTGATTAGGGTGACCGTATATTCGGGTTCGATAGGGCTGTTCTTGGTTTACACCTGGTAGGCCAGTGTCCTTTCCAGTTTAGCATTTGTCCTGAATTTCTCCTTTTTAAGCAAAATATTATTATTATTACTAGTGGCATTGAAATAAGACAGGATAGGTTTAGCTTGTGGCCACTTTGTACTTCCAACTTCTGCCATGGTCTCCTCCACTGCTTGTGGGGTGAATGTAAGTGAACAGAGCTGTCACTTTTCACATTTGGTGAAATCTGAAAGGTGACCAACAGTGACGCCCTCTCTTTTCCCTGTCCTTTCCAGCTGTAACATAATTAACACTTCTCTTTATAAAACAGTGGGCAGAAAGCTCACTGATAAAATGAGTACCTTGGGACCCAAACAGCTGAGGGCAGCTAACTTGATCCAGCCTTAGATGATAAAGAGGTAAGCAGTGGATGCCGCTCTCCTTGCAGGCTGCTTGGTGTACCAACCGGCTATGCCTTTACCCATGCTTGGCTGGCAAGGGGCACAAAGCTGCTAGGCCACCAGTGAGCAAGGCCAGAGGAAAGTGTGGAAAATTATAAGCTAGGTGTGCATAGGTATGTGCAGGAAACAAAAGTCGAGCCATTCTACCAAAGAACATGGAGCAAAAAATTGGAACACTCTTGTGACAGTGGTTTGCTCAGAACTTTGTATATTGTTAATCTTCAGCTATTTAGTTATTTCATTATTTATTAATTCTATTTTGTTTCTCAAAAAACCTTTTCAGCAGCAATATGCTGAAACCAAAGATGAAACTGCATGTTTAATGAAAGTTTAAGTTCTGAATTTCTATTTCACAAAATCTGCTGATGGTTACTATTCACAAAGGGGTCACAGTGGCATCAGTGGTCCCAAGAAAATCAGAAGGTACGAATCTGCTGAAAATACATTAATGTCTCATTAGGCTGAGCTACTTGAAATTGCTATCTTGCAGCTCAAAAGCAAAGAGTTTCAGCAAAATCATATAATTCAACCCTAATGCTTCCTAAGTTACTAGTTATTTTAAGATGATAATTTATCATGAATAGTGGCAGAAGGTGCATCTGTGTATCATTCTTCAAAGGCTGGTGTTTCATTAAGTCAAATGATTGATTTTATAAACGAATTTCACTCATTTTCCATTCTAAATTTTTATACATTATTACCAAAGGTTAGTGCTGACTTCATCACTAATAGAACAACTTGCAAACATTTAAATGATATCAATTTTATATTAGTAAATATCAGATGCTTCAAGTGGAAAATTAGTTAAGTGAATTATAACTTGAAGGATCCAATTCACAAATGACAAAATGCAATGTGAATATGAATACAAATTTTGGAGGAGCAGGTGATTATAAAACAATATTCTTCCCAAACTAAGAAAACCGTGAAGCAGAAATACACTTGGAATTGGTTATGCCATAGAAATAATTCATAATTGCATCCAAATAAACTGGAGTATTCTATAAAAGAAGGAGAATGTCTCCTTGCTAACATTTATAAATACTTTATACGCACATAAAGTAATAATACTACAAAAATGTTGTGATAAAGCCTGTTGAAAAAAAGAAATTCATTTGACATGGTACATGCAACTTTTCTATTTGCTGCCATCAACAGCCCAGTACTAGAAATATCAAGCCTCTAAAGAAGTACTTTGTAAATTACCTAAATATCCTTAATAGCAGGGGACTTTTTGTAAGGAACGACTCTCAATTTTCATTACAGCCTTTTCAATCAATTAAAATCATTAATCAAAGTATTCAACAAATGAAAGTTTTAGAAAAGCTTGTGAAGCTTTAAGGAAATTGCAATAATTGAACAAAGCTTGCAAACCAGAAAACATTGAAATTGATCCCTATAGAAGCAAAGGAGCAACTGAACAAGTTAAGCCAAATTCTGTACAAGATTTCATTTTGAAATATCTCATATTGTGAGAAGAATCATTTGACCAAGCCCCTACTTGTATTGGATAAATTTCTATTCTAAATGAGAAGAGAATAAAATTGAGAAGGCTTACTATTTTACAGCATCTAAATTTGGTGAAACATTTAAAAGAATCATAAGTAGAACTTAGATATATGAAAGAAAAATACCGTGAATGGAGGCAAAAACATAGTACCTGTGAGAATATTTACACATTTCGATACAGAAAAAAAAAATTGGAATTGAGAATTGCCTTTAGTAGAATTTGCTCTGAGCTTACCAGGCAATTCAGCATGTATGTGTATTTATTTCCCAATTATAAAAATCATGGTATACAAAGAAGAGTCAATAGATAACGTCAGTAATTTCAAATGCATTCACACTAAAATGTAACTTTGAGGGAGACTGAAGACAATTTTGTTTTTAAGATTTTAAATATTAAGACCAATATTGAAAATAAAATGAAAATAATATTTGGAAAATAATGTTCCTCAGAAAATTTCCAGTGACACATTTTTAGAGATAGATACATCTAGGAAACTAATGCAGGAATACATACAAAAAACAATTATTTGGACTACGTGTTTTTAAAAAAATTAATTTTATTTATTTATTTTTGGCTGTGTTGGGTCTTGATAGCTGTGCGTGGGCTTTCTCTAGTTGTGGCAAGTGGAGGCTACTCTTCGCTGTGGTGCGTGGGGTTCTCATTGTGGTGGCCTCTCTCGTTGCGGAGCACAGGCTCTAGGCATGTGGGCTTCAGAAGTTGTGGCACACGGGCTTAGTAGTTGTGGCTCACAGGCTCTAGAGAGCAGGCTCAGTAGTTGTGGCTCACGGGCTTAGTTGCTCCGTGGCATGTGGGATCTTCCCGGACCAGGGCTCGAACCCATGTCCCTTGCATTGGCAGGCAGATTCTTAACCACTGCACCACCAGGGAAGCCCAAACTATGTGATTATTAAAAATAATAATATAATGGCACATTTTAAATAGTGCTTTAATTTACTTCGATGTCTTGGTTTTTGTTTTTAAGCAAAATATTTTTCCAAATAGTTTTTGAATACGACTATTTTTAGGGTTCCCCAATTTACTAAGACCAATTTGTCAATCAATAAACATTTCAAAAATTATATAATTTAGTTAGTTTTAGTGCCTCTCTCCTTTTACTTTCAAATGTATCACAGTTTTGCTGAAGAATCGTGTGGTCATCTTATTTTTCATGGTTAATGAGAGTGGGATTAGGCTGAAACAGAAAGCAGTGGGCATCTTGTCCCAAGAAATCGTAAGGAACAGGATACTATGATCTGGATGGGGACGACACATCTGAATCAGGAGAGAAGCTGGTCTAGATCACTGGATTTCAATCTTCCATATACTGCCTGTACAATCGCTTTTTTATTTTTGAGGATATTTGTGCAGGTGAGAAAAGCAAAATTATCTTTCAAAAATTTTTACTCATCAAGTAAGAAAATGGAAGGAAAGAAGGAAGAGACAGAAGGAAGGAAGGAAAAGAGAGGGAGAGAGTGAGAAGGTAAAGGGGAAGGACAAGAGGATCTAAACACCAAGATGGCCACTTCCTGTTGCCCATCATGCCGAAGGGTTTCCGTCTTCTTGACTCAGACCTAGTTTTCATGAGTGAGCTCCTTTACAGCTTGTCTGTTCTTATATAATGACCCTTATGCCAGGAAATGGGCAGGGACCCAAGCACAATAACCTCTAGAACATAGTCAAGACATATGCTGGTGGGTAGGGAGAAAGGCAGAATGGGAGAGGCACTCGTGGTCCAGGTCACTGCGGCCAAATCAGCAGGGATGGGTACTCTGTGGACAGGCACCACCAGCTTTAGTTAGCATCCCACAGGCTCCATGGAGTGAAGGAGAGGCTTTTTTCGTAGTTGTTAGGAAAACTGCAGACCAAACTATCTCTGCATCTCACCAGTAACATGCGCACTGCTGGATGAGGATCCCTGACCTGCGGAGACCTCTTCCAACTCTGCAATGCTGCCATAGCTACTACAGTGTGAGAGTTAAGAGTGGAGTATGTGAAGCCAGACAGACTTTGAACCCAAGCACGGCCCCTCACCTTATAGCCTAGGTGATCCTGAGTAATTTCCTGAACATGTCTAAGCCTGCATCTTCATTTGTAAAGTGGAGTTATTTCTTACTTCATTATGCTTGGGGAAGGATTAAATAAAATAATGTATAACTGATGCTTACTGTCTGATAATACTGGGTGAGCACACAGTAAATTGCAGCTATTAGGATGTATTATTAACAATATTACTGTTATTAACTTAATTATTATTACTATTATTATTGTGACGAGGTGGCATTCTGGTTTTCCCCTCTTCCCTTTAGAACTTCAATACTACATTTATGGCTTCCTTCATTAACTCAACTAATATTTATTAAATTCCTACCATCTGCAGGGGTCTGAGATGATTAGGATGGAAACGTGAGTAAGACACATGGCAAGATCTCATGTCTGTGATACTACATAGAGAATCTTAAAGATGCTACCAGAAAACTACTAGAGCTAATCAATGAATTTGGTAAAGTAGCAGGATATAAAATTAATGCACAGAAATCTCTTGCATTCCTATACACTAATGATGAAAAATCTGAAAGTGAAATTAAGAAAACACTCCCATTTACCATTGCAACAAAAAGGATAAAATGCCTAGGAATAAATCTACCTAAGGAGACAAAAGACCTGTATGCAGAAAATTATAAGATACTATTGAAAGAAATTAAAGATGATACAAATAGATGGAGAGATATACCATGTTCTTGGATTGGAAGAATCAACATTATGAAAATGACTATACTGTCTAAAGCAATCTACAGATCTAATGCAATCCCTCTCAAACTACCACTGGCATTTTTCACAGAACTAGAACAAAAAATTTCACAATTTGGATGGAAACACAAAAGACCCTGATTAGCCAAAGCAATCCTGAGAAAGAAAAACGGACCTGGAGGAATCAGGCTCCCGGACTTCAGACTATACTACAAAGTTACAGTAATCAAAGACAGTATGGTACTGGCAAAAAACAGAAATATAGACCAATGGAACAGGATAGAAAGCCCAGAGGTAAACCCACACACATATGGTCACCTTATCTTTGATAAAGGTGGCAAGAATATACAATGGAGAAAAGACAGCCTCTTCAATAAGTGGTGCTGGGAAAACTGGACAGCTACATGTAAAACAATGAAATTAGAACACTCCCTAACACCATACACAAAAATAAGCTCAAAATGGATTAAAGTAAGGCCAGACACTAAAACTCTTAGAGGAAAACATAGGGAGAACATTATGCAAATCACAGCAAGATTGTTTTTGACCTACCTCCTAGAGGAATGGAAATACAAACAAAAATAAACAAATGGGAGCTAATGAAACTTAAAACTTTTTGCACAGCAAAGGAAACCATAAACAAGACGAAAAGACAACCCTCAGAATGGGAGAAAATATTTGAAAATGAAGCAACTGACAAAGGATTCATCTCCAAAATTTACAAGCAGCTCATGCAGCTCAATAACAAAAAAACAAACAACCCAATCCAAAAATGGGCAGAAAACCTAAATAGACATTTCTCCAAAGAAGATATACAGATTGCCAACAAACACATGAAAGAATGCTCAACATCATTAATCATTAGAGAAATGCAAATCAAAACTACAATGAGATATCATCTCACATCAGTCAGAATGGCCATCATCAAAAAATCTAGAGACAATAAATGTTGGAGAGGGTGTGGAGAAAAGGGAACCCTCTTGCACTGTTGGTGGGAATGTAAATTGACACAGCCACTATGGAGAACAGTATGGAGGTTCCTTAAAAAACTACAAATGAAACTACCATACGACCCAGCAATCCCACTACTGGGCATATACCCTGAGAAAACCATAATTCAAAAAGATTCATGTACCAAAATGTTCATTGCAGCTCTATTTACAATAGTCAGGATATGGAAGCAACCTAAGTGTCCATAGACAGATGAATGGATAAAGAAGATGTGGCACATATATGCAATGGAATATTACTCAGCCATGAAAAGAAATGAAATTGAGTTATTTGTAGTGAGGTGGAAGGACCTAGAGTCTGTCATACAGAGTGAAGTAAGGCAGAAAGAGAAAAACAAATACCGTATGCTAACACATATATATGGAATCTAAAAAACAAACAAAAATAAAGGTCATGAAGAACCTAGGGGCAAGACAGGAATAAAGACACAGACCTACTAGAGAATGGACTTGAGGACACGGAGAGGGGGAAGTGTATGCTGGGACAAAGTGAGAAAGTGGCATGTACATATATACACTACCAAATGTAAAATCAGTAGCTAGTGGGAAGCAATCGCATAGCACAGGGAGATCAGCTCGGTGCTTTGTGACCAGCTAGAAAGGTGGGATAGGGAGGTTGGGAGGGTGGGAGGTGCAAGAGGGAAGAGATATGGGAACATATGTATATGTATAACTGATTCATTTTGTTATAAAGCAGAAACTAACACACCATTGTAAAGCAGCTATACTCCAATAAAAATGTTAAGAAAAAAAAAAGAGCTCATGTCAGGGTGGGGAAACTAGACTTTTTGCGTCTTTGGGGAGAGTCTTTATTCAGAAGTGATGTAACCGAATCTCTATTGCCTATGCTTTGATATATAACTAAATACAAGGAAGAGTTGTTTTGTGTTCCTTGGGGCAGCTCACCATCTGGACTTGTAAGCCGCTTCCTTTTTGAGATGATGTACGTACACATGTGTGTGTTTTCTCTATGTGGGTTAATTGGCCCTTATGACAGATTACAAAGATAAGGCAGTATCGTGTCAAAATTGTCTTAGCTGGGAGTGTGGTGGCCATGGCAGTGTATGATTTCAGGCGAGTGGGACTTCACTTAGGTTTCACTCTGTCTTGTCTCTCCCATGCTGAGTCGGCTGCAGGTCTCTGAGAAGGCAGGGCTATTTGTGCCTCCATATCGAGCTCTTTTTAAGTAGATCCCTTTGCTGTGAACAGCCATCCCTCCCCTACCACCTGCAGAGCAACCACTCTTCTCACAACTCAGCTCCTGTGTGATCTCTACGCAGCCCTGCTGATACACTGGTCCTGTAATAGGGTGGACCACACTTCCCTGTGTCCCCACTATACTCTCTATAAACTTCTGTAATTATACATAGAATACCTTTTTTTTTTTTGGCCTTCACTGATACATGTCTGTATCTTTCTGCTAAACATAAGTTCCTTAAGGACAGAAACTATTTCTTATTGATCTTGTATCTCAAGCGCACAACACAATGCCTAGAACATAGATGGGAATCTAATAAAAAGTTGCTGAATAGATGGGTGAATGAATGAATAAAGGAATAAATAGGAGTGATGATTAGAGTAGTAGGATATGTAGGATTAATTATTCTACTCTGAAACTTTTCCTGCATTATCAACCATGCCTCCAGGAATGAGTTCTCCTTCCAATGCTTTCTCTTTCATAATCTTGATTCTCTTAGAATCTTAAACTCTCAAAAGAACTGTCTGTCCCCTATCTACTCTTACTTACCAAATTTTGAACATTCAACAGAATGTTTCTGAAACGAAATACCGTCCTCCCCCTTTTGACAACTGCTGCCAGAGATTCTCACTCACCTACAAACCATATGGATTTGTCATCACTTTCAATTCCCTAAAAGCCCCAACTTTCTTTCTCCATCACTTCCAAACCTGATGACAATTCTGATTCTCTTTTCCTCCCTCTAACCCTCCAAGAGCACAACCTTCCACCTGCCTCGACCCCATCTCTTCTCAGTTACTGATAACCTTGGCCTCAAACTCACTCCTCCTCTTACGCTCTTCATTAATCTATTTCCACCCCCACCCCCTCCCCCAGGATCATTCTCAGCTTTGTTCAAGCGTGTTGGCTTTTGCTTTTCACAGAGTCTTCACCCAATTCCATCTGCCTTTTCATCCACCACCCCACACAAGTTCTTCTGTTATTAACCTCCTATCCCTGTCCTCCTCTGCAGGCTCTTTTCAGGCCACTTTTAACACATATAGGTCTCCTTTATCTTCACAAAGTTATCACTGGATTCCACACACTTTTCTAACTGCCACGCCAGATTCTCCTACTGTTCATCAGATTAAAACCCATGGGGCAGTTCTCTAATTCCTTCCAATCTGAGACTTGTTTGAAGTAGTCCCAAGAAATGTAACAAGTCAGTTTTCAAGTCAAACCCAAGGTCAACTAATTCTTTCTCGATCCTGATGATTGGTCCTGCCCACTCTTCTCTCCTCAGCTTCGGACAGCTGGCCCTGACCCCTTTTTCCACATTGTGTTTGTTTGCTTCCTGTCTCTAATTGGTCATTGATTCAACACCATCTTTCTGGTTCCATTATGTCCAAACAACATTCATAAGCAGTACCATAAGCGTTGGGAAATATTCAATTTGATATAAAAGGTATTAGGGCACCTAGTGCAATGCCTGGCAAATAACAGTTCTTTATATATCAGTTCTATACATTTACCCTTTCTCTGCCCATGATACCACCATGAGGTCTTTCATTTCACAGGCAGAAACTGAGGACTGAGAGATGGATTCAGCTTTCCTAACATTCATGGTGGATCGGTGACTATATCAGAAGCAGGTACCAGGTCTCCCATCTCCAGACACAGGCACAGTATTTGTCCCTTTCACTTCTCTACTTTGAAACCACATTTTACACCATGAAATTTCATTTCCCTAAACTCCAAACTCCAAAGCGACTTCCAGATTTAATAATCATCTGAAACACAGAGATTATTAACCATAGAGAAAGACTGACAAATGTGTCCCAATTTAAAACAAACTTATCAGTGCCAAGACAGAATGTATTTGAAAAATAGAAAAGAAAAGAATGAATTCTTTACACTGCAAGAGGATACTCACTTTACAAAGGGGGAACCACTGAAAGTACCTCTAAAGTGTGCAGTATCCTGTTACTTAAAATAGCTTATATAAATTATATCATTTATATAGTTATATATATATTGCGTAAATGTCTGTGGTTTCAAATAGCATTTAATCTTCAAAGTTTAATTTACATAAAATCTTTGAAAGCCACCATATGAACTGTGCAGTGTATATAGTGACACCTCTGTAAGTGGGCGCTGGTTGCTCAGCTATGGATGGGCGCACCAACACGAAGACACCATGAGGAATTTGTGAATCTCATTACAATACTACCAGACAGTTCTGTCACCGACTAGCTTGGCAACCTTGGGAAAGCTCCTTAACCGCTACTGAACTATAGCTGATACATCTACAAAATGGCGATAATGCCTAGGATTAAAAATAATGTTTATCCAGTGTCTAATGCAATGCTTGGCACGTAATGGTGCTATTTGCCTCTGTTTCCCGTCCTCTAGCCTCTTTGTGAGATTCTCGGGTTACAACCCATGAAAGCCATCTTCCTCCAATCTGTAGTGTTAAAACCCATAAACTGACGTTAAAGTTTTTCTTTAGGAAATCACATTTCTTCTCTTTTACTTGTTTGTAATAGGAAAATGTAAATAAAAGGAGACAGCCTCAGTGCCCAACTAAAAGGAACTGGTTAACTACATTATGATACATCCATTTAATGTGATACTATCCATCCTAAATAATGTTAATGTGTATTTGAATTTGTTAATATGAAGAGCAGTTTATAATATATTATTAATTGAAAATGACAAGTCAAGACAGTACATATAGTCTGATACCATTTAAAGAAGTCTCACGCACAGAAACACACATGTCCTTATACACTTATGTACATGTTTTATAAGTACAAACCTGTATCATTACTGGATTTCTAATAGCTGGGCATTAAGAATGTTAAAAATTTTTTTTTTCCTATTATAAACAAGCAAAAGAACACAGACTTGATTTCCTAAAGAAAAGCTTTAACACGTTATGGAGATTAGACATTAACATTTTAACTAACAATCAGTATCTCTGTGTAATGAGATTATGGTTAATTTTTAAAAATGTAACCTACATTATGTACTTTCTCAAAAAATAAATATATATTACTTGCTTAATACAAAGTAATTAAACTGGACAAAAACAAGCAAACCATATGTTCATTGTACCACATCAAATACCCTGGTGAGTCAACACACCATGTGCACATCCCTCACCGACAGTTGACAGGCCATTGTGAAAAATACAGCAGTTCCTACTTTGACATGTACACAGCAAACATCTTCTATTGACATTAATCAATTCATCAACTGTCTTTCTGTTCACACAAATTCTAAATGTGACCAGTAGTTTCAATGTCACCTCATGGCATCATCACTAGAGCCACTGTACTAGTATTGTTGTAGCTTGAATTTCTGGGGAAAAATGTGCACAGATTCAAACAAACTTGAAAAATCCAAACAGAGTCTTTTATTAGTGACCCCTAATGACCCACAATCAAGGCTAAACATCTTGGCTAAACAATTATCTTTGGGAATTGAAATGTAAACAGAAAGAAAATTTGCTGCTTGCCCTTACCCTATGTGGCTATTCCTCTCTAGCAATAACACATCTGCATACATCCTATCAAAGTTAAAAAGTTCCTGGTACAATTAAAAAATTTTCACTTTCTCATTTAGAAAGCAAAATGGATATAATTATATATCTATGTACCCCAGTAAATTGCTTTTTCCTCAACAAAACCCAGTATAAAACTATCTAGAAAACAGCAGACTTTGTTCCTACAACTAGGCATGCAAAACGCCTCTGTAATGTTATTTATGCTCCTTACATTCACGTTTCCAAATCAGCTTGCCTCTCAAATATCATCATACGAATAGCTTTTCAAAACTCAGGTATAGTCATCTGCACACCAGTCTTCAGAATTATGTCCCAAGAGCTGTTTAACGTTAGAAGTTCGAGTGCAGATTAAAAGTTCTAGAAATAAACTTTAAAATGCGTGGAGGTATACGTGTATGTGTTTAGAAGAAGGGATTTCACAAAGAATCAGTTTATGACTTTGCACTGGGCTCTAAAGAATTAAGATGAGTACAAACCTTGATGCCCTCTATAAACCGCAAACTGACAGATCAAAGTCAGTGAGGATACTATTTGTTAAGAGTCAGAACACTGCAGTCTCATATACTTCTGCTTTGAATGGATGTTGTTTTTGGACTGATTTCCTACAACCCTGACTATACTCATTATGAATAAAGAGCCATTCCAGGAAACTTCCTTTCAGAGTCAGATGTTTTAGCCACACAAACCCCTGGCAGAGATAGGACTAAATAAATTTCTTTCATTTTATTTTTCTACAATCATAAACCTGTGCAAATATAGAGATAAAAAAGAATTGCCAAAGGCAAATATCCCTTTCAGTGGATGGTATTAGCAGAATATCAACTTGTCCTTGCCGTGCCTTGTGACTCCTGTTGCTTACTTTCTAAAGAAATCTCACTACTTTTAAAAAGTGTAAATGTCCTTACATGGCATTCAAAATAAATGGAGAGAAAAGCACAATAAAAAAAGGAAATAGCAAATGATTGTATTAAACTCTAGCCCTTTACTTGGCCATCTGTCTTCAATTTCAGGCATGTTGTTTTTGAGTAGCGTCCCATTGTAACCAAATATAATAGGATAGGCAAGTTAATGAACTACGACACATCCCATCATAAATGTGATGTATCACCAAGGCAAAGCCACCCAAGATGCAAGGCAGCTACTGTTTTCCTGTGAAGCTACTAGTTTTTAGTTCAGTGCTCTGGGGAAAGAGTAGCCTCATTTATCTTTGTGTTTGTTGTAAACCCTCAGACTTCTACCCTATCCTTTTTCTCCCTTCCTGACCTTGACCTCTAAAGAAAAATGAAAAAGGTAGAGAAGCCCCAGGGAGGTGTAGGTAAAGGAGAAAGAGGTGAGATTTGGATTCATCTGAAAGAAAAATATATGTTCACCATTTTCATCACCAATCAGGATTCCTCAGTAAATTACAAATCAGTTTTGCTAACATGGAAATGGTTATTGGCCAATTCAATTATTGACCAACTGTGTCTTTGTATATTCCTCCCCTGAAACTAAACTCTTTCCTCAGAAAACTCTTAATTGGTTTACATTCTTTAAATTTATTTAGACAACACTATTCTCTGAAGCACTGGATTTAATTTCTTGCTTATGAAAAATATCTTAAATGTTATGAGAAATGAAATATACATTGTTAGAAACTGAGACACTTAAGAGATTGCATTGGAGGAGTCTGAGACTCCCCTAATCCATTTTTATTTTGTGTCTAATGGATTGAGTGATTTTGATTTAATAGGATAGTCGATTGTAACGTTCATTAATGTATGGGATTAAGGATCTCTTCCTGAACTCATTTCCGTCTCTGACTTTCCCCTTTCCATCTATTCCACTTTAACTGCTCAAGTGAAAAATTGTCCTCCTTACTTACTTGAGCTAATTAAGGACAGGAAGTTGATTCCTCATTCACAAGTGCTGAAAAGCAGCATGATCCATTTCATATTAGCATTCTTCTTTTTCTATGGGAGTTTTATTTCCCAGCATCAATTCTCATGCAGAGCATGGTAAACAGAGTGCTGAGATTCCCACCCCCTGGTGTACATCCAGTGTATACCCCCCTTCCCTCGAGTGTGAACAAGACTGGGGATATGATGGATTTCATAGGTCCACCATTATGCTACCTTATATTGCAAAGGGGAAAAGATTTTGCAGATATAATTAAGGCCCCAAATCAGATGACTTTCAATAAACAAAAGGGAGAGCCTGGGCGACAATGGCCTTATCAGGTGAGCCTTGGAAAGGGACAGGGCCCTTTCTGATAGGAAAGATTCAAAAGTGCAAGGGTTTCTCCTGCTGGCCTTGAAGGAGCAAAGTGCTGTGTTATGAGGAGGGCCACGTGCAGGAAATGGTGGATGGCTAGGAGCTGAGAGTGACCGTGGTCTGACAGTCTGCAAGAAAATAGAGACCTGAGTTTCATAGCTTCAAGGAATGAACTTGGAAGAGGATGCTGAGTCTCAGATGAATCAAGGTGTTGACCTTGATTTCAATGGGGAGAGACTCTGATCAGAGGACCCGGCTAACATGTGCCTGGACTCCTGACCTATGGAAACTGTGATATAATAAATTTGTGTTAAGTCACTAAATGTGTGGTAATCCATTATAGAGCAATAGAAAACTAATAAACACAGCTCGTGAATCCATTCAGGGCATTGTAAAGTGTGTGATGATTACTTTCTTGCCAATCCTCAGCCTTACATTC
This sequence comes from Mesoplodon mirus, assembly GCF_964341445.2. Taxonomy (NCBI): domain Eukaryota; kingdom Metazoa; phylum Chordata; class Mammalia; order Artiodactyla; family Ziphiidae; genus Mesoplodon; species Mesoplodon mirus. The sequence goes on along the minus strand of NC_138977.1, from coordinate 10,476,987 downwards.
ATTCCCCTGAACATTCACTATTTAGAAACGCTCATGATTCATAACTGCAAAGACAAACTCATTTGCTCTTTGGATCATTCAAGCTGAAATCTAGATGTACCCCCCTCCTATATCATAGATGAGGAAACAAGTTCAGAATAATTGACTAGCTTGAGTTTATACTCTTAATAAGTAGAAAGAATTTGAGATCTATTCCAGAGTTCTTTCCACAAAAGTAGAGAAATTGGATTAAGATTTACTTCTGGGGGACTTCCCTGGCTGTCCAGTGGTTAAGACTCCACGCTTCCACTGCAGGGGACAAGGGTTCGATCCCTGGTCGGGAAACTAAGATCCCACATGTTTTTGCTTTAATTACAATGGAATCAATCCCTCCCGGTCCTGAGTTGTGTTAGCACTGTTATTTTTTGTCAGTCTATTTCCTATAACACCCAATACAATCCATTTTAACTGTACTAGAACTTTTGTTTCCCATAGTATTATATCAGCAGAGCATGCTGTAACTGATAAGTATTTAACTGATATTTTGTGAATTAATGAATGACTTTAATGAGGATGAATTGGCTGGGTAGATGGGAGAGACAATTAGAATTATTAAGACATCTGCAAATTATAATGGTGGAGGGTGGAGGAGTGGGGGCACGTAATTAGGAAAGTAGAAAGGCTTTAAAACCAGATGCCTATCATTAGTCATTAGAGAAATGCAAATCAAAGCTACAATGAGATATCATCTCACACCAGTCAGAATGGCCATCATCAAAAAATCTACAAACAATAAATGTTGGAGAGGGTGTGGAGGAAAGGGAACCCTCTTACACTGTTGGTGGGAATGTAAATTGATACAGCCACTATGGAGAATAGTATGGAGGTTCCTTTAAAAACTAAAAATAGAACTACCATATAACCCAGCAATCCCACTACTAGGCATATACTCTGAGAAAACCATAATTCAAAAAGAGTCATGTACCACAATGTTCATTGCAGCTCTATTTACAATAGCCAGGACATGAAAGCAACCTAAGTGTCCATCGGCAGATGAATGGATAAAGAAGATGTGGCAAATATATACAATGGAATATAACTCAGCCATAAAAAGAAATGAAATTCAGTTATTTGTAGGTGAGGTGGATGGACCTAGTGTGTGTCATACAGAGTGAAATAAGGCAGAAAGAGAAAAACCAATACCATATGCTAACACATATCTATGGAATCTAAAAAACAACAACAAAAAAGGTCATGAAGAACCTAGGGGCAAAACGGGAATAAAGACACAGACCTACTAGAGAATGGACTTGAGGACATGGGGAGGGGACAAAGTGAGAGAGTGACATGGACATATATACACTACCAAATGTAAAATAGATAGCTAGTGGGAAGCAATTGCATAGCACAGGGCGATCATCTCGGTGTTTTGTGACCACCTAGAGGGGTGGGATAGGGAGGGTGGGAGGGAGGGAGATGCAAGAGGGAAGAGATATGGGGATATATGTATATGTATAACTGATTCACTTTGTTATAAAGCAGAAACTAACACACCATTGTAAAGCAATTATACTCCAATAAAGATGTTAAAATAAAAAGATGTCTAAGGAAAAAATTAAATTTCTAAGGAAGTACTTGCAACATATATTGATGAAATACTTTGACACTGTGACATACTCAAACCAAATCTCCCAATAAAGTCATCATTAATAAAATAGAAAACAACATTAATGAAATAGAATTACAGGGTCTGTGATTTCATCTAAAACCTTGGCAATGTAATCATCTCTCTCTTTTCACCACACATATATCTCGCTGTAAAGACTGCGACCTTAAAAAGTAGATCAATGTGAAAAAATGTCCACCAATCTCAGGTCACCCTAACATCTCTTCCAAGGGAACTTCAAGAATACCCCACATTGGAAAGAACTAGCACCCTAGACTAACCTCTGAAATACTCAGCTCTTGCTTTAACAAGGGATGAGCATTGACTGAACTCGAAATTTCTCTGAAGCCTCTTGTTGCTTAGTTGTGACAGTAATCAGGAAGCTGGAGGCTCCTCGAGGGAGTGCCTACTCTTCCAGCTCTATACTCTCTGATTCTAGCACAATGTTTCTGTATGAGATGAGGGTAAATTATATATTTTGCTCCTTATGTTTCTCCAGTTGTTGGAACTGAGTGAGTTCAGTTGTAACAGCTCGTGTGAGAATCAGGCATGTCGGGGGCAGAAATAGCAAAGCGAGAAAGAACAGCTAGTAGAAACTGGCTGCATGAATTGTACAAATTCAAGGAGTCACTCTTTCTCAGTGGGAATTTTGGAGGGTTTATGAATTAAGTCTGATTTCTATTGAATAAGAGATATGTAATATGTACACTTCTTGGAGCACATTTTTTCCTTTTATTTCCACAAAAATTTTCATGTGAGGGAAAAATGCTGACCTTTGCATTTGACTTATTCTTAATTTCAGAGAAACATGACCAACAAGAACATCATCAAAGTGTGAGTATAGTAATTAAAGGGAGAAAATAAAGAAAGGACTAAATGTCATCCAAAAGAAATTCTCCTGAAATGTAATTTACTCCAGTCTTGGACTTCAGTGTAAGTGAGCCTACCGCTGAAGTCCCAAACTGGAATAGATTACCCTGGTTCCCAGGTCTAAGGTAACTGTAAGGGTAGCAATCCAGGAAAAGAGTGCTCAAAAATGACTTACACATCAAAGGAGACACGTGTCCCCTGTTAGCTTTGTTGGTCCTGGTTTTCAGTCTATAACTCCTGGAAATGACAATTATTCTTTGATATCACATGGATACTCTTTATCCAGAAAGAGTATGGATCATACTCAATCATTTGTTGAGAGTAATGGAGGTATTAGCTAATGCTATGGTGGTAATCACATTACAATACATAAATGCATCAAATTAACATATTGTACACCTTAAGTTTACACGAGATCATATGCTAATTATATTTGAATTAGAAAAAGAGCATATTAATGGTCTAAAAGAGTAAATACTAGTTCCAAAGATGTTTAAATTATCACTATCACATAACTAACACATGGCAAGGACCTTGCAAGTCTATCAGAAACTTCAAAGTAGGGCTGCCAGATAAAATACAGGATGCTCAGTCAAATTTAAATCTCAGATAAATAACAAATAATTTTTTTAGTATAAGTATACCCCAAACATTTCACAGACACACTTACATTAGAAATTATTCACTGTTTATCTGAAATTCAGTTTTAAATGAGCATCCTGAATTTTTATTTGCTAAATATGACAACCCTACAGAAGACTTTAGGGTGGAATCACTCTGAACATCCCAGACTGAACATTTTATTCTTTAAATCATTAGCTTTCATGTTACCTGGAAAGAAAAGAACAGCAGAGAAGACTGTCATTTCCTAAACATTTTTTTCCATTGGTCTGTGTACACTGTCCTGGACCAAATGTAAAGTTCCAGTAATAAGTATCCCAACAATTGCAGCCAAAATAGAACAGAGATGTATGATAGGTATCACAAATACCTAACTTTTAGTCACATTTCATCAAATCATTTTTAAGTGGACATGGAGGTTGCATTTATAAAGTATTTACTATAACCTAACATTGATACATGCCATGTAAATAAAAGACCAAAGTATAGTCTGCTGGGTTGAGGAGCTTACATTTGGTTTAAGGAAATTGTGATGATACATGAAGCACAATTGGAAAGGGATGAAGACCTGCAGCTTACTTGGCACTCAAGTTCAAGTGTGTGCTCTACAAGCTCATTCATTTCTTCATGTATCAGAGGGATCCATGGTCAGGTCCTGTTCCAGTGCTGGTGAAAAAACTGTGAACGAATCAGATAAAGTCCTTTCTTTGATAGAGTTCCATTCTAGTTGAGTGTACATAGATAATAAACAAATGAATTCATAAAGAAATGTCGAGTGGTAATAATTTCTATGATGAGTATTGAAAACGGAAGTCAGGAATGAACTTAGGTCTGGGGCAAGCAAGGTTGTCTCTAAGGAGGTGACATTTCAGCTATGCAACAAGAAGGAAACAGCCTACAGGAAGATTGAAGAGAAGCAGCGGTCCAGCGGGGAGTAGAAAGAGTGAGTGCAAAGACGTAAAAGTAGAAGTGGTCAAGGCAGGAACAAGCTTGCTGTGACTGAGCAACAGAGAGAAGGGATCCAGTGCCTGAGTCAGCAAAGAGGAGATGAAGGCAGGGCCATTTAGGCCAGGATTTTGGTCCACCTGTTCTAAGTTTCTTCTAAGAGACAATGGAATGCTTTAAGCAAGAGAGTGACAGGATGTGAAATATATTGGAAAAGAAATCATCCCAGCTGCTGTGAAGACGCAATTTTCTGTACACAATAACCAAGGAGTAGGAACAGAAGCAGTGATGGAGAGACAATGACCCTAAGCAGGCAATGGTGGTTTGTCTCAAGTTGGAATGAAGATGGAGATAGAGGTTAGGTTTGAGATGGATTTTGGAGACAAAGTTGATAGGACTTGCTAGTGACCAGGTGGGAATCAAGGGTACTTCCTTAAGTTTTGACCTAAGCATCTGGATGATGAGACTACCATTTACTGAGAAGGAGAATCAGATAACCAAAAGCTTTACTATGGAACTTGTTCAGTTTGAGATGCCTTTTCGTCAGCCAAGTGGATATGTTAAATAGGAGAGCAAGATTAAATCTGGGCTGGCATAGTCCAGAAGAGAACTTGCAGAAGAAAGAAGACTTGCCTTTGAAAAGTGAGTTAGACTCAAATGGATATTGGAGGAATTTTCTGCATTTCTTGCAGAGGAAAGAAAATTAGAAAAAGATGTAAAAGTGAGAATGAGCATGAAATGTGGTTGGAAGTGAAAGAATGGGGAATCGATGTTGAGGAAAAGTAAGAGGTAAAATTAGACTTGTGACGTAGGGCTAGTGTATCGGGGCCTCCAAAAAAAAGTTTGAATTCTTCCTCTAAAAAACATGTAGGAGCTGGGATAAATTTCAATTTCTGTTCTGACTTGTTCTCTGTTTTATCTCCAGTTCTTACCACAGAGTCTGGTATGTAGAAAGTGGTCAATTTATTAAATGAATGAATGGACAATGAATGAATGATTATAAAGCTAAGTGTGTTTGCACAATGAGAGAACAAGTGAAGAAAAAAAGCAATGAAAGGCTCCCTATTACAAACATTTAGGTTTTTCAGAGAAGGAGATAAAGCCTTTGTATAATATAGTGGTGAAGAGAAGGAAATAAAGCTGCCTTATTTTATTGCCTAGCATGATAAGATGACAAAGGTAGATAGAAAATACAAGTTCAATCTCTCCAAAGGTACTAAAGTTTTAAAATGTCACAGGAGATTTCTACTAAAACAATGAATTCGACAGAGAGCCTAGCTGATTAATGAGATTAAACAAAACTTGGATAAGACTTTTTTAATGTTCTAAAAATCAAGTGGCTGCAATTTTTCTCTCAACTACTCATGTCACATGCCATCCAATTCTTAAATAGGTTTAAAGTTGAAAGTTTATATTATTTTTGTTCAGTGTGCCCGTAGTGTTTCTGCTGAAATTTGAAATTGGTTAGATTGTTTTCTAAGGCACCATATCAATATCCAGTGGAACAATGAATCAAGTTCTCCCTTTTCTTTGTAACCTGCTATTGTTCCAAATAATGTACATTTTCTACAAAGCTTGTAATTGTCATAAATTCCTATTTATGTACGCAGATACACAAGTAAGTTATAGTTCTGTCATGTAGAGATGGTTGTGTTGCATTGTTCACTCAAGAAGTAAAACTAAGTCACTGCTCAGCACACAATGAGGAAAGCAGAGGAGGAGAAACCTCCCATAAAGTCAGTAAGATTTGCTGGCACTCATTTGCTATTGGCCGCAAAGTTCTCAGACTATACACTCCTTTTATTGGATTATTACTTTAATGGGACTTTTTAAAGGGCATTTTAATAGCCTCCCTGTTTCAGCAGATATACATTGAAAGGCATTTGGAATACTTCCCAGTTGCAACATTTTTGATCTTCTCATTTCTTAGAATTCTGACAACCTACCAGGTAACAGTTAGTATGATATTAAGCTGACACATTCCAGAGTTGGCAGTTGTTAGATTTGCCGGTGCAGTTTGCTGCCCAGATCACATGGGCCTGAGATTTATTGCCTTTTCCTCTTACCCACCTCTCCATAGACCCTTCCCAAACCTCATTTTTTTTTTTAACTCTTTGACTGAATATACTACGGGTGCATTTTTAGGTACATCATGACTATTCACAGTAAATGTGTGACCTAGTACAAACAAGAATTAGCCACAGAAATTCTTACATTAGAAATTTGCACTATGCTGTGTTATTTGAAGAATCAGAGATAGCTTGTTTAGAGCAAAGATATTTGTTTTCTTCACCCAGAGTCATGCCATTCTCAGAACTCTCCATGGGTGATCTGTAAACCCTCTGAAAAGCTAAATCCATCAGAGAGACTCTGCTGTGGCCACTACTCAGATTTCTTCTTTCCCGAACAAGAGCTGAAAGCATGGAAAGGGACAGGGAGGGAAGACATTTAAAAATGATTCTAAAAAATAATTATAAATGGTTATAAAAAATTCTTCAAAGGCTACCTTTTTGGCGGCCAATGATAATGAGGGCCAGACAAGTGTCAAACTCTCCTGGTATTGAGTTGGCTTCAATTCTGTTGGAAACCATCTTCTTCCTGATAGAAGAAGCAAAGAGAAGAAGGTAGGCCATGGTATTAAATAGCATTTGTCTTACAGTGGAGCTACCTGACCTCTGTTCCACATTGGGTTTTTCTAGGTTCAGGTAATGAGAAGGGTTGTAGGAATTGGCATAGACATTAGGCAAAGGCATTCTTGATATAGCACTAGGTCCAATGCATTCCTTCCTTCATTTATTCAACAAAGGTTTGTTGGGCACTAACCATGAGCCAAGCATGGATTTAGGAACTAAAAACATAAAGACAGAAATAGGCTCTGACCTCAAGGAGGTAAATATCTAGGCGGGGGGGGGGGCAGAGTCATAACAGATAAATAGAGTCCAGTATTAAAAATAAAATCATAGATCCATGAACTAGCAATTATGAGAGTGTGAAGGAAGGGCACCTAAGCCAGCTGGAATGACCGTGGGGGAACGATCCCTAAATTGAATTGTTCATAACGGTTAGCAAGGTGCACTTGGAACACAGAAGGCTACAAGGATCCCATAAGCAAGTTCACCAAGTTGACAACACACACAATGTGTTTGGAGAACTTCATGCGCTGCAGTATTTCTGTTTTATAAACTGTGAGGTGTGGGCAAAGAGAAATGTACTAAAGAAACCAGGCAGTGATCAACACGGAGGGCTTGACATTTAGTTGCTTCCAACACTGTCTACCACGGAGGCACATATGGCTGTTTACATTTAAATTAAGTAATATCTCAAAAAAGAAAAAGCTAGTTCTTTAAGATGTACTAGTCATATTTCATGGGCTCAACAGCCATGAGCAGTTAGTGGCTACCATAGAGACTGCAGATTATAGAACATTTCCATCAGTGCAGAAAGTTCTATTGGGCAGTGCTTGTATAGACAGTCCTGAACCTTTGAAGTGTTTTATATAAAGAAGTTAGATTTAGGTCTTAGATTCACACGGGGGGCTCTGGAGGACACATGTGAAAAGATAAGATGGAGACAGGAGGTCCTTTAGAGAGAACATTTAATGTTCCATGGAGCTTCCATTCTAGAGGTGAAAGACAAAAACCAAAAAATAATAAGTAAAATACATAGAATGTCAGAGAGTGACAAGTGGTAGAGACAAAAACAAAGGAAGGGAGGAGAACAGAAGGGGCTGTTGGGGGGTTCAATTGTAAATAAAGTGTTTAGAGAAAGTCTCACTGAGAAGGTGACTTTGGACCAAAGACCCGAAAGAGGTAAAAACATGACTTAGGTATCTGGGGACGAGGTGCATGAATATCCCAGTCTATTTAATACACATGTGCATCATGATTTAAAATTTTTACATTCTTTATCTCATTGAATCAGTAGAAATTTCCCAGAGAAACAGAGCTAATGATATACATGTGTGTGTAAATATGTAGGTACATATAAAGGGACTTGCTAAAGGAATAAGCTAATGCAATTATGCAGTAGTGGTGCCTAGAACATCTAAAATCTGTCAGGCAAGCTGGAAACTCAGGCAGGAATTGATCTTGCAGTTTTGAGGCAAAATTTCTTCTTTTCCAGGAAACCTCAATTTTTGCTCTTAAGGCCTTCAACTGATAGGATGAGACCCATCCACGTGATCAAGGATAATCTTTGTTACAGAAAGTAATATGCTAACTTGTATATGCTAACCACAGCTGCAAAACACCTTCTCAGCAATATCTAGTCTAAAGTTCATTACCTAATCCCCACGTTTCAGATAAGGGAATCGAGGTTCATAAAGACTAAAAACTTGACCAGACTAATCCAAGGGGAAGAGTAAAGAGCCTAACACCTGTCTAAGTCTCCTGAAACTAAATCTAGTTCACATTTCGCTACCCAGTCTAAGTAAACCAGACAAAGAAACCTGAATTAGACCACATAGGGAGCTCCAGATTAAAGAATAGTTTCAGACATGCATTTATATTTTATGACATTCACCATTGAAATCTATTTTTGAAATGAAAAGCTCTTATCTTTATCTCTTTGAATATTTTTTCCCAATCTGCAATTTTTTTCTATTCTGTCTTTATGGTACTTCTACTGGATATATATTGAAATTCAGTTTCCTAAGTCCATAGTCTCTCTTTCTTATTTTGCATTTGTTTATCTCTCTGTACTGCATTCTTAGGAGTTTCCTTACAACTATCTTTCAGTGTATGAATTTTCTCCTCAGTAATGTTAATATGCCTTTAACCAAACATTTAGTATTTTTATAACCATTCTTATGTTTTTCATCTCTAGAGATTCTTTATGGTTCTTTACCCCATGTTCCTTTTCTTTTTGACTTTTCTTTTTGCTTCCAACTTGTAAGACTTTATTTTAAACATATTTATTTTAGGCAACACGACTAATTTTATTTTCTGAAGTTTTTGAGAATTTAATCCTACAGTTGGATGTGCCCTTCAATTCTTGCTTATAGTAATGGAGTTTTCTTCATATATTTTATAATTTGGGATTGTGAGCTCATCTTCAGTGGGCTCTACCAGCAGAATCCCTGTGGCTTGGGTTAAGGGCATGTCCCTCTAGAGTTATTTTGCATTTGCTTCCTCCAGGCAACTCAAGGATATCTCCAGCTTGGGACTCATTTTAATATTAATTCTTTTGCTTTAGGGGCACAAATTATGCAAGTAATGTAATTTGAACATCAAACCCAAGTGTGATATAAGCCCATGGGAATGAATTCTCAAGAGAGACTTGTCCCTAGCAATAATACAGGCAGAAAAAAACATGTTTCTTTGTAATGTCCTTCTGCCAATGGAAGGATTTTTATAACCCAGATTTTTACTGAGGGTTCAGACTTTGAGTGCTCAGGTTTTTATATGAGAAGTCTAAGTTCCAAGTCTTTGCTTTATCAGGGCATCATGTAAATGAACTTGTATTACCTAGACTGACCACCTCTCTTTAACCCCTTGGGTAGCTAGCTTGCTTATCCTCTGGTTTTCAATTCCTTCTTTGTTTCTGATAGATAAATTAGATTGATACATATTATGCTAGAAAATAGAGTAACTATTCTTTTTTAATGTAACTGCCTTTTACTTGACTAGACACACACACACACACACACACACCAACATACTCAAAGGTACTTCAACTCGTTATAATAATAGTCTCCATTCACTGAGCCCTCAGAATATGATAAGAACTATGCCACCGTGTGTGTGTTATCTCAACAGTACTATTACTATGCCCATTTTACAGATAAGAAAACAGAATCTGAGGACTTGGGAAACTGCCTTAAAGTGACAGACTAGCATGGAAACCCAAAGTTATCTGAATCACTGGAGATATTTATAATCATCATACCATATAGTTTCCACATATGAGAGAAAGTCTTGATATATGCATGTCTTTTCTCTGTTTTAAAAAATTTTAGTTTAACAAAATATTCATAGATTTTATAAGTTGTTAGTGATTGTATAAATGTAATTATATTTTGTCAAACAAATGCCATTTTTGTATTTAAAATCAGGCAGAAAATTTATCATGGTAAAAATATGAGTTAATTTGCTTTTGCAAACTGGATTTGAAAGGAAGTAAAAATATAATAAACTTACATTTCTTCTTCATGCTAGGGAATTATCTGTCCACCTAAATAAATTATGCAAGCTACCAGATTAACCTTTCACATACAGAATTTTAATAACTTTAGTAGAAATGTTGCTTCCTTCTTTTTATACTATTATAGTTTTTACAAGATGTAGTCACCAATCCAGACTCTCCTTTGTAACCCCTGAGGTTCTCAACACTCATGGCTTTTTGGACATTTTAAAAATAAGGCAGCCTCAATGGAACCACTTTGGTTCTACAAACAGTTTTATATCTTTGGACCAAAATAAGGATGCATCAGGATCTCATTCTCTTTTTTCCTAGAAGATTCCTCTGCTTGGCTAAATTCATGGTTAAAAACAGATTTATAAAGGAGAGCTACTGTCCAATAGCATCAAGAACAAAAAAAATGTATCTATCAGCTTAAGAATAATATCAAACTCATCAATTTTAATTTATTTTTCCTATTGTAAATAGTAGAGCAATGAATACTAAACCACGTGAGATATGAGCATTTCCCCCAATTAATCCACATTATTTAACTACTTTTCTAAAAGTTTGAATATTTTACCTCACTCTCATAGACATTGAATGTGTTTTTTTGCTAATATGATTAACAAATATAATTTTTCATCTCTAAAATTAGAATATTTAGTGAGGTCAAACATCTTTTAAAACTCAATAGCATTGGTATTTCTTCTACTGTGAAATAATTGTGTCTATTCATTCTCCATATAATTATTTGAGTCTATTTCCCTCTACATGTTTTATGTAGTAATATTTAATTATTGGTTCCAATACTTCCCAGTTAATTGATCAACTTTTAATTTGGCGGCTTTTGGACACACAAAGTCTTCTAATTTTTAGATATTCAAACCTATCTGTTTCAATTTTTATGATATTTTGAATGCTTTTAACTTCGCTCCCCACTATTTAGAGATTGAATAGATATTTGTTTCTACTTTTAGTTTTCATGGTTCTCTTTGTTGACACTGACACTCTCATTGATCTGGAATTTATTTTAACATTTATATGCAGTAATAATCTAAATTGATTTTTTTTCTAAGTAGGTAACTTATCTTCTGCAGCATTAATAGTCTTGCATAATCCATTTATTCTCAATGGATTTGAAATGACTCTTTTAAAAAATAAATATTAACTACTTATATATTATAGGGTGTATCTAGTTTCCCTCTGTTATTTATTTTAAACATTCTTGAGTCAGTTCAACACAGATTTAATTATCAGAGCTTTACAGTATCTTTACATATCCAATAGGCACATTCGCCAACCATACACCCAAATGCCCTGCCTTATTATTCTCCCTGCAAAAAATTCTGAGTTATTTTTAATGTTTTAGTTCACCATCATTAAGCCAAATTCATGTAAAAATAGAATCTTTTCAATATATTCACAGTTCTTACAGTGCACATCAAATGTTTTGTTACATTTTGATTGGCCCTTAAATATTGTGGTACGTTTCTCCTAAAAAGAATTCCATGACCAAGAACATTTGGGAAAGAGTGCCTATTTTACCCTCCTCTTGGAGATTCACAACAAATATGAGCATATAAAAGAGAGAGAAATAAAGAAATTGCTCGGTAAAGAAACCTATGTTTAACTAGTGTTCTCCAAATATTCAGTCTATTTTATATTTTGCTTAACAATTACTAGCAAACTATCAAAATGGCTTCTTTGTTCTATATGTTCTAGGAACGGTATTTCCTTTTGGCTACTCACAGTCCTTTTTTTTTTTTTTAACATCTTTATTGGAGTATAATTGCTTTACAATGGTGTGTTAGTTTCTGCTTTATAACAAAGTGAATCAGTTATACATATACATATGTTCCCATATCTCTTCCCTCTTGCATCTCCCTCCCTCCCACCCTCCCTATCCCACCCCTCTAGGTGGTCACAAAGCACAGAGCTGATCTACCTGTGTTATGCAGCTGCTTCCAGTCAGAATGGCCATCATCAAAAAATCTAGAAACAATAAATGCTGGAGAGTGTGTGGAGAAAAGGGAACCCTCTTGCACTGCTGGTGGGAATGTGAATTGGTACAGCCACCATGGAGAACAGTATGGAGGTTCCTTAAAAAACTAGAAATAGAACTACCATACGACCCAGCAATCCCACTACTGGGCATATACCCAGTCCTTCTTTTTAATCCCTTTTGCCTGAAATGCTGACCAATTCCCTAGATAAGGAGCATGTTTCTACGTAGGAGTGCCTCTAGCTGGCAGAAGACAGAAAGGGCTAGAGATGGCAGAGGTGCTGAATGTGCATTATGTCAGACCCATCAAAGAGGTTTGCACTCTTTCATGCTGTGGGAGCTCATGGGAATGACTTCAGTCAAGGAACAGAGGAGTTGGACCCCGTTGCCTCTTCTGAAGAGAGGCAGAGTCTCCAGAGAACCTGCAGCCCAGCTGAAAGTGGGTCACTTCACCACTGAGGAATGGCACTGGGTGGCACTTCAGAGGCACTGCGGTGAGGGAACAGACCCTTATTCATCATGGGGGAGATAGTGTTTTTCCTCCCCTGCGATAGATTCACTCTGGCCCGGCAGCCTTTATGGTTAGGCGTGACTTCCTGAGGGCTTTTCCCGGGATTCACAGAAGGTTCCCTGAGTACCAGGGAAAGCCTGACTCACCCACAGGCCTTCCAGGGTGGGGCTGGCATGACTTGGATGCAACTTCGACTTGGCTGAGCTCCCACGGTAATTCTCAGCCTAAAATCAGCTGCCCCAAGGAGAAATGGAAGAACGGGGTGAAGAAGAGTCCCCACGGAGGTGCTGACAGGGGCAATAAAATCTCCTCTCACAGGCTTCTCACTGGTGCCCTAGGGTGACATGTGAGGGAGCTTGGAAAATATTTTTTTTCTCTACAACTTCCTTTTTCCCTACAGCAGCTTCTCCAGCAAGTTCATGTCCCTGCCTCGTACTAGCTGATACCTATCCTAATAACAGATCCTCATCATGCTTTGGATAATTGGATCCCAGCCTGGATCCTAACTTTGCATCTTAATTCTTAGCTCCTGTACAAAAAGGCTAAAGCTTCCTTTCAGCATCCTATCTTGTATTCTCTATCACTGACGTTACAAGAGCAATCTTGGTCTATTTACTGCCGCCCCTGGAAGAGGCCCTTGAATTCTCACATGCTGTCACTCAGGTGCCAACACAAGCCCATATCTGATTTCTGTAAACAAGCAGGGTGATGGAGCTGCCTGGTCGCTAAGTCCCTCCGAGGAAGTCAAGGGTTTGTTTGTCATTACTGAAAGCCCCCAGTAGCCAGACACCAGATAAAAAGACTATATCAGCTTGGCTGGGGAAGTAATGTGGCAAGTCACAGAAAGAGAGACTATATCAGCTTGGCTGGGGAAGTAATGTGGCAAGTCACAGAAAGAATGAAAGGAGAAGCATGGAAGGCAATTTACCAAGGTGTCTGAGTCCCAGTTCTGACTCTTACTAGTTGAGTGACTTCCAGCAATCTACTTTATCTTGTCTTTAGTTTCCTATGAAACAGGGATGGCAATAGTGTTAGCTTTACAAGAATGTCAAGATGATTAAATGAGATAGTGTGTATATAGATATAAAATACATCTGACATAAACTTATGCCCAGGAAAAGTTAAGAATTACGGTGACAACAATGGCCTTTGAGGGGTCGCTAAAACCTTGGAAGTTCAGTGCCCTGAGAAACCTTGGAAGTTCAGTGCCCTGAGTAACTTTCTGGGAAAAGGGGTCTATAACTTTCATTATGAGTACTTCAAATTATTAAAAGCTCCTGAAATCACAGAAAGCAATGTGAAAACATTGAGTATCATTGAAATAAAGACAGCTGTTCCAAACAAACTGGTCTTTCCAAAGTCACAAAGACAACAATTACCAAATTGTTATCCTTGACTAAAATGTACTCCGTTGCTTTCCCTCACTTATTTAAATATCCTCTTTCCTCCAAAACTCAGGTCAGCTAACCCCTTGCTGAATACCTGACTGGACCACTCAGCTGATACTTGCATAGTTCCCTCTGTACACATTGGTCCTATTTCTCCAACTTCATCCCAGCTGCTGGAAAGCAAGGCTCCAATATATCTTCCTTCAATGCCCAGGACAATCCTTTGCAATGTTTACTAATAGCAACTGTGTATCACTGATAATGATATTTGTCAAGGTGTATTTCTACATAGAGTATAATGAACTTCTTCTAGGTAAGTTCATATAATGGACTATCCCCTCTCTACAGCACAGCATCCAACATATAAGTGCTTCATGAGAGAGGGTTGAATAAATAGTTAAAAAATTGGGTGGCTGCGAGAAAGTTATACACCAATAAACGGATAAATTAGGCAGGTAAGATCAAGAGGAAGTATTTTTTTAAAAAGATCACATATGGAGGATGTAACCAACCCTCTCAGCATTTATTTCACATTTTTCAAACATTTATAACTTGTGTACCAAAAATTCACTGGAACAATGTATTTTCATCAGGAGACCAAAGTTTAAGTCTAAAGGATCAGCCACCCTTCCATTCTGCCTGAGGACAAAGTCCAAACCATAGTTCCATTAGTTTTCCTCTTATGGTCTTAACATGAAGTGTATCACCCGTCCTTGAATTGTACATGTATAGAAGTTTCCCAGGACCACCTAGGATAAACTAAATAGAAAAGGGAAGATTCTTAAAATCAAAAGGAAAACAGCCAACATGGCAAGTAAATTATCTTCTGCGGTGATAGGGTTGGGAGAGAAAGGGGAGATGTTTGTGCAAAGCAACCACAAAGTGCCATCGGAGCTATTGACGGATAAGCTGTTTCTGAAACCTCTGCTTTTTAAAGAAACCATATCAGCAGCACCAAACAACTCATTTGCTGCAGATTTGTCTTCGAACAGTTTTTTTGCAAAATGCTGATAAGTGCAACTTCACTTGAGAGAGTAACTATATATATTATTCATTTAAACAGAGCAAATGAGAAACCATAACACATATAGAACTATGGAAACAGAACAAATATGCTCATGAGAAGGCAAACAAAGATGCTGGCTGGCTGGTTGCAGGGGACAAAATTCTAGGCAGGGCACAAAATTAAAGAAAAAATGGCCGCTGTGAGTGGAGGTGAATATCTCCTAGAAATTCAGGCTGTTGCTATTTTTCTCCAACAAAGGAGCATTTCTGCTTCAATTTCCTAAGAAATTCTAAACTGAAATTTTACAGAGTACTGATTTAGTAGCTTCCTTTCTGGCCAATGTATTTTTATGATGACTAAAAATAGAATTGGAAAAATAAGTTAACTAATGTGGATCATACTGTATCTTTAATAAAGCAAACAGTGATGCCAGATTCTGAATACACAGATAAGTATAGAAGCATCAAGTCTTGGAATGAATAAGGAACACGGAACCCCAAATTACCATTTGTACAATAATATCAGGGAACCCTGCACAGCTGTATTTCTCAAATTATGTTGCACAGAAAATTAGTTCCGTTGATGTTAGCGGGTGTTATGTCAAATTAATGCTCTATAGTCAAATCTCTCACTCCCTTGCTAATAAAGAAGGTCATATATACAGACACATAAGAAACAAGCTCAAAGCAGTACTTTTTTTAAGTAGACTTTATTTTTAATTGAAGTATAGTTGATTTACAATATTGTGTTAGTTTCAGGTGTACAGCATAATGATCCAGTATTTTTTTTTTTTTTTTTTTTTTTTTGCGGTACGCGGACCTCTCACTGTTCTGGTCTCTCCCATTGCGGAGCATAGGCTCCGTACGCACAGGCTCAGTAGTCATGGCTCACGGGCCCAGCCGCTCCGCGGCATGTGGGATCTTCCCAGACCGGGGCACGAACCCGTGTCCCCTGCATCGGCAGGCGGACTCTCAACCACTGCACCACCAGGGAAGCCCTGATCCAGTATTTTTGCAGATTATACTCCGTTACAGGTTATTACAAGATAATGAGCATAATTCCATATGTTATCCAATATATCCTTGTTGCTTATCTATTTTATACACAGTAGTTTGTATCCCTTAAGCACATACCCTTAATTTTTCTCTTCCCCCTTTCCTCTCCGTTTTGGTAACCACAAATTTGTTTTCTACATCTGTGAGTCTGTTTCTGTTTTGCATATGTATTCATTTGTATTATTTTTTATTTTTATTTTTTATTTTTTTTTGCGGTATGCGGGCCTCTCACTGTTGTGGCCTCTCCCGTTGCGGAGCACAGGCTCCGGATGCACAGGCTCAGCGGCCATGGCTCACGGGCCCAGCCGCTCTGCGGCATATGGGATCCTCCCAGACTGGGGCACGAACCCGTATCCCCTGCATCGGCAGGCGGACTCTCAACCACTGCGCCACCAGGGAGGCCCTGTATTATTTTTTATATTCCACATATGTGATATCATACAGTATTTGTCTGTCTTTGTCTGACTTATTTCACTAAGCATAATATTCTCTAGCTCCATCCACATTGGTGTAAAGGCAGTATTTCATTCTTTTTATATGGCTGAGTAATATTCCATTCTATATATACACCACATCTTCTTAATAATCCAATCGTCTGCTGGTGGGCACTTCTGTTGTTTTCATATCTTGGCTATTATAAATAGTGCTGCTATAAACACTGGGTTGTATGTATCTTTTTGAGTTAGTGTTTTCATTTTTTCTGGATAAATACCCAGGAATGGAATTGCTGGATCACACGGTAGTTCTATTTTGAGTTTTGTAAGGAAACTCCATACTGTTTTCCACAGTGGCTGCATCAGTTTACATTCTCGGCAACAGTGTATGAGGGTTCCCTTTTCTCCACACCTTCTCCAGCATTTGTTATTTGTAGACTTTTTGATATGGCCATTCTGATCAGTGTAAGGTGATACCTCATTGTGGTTTTGATTTTCAAAACAGGACTTTTTAATAACATGTTTTAATAAATTTTCCAGGTTACATCCTAAGATTAGTCATAGCAGGTCTATGACCTACTTCTGCTTCTATTCTCAAAGTGTGTTCAAGTGTGTTCACTTGTTCTACAGAAATTACATAAATACATAATACATAAATAATGTACTTGGTAAAACAATTGAGAGAATTTCTATAATATATCCTTATTTTTAAGAATCACAACATACATTAGTTCATTAAAAGCTCTAAAAAGTCCTATAGCAACAAAATCCAGCATTGCCAACATTTATCTCATCATGAAACTCTCTTCTTTTCTTAATATGTAATATTTATTAATAACTTCTATAACAGACTCACTTTGGAATATCCTAGCATAGAAAAGTATTTAATGACATAAATTAAAAAGTACAAACAAAAGTCAAAAAACCAAAACAAAAGTCTCAAAACAATGTACACACTATGATCCTATTTTTGTAAGATAATTACATATTTGTTTTTTCCATTTTTCTAGAACACATATTTTTGTTAGAAAAAGTATATTATCGATAACATTTTTTAAACACTTAATATTGTTTTATTTGGCATGGGAGAAAGTTATCTAGAGTATGGACCCATTTTCTAAAGTTTCCAAGCACTCCACTCACTTTTAGGGCTATAATAGGAGCCAAACACCTTCAGTGAGTGACGGCCCCGTCTTGCTATGCTGGTGTTGAATGCTGAATATTGAATGTCATGGGAAGTGCCCCAGGCTCCTATTTCTACTCCTAATTGGTGCACCTGAAAAATATCCATTGAACTGAGCTTTGAATGGTCTGCATAATTAGTATCGTATATAACAAGGCCAAATGTAAAGATGAAGTACTCCCGTGCTTTTCACCCCAAACATCAACTTTAGGCACCTGACAAAATACTATTCAATTTTACCTAAATGTCACTTTCCTCCTTGAGTGAACATAAGTCCTGGGTTTCTCCCTCCCTTTGGTAGGTGGGCCAAGGATTGTGGAACAAGAAGCGCTCTCAGCCCAGGGAGGACCAGATGGAAGATGAGAGGTAGAAAAGCTGCATGACCCTCCATTCTCCACAAAAGAAACCAGAAACTGTGGAAAGTTTGCTATAGCAGAGAAGTGTACTACACAGGAAATGTACCATATGGAAACTCTGGTATAGCAGAGAAAGAGCTGTAGGGATTAATGAAGAAGGCAGGGTATATAGCTTCCACCTTGAAGGAGCTGATAATCAAATGCTTAGAGCAGGAGGAATGTAAGTAACAGGATGTATACATTTGTGGGCTCTATTGGGATGCAGCTCTAAGTTCTGAGCAGTTAGGGAAGTGGGAAGGATTAGAGAGATGGAGAATAATGTAGCACAAAGGAGACTGACCTGAAAAGACAGGGTAAACAGATCAACCAAAAAGTGTGTGTGCGCATGCCTGTGTGAAGCACTCCTGAGGCTCACTGCTACAGGTGTAGGACCAGGTCCGCACCCTCAGGAAGCAGGATTTCTGGTTGGCTAGATGGCTTACCTAGAGAAACATTTAAAATAAACAAACAAACAAATAAATAGAAACAGTATGTAATTCGGTTCTAAATGAGGGGATAGAGCCTGGCACAGAGCCTGGAAAATAGGTACTTACTATTTGTTTATTGGATTTAATTAGATCCAGAAGCTGTCAGAGGGCTAGACAGGAGATCTCTGCAGAGTTATACAGGAAATGAGGATTCTTGTATAAGCGATAACCGACAGAAACAATGGCATAGGTGGTGAAATGAACCTTTGGAACAAGATGAGAAGGTAATTAGAAAAGTTTTTATTTATAAAAATCCACAGTTCAAATTTGATCAGAAAGGGACTATAGAACCACTTTTATGCTCTAAGAAGGTAAGTGACAATCCTGAGGACCACAGTTGCTGGTGAGAATAATTGAAGAGAGATGAGCCTTGAATGAGGCAGACCAACAACAAGTCTATCTCCAATATCACTTTGGAACGACTGTTAGGAATTGATGGTAGACTCAGTGTGATGGATGGGAAAAAAGAGCATATTTGGGGCTCAGCAAACACAGTTCATTTATTCTCAAAATCTGGTTGGGCATTCAACCGCAGGTAGAAATATAGGTTTTTTTAAAAATAATAAACACTTTATTATAATTTTTATAATAAAAAGGCATGTAAAATGCTTCATTATTTGCTACACTTTGAACTATTAATTCTAGTACAGTAAACATATGTATGTGCAAGCACATGTGTACTTGACACTGTGAGAATCCTGTCTGATATACAGAATACAGGAAAACCAACAAGTATCAGCATAGGCTTGAAGAGCAAAGTCTGAACAGGCAAAAAGATACCCATTGCACAGGCATCATCTTTTAAAAAATTTTTTTTTCAAGGATAGTTGATTTACAATGTTGTGTTAATTTCTGCCATACAGCAAAGTGATCAAGTTATACATATATATACATACTTTTTCATATTATTTTCCATTATGGTTTATCACAGAATATTAAATATAGTTCCCTGCACTGTACAGTAGGACTTTGTTGTTTTGGCATCATCTTAACAGGGAGAAGGACGAGGAGGACATGGCTGAAACTTTTGTTCTCGGTACATTTTCTAAGTGATCTGCGTCCACGTGGGAGGTGAGCCTTCACAAAATGAATTCTTGTTTTCTGGTGCTTACAAAGCAGACTGCCACTGAGCCTGACCCAGGACAGCTCTAGTCGTATGGCCAGGTCTTATATGCGTTAGCCTATTGCTTAAATATGAATGTCCTATTCAGCTTTCTTGGCTGCCAATTGCAAAGGCCATGTGGCATGCACATCAGAGATGAGAGGACAAGATTGTTGCCTATAATGGCAACAATCCTCCCTTCACCACAAGCAGAGCCACAAATATTTCCAAACCACAAAACAAAACTCGCCTATATAAGCTGTAAATACTTCAGTTGTGTGCATTTGTACAAAGTTAGGCATAGCTGGGTATGTTTGTTCTTTCATACATCTGTCCTCCCTTGTTTGGGGAAGTAGACCTTGAAGAGTATGACCCTATCCATCTCGGTTAGTGTCATCTCAATGTCAAAAGTATATGGCCATGGTTTTTTGCTGCAGATTATTGTTTAGAGTGAAGCTCTGAAGTGCATTCTGAACCAGGCTTTGTGTGAGTTATCAACTAATCATCTATTGCTAAAATCTCAAAGAAAAATGTGCAAGTTGGAGGAGCGGAAGAAGGCAAAAATTGCTTCTATTTTATATGATATTTGTTAATTAGACTAAGAATCTCCTCATCTTCTCTTTCAACCTAGAAATTTTAAAAAAGAAGAAGAATATAGGACCTTCTACTTCCAGGATGATTGCCACACATTAAGTTTCACCACTCATTTAATTTCATAAAGTCGTTTTTATTCCTGAAATATTTACTCCAGATAAGAAAATCTCTCATCACAACTGTGTGAAATCACACCCAAAGAACACATTTTGGCAGTGTCTCTTGACCAAAGAGTGGAACTCAGTATCGGGACTTGTTTTTCTCCCCAAGACAGATACCACCAATGTTAGACTGCATTCGCAATGGAATCATCACTTGGGCACTGAATCCAGCCACAGAGGATTTGGCAAAAAGGCTGTAACCTCTTCTCTCTCCTCACCAGTGACAATCCCACCACAGTTTTCCATCCGTTGGTGACCTCCATCCTGGATTACCTCAATGCTCTTTGCTCAGGGCTATGGTTAAAGACCTCCCAGAAGCTCCAGCTGTTGGTACAGAATGCATCAGTTGTCTAGCTGCTAACGGTCGTAGGCTGACGTGACTGGAGTGTCTCTGAATCCCTAGGGCCCACCTGGCTCAGGCTGGTGGTCCCAAGCCCTTTCATCAGCTGAGTTACTGAGTTTTTCAAGAAGTATATCAGGCTCGTTGATATTTTGCAATTTCTGAATCTCCATGGAAGTTCACCGCTTCTTGGCAAGGAGATGGATTGAATATAAGTAAGAGGTAGAAAACACTCTTGAGAATGGATAGATGTTAAAGGAAGTGTTGGTGAGTTCCCTCAGCTATGCACAAGGAACTAGGCAAGAAGTTGGCAGTAAAGAAAGTATGATTCTCTCTGAAAGGATGTCATGGAATGCATATGCATACCAGCTGGAGGCTACAGATTCTATAGCAAGATGGCCTTCCTATCCAGGTCCTATACCATCACAATAACTAATTAAGATTTTGAAGAAAATGAGTATGAAATAGCAATTTTCACCAGAGAATACATACAACTTGATTTTGCTTCTTCTGGTCTTCAATAAAATCCAAGATTATCAGCTAGTATCCCAGGTCTGTTGACTATGGAGATACGATTTTACAAAAAAAAAAAAAAAAAAAAAAAAAGCAAGGCAAAATGTCATTGTCCTTAAATACTTCATTCCCAAAAGGTTGCTTTTATAAAACACTTGCTTTGAAATCAGAAACAGAAATCAGTGCACCGATTACATGAAAGTCTTTGATGTACTCAGTGGTTATCTAGGTTCTACTATTTTTGGTTTTGAACTAGTCAAAGTTTATTTAAAGCTGGGCATTAGAAGACAATTTTAAAACATTGAGGATAGCTAAAATAACACTGTGCATACACTATATGAAGGTTTACTAAAATAGTTGTCAGGCATGCGTCATCGAGATAATTTCTGTTCCACTCAGAGAAATCAGTTATGATTGCTGACGGCAAAACTTGAGTTGGGCTCTAGGAAGACAATCCAAATGCAAATGGCACATTCAGCCTCTAGCACTGTGACAAAAGATTCTAATGAGTAGGCAGAATGATCTACCCAGGTATTAGGGTGAAATCATCCACTATCCAAAGAGAAAGATGTTCATAATCAAGCGTGTCAAGTTAATGAACACTCATAAGGTGAGAGTTAAATGAATTAGCTAGATTCATATAACAAATTCCCAGAATGTTGTTTTGTGTTGGTAAGTGTGTTATGGGAACTCTATAGAAATCGTTACTGTCTGTTTTTCAGACATTCCCAGGAGTGCTAGCAAAGAGGAGCTTAGGACAAATTAGCGTATTCAATGAAGAGAATTATATGAGGAAATGCATGTTAAATTATACTGACAGTGATACTACACCTGTGTTACAGGGATACTGATCATATGCTTCTCCCTAGAAAGACCTGGGGCAATCCTGATTCCCCATGAAGGCCCCGTCACAACATCACTTATGTTCATTCTGGTCTCCGCACTGGCTCAGCCAGTTACCAGCTACAAGGCCATGTGTCTGCCCACACATTTGCTGCAAGTGTAATGATCCTGCCAATGGCTTCACCATTTAAGGACTCTGCCCCGTGGGCAGATGCCCGTTGCCTGACATTACATCAGGGTCAACTTCCCTTCATGTTCCCTTCTTGCATTGAAAGACCCTTTGGGGAATTCCCCAGTGGTCCAGTGGTTAAGACACCTCCCTGCCACTGCAGGGGGCACGGGTTCTATCCTTGTTTGGGGAAACTCAGATCCCACATGATGTATAGCCAAAAAATGAAATAAAATAGAGACCTTTTGGACTCAGTGCCATAAGAACATTCCTTTGGTTCTTCTTGTCCCTAAGGGTCACCATCCTTCAGAGTCAAGGACCTTGTTCCTAACATTCCTGGTTGCCTGAGATTTTTTGTTTTAAACACTTTAAAAAAATAGATTTATTTATTTAGTTAGTTACTTTTGGCTGCATTGGCTCTTCGTTGCTGTGTGCGGGCTTCCTCTAGTTGCAGTGAGTGGGGGCTACTCTTTGTTGTATTGCGAGGCTTCTCATTATGGTGGCTTCTCTTTGTTGCTGAGCACGGGGTCTAGGTGCGTGGGCTTTAGTAGTTGTGGTTCACGGGCTCTAGAGCACAGGCTCAGTAGTTGTGGCACACGGGCTTAGTTGCTCCATGGCACGTGGGATCTTCCTGGACCAGGGCTCGAACCCGTGTCCCCTGCACTGGCAGGTGGATTCTTAACCACTGCGCCACCAGGGAAACCCTGCCTGAGATTTTAAAAGCCTGTTCAGCGACCAGCAGCAGTCTGTATACAATGTTTGCCAGTCTGCAGCAAAAATCAGGAGGGAAACAAAGGGCAAGAGAGTGATTTGTATGTTTTCCTAAATTTAAATGTATACTCTGTAAGAGCTATCAGTAGCTTAACTTTAGGTACTTCCTACCTTTCTACTTTTTGGTGTCCTTCTTCTGAAAAATGATGGGCATCGGTTGACTGCAAGTTTTCCTGAATGGCCGGGCTTTGCTAAATATAAAGATGAAATGCATGGTATTCCCTCTCTTCCTTCCTTCCTTCCTCCCTTTCTCCTCTCCTCCTCCTCCTTTCTTTGTCTCTCACATTCGTTTGTTCATTTTTTTATTATTTCACTGTTTTTTGAAATTCAAAGCTGTGGAAAATATGGCGTCTTGGGCCCGCTGGTCACCAGGCTGTATTGATGGAGTGTCAGTGTCCACCTTGTACTGATCATACAGTTCCAATCAAACCTCTTCAAAGTGTACTGAAATCTACCTCCACGCATTGTCAGTGTGAGAGGAGAAACTCTGTATTTTCCATGGAGGGACTCTGGTAAGAGTATCTGGAAAAAAGGAGAGAGAGACAGAGAGAGAGAGAGAGAGAGAGAGAAGGGAGGGAGGGAGGAAAGATGGAGAAAGGAAAGGAAGAAAGAAAAAGGACAAAAGAGAAAAGAAAAGAAAAGAAAGAGATTCTGTTATGCAGTCTCTCGTGTTTTCTGTTCAAATGTCCCCTCAATCAGGCTCAGCTCTGTTGCTGTTTGAAGCTGACTAGAGACTCATTATCTCCTCCATAAGGTATACGTTTGGGCTAAATACGCACCACTGGAATAAATTCAGTGGATCCAGAGAGGCTGTGGGTCACTTTCACTCCAGCCAACTCCAGAGTGACTAGATCACTGCTGTGACAGCTCCTTGTTGACAGAATAAATCAGAATGTGGAAGCTTGTGAGGATACGTAAAGACCTGGAGCAGTCCTGGGGACAGCCTGCTCTCCCCAAAGATGCTAAAGTGGTAGAGGAACAAGAAGGAAAGCAGCCCAAGTTCTCATCCCAGACCTGCACCATCTGGCGGTGTGATCTTGAGGGTGTCAGTTTATAATTTTTCATTTTCTTTACCTGTAACAACTGAAGGTTGCAGCCTACCTGGTAAAAATGCCAGAATATGGTGAACCAGGTCTGTTTGTGTCGCCTCTCAGGGCCGCTGAGGATAGACATTCTCCTCAGTGGGATGATTGTGCCCAGTCTCCCTCAGACAAAGCTCCAGAGGTGAAGTACAGCAAAAGACACTATTATTAATTTCTAAACACTAGGGGCCAGCAACTAATATTACAATTATTCATTCAAATTTCAGCTACAGACTAGAAAGAGAAATCCTTTGTTTCTATAACAATACTTACTTCAAGGCCCCTGACACATTTCTATTTCCATTGATATCAGAAACAAGGTAAGGATGGCAATTCTGCCACCTTTGTTAAGGATTACTTGGAAGTTTTAGCCCGTAGATTCAGATGTTAAGCATAAATAAGACAATTCACTCCTTAAAGGGGAGGCACAAACTATCTTAATTTCTCATATGATTGTCTGTCTTTAGAAAGCCAATGTAAATAAGTGGCAAGCAATTAAAAGTAATAAAAGCATGAGAGCAAAGGAGAGTAAACAGTCAAAAAAAACCAAAGTCAATGATTTTAAAAATTATTAAATTGCTGAAGGGATTATTTAGAGAATTAGCAGCATGGGAGTGGAAGTAGGCATTGGTGGCTGGTGATTGTTAGTTAGAGAGGCAGACAGGGACTCCCCCATCCCCCTTTGCCTGCTCCAGTGAAGAAGGAAAAGGAGTAAAGGTAAAGACTGGGGGCAGTGGGGAAGCTGGGGTGGGGTTGAGATAGGTGTCTAGTTAAAGTAGAAATTGAGGGAGAATGCAAAGGAGGAACCAAACTGGTTTTTCAGAATCTTCAAATCTAGGCAGAGAACTTTAGACCTGGTTCAGAAAGAAAATAGTCCGCAAGAACTAACAGAGGAAAAACAATGCTGGTGCAACTGATGATTAGAAGTCCATTGCTCCCCTCTGTTTCCTCAAGTTTCTGTTACTTTATGGTGATGATTAGAAACTTCTCGCAAATATCCTTAAGCTGTGTTTTCTGGTTAAGATTACTTTCTTCCATAAGCATTCGTTGGCAATCTACCCGGCCCTGGGCATGCGGCAGTCAACAAGATAAATTCCCCGTCATATGTAAATGGAAAGGGTACCATGTCTCTAGATAATGTTGTGAAGATAGAAATTCTTCTAAAATAAAAGTTTTGATCTGATACATTCCTAATCTGAACGGGGAACATCTTTCATGGGATAAAAATCAACAGAAGAAATTAAGAAGGTGTGGACAGATTCAAAAACATGAAATTTTTAAATATCAGTTTGTCAAAGCTTCTCAATTAAAAAGAGAAAACAGGGCTTCCCTGGTGGCGCAGTGCTTGAGAGTCTGCCTGCCAATGCGGGGGACGCGGGTTCGTGCCCCGGTCCGGGAAGATCCCACATGCCGCGGAGCGGCTGTGCCCGTGAGCCATGGCCGCTGAGCCTGCGCGTCCGGAGCCTGTGCTCCGCAACGGGAGAGGCCACAACAGGGAGAGGCCCGCGTACTGCAAAAACAACAACAACAAAAAAGAGAAAACCTAACAAAATAGATTTAATCTAAGCAAATATTAACCTAAAAGTTGGTACTAATAATTAAGCAAATGGAGAGCAAACAGAAATAATGCTTGCAACAAACATGTACATTCTGATTATGATGCAGACACTGACTTGATAAACCCAAAAGATGTGATCTGACACTGCTATGGTCTGAATGTTTGTATCGCCCCAAAATTCATATGTTGATATCCTAACCCCCCAAAAATGATGCTCTGAGGAGGTGCGGCCTTGGGCAGGTGCTTAGGTCATGAGGGTAGAGCCCTCAGGAATGGGACTGGTTCCCTTATAAAAGAGGCTCCAGGGAGATCCCCATCCCATTCCACCATGTGAGGACCCAGCGAGAGGGCCTCGCCTGTGAACCAGGAAGAGGGTGCTCACTAGAGAGCATGACCATGCTACTGCCTTGATCTTGAACTACCCAGTCTCTAGAACTGTGAGAAATAAATTTCTGTTGCTTACAAGCTACCTTGTCTGTGATGTTTTGTTATTGCAGCCTGAATAGACTAAGACAGACACACAACTATATTTGCACACTCAGAGAAACACTGTAATTTTATCATACTTAAATTAAAAATATATATATTTTACTGAAAATAACTGAATGCAATAACATTAAAACGTCTATATTTTAAAGATGAGATGTGGCTAGTAAAGATGTAAAAAGCAGTTCAATTCCATTTGAAACCATTCTGTCTCACCCGCCCCCATTTGGTACAACTTTCAATTCCTTTGTTGATCTTATTTGAAAGTGCTACTTTGTGTCACCCTATTCTCCTAATTTTGAGTTAAATTGGCTTCCTGAGTTGCCTGATTCAGGAACAACTGAGCTTTTTCTTTATATCAAATCCTCTTTTCTTCCACTCTAATTATAAATGCTAACTCTTATCAAATGTTTCCTATACATGTTTTCTCTACTAATTAGGTAAAAGATTATTTTTGTCCAGCTCTTTCCTGAAAGTACGAAGAAATCTACAAGGAGATTAGGTGGACTGTCTCCATATCAGCAGTATGAATTTAGCTGCTTTTTCCTATCTCGAGGTCTGTCTCAATTTGTCTGCCTCTCTCTATTTTCCTGCTTCAACTCAGTTATGCTGTATTTCCTGAATTCTAAGAAACACATTACTTTTCACTTTTTAATATTTCTAAAATTGGAGTTTTAATTGAATTTGCCAAAGTTTCCTTGTTACCTTTTATTCATTATCTTAATTGCAATGCAGCAGTCCTTTTAATTAAAGACAGTAGCTTATATTCAATATAAAACTTGTAAAATATAAAGCACAATTAATACAAAACTATTTTCTCAAAGGGTGAATCTGCCCCACACTGAGAAATTTTTAATACACTTTTAAAAAAACTTAGTAAGATGTTGTTAAATTTCTTTCATTATTTAGACTTTAAATAATCCCTCTAAATTTTGAAGAACGTATATTACAAATTTTTTTCCCTGGCATTCTTATAAAAGCGATCCTGGAAGACCTGGAGAAACAATGAACTACTTAGAAGTTGGGAGGAACATTCTTTTGCAAAAGAGACACCTGCTTTGTTGAAAATGACTGGGTTGCTATTCAACTGATGCACTTACGAGGCAAAAATGACTGTGTCCATTTTGATTGTTGAGTGCCATGTGCACCTGGCATTACACACTTTGTAAGTCACCCAGCTGTGCATTGGTGGATGTTTAACAGTTGGCCTTCTGGGGGGAAATGGGGACAGGGAGGGGAAGCCTTGATGTGTAGCATCTCCAATTTCCCTGATTTCCCACCACAGCCAATTTTAAGCTAACAACATCCCTGAACACAGAGTTAGGAAGAGATGCACACAGGCTCTCCTAGTAGATTCCAGAACCCACCTGAACTGAATTCCTGGAAAAGAGACATGATAAGCTACTCCATGGTTGAAGGAAGCTTCAGGCTGGTATCCAGACTTACTGAAGGAGATGAATTAAGGTAGGGGAGCAAGGACAGAAATTTG
This sequence comes from Mesoplodon mirus, assembly GCF_964341445.2. Lineage (NCBI taxonomy): Eukaryota > Metazoa > Chordata > Mammalia > Artiodactyla > Ziphiidae > Mesoplodon > Mesoplodon mirus. The sequence goes on along the minus strand of NC_138977.1, from coordinate 10,449,216 downwards.
GGTGGGAAGGGGTAACTGTCTGAGTCAGAGGTTCAGCAGATTTTATTGGGAAAAAATTGTCTAGCTGTGGTTTTCTAGGTTATTTAGTGTGTATATGTAAACACCCTCATCCTTTTCATCTATGAAGTCTTTGTAAACGCTACATTGCTCACTAATGCTTTGGGATGAATTTTGGTTGGGGGAGTGTATGAATTGAAATAATGTGCAGAGTCCTGCTTCAGGATTGGTGCAGGACTAAAACCGAGGCTGACTGTGCCTCAGTAGCCAACGTGCATGTTAACAGTAATTGAAGAGGGAAAAAAGTAGAAGCGAGATTAGGTGGAAGGTTTCCAAGAAAGAATAAGTAAAAAGGTGGGTTTTTTTGTTTGGTTGTTTTTCTCCTGCTAGGGAGTTTCATTTTATATGGCTGGCCATACAGGGTGATTGAGAAATGGCAGAGGAAAGGCTAGTGTAAAATGCAGGAGTTTTCATTGGCTTTGGGGACTCTATGGCTAAACCAACAGTGTTATGACATCATTAGCCAAATTTTCTATGTTCCTGTGATGCAAAAATTGATCCAATTTTAAAATAATTTAAAAAAATTGAAGTATATTTGATTTTTTAAAATTGAAGTATAGTTGATTTACAATTACAATTTAGTTTCAGGTCTACAGCAAAGTGATTCAGTTATACATACATATATATACATATATGCTAATGTACAGTGCTATACAGTAGATCCTTGTTGGTTATGTATTTTATATATAGTAGTGTGTATCTGTTAATCCCATACTCCTCATTTATCCCTCCCCCAACCCCCTTTCCCCTTTGGTAACCATAAGTTTGCAAAAGTTGATCCAGTTTTGATCCAATCTGATATAGCCTTCTAACCACAATTGGCACCTCCATGTTAAATATTTAAGAAGCTCTTCTGGGTAGAACTTTATAAATTACTTACAGTTTCTCAATTCTTTTCCCAGATTTTTACCTGAGACAGTTTCATAGTAAAGTTAGATGGACTCTGTGAGACAAGGTATCCACACATCTGACTAACTTATCACCGTTTTACATAAACTCGAAAAATGAGGGGCAGAGAAATTGAAGGGATTTGTCCTCAAGCATCACCTTTGTCACAGGATAGACCTGGAAATAGAAGTCTGTCTTCGGACTTCTGGATCTGTGCTCTTTCTTCCAGACAATATCTATCTGCCTCTGCAGCAAGTTCTTGGGTGCACCGAGGCCACTAGAAACAGGGAAAGGAGGTATGGTTATACTTTGGCGATATTTTGCCCATTGCTTGAGAGACAATTTCTGCATTGATTCTCTTCTGAACGGTGGAGCAAGTGGGGAGGACGACTGGATGGGGCTGTTCTCTGTGTGGTCCAGAGGCCTTCAGTGCAGGAAGTGGGCCCTTCCGGCCACAGTTCTACCAGGAATTCTTCTTTCCCCTTATAGTAAACCCCTGTTTATAAATATATGCGCACCCATATGCAAACATATACATCCCTCAAATGTCCAGAGCAGTCCTGTATCCACAGAGATAAATACACAAAGAAGAAGCATGACAGAGACAGATGGATATAGAAGTATTTTTAATTTTTTAAGAAAACATTTGCCTGCTTTGGGGAGAAACAGTCGGTTCTAAGGGAAAGGAAACCTGTACTTAGGCTAAACTTCCTCAGGATTAATTATTACTGTATTTGAAATCCAAATGACTTGACCCATCATTAGTGGATAAGTGTAGGCCAGGGAATAAATATCCACTGTGTCCACAGTAAGACAGGTATCCATACCAAGTTCAAAGGCCCCTGGACTTTACCACACACACATTTAGGCCATCTTTAGAGTTGTGATGATGACGAAAAGTTGGATGTATTCTGAAAGCCCAGGGAGGCAGCCAGCACAACCTCAGCCTAATTAGCAGAAACCACAGGTATAACCAGCTGCTGGGCCATTCACGTAACCAATCCTTGAGCCAGATGCCACTTTTGGAAAAACATACCTCAGTGCTCCTCATTGAAATTCCGTCCCTGGGCTCATAAAGAGGGTACTGTGTGAGCAACACAGGCCTGGCTTGGGGCAACTGGGGCCATTCTGTGAGATATAGTGAGAGGCTCTGCTCTGCCTTCCAAATGGCCGCTGATTGTAAACAGGCTGTTCAGTGCGCCTGGAACACAGTGGAGGCCCAGCCACAGAGTTTTCATGCACGCCTGGGATCCTCACTGTATTCTGACTTGTGTAGGAAAAGGATCAGATGAGTCTAAATTCTCCTATGAAGTAAATGAATGAAGAAGTGTTTTATCAATAAAGTTTCATTTACACCTCACATGCATATCACTTGAATGACAAAAGCCCAGGAACACCTCACATCTTCTTTCGAACATATGTCTTTTTTTTCTATTAATAAACAGAGTCCAGACCTCAAACACTTGTGTACTTCAAAAGTGTTATTTGAAGATGGTGGCATTTGTTGAATTGAATTCATGCACTTGGCTTACAAAAGGTTCTCTTTACTCCACTCTATTTAATGTAACTGCAAATCAACTACCAATTCTTCCCTTGAAGGAAACATTTAATGATATAAATGGATTTTAAAACAACTTGGTACCATAACCCATACATGTTGACACTCAATGTTTTTAATATATGCAAGGTCATAATTCAATCTTAATACACTGTCTCTTATTTTGGGCATTTTCTATAGAAATATCTACCCTGGAGAGCAACGTTTAGCAACAAAACTAAACAGGTCAGATCACAAAAGAACAGTTAGTTATAAATACAGTTTTACTACTGAGGACAAAAAAAAATGTGTAGAACATATAAAAATTGGTGTGATATCTTTCCAGGGTTGGCAAGAGGAGCTTATTTAAAAAAACTGAAAACCAAAGGCAAAAAAGGCAGAAGAGTTAAGAATATAATTTCATGGTTTGTAAAATATTGGCAGAGGATAGCAGGGTGCCACACATACGTTCAGTTTGCCAGGATGCACGCTCTATTCTCTTAATCCATTTACATCCATATTGAGTTTTCTATCCATATTCCTCATTCTCTAGATGATTTCCCATATTATTTCCTCTCTATATCACGATTTCTTATTTTTCTAGTCAAGTTGTCTAACGTTCATGATAAAGCAATATACAGAGCTATCTTTGCAGTGAACTAACATGCCCTGATGTCCTGATGAGAAAAATATTGTTGGGTTTACTGGAATAAATCAGAGTTCATCAAGCAAACTTCATTCCTCCCATCTCTACTGCCCACTCTGACCCTCTCACTTGTAGTGGCCACAGAGCCTCATGCTCCAAGAACAGGGGAGATGAGTGTAGACTAGCATTCAACCAGAAACTACATCATCAAAAGAGACTGCACACATTATAAGGCAGGAGCAGTACAGTAGAAAGAGAAAGATGGATAAAAATGAAATATGTTGATATTAAATATACCAAAGAAAAATAAGAAAAGGTAACAAAGAAAGCAAGTAAAAGAATAAGGAAATTTCTATGAAGGTTTCAGATAGGCTCCAAGGCCAGTTACTTAACCCTCCAAATGCTTTAAATATTTCTTATGCATCTGTGTACTTGGGCAGCAATGGGCCTAGCTGAAAATTGGACTTCTTAAAATTAACAAAGGAGAGAATATTGATAGACAGTGAGAGTATCTGACACAGGTGGCAATTATACCTGTGATTTTATCCTTTAAATTGAGCTAAAAAAAAAAAAAAAGTGAAAATATTTACTGAAATGTGTTTCTATTCCAATGTCTTCTCTTTTAGCTTAAATAAGATATTGCATGTGGGAACTGTTAAAAGGAGTAAAATGACTAAATAATTCTAAAGAGGGATGTTTTTGTTTCCTCCTTTTATGGTGAGTGGCTTTGAAAGTACCTGTGGTATCAGGATATTAAAGAATCACTGAATCATGAGCTAAAGGATAACTTTACATAAGAGAGTCAGAGATGTTTAGGAAACACAGGCAGAATTTCTAAACCAAAACAGACACAAACACACCAAATGATTAGTAAAAGTTTGCCTTATTGTTAAGACAAAAAACATGCAAAATCTGAAAATACTATCATTAAGTCAGCTTATAAGACAAAAAAAATAAATAGACTTTGTTTTTTACATTGATCAGAATTTTCATCCAACAGCTTAATATTACTGTTTTAACTGCACATTTCACATTAACCAAACAGTGTGAAATTGCTCAGACTGGAGGTTGGATTTCGCTTTTGTTTGAAAGAATGAGTAGCAGAAAAGCCAAAGTTTGACTGATATCTGCTGATGCTATGTGTGTTTGGTTAGTGGACATTTACTTCCAAAATCAGTTCTAGAATTCCCCTAATATCTTGAACAAATGGTGATATCTACAGCTGGGGCTTTAGTCATTCTACTCTGGTTGCCCTTGATCTTGAACTTCTTGAGTCCTGGAATAACTACTCTGTTCTGTTGTCTGTACTTGGGGACCATGGCTAAGCTCAGCCAAGCATTTTAGCAAAAATTTGCACATGAGGTGCAAATATGTTGTTGTTTTGTCCATTTTAAAACATACATGCAGAATCTTTATGTCTTCTTCTTTGACTTGTTTATTTCCCCCTCAGTTATATTTCTAAAGTTCATATACGTTGCTCCTTCATTTTTATTGCTGTTGAGTTTTCCATTGTATTTTCACAGTTTATTTGATCACTCTATTCTTAATAGGTATTTGAAGTGTTCTGATGAACAATACTCTTATATGCATTCTTATATTTGCCTTCTAGTAAACAAACATAAGAGTTAATCTAGAACACCTGCTTGGACATTGATTCCTGAGATGCAGGTATGTATCTGTAAACTTGATTAGGTCGTACTGAATCGTTTCCAAAGTAGCTGTACAGTTTTAAACTCTCAACAGTAGAGTATGAAAGTTCCTAGTATTTGCTGTCCTCCCAAATGCTTGGCATTTTCCAACCATTTCCTTTTTGCCAATCAGTATCTATGCAATAGCTCTTATCTTTCTTCCATTCTTTATGTTATCTCTTTAATTATTTTAAATGCAATAATTTTGTGGTTTCTTTATATTTTCTCATTAACTCTTTTTCATAGAACTTTGTTTCCTCAAGTACTTTGTGACTTTTTATTGTGAATTTATCTTCAGCAGAGGTTGTTCCTGTTTTCAGGTGGGAGTCCTGTGCACCAAGGGTTGTGGAAGTGTTCTTGTGGAGTAGTTTTGTCTTTGTTATCTGCTGGACCCCATTTGTCCCAGACCAGTTTTTACAGAAATATCTCAGCACAATGCCTTGGATCTTCACAGTGTCCACTCCCATGTTTTCTGTTCTGGCATTGAATTTCTTATTTATTTCTGGCTTCTGAGGATTTCTTTTGTGCTAGGTTTTACCTTTGTTGTTGTTGCTTGGTTTTATTTTATCAAATAAATGGAATGAGAGGGAATATTCATGCCAGTGCAATCTGCCACATTACCAGAAATTCTGGTCTGATTTATAGTATTTCTGGTCCATGTAAGAGTAATTTCTCAAAGTAAAAGTGGTTTGGGGTTATAATTTGGCTTCTAATAAAATTTGACCACAGAAAGAAAATGGACTAAGAGTACTATGATTCCTAGGACTATCACTGTCACTGCCAATTAATTAAATAGCCTCCTGGTTTTAAAATGAATCTTCTCTAAAGAGGGGGGTCAGCTCTCCAAGTGTATGTAAAATCAATTGTCAAAGCCTGCCAGTCTAAGAGCTAGATGCTAGGATTTGATACAACTTTCTAATGTCATAAATTCTACCCTGTATAGCTTCTTAGAACACAGCCTGACTATAGGTAATTTTCTCTGGTAATAACACCTCAACATGCTGTTGGCTATACAAATATATGTGGTTAACATCTATATGCCTTAACACATGCTGAGGCTCACAATGCTCTAGTTAACATCATATATCATCAATCTAAGTTTTCAAAACTTAATTTCAGTTGTCTGCAAATTTATTAAATTATTTTTGCATTTAATTGCCTCATTTATAGGATATGCTGTTAATTATGTTAATTACTTTCAATTTAGAATTATTATTAGATGACTTCTGAAATTATCTCTGCCTTTTAAGAAACTTAGATAATTTACAATTCTTAGTGATTTACTAAAAAATAGGTAAGGAGATTACGTGAAACACATTTCTTAGAGTCATCCTAACCCTAAGACGTATTTAAATAATTTTATTTAATCAAGAGAAAAACTAGAGTGGATAAAAATGATTCTAAATGTATATTTTCATGCATTTTAATTGTTTTCTCTTGTAATTTTTAAGGTATTGGAGCATAAATTCTGGCCACTCCCATTACAAAATCATAAAAGGCATCCTCTTGCAAGGTCCAGAAATAAATTTCTTATTTCTAACAATCTTTGGGGGCTGAAACAGAGAAGATTTTATTAAAACCTTTTAAACAATTGAGAAAAATGAATAAGTAATGGAAGTCATTTTAACTGGATAGAACCAAGTCTCATCAACATTTAAAACTAGCTTACTTATTCTCTCTCCTTACTTATTCCTGAATATGCTGTGGCCATAACTGAATGCCTGACGTCTACATCTTCATGGAAAAGAAAATTTAAATCAACTCGTTCATGTGTTCTGGTGTACTGCATAGCTCAACACTGTCTGTCCAGTATGATTAACTTGCTGCTCCTCCATTCCTTCATTTCACACATTTATTGGGTGCCTGTTATGTAAGAGACACTGTGCTACATGCTGAGGGCAGCAAAAAGATGACCAAGATAAGAAGAGCATCTCCTCAAAAAGGCTCACCCCATATACAATCACTTCCCTCAGCCCCTAAACTTCACCACTTGCATCTTGTGCTGCTTTTAAAGAAGGAATATCACATCCCTAAATGTTCAGCTTATGAATCTCAGGGCCTGAGCTCAACTTCAAGTCAAGAGGCCACATGACTTTGATGGATCACGCCAGCCAGCCCTGTGCAAAGGGCTTTCAGTTCCAGTCCACTGAAATCAAGAGCCTTTCCCAGGTCTCCAGACAGTATAACATCCATCTTAGTTCCTTTACCAAGATACTTCAGGGGGACTAACTAAAATATGTGAGAGTTGATTTTCTTCTGACCCTAGTAGAAGGATACCATTCCAGATTCAATTTGATTAAAAATTATTAATAAAGAAATGTGTTCTTATTTACAAAACAGAAATAGACTCAGACGTTGAAAATGAACTTATGGTTACCAAAGGGGAAAATTGGGGGAGGGATAAATTAGGAGTTTGGGATTAACAGTAGATACACACTACTCTATATAAAATAGTATATATATAATATATATAATATACATATAAGATATATAATATATATAAAATATATATATATAAAGTATATATAAAATAGATAAACAACAAGGACCTACTGTATAGCACAGGAAACTATACTCAATATCTTTTAATAAGTTATAATGGAAAAGAATCTGGAAAAGAATAAATATATATATATATATATATATATATATATATATATATATATATATATATATATAACTGAATCACTTTGCTATACACCTGAAACTAACATGACATTGTAAACCAACTATACTTCAATAAAAAAATTTAAAAAGAAATGTTTTCTTTCTTCTACAAATGTAATAAAGATAATGATATCTAAAAGAGAACTTGAGGAGAACACTACAAATATTTTGTATCTCATAAGAGTAAGTATCGCAATTGAAAAGAAGCCAGCATCATCACACCTTCTTGTAATTATAATTCTGATGTACTAGTCGTATATATGTTAAGATTCCTGAACAACAATATTGAAGGTCTAAATTTATTATATCAAAGTTGAAGATAAAAAACCTCCTTATACAGGAATAATATTGGATTCATTATCAGTATTAACAATGAAAAGGCCCATAGAGTTAACCTATACACTGATACTAAAAATTATAGATTATGGAAATAAATATTAGATATAGACATTTTCCTTTCCGTTTGAGAAATAACCTAGAGGAAAGCATCATTCTCTGCCTAGAATTCTATAAAAGAAGTTTTGACAATCATTTTCAGTGTTTGACATTCATGATTTCTACCACTAAGTTGGTCAAAGTAAATAACATTCAGGAGGTTGTCAGATAGTTCTAGACATCTGAGACACTCGACGTGGCAGCTGAGTCAGATGCTGGATCAGGCGAAATACGTTTTCATTATGTATAACACATGGCTTCTGATGTTAACTCAATTTAAAAGGCCTTTAAAATGTTGAACATGGAGAAATTTGCTTCCAAAAATCAAGGTAGATTTGTTTTTTGTAAACTGGTGATATTAATGCCAGGAAAAAAATAATTATGATAATATAATACATGTTACGTATATTATATATTTAATTTTATATTAGTTACAAGCCATAATTTTGTGAGTGTTTTCTCCATTAAGACACATTTAAGTAAAGTATTTTTATGAATGGAAGATATATTGCAAAACATACTAAGGATAGGGAAACAATGCAAGCTTTCACTTTGAAATTTTGAGTTATATCATGCTATAATTGCTGCTTACCACACCAGTAGGATTAGATCCATCTAATTCACTGAGGCTGAGGGACCTCCATATGGACCATTTTCCAAGAAGCAAGAGACGTGGTTACAAGTTATCATCTAATCATTTAGTGTGAACAACTATCTGATAGTCAAGTAGCAAAAACAAAACAAGACAAAACAAAAACAAACAAAAAACAAAGTGGAAGATATATTTGCAATATTTCATGCTCTAATGTTTAAAATTCTTAGTGTATGAAGGGTTCTTATCAATCAAAAGGACAGACAACCCACTAGAAAGAGGAACTAAGGGCAAGGATAGAAAATTCACAAAAAAAGAAGAGGAGATTGCCAATAAATATGTTTTTTAAAATGCAGCCCTAGTATATAGAAATAATAAGATGTCATTTTTCTCCTACCCCTTTATATGAGCAAGTTTGGGGGTTTCTTTTAAAGATAATATGAAGTTTTGTTGCCATTCTTGATTACCTCGTCAGAAAGCAGTTTGGTAATTCACAGCAAAAGTTGGAGAATTTTGCATTCCTTTCAAGCTATTCTGTGTCAGACACTGTACTAGGCACTGAGTAAAAAACATCAAAAAAGGCCCAGCCCAGGTCCAGTGAAGCCCATAGACCCCCCTGGATGCAAGAACACAAATGCTGTTATGACGGGAAAGGGAGCGGTTAGGGTAACTCAGACTGTTTTGGGTATTTTTTTTTTCAGTGGGTAAGAGTTAGCAAGCCGATCGGAGGTGGTGAGGACCAGGGAAGGTTTTTACAAAGTTAATCACTATAAGCTGCCAAAGCCCTTTATTGGAAGGAACGTAAATTACTAACCAACTCCCAGCGCAACTGAGCTAATAGAAACTCATTTCTCTTAGGGTGCTGGGAGGCACGATCCAAAGTGATCCCCAAAGGATCTTACAAGCATGGGGTCAGGGCACAAGCCGCAAGGTGGAAGGGCGCATTCTTCGGACCCTCCCGGTAAGGGGGATATTTGCAAAACTTGAAGCAAATCCTGCCTGTGCTCTCCCTGCCCCCGCATGCCCGGTCCTGGTCACATTACCCCCTGTAGTGCATGATTTACAGCGCGGGCTTTTATTTTACTTACTTTATTTTTTTGCATTTTTTAACATCTTTACTGGAGTATAATTGCTTTACAATGGTGTGTTCGTTTCTGCTTTATAACAAAGTGAATCAGCTATACGTATACATATATCCCCATATCCCCTCCCTCTTGGGTCTCCCTCCCACCCTCCCTATCCCATCCCATTAGGTGGACACAAAGCACCGAGCTGATCTCCCTGTGTACAGTGTGTGCTTTTAAATCGAAACTTTTTTCCGGGTTTTATTTGTCAGCGTTTAAGTCCAGAGAATTGTGGCCTCAGTATATTTACAGAAAGTGACTCCATATCACAAGTGCTGATCTACGCAGGACTCAACTGCAGATTCTCACCTTTAAGTTTTTGTCCATTTAAAGCTGAAGAGGTTGTGTTTTAAGACTAAGGTACGACTAGTTCTTTAGATTTATTATCCATTTTTAAGAACAGTTTTTTCCTCTTGCCTCTTCCCTTCTGTCTTTGGAGCTGATTTGAATACTATTGGCTGTAATTGTGAGATTTGTGTGTAGGTTTAATGCACACTGAGATGGTTTAAGTCAAAGAATTATAAAGGGAGTTCTAGTGTATACAATTCTCTTTCCTTAGAACACTGCTCTGGTGAATGCTAAGAAAAGACTTTTTGCTTGTTCAATAAAAGAAAATACAAATATAACAAATTAGATTGGCTCTTACAATTGGCAGGTGTTGGGTTTTCAATGGAGACAAAGACTGTATATTTTAGACACTCTTTCCTGGGGTTTAATTTAAAATCCACATGGTAGGGGAGCATCTATCCAAGGTCTTCTTACAACTGTCCAAACATAGTTTCCATCAGTTCTTGCCTAAGGGAGCTATGACCTGGATGGAAAATGCTGCAAAGTATTAAAGCAAACTTTAGTTTTCTTTGACTGTCCCAGTATCTTCCCCTTTTCCTCCCAGGGTGGAGTTGGTTCACTGTGGTCTCATTTGCAATATTCCATGAAGAACACTGACAATGTATCAGATTGGTCATGGTATGAACAATTTTCATGGGTGGAAATACAAAGGCCAGGGTTGAATGAGAGCCTTTATAGAGGCTTTGAACAGTAATAAATTCTGATGAAATGTCTCCCACCCCTGCAGACCATCTTAATCTTTTTCAGGCACACCCTGGATGCCTTATAGGAGAAGCAGCGCTCCTCCACAAGACAGAAGGAAGAACAAAACCGCTGGCCTTTCATTCAAGCTGAGAGACAAAATTCACCCAAATTTCACAAAACAGTCTTTGGACAGAAACCAAATGAAAAATTGTTTTCATAGTTGGCCCAATGGCATGCCACCGAAAATGACGAAGTTTGCTATCCATGTTGTCTGTGCCCACTAGATCTATAAGCTGCTGTCTATTGTGATTTATTTTGTATTGCAACCCAAAGCAAAATGACCTCTGGTATATGACAGAAGATACTATGACTTCTTTGAAGCAGAGAGAAAAAAGGGGCCACGGACTAAGCACTGGTGGCATGAAAACAAAGAGCAAATAACTTGTCACCGTAAGGGTTTCCGAAGACGGCAGCCCACGAAGGCTGAACTCTGCTTGGAATGTGATAAGGTGGCCAGGCCTATTGTGAAATACTTCTTTGGTAGGAGCTCTGAGCTGACAGGCCATATAAAGAAGTGTTGCAGATTAGAAGCTTATTTCTTGTCAACATATCAGGGGTGGTCCTTTCGCAGCCTAGCAATCTGAGCGACACTGAGCCTTGACCCAAGAAGCAGCAGAAAAGGCAGGCTTCAAAACAGGAGGAGAAGATGGGCTTAAATAACCAAATCTGGATTTTAATTCACATTCACCACAGCCTCCTAAAATTGATGGGCAGGGGACTTGGAGTGAGGCAAGGAAGTTACTAGAAGGGGCCAGAGCTTTGAAGTCAGACCCAAGTTTGGATTCTTTCTTTATTACCTACGAACTGTATGATCCTGGGTAAATCTCTTAGCCTCCCTGTGTCTCAGCCTCCTCTCTGTTGAGTGGGTACAATAATATATACCTCTCAGCATTGTTTTAAGCGTCAAATGAGGGGACCTGTGCCTCTCAACAGTGTTGTAAGGATTAAATGGGATAGCAAAGAGGTAGGTTCACACAGGGCCTGGTTCGTCCTCGGCCATTCTCTTGAAATAAGAACAGTGAAAGATCAGTTGACACTGTAACTTTTTATTGTACCTGTGATACAGAGCAATTTTATCTTACTAGGCACCACTTTGTCACAATTTCTGGCTTAAATATTGACAACTGGATAGTGTATTTTAAAGTTATCCTCTTTATTCTCCATCATTGTGTGGTGTGTGGGGGGCCTTGTAATTATTTTTTTTTATTCCACTTGACAAGTACTTCCCTGGGGAAGTCAATGACTCTATCTTAATTTCTACTTATACTATACACCCTGAATAAGTGCATCCCGGCCAAAGCACACCATAAAAGTACTATAAAGAAGAATTAACATTAAGCACACTAGTTACGACTATAATATGTGCTTACAATTTAAGGAATCACTTCCTAATAGTAAGAGTAGTCACAGACACAAGTTATTTCTAATCAAAAAGTAGCAGAGGATAGCTTTCTAAACTAACATTATAACATTGACACAAGCAAGTTCTATTGGTTGTGTCCAGGCTAAGGGGAACCACCTACCGCTTGTCTAGAAGTGTTCAGCAGTGATCCAATAAAAGAAAGCAAATAATTTATAGCACTGAAATCGGACACTTTGTGGTCTAATCCCTACATTTTACAGAAGAAGAACCTGAGGCTCTTTGGAAGGTATGTGACACGCACAGTTCCTGAGCATCTGAGTCAGAACACAAACCCAGATCTCATCTCAAACCCTGGGCTCTTTCTGAGTTACTGTTTCAGATCTCCCCAGACAGACTCTTCTGCTATAATTACAAGCTGGAAATAACCTAAACATTTCCTGAAGTTTTGAAAATGTCACACACTACAGAGCTTTCTGACATGGTCTTCCCAGAGATGTTTAGTGACACTGGAAAAATTGCTTTTTGCAAAAGTGAAAGCAGTGGATGGTTATTGTGGAATAGCCATCCCAATTTTCAATCCTAGGAGGTATAAATAAGTACAGAGAAATATCCACTCTTTTGAATGCTCATCCAGCCCTCCTGAGGTTTCCCTCAGCACCAGCCATAAATATCACTTAGCTCTTCTACCCATTTGTGGCCTGGTAACATACCCCACCAGGAATTAGGAATTCCTCATTTCTAAAGCTGGCTTGGCCACCCACCTACTATGTGGCCTTGGACAAGTCACTTAGCAACTTTCTCAGTCTTAATCATAGAGGAAGAATCTTGACTTGCATTATAAAGATGACCTTACTTGCATTTACTAAGGATTCTCATTTTCAAAGCTGATTTTTTTTTTAAAAAAGTGGCACTATCACGCCCCATATATTGAAAGACTTAGCTATATGGTTGTAACATCCAAAGATAGCAAGAATGGAATGCAGGAAAAAAGTGGGATAAACTCTTCAGCACATGGCAGCTGAAAAAGAAGCTGGTAATGCTCATTCTTCCAAATTATATTGTTAAAAGCAAAGCTCCAAAGAGGACTAAATGTCCATGGAAATTTACCACTTCTCCATTAAAACTACTCTGGCATAAAGCTTGTTTAGGGAGTTCCAGAGACATAGCCTTCATTCTTAGGAGAGGTTAGGAGTGGTTTCTCTGTGATCTCATAATCTCTTGATTACATTGATATTATTTCACTTATCGCATCATATTATAATTATTTATTCATGTATCTGTTGCCCCCAGTAGACTGTAGTTCTCATAGGCAGGAACCATGTCTTATTCATCATTCTATACCCACTGCCTGGCCCGTGGCAGGCATTAAATACACGGCTTCTTTGAGCTACAACATCACGGCACAATTGGTTACATATGGGAGAAGCCGTCCAATTCTGTGATGTTTTCCCAGTAGAGTTTCATTCCCTCAACTTATAAAAAGATACTAAAAAGGACTTAAACTTTTATGAAAAACATTTCAGCATCTTCTAACTTTATTTATCTCAGGTCCTTGAGACAGTGGTCTAGGTATGGCTAGATTATGTTGATTCTGGCTGATACACACAGACATACATATTTACACATACACACTCATATACCCACACACTTACACTTAAAGACACACTCACATACCCATCATATAGTCACACATGCTCACACACTCACACATATTCTCTCTCTTTGTCTCACATACACACACACATGCACACACACACACACTCTCAAGCCAGAAGACATGCATAAATAATAAAATATTGAGAACTCCTATAGGGCGGCAGGTGTGTGCTAATCATGGGAACGCTAATAATTTACCCTCCTCAATAAGAACTCTAGGTTTTAGACCAGGAAACATGCTTCCTACAAAATGCTGAGTGACAAGTTAATATATCTGTACAAAGAGGTCAGCAGGCACATGAAATCCTGACTCCTGGGAGAAGCTGTCAGTATAGATTGTGGGAAGGCCAAGAGGCCCTGGTTCCTGCTTGGAAATATGCCATTTCTCCTGTGCATTATCTTCTGGGTGTGTTGGAACTACTTGCTATAGAAATTTGGGTATAGATAACCTAAGGACCCTGAAGAATGCCAACACTTATTCACAATTGTTTATTATACGTAACTAGTTATCTTTGGTTGATAGGTAAGTCCAAGGAAATGAGACAAATTTACTTTTCTGAAAAAAATAAATAAATCCAAACATAGTGAAAACGAAAATTTAGGAAATAAATACAAACTGCTTCTTTTCACTGGACTAATGCTATGCTATGTTGACAGTTTTAGTATATCATTTGTGTAGTCTCATGTGATAATGCAAGATAACACTAGTTTGTTACCACCATTTTGCCCACAATCCTTTCCTCTATCAAAACAGAAGAAAATTCTACCCTAAGTGAATTATTCCTAAGGTGATTCACGAACCAGTGACACTTTGGTACAGCGACAAGCAGCTGGTACAAAGTAAAGGGGGGATTATGGGCTCTGGAGCCTTCTCCTGAGTCAGCATATGGCACAGTCATTTATTAGCCATGTGACCTCAGGCAAGTTACTAAACCTCTCTGGGCCTTGTTCTGCATTTGCCAGTGACATAGCCCTTTGACAAAGAACCAGCAGGCCCACAGCTCACTCTGGCAGAACTATAAAAGAGGAGACAAATTGGAGGACCCTGGGACACTCATGGGACAGAAGTTAATCCTTGCCACTGTTGCCAGCAAGCTTGAGTGACAGCAAGCATCGTTGTCCCCCTCCACCGCCACTGAAGCCTAGGATGCTACTTGAGACTGCCCACTTCCAACCTAGGAGCTCTTCTCATGGAGAAACTTCTCATGGGTGGTGTTTCACGAAGAAGAGAACAGAGGTTTTTTGATGGAGAAAACAAAAAAGGTGACCGAAGTTGGGGGAAGGGTGCCAGAATCCAAGGCCAAGTTAGAAAACGGTGGGAACGTTATCTACAGGATCTCCTCCTTGCATGTGTCTCAGTCTTTAGGAATTTGTTCTTTTTGAAGCTCATCAAGTGAACCACAACTTTCATCTCTTTTCTCCTTTATTATAACCTTTAGAAAGTTGTCCTGACAATTTAGGATGAAATATAGTTGCATATACTTGAACAGTCTGTGTGCTTGTCTTTGGGAGACTGAACAGAACAGCAGGAAGTTTGGTGCCTCCCCACTCTGTCTGGGTACCAGCAAAGGGGGACCTCAGCCTGCCGAGTACATGACAACATGAAGTCCAGGATGCTCCGGAACTTCTGCCTAGCCAGGAGAGGTCAGGGAGAAAGCCCAAGGACCAGAGAAGCCTTCTGAGGTGGACGAGCGAGAGAAACAGGAGGACCAAACCTTCTTCTTATTAGCCCTGCACGTTAGGTAGTGTGGACCAAAGAAACAGAGAAAAGAGCTCATCAATTGGATGGTGTGGGGAGGGGAAAGGCACAGAGCATAAACAAAAGCAAAGACACAGCACCATAAACAGTGACGCCAAGAGAGGCGACAGCCTGAAACCGCAAAGGAGTCTTCATGTGTAAACAGTACCTAAGCCCAGTGCATTATCTACCAACTGTTTGAATCCAGCCAGTGCCTACGGAGGAGCAGAGGTGGTGACCTAGAACACTGGGGATCTGTCGCCACGCGATCTCTTTAATGCAGAATTCAGCACATCACATAGATTTACTTTTGATCCCCAAATTTCATTTTCTTTGATCTTTTCAGGAAGCATATTGTTCTTATTCTTCTAGGTAACTGACTTTGGAACATGTTTCCTAGCATGCTTACTAACATTTCTGAGCTCAGTAATTCTTTGAATGCAATTTGATTTCCAAATATAATGACCCCAAAAGGCAAGAGTAATGAGAATTTATAAATAGTAAAATTTATAATGATTTCTCTTCCTTCAAGTAAATTCTCCATAAACTTCAAACAAATAAGCGAGAAAAATCCTTAACCCCCTCAGATCCCCCCCAGGTTTGCATGGAGTTGTGAGCTGTTGACAATCAGGCCACACAAATGTATCACCGTCACTATAATCATCATTATCATCGTCATCACAGTAGAGATTCCTATAAAAACTTCAGCTGTTTGTGAAGACCTGAAACAAGTTTTCCTCATTTAAGCGGCTATAATTTTAATGATCGATACTCAGTATCTGGAATTTATAACAACTCATTAGGTATGATTTGTGCCATTCAAATAAGGCCGTTTCATGGGAATTTTTCAATTTTCTTCCCCAATCATGGCTGAAGAAGTACAGTGGTTAAAGAATTCTATATTCTAAGATTGGGATTGACATATGCACACGACTATATATAAAATAGATAACTAATAAGGACCTGCTGTATAGCACAGGGAACTCGACTCAGTACTCTGTAATGACCTGTATGGGAAAAGAATCTAAAAAAAAAAAGAGAAATGAGTGGATATATGTATATGTATAGCAGATTCACTTTGCTGTACACCTGAAACTAACACAACATTGTAAATCAACTATATTCCAATAAACATTTTTTTAAAAGGTAAACTGAGGCATATTAAAAAATAATTATCAAAAAAAGACAATTGAACAAAGGTGACATAGGGCAATGGAAAAAATAATTTTGATGGACTAATTTGGAGAATTTGATAATAAAAACGTTTGTATACTGAAAAAAAAAATTCCAAGTTTTCCCTGTAGTGTTCCCATTGACTTAGGGACAGTCTGTATGAACTCCCTCCAGGGACTCCCCTGGTGCTCCAGTGGTTAAGACTCTTGCACTCCCAATGCAGGGGGCCCAGGTTTGACCCCTGGTTAGGGAACTAGATCCCGTGTGCCGCAACTAAGGGTCCGCATGCTGCAACTAAGATCTGGCACAGCCAAAATAAAATAAAATAATAAATAAATAAATATTAAAAAAAAATCCTCCCTCCAGTTTTCTCCATCCTGCTTCTCCTGCCTGCCAAATCATAAGCCATCTTCTCTCCAGTTTCCATGTCATTCCCTGAAGCTATATTTTATGGCACATTTCAGATCTTTAGTCACAATTTAGTAAGCAAGTCTCAGGTCCTTTTTAAGACTGATTTTGCTCCCTACTTGCCTAGCATAATACTAGATAAGAGAAGAAATTAGGTCAAATTGAAACTGACAATGGATTGCCAGCGTTATTAGGTGTAACATCTTACTATTTTTGGTTATAACAAAAGAACTACACAAGGGAAGAGATAGTATTCAAAACAAAGACTTTTCTCATTTATATAAGATGTATTCATAAATTTTTTGAACATCATAATTTAAAGTGTTTTATTGAAATATGTTAATTATTTTTAACTGTTAGATTTAGATCATATATATTTGTAGTCTTATATACTATTTATTAAGACAGCTTTGTGCATTTGTTTCCTTCCCAATAAAAAAATCAAAACAAAATTGAAAAACAATTGATTAAGTGATTCATCCTCATTAGAAAGTAGCTGCAAACTTAATGTGAAATTGAAAGCAGAGATGCAAATAAGACATGCTTCATTCAAGAACTTGAATTCTCTGTTACACTTACTGTTCGCAACAAAATGAAAATGTGCAATTTGTTGGTGGGGGGGAATAGGAGATTTCCAAAGCTAATGTATACTCCAGGTTTCCCAGGCTTTTCCAACCTAGGAAAACCCATGGGTCACACAGTCATTGGAGCCAAATGTCCCTTGGCCTCAACATGGCCTCTACCTTTTTCTTCCCCAACTGTTCTGCCTGGACTTTAAAGCCTTCTGCTCACTCTGAAGCAAACCAAACTACCATTGTGTGGTGTCTTCCTCCACTCTTTTCTCGCTCTCTATGTTCTGGGTCTAGGTGATCTCACAGATTTCATTCAACTAGGTCAAAACGCTGGCTTTTAACATGTCGGCTGTGTTCCCTGTTTTGCATCTTCTGTCTAGAGTGGAGGTCTACAAAGTGAAGCTCTTGGACAAGATGGTCCCAGCCTTTTTTTGCGCAGGCCATAAGGTAAGAATTGTGTTTATACTTTTAAAGGTTTGGAGGAAAAAGGAGAAGAAGAGGACGAATAGAAGGAGGAGGAGGAGGAAGGAGATGAGGAGGAGAAGGTAACAATGGCTGCAGTGGCAGAGGCCACAGGTGGCTTGCAAAGCCTAAAACGCTTTTCAGGAAAATTCTGCAGACGCTTGGTCTAGAAAGAAGGTCAGCCTCACTCATGGCGTATGATTTCTTGTTTAGATCAGTTAGATCAAGTACATAAGGAAACTTCAAAAAGACAAATCTGGCCAAATCTGACCCTGATACAAAGGAACCCTTGAATAAAGCCTTTTCTAAATATTTTCTTCTTGTGTGGCAAACACTGTTGGTTGACTCTCCAGCAGACATGCTCTCTCTATTTTGATAAAAAATCAGGGAGCTATGTGCTTCAGGGGACCTGGGTCCTCTATATCCTCAGGGATATAAGTCTGGATGAATCCAGGCAATGTTTTTCCATCCCCTTTGGCAGTGATTGGTTTGGGGTTTAGCACAATTTGTAAATCTGGCCGCCAATAAAACATAAGGGTAAGTCAGCTGTGGGATGCATGAAAACAGTTTTTCTTTGAAAAGGGAAGCAAAGGGAAGAACATGTCTTCTCTTCCCCATCACCTTTGGACATTGCTGGGTGAAGACACGATGTTCAGAATTACTGTAGCCATCTTGTAACCCACAGGCTGAGGACCATAGGCAGAGTGGAAAATTGGTAAAAACAAAAAACAAAAACAAAAAACCCAGCAACAAAACAACTCGCAAGCCATCTACCTGGGAATTTAGCATGTAAGGTAATGCAATTTCTATATTGTTGAACCCACTTTAGTTGTTTTTTCCCTGCCCCACCCCCTTCATTCTGGAAGCATCCCAATATACCCTGTATAGGCAACAGCTTGTAGGAAAAGCTTCTAGCCTACTTTTATCATTGTACAATAGAAGATTTTTAAAAAACTAAAATGCTGATATTGTCCTAATGAAATGGGGAAATCTATTTATTAATCCATCCCTTCAGAGATACCACTTTTGAATCTGAGGTGACTACATCTCTGGGTGCAGTTTTTTTTTTAATTGGGATACAATTGCTTTTCAATGTTGTGTTAGTTTCTGCTGTACAATGAAGTGAACCAGCTATATGTATACCTATATCCCCTCCCTCTTGGACCTCCCTCACACACCAGTATCCCACCCATCTAGGTCATCAAAGAGCACCAAGCTGAGCTCCCTGTGCTATACAGCAGGTTCCCACTGGCTAGCTATTTTACACATGGTAGAGCATTTATGTCAAACCTAATCTCCAATTCTTCCCACCCTCCCCTTCCCCACCCTGTGTCCACATGTCCGTTCTCTATGTCTATGTCTCTATTCCTGCCCTACAAATAGTTTCATCTGTACCGTTTTTCTAGATTCCACATATATATGGTAATGTATGATATTTGTTTTTCTCTTACTTCACTCTGTATGACAGACTCTAGGTTCATCCACATCTCTACAAATGACCCAATTTTGTTCCTTTTTATGGCTGAGTAATATTCCACTGTATATATGTACCACATCTTCTTTATCCATTCATCTATTGTTGGACACTTAGGTTGTTTCCATGTCGTGGCCATTGTAAATAGAGCTGCAATGAACATTGGGGTGCATGTGTCTTTTTGAATTATGGTTTTCTCAGGGTATATGCCCAGTAGTGGGATTGCTGGGTCATATGGTATTTCTATTTTTTGTTTTTTAAGGAACCTCCATACAGTTCTCCATAGTGGCTGTATCAATTTACATTCCCACGAACAGTGCAAGAGAGTTCCCTTTTCTCCACACGCTCTCCAGCATTTGTTGTTTGTAGATTTTCTGATGATGCCCGTTCTAACTGGTGTGAGGTGATACCTCACTGTAGTTTTGATTTGCATTCCTCTAATAATTAGTGATGTTGAGCATCTTTTCATGTTTCTCTTGGCCACCTGTATGTCTTCTTTGGAGAAATGTCTATTTAGTTCTTCTGCCCATTTTTTAATTGGGTTGTTTGTTTTTTTGATATTGAGCTCCATGGGCTGTTTGTATATTTTGGAGATTAATCTTTCGTCCTTTTCTTCATATACAAATATTTTCTCCCATTCTGAGGATTGTCTTTTTGTCTTGTTAATGATTTCCTTTGCTGTGCAGAAGCTTTTAAGTTTCAATAGGTCCCATTTGTTTAGTTTTGTTTTTATTTTCATTACTCTAAGAGGTGGGTCAAAAAAGATCTTGCTGTGGTTTATGTCAAAGAGTGTTTTTCCTATGTTTTCCTCAAAGAGTTTTATACTGTCCAGTCATATTTTTAGATCTTAAAACCATTTCAAACTTATTTTTGTGTGTGGTGTTAGGTAGTGTTCTAATTTCATTCATTTACATGTAGCTGTCCAGTTTTCCCAGCACCACTTATTGAAGAGGCTGCCTTTGCTCCATTGTATTTTCTTGCCTCCTTTGTCATAAATTAGGTGACCATATGTGTGTGGGTTTATCTCTGGGCTTTTTATCCTGTACCATTGATCTATATTTCTGTTTTTGTGCCAGTGCCATACCATCTTGATTACTGTAGCTTTGTAGTATAGTCTGAAGTCCAGGAGCCTGAGTCCTCAAGCTCTGTTTTTCTTCTCAAGATTGCTTTAGTTATTCAGTATCTTTTGTGTTTCCATACAAATTGTAAAATATTTATTCTAATCCTGTGAAGAATGCCCTTGGTAGCTTGATAGGGATTGCATTGAATCCGTAGATTGCTTTGGGAAGTATAGTCATTTTCACAATATTGATTCTTCCAATCCAAGAACATGGTATATTTCTACATCTGTTTATGTCATCTTTGATTTCTTTCATCAGTGTTTTATAGTTTTCTGAGTACAATTCTTTTGCCTCCTTAAGTAGGTTTATTCCTGGGTACTTTATTCTTTTCGTTGCAGTGGTAAATGGGATTGTTTCCTTAATTTCTCTTTCTGATTTTCTGTGTTAGTGTATAGGAATGCAAGAGATTTCTGTGCATTAATTTTATATCCTGCTACTTTACCAAATTCATTGATTAGCTCTAGTAGTTTTCTGGTGGCATCTTTAGGATTTTCTGTGTATAGTATCATGTCATCTGCAAACAGTGACAGTTTTACTTCTTCTTTTCCACTTTGTATTCCTTTTATTTCTTTTTCTTCTCTGATTGCTGTGGCTAGGACTTCTGAAACTATGTTGAATAAGAGTGGCAAGAGTGGACATCCTTGTTTCTTCCTGATCTTAGTGGAAATGCTCTCAGATTTTTACCATTGAGTATGGTGTTTGCTGTGGGTTTGTCTTATATGGCCTTTATTATGTTTAGGTAGTTTCCCTTTGTGCCCATTTTCTGGAGAGTTTTTTTTTAATCATAAATGGGTATTGTATTTTGTCAAAAGCTTTTTCTGCCTCTGTTGAGATGATCACATGGTTCTTATTCCTTAGTTTGTTAATATGGTGTATCACATTAACTGATTTGCATATACTGACGAGTCCTTGCATTCCTGGGATAAATCCCACTTGACCATGGTGTATGATCTTTTTAATGTGCTATTGGATTCTGTTTGCTATTGTTTTGTTGAGGATTTTTGCATCTATATTCATTAGTGATATTGGTCTGTAGTTTTCTTTTTTTGTGATATCTTTGTCTGGTTTTGGTATCAGGGTGATGGTGGCCTCGTAGAATGAATTTGGGAGTGTTCCATCCTCTGCAATTTTTGGGAAGAGTTTGAGAAGGATAGGCGTTAGTTCTTCTTGAAATGTTTGATAGAATTCGCCTGTGAAGCCATCTGGTCCTGGACTTTTGTTTGTTGGAAGATTTTTCATTACAGTTTCAATTTCACTACTTGTGATAGGCCTGTTTATATTTTCTAATTCTTCCTGGTTCAGTCTTGGAAAACTGTACCTTTCCAAGAATTTGTCCATTTCTTTATGCTTGTCCATTTTATTGGCATATAGTTGTTTATAGTAGTCTCTTATAATCCTTTGTATTTCTGTGGTATCAGTTGTTATTTCTCTTTTTTCATTTCTAATTTTATTGATTTGCATCCTCTCCCTTTGTTTCTTAATGAGTCTGCCTAAAGGTTTATCAATTTTATCTTCTTAAAGAACCAACTTTTAGTTGTATTGATCTTTGCTATTGTTTCTTCATTTCTATTTCATTTATTTCTGCTCGGATCTTTATGATTTCTTTTCTTCTACTGACTTTGGTTTTCTTTGTTCTTCTTTCTCTAGTTGCTTTAGGTGTAAGGTTTGATTATTTATTTGAGATTTTTCTTGTTTCTTGAGATGAGATTGAATTGCTATAAACTTCCTTCTTAGAACTGCTTTTGCTGCGTCCCATAGGTTTTGGGTTGTCGAGTTTTGGTTATCATTTGTCTCTAGGTATGTTTTTTATTTCTTCTTTGATTTCTTCAGTGATCTCTTAGCTATTTAGTAGCGCACTGTTTAGCTTCCATGTGTTTGTGTTTTTTTACAGTTTTTTCCTGTAATTGATTTCTAATCTCACAACGTTGTGGTCAGAAAAGATGCTTGATATGATTTCAATTTTCTTAAATTTTCCAAGGCTTGATTTTTGACCCAAGATGTGATCTATCCTGGAGAATGTTCTGTGTGTACTTGAGAAGAAAGTGTATTCTGCAACTTCTGGGTGGAATGTCCTATAAATATCAATTAAATCTATCTGGTCTATTGTGTCACTTAAAGCTTGTGTTTCCTTATTTATTTTCTGTTTGGATGATTTGTCCATTGGTGTAAGTGGGGTGTTAAAGTCCCCTACTATGTTTGTGTTACTGTCAATTTCCTCTTTTATAGCTGTTAGCATTTGCCTTATGTTGGGTGCATAAATATTTATAATTGTTATATCTTCTTCTTGGGTTGATCCCTTGATCATTACATAGTGTCCTTCCTTATCTCTCTTAACAGTCTTTATTTTAAAGTCTATTTTATCTGAAATGAGTATTGCTACTCCAGCTTTCTTTTGACTTCCATTTGCATGGAATATCTTTTTCCAACCCTTCACTTTCAGTCTGTATGTGTCCCTAAGTCTGAAGTGGGTCTCTTGTAGACAGCATATATATGGGTCTTGTTCTTGTATCCATTCAGCCAGTCTTTGTCTTTTGGTTGGAGCATTTAATCCATTTACATTCAAGGTTATTATCAATATCCATGTTCCTATTACCATTTTCTTAATTGTCTTGAGTTTATTTTTGTAGGTGTTTGTCTTCTCTTTTGTTTTCCCCCTAGAGAAGTTCCTTTAGCATTTGTTGTAAAGCTAGTTTGGTGGTGCTGAATTCTCTTAGCTTTTGCTTATCTGTAAAGCTTTTAATTTCTCCGTTAAATCTGAATGAGATCCTTGCTGGATACAGTAATCTTGGTTGTAGGTTTTTCTCTTTCATCACTTTAACTATATCCTGTCACTCTCTTCTGGCCTGTAGAATTTCTGCTGAAAAATCAGCTGGTAACCTTATGGGGTTTCCTTTGTATGTTATTTTAAAATTTTCCCTTTCTGCTTTCAATATTTTTTCTTTGAATTTAATTTTTGTTAGTTTGATTAATATGTGTCTTGGTGTGTTTCTCCTAGGTTTTATCCTGTTTGGGACTCTCTGTGCTTCCTGGACTTGGGTGACTATTTCCTTTCCCATGTTAGGGAAGTTTTCCACTATAATTTCTTCACATATTTTCTCAGACCCTTTCTTTTTCTCTTCTTCTTCTGGGACCCCTATAATTCAAATGTTGGTGCATTTAGTGTTTCCCAGAGGTCTCTGAGTTTGTCTTCTTTTCATTCTTTTTTCTTTATGCTGCTCCTCTGTAGTTATTTCCACCATGCTGTCTTCAAGCTCACTTATTCATTCTTCTGCCTCAGTTATTCTGTTTTTGTTTCCTTCTATTGTATTTTTCATTTCAGTTATTGTGTTGCTCATCTCTGTTTGTTCTTTAGTTCTTCTAGATCTTTGTTAAACGTTTCTTGTATTTTCACAATCCATGCCTCCATTCTATTTCTGAGTTTCTGTGTCTTTACTATCATTACTCTGAATTCTTTTACAGGTAGGTTGCCTATTTCCTCTTCATTTATTTGGCCTTGTAGGTTTCATCTTGCTCTTTCATCTGGACATATTTTTTTGTCATCTCTTTTTTTTTTTTTTGATGGGTGGGATTTTGTTCCTGTCTTACTGGTTGTTTTGGCCTGAGGCTTCCAGCACTGGAGTTTGTAGGCTGTTGAGTAGAGCTGGGTCTTGGTGCCAATGTGAGGACCTCTGGGAGACCTCATTCCAATGAATATTCCCTGGGATCTGAGGTTCTCTGTTAGTTCAGTGGCTCAGACTCAGAGCTCTCACAGTAGGAGCTCAGGCCTGACCGACAGCTTGTGAACCAAGATCCCTCAAGCCATGTGGGGCAGCAGAAAAAAGAAAAGGAAAGAAAAGAAAAAAAGGAGCAGAACAATAACAAAGAGTAAAAAATAAAATAAGATAGAAAACGAACAGGTATATTAGAAAAAATTAAAAAATAAAAATATAGATGAAACAACAACCAGAAGGTAAAAGAGAATCACAATGACAAAAGAAAGCAGAAAAAAAAAAAGCCAGAAAGGGCCTTGGCTATGGGGAGCAGGGTTTAGGCAGCGGCAGGGTTTAGGCAGTGAGTGGGGCCTATGCTTAGGATTCACAGGGCAGAAAAAGGTCCTGGGGGGATGGGGGTGAGGCTTAGACTCAACACAGCAGGAGGGACCCAGGAGTGCCTCTGGCCTTGGAGGGCAGAGGACGAGGTCCAGGACCATAGGAGGCTCCCTGGGCCAGAGGGGGGTTGGGAAACACTAGGAGCATTCCCTCAATCCTCCAATTCTGGTGTCTCCCTCCCTGCTGGCCTATCTTCTTCTCCCCCCAACATGACCCTAGGACCCACGTGGCCAGAAGGGTCCCTGGAAGGCAGGGGACCAGACCTGAAAGCCCAACAGACTTCCCAGGCCCAAGTGGGCAGGGGAAATTCCTGCCGCACCTCCCTG
The DNA here is from genome assembly GCF_964341445.2 of Mesoplodon mirus. NCBI lineage: Eukaryota > Metazoa > Chordata > Mammalia > Artiodactyla > Ziphiidae > Mesoplodon > Mesoplodon mirus. The sequence goes on along the minus strand of NC_138977.1, from coordinate 10,424,109 downwards.
ATCCTCCAGTCCTGGAGGGTCCCCCCCCACCATCAGCCTCTCCTCCTCTTCCCCCCTCCACCCTCTCTCCCATGCCCCTAGGACCCATGCAGAACCAAGGACCCGGCCCGGGAAACCCGGGCTTCCTGGGGCCCGATTGGGCAGGGGAAATGCTAGGCATGCTCCCCCTGATCCTCTGAGCCCCCGAGGATCTGAGGTTCCTCCAGGCGTGAGAACCCCTCCCCTCTCCCAGCCACCCCTCAGGGGCACTGGTCCTGTCTAGTCTCCACTTCTCCTCCTCCTTCACTCACCCCAACATCCTATCTGGTTGTTCAGGGGTTTCTTCCATCTACTTGGGTGTTGAGGTCCCCCACCAGCATCTGGCAGGTGCCCTTGTTGTGGGGAGACTTGAATTCTGTGTGCTCCCACACTGCCATCTTGACTCCCTAGGTGCAGTTTTTATGACCACATCTTGATTTAGAAGAACGGTCATCAAGAAAGACTGAATCTTTTTAACTGTTAGTAAATAGATGGTTTTAGTTGTGTCCAGATAGGAAATTAGATTTTGACGTCATTGATCACAGTTTCTAAATATATTCTACTCAGTGGTATATGTATCCTTTCATCCACAGATACTTTTGAAAAATACAATGGGCATATCACAATAAATGCCAAGTGATTGAGTGAGATTAATTTTAAGTCAGAAGTGAAATTCCCAAAAGGGCAGAGCAAATCTTAAAACCCATGAAGTTCACTTCCTTGTCCTACCCCACTGCCTCTCGCACTTCCCCACCCATGTTGACATATTCTGCATTTCCCCCATCCTGCATGCTGTTGGCCATGTGTGTTACCACACTTGGGAGAAGTTACAATAGTTTATTCTAAATGTTTTGGATTTTACAGCCTAAATTGAGGCCTTTAGTGGCACTTGGAAATTATTTTTGTGGTTGACTTTTATAGATAACACATTTCCCACCCCTACCCCTTTCTGCTGGCTCCTTCAGAAATTTGGTTGACAGAAACCACACAGAATTCTGAAATCTGTAGGCCAGGTGCCCACATCACAGTAACAAGGATCACCATACGGGTGGCTTTTGGCAGGACATCAAAGTCTGTTCTTTCTCCTATTATCATTCCTAACAGGAAATTTGACTCCAGTGAATATATATTTTCAGTAGCTTTAACTCATAACCCATTAATTACTTTTGGTTTTATTTATTGTGCTTCTGGTATTTCTCTTAAATTTAAAACTCTCCAAGAGTCTTTTAATTTTAATATTCTACTATTATTTATGGGAAATTGTAGCAGGGATATCGGTAGTAGTAAGAAGGGAGAAATTGATGAAAGATTTTTGTCACTATCCTCTTCCTTGGATCATTGAACCCACCACTTCCTTTACATCAAACGTTGTCTTGATTTCAGCCCAGGGTATTTTCCTGCCTCTGTCTCAGCTCACCAATAAGCAGGCTACTTCCTTCATTTTCTCACTTTCTCATTATTCCACAAATATTTATTCATAAGGTCCTACTAACCAGACATTTACAAAGGCCCTGGGAGGATTCAGTGATGAACAAGGCAGACCCAATCTCTGTCATCATGGAGCTCACTGGGGACAGATCCAAAACAAGAAAAGAAACTACAGTAAGTCCCCTACATACATAACTTCAAGTTGCGAACTTTCAAAGATGCGAATGTGCATGCTTGCCTGTCCAATCACATGTTAGTTCATGCGTCTGGCATACATTGTCATGTGCGTGCATCCTCCACAAGTGGTTGTGTTTTTGTGTACTTTACTATACGGGACTGTATAGATTACAGTGGTACAGTATCTTTATTTCAAACCCGGAATGTCTGGAAGCAAGTGTAAAAGCAGTGGTGATGTAGCTGGTACTGCTGTACTTTTCAAGGTACTGTATTGTAAGATTAAAAATGTTTTCTTTATATTTTGTGTTTGTTTTTTATGTATTATTTGTGAGAAAAGTATTATAAACCTATTACAGTGCAGTACTATATAACCGATTGTGTTAGTTGGGTACCTAGGCTAACTTGGTTAGACTTACGAACAAATTGGACTTATGAACATGCTCTCAGAATGGAACTCGTTCATATGTAGGGGACTTACTGTACTACAAGTCATGGTAAGTGTCATAAAGGAAATCAGCTGAGGAGCAGAGAGGAAAATTGGCTGGTTTTTCCTTCGGAAAGGTTGTTTGGGGAAGGAGTCATTGAGGAGGTGAGCTGTGAAGGGATGAGGAACCAGCCATAGGAACACTGTAGTTAAGACTGTCCCTAAAAATCCTGACTCTGTTCTCTGGTTTTGCTGAAGTTCATATCAGTGTATATTATCTATACGGGCAGATTCTGTCTTACTGTCTGGAAGCTTTCAGCTGGAAGAGTCTTCATCATTCTCATGGTTCCCCTATGACAATCAACCAGAACCACAGGGAGAAAGAGTCTACCCTTGAAACTCTGGGACAAGTACAATTGGCCTCAGACCTAAAATTCCTTGAAGTGATTTCTCTATTGGAACAGGATCTCCAAGAAACTCCAAGACTGAAGGATCCTTCCTGCCACTCAGGAATATGGAAACAGAAATCTTCCAGGGCAACACACACCTGAGCATGTTTGTTGATCCTCACTGCCCCTTTTCCCTACTTCCTTCACTCTTCATTCTATCCATTCATACTGTAGAAGGAATTGCTTTCCTTAAAAGGAATTTTCTCAGTAAAACATCCGTGCAATCTGAACTGCATAATCTTACTATATTCTACTCTCTGCATCTAATTATACTGACTCAATACTTTTCACCTCCACGCCATATAAATACAGAGCATTTTTCTTAATCATCACTAATGGGTTGAATGATGAATCCCCAAATGATAGGTACATGTCCTAACTCACAAAACCACTAAATGTGACATTATTTGGGAAAGGAGTCTTTGCAGGTGTCATGCAGTTAAGGATCCAGGATGAAATCATGCTGGATTACGGTAGGCCCTAAATTCCACCCTAAAGACAAGTCCCTATAGGAGAAGAGAAGGGGGAATAATCACAGACACACAAGGAAGAAGCCACATAACAGACAGGGATTGGAGTGATGCTACCATAAACCAAGGAATGCCAGGTGCCTTTGGAAGCTGGAAGAGACAAGGGAAGATTCTCCCCTAGAGCCATTGGAGGGAGTATGGCCCTGCCAACACCTCAATTCATATTTCTGGCCTCCAGAACTGTGAGAGAATCAGTTTCTGTCGTTCAAAGTTTGTGGTCATTTGTTACAGGGGCTGTAGGAAACGAATACATCATCTGAAGACTAGCTGATTTTTAAAGGTTAAAAAATTATAGTTTGCCTTTATTTTAGTGTATTTTACTTTATTTTAATGAAGAAAGCAAGTGACAAGGGGTGAAATAGCTTAACACGAGTACATTGCACGTTGCACAAACTATCACCAGCAAGCTCCACCATGGCTCTACCTAAGACTGTGTTCTCAGAGCATAGATACATCTCAGACCTGCTCATTCCCTGTGCTCCACTCTGCAGAGGGCAGCATAATATAATGGAAGGACAGCTGAACTGGGAATCGGAAGCTGTGGTTATTGTTGTCTCTGATTGTAGACTCTGGGTCTTGAGTTTCTATCTTGCCTCTTTGAACTCCATGGTGGTACCATCTTGAAATGGTAAAAATGAAATAAAATAAGAGCTGTAAAAATGAGCTGCAGGTAATAATCCTCCATGAAAAAAAAAAAGCTCATATAATTAGAGAAGAAAGGAAAAGATAGAAGATTTGTAGGAATTCCTGTCCCGTAGACATCATTGCACCCAAATAAGGAATAAGAACCCTCATTCCAAATGGGGCTGAGTGCCCTCAGCATAGGCCCCAATTTCTAATGCTGCCAAGTCACACTGATGAGTTTCCAAGAGTCACAGGTCCGCCACGATTCCTTCTTTTTTTTTTTTTTTTTTTTTTTTTTTTTGCGGTACGCGGGTCTCTCAGTGTTGTGGCCTCTCCCGTTGCGGAGCACAGGCTCCGGACGCTCAGGCTCAGAGGCCATGGCTCACGGGCCCAGCCGCTCCGCAGCATGTGGGATCTTCCCGGACCGGGGCATGAACCCGTGTCCCCTGCATCGGCAGGCGGACTCTCAACCACTGTGCCACCCGGGAAGCTCTAGTCCTTCTTCCTCACAGCAAACTGATGTGAAAAGTATGTCATGCTGGGCACCTTTGGGGAGATTTAATATGCAGAGAGGTGATAGCCTCCTCGCAAGCAGCAAACTCAGAATTAAACACCATTCCTGGCCATCAGCTCCATAAACTGGTATTTTCTGGGAGTCTTTGGAAGACCTCTGAACACCCTGGTACCACTCAGTCCTACCTTGTGGGCCAAGCCCGTGGATGTTTCAAAAGAAACCCAGAGCAGCTGAGGGGGCAGTTTTGAAGAAGGTCTCAGAGGCCCCCTACCAAAGCAAAACCAGCTGAGTAAACTTCATGAGCAGACCCACAGCTCAGTTAGTTAGCCCCACTAAGACATCAGCCCTGACAAGAGAGGGCCCCCGTTCCATCGCAGTGGGGTAAGCCCAGAGATTGTTCAACAGACTTAATGGAAGATGCTACAGTCTTCTTGTGCCTCCAGGCCCAGAAGAGACAGAAAAGGAGTTAGGAAGGAACACTAAAGAAAGGAGAACATAGGGGCTTCCCTGGTGGCACAGTGGTTGAGAGTCTGCCTGCCAATGCAGGGGACATTGGTTCATGCCCCAGTCCGGGAAGATCCCACATGCCACGGAGCAGCTGGGCCCGTGAGCCATGGCTGCTGAGCCTGCACATCCGGAGCCTGTGCTCCGCAACGGGAGAGGCCACAGCAGTGAGAGGCCCACGTACTGCAAAAGAAAAAAAAGTACATTGTAAAAGAAATAGGACAGAATAAAATCAAAATAGCATTATATGTCAGCAGTTTTGAGTAAAAACCAGAGAAAAAAGATCGAAGGAAAGATCCATCTCTATGAACGCTTGGTTTGTGGCTTTTTATCATTACACAGAAGCCTTGATGGCTTTTGCTCTTAATCTTAGCATCGATCATTTTAGCTATATTTTCATTTTTGCCTTTTGCACATTTGTAAAGCTCACCCACAGAGGCACATTGTCAAAGAGCCCTGAGATCATGAGGGAAGTGGTCAGTGTCCTTAGCAGTAGAACAAGCCAAGGAGGACTCCCTTTCCTATCCAGAGCACTGTGAGCTAATTGTGTTCCCTAAAGACCCTACAGTGAAAAAAAAGAGAGGGAAAGAAAAGAAAGGAAAGGAAAGGAAAGAAAGGAAAAAAGAAAAGAAAAGAAAAGAAAGAAACAATGAAGACAGAATCCGGGGTGGGGGGTGGACTAGATGAACATGAGCAAAGCAAACCTGCCACTCTGAGGCTTCTTCTAGAGAAACCCTCCTGCTTAAGGAGAAATTTCAAGGGCCCCAGGTGGGTACAGTCTAGCAACTCCCTCCCATCACCTGCTTCCCCCTTCTGTGGTCATTTTCACAAGTCAGCAGGGGATGGGGGGAGGGAAATCCAGCACATAGTCAAAATAACCAAGCGCTCTGTGCCAAAAGGAAATGCGGGCTAAGAACTATAATGAGAGGGTAAGCAAAGAGCTACTGCTTCCCAGCAGCAAGATGTGTCTGTGAACAGCAGCCCTGCTGGCCCCGGCACAGGCCAGAGCCTTAATCTGTAAATCACTGTGAAGCCCAAAACATCAAAAAATAAAAAAACTTAAAAAAAGTGACCACCCCTGGAGTAAAGGCATAAGGCCACAAAATAACCCCCTGCTCTAACCTCCTGTGCATAACCCATGTGAAAATGCAAAAGAGCCCCAGCGTCGGAGAGAGGGAAGGGTGGCTTGCCAGAAGCTAATTACATTTCATCAAGATGGCAAAAAATGATGAGCACGTGTCCCATAATCCCAAATGAGAAACACACACGTCTGCACACACGGACACACACACACACACCACTCCTAAGAAGGCTTGACTGTACATTCTCTCCTCTCCCTTTATAAGCCTACCCTAAAATTTCTGGCACAGGCCTGAAAGTCATTAGTAATTTAGCTGAAACATAAAATTTTACTGTGGCGCATTGGTAGCTATTATGAGGTATAAATCTGTGGGGCTCTGGCAGGTTGAATTCCCTCCTACTCTCCTTCCACATACTACAAAAAGCATTTAACTGTGCTGGGGGTAGGACACTTACATTTTGGAATTAAATTAGAGACATGAGAATACTAAAATACCCTTTCTTTTCTAGATCGACGCTAACCATTTTGAGCTGCTTTCTTGGGCCACGTCCCACTAGAGAAAATGTGATCTTCTTCAGGAAATTTGGGTTCAGCCAACTGCCTTGCAAAAGCTGCAGTGGACAAAATTATCAGGGCCACCAAAATTTGTGTTCGCTTGGTTCACATGTATCATATCTACCCAGGCTCAGCACGGTCAGAGGTCATTAGACAACACAAGTATCTTATTCATTAGTTCCAATAGTTTCACTATAAAACTAAGCAAAGAGGGCTTCCCTGGTGGCGCAGTGGTTGAGAGTCCGCCTGCCGATGCAGGGGACACGAGTTTGTGCCCCGGTCTGGGAAGATCCCACATGCCGCGGAGCGGCTGGGCCCGTGGGCCATGGCCACTGGGCCTGCGCGTCCGGAGCCTGTGCTCCGCGGCGGGAGAGGCCACAGCAGTGAGAGGCCCGCGTATCGCAAAAAAAAACAAAAAACCAAAAAAAAAAAAAAAAACTAAGCAAAGAGAAAGACTACGTCTAGGGTGGTTTTGTTTTGTTTTCAGGAGAATTTTCTTATATTCTTGCAGTTTGTTTCAAGATTTTCTTCAAAACCCTTCTTGGCATCTTTAGGTCTTGGGTGCAAACATACTATGTTTTTGAGCATTGTACCATTATCATGTGAGATTTGAACATATATTATTGGAATGACTTAGTTGAAGGCCTATGGGATTGGAACTGACACCTAAATTCTGTGCCCTTAGCCAGGGGGTAGCAAATATAAAAGCTTATTCCATCACCGGCTATTCTTGTGCCCATAGCAAATATTATTAATGGGTTACAGAAGTCATACAAGCTTCATGCAAATCTTGACCCAGTAGCCCTTTCTGAGTGACTCAAAACACAAGCTGAGCCTTCTTCTCAGCACCAGTCTGCAGGTAACCAAATGATGGATTTCTCAAAGCTAACACATGACACAACAAAACTCACTGGCTTTCTCGGGCCTAAAATGTGAGCACTATGAGAGCAGAAACCACAATTATTCATTTTGTGTCTCTGGCACCGATCTTGGTATCTGGCGCTTAGCTGGCCTCAGAAAACTTTTATTGAATGCTACTGAACTTCTGATCCTGCCATTAATCCTAAGAGTTTCCTAAACTACATAACTTCTTTCCCTTATTTTATTTTCCTAGAAGATTTTATTATATCAAGTACCATTACTTTATTATAGTTAGCAAAAGAAATTAAATATTAAGTGAAATGTCACCAACACCATTAAATGTTTTTTAGAAATAATAATATGTTCAGTACAACTTAAAGCAAAATAAGTAGGCATGTTCTCTACTCCCTTGTTGCTTAGAGTCTGGAATGGAGTAGCCTAAAATGCAAATGAATATGGTTTATGGGGTTTCCTGTAGTTATGGTCCCTTCCAGAGGGAAGGCCCAGTCATCTTTATCAATTTTATCTAATTCCAAGGTATCATGGCAATTTTTCTTATCTGTTTAAGGGAGTGGAATACTTTTACACTGCGTTAAGAATGTTATTGGGGATGTTGGTCAGTATACATCTTTGCTAGTGAGAATACTTTCAGTAAAAAGTAGAGAAAACTAGTCTCAATGTGTTTAAACTACAAGGGAGGATTTACAGACTCATGTAATTAAAAATACCAGAGGGAGGGTAAGCTACAGGCAAACCCTGATTGAGCTACTCAATTATGTATTCAAGATCTTTTTCCTTTCTGTTTTTCTGCATAGGATTCATCTTAAGACTGGCTTACCTCATGGTCCCAAAATAGCTGCAACGGCACTGAGAATAACACACTCCCTTGTTAATTTCTTCAATAACAGCATCAATGTCCCAACATTTTTAGGAGAACAAAGGACATTTCGTCTGTTTGCATGGCTTAAGTTAGAAGGCTTAACATATATGCCCAAACCTTAACTAATTATTATAACCTATGAATAGAATACACTGATTAGATTGGCCTAAGTCATGTGCTCCACCTTCGACCCAGAGGTATAATCATTTTTCTCAGAATCACATAGATATTGGATGCTGTTATGGAAAAAGATGAAGAGAATGATGTAAAAACAGTCAGCCAACAAATATCTACCATAACAACAACTCTTTCTGATGAACCGAGGCAGAAACTCCAGTGTGATCTAATAGCCAAGAATAGCTGTCAATACCCTGAGCATGTGCTACGTGTTATCCTACAGATAAAATGCAGGCCTCTGTTCAAAGGAGGCAGAGGGTCCATCCTTGCTCTCAGTGAGTCATGTGAGGGCAGCAGGTGGACCAGTGGGCAAAGGACATTTGGGAACATTAGGAACATTTAAAGGGGGGATTGTTACCAAATTAACTATACTAACAGCTCTAGGCAAAACACCTGTAAAGAGTATTCTGAGATAGTCATAAGGTACTTCAGTGTCAACAGTATGAAGTTTCTATATAAAATGGACTCTACTTGTTCCATAGTGACTTAAATGACAAATGTGCTGTCATTCTAAAATGTAATGCCTTCCTCAGAGTTCCAGTATCAACCCTTAAAGCAGTCTTCTTAAGGCAGTTGATAATGTTTTTGAGAGAATAGGGGAGAAAAAAATACAGAAGACAAGCATCAATTATATTTTTCAAGAAAGAGAATTAAGTCTATTTGAAGTTAGAGAAATGACCCCAAAAAATAAAATTAAAGTTCTTTAAGGTGAAAAGAGAAAGATATAGAGTAAAAATGACAACCAAGCTGAAACAACATGTCTTGGAAAATAAAGGCTTATGATCAAAAGTTAATTGTGTATTGCAGAGAAATAAATCGAATTGTAGACTATCAGAGAGAACAAGGAGAAAAGGTCATTACAGAAGTAAAAGGAGGTTTTTAAACATTAGTGGTCTAATAAAGCCATTTAGATTCTCTTTAATGCATAAAATTTCTCTCTCTGTCGACTGAAATGAACCTGACTTATTTCACTGTCTGACTAGCCTCTTCCTGTTATCTTAGATTTGTTGTCTTTTGGGCCTGGACGGTTGAATGCTCAACCTTATTCCTGAAGAATTGGCATGTCTGCTTTGCAGAGTGCACAGCAACAACTTAACTGGGGGGCAGCAAGAGGCGGGAGGGCCTACTGCAAGCTAAAACCTAAAATAAACAGAACAGAGGCACTAGTGGATACTTAAAAAAGGAATTTATGGCCCATTTCCTCATTTCCCCTAGGATTTTGCTTGTGAAAATAAATTTGATATTTTCAGCATTAAAAAAAATATATTTTTCAAAAAGAAAACAGGCCAAAGTTTCACATGTCTAATCTACCATTCCAGCAAGACACCCAAAGTGTAATAGCATCAGTGGGACCCTCCAGAGGGGCACTGGCTCTGAAATCACCGTCTGTAGAGCCACCCACCCCTGAATATACGGTGAAGGTGACCTGGACAAGGCCAGGCCTGCTTGCTGGTGTCAAATGACTTATTCCAGCACACCTTATCCATGGCGAAGTGGAGAGCTGCCGAGAGGGCAATTTACATTAGGCTAATAGTTTTCCCCTCATTGTGAGAAGTTTATTTCTCCACAACATGTTTTTCCTCCTAGGGAATACAAATGGTGACTCCCAACAAGATAAATCATGGTGTCACAAACTATATCCTATTTATTTAATGGCTTTCTAGCCTAGCAATGTTGCAGACTTTGAAATTCTGTATAAGTCATAGTATTTCTAACATGCCTTAAAAGCCCACTCAACTCTCTCCAGCTGTTGAGGACAGGAAGTAAAGAAAATAAGACTTTTTCCTGCTAATCCTCCTAAGAGGAGTTGAGAAGGCCAGCAGAGCCATTTTGGAATTTTGCTGGGAAGCAAGGATTAGCATCTCTAAGAGACGCTGCCAGATTGTTTGATTACTGTTGCCGGGTTATTTTAGATGGGATCCAAATAACACGAGCTTGAGGTTAGACGGTGCACCTCAAAACTTGTGTCTGAGAAGCTATCCAAAGCTGGTTGACCATCCACTTCTCTAATATCCATTCCTAAAGCCATTGCACAAGGAATTTGAGAATAAGAATGCCATTAACGCATTAAAGGTAGTTATTTCATTATTTCAGTCTTTCGACCTTTAAAACCAGATTCCCTAATTTTCTGGGACTCATTTACTACAACAGCAAAAAGATTGAACTAGAAAATGTGAAATCACTCAGAGGATGGAGCAGTTCTCCGTCGGGGAAGATACTTGTCAAAGTTACAAACTTTCTCGAGGACAATAAGCAAACTCCCTGAGGACAGAGAAATCCAGCTATTCAACTTCCTGTTTCCTGTGTCGACTAAATAAAAATGCACAATGTGAGAGTTGTGAGTTAACTTTTATTTGGGGCAAAAGGAGGACTATAGCCCTGGAGACAGCATCTCAGATAGCTCCGAGGTACTGGCCCCAAAGAGGTAGGAAGGAAGCTCAGTAGTACATATGATTTTAGTGAAGGAGGGACATGCATCCAGCACACATTTTGGCAGAGGTTTGCCGCTAGTCACAAGGAGAAGATGTCACCATTAATGATTTTAGTGCTTTTCTAGATAAGTGAAGATGCAAGAATTGGGTTCATAAAATCTTTTCTATCTGAAGGCCTCTTCTGCCAGTTTTTCCCAGAGCACTGAGTGCTTCACTCCTGATCTCCACCCTGAACTCCTTTCAGGGTGTGTTGAAGGTGAGCGACTGCAGTGACTAATGACTTCATCCTTGTAGAGGCAGATGGCAAGGGACAATTTTTAGTTGGCACCTGTATCTAATAGTATGTGACACATAGTAGATGTTCAAGAAATGCTGGATGAAAATATGAATGCATTCATAGCATTTCTTCCAAAAGGTCCCTCCTTTAAAACATTTCTTTTGTCTGTTGGAAGTGAAGTATGCATTGTGCATATTTCACCGTTAATCCATGTTAACAAAGTCAGGAGTTCTTCCGTACCTGCCATTCATTCACTTATTAATTAATTCAGTGGAAACTTATTAAACAATATTATACGCCATGGTCTAAATTAAGTACTATAAAATACTCTCCCATATTTAAAAATACCATATATAGTATACATTGATTTTACTTGCTTTGACTATTAATTCATCCCAGAAGTTTTAGTCTGTATAAAGTCAACAGAATCATTAAATGAATAATATTGGTCTTTAAAAGTTAAAGAAAAAAACAACAACCCTCTTTCTATATATACTGGCTCTCCACTCATTTGCTGCATTTTGTTTTCAAGTATTTTTTGAACCCATCCGTATCAACAAGCGCTATAATTCATCTACTTTTATTAAGAGTCCCTGAAACTTTCCTACTGAAGAATGGAAACTATTAGAAAATCTTCTTAACTTACAGTTTAACCCAATCCTTGAAGTGGATTTTTAAAAAATTTACTTTAGGTTTAATTCATAATGCTTTCGAGAACCACCATTCTTATCAACAACACTGGGATTGCAAATTGGATTTGCATAATATAACAGTGCTGTAAAAATACAACAGTGCATTTAAAACACAAAAGATTCACACTCCTACCTCAGATCTCTAAACAGCCCTCCTATTTTACTCCATCATAATTGACCCTTTAGAAGCAAAAGTTTGCTTCCTTGCAGTTTTCTCCCATTCCCCTTTCACTTTGCATTTTTCTATATAAGCCTGAGGGATTCAGGAAAAAAAATTATGGGTATTAATTGATGGAGTTTATGAACAGAGAGCCCACTAAAGATTTCAAACCTGTGTTAATATGTCTCTTTCTCTACTTTTTTTTTTTTTCCTTAAAGGACTTAGATAATTGCATCAGCTCTTCCTCTTGCTTGTGTTGATAGCTTAAAAGTGCGATGTGCTCATCCCAGGCTGCAATTATCTGGAACTTTCTCGAACCATCTTGTTACAGTAAAAATGGGTGGTCTTCCCTTTGGATCAGAACTCTGGTAGTTAATCCACCACCCGAACCATCCAGTGCAGCCGTAGCAGTTGCTTCACAAGCTTTCCAAGAAATCTAACAAACCGAACAGAGCTCATGCCCAATTAGTTCCTACTCTCTCTTCATCAGCAATATTCCAGAAGATATTTTCCACTATGAAATAGGTATTTTGGAAAATTCTTCCAGCTTGTTTGCACAGGATTGACATTTACATAATCATGAACAACACTTTATGTGGTACTTAGGACTTCTTTCGAGAACTTTTATCCAAGGGCTGACCTGGCTTAACCCTACTTAACTTGTAAAAAATGAAGAATGTAGATGGCCACGGGCCACTGATGGATTAGACTTTGCCTTGGTTGTGTTTTCTTAGAGCCTTTGAACTGTGGCTTGAGTACAGTCTTCCTTAATATTCCCTCTTATGGATCTTATTTTGTTACAGTAGCTGATCTTCTGGGGTTAGGAGAATGGAGAATGTGTTGGGTTTATTTTGCTTATAAATGGTATACTTTTGCAAGGAGGAGAGGAGTTTCCTTCCTAATGTTCTGGGGACCTACTCGTCTGCAACTATATAAAGTATCTGGAGCCCTATTTTTAATTTTAAAACCCAGTGCTGCTGAAGGGTGGAGAAATAGGTCTTCTCATACATTGCTTCCTGGTGGGAACTATAAAAGGATACATGCTCTTTGACCTAGCAGTTCCAATTCTAGAAATTAATCCTAAGGAAATAATAAGGATGTGGGCAAAAATTTAATAACTAGCATAGTCACTGCAGCACTGTTTATGGTATAGCAAACCTGAAAACACACGAGGGTAAAACAAAATATATCTGTATGCCTACAGAATGAAAAAGCAGGCGCCATGGAACTGCATATATTGTAAAGCTGTCTATAATATTGACTTTGACAGACTATCCTAACGTGTTGGTGAATTAAAAAAAAAAAAGTCCCATTCTATACCAAATGATCTCATTTTTGTAAAAAAAAATTTTTTTTTAAGTAGGCAGTTTTAAAGTAAAACCTGCCTAAATGGGTACATTGCACAATCAAAGCAGGAAGATGCTTCCTAAAATATGAACATTTATGTGGCAGGATTATGGATGATATTTATTTTCTTTCTTTGTTTTCTTACTTATATTTTCTAACTTTGTTTTTTTTACCATAACAACATATACTTGCGTAGTAATAAGAATTTTTTTTAACTTTGGGTTTTTTTAAGGGAGGGAGTTGCTTTATTTTGCTTCTCAGGTAAATGAAGTCAAATGAAGCTTGAAAGTCAGTGGACTGGTAGAGCTCGCCTGCATGTGTAGGAGAGACCGGTCATAGAAGGAATTTTGGACTTGGCTTCAGGCCTGAAATCCAGGTTCAGCTCTGCCCACCCAGTCTCAGTGAGAATCAGCAAATCCTTTTACTTTTCTGAGTCTCAGTTTCACCACCTTTAGCTGAGGACAGCACTGTTTCTCTATAGGATAACATAATCTCCCAGGATTATGGACATCAGGTAAGATAATACAAGTGAAAAGGCTTGGAAAAGTTAAGCCCGTCCAGTGAATAGAAGAACCAGGAATCAGCAGACAATACAAACAGCAAATCACAGGCTGGTCCAACTAGCTGAGGCACTTTCCTACTCATATCCATCTTGACCTGCTCCAGCCTCCTTACGGTCCTAACAAGGAATCCTGCCCACCAGTTTCAGCATGCAGCCTGCTTCTCCGCTTCTGTTCCTGAATTCAGCACTAGCAGATGTGTGCAGAGTTAAAAAGCCAGCTCTGTGTTTTCCTACATTCATTTCCAGTAACCCAGTTTGCCTGCTGCTAACTACACACCTGCAGGGTGTATTGCCTCAGACAATTCCACTGCACTTTGAAGCCCTTATTTGTTGATGTTAAATATGCCATGGTAGACACAGTGCGCTCTGTTTTTGTCTTTCCGCATGAATATCACAATAGCCACATGAGGGAGAGGTCTTACTTCACAACTCCACAATACTCTGAGTCGTCACTCTGGAAAATACCCCTTCCACAGCCTCAACTTGGTAGAGTTCCTTTACCTTTGGATTTCCCCCTGCTTATCTACCTCCTGTCCCCAGACTGATAAAAAATGAAAGTCTAAGACAGAGTTTGTTATGTCTGAAGATTTAATTGCCCAACCTGTAGGGGCCCACACTATTAGTTTTTGAGTCACATTTCTTGGCTTTCAAGCCTGCAGAAAAGCACTTGGACTTAATGTGAAGGAAACAAGTTTTCTCAGGTAGCCGGGAAGGAGGATGCTGTTGTCTGATGGCCCCCAAAGAGTCTTTTATTCCCACTAGAAAATGACAAACCAAGTTACCAAGTGGAATATCTGCCTTGTTGGAACCTTCCAGGCTCCCTGCCGTCTGAGCTAAGAATGATAAGGGCAATGTCTAATAATCCTTACTTTACATTGGCTATTTTCAAAAATATGAAAAGCACTTTTGTAAAGTGCTTGGGACCCATGCAGGGACAGCCCGGTCAATAAAACGGCTTTTTGCTCATGCCAAATGCCAGGCATTTATTTACCAGGTTAGGTAAGAATGTGGGATCTTGCGAGCAAGAAGAAGAAATGTGGTTTTAGGACAATAAATATACAGTGTGTGTCCTCAAGCCTCCTGCTGACCATCAGGAGGAGAGCTTAGCTGCCATCAATTCTGATAACCAGGGAGTGCTTTGTTCCTGGCCATGCCTCCCGGTGCCCCACTGCATAAGATTTTAAATCATTTCAGCTGTGGCAAATGACGGCCCAAGGAACAGCTTCAGCCCAGAAGAGACAAAGGGACAGTGTTGGAGAAAGAAAAGCAGTGGTATTCTTGCTGCATTTTAAAATTAATAGAGTCGGTTATAGTTTCTAAGTACACTTGGAATTCCAGCTGCCAGAGAATGGGCTTGAACACTGAAAGCCCTCTTTAATCCATCGTGGAGCCCAGACAGGTAGTGGCGTTCTCCAGCAAGCAGGGCTCACGTAGTGGCACTGTGAAGCCAGCAGAGAGAGCCTGCCAGGAAGCCTCGACACTGTCCTCAGGGGATGGCCTCCACGCAACGGGCAGGCTTTGATCTCTGCTGAGACTGCTCTGGGGATGCCAGCGGTGAGGTGGGTGTCCACGAGTTCATTTTACAGAGACCATCAAAGCTGCTTTCAGATGGTAAAGACGAACAACCTGGCCTCTATTTGAACAGCTAGCAGCTCTTCAGACTGTCTAATTCTCAGAGCTGATTAAACAGAAAGAGAGCTAAGAAACAGAGAGTAGGTTGAGTACTGGACAGAAGCAAAAGGGAGAATAAGGCAGCCGAACTGCGGGTGCTTCTGTGCCACTGGTCAGCATCATCTAAACGTCAGTTTTCCTACCTTGAAATAAACCATTGCTAAGTGTTACACCATTTCAGTACACAATTCGAGAGAACCATGGTTTGGCCAATGATGCATATTAAACTTTAAAAGAATCACCAAAATATCAAGCAGTGATTTGTCAGAACACTGCGAGAAAGGACAACCTTGGAGAAGAATTTAAAGAACATAACAGCGAAGAATCTACAAAAGAGTGGATATACGTGTATGTATAACTGATTCACGTTGCTGTACTCCTGAAACTAATACAACATTGTAAATCAACTAGACTCCAATGAAAATTAAAAAAAATAAAGAACATAACACAAGTAAATGAGTTTTGAAACCGAATTTAAATCCACTGGAAAGGAACTCAAGGAAAGCTAATTTAGCAAATCGCCATAGTCTTTATCATCTTGCTCTTCTTACTTAAGAAATCAAGGATGTGTTTTTGCAACATTATGTTTTATTAGTGACACAGAAAATTGGAAAATAACTGAAATCATTTGTCTATGTCCCTTCCACCCCCTCCTCACCCAAATTTTTTTCTATATGAAAATCATAATGTCTTTCATTGAGACATTAAAACAATCAAGACTAATGAGATGGGAATTGTTAAAAAGACTGATTCTATAGTGGGACAATAATTACCTTTGGAGAACATGAAATATTCTCTCTGGGTTGAGGGGTAATGTCTAAAGATTAAACATTGCTTAAGTGTCACTAGCCAGTAGTTAGTCTTTAAGTAGAAGATAAAATACATCATCAAACAATACAAAAGAATAAAATAAACTACACTGGCACTTAACATAAGAAGAAATATAATCAATAAACATAGAAAATGCTCACCAATGGCCAGGAGAACACAAATTAAAGCAATAAGATTGCATTTTTCTCCCAGTAAATTAACAAAAAATTCATAAGAGCCATGGCATCTAGTGTTGACAAGGATGCAAGAAACAGGCACTTAAATATTATTGGTGGGAGTGTGAATTAGAATCAACTTTTTGTGGAGGGGTGGGGAGGAAAAGGAAAAAAATTGTAGTGGCTATAAAACATTTTCAATGCACAAATCCTATAGAATATATAAGAGGCTCAGTAACCAAACTCAAATATTTTGCTGAATCACAGAAGCTCAATTCCAACCAAGTCAGGGTTCCCCTCTTTCCCCTCGAGCATTTCTAAGTCTTGACATCATGTCAAGATGTGAGGAAGGAGGCAGAGAGGGACACAATCCTTGAAGTCATCATTTCCACACCGCATCCTCCAAGGAAGTCATCATCTCCACACCACATCCTCCAAGGAAGTCATCATTTCCACACAGGCATCCTCCAAGGAAGTCATCGTTTCCACACCAGCATCCTCCAAGGAAGTCATCGTTTCCACACCAGCATCCTCCAAGGAAGTCATCGTTTCCACACTGCATCCTCCAAGAAAGTCATCGTTTTCACACCGGCATCCTCCAAGGAGGTCATCATTTCCACACCGGCATCCTCCAAGGAAGTCATCGTTTCCACACCGCATCCTCCAAGGAAGTCATCGTTTAAACACCGGCATCCTCCAAGGAAGTCATCGTTTCCACACCGGCATCCTCCAAGGAAGTCATCGTTTCCACACCGGCATCCTCCAAGGAAGTCATCGTTTCCACACCGCGTCCTCCAAGGAAGTCATCGTGTCCACACCGGCATCCTCCAAGGAAGTCATCGTTTCCACACCGGCATCCTCCAAGGAAGTCATCGTTTCCACACCGGCATCCTCCAAGGAAGTCATTGGCTCACTCAGTCCTCAACTGTTATCCCAGAAGGTCACTGATGAGATGTCCCTTGTTCCCGGTGGCAAGGTCCCTAGATGTCTGGCAACTTTCTCTGCTCCTTCCCTGCTATGCTTGAGGACCTGGCAATCATCCTGCCCCTCCCCTGCTCAGCTGGAGCCGTGGAATCATTTGCTTCGGTGCCACGCACAGCATTTTTTCTCTGGGTCCCTGCTGCCTCCACCCCCTGAGGCTGGCTTCCTCTCTGAGATTATAACCTGGGAAACTTAGGGTCTGGCCTGCCGCTGGGACCTACAAATGCCTCTACTGTCCTCACTTCCCCTCCATCCCCCACCTCCACCAGGCCAGAGAAATTTTCTCTAACCTAAAACAGAAGTTCTGCGGTCTTTTATGCTGTCTCCCACACATTTTGTCTTGACAGTTTTCTTCATTCCCCTAAGGATTTGGGGAAAGCCCTTGAAAACTTTTGTCCCCCTCTGATTTCAGAATTGGAACATCCCTCCTCACTGACAATGAACATCGAAGACCCTAGCTTCTTGAATATGGCAGAAGCAGGAGGAAGAGAGAGAAAACATTGCTAATATTTCCAAAACGTAGAATTTATGAGCT
Organism: Mesoplodon mirus; assembly: GCF_964341445.2. NCBI lineage: Eukaryota > Metazoa > Chordata > Mammalia > Artiodactyla > Ziphiidae > Mesoplodon > Mesoplodon mirus. The sequence goes on along the minus strand of NC_138977.1, from coordinate 10,406,244 downwards.
AACAATCTGCTACTCTCTTATAGAAATAAAATCCTACAAATATGTAAAAAGATATAGAGAGGATTACCATAACATTGATTGTAATAGAGAAAAGTTAGAGATAATTTAAATTTCCACCAAGATACCAGATGGTTAAATAAATCATAGGAAAGTGATAAAATGGGGGAAAAAATCCGATAATACTGATAACATTCTAGGTAAACATTAAAAAGAATATGTACATCTTTACATGCTGACTTGGGAAGATCCTATGAATATTGTGAAGTGTAAAGGGCAAAATTCGGAATGATATGTGAGATATCTCATTTGTTTAAAAAAAGCCCCCTATTTCTGTCTATGTGTACATGTGTTAATATGAGCACATAAAGAGATTGCTAATGCTAGTGGTAATAATTTCTATGTAGTGAAATTAGCATGAGGAAAGACTTTTCCTTTTTTTCGCTTTACAATGTTTTTTAAACATTTTATTTGATTTAACAGGCACCTACTACCTTTAAAGATTTTTTATTTAAGTAAAAAAAATGCATGTTAATTTAGCTCTAGATGGGACTTCATACATTCTCAAAGCATATATAATTTCTTGAAGAATCAGGAACTAAGACATAAAATGAAGACCTTTCATTCATTGACGGTTATGATTCAGTAGCAAAGATGGATCACTTAAGTTCCACGATGATTATAAGAATCATTTTGCAAAACCCTGACTGGAAAGTAGATTCCTGCTGTGAACTGTAAGAGACCTAAATTTCAACATAATTGTAGAAATTTAAATACCTTATCATACCCTGCCAAGCTCTGTGAGTCAAATAAATGTAGGATATCTTATTTTAAACAAATGATGACAGTTGACAACAAAGTATAAACATGATCCAAACTAATATATGTGCTAATTGTTCTTTGTTTTAATCCCCAGTGCACATTCTCCATTAACTGTGAGATTAACTGCCTTGTCTGGAATCAAACCTAGGAATAGCTTCTTCCACCACTGATAGCACTTCAATATCGAAGGAGTCTGATGGGTCTGAAATCCAGGCCCAAACTGTACACACTTGGCCCAACTAGAGGTGTCATAATGATGTAGCAGAGGATACAATTATTAGCTAGGCTGATATGCTTGGCACAGAATTATATTATGGCCACTTAATTAACAATGCTGATACCCTATCTCCCAAACAGGATCTAGTATCTTTTTTAAAAATTAATTTTTATTGGAGTATAGCTAATTTACAATGTTGTGTTAGTTTCTGTTGTACAGCAAAGTGAATCAGATATATCAATACATATATCCACTCTTTTTTAGATTCTATTCCCAATAGGTCATTACAGAGTACTGAGTAATCCCCTGTGCTATACAGTAAATTCTTATTAGTTATCTATTTTATATATAGCAGTTTGTATCTGCTAATCCCAAACTCCTAATTTATCCCTTCTCCCTGCTTCCCTCTTGGTAACCATAAGTTTGTTTTCTACATCTGTAACTCTATTTCTGTTTTGTAAAATAGGTTCATTTGTACCATTTTTTAGATTCTACATCTAAGTGATATCATATGATATTCGTCTTTCTCTGTCTGACTTTCTTCTCTAAGTATGACGCTCTCTAGGTCCATCCATGTTGCTGCAAATGGCATTATTTCATTCTTTTTTATGGCTGAGTAATATTTCATTGTATGTATGTACCACATCTTTATCCATTCATCTGTCGATGGACATTTAGGTGGCCTCCATGTCTTGGCTATTGTAAATAGTGCAGCAATGAACATTTAGGGTGCATATATCTTTTTTTCCCTTTTTTAAAAACTCTACTAAATATTTTATTGTTTGGATGTGTGAAATAAATTTAGGAGGCAAAAGAATAAATACTGGCTCTCAAATTTCTTTGCTAGTGATACACGGAATACAAAAGGAATAGTTTGACAAGTTATAATCAGTTCAGTTTGGGATACATTGTTTGAGTATGAGTCTGAAACTCCAAGAAGAGTCCTAGATATAGAATTGAGTTTTTTCATACAAAATTATCTAGCACAATATATTGATTAATCAATATAATGCCAATTTATAATAACACCAAGTTCTCATTATATGTGGGTCATTTCTTGAGCACTCTGAACTGTTACATTGACATACAGTACTTGCACACTCCCATGCCAACATTACACTAGTTTTATTTTAAAAGTCTTGTTATTGCATAAATAAGTCTCCACACCTTATCACTACCACATCTTCTTCTTCCTCTTCAAAATTGTCTTGGCTGTTTTGGTTCTTTTCTTTTCTTTTTTTTTATACAGCAGGTTATTAGTCATCAATTTTGTACACATCAGTGTATACATGTCAATCCCAATGGCCCAATTCATCACACCACCACCACTACCCCCCTGCAGCTTTCCCCCTTGGGTGTCCATATGTTTGTTCTCTACATCTGTGTCTCAATTTCTGCCCTGCAAACCAGTTCATCTGTACCATTTTTCTAGGTTCCACATACATGCACTAATGTACGATATTTGTTTTTCTATTTCTGACTTACTTCACTCTGTATGACAGTCTCTAGATCCATCCACATCTCAACAAATGATAGGGTGCATATATCTTTTTGAATTATGGTTTTTTCCAGATATATGCCCAGTAGTGGGATTGCTGGGTCATATGGTAGTTCTATTTTTAGTTTTTTAAGGAACCTCCATACAGTTCTCCATAGTGGCTGTATCAATTTACATTCCCACCGACAGTGTAGGAAGGTTCCCTTTTCTCCACACCTTCTCCAGCATTTATTGTTTGTAAATTTTTGATGATGATCATTCTGACCAGTGTGGGGTGATACCTCATTGTGGTTTTGATTTGCATTTCTCTAGTAATTAGTGATGTTGAGCATCTTTTCATGTTCCTCTTGGCCATCTGTATGTCTTCTTTGGAGAAATGTCTATTTAGATCCTCTGCCCATTTTTTGATTGGGTTGTTTGTTTTTTTGATATTGAGCTGCATGAGCTGTCTAGTATCTTTGTAGGTGATGCCAAAAGAAGAACCCAGCTGGCCCCCCAGGGGAGTATTTTGTAAAATATTATGTATTTTATACATAATATATGTATTATACATAATATATATACATATTATACATATTATACATAATATATGTATTATACATAATATATATACATATTATACATATTATACATAATATATGTATTATACATAATAATGTATTTTATACTCCCCAGGGGAGTATTATGTAAAAATAGTAACTCCCACTATTAAATAAGAAAATAACCACAACTTCAAAACATCTGCAAGGGAACTTTCTCTTCCCCATAAGCACCTACCCATGTAAAAAGTTTGGATCACCTCAATAGTATGAGAAGCCTTTTCAAACATTTCTAATAATTATTCATTCAATCAACATTTGTTGAATGAGCGCTATGTAACAGGAACAGCTAATATTTATTTAGTACTCACAATGTCCCAGGCACTGGTCTACTTTCATAAATTAACTCACTTAATCCTTATGACAAGCCTATGAGTTGGGTTCATTGTTTTTCAGATTTTACAGAACTGGGCCCTGGGTCACAGAAATGAAGTCACTCATTCAAGCTCACAGAGACTGTCACTAAAGAAGCTGAGATTTGAACCCAGATAGTCTGGCTGCAGAGCCCTGCTCTTCACTCCATAAACTAGGCTAAAAAAAATAAATAAAGGACACATTCTAATGGTGGAAACAGAAATGTAAAAAATAATTAAAATGCAGAGTAATGCTATGGGAGCATAAATGCAGAGATGAATAAAGAAAAACCACAAGTACCAGGGTTGAGTTCACAAATATTATGGAAATGTGTAAGGTGGGGGGACTGGATAAAATTTATTCCATTTTTTTGGAGCTCCATATTAGCATACATATGACTAAATGAAACACCTTCTTCATCCATCCAAATTAAAAGTATATAAATTAATGAGTTCTAATCTCTCAATTGTACTAAACTGGGTGTTTTAAAATTTACCTAATTTCAGGAGACTAATTACCATTTAATACTTTACCTCTATAAGAAACAGTTTACGACCCTTAGAGAAAATATTGCAGCATTTTATTTAATGGAATGAAGCTGTCCACTGAGAAAGCTTTTTACCTGTAACCCCTAAAATAAGTAGTCCTGGAAGAGTGACCAACTGACTTTTAAATCCCAGCCCTTCTCTTTTTAGAAATCCTGCCAATAAATGGAATCTCCATTTTCGCTTTCCTCTACTCTAGACACAAACATTCATTTTGCTAAGATGTTGGCATGTCATTGGCAAAATTCACTTGTTGTGCTATTTCTATTCATCATCCTTATACCAGACCTCATCCCAAAAGAGTGCTGCATAAGATGCCACATGTGTCCTCTAGCACTTCAGGAATTAAGAGGATATGGTTAATAAAAATGGAATCCCCATGACTTCAGACTAAGTTCCCCAGGAAAGACATCCATCCCGATGTGGTTATGAGTTCTTTCTCAAAGTCAGCTTTTGTTCTAAGCTCAATTAGGTGTATCAAGGTAAAACTCAGCTATACAACTCAGAACTTTTAAAAGTTCACTATATTAACTCTGTCTCCATCCATTCAAGCTGCTATTTAAAAAATGGCACAGGGCTTCCCTGGTGGCGCAGTGGCTGAGAGTCCCCCTGCCGATGCAGGGGACACAGGTTCATGCCCCAGTCCGGGAAGATCTCACATGCCGCAGAGCGGCTGGGCCCGTGAACCATGGTCACTGAGCCTGCACGTCCTGAGCCTGTGCTCTGCAATGGGAGAGGCCACACAGTGAGAGGCCTGCGTACCGCAAAATAGATAAATAAATAAATAAAAATAAAAAATGGCACAGATAGGTTGGCTTATAAATAACAGAAATTTATTTTTCACAGTTCTGGAGGCTGGGAAGTCCAAGATCAAGGTGCCAGTGAGAGATTCTATGTCTGTGGTGTGCCTACTTCCTGGTTCAGAGATGGCCATCTTCTTCCCATGTCCTCACGTGGAAGAAGGGGCAGGGGAGCTCTCTGTGGTCTCTTTTATAAGGACACTGACCCTTCCTGCAGACTCCATCCTCATGACCCAATCACCTCCTAAAGGCTTCACCTCCTACCACCATCATGTTGGGGGTTGGGATTTCAACATATCAATTTAAGGGAGAACAATAATATTCTGTCCATAGCAAACCCACTCCACAATATTTAATTATCGATATTGACTTTCCAAAGAAGTCAACCGTCACAGAGGCAGGTGAAAGGAAAAGCATTTCGATTTAAGTCAAAATGTGATGCATTGTTATAATGGGCCAGGCGATGGGAACACAAAGAGGCCTGCCATGAGCCCAGCCCACATTAGCCCAACACCAAAGTTTGAGGTAGGTCAGTAGTCCTGCTTCATGTTCATCACTTTGTAGAGTATATTTTTGAAGTCCTTTTTGAAGTCCTCCTTAATTCAAAAGTAAAATCTTTGTCAAATAAAGACATAAATAGCTTCCTCTCCAAGACTGAGGGCCAGATTCCTTCCCTCAGAATCCCCATGGAACTTTATCATACTACTAGATGAAACATATTTAGCCAATATCTGGGTTTCAGCCAAGGTGGAATAAGAAGAATCTATTTGATATGACATCAAATTAGTCACTTTTAAGGTAATAGCATAATCATCTGTCAGACAACATTACTTGTAGGGAACAACCATCTGCTGGAAAAAAAATAGAAAAAGAAAATCTAAAGGTCATCTCATTTCAACTGAAAAGCTGAATTGTAAAAATTATGGTTGGCAAAGTGATATCTCTTCAATCAAAATAAAACATAAAATGATCCTTACTAGGCCAACAGCAGCTGTCCAATCATAACAAACAAAATTCCTCAGTTGATGTCTTTTTATGGACCCATGTTTTCTTCACCTTTCATTTTTTCCTGCAAAAATTAAGTGGAAAGACCCATGGATGGGGTGAAGAAAGAAAGACATTTGGGGCTGTTTCTAATGTGTGTGTTGGATTATCTGCAATACACAGATAAAACTGGGTATAAGCCTTAAAATAGAGCAGAGTGTCAATTTCAAAACAAATAATGATAATGGTATTTTCAAGATCAGCTCTTTATTCATGTTCTGTGCCAAAGCATTTAAATACCCTGTGCTACTCATAACATAATGTGGGTGGTAAAAGGAAAAAGCTATCCCTACTTCAACATGTTATCCCTAAAGAGTCTATTCGTGTCAGTGCTGTAAAGATACAATTAATTTATATAACCCCAATATCCTAACGCTGAGACACAAAGCACATGAAACAAAACATTCTCTTATTTTGAAAAGAGAAAAATGAACATAAACTCTGCTTTATGCAACTGCCCAAAGCTATTTTAGATAAATAATAAAATAATTTTAATTAACAAATGATTCTAGTAAACCATTTTTATCAGATACTTACATTTTTTTTAAGTCCAAACTTTGAGCCCACACATACTTTTTCCCCATGGGACTTAACAATTGCTGTGCTGGCAGTTTTGTAGAATTTGAGATGATCTGGTCTGGGCACTCTTTAATTCGGTCTAGATGATAACATTTACCATCACATAGTTAAATGACTGTCTTTAGAAACATTTTTTAGGCTACATATCTCACCTATGTGGCTGTACTCTGTTTGGGGAGATATCTTTTAATTTAAAATTAACCTTTGGGCCATTTCAATCTAGTTAGCTAAAAGCATCAGCCACTTAGAATTTTTATCCAATCTGGTTAATATACAAGTTTCATATATTTCTCTTGAAGGACTCCAAATAACAATGAATCAAATTATTTGTTTTTAACAGTTCTTTTCAAACTGAAAAAGAAACAAACAAAATTCTGTGTTAAAAAAAAAACTTTCCAAAACAACCCAAAATCTAACCCTTCAGACAAATAGCACATTCAAAGTTGAGTTAGGAACATTTTTCACATCAAGTTATATTTTAATTGTATGTATAAATAACAAGAAATGACTCTGCTCTTGGCTTACAACTGGATTGCATTTTAAATTTTGGAGTTGCCTTATATTTTTGAGAATGCTGATTAAATATTAAAACTCATCAATAATTTGTGAAAGACTCCTTAGTAAAAAAAAAAGAAAAAAAGTTAAGTTTTACCCAGAAAACAGATATTCTTTCTTATTTTATTTTTGAAAGAAGCCTTGAGAATTTAAGAAGCAGGGACGTGTGTGTGTGTGTGTGTGTGTGTGTGTGTGTGTCTCTACTTGACAGAGAGGGAGAGAGAACGCCCATGAGTGTACAAAACATGTATTTAAATATCACCAATTACAGAGGCATTCTCTACACTTAACATTCACGGATAACCTTTGTGTACATATTCAGGTGGGGTCAGCAGAGTATTTATGGAATACAGGGCAGTACTGCTGGGAACCATTTCCCCTGTGACAGGGTGGTCTTGCTACTTGGGTGAACCATATCCAAGAGAAATAAGATAGGGACTCTGTGGGAGACAGCATTCATAAAGAGGTCAGAACTATAATTTCCTTAAGTCTCCAACCCATGGCAGATGAGTAGGAGAAAGACAGTTTTAATTCTACTAGCTACTACCCTGAGTAAAGAGGCTTTATTTCTTGCAAATGTTTGCTTTATTCTGAATCAATCCTTCTTTTTTGTTTCTGATAAAGTGTATCTTGCCATTGATGCCAACTCAAGCCAGAAACCATTAAGACCTGCAGTATATACAATGAAGAAGCTGATATTCATAACCATGTGCCGGGCGAAATTCAGTCGCCCCCTGTTTTGATGATTAAAATAGAAAGAATGGGCAAACTTCTAGTGGAAGTTCCAACAACAGGATGATTTTTACTTTTGTATATCCCACCCATTAACCTGGCATGTGGGTGGGAGGGAGGGGAGAGGGTGTTAGAGGTGATGCACATGCTGAGCTCTGTCTGACTAAAGAATGCTAAATGCTCCATATTAGTGAAACACCAGAAGAATAAAATCCGAAAGACCAAGAGTTGGGCAAAGAAGACAGCATGGTACAGGGGAAAAGGAAGGGATACTCAGGTTTGACTTTTACCACTTAATAGATGTGTAGACGTAAGCAAATAATTTTCCTCTTCCTGCATATAGAGACGATGATACCTACTTCCTGGGGTCTTTGTAGGGACTGAGTGGGATAGTTGTACTTGGTGGGCACTCAAGGAATGTTTGTCTCTTCCTTCTCTTACTAAACAAAGCTTATTAAGAAATCTAAATTGATCATCTCCTAGCAGAGGAACACTTTGTCCAAGAATCTTCCCAGGTACCTCCCATTACACATTTATCACTTCCATGGGCTAGTGTTTTAACTCCCTAAGAATTTAGTTTCTCTAACAGTTTGAATTTTAGTGGCTCTACATGGTAGTACATTTAGTCATCCCCCAGTTTGTTCCACGATGGCAGGAACTAGGTCCCTCCTGTACAAACTTGTATCCTAGCTCCTAGCTCAGAGCTTGGCACAGAATGGGCTTTTAAGAAATACTAGAATGAATGAAATAAATGAAACAAATGCATCACCAATACCCACCCCCTCCAACATGATGAAAGATCAACAATAAGGCCTTTAAAAATTCTATTTATTCTATTCCTGATTCTTCTTATTTCAAAAATAAAACACTAAGGCAAACTTAAACCACCACAAAGAAAGGAAAACATCTCAGCTAGTTTGTGGAAAGCACCATTTCCAGTGCCCATCTATTCTCTTGCAGGCAGTTACCTGTGTAGCCATAAATGCTCCACTTTTCAACTTTATTGTAAAAATAGAGGTGTGGTAGAAAGAACCTGAGAAGAAGGAATCTGAAGACTCAGATGTTAGCTACAGCCACCACATGAACACTTATATCAACCACATTATCTTTGTCAGTCACACTTTTTCTCATTTGTAAAATGGAGATAAATTGGCCTTGCATCAAATATATACCTTAAGAGTTCACTGAAAGCGAGGATGAGATAAGACATGCAAAACAGCCGGAACACTATAAACCTCTACGCAAAAGTACTGAACTTTACAATTAAAGCATGTTCTTAGAAGGAGGGCAGCTTCTACCAGAGCAGGCATAAGTGTGCCTAGTCTGGGTCATAATACCAACAGAGCTGTTCAAAGAAGACATAGATCAAGTGGGGAGAAGAAGCTGTGTGTGTGTGTGTGTGTGTGTGTGTGTCGGGGGAATGGGAAGGAAAGGCACCATCATTTATTGAGCACTTATTGTATGCTACAATTAGCCAGTGTGAATATACTCTCCAAAAATGAATCCTGGTCATTTGCTGAATCCCATCTCTGTTCCCTGTCCAGAATTCCTCTTCAGTAAAACCTCAGACCCAGAACAACCACAGAGGCCATCAAAATTGGGAAAATGATCTCAATCTTTCAGGTTAGTGTATTCTAGCTCGATAAAAACAAACAAACAAATAAACAAACCACTTCTAACTTAAGGATTCTTGATGTTACTTTTAAAACACTATTTTTGTACATATTTTATATATTTGCCCCCAACAATTTGGTTTAAGTTGTTCTTGTGTACTTCCTATGAAGAGAGGATGTGCTGAGGGAAATTTTAAGCTTATCACCTGTATCAAAAAATAATTAATTCTTAACCTGCAGCATGAAATTAGCTGTCTTGTTCTACTAACTTCATTCTTCAATAGCATCATTCAGTGGTGTGCTTGAGCCAGCTAGCACTCACTCACAAGGGCCAATGTTGTATGTATCATCTCAATTTCATTTTCATCAACATTGGTCATTTGAAGTCAGCCTTGGTGGGAGTATTTACACCATAGAAATGGGCAAGGTAACAAAGCAGAGCTTTTTTTTTTACCCCCTGAGAGCCAGTTGTTACACCTTTACCAGCACACCACTGTTTTATAATTTTCCTCATATCTACTTGTTTGATTTTTCTATGTCCACAATTCCATCTTCCACAGCTATTTTCCTCACCAAAATAACTGGAGATTTCTATTTCATAAATTGATTGAGTTCAAAAAGTTGGTCTAGAAACAAAGTGACTCATTTTTGCTTTCCATAAATCTTCTGTCTTTCTTCTAACTCCTCTTTGTATTTCCAGTTTTTTTCTCAACTGTCATAATAATCTCCCTTTCCCCATTTTATACATTGTTATCCATGCAGTATCTCCTACCCCCTGAGCCTTTTCCCCCAAACTATTGCACCAAAAATACCCAAATGAAACATACTTCAAGTCCTTTTGATTTTCATGCACATAGCCACTACCTATAAAATATTTGAAGAATTCCAAGTGAATGGAAGGGTGTACTTCTGTTTGCTTGATTTTGTATATGCATCCATATTTTGTCATCTTTCTCATATAGGAAATGTCTTGCAGGGAAGAGACTATAATATAAATAATACAGTGGATTAGCTCTAATACAGCAATAAACCTTACTAGCCATTCACACCCAATCCCTCCCCATTAATAAAGATAAACCTATTTGTGAAACAGATGTCATTACAATCTCCTCATCATAAGTATGATCAGGCATTTCTACCAATTGGCAAGTTAGATTCAACTTCACAACTTCTTACTATAACTTGGACAAGTTACAAAGACTCTATGAGCCTTGGTTTTTTGTAAAATGAGGGGGAGATAATTAGAGTAATATCTGTTTTGCTCAATTATTGTGAAGGTTATGATAATATTAATAGAGCACCTAGTACAGTGTTATCTATTATTGTTATTTTCATTCCTCTGAAAAATGTTGTTACACTGACACTGCATTTTCCTCTAGTCTACAAGAACATACACACACTTTCTTGATAAATGCCTTTCTTTGTCTATCACTACAACATACTTTGAAAAAATTTAAAAATTGATTTAATTTTATTACACTATTATATATGGGTATTAAAAAACATTTAAAAAGCGATAAGAGAAGAAGGAAGGCAAAATCAATTCCTCAAAGATTTTTCACTGAAACAGTTACATATGTCTTCAGGCTTTTAAAAATTCATATACAGTTATAAAACGAAATCGAACTCTCTACAGTATATACTGTTTTGTAATCTACCTTCTCCACTTAACATACCATGAAACTCGGTTATGTCAATAGATATAAGTATACAGCAAATTTTTAATAACTACAATGCATTCTGCTTTATGGCTGTCACACCATCCATCAGAGAGAAGCTCCAAACATGGCTCTGATAACCTACTGCAGCTTTCAGACAAATGTCAGGGATCCCTTTCCCAGGTGCCTGATGGAGAAAGGGGTTGGCAAGACAGTGTTACCAACTCAGAAGTCAAGTGGAAAGTGATAGTGTTGGATACTTGATCTTAATAAGGCAGGGAAGAAGAGAGTAAGATGAACCAGTAGGCTGTGCTAGTTGGCTCCACAGGATAGAAATTTCCTATTTCTATAAGGAGACTCCCGGAGAAGAGGACGAAATAGGAGGCTTAGTTCCACCACCCCTCCTCTTCCCCGCTTCCTCCCTGCGAAAAAGGAAGAAAGTGTTTAATAGCTCTGTCCTAAGACATTAAGACATAAGACATAAGAACCTGCTTAATAGCTCTGCCTAAGAGCATTGGTCAGCTTAAGCAGACTAACAGCATAAAGGTTATTTGACCTTTTATCTTCTTCTCTCTTTTTTCTGGGTTTCTGAAAGAAATGAGGAAACCTGCAGGTAATTAGTTATTTAGTGCAAACCTCTGGGCTGGTGTTAGTTTCAGGGCAGGGACTAAATAGCTAAGGTAGCAAGAAATAAAGTTTAACCTTATTGACCCAATTCTCTAACCATATTTCCTTACAGATATTTCAAGACATAAGAGAAACCATTTGAATGTTGAGTGTGGTTGAGAAGAAGTAGGTAAAATTCTCCATAATTTGAAAAATTAACATTAGAATGACCAAATGTTTCAAAATGGCTGTGTTTGAGCTGTGTGTATGTGTTTGAACGGATCTGGTCTTTCAAACCATCAATTGCTGCTAGCAGCAAAGTGTTATAAAAAAGGCTTTTTTTTTTAAATCAGCACATCAAAAGATAGAAAGCTATTATTACTCAGAAAAGGAAAGGTAATGGGACAACCGGCTTGTTTTGTAATTGTTTTTCACATTCTTTTGGATGCAGGCACAAAATTGCCAGTGATGTCTCTTAGCAAAATTGAGTCGAGGCAGTTAGTCGGAAAAACCAGCCACAGTATTACCCTTTCTGAAATTCCCCCAAGTCCTCACTGGCACCATCTTGGACAACTGCCTTTGACTCCCACCCCAGTCTCTTTGCTCACTCCTTCCCCTCTGCTATTTGGCTCAAGAGCACCCATCCAGTAATTCAGAAAGAAATACTTGTTACTCTGAGCATGATTCACTTCCACGGAGAGTCCCGTTTTGAATTGCTTGTCCTCCTCCTGTGTGGTCATCCCTCCCAGCCTGCAGATCTACAGCAGAATAACTGCTTGAGGCCCAGAGGGTTTCTATTTTTTCCTAAGAGTTACCTTTTCCTCCCATCAAGTGTGGTTAATGAAAACCCCTCTGATCAGGTCGTATTTGCTGTGCTCCAGTGTAGAACTGCGATTTCAAGGGTTTAAAGTTAGGCAGGTTGCTGTTGCTGCCTTTCCTGTAGCCAGTTAATCACAGGATTCTTTTCCACATTGAGGCCAGAATGGGCATGGCACATGCATCAAGTAAAGAAGCCACCGATTATAGGCCAAGAAGCGAATGTGCTTACACAACATGAATTGTTGAAAACACTTTGAACATCATTATTATTTTTGTGTGTGTGTGTGGTACGTGGGCCTCTCACTGTTGTGGCCTCTCCCATTGTGGAGCACAGGCTCCGGATGCGCAAGCTCAGCGGCCATGGCTCACGGGCACAGCCGCTCCGCGGCATGTAGGATCTTCCCGGACCGGGGCACGAACCCGTGTCCCCTGCATCGGCAGGCAGACTCTCAACCACTGCGCCACCAGGGAAGCCCTGTTTTATTTGTTTTAAACTGTCCTTTACTTAAGAATTGTTTCTCTAGGATCCACCACTAGACCTGGCACATTATTCATGAGAGAATGGGTTTCTGGCTTTTCCCCTGAGAGGCTGACCAGAGCAATAACAGGCATTTGCTTGGGCAAATCAAAATGAGAGCTGGAGTTGGAGAAGTTCTACACTCATCACTGAACTTGAAATTGTGAGGGCTGTCTGTTCTCCTTCCTGGTTGGGCTACTGTGACCTGCTGATGATAATGAGAAAATTCAGAAGAAGCTCAATTCACATTTTAAAAATCAGTGAAATTTCTCAAAATCAAATTTTGAGAAACTTTCAGATTGCATTTGCCTTAAAGTGCAGGCAGACTTAAAATCCAAGTGCAGATAAGATGCCACCACCTCTCAAATTTCTGGCATTGCTCTGGCATTGCAATAGTAAGAAATTGTTTTTGTTTCAAAATCTTAAGATATGGGCTTCCCTGGTGGCGCAGTGGTTGAGAGTCCACCTGCCGATGTGGGGGACGCGGGTTCGTGCCCCGGTCCAGGAGGATCCCACATGCCGCGGAGCGGCTGGGCCCATGAGCCATGGCCGCTGAGCCTGCGCATCTGGAGCCTGTGCTCCACAACGGGAGAGGCCACAACAATGAGAGGCCCGCGTACAGAAAAAAAAAAAAAAAATTTTAAGATACACCTAACACATTTAGGATCCTGCAAGGGCTGAGCGTGAAGAACGCGTGAGTTCTGACTTTCTTCTCGATTCTGGCTTGCTGTATACACTTAGGCATGTTCTCTAAATCACTTAGCGTCTCTCTTTGCACACCTATGGGGTGGTGATAATTCAGCTGACCTAGTTCACAGGGCTGTTGTGTTGAATAGCTGATCCATGATTATAAAGTACGTTGAAAGTACAATGTTCTAGACAAATGCTCATAAATATAATGACGTGTTACAGAGTAGGAAGGTCATATTAAGCCACTTTCATGTAGAAGGAAATTAAAGTGAAGTGAGATTTTCATATCACTTCAATGTTAAAGACGATAGAAAGCAAACCCTAGCTCAATTTCTTAATGTCGTTGCTCTACCTATTGACAAGCAAAGGGGGAAGAATCCTAACATAACACTAAATAAGTTCCAAGAATTATCTTAGATAGTTAGTTCATGTCTAAACCTGCCTGCAACTTCTATATGCTACTGAAAACTGCTTGAAAATGTAGCAACTAGGTCCACTGAGAGTAGGAGTAATACAGTCATTGATCTCCTGGCTTTCGTTCTTTTTTTTTTTTAATGGTTGGTGAGAGGGAAGAGTCATTCATGATACCAAGCCAATAAGGACCTTCTGTGACTATGGCAAACTAGTCACAGAACCAAAAGATAATTAGTATCAATAGTACAAGAGGAATATTTGAAGGCCATATGAATATTGACATTGGCTTCTATTATCTTGAATTCCAGGTTCCACTGTGTTCTGTAAGTCAAGAGCGTGACCCCACTTTTGTTCTCTCAAACTGCACCTAGTGCTGTAGTAATTTCAATGTTTCTAAAGTATGTTTACTCCTGAAGAATGACTAGAGCTGTACAACAGATCCTTCCCCTTACCAATGTTGCTGGAGAGTACCAGGCAGAAAACTTTGCCATGATCACTGTGACACGTGACTCACCATCTCGTGTGGAAACCACATCATGGCAGATATTATTTTAACTCTATGGCACGCTGCAAAGAGAAAAAAAAAAAAAAAGAACATTTAAGGAAGCAAGACATTTCCAAATTATGCAAAGGGACAAAATTCCCCTGATCCACAGAAACATGAGATATAAGCAGAGTTAGATGTTCTTATAGGCCTAAGGAGAAAAATGTGGCTATACTCAAAATGAAAATTAGGACCAGCAGACTGGAAAGTTGAAAACCGTAAGCCAATTTTAGCAATAACTTACATAAATTTAGCATATCAATAAACGTTAAATATTATGCTACGTAATTTACATGTATTATAGCATTACATTCTCACAACGTCCTTTTGAGAAATTTATTCAATCGTTCAAATATATTTATTTAGTCTTCTGTTTCCAAGTAGGAAATAGTAGTTGACAATATTTCTACTGTTTCTACTACCATAACTTTTTTTAAAAAGTTACATTGTAAAAAATAAAATCCTATTTTAAAAGGCATTGGAAAGTGGAGGAATCAGGAGAATTCAACAATCCATAGAAGAGAAAGTCTTTCTGAGATGAGCAGTCTGTCCCTGACAATTTTTTGTGGAAGATTTGCCAATTCTAGACATGGGCTGATGACTGGGTTTGGCTCGCACAGGGGATCTTCACTGGGAGAATGAGAAATCACCAAAGATTTTAGTGGTCATATGGGGTTGGCGGGACAATTGGAAACTTCAGGCCTCCTAACACATGGTTGGTTTTTCCCACAGTATATTTGTTGAATTCTGGGAGTAGGAAGCTTTTATAAAGCAAACTGAAATCTCCTGTAGTATCATGGTTTTTAAGAGACAAAGCCCCACTGGAGGATGGGACCTGCTCCAACACGTGGCTGGACTCCTCCTCAATACATCTGCCAAAGTAGGAAGCAGTGGGAAGCAGGAGGCAAAAGACCAAAGTCCCAATCCTCTGAAGGGCAGACTGAATCTCCCACAGCCTTGCAAAGTTAAAATGATACAGACCTGCCAGGCTTTCAGTAAAAAGACTTGGAAGGACATGCCTGAGAAATGGAGGTGAACTGATTCAAACTGAGTCATACTAACCTGCAACCCAGGCCCAAATCAGTGTAGTGCAGATTGGAATGAGATGAGCAGTCCCCTAACACTATCTTCCTAACATGGGAAGCTCATTGGTAGGAGACATCATCTGGAGCTTCTAAATGCACACAGTGTTTGTCATATAATTAAAAATTACTAGATTTGTGGAGAGCCTGGTAAATGTGGCTAATAATCAAGGAAATAGAGCATAATGGAAAGAGATCTTTAAATGATTCAGATATAGGAGTTAGCACACAAGGGCTTTGAAATAACCAGTCCTAATATATCAAATTAAAAAAGGGGGCTTCCCTGGCAGCGCAGTGGTTGAGAGTCCGCCTGCCGATGCAGGGGACATGGGTTCGTGCCCCGGTCCGGGAAGATCCCACATGCCACGGAGCGGCTGGGCCTGTGAGCCATGGCCGCTGAGCCTGCACGTCCGGAGCCTGTGTTCCGCAATGGGAGAGGCCACAGCAGTGAGAGGCCCGTGTACCACCAAAAAAAAAAAAAAAAAAAAAATCTATCAGATACTATTTATTGAAACTCAATCTTAATTTGTTTCATTTTTCAACATCATAGTATATTAGGTACCTGATGGTGATGTTTAAGCTTGAGGAGAAGAAAAGTCCTCTATTGGAGAAATTTTCTCTTGAAAGTGAAATTCTGAGTGAAAGAAAGATTTTGTTTTACAGATTATAAAACATTGTGGATAAAGACTGCTATTGACTTGCCCCCATCACCCACTCTTAACAGACATAAGAGCATAACTATATTTACCACTGAAGAAATTTGACCTAGAGAATGACATCTTGAACTTGCTGAAAGGAAAAAAATAGCTACCAACCTAGAATTCTAGAATTCTATATCCAATGAAAATATCCTTCAAAAATGAAGGCAGAATAAAGATGTTTTTAGATAAGCAAAAGCTGAGAGAATGTACTTCCAGCAAACCTTCACTGGAAGAAATACTAAAGGAATTTCCCAGACTGCAGGAAATCATTCCAGTTGGAAACATAGAATTGCAAGACAATCAGGACAATTTTTATTATAGGTATAGAGTATATTTTTTATTTGTAAATTTTTCCTGTAGATTTTTATGACTATTTTTTAAAAGATAAAGGCATACTATTACACTAAAATTCCATGATGGCAATCCAGCCCTGAATTAAACTAAAGTAGGTCAAATATAAATGTTTGCTACCCTATTCCCAGTGGCTTAAGGCTTTTGCTCCCTTTGAGAGAAAAAGGATAAAGGGCTTTATGCCTTTTCCCACCATGTTGACTGATCCCCCCCATCAAACTTGCACCCCCAAGAGAAGCTGTCTCTGGTACCCTGCCCTGCTCCCAATCCTTCTTAGAAGTATTCAGAAAAAGTTCAAGGAAAAGAGTCTGCCAATCAACATGAAGTTCTACTGTGTCTGGAGCTGGGCCATGCCTGACCTTTAGAAATTCATCAAAATGTTAGCTGATTTCAGCTTACCCACTTACACCTTCTTTCCCTGCTTTGCCAGCCAAGATTAGCCAATAGTGGCATCCTTTCTTTCCTGGGGAAGTTGGGGAGGTGTCCCTTTTTAGATTTCAGATTGCCTGATTGGTCCACAGGCTTCAAGAAAAATTGTAACTTTGTAGTTATCTTTTTCCCATTGTGTGGGTAGAGGTGGCATTCTTTCTAGCTTTCTACATCCTAGGTAGAAGCAAACTTCTGCCTCATTCTTTCCAGTGGATACATTCTGCCATTGTTTCATAAGGAATATAAAAATATTTATATTTAGGCTATACTTAGAGAAAATTTAGCATGCTATCCTGTTCAAAGTTCTAAATAAACTTTTTTAAAAAATCAATGTAACTCATCTTTTGAAGTAAATCTTATGTAGAACCACAATATACAAAAGAAATAAAAGAAAAGCTGTCTGATTGAACAAGAATGAACCTGGCTAACCCTCTCTGCTCTCATGGTGATCCCAGTGCTCCTAGGACTCAAAGAAACAGTACAAAATATTTTGCATCTCTGAATTATATCCTAGAAACTGATTAAGAAGAACTGAGAACTGAGCTTGAGCACACTCATTTCCAAAGTTTTCTTGATTTCTCTTCTATAATAATGAACCCCTTATATATGTATATTTGCAAAAAATCAGACATATTTTTAAGATATGATAGCTTTTAAAATAAATACAATTAGAACTTCTTATGTTTTCTTCCCACATCCCATTGGACTACCTTCACATTCCCTGGAAGTCACCCTCCCCCAACTTGCAGATCACTGTTTCAGCAAATGGTTGTTCACAATTCACCATTTACAGTAGGAGTAGGCAACTTCCTTTATCCCCACTCCTCGTCTTTACCTCACTCTTGCATCCCTGGGCCCACTGATTCCTCCTTACTACAGCATAGTCAGATTTAAGGAGCTGGCCCAATGGGGCATGGGGTGCAAGGAAAGAAAAGCAGCCTTGATACCCTCATTGCTGGAGCAGAGACACTAACTTCTTTGGGCTGGGCTACAGTATTGTGCCCTGGGATATTCCTGATCTCTGGCTGATTGGTGCTAACCACTCCTGCCACATTTCTGAGATTTCATTCAATTTCTCATTGATGGCCAATTCTGGTAATAAGAAACTTGAGGAGGAATTCCTAAAGACAATTTGAATAGAAAAGAAAGAGCAGGTATGAGGGGCAATAAATGGGGATGGGATTTCTCCATGGTAGCCAGTTGCTACCTAGCTAACTGAGCAGGTTTATAGAAGTCATCCATCTATAAGTATGCTACCGGAGTCTGAGACTGCTTGTGTTTGGGCTTTATATGTATTCAGTTAATCACTTTTTATTTTACCATGGAAAAGCCCATGTTTAAAATAAGTTAGTGATACCCCCTACTACAGTCAGAGCTGTTTTACAGGTAAGTTAGGCAGTTCCCACAGAAAAAAATGTACCCAAGTTTTGACTGAACCATTGACTAGAGTAGTGGGCTAAACCATCAGCAAGTATAGCCTATATAATAGCTGCTGTGATTTGGTAAAACAGTCACTTAAAAGGAATGTTTGTCAGTAATGGAGTTTAATTTTTTTAGGAAATGGGAAGTCCTTTTCAGGTTAATCTCAGCCTGGGTTCCTCATTTCCTCCAGAAGATAAAGAGGGATCTCATCATTTCTACCACCACAATACTGGGAAAACCAAAGACAGTATATATCAGTAGTCAGAAAAGCCATGTACTGTTATACGTACTGTGCACTGAACAACTCTTAGGGGAATCATTCCCATCATAATCATATGAATGCCATATGCTTAGGTAATGGTTCATATGTACGTTATTGACTCAAACAGACTATTTTGGAATCTTAGCCTGCCTCCTGCTAGTGTTATAGTCATGAGCAAGTTATTTAACCTCTATGGGTCTCTATTTTATCCTCTATCAATAAAAATAATAGTAATTTCCATGATAAGTTAGTTATGAATATTAAATGGAATAATAGTAAAAAGTTCTTAATCCAGCATGGTAGGAAGAATAATGGTCCCTAAAGATGTCCACATCCTAATCCCCAGAACCTGTGGGATGCTATGTTACATGACAAAAGGCAATTAAATTTGCAGAGGGAATCAAGGTAACTAAAGAGCTGACCTGAAGGTAAGAATATTGTCCTGGATTATCTGGAGGGACCCAGTGTAATCATAGGAGCACTTAATAAGAGAAAAGGAAGCAGAAGAGTAGGTCAGAGAGAGGTGTAATGACAGGAAAGAAAAAAAGAGAGAGAGAGATTTGCAACCTCAGATAGACTCAAAGTATCATTGTTCTCCGAAGATGGAGGAAGAGACCATGAGCCAAAAATTGCAGGCAGCCTCTAGAAGCTGAGAACTTCCCTCAGCTGAAAGCCAGCAAAGAAACAGGGACCTCAGTCCTATAAATGCAAGGGATAGAATTCTACTGACTGCTTGGTGAAACAAGGAAACAGATTCTTCCCCAGAGCCTCCAGAAAGGAATGCAATCTTCCAGCACCTTGGCTTTAGCCTAGGGAGACCGTTTTTGGACTTCTGATCTAAAGAACTATAAGGGTTTCCCTGGTGGCACAGTGGTTGAGAATCCACCTGCCAATGCAGGGGACATGGTTCAAGCCCTGGTCCAGGAAGATCCCACGTGCCACAGAGCAACTAAGCCCTTGAGCCACAACTACTGGGCCCACATGCCACAACTACCGAAGCCCACATGCCTAGAGCCTGTGCTCCACAACAAGAGAAGCCACTGCAATGAGAAGCCTGCACACCACAACGAAAAGTAACACCCACTCCCTGCAACTAGAGAAAGCCCGCACGCAGCAATGAAGACCCAACACAGCCAAAAATAAATAAATAAAATAATTTTTTAAAAAAAGAACCATAAGATAATAAATGTATACTGTTTTAAGCCATCAAGTTTGCAGTAATTCTTTACAGCAGCAATAGAAAATTAAAACTCATATACCATTGATGCAATTGCTATTATTACATTTGTGATCATTCATTCAACCTTTCAAGATATTTACTGAGGGCCTATTAGGTGACAGACACTGCTCTAAGTACTGTGATCCCACAAGAAACAAACTAGCAAGGACCCTGCCTTCACAGAGCTTACTTCTTAGTGGAACACAACCAGAGCTAGAACAAGGAACAGGAAGATGCTGACACTAGCTGTAAGTACTTTTTTAATGTATTATCTAAGAAAGCAAACCTCTTCAAAAATACAGGTGAGGAATGGTGAGCAATTATGGACAAAGAATTTGAGAAGTCTCTGTAATAGTTTTTGTTAAGGTACTAATACAAGTAAGTGATAATGTTATAGCCACAACAAAAATAGGTTACATGAAGAGGATTATTTTTACTCATTTGATAAATAAAGAATGTGCTCTAGTCCATATAGAAATTTCATTTAGCTGATACCTGAATAAGAGTAATGGTAAGGTGGAATCACGATTACGGTTAAGAGTATTTGCACTTTGTTGCATGTATAATTAATCCTAAGTTAATTATTTAATAAAGTGTAAGTAGTTTACATTCCATTTTATGAATTTGCCCATTCTAGATCATTTTGTCTTAATAAAGTACACGTTTTAGAAAACCTTCAGAACCACTGTAGATTTCCATTCTCTAAGTTAACCCACAAAATTTTAATGGTTCATCAGTTCTAAGCATTTACACATATGTGGTGTCCTTTGATTTTCACATTCTGTGAAGCATTTTACCTCCATTTTACAGATCAGAAATGACACAGTTGAAAAGTGATGAATGATTAAAATAGGACATTTAGCAGCCTACATTAAAATTAAAAACTTGATGAAGAGAGGAAAGGGGCTTCATAGAGACCAACGGCACCAGCTCCTTTCCTCTGGAGCTCAATTTCTAAGGTAAAAAGAAAGAAAATGCAGCCCAGATGATCACCTTCACCACTCCCAAAGGCTGTGGAACTGCCTGCCAAAATAAAGAAACACACTCCATTCAATGCTGCAAATCTTTCAGTTCAAACTTCTGGTTGCAAAGGAAACAGCACCAATTTGCAACATTCCAGGGCTCTGAGTTGGTTTCTGGAGTCTTCTGTGTCTGCTCTGTGAAGAGAATGAATTGATCCAAAGTAACAAATTGGTCCTTTGTTACTTTCAATAAACTGCCTCTGGAATTAATAAAGGATCTTGAAGAATGGACTCATGGTGAGAGTTTAGAAGGAAGAAGTCTTCATCCCAGAAATTATCACAAGTCATCACAGACTTGCTGTTGTCCTATATTGATGGGATACCTACTAGGTACTAGCACTGTGAAGAAATGCAAGAAGAATGTTTTCACCCGATACATATACTTTTCTTCTTTTTAAGCAAGAAATTGTTTTCTCTGGGTGATTTGACAACGACTGATCATGTGTCAGTGATATTGTAATGAGTGGTTTTGAGCCATGTTTTTAAGGTTAGGCTTCCTGAAGAAAGTGACACTTGAAGAAAATTTTAAGCAAACAGTGAAGGGTTACTTGATGGATGGGACATGATAGATTTATCTTGTTGTCTGTGAAAAACCATAAGGCTCATAAAAGCAGACGGAAACAAGAAGAAGGCCATTTTGAACAAGAGAATGATATAAAATTGTAGACAGAGATTGAGTAAATTGACATAAATACTTGAAAGCTTATGAGACCACCTAAATATTCAACAGTAGGAACTATTTCAATAAAAGATGTCACATCCCTTCTGTGCAATAGCATACACTATTAAAGTCATATTTTTGAGGATTATTTAATGGCATTAGAAATTATTCCTGATATAATATTACTTGAAAGAGAAAACAGTATAAAAACTTCATATTCAGGATAACAGCAGTTTTGTTATACACACCCACAAACACACACACACCATGCACATATACACACTGTGTCAGAAGGACTCTTCAAGTTACAAACATAGAAATGAAAAATTAAATCCGTCTGGCTTGAATAGGATAGGGAATGATTGATAACATAACTGACAATTCAGGGATAGAAGTAGCTTCAGACAAGCCTTGACCCAAGGCTCCAACACTGTGCTATGACCTACTTTCTCTCTGTATATTTCTCCAATCTGCTCCTGTTCCTACCTGGTATTCTCAGGTAAGTCCTACCCTAGAGATCTTCCTGGGCTACATGTACCTTATTCAAGTTATATGGGAAGAGAAATCTGAACAAAAACCAGCTTGGGGTCCTGGTTTGTTTGACTTATTTCTTATTTCTCAGCCCTGAACCAATTCCTGTAACCAAGAGAATGGGACATCTCTTATCCACCCTCAAACCTCCCACAATTGGAGGTGAGGTAAATCCCATCCATGTTGTTGCAAATGGCAGGACTTCCTTCTTTTTTAAGACTGAATAATATTCCATTGTATAGATATACCAGAATTTCTTTATCCATTCATCTGTGGACAAACATTTAGATTGCTCCCATAGCTTTGTTATTGTAAATAATACTGCAGTGAACATGAGTACAATATCTCTTCCTCCTCCTAGAGAAATGGAAATAAAAACAAAAATAAACAAATGGGACCTAATGAAACTTAAAAGCTTTTGCACAGCAAAGGAAACCATAAACAAGACAAAAAGACAAGCCTCAGAATAGGCGAAAATATTTGCAAATGAAGCAACTGACAAAGAAGTAATCGCCAAAATTTACAAGCAGCTAATGCAGCTCAATATCAAAAAACCCAAAAAACCCAAACCAAAAATGGGCAGAAGACCTAAATAGACATTTCTCCAAAGAAGATATACAGATTGCCAACAAACACATGAAAGAATGCTCAACATCATTAATCATTAGGGAAATGCAAATCAAAACTACAGTGAGATATCATCTCGTACCAGTCAGAATGGCCATCATCAAAAAAATCTAGAAACAATAAATGCTGGAGAGGGTGTGGAGAAAAGGGAACCCTCTTGCACTGTTGGTGGGAATGTAAATTGATACAGCCACTATGGAGAACAGTATGGAGGTTCCTTAAAAAACTAAAAATAGAACTACCATATGACCCAGCAATCCCACTACTGGGCATATACCCTGAGAAAACCATAATTCAAAAAGAGTCATGTACCAAAATGTTCATTGCAGGTCTATTTACAATAGCCAGGACATGGAAGCAACCTAAGTGTCCATCAACAGATGAATGGATAAAGAAGATGTGGCACATATATACAATGGACTATTACTCAGCCATAAAAAGAAATGAAATTGAGTTATCTGTAGTGAGGTGGATGGACCTAGAGTCTGTCATACAGAGTGAAGTAAGTCAGAAAGAGAAAAACAAATACCGTATGCTAACACATATATATGGAATCTAAGGAAAAAAAAGTCATGAAGAACCTAGGGGCAAGATGGGAATAAAGACACAGACCTACTAGAGAATGGACTTGAGGATATGGGGAGGGGGAAGGGTAAGCTGTGACAAAGTGAGAGAGTGGCATGGACATATATACACTACCAAACGTAAAATAGATAGCTAATGGGAAGCAGCCTCATATCACAGGGATATCAGCTCGGTGCTTTGTGACCACCTAGAGGGGTGGGCTAGGGAGGGTGGGAGGGAGGGAGACGTAAGAGGGAAGAGATATGGGAACATATGTATATGTATAACTGATTCACTTTGTTATAAAGCAGAAACTAACACACCACTGTAAAGCAATTATACTCCAATAAAGATGTTAAAAAAAAAAATCTCTTCCAGATACTGATTTCATTTCCTTTGGATATGTGATTCTGACATCAACTCTAATATGTGGGTTTTTCCCCCACACTAAGCAATTCTCTGACACCAGCTAAGTGTCCTACAATTCAGTTCAATTCCAATACTCTCTGGAGATAGCATTGGATTCCACAGGTTAAGGGCTTAGTATCCCAAGACTTCCCCTCACTTGCCAGTTGCAAGTCTAGCTACTAGTTACCTGTGCATCTGACCACTGGCTACATTTTGGAGGTTCCCACGACCTCCTCCTTGGGTTCTACTAACTTGCTAGAGCAGCTCACAGATCTCAGGAAACCAGTGAACTCACTAGATTACTGGTTTATTACAAAGCATATTATAGGACACAAATCAACAGCCAGATGAAGAGATACATCGGGTTAGATCCCAAACAAAGGAGCTCTGTCCCCATGGAGTTTAGCACTCAGCACAGCAGTACATGGATGCTTTCTGGTTCACCAACTTAGAATCTCTCCAAACTCTGTCCTTTTGGGGTTTTATGGGTTTTCATTACTTAAACAGGATTGATCAAGTCATTGACCATTGGTGATTGATTGAACCTCCAGCCCCTCTCCTCTCCCAGGAGGTTGGAGGGTAGCACTGAAAGTTCCAACCCTCTAATCACATGATTGGCTCCACTGGCAACTAGTCCCCATCTTTAGGTGCTCTCCAAAAGTCACCTTATTAACATAATGAAAGACATATTTATAGGTCTCATCACAGGAAATTCCAAGGGTTTTAGGAACTCTATATCAGGAACGGAGATGAATACCAAGTATATATTTCTTATCATGTCACAATATCACAGGATATATACCCAGAGGTTTGATTGTTGGATCATATGGTAGTTCTAGTTTTAATTTGGGGGGAACTTCCACACTGTTTTCCATAATGGCTGAGCCACCAGTGGTGCACAGAGGGTGCCTTTTCTCCACAGTCTCACCAACACTTGTTCTCTTTTGTCTTTTTGATAATAGCCATCCTGACAGGTGTAAGGTGATATCTCATGTGGTTTTGATTTGTATTTCCCAGATGATTAGTGATGCTGAGCACCTTTTCATATATCTGTTGGCCATTTGTATATTTTCTTCAGAAAAATGTCTATTCAGGTCCTTTGCCCATGTTTTAAAACAAGTTATTGGGATTTTTTGCTATTGAGTTTTATGAGCTCCTTATATATTTTGGATTTTAACTCATCAGATATATGGTTTGCATATATTTTCTCCCATTCTATAGGTTTCCTCTTCATTTTATTGATTGTTTCCCTTGCTTTCCAGAAGCTATTTAGTTTGGTGTAGTTTCACTTGTTCATGTTTGCTTTGTTCCTTGTTCTGTATTCAAAAATCATTGCCAAGACCAATGTCAAGGAGGTTTTTCCTTATACTTTCTTCTAGTTTTACAGTTTTCAGACTTAACGTTTAAGTCTTTGACCAGTTTTGAGTTACTGTTTGTGTATTGTGCAGAGTGAGGGTCCAATTTCATTATTTTGCATGTGGCTAGCCAGTTTTCCCAATAGTATTTATTGAAAAGACTATATTTTCCTCATTCTTGGGGCCCTTGTTGAAGATTAGTTGACCATAAATGTATGGGTTTATTTCTAGGCTCACTTTTTTATTCCACTGGTCTATGAGTCTGTTTTTTGCCAGTACCAAATTGTTTTGATTACTAGCTTTGTAATGTCAGTAATCTGAAATCAGGAAGTATAATGTCTTCAACTTTGCTCTTCTTTCTCAAGATAGCCCTGGCTATTAAGGGTCTTTTATGGTTCCATATGAATTTTAGCACTGTTTTTTCTATTTCTGTGAAAAATGCCATTGGAATTTTCCATTGTATCTGTGGACCACTCTGAGTACTATGGACATTTTAACAATATTAATTCTTCCATTCCATGAACAAAAGATATCTTTCCATTTATTTATGTTTTCCTCAATTTCTTTAATCAGTATTTTATAGTCTTCGGTGTTTAGATCTTTTACCTTCTTGGTTAAGTTTATTCCTAAGTATTTTATTCTTTCCAATGCTATTGTAAATGAAATTGTTTATTTGGTTTCCTTTTTGGATAGTACATTATTAGTGTATAGAAACACATCTGACTTTTGTATATTGATTTTGTATCCTGCAATCTTACTGAATCCACGTATTATTTCTAACAGTTTTTTGTGGAGTTGTCTAGCTTTTCTTGTCTAATTGTTCTGTACAGTACTATGTTGACTAGAACTTGTGAGAGTGGGCATCCTTGCTTTGTGCCAGCTCTTAAGGGAAAAGCTCTCAGTTTTTCCCTATTGATTATAATGTTAGTTGAAGATACCCACATTTTAGCATTGATTACCTATGAAGCTGGATTATAGATGATCTTAAATGACTTTACATTATTACTTATTTTTTTTAAGACAACTTCAATATGTATGTATAATCTGAGAAAGTACAAAACTTTGTGAGGGCAAAGGTACACATTCCCATCTATGTCACTAAAGCCAGATTATCTACAGATAGTTTTATATAGCTCTATATAATTATATATAGTTCTAGATTATTTTATACATATAGTTTTATAATTCTCTACATACAGTTGACCCTTAAACAAGGTGGGGTTAGTATAATTTATAGTCGGACCCCCATATCTGCGCTTCCTCCATATCTGTGGATTCAAACAACTATGGACTCTGTAGCACTATAGTATTTACTAGGGAAAGATATCTGCATGTAAGTGGACCCATGTATTTCAAAGCCGCCTTATGGTTTATGTTTATATGTAGATAGATTATACTTATACTTCATTTATTTACAAATTAATGTACATTTAAAAGTTTGACACCTAGTGGTGAATGGTTCTAATAAGTGTTTAAAACCATGGGAAAGTTAAGTGAAAAAACAGTGATGTCATCAAGCAACAGTTGAAGAATGTTATTTTTGCAGTACTATTTTTGACTGACTAAAGTTAATGAGGCTTATCAATTAAAATTAATTTTCTATTACCAAATATTTAGGTAGCCATACATATGGACTTCAAAAACCTCGTTTAAAAAAAAATCACTCAGAAAATATGTAACTGGCCTGTGCCTGGGCTTTCCTGACCCATTTCTCCTCTAGATCCACCTGTCTCTACGACTGTCTTAGCCCATTGTCAACGATCTGGCCCCAGAAGAAAGCAACACACACACAAAAACACACAAACTCCAGTAAGGTAGTTGTACTGATATTCCTGTGGGCAGATGGAGAGTCAGGGTAGATGATATAGCACAATTTTATAAACAGCACATTTACTCTCCTTCACACGTTCCCAAGTACCCTTTCCCTTGGCAGCTGTCTGATACCTCCTAGCTCACTAGTCCAAGAAGTCTGCATCTATTTTATCTATCTTACTTCTCCTCCTCCCTCCTTCCCAAGCCACATTGTCTCCAGCCCCCATCAGTCTAGTTTGCTTCTTCTAGGTCAAGAGTCAAAACACAAATGCCCCCAGGATCCAGGCAGGCAACATAAAGGAAAGAATAAAAATTCAAGTATAGGGCTTCCCTGGTGGCGCAGTGGTTGAGAGTCCGCCTGCCGATGCAGGGGACACAGGTTCGCGTCCTTGTCTGGGAAGATCCGACATGCCGCGGAGTGGCTGGGCCCATGAGCCATGGCTGCTGAGCCTGCGTGTCCGGAGCCTGTGCTCCACAACGGGAGAGGCCACAACAGTGAGAGGTCCGCGTACCACAAAAAAAAAAAAAAAAAAAAAAAAAAAGCCCCATAAAGTACTTGGTACCCTGTGGGAATGAAGATCCAGTATTCCCTAAGTTCCTGGAGACCCTGGAAATCTGATCTTTTTTACATCTTGGCAACTAATTCACATTTTAACAAAATACTCTGTGGGCCAAACAAAATGTATTTGCCAGCCAGATGAAAACCATGGCTACCGGCTGGATCTCTCGGTTCCTCTTCCTAAGTGAAAGATGGTAACCTTCTCTTGGTGTCCTGGATTCATATAATCAAACACTAGCCACTGCCAAGGGTGAATGTAAATGACTCATCACTTCATCTGTGTGTCAGAGAGTAGGGAGTGATACAGTTATAGACACCAAAACTTTCCAACAGAGCACTGCATCTTGCAGCTGGGATAACCTAAGTGTTAGGAAAGCTGGTAGAAGTTCCTCTTTAGCCCCTTCCTAGATATAATCTTATATCCCATGTCATAATGCCAAGATACATGCTGAGATGCCTTCAACTCTAAAATTAAATGAGCTACACTGTACGCATTTTTTATGCTTTTCTTTTCCTTTTGGAAAAAAAGCAAAGTGAGCCAAGCATCTTACCAAGGTGCTCAAGTTGCTGTGATACACACTATACAAGTGACAAAAGACTGAAGAGTCAATGCCCAAAGCAATGGCTTGTCAAATTTTTTTCTTGACTATGTCTCACTCAGGGTTTAGTCAAGAAAATGAAAATCCCTGTGGGTATTTCAAACAGAGGGATTTAAAACAAGGAATTGGTTAACCGTGTTGAAAGGCAGAAAGAGCAGAAAGGGAGCACTAAAATAATATCTAGAGATAATAACCGCAGCAATCAGCTACCTAGTCTTGGGAGGGGGAACAAAGAATAAGAGGTGGGGTGGTTAGAACTGGGATCGTGTAGGAAGGGTTCTGAGTAGCTGACATCCATACATTTGAGGAGGTGCACCGTCCGATTTTGGCTGGTACCTCTACGGCTGGAGACCTGAAAGAAGGTGAGAGAAGCTGGAGGCTGGAGCTGATGCTGTTGCTGGAGCGATGCTGAGGGAAACAGAAGAACAGAAAGGAAGCCCCTTCTCCCCTCCTCCCACCTTCTCCTCTCTCTCTAGCACCTCCTACTTGCAGAACCTAACAAGAGCCAGACAACATAGGAGAATCCCAATGCCAACATTACAGAGCAGTGTAGAGAGGGTGGATTTGGAGTTGAGAGACAAAAGGTAAATAACTGGCACAGACACAACCATGGTAAGAACTATATTCACATCAGGACTCAGTATCATAACACTTCTATGCACGTCCAACTGAAACAAGCTTCATGCCACAATGGTAGGCACTACATTTTCTATTCTATTCTATTCTATTCTATTCTATTCTATTCTATTCTATTCTATTCTTTAAATGCTGCTTACACCACCCTTAACTGGTTTCATTAATGTCCTAGAAGAGTCTCAACTATGAAAAAGAAGTGGGTGATTCCTGGGGTTCCATGGGCTCAAAGTGTACACAGTTGAGAAGAGGGACTCCTATCAAATTCCAACAAATTTCTATGAGCCACTTGGAAAATGTGGGGAAAGGATGGGAAGACTTGTTTTTCTGATTTCAGAGAAGTTCTTGCAAGGAAACAAGGAATATCATTGTGGTGGAGCCCACCAGATTCACGTTTTAATTTTGACCCTGCCTTTTCTGTCAACATTATAGATGTAAGTCTGGAAGTTACATATGACATCGGTGTTTACATGGTGGGTGGCACTGAAATACTTAATGCCCTTTTTAGAGGCAACAATTATCAACATGGTGGCACATGGAAATAAAGTTTGTTTTCTTTAGTGAATAAGTGTTAGGCAAATTATAGAGTTGTCCACTGGATGGCATAAAAGTCACTAATAAGAGATTCTTCTTTAGATTTCTGTAGTAATTAATCTAAAAGAGTAGACTTTTATGACTCCAAAAACACAAAAGGTCTGTACTAATTTTTTGGTTATTGGTTATTATTCACTCTTAAGTCAAACTTTTATATATATATTTTTTCTGGTCATTAGTAATTCAATCACTGAATTTAGTCCTTATGAAGTCATTTTGATATCAGTACTACTAAAAACACAACCCCTACCCTCCAAAAAATAGACAAGAAACTTGGGGAGAAAACCAATTAAAATATGCAAATGCAAATTAAAATCAGCATAGATGGTTTCTGCCCACAGAGTTAAGAGATACACTCATGCGTAGAACCTGGAGAAACTTTTGGCCTGGATTATACAGAATTTTACCCTTTGCATTTTTTTCACCTAGTATTCAAATTTGACCCTGTGCATCACATTCTAAAGTTCATCAGGAAAACCCAGGATCTGAATCTAGGCTCAGATCCTGCTTCTGCTATTCACTTGCCATTTGACCTTTGGCAACTCACTTCTCAGTCTTAATTCTCTACTCAGTTGACTTTCATGGAGATCAAGTGAGAATACAGATGGAAAAGAACTTAGAAGTTTATGGGTTCTATGCAAGGGGCAGAATCTTATTAAACTCCTCACCTTACATGCACCGTAGCATCTAACAACAGCTCAGGGGACACTGCCAATAAGTCTCCTGTAACTGATGTAGGATTTGTTTTAGATGAGAATATCTATCGAGGAGCTATGATTCTCTAATCTGTTTCTATTGAAAAATACAAATACACACTGGAAAGAAAAGGGGCAGGCTTCAAGCTCCACCAGCATAGGGTGGTGTAAGAATCAAGAACCTGGGTTCAGAGTCTCTCCACTCCAGTTCAAATCCAGGCTCCAAGACTTCCTGTGTCTCTTGCACTGCTGGTGGGAATGTGAATTGGTACAGCCACTATGGAGAACAGCATGGAGGTTCCTTAAAAAACTACAAATAGAACTACCACATGACCCAGCAATCTCACTACTGGGCATATACCCTGAGAAAACCATAATTCAAAAAGAGTCATGTACCAAAATGTTCATTGCAGTTCTATTCACAATAGCCTGGAGATGGAAACAACCTAAGTGTCCATCATCCAATGAATGGATAAAGAAGATGTGGCACATATATACAATGGAATATTACTCAGCCATAAAAAGAAATGAAATTGAGCTATTTGTAATGAGGTGGATAGACCTAGAGTCTGCCATACAGAGTGAAGTAAGTCAGAAAGAGAAAGACAAATACCGTATGCTAACACATATATATGGAATCTAAGAAAAAAAATGTCATGAAGAACCTAGGGTTAAAACAGGAATAAAGACACAGACCTACTTGAGAATGGACTTGAGGATATGGGGAGGGGGAAGGGTAAGCTGTGACAAAGCGAGAGAGAGGCATGGACATATATACACTACCAAACGTAAGGTAGATAGCTAGTGGGAAGCAGCCGCATAGCACAGGGATATCAGCTCGGTGTTTTGTGACCCCCTGGAGGGGTGGGATAGGGAGGGTGGGAGGGAGGGAGACGCAAGAGGGAAGGGATATGGGAACAGATGTATATGTATAACTGATTCACTTTGTTATAAAGCAGAAACTAAAAAAAAAAAAAGAAAAAAAGAATAGAACCTAGAAGGGAAAAATTAGAGACTCTTTTAAGTAACTGACTGACTAAATTCACATCCCACAAGAGGATTAAACAATGTTACCACCAAAAAAATAAAAAATAAAAAAAGACTTCCTGTGTAACCTGGATGAGTTACTCACCATCTCTGTGCCTTATTCTTCCACCTTTAAAATGGAGGGAATAACACTACCTAACTCACGAAAGTGTTGTGAGGGTACCTGTAAACTGCTATGGAACAGTGCCTGGCAAATAGTAGCCCACAAAATTGTCAGCTCTTACCATCATTTTTATCCTTATTCCCAAAGTTTGAGGAAGTCAGCGGGAAGGTAAAAAGCAGAATGATGAAATGAAAGAAACTATGGAAGAGGCATGAATTGAGGAGATGCTTCACAATTCTGAGTATTGCAACAATACCACAGCACTCAAAGGCCCACAGACAGCAGATTAAATTACTGAACCTCTTCTTTTCCAAAAAATTTTCCAGCTCTCTATTCAGAGCAGTTGTCTGTGGGAACACATCTCTGATTTTATAATTTAAAAACTCCCAGGTTTCGTAAATAAAACCACAATGAGAGACCACTATATAGCCAAGAGAATGGCTAAAGTGGAAAAAACAGACAATGCCAAGCATTGGGGAGGGTGTGGAGCAAATGGAACTCGAGGATGTAGACGGTGGTCATGTAAACTGCTAGAAACCACTTTGGAATACTGGTTGGCGGTATCTATGAGAGCTGAACATATGCATTCCTTATGATCCAGAAATTCTACTCCTAGGTATATACCCGCTAGATATGCATGCATATGTTCACAAAAAGGCATGTGCAGGAATGTTCACAAAGACAATATTTATAACAGCCCAAACAGGAAACAACCCAGATTCCATCACACAAGCATGGGTAAATAAATTGTGATATATTCACAAAATAGAATGCTGTATATCATAGAGAAGGAACAAACCGTTGTTACAACCAGTTTGTTCAACAGGGATGAATCTCACAAATATAATA
Source organism: Mesoplodon mirus (assembly GCF_964341445.2). Taxonomy (NCBI): domain Eukaryota; kingdom Metazoa; phylum Chordata; class Mammalia; order Artiodactyla; family Ziphiidae; genus Mesoplodon; species Mesoplodon mirus. The sequence goes on along the minus strand of NC_138977.1, from coordinate 10,374,116 downwards.
TTGAGAAAAGTAGCCATATATCAAAGAAGGCCTGCTGTATGATTCTCTTTATATAAAATTTAAAAGCAGGCAAGATTAAACTCTGGTGTTAGAAGACAGAAGAGTCACTGTCTTTGGAGAGAGTGGCAATGGGAGAGGGGAAAAGGGAGCTTCCAGAATCCTCTCGTACTCTACTTGTGGATTTGGGGACAGATTACATGTGTTCACTTAGTGAACATTTGCCAGTATGTACACATACATGGTTACATAGGCACACAATGTGTGCATGTGTGTGCGTGTTAAACTTCAAAAATATTTCAATGCAAGTAGGAGTCTTGATCATTTTAACAGCTGCAACAGAAACAGTTGAGATATTTGAAGGAGCCACCTCCCTGGGTACTGCTGAGAAGTCGCTTCTGCATGCCACCAGTTAACCCTGTATCCTGGTGCCTCATACAATGCTTTGAAATGACTTATTTATGTGTCTGTCTCCCCTACTCAGCCATAATCTGCTTAAGGCCAGAGACTGTGTCTTATTTATCATTCTCTCTGCAGTGTTCAACCCAGAGCCTGGCACATAGTAGCCCTCTAATAAATGTTTCTTGAATGAATGCAATATAAAACTAATGGGATAATAACCTATAATGGAAAAGAATAACTTATAATGGAAAAGAATCTGAAAAAGAATAGATATACATGTGTCTATATACATATATATATAACTGAATCACTTTGCTGTCCACCTGAAACATTATAAATCAACTATACTTCAATAAAAAAAATGTTTAATTAAAAAAGAATCTAAAATAAATAAATAAACAAACTAATGGGAAATGAGATACATCTTACTTTATATTTTACAGAAATATGATTTGATGCCAAGTTTGCTGAAACATCTGTTTCTGTCAAGCGGGCTACCCAGTAGTCTTTGTCAAGTGTCTTCTGAGTTCTCCCCCCAACAAATTTCCCCCAAACCATTCATCACTTTTCCCCAGCTTTAGAATATTATTAGCTAAGCTCTTCTGATGATAGGATGTAGAGGACATCATGAGCTGTACCTTCCTCACGAAAGTTTCCTCATAGATTCTTGATTGAATGATGAAAATAAAGCTATTGTGCATAGCTTAGTCGACTCTATAATTTATCAGAGAAATTTTACAACCTAACAAATGCATTGGTAATATACTTACACTACCTGCTAAAGTTTGCAGAGACAATGTAAGGATGGAGGAAGCTTTCTAACTTTGCTGTACCTTTAACAATTTTCTGAGATTCATCGTTTATTGCTTTAATAGGATATCAAGAAAAAGGAAGTCATCATCAGAGACACAGGATGCTATTAATCTAAGAATGGGCATTTGTGCTTCCCAGCCTGAGGGGCAAGTTCTTATCTTTCTCATGAGTCGAATCTATTTAATCCTTTTGGTGTCTCTCTGTTGATAAATGTGTTCTTACAGACAACAGCTAAGCATCAGAGCACCTCACTTTTATCACATTCGGGTCATTGTTCTCTGCCCTTAAGACTTAACGGTACAAAGCAGAATGAGAAAAGTCAATTTCTTGGGGCTCGGAAATCAGTTTCATATTTGCTGTCTTGACAGTAGCCAAAAAGGACAAATTAATAAAACATTATGTACAATACTAAAAAGGAAGGGGGGCGTGGAAGGAGACTTATGTCATCTATTCATCAGTGACCTAACCAGAAAAACATTAGTGAATGATTAAAGAAAGATGACCCTAAGGGGAATGCAGGGGGGATTCAGACAGGCTTTAGTCAAAGCCCCCAGATCTAATGTAATTTCAAGCTGGCCTCAAAATTCAATTTGTGTGGAACCTCTAAGTCATCTATTCCGCAACGACATACAGCATAATTGCATTTGAACAGCTTCCAACAGAACGCTGAGCAAATGTCCTGTTCCGGGCCCTGGGTGCCCACGTGGAAGGCAGCCCAGATGACCACACAGGAGGACGGGCTCCCAACGCAGTCTGCCTGCTCATCCCACCTGCTGACCATTGCCCTCCACAGGAAGTACATGTTTCTGCTTAATTCCTGCCAGCTTTTGGCTGTGAGGTAGGGCATCTGCAGCGGGCAGCTCCCGAGGGCTGCCACCTGGTGCTGTCAGTCGGCCTCAAACCAAGGAGGAAAAGGGGAGGCATTCATCTATGTGCTTATTTTTCTGTGTTTAGGGTATTTCTTGGGACTTCGAGTTTTCACTTGGCAAGTTAACTTGTCTCTTTAGTTAGGAGGGGAAAAAAAAGGAATTTTGCTTGCTTGCCTTTAACTTAGAGTTCCCTTTTTTGGAAAAGCTGTTTAGAATACCTGGTTCACCCTCATTAAATCTATGCAGCTTCTTCACAGTACTACAAACTTACTTGCAAATATACTTTAAAAGTATATCCACCGGAATTTGAGAGACATGATAAACCATAATGGGAAAGAATATGGAAGAGAATGTATATGTATATGTATAACTGAATCTCTTTGCTATACGGTAGAAATGAACACAATGTTGTAAATCAACTATACCTCAATAAAATAAATTTTAAAAAAAGAATTTGAAACATAGTCATTGTCCCATTATTTTTTAATGTGCTGTTCTAAACAATTATAAATAGGCAACTATAAAGTTCGCGTTTGAATCCCATTAAAAAGAAAAGATGAAAATAAAACAGAAATAAATGTCCCAGGAGAAACATGGAGCGTTCCTTAGGAAAGACCATTTTGGCTCCTGTCTCAATGGTTTATAGCATGAAAAGGAATAAAAGACCCTCAGTGAATGTCAACAGATAACATTTCAACCTCAAAAAGCCTGCTTGTTTTGATCCAAAATCAACTTATATTTAACTTTAACTCAGGGCTTCCACTTTGCATCTACAAATGCAGTCCAACTTTCCACAAAACCGAGGAGATATAATGAACCTGACTAACGAGAAAGCATGATTTGCTTCTACGAGACTGCTTTAAGTAACAGGACAATTTTGAACAGGTATGAGCACCTGGGTGAGAAGAAAACCATTGCCCTAATGACAGATATTTTGGCTAGTGGCTTTTCACTTGGTTTATCCTACTGAAGAATGACAAAAGTAATAATGATTAAATGTATGAAGATGCTGGGTTAAGTATTGGTGACAATAGGAAAAGTGAGATGTAAACAGATGCTGACTTGCTGAATAAATTTTAGATTATATATCTAAGCATGATATAGTTTTTTGTTTGTTTGTTTGTTTGTTTTTGCAGTACGTGGGCCTCTCACTGTTGTGGCCTCTCCCGTTGCGGAGCACAGGCTCCGGACGCACAGGCTCAGCGGCCATGGCTCACGGGCCCAGCCTCTCCGCCGCATGTGGGATTTTCCCGGACTGGGGCACGAACCCGTGTCCCCTGCATCGGCAGGCGGACTCTCAACCACTGCGCCACCAGGGAAGCCCGATATAGGTATTTTTTAAAGCATGCACCCATTTATTTACATTACCACTAGAAAAATTAACTTTATTTCTCTAACTCTGAACCATATCTTTTCCACTGAAGCAACTCTTTCATCATGCGATTTTTTTTTTTTTTTTGATAACAGGGAATTTATGAGGAAGGCAACCATCGCCTTATGGAAGAACAGACTGTTCTGAATTTCAGAAAATATATTACTACAGAAATTGCTGTTCAGAAAATCAAGTAAAAATGGCTGTGAGTTTATTTCTGTCCAATGGCATTTTTAACACTGAAAAGAATCAGAGTGGAGACAGAATCAGAGAATCCTACACCAGCATATTTCTGCACGTTTTCTAGTAAACATAAGCACTCCACTGCCCTTATTTACATGGCCCTATTTCCATTCTACCTGTGTATTTTTAGGAAATTCAATAAAATATTTGCTCAAAAACTATTCCGTACATGTGAAGGCCCGAGGTGCCAAGTCATACAAAGAACTGGATGCAAGAGAGGAGAAGGAAGTTGAATGGGTGAAAAGTGGTTGGGCAGAGAAGCACAAAAGGGAGGGAAAAAAAGCAGAATGACCCTTAACTTAAGAATGAGAGGAATCAGACCGCAACGTGAAAAGCAGAAACTATTTTCATAACTTCTTGTTCCTACCAATGGTGTCTTGATGATCTGAAACCTCTGGGAAGCTGCCTGTGCTCGCTTACACTTAGGCAAGGAATGAAGGAGATGGGAGCCTGTTTGGAAGCTTTGGAAACATCCTCTTTGTGCAATTTCTGACTACCTATCTGTGCCCTTCCCATCAGCCCCCATGCAACAAACAACTACATCGTACTGAGAGTTCTTTCCGGTGCGTTTGAAACGATCGACTTAGTCTCCCTCAGGGGTGCAGGTAGAGAGACTGGCCATCACAAGAGGTTGCAGTTCCTCGTACCTTAGGAAGGGGCTCTAACTCAACAATCCACGTATACCCAAGAAATGCTCAGGGAACTCCTTCAAGGGAATTCTGCAGCCAAACATGTTTATTAAACTGAAGTGATTTTTTTCTGAGCAGTGAGATCATCAGCCAGATGCTCTGCTTAAAGATAAGGCAAAATTTTAATCTGCCCCCTAATATCCTGTCTTCAATTTCCAGGCTGAGCTTCTGAGAATTGTCTTTGCCTCAGGAGAGCTTGCTACATGTTAAAAGAAGGCCGTAAGGACAAACGGTTCCTGAGCATCTAAGCGTACCCTATATTCCTATTCGCAGAAACAGTATTTCACATCACTTGTCTCTCATTCAGCTGGCTCTGAAGTGGAAACACCCATCCGCCTGCGTGCACTGTGAGAAATTCCTAGGTTTTGTTTCATGAATTCTTTATGGAAAGCAAAACAGGATTTTCTTTTTTTTCAACAGGAGATCTTTTGAAACGTCTTGAACTTGCTTTGGGTATTTAATTGGATCCGTTTTCTGTAATGTTGCTTTCCGCCCTCCTGTTTCTTCTCTTATCCAAACCCCAAAGCCTTCAGCCACTGGCTCATTCAGGGCTCTGGTTTGATAGCCCTGCAATTGGAGGGTGCAGTGGGAGAAGAGGCCTCATACCTTTGTTTTTCTGGTTCTCCCTAACACCCTGGTGGCCTACTTGGGTGTCCCACAAGCTCTCTGTGGAAAACAGTGTTTCCCATTTAGCAACAACTCCACCTAGCTCCTGAGCTATACTTAAGCAAGGGTGAGAGAGAGCTGCAATGATTGAAGCTGTGTTATGCCATGCAAGGGAAACCATTTTCTCCCCATGGTGGTGGCCCACAAAGTAATTCTTGCTTTTGCACTGGCAAGCCATGGGGTAGAGGGAGTGAAATCATGCTATTTTCCAGTGTGACAAAAATGTAATCAGTGTTCAAAGGTATATTTTCAGGGGAAATTTTCAACAAAGTTGAAAGGGTGTTTTTTTTTTTTTTAACCTAATAAAAAAGTATCCAAAAGAAAAATTTTTTACTTCCCAGGGCTTCTCAAAATGTTAGATTATCTTTTTCGGTGAGGAAATGGAAATACATTCTATGCAGCTCAGTGTATCCATATCTTCGGAGCGGCAGAAAAGGATCACAGGCTTTCCTATTTCTTCTTCAAAATAGACACCGCCTTTTGTGTTTTGTAATATTTATAGAAAAATATGGATCAACTAGATAGCCCAGCTTTTTAAGAATCTCAACTATTTAGAGTGTTTCCCCGAAGAATGCTGAAGGGAGAGGCATGAATCTCAGCATTTGCATCTAGCATATTATGAGCTGAGTATACTTTCTTCTTCAATAATCAGTATGAGAAGCGTTCAGGCTATTTTTTCTAAGTATGAAATCACTAAAATTGAACACTCACACCCATCCGTAAAAGCACTGTGATATGAAAAACTACTGGGGTCTGGATTCTCTTACAACATTTCAAAGCCACTTTCCACCCCCATTCTAATACCACTGACCAATTTTCCTTGGGCCCCATGGTACCCAATATCTGTGTCTATGGTTCAATTAAATTTCTTATAACATTTGATTGTATAGATCATTATATTGGTTTGGTACATGTTTGTCTTCCATTTGAAAATATAAAGCCCTTAAGTTCCGTAATGATGCCTCAATCACTGTGGAACTTCCAGGGTCAAGGTCACATCTAGAACTTACAGATGATTGATAAGTGTTTGTTGCAAGAAAGAATGAATGAATGGAACCCAAAACTGATGTAAAGACTTCAAAATATTTATTTTTTTAAAAATAAATTTTATGTATATATTAAATTATATATATAATTTAAATTATATACTATATATACATATATATATATATATATATATATATTTTTTTTTTTTTTTGCAGTACGTGGGCCTTTCACTGTTGTAGCCTCTCCCGTTGTGGAGCACAGGCTCCGGATGCGCAGGCTCAGTGGCCATGGCTCACGGGCCTAGCCGCTCTGCGACATGTGGGATCTTCCCAGACCGGGGCACGAACCTGTGTCCCCTTCATCGGCAGGCAGACTCTCAACCACTGCGCCACCAGGGAAGCCCTACAATATATTTTTAAAAATAAATTATATATATGCTTTAAAAGACATCAAAAAGATAAAGGAAGGCACTTTTGGTACAGAATTTTGAAAGGAGAAAAATAATTTCTTGGCCGTATATGTATACTTTCTAAAGAAACTCCCTTTTTGAGAAGCAAGCAATGCACATGTTTTTAATAATATGGGGACATGAGGTGTGGTGGTAGTGGGGAGAAGACAGCTGAGTCTGGGCCACCCTAGAGTCTGTGCTCAGAATAAGAGAGAAACCCCTTTCTAGGGTCCTCCTTCTTCACATTAGACCTTCTGCTCTGGGCTGCAACTTTCCCTTATTTTATCACACTTTTGCTAATGGAAAACCTTGTGTTTTTTGTAAAGGGCTACAAACTTGAGTACACCACATTTGCCTACTTTGAATTCTACGGGTTGAAATAAAATGTTTTCCTTCCCTCCATTTCATATACTCAGAGAAATGGACACAGAGATGAAATGAACAATTGGTAGGATTCACAGATATTATTATAGCATAAAAGACTTCTCTGGCATCAGATTTATAGACACATGGGAGCAAATTTCTTTCAAACAAAACAAATAAAAATAAACATTGTGTAATATATATACCATATATATATATGATGTCCAATATATATGTTGTACATCACTGCAAATTAGGTATTCCTTTGGGGGAACATTCATGTTTGTAATTAAGAATATTCAAAGTTGGGCATCCAAAGCTAGAAGAGATCTATGAATTGCAAAAAGCATGCTGTTATCCCAAAGAGAGACTTTATAAATAGAAGATTTTGTGTATAAGCCTATTTATCTGCAGCCTAGTAAAGAGTTGAGCACTGTCTAGAGAATGTGATCTAAGTAGGCAAACAATTCAGATAATGTAAATTGCAGTTTGAGGCCTAAAAAATACAGAAAACATGTTTAGTCTAAAAAAATATAGAGACCTAAAATAGCATGTAAATTCTGAGAAAACATTTTTCTGAGACTGGGCAATATGGAAACACTGACGTATAAATTAAAATCAAAGAGACTTTGCAGTTTAAAATGGTGTGTCACGGAAACCACTCCTAACGGCTTGTCCCAAGCTCCCATTTAATTCCCACAGACACATGCAAAATGAAAATAAAAGCCATTATCTATTGCTAGAGTTAGGGACGAATTTTCATAAATGGAGCGAATCTGAAAAAAAACACAAAAATTGAGATCCTAGCCATATTTTTACCCCTTGAAAAAGAGCAGCCCTATTTACCTAGAAGGAGAGGAGAAGACCCTTCTATATCCATTCAGGTCAGTGACCCAGCGCCCTTTACTAATTAGAAAAGAGGCCATTTCCCTTCTCCTAGGCAGATGGTGTCTTCTCTGAGACCAGCAGAGTACTATATCCCCAATCACATGTTTGTTTTGAAGCTATATATCCCAGAAAATAAAGGAGCAATAAAGATGTACTGGCGATTGCACGTTGCTTCTTGGGTGAACAGAGATAGGGAGAAGTCAATGGCAGTATTTGCTGGAGGTATGGTTTCATGAATGCCATTGGTTTAATGTGTGAAAGAACATCTGTGGGTGTAGGAACCCGATGGTTTTCACTAGCTTTGCTGCCCTTCAAGGTCTTATGTTGTTGAAAGAAAGTTAATGAAGGAAGATCCACACAGAGACATGTGCATTAGCATAAAGTGTTGAAATATAAGGACAAAGGAAAAACATCCTATTAAATATCTAAACAGAAAACAGGTTAGCTACAAGAAGGATGAAATCCGGTTGGCTTTTTTTTAAACGAGAAAGGTCCGAGGTAATAGAACCATAGCCACACACGTTTTTCAGGAAAAAGTGTGGTCTGTGAACTAAAAGTTTGATATCCCAGCTAAGATGCTTCCAGTGTGAGAAGGCAACAGAATATTTCTTCATATGTCAGGTTTAAAGACAAACAAACAAGAGTCACATGTCCTTCTGGAAAATATTAGAAGGCATAGTGGTCAAGATTTAATTCAAAAATAAAAACCTAACTATTGGAAAGTATTCTATAAAAGAATGGTGGCTCGACTTCCCTGGTGGCACAGTGGTTAACAATCTGCCTGCCAATGCAGGGGACACGGATTCGATCCCTGGTCCAGGAAGATCCCACATGCTGCAGAACAACTAAGCCCATGCACCACAACTACTGAGCCTGCGCCTTAGAGCCTACGAGCCACAACTACTGAGCCCGTGCACCACAACTACTGGAGCCTATGCGCTCTAGGGCCCATTTGCCATAACTGCTGAGCCCACATGCTGCAACTACTGAAGCCCACGTGCCTAGAGGCCATGCTCCGCAACAAGAGAAGCCACTGCAATGAGAGGCCCGTGCACCGCAATGAAGAGTAGCCCCTGCTCGCCGCAACTAGAGAAAGCCCGTGTGCAGCAACTAAGACCCAACACAGCCAAAAATAAATTTAAAAGAACAACAAAAAAAGAATGGTGGTAGAACCACAATGAGATATCATCTCACATCTGTCAGAATGGCTATTATCAAAAAAGGACCAAAAAAACAAGTGTTGGCAAGGATGTGGGGAAAAGGGAACCCTCGTGCACTGTTGGTGGGAATGTAAATTGGTGCAGCCACTGTGGAGAACAGCATGGAGCTTTCTCAAAAACTAAAAATAAAACTACCATATGATCCAGCAATCCCACTTCTGGGTATTTATCTGAAGAAAACAAAAACACTAATTTGGAAAAATATATGCACCCCTACGTTCAGTGCAGGATTGTTCACAACAAACAGCATATGGAAACAACCTAAGTGTCCATTGACAAATTAATGAATACAGAAGATGTGGTATATGTACATACACTGAAATATTATTTAGTCATAAAAAAGAATAAAATCTTGCCATTTGAAACAACATGGATGAAGTTGAGAATATTATGCTAAGTGAAATAAGTCAGATGAAGAAAGACAAATACTGTATGATTTCACTTATATGTGGAGTCTAAAAAACAAACAAAACTCATAGATACAGAGAACAGACTGGTGATTACCAAAGGTGAGGATGGTTAGAGAGTGGATGAAATGGATGAAGGGGATCAAGAAGTACAAACTTCCAGCTGTAAAATAAATAAGTCATGGGAATGTAATGGTGACTATAGTCTATAATATCATATTGCAAGTTTGAAAGTTGTTCTCATCACAAGAAAAAAATTTTTGTAACTTTGTATGGTGATAGATGGTGACCATACAAACTAGACTTATTCTGATGATCATTTCACAACGTATGCAAATGTTAAATCATGATGTTGTACACCCGAAACTAATGGAATGTTACACGTCAGTCATACTTCAATAAAAAAATGTTTTAAAAGAATTATGGTAGAATACCCTGAATCTATTAAACACAGTTTTCTAAGTAATAATAAAAATAAGTAGAAAAATGAAATGCAAATTTCCTAAGCAATTTTCAAAGATCAAACATATAAGCCAACTGTAATAGTAAAATCTTCTATTGATTGTTCGAATGTGCTAGACACTCTTACTGTGAGAACTCATTTAATCTCAACAATAAAACTTACAAGATGGGTACCATTATTATCCCTATTTTCCAGATGAGAAAATGGAGGCACAAAGAGGTTCAGTAAATTGCCCTAGGTTACATAACTAGAAACTGTATACAATATCCTGAATTTACAAATATAAGATTTTTTAAACTTAGAAATTGGGAGAAGTGGGTAGTAAAATCCCTTACATGTATTACACATAGCTTAAATGAAGGTGGCTAAAATCTCACTCTTTCCTTCTTTCCCCCCAAAACAGTATTTTTCCAGCTCTCACCATTCCCCTAAGTGACCAACTGTTCATCCAATACTCAAGCCAGAAACTAGGAATTATTTCAATTATTTCCTTTCCTGCATAATCCATATTTAATCTAACAAACGTTCCATCAACTCTACGTTCAAAATGTCTCTTCTTCATCCAATTTGCTCATTTCTACCATCACATCCTTAGCCCAAGAATCCATCATTCTTCCACCTCTGACTGCTTCTTTAACTTCCTAATTGATCTCCCTAACTTTTGTCTCAGCCTCCTTTGATAGACTCTTCATGCAGCGACCATAAGACATGGCACCATCCTTAAAATTCTCCAATTGTTACCCACTGCTCTTGGAACAGAATTCTGACTCCTTTGTGTGTCCTAAGAAGCCCTGCATGTTCGGGCCCCTGCCTACTGCTCCCACCTTACCCTGAATTTAGCGTGCCCCTCTCAGCCTTTGCCATCTTCAGTTTCCAAGACTTCATGAAATATTGGAATAATATAATGAACACATTTGCATCAACATGTGTACATCTCTACACTCCAGTTACTACTGGACAGTTGGAATAAATGTTGGGTGTAACTGGATAGAAAGTTATAGGATAATTACAATATTAATAAAACAGATGAGTGAAATATCTGAGGGAAATTAAGAGGTACAAACTTCTAGTTACAAAATAAATGAGCCATGGGGATGAAATGTACAATGTGGAAAATATAGTCAACAATAATGTAATGCTTTGATGGTGACAGATCATTACTATACTTAATGTGATGATCATTTTAACATGCATAGAAATATTGAATCACTATGTTGTGTACCATGGGGAACTAACATAGTGTTGTAGGTCAATTATACTTCAACAAACAAACAAAAAAACTCATACAAAAAGAGATCAGATTTGTGGTTACCAGAGGTGGGGGCTGGAGGAGGGAGAATTAGATGAAGGTGGTCAAAAGGTACAAGCTTCCAGTTATAAGAAAAATAAGTACTAAGGATACAATGTACAACATGATTAATACAATTAACACTGTTGTATGTTATTTATGAAAGTTGTTAAACGAGTAAATCCTAAGAGTTCTCATCACAAGGAAAAATATTTTGTTCATTTCTTGTATTTTATATCTTATATGAGATGAGGAAAGTTCACTAAGCTTATTGTGATAATCATTTCATGATGTAAGTCAAATCATTATGCTGTACACCTTAAACTTATACAGTGCTATATATCAATTATATCTCAAAAAAACCTGAAAGACAAAAAAAAATATTCAAACAAGGGCAAAATTTGTCAACTGTCACCAAAAGTCTATAAAAAATAAGGCCATAGTTATAAATACTTTTATTAAAAATAACGACTAAAAATAAATTTTAAAATGGGCAGAAGATCTAAATAGACGTTTCTTTGAAGAAGACATACAAATGGCCAAAAGGCACATGAAAAGATGCTCAACATTGCTAACTATTAGAGGTTTGCAAGTCAAAACTACAGTGAGGTACCAACTCACACTGGTCAGAATGACCACCATCAAAAAGTCTACAAAAAATAAATGCTGGAGAAAAGGGAGCCCTCCTAACTGTTGATGGGAATGGAAATTGGTACAACCACTATGGAGAACTGTATGGAGGTTCCTTAAAGAGCTAAAAATAAAACTAACATATGGCATTGCAATTCCACTCCTGGGCATATATCCAAAGAAAATTGCAATTCAAAAAGATACATGCACCCCAATGTTCATTGCAGCAATATTTACAATAGCCAAGGCATGGAAGCAACCTAAATGTCCATCGACAGATGAATGGATAAAGAAGATGTAGTATAGATAGATACATAAATACATAGATATTGGAATGGTATATTACTTAGTCATAAAAAAGAATGAAATAATGCCATTTGCAGCTACTTGGATGGACCTAGAGATTATTATAATAAATGAAGTAAGCCAGACAGAGAAAGACAAATATCATACAACATCGCTTATATGTGGAATCTAAGAAAAAAAGATACCAATGAACTTATATACAAAACAGAAATAGGCCCACAAACATAGAAAACAAACTTATGGTAACCAAAGAGGAAAGGGGGGGAGGGATAAATTAGGAGTTTGGGATTAATAGATACACACGACTATATATAAAATAGATAACCAACTAGGACCTACTGTATAGCACAGAGGACTATACTCAATATTCTGTAATAACCTATAAGGGAAAAGAATCTGAAAAAGAATATATATAGCTGAATCACTTTGCTGTACACCTGAAACTAACACATTATAAATCAATTGTACCTCAATAAAAAAAATAATTACTTAATTTAAAAATCACACACAAAATATTAGAATAATGTAATGTTATTTTAAAAGGGTAAATTCTTAGAACTATAAATTATATCATTTCAGTGCTCCCTTCGGCAGCATATATACTAAAATAAATTATATCATTTCCGTTTCTACTTATTTAAAAAAAGCTAAGAAGAAGCAAAAAAATTAAAAAATGAAAACAGAAAAAAACTATAAAAATTCAATCAAGGAAAAATTAAATGGAATAACAAATTTCTTGTGAGAAGGAAGATATAGGAACATATAGGGATGAATTATTTTAATTTTTAAAAAACTTTTAGATTGTAGAAAACGCTATGGTAATAAAATTTAAATCTTAATACTTAGTGCTGGTTCCACAGGGAGATGTTCAGTGGTATTTGGTACTACACAAATTGTGTAGAAATATATTACTTCTCTTAAGAAATAGAAACTGAAAAGAGCAATAACCATGGGGGGAGTGGTGGGAAGAGAATACTTTATTCTATCAAAGAATTAACTCAAATTCCCAAACCCTTTCATTCAGTAAAACTGAGCACTTACTGTATGCCAGGAACTACTCTAGACACTGGGACTATATCCACTCTTCCACACCAAAAAATAACCCTGTCGTTATATAAAGTTTCATTCTTTTCCCAGTATCAACCTGTTAACAGATACTAGAATACTAAAAATATTAGATACTATTTTTTAAATTGAGCATATGATAAGCTGCCTTTACAAGTCAAATCTGTAGAGAAGATTTATTCAATAAATGGTGCTAAGAAAACTTGTTACCTCTTTTTTTTTTTTTTTTTTTCTTTTTGCGGTATGCAGGCCTCTCACTGTTGTGGCCTCCCCCGTTGCGGAGCACAGGCTCCGGATGCGCAGGCCCGGCGGCCATGGCTCACGGGCCCAGCCGCTCCGCGGCATGTGGGATCCTCCCAGACCGGGGCACGAACCCGTATCCCCTGCATCGGCAGGCGGACTCTCAACCACTGCGCCACCAGGGAGGCCCTGTTACCTCTTTTTAAGTCAAGTTCCTAGCTGTTACATATGCCAAAGAAATGGTAGATGGAATGATAAATTTGATGTGACAAAAAATTTAAAGGCAATCATTAATATCAAGAAGAAATTTTTTTTCCTGTGTACCAGGCACTTTATTTATTTATTTTTTAACATCTTTATTGGAGTATAGTTGCTTTACAATGTTGTGTCAGTTTCTGCTGTATAACAAAGTGAATCAGCTATACGTATACATATATCCCCATATCCCCTCCCTCTTGAGTCTCCCTCGCACCCTCCCTATCCCACCCCTCTAGGTGGTCACAAAGCTGATTTCTCTGTGCAATGCAGCTGCTTCCTACTAGCTATCTATTTTACATTTGCTAGTGTATATATGTCAATGCTACTCTCTCACTTCGTCCCAGTTTACCCTTCCCCAAGAAGAAATTTTTGATGAACTTTTATCTGAATTCAGTACTCAGAACTTCTAAGTTTAACTGCAACAAACGAAATCACAGAGCAAAAAATATATACTAGAGTTAATTAGATAAAAATACGGAAATTCAAAAATGTATAAACAAAATTAAAACCAAACTAAAAGAATCTTGCCATAAATATGACAACAGTCAATGTTCTTATAATATACAAATGTATTCAAAAATCAATAAAACAAACCCTAACCACCATGACAGGGAACTAAAGACCACAAACAGAAAGGGAAGCTCATTGGAGTAATGCTACTAATGTTTCTTCCTGTAACCAATACTGGTGCTGGTCAGAGTTAGTCTTTTCTTAAAATCTTCAGCATTGAAAATGCCACTCATTGTTTCCAGATAGAAGGGACTTTTGAAATGTAAAACTGAAATGGTTAACTAAATGTTGAGATCACAGAACGTTCAGTTGTTGGGTGAGACGTAGCTTACACATATGGGAAGAATTGCATTTGGGAAGAAATATCCAAGTAATATTTATAAGTGAAGGACTCTGAGCCATCAGTTAAAACTAAGAAAGGGTTATAACAATCACTGTAAGCTGCTCCCTGAATTAAGATCCCAATATATTGCTGTGAGCAAAAGGAGCAATAAAATACCAAAGACATCAAAGGTGAAAATGTCATTCAAAACAAGAGTGGACAGTCCCTATACTATATGCAGTACTAATGGTCACTGACCCTCTGGAAAAAAGGAAAAGAGGATGATCTTGGGGGTTGGGAGGCTTATGAAAATAAACTTTAGAAAGCAAGATTCTTTCTCACAGGTGCAAAATTAAAACAATAATAATAAATGTCCTATGTGTTTACTGTGAGCCAGGCAGTGTGTTAAGTTCGTTCAATATGTTTTCCCATTCGGTCTTCCCAACCAGCCTACGAGGGAGGCATTGTCCCAACCCATGTTACAAGGGAGGAAATGGTCCTCTGAGCTTGAGATCACACAGCTGGGACCGCCAAGGGGTCCTTTCTGACTCCAGAACACATGCTCTTATGTGCCAGCATCTATCGGCTGTGGAAACAAGCAACATGGACTTGTCTACACATATTAGACCTAGGAGACACTCCGTGAAATTTCAAAGAGGAAAACCCAAGGTCAAGTAGTCTGATCCATGGTAGCACCAGTGGAATTTCCTTCCCTGAGAGGCAGAGCAGGATGAAACACAGCATATTCAAAGAGGGAGTTATTCATCCATTTCTTCACCCTTGCAACAGTTTTTGAGGCCCCACTATGCTCCAGGCACTGTGCTAGGCACTGAAAGGTAAATTCAGAATTGATTTCAAAGGCAGAAAGGAATGCTTGGGGTGGGCTTTCTCAGCTTTCTTCGATTGAACTCGTGGCAGGCAATCATGCTTTAAAAAGAGAAGCCTTCACTTGCACTGGCATAGTAAACATGATAAACCACAAACTCTGACCCGTGTCCTTCTGTCTAAATTTAACCCATGAGTGTTTTGAGAGGTAGAACATTTGGACTATGGGTATGGTTTTCTGAACACTTAAAGAAAATAGCACTAGGTCATAATTTTGGAGTGGTAAGATGCAGCCTACTTTTTAAATGTGAAATCTGCTGAGATTCATTACATATTTATTCCTATATTCCCAGTGACTGACAAAATAATTTTAGAGGTGGTTTATTTTTTACTATGATTTATTTTATATGAGCAATGCTTCCTAATCTTTATCTTCAAGTTTCTCCATCCTCTCTCTCATGATGTTGACTTTGGGATTATTGTAATATGCCCTCTATAGAGCCTGGGAAGAGAGCATCGGTTTTCCTTAATAGCACATGGAAGAGAGGGATTGTATGGGGTGGAGGTGTTCTTAAAAGCATTGTATTCTATATGAGCAAATAAAATCAGGATATTTTCCATCATTAAATATTCTCTTATAAAGTATAAGAAGTTAATTCCACCGACTGAGTTTGATCCTAGATGAGAAAATTTTCCAACTTGGAAATTTCATGTTTGTGTAACCTGCTTACTTGGAAAATAATGGCTTTATGTTTACTATCCGACAAAAGCCTAAGTGTAGAACAACAGACTCCCCGACGCTCCGGGACGCTCCGGCTCCAGTCATTACAGAGGTGAGGCTGGAGCCCAAGAGGAAGGAAACAGATTGCACTGCACATGAGCATGACCTAGTGGCGGGTTCACTGAGTGGCATTTATGGCAGTAAGAAAAGGCTACTTGTCTGATTTCCAAGTGTCAGGGTAAGGGATGTGTATGCAGCTGTTGTTCATGGAGAGGTGAAGAACAGGAAAGAATAGATTCTTCGAAAGAAATCATAAGTAAGAGAAGGACATTCACAATCTCTTAATATTAAGCAACTGGATCTCCCCACTGCCTTCAGGAACCCAGAACCATCAAAAGCACTTCTTTGCATAAGTAAACAGAATGTTCTTACTGATTCTTCACAAGGAACCAAAAATGATAAACTTTGCCTCATACTGGCTCCCAAACCATTGTGGGGAGTTTATTTAGACTGTGAGACACTTAACACAGCTTATCATGGCAAGCATGGCTTGCCATACACAGTTCATTAGGGGATCACTGGCCAGTGTGCAGTTCTATTGCTAAATATATATTAGTGGGATGCATCAACACTAGAGAAAATATAAAAATGCTATGTTATATTTTATAGCCAAACACGTATCTCTATATATAAAATTACATATTATTAGTATATGTATTACATGTTATACATATGTATGTGCATATATCTATATATATATATACATATATATATATGCCAGTGGCCCTCTATAGTCCTTTGACATCATGGCTTTGCATGCCTGTCAACATTTTGATTAAAGTTGACTACATGGCAAATTATCTGAAGCACTTTTTATAAACTCTCAATGATAAGTGTTTCATCTTAAACACATTATTATTGATATAACGGGTAATATTTTGTTCCCATCAGATATTATAGAACTAGACACTTCCTACCCAGTATTGTAAACTTACTACAATATTCCTATAATTGGTCTCAGTAATTTGGGGGAATAAATAAGGCCAGAGATGCTAATATTATAGTTCTGCTTTAAAGAAAAAAAAAAGTTGAGTCTTAAATGCCTCCTTTGAAAATCATATTGCATAAGTTTGCGTATTATCTTCATAAGGCTCATCTATACATATCAGAAAATCCCTTCTACTTTAAGCTAATTTGTGCTGGGTTTTTCTGTCTTTGCAGCATAAATTACTCTAGCTAATACGAGACATTATGAATCTTCCCCTCATATAATAATCTGAGAATAGGAAACTGAGGCCCGGATCACACAACATACTTGTGACTAAGTGGAGACTAGAACCCAGGTCTCTGTACACCTAGCCCAAACCCCTTTTTGATAAATCATACTCTATCCTATACTTTCAATGCTGCCACTTTCACTTCTAATCAGAGATGTGATCATTTAAAAAGTCTCTTAACATTTCATGGGTTTACTATTTAATAATAAGTTTGAGTATGTAGGCAAGAGGACCAAACAATTATTGAAATTTATATAGATCTGTTGTTTGTAAATATTTTCTCCAAAGAGATCTACAGATTCAATACAATCCCAGTCAAGATCTCAATGGCATGTTTTGCAGAAATAGAAAAACAACACTAAAATTCATATGGAAACATAAACGATCCCAGGTAGCCAAAGCAATGTTTAGCAAAACGAACAAAGCTGGAGGTTGATTCCAAATATATTACAAGCAAATAAAAAATGTTTCAGATAATTTGCCATGTAGTCAACATTAATCAAAATGTTGACAGGCATTCAAAGCCGTGTTATCAAAGGACTATAGAGGGGCTTAGGCATATAAATATATATAATACACGTATTTATTTATAATAAATTATATATATTTATAATATGTAATTATACATATATGATACATGTTTGACTATAAAACATTACTGAATAATATTCCATTGTGTTTATATATGCTTAACATCAGAAAAATGCAAATCAAAGCCACAATATCACCTCACACCTGTCGAGATGGATATTATCCAAAAAACCAAAGATAAGTGTTGCAGAGGATGTGGAAAAAAGGAAACCCTTGTACACTGTTGGTGAGACTATGCAGTGGTGCAGCCATTATGGAAAACAGTATGGCAGTTACCCAAAAACTAAAAATAGAACTACC
Organism: Mesoplodon mirus; assembly: GCF_964341445.2. NCBI lineage: Eukaryota > Metazoa > Chordata > Mammalia > Artiodactyla > Ziphiidae > Mesoplodon > Mesoplodon mirus. The sequence goes on along the minus strand of NC_138977.1, from coordinate 10,355,956 downwards.
ACACAATCTAGTAATCCCAGTCCTCGGTATATATCCAAAGGAATTGAAATCTGTATCTCAGAGAGATACCTGCACTTCACTGCAACATTATTCACAATAGCCAAGACATGAAACAACCTAAGTGTCTGTCATGGGTGGATGGATTTAAAAAATGTGAGATAGATAGATAGATACACATACACACACACACACACAATGGGATATTATTCATTTTTAAGAAAGAATTCCTGTCATTTGCATCAACATAAATGCACCTATCACTTATGCTAAGTGATATGTCAGGCACAGAAGGACAAATACTACAAGACATCACTTATGTGATGAATCTAAAATAGTCAAATTCACAGGAGAAGAGAGTAGAATGATGGCTGCTAGGGCTGGTGGGAGGGGGAAACAAAATGCCAAAGGGCACAAAGTTTCAGTTATGCAAGATGAATAAGTCTTAAGAGATCTACTATATAGCACTGTGCCTATAGTTAATAATACCATACTGTATAATACTTAAAATTTGCTAAGAGACTAGATCTTATGGGTAATGTTCCTATCACACAAAAAATTAATAAATAAACAGGGTGGAAGAAACTTTTGGAAGTGACGGACATGTCTATGGATAGATTGTGATGATGGTTTCACAGGTGTATACTTATCTCCAAACTCATCATATTGTATATATTAAATAAGTAAAGCTTTTTGTACATCAATCATACCCCAATAGGGTGGTTTAAATCTATAAATATTTTAATATTTAATTTAATATTATTCAATATTAATTAAATGTACTTAATGAATATTTAAATATATATACATATTCATGTGTGCATATACACACACATAGCCAAATTACAATGGCCCCTACTTCACTATCTCAATGCCTCTGTCCTCGACATATATACACACTTCAAAGCCTCTCCAGTTTTTTCTGGGCTCCCAATATTGAAAACCAGATTGTCAGCTGTAGTCACTATGAAGTGGCATCAAGACATGTTCTCCTCCTTTGCTCTGTCTTCTCTTTGACCATGTCCACTGTCCTCCAGCAACAAAGCCTTCATCCACATCAAGGCGCACATGGAGGCTCAGGGAGAGAGAGGTTACACACCCCAGCACATGGGTGCCAGCCTCTGGTGCTTGCACAGACTAATTCACCACTTAGCTTCCGTCCAGTGCCTGGCACATCAAAGACCTTTGTGTTACTCACTGGATACATGTGAACAGTGTAGGGGGTGGACTGGAGACCAGAAGGGACAGTGATTCAGAGACTAATAGACTTGGAGGAGTCCTTTAGCACTAAACCAAGACATCAGACGATGAGGCCAATTTTGAGAAATAGTTCTGAGACAGAATCACCAAATATTTGCAAAGGAGTTCTCCTCTCACCTTTCAGGAAGAGAGATGGTTGGAAAAAATGGATGTCAAATAGACAACCAACCAAATGTCCAAAACAGGTTTTTACCAATTCTGATCTTCTACAATCCTGAAGTCCTTGGTTCTTATCAAATATATTCAAAACCAAGAGTCATCCACATGGTCAGCCTCCCCCAGGACAGCTGGTGTTTCAGGAGACTTGGTGACTCTAGAAAGCCTTCAGGAAAACAAAGGTCCAGAGAGCTGAAAAAGAGTCAATAAGAAGTTTCAGAGAGATTTCCTATGTGGAAGCATGGCAGATGGGAAACTTAGGAGGCTGGGTTACAGAACCAAGAGTTCAGAACCCAGGACATGAGAGTACATGAGAAGAAACACTTAGAAAAAGAGCTAGGGTGGAATGTTTCGGTGGATCATCTAGCTTTAAATAATAATGACCATAAAAGTAGTAAAAGCAATTACTATCTTTTGTTGCAACCTCATATGTTCTGGGCAGTATACCATCTGCTTTATATATGATAATATATTTATTTCTTACAACTAGTATGTGAGGCAAATAATATCATCCTATTAGAGATAAGAATTGAGACTCAGAAAGATGAAGAACCTTGTTCAAAGACGATTTTAAATACAGGATTTTTTACTTCAAAATGAAACAAATGATCCTGTCTGTGGACTTTTACCTTCAGTCTTTAGATGCTGAGAGAACTTAAATTGCTATCAGTTTAGAAAAGTAAATTATACCACAATTTCTGTCTTATCTCTTTTCAAACAATAAATTCAAAGTAATTTACTAGATATAATCCATATCTGATCTTAATAAAAATGAAAATACCACTTTATGTTGGGGGAGAGATAAATTAGGAATTTGGGATTAACAGATACACACTACTATATATAAAATAAACCACAAGGACGTACTGTATAGCACAGGGAACTATATTCAATATCCTGTAATAGCCTATAATGAAAAGAATCTGAAAAAGAACATATATATACATATATATTTACAATATATACATATATATATATATAACTGAATCACTTTGCTGTACATGTGAAACATTGTAAATCAACTATACTTCAATAAAAAAAGTAAATAAATAAATAAATAAATAAATTTTTTAAGGAAAAAAATACCACTTTGATACATACTTTTTTCTTTCTCATGTATTCTTCCTTCATAAATTCCTTTTTTTTTTTTTTTTTGTGGTATGCAGGCCTCTCACTGTTGTGGCCTCTCCCATTGTGGAGCACAGGCTCAGTGGCCATGGCTCACGGGACCAGCCGCTTCGCGGCATGTGGAATCTTCCTGGACCGGGGCACGAACCCGTGTCCCCCCGCATCGGCAGGTGGACTCTCTACCACTGCGCCACCAGGGAAGCCCCATAAATTCCTTTTTAAAAAGAGACCACTTGGGCTTCCCTGATGGCACAGTGGTTGGGAATCCACCTGCCAACGCAGGGGACATGGGCTCAAGCCCTGGTCTGGGAAGATCCCACATGCCGTGGAGCAATGAAGCCCATGTGTCACAACTACTGAGCCTGTGCTCTAGAGCCAACGAGCCACAACTACTGAAGCCCATGTGCCTAGAGCCCGTGCTCCACAACAAGAGAAGCCACCGCAGTGAGAAGCCCGTTCACTTCAACGAAGAGTAGCCCCCGCTCACCGCAACTAGAGAAAGCCTGCACTAAGCAACAAAGATCCAAAGCAGCCAAAAATAAATAAATAAATAATTTTTTAAAAAAAATCACTTGGGTATTATAAGTGGTTCCACCACACTTATCCCTAATTCAGAAAGATGTGACTTGCCTTCTTGTTGTCCTTGAGTTTTCAAACTCACCAGAAAAAATAAGTACATGAATCTGATTATGAATTATTTCTGTTCCCACAACCAAACCTTATGTAGTTTTTCAAATCCCTATACTATTCAAATATTCTTTGGAAATATAGAAGGCTATTAAATAGTTTCTGGTACCAATTCCAATGTTGGGGGAGGAGGTGTTCCTCATACCAACAAGCAATTCTTTGGACACCAGATGAATGTCCTACAATTCAACTCCATTCTGACATTATCTACCCAAAGAAAGCATCAGATTCGACAGGTTAAAGCTCCATCCTACAAGGATCCCACTCCACCCCCACTTCAGATGCCAATCGCAAGCCCAGGTTGTTACCCGTGCCTCTCACCAACTGGATACATATTGGAAGTTCCCAAGACCCTCTTCTTGGGTTCAAGTAATTTGCTAGAGTGGCTCACATAACTCAGAGAAACATTTTCCTTACTAGACCACCAGTTTATTATGAAAGAATATAACTCAGGAACAACCAGATGGAAGAGACATACAGGGCAAAGCATGGTGAAAGAGTGTTGAGCTCCCGTGCTCTCTGAAGGCACACAATTCTCCCTGAATCTCCACGTGTTCACCAACCCAGAAGCTCTCAGAAGCCTGTCCTTTGGGGTTTTTACTGATGTTTCACTACATAGGCATGATTAATTAAATCATTGGCCACTGGTGATTAATTCAACCTCCAACCCCTCTCCCCTGCCCAGAGGTCAGGGGGTGGGATGGAAAGCTCCAACCCTCTAATCATGTGATTGATTCTCCGGGCAACCAGCCCCCATCCTTAGGTGCTTTCTGAAAGTTACCTCATTAATGTAACAAAAGACAACTTTATCACTCTCCACACTTAGGAAATTCCAAGGGTTTTGGGAGCCAGGAACTGTGGACAAAGACCAAATATATGTGAGAAATATATTTTGGCCATCTGAATGACCAAATATGTATTTCTTATAAATCACAATATCATAGCTATTTAATACAGACATTCAAAAGTACATGTTAGAGGAATGTAATAGCAGTAAGAGTCTTGACATTCAATGTGTAATAGTAGTAAGAGTCTTGGCATTCAATGTGAATCAAAGAAACAGGAGTTTCTCACTTCAGATGTCAGAACTGTATCAAGACTCTTAATTGAGTGAATTTACAGGTTATTATCAAGGGAAATGTAAGCAGTGTAGAGCCATAAACACAGGATTTGATTTGACTACAAGAGTGAGATCTCAAATTCCTTGTTAATAATAGAGTGAAACTAACAATCCACTGAGCTATGCTACCTTCTAGGAGAATAAAAAGTGAGTGGTTTATTATTTTAAGGAAAAGGTACTTAGGTGACACACACTTTTCTTCCCAGATATAAATCACCTTTAGCTTTCTGAATCATTACTGTCTCCAAATTAAGACTCTAGAGCAGGTGGAGTGATAGGAACCTACAGAGGATCTCTGAATATGAGACAAAAGCCAGATACAGATGGGTATGAACGAAATAAATATTCAGTTTTTATAATACATGGGTGAGCTGAGGCTCTGGGAATTTGGGGGATCTCTGGAGAATGTAACTTTGGATCAGAGAAGTTTCCAGAAATTCATTCTGCTTCGCAATCACCACGGAGGGGAGAATTCCTAAAGATGTAGGAACCCATGTTTTTTGTTTTTAATTTTATTGGAGTACAGTTGCTTCACAATATTGTGTTAGTTTATACTGTACGGCAAAGTGAATCAGCCATATGTATACATACATCCCCTCTTTTTTGGACTTCTTTCTCATTTAGGTCACCACAGAGCACTGAGTAGAATTCCCCATGCTATACGGTAGGTTCTCATTAGTTACCTATTGTATACATAGTATAATAGTGTATATATGTCAATCCCAATCTCCCAATTCATCCTCCCACCCTCCCCCTTGGTATCTACACGTTTGTTCTTTATATCTGTGTCTCTATTTCTGCTTTTTAAATAAGATCATCTATGCTAATGTGAGCAGGGCAGGGCGAGCACTTCCAGAATTGCATAAAACTAAATTATCGTCAGTGTCCAGTGTGACTCTCTGAATGACTACAATCATCTAGAGGCTAGTATTTTCTCCTGTGCATTTCAAAACACCTGGAGTAGATGTTCTTTTGGAAGAGGAGAAGGCCAAGGTCAAAACAAGCCGCCCTGCTGGGAGACCTTCAAGATGGTGGAGGAGTAAGATGTGGAGATCATCTTCCTCCCAACAAATACATCAGAAATACATCTACACGTGGAACAACTCCTGCAGGACACCTACTGAGCACTGGCAGAAGACCTCAGACCTCTCACAAGGCAAGAAATTCCCCACATACCTGGGTAGGGCAAAAGAAAAAACAGAGGCAAAAGAATAGGGATGGGACCTGCACCAGTGGGAGGGAGCCGTGAAGGAGGAAAGGTCTCCACACACTAGGAGCCCCTTCGCACGTGGAGACTGCGGGTGGCAGAGGGGGAAAGCTTCGGAGCCACGGAGGAGAGCGCAGCCACAGGGGTGTGGAGGGCAAAGCAGAGAGATTCCTACACAGAGGATCGGTGCCGACTGGCACTCACCAGCCCAAGAGGCTTGTCTGCTCACCTGCTGGGGCAGGTAGGGGCTGGGGGCTGAGGCTCGGGTTTCAGAAGTCAGATCCCCGGGAGAGGACTGGGGTTGGCTGCGTGAACACAGCCTGAAGGGGGGCTAGTGTGCCACGGCTAGCCGGGAGGGAGTCCTGGAAAAAGTCTGGAACTGCAAAAGAGGCAAGAGACAATTGTTTCCAGGTGCGCGAGGAGAGGGGATTCAGAGCATCGCGTAAACGAGCTCCAGAGATGGGCACGAGCCACGGCTATCAGTGCGGACCACAGAGACCAGCATGAGATGCTAAGGCTGCTGCTGCAGCCACCAAGAAGCCTGTGTGCAAGCACAGGTCTCTATCCACACCTCCCCTCCCAAGAGCCTATGCATCCCACCACTGCCAGGGTCCTGTGATGCAGGGACAACTTCCCTGGGAGAACACATGATGCCTCAGGCTGCTGCAACATCACGCCGGCCTCTGCCACTGCAGTCTTGCCCTGCATTCTGTACCCCTCCCTCCACCGTGCCTAAGTGAGCCATAGCCCCCTAATCAGCTGCTCCTTTAACCCTGTCCTGTCTGAGTGAAGAACAGATGCCCTCAGGAGACCTACACGCAGAGGTGGCACAAATCCAAAGCTGAACCCCAGGAGCTGTGCAAACAAAGAAGAAAAAAGGAAATTTCTCCCAGAGGCCTCAGGAGCAGTGGATTAAATCTCCACAATCAACTTGATATACCCTGCATCTGTGGAATAACTGAATAGACAACGAATCATACCAAAACTGAGGCAGTGGACTTTGAGAGCAAATGTAGAGTTGGGGTTTTCTTTCTGCATCTAATTTGTTTCTGGTTTTATGCTTATCTTAGTTTAGTATTTAGAGTTTATTATCATTGGTATATTTGTTTATTAATTTGGTTGCTCTCTTCCATTTTTTTATATAAAGGTATATATATATATTTCCTTTTTGTCTTTTCTGAGTGTGTATGTTTCTTTGTGTGATCTTGTCTGTATAACTTTGCTTTTACCATTTGTTCTAGGATTCTGTATGTCCATTTTTTTTTTTTTAGTATAGCTTTTAAAGCTTTTTATCATTGGTGAATTTGTTTTATGGTTTGGTTGCTCTCTTCTTACTTTCTTCTTTTTTTATTACTTTATATTTTTTTTAATTTTTAATACTTTTTAAATTTTTTATTTTAATAACTTTACTTCTTTTTATTTATTTATTCTTTCTTTCTTTCTTTTCTTCTCCCTTTTCTTCTGAGTCATGTGGCTGACAGGGTCTTGGTGCTCCAGCCAGGTGTCAGGCCTGGGTCTCAGAGGTGGGAGAGCTCAGTTCAGGACATTGGTCCACCAGACACCTCCTGGCTCCACATAATATCAAACAACGAAAGCTCCCCAAGAGATCTCTATCTCAACGCTAAGACCCAGCTCCACTCAACAAACAGAAAGCTACAGTGCTGGATACCCTATGCCAAACAACTAGCAAGACAGGAACACAACCCTACCCAATAGCAGAGAGGCTGCCTAAAATCATAAAAAGGTCACAGGCACCCCCAAAACACACCACCAGATGCAGTCCTGCCCACCAGTAAGACAAGATCCAGCCTCATCCACCTGAACACAGGCACTAGTCCACTCTACCAGGAAGCCTACAGAACCCACTGAACCAACCTTAGCCACTGGGGGCAGACACCAAAAACAATGAGAACTACAAATCTGCAGCCTGCAAAAAGGAGATCCCAAAACAAGTAAGTTAAGCAAAATGAGAAGACAGAGAAGCACACAGCAGATGAAGGAGCAAGGTAAAAACCCACCAGACCAAACAAATGAAAAGGAAATAGGCAGTGTACCTGAACACGAATTCAGAGTAATGATAGTAAAGGTGATCCAAAATCTTGGAAATAGAATGGAGAAAATACAAGAAACGTTTAACAAGGACCTAGAAGAACTAAAGAGCAAACAAACAATGATGAACAACACAATAAAGAAAATTAAAAATTCTCTAGAAGGAATCAATAGCAGAATAACTGAGGCAGAAGAATGGATAAGCATCCTGGAAGATAAAATAGAGGAAATAACTACTGCAGAGCAGAATAAAGAAAATAGAATGAAAAGAATTGAGGACAGTCGTAGAGATCTCTGGGACAACATAAAACACACCAACATTCGAATTATAGGGGTTTCAGAAGAAGAAGAGAAAAAGAAAGGGACTGAGAAAATATTTGAGGAGATTATAGTTGAAAATTTCCCTAATATGGGAGAGGAAAGAGTCAATCAAGTCCAGGAAGTGCAGAGAGTGCCATACAGGATAAATCCAAGAAGAAACATGCCAAGAAACATATTACTCAAACTATCAAAACTTAAATACAAAGAAAAAATAGTAAAAGCAGCAAGGGAAAAACAACAAATAACATACAAAGGAATCCCCATAAGGTTAAAAGCTGATCTTTCAGCAGAAACTCTGCAAACCAGAAGGGAGTGGCCAGACATATTTAAAGTGACAAAAGGACAAAACCTACAACCAAGATTACTCTACCCAGGAAGGATCTCATTCAGATTCGACAGAGAAATTAAAACCTTTACAGGCAAGCAAAAGCTAGGAGAATTCAGCACTACCAAACCAACATTACAACAAATGCTAAAGGAATGTCTCTAGGCAGGAAACACAAGAGAAGGAAGAGACCTACAATAACAAACGCAAAACAATTAAGAAAATGGTAATAGGAACATACATATCGATATTTACCTTAAATGTAAATGGATTAAATGCTCCCACCAAAAGACATGGACTGGCTGAATGGATACAAAAACAAGACCCGTATATATGCTGTCTACAAGAGGCCCACTTCAGACCTAGGGGCACATATAGACTGAAAGTGAGGGGATGGAAATAGATTTTCCATGCAAATGAAATCAAAAGAAAGCTGGAGGGGCTTCCCTGGTGGTGCAGTGGTTGAGAGTCCGCCTGCCGATGCAGGAGACATGTGTTCGTGCCCCAGTCTGGGAAGATTCCACATGATGTGGAGCAGTTGGGCACGTGAGCCATGGCCACTGAGCCTGCGCGTCTGGAGCCTGTGCTCCGCAACAGGAGAGGCCACAACAGTGAGAGAGGCTTGCGTACCACAAAAAAAAAAAGAAAGAAAAAAGAAAGCTGGAGTAGCAATTCTCATAACAGACAAAATAGACTTTAAAATAAAGACTATTACAAGAGACAAAGATGGACACTACATAATGATCAAGGGATCAATCCAAGAAGAAGACAAAACAATGTCAATATTTATGCACCCAATATAGGAGCACCTCAATAAGGTAAATGCTAACAGCCATAAAAGAGGAAATCGGCAGTAACACAATCATAGAAGAGGACTTTAACACCCCACTTTCACCAATGGACAGATCATCCAACATGAAAATAAATAAGGAAACAAGCTTTAAATGATATATTACACAAGATGGACTTGATTGATGTTTATAGGACATTCCATCCAAAAACAACACAATAAACTTTCTTCTCAAGTGCTCCTGGAACATTCTCCAGGATAGATCATATCTTGGGTCACAAATCATGCATTGGTAAATATAAGAAAACTGAAACTGTATCAAGTAACCTTTCAGACCACAATGCTATGAGACTAGACATCAATTACAGGTAAAAAACTGTAAAAAACACAAACACATGGAGGCAAAACAATACACTACTTAATAACCAAGAGATCACTGAAGAAATCAAAGAGGAAATCAAAATATACCTAGAAACAAATGACAATGAAAACACGACAACCCAGAACCTATGGGATGCAGCAAAAGCAGTTCTAAAAGAAAGGTTTATAGCAATACAATCTTACCTTAAGGAACAAAAAACATCTCAGATAAACAACCTAACCTTCCACCTAAAACAATTAGAGAAAGAAGAACAACAACAACAAAAAAACACCCAAAGTTAGCAGAAGGAAAGAAATCATAACGATCAGATCAGAAATGAACGGAAAGGAAATGAAGGAAACAATAGCAAATATCAATAAAACTAAAAGCTGGTCCTTTGAGAAGTTAAAGAAAATTGATAAACCATTAGCCAGACTCATCAAGAAAAAAAAGGGAGAAGAATCAAATCAATAGAATTAGAAATGAAAATGTAGAAGTAACAATTGACACTGCAGAAACACAAAGGATCAAGAGAGATTACTACAAGCAACTATATGCCAATAAAATGGACCACCTGGAAGAAATGGACAATTTCGTATAAAAGCACAACCTTCCAAGACTGAACCAGGAAGAAATCGAAAATATAAACAGACCAATCACAAGCACTGAAATTGAGACTGTGATTAAAAATCTTTCAACAAACAAAAGCCCAGGACCTGATGGCTTCAAAGGCAAATTCTATCAAACATTTCGAGAATAGCTAACACTACTCCTTCTCAAACTCCTCCAAAATATAACAGAGGGAGGAAGACTCCCAAACTCATTCTATGAGGCCAACAACACCCTGATAACAAAACCAGACAAAGAGGTCAAAGAAAGAAAACTACAGGCCAATATCCCTGATGAACATAGATGCAAAAATCCTCAACAAAATACTAGCAAACAGAATCCAACACCACATTAAAAGGATCATACACCATGATCAAGTGGGGTTTATCCCAGAAATGCAAGAATTCTTCAATATACACAAATCAATCAATGTGATACACCATATTAACAAATTGAAGGAGAAAAACCATATGATCATGTCAATAGATGCAGAAAAAGGTTTCGACAAAATTCAACACTGATTTATGATAAAGACCCTCCAGAAAGTAGGCATAGAGAGAACTTACCTCAACATAATAAAGGACATATATGACAAACCCACAGCCAAGATCATTCTCAATGGTGAAAAGCTGAAAGCATTTCCACTAAGATCAGGAACAAGACAAGGTTGCCCACACTCACCACTATTATTCAACATAGTTTTGGAAGTTTTAGCCACAGCAATCAGAGAAGAAAAAGAAATAAAAGGAATCCAAATTGGAAAAGAAGAAGTAAAGCTGTCACTGTTTGCAGATAACATGATACTATACATAGAGAATCCTAAAGACGCTACCAGAAAAATACTAGAACTAATCAATGAATTTGGTAAAGTAGCAGGATACAAAATTAATGTGTGAAATCTCTTGCACTCCTATACACTAATGAGGAAAAATCTGAAAGAGAAATTAAGGAAACCCTCCCATTTACCATTGCAACAAAAAGAGTAAAATACCTAGGAATAAACCTACTTAAGGAGACAAAAAACCTGTATGCAGAAAACTATAAGACACTGATGAAAGAAATTAAAGATGATAGAAACAGATGGAGAGATATTCCATGTTCTTGGATTGGAAGAATCAACATTGTGAAAATGACTATACTACCCAAAGCAATCTACAGATTCAATGCAATCCCTATCAAACTATGAATGGCATTTTTCACAGAGCTAGAAAAAAATTTTCACAATTTGTATGGAAACACAAAAGACCCCAAATAGCCAAAGCAAGCTTGAGAAAGAAAAATGGAGCTTGAGGAATCAGGCTCCCAGACTTCAGAGTATACTACAAAGCTACAGTAATCAAGACAGTATGGTACTGGCACAAAAACAGAAATATACATCAATGGGACAGGATAGAAAGTCCAGAGTTAAACCCATGCACATATGGCCACCTTATCTTTGATAAAGGAGGCAAGAATATACAATGGGGAAAAGACAACCTCTTCAATAAGTGGTGCTGGGAAAAGTGGACAGCTACAAGTAAAAGAATGAAATTAGAACACTTCCTAACACCATACACAAAAATAAACTCAAAATGGATTAAAGATGTAAATGTAAGACCAGACACTATAAAACTCTTAGAGGAAAACATAAGCAGAACACTCCATTACATAAATCACAGCAAGATCCTTTTTGACCCACCTCCTAGAGAAATGGAAATAAAAACAAAAATAAGCAAATGGGACCTAATGAAACTTAAAAGCTTTTGCACAGCAAAGGAAACCATAAACAAGATGAAAAGACAACCCTCAGAATGGGAGAAAATCTTTGCAAATGAAGCAATTGACAAAGGATTAATCTCCAAAATTTTCAAGCAGCTCATGCAACTCAATATCAAAAAGGAAACAACCAAAGCCAAAAATGGGCCGAAGACCTAAATAGACATTTCTCCAAAGAAGATATACAGATTGCCAACAAACACATGAAAGGATGCTCAACATCACTAATCATTAGAGAAATGCAAATCAAAACTTCAGTGAGGTATCTCCTCACCGGCCAGAATGGCCATCACCAAGAGATCTACAAACAGTAAATGCTGGAGAGGGTGTGGACAAAAGGCAACCCTCTTGCACTGTTGGTGGGAATGTGAATTGATACAGCCACTATGGAGACCAGTGTGGAGGTTCCTTACAAAACTAAAAATAGAGCTACCATATGACCCAGCAATCCCACTACTGGGCATATACCCTGAGAAAACCATAATTCAAAAAGAAGCATGTACCACAATGTTCATTGCAGCTCTATTTACAATAGCCAGGACATGGAAGCAACGTAAGTGTCCATCGACAGATGAATGGGTAAAGAAGCTATGGCACATATATACAATGGAATATTACTCAGCCATAAAAAGAAACGAAATTGAGTTATTTGTAGTTAGGTGGATGGATCTAGAGACTGTCATACAGAGTGAAGTAAGTCAGAAAGGGAAAAATAAATACCGTATGCTAACACATATATATGAAATTTAAAAAAAAGGTTCTGAAGAACTTAGTGGCAGGACAGGAATAAAGATGCAGACGTAGAGAATGGATGTGAGGACATGGGGAAGGGGAAGGGTAAGCTGGGACAAAGTGAGAGAGTGGCATGGACTTATATATACTACCAAATGTAAAATAGCTAGTGGGAAGCAGTCACATAGCACAGGGAGATCAGCTCGGTGCTTTGTGACCACCTAGGGGGATGGGATAGGGATGGTGGGAGGGAGATGCAAGAGGGAGCGGATATGGGGATATATGTATATGTATAGCTGATTCACTTTTTTATACAGCAGAAACTAACACACCATTGTAAAGCAATTATACTCCAATAAAGACGTTAAAAAAAAAAGCCCCCAAAGTAGCTGTGCTTCCCTGTAATCTCCATAGAGATTCCATAAGTGACACTGAGCTGAGCAACTTGGACCCACTACACAGAGAACACAGGTGTCTATCCTCTAACTTTCAGACCCTGGCGCATGCCCACTGACTAATTCAGGAGCAAAATATCCTTTCTGTATGGCTAGATGTCATTTTCATGCCTCAGTTTGATGTACAACAAAAGACTTTGGGTTAAGGCTCCATTCCAAGAAAGAGACCTTATTAACTGACTGCCTAATTTCCAAGTTAGAAACGCACAAATCTCTTTCCAGATGGGAGGTGGTGTGTAACTTTGAAATAATTTCAATGGTTCCATAGCTGAAGGCCAACTGAGATTTTAGCTTCATCTTCTGGAAGACTATTCAGCCATGTACATTAGCTGGAGTTTGAAAGCAAAACAAGTAGTAAAAGAAAAAAGGAAGAATTTTAAAGGAGAATGAAACAACCACAACAAGACAAATAACCCCGAATCACAAATTAAAACACTCCCATTGGCAGAGACACAAAGGTAATATTTTCACTAGAATGAATAGTCCTAGAAAAATTTGTTCTCCAATATCAGACACAACCAGGCCTTTCCTTCCATATGAGACATGAATGTCTCCTTTTTCCACTTCATCTTTTGTAGTTATCCAAACAAAATTTTAGCAGCAGAAAAAATAATGAATTTAGTCCATTTAGGTCCAGAATTTCCTCGTTAATGTATTAACTCCCTGGCAGTAGTCAAACAGGGCACTCTAACTCCAGAATATTTCCTTTTCTTTTATCACCTTTAGAATTCCAATGTCACTGAATAACTAACTGTATTCTACTTACTTTTGTACCAGTGCAAGAAGCAGACGTCTTAAGAGCGCATTAATTTCATCCGACTGAACCTTTGAGAGGCTTTGTATAGCACAGAGGCAGACTGCTGTTTAAAATGTTCTTTTTTTTTTTTTTAATGTGTGTCAGAACACTTTAACTTCAACCATTCTGCTAAGAGTCTGTTGTTTTAGTTTAAAGTGTACACAAAGGAGAGGATCACCACGTATGAACTAATATTTGCTTAACTGTCTTCCTTTCCCCAGTGCCCTGCAATTCAAGTGCCCTGTATTCCTTTCTTTAGCAGTCATGACGGTAAGTGAAGAAAAATTGCGTTGTTCCTCAGTGCAGCATTTGCCAAAGAGTTTAGTGTTTGGCCTCTTGTTTCTCACAACTGTGTGTTAAATGATGCCTTTACTTTCATGGAGGCTAAGGAACAAGAGGTCCAGGGGGTTAGATCAGGTAAGTTCTCTGCCCCTGAGTTGCTGCTTCATCCTCCAGAAGTCAGAGTGCCCACTTCTCCCCCCGTATGTAACAGTTCTGAAAATAAATAACTGCCACCCTGGGTGGTGGGTAAAAGTAAACTTAAATGCAAAACCAACAGCAACAAGAGAAAGAGAGAGAGACAGAGACAGAAACAGAGAGAGGAGAGGGAAGAAGAGGAAGATGAAGGAAAGAGAAAAAAGATAGAAAATGGTCCCTGAAGACCATCTGGACTCACTAGGGTGGCCACTGCTCTCTGTTGTGGGCAGTAGTTGGATGCGAACCAACGTTGTCAATCATTCACTCCCAAAGCTGTCATATGACTTGAAGTTGCAACACAGAACAGCAATATCAAAGCTTGAAGTGGGGTGAAGAGAGGAAGAAAAACACAAAGGATCCTTGAATGTTACTACACATCTGCGTTTGGAAAGATTTCCACAACTTTTCTTATCTTTCCTTCATCTGACCTTCATTTTTTCCTTCCCTTATCTCCTATTGCTCCCTTTCTAGAGCCCCCCATGTAGCAAATCTAAAGGTGGGGACAAAGGGCTAAATTGTGACAATGGCGGAAGGGGAGAAACACAGTCCTCTCCTTCACATCTCTTGCACCTGCCTGTCAGCTCCTTTGTTCACCCATCCCCCCAACTTCCCAGCCACTTGCTTGAAGGTGGTGGCTTCCTCAACACTGGTTCCAACGGTGGTAGTCCCCATAATTTCAAAACCCAGACTCCCAACATCAGGCTGCCTTTTTTTGCCCATTTCAGAGGTGCTTTTCAACCTGCCGAGAGTTCCTAAAGATCTAAATGCCGTATCATTTTTATCCACCTTTTCATTGCCACTGCTGCTTTGATCCCTTCGATGAACCGCACTTAGAGAAAAGCTGTTTATTCTCTAGACGCTTAATAAAAGCATTGCTTACAGGTGTATCAAAATAATGTCTGTGTATACTTGATTTCCACTCAATTTTTTTCAGCATTGTTATACAATAAAGCTCTCTTTATAAGATTGCTTTTCAATTGAGTATTGGAAACAGAGAGGGGTAAGGCAAGTCCTGTTTACCATCACAGTTTCACACCCGTTCCTCTCTAGAGGGAGCATGTGTCTCTTTTGGACCACAGGGCATTGCAGCGCCGAGCCAGGAAGCACAAAACTGTGTTCTCCTTCTGTGCTTCCATACACCACGTTCTGTGTCCAGAGCCAAGTAAGGGAGCAGAGATGCTGCTCTCCACAGCAGCTAAGCCTGTGGTCTCTCCTCCAGGCCTCCCCAGGGAACAGAGCCTAGAACTATAGTTGATCCATCTCTGAACATAAGTGTTTTACTGTCTTTCTAAGGCCAGCATCCCCCATCCCAGAGTCCTTTTGGATCTCTTCCCTTTTACAGGCCCCACTGAGACGTCTCTCTGCTCAGTCAACACGGCAGTTGTCTCTGGCTAGGCCCTCTGGGCCTTAAGTAGGTCGATTGTGACCAGAAAGTTCTAGTTGTTGCTTTTGCTTCTCACTGCAGGTGGCAAGCAGCTTCCTGTGTGTGGTTCACATCAGGCTCTGCTTATTATCACGGCATATCTTACCTGGTTTGTTTCTTCTTCTTTTCCTCTGGCCCCTGGCCCATTTCTGCAAAAGTAAGAGTGTCGTTTCTTCAACAAATAAAGGATTTCCTCTGAGCTCTCATAGGTTTGGTAAAACTCCATTGCTTTCATGTTTCTTTTCCCCACCTAGGAGCTCTTTCCAAAAAGCACTACACCACAAGTACGATTGGATGGCATACAATGCCAAAAATATTTTTTTAAATTTCATTTTGAGTACAAGCACTTGTAAAACCTTGGGCACAGAAGCCCCATCACCTGCCTGAGTTCTCACCAGGCCGTGGGCCCAGTTATTCAGAGATTGCCTATCTAAGTCCTTTCTTTTTATTTACTCTTTCATTAGGAAGGAAATGAACATGGAATCAAAATCATAGCATTAGATTTTGTTCCTCATTGGTTAATTCTCTTCTTCGGGGAAAGGATTTGCAGAAATAGATTGAAAGATCAGTTTTTTTTAAGTTTTGAAATAATCTATGAATATAGTAATCATTTATTTATTTATTTTTTATTTTATTTTATTTTTTTTTCCGTACGCGGGCCTCTCACTGTTGTGGCCTCTCCCGTTGCGGAGCACAGGCTCCGGATGCGCAGGCTCAGCGGCCATGGCTCACGGGCCCAGCCGCTCCGCGGCATGTGGGATCCTCCCAGACCGGGGCACGAACCCGTATCCCCTGCATCGGCAGGCGGACTCTCAACCACTGCGCCACCAGGGAGGCCCAGTAATCATTTATTGAGTGCTTACTTCAGGCACTGGGCTATATGAATTCAATAATATTGTAAGGGTACTATTACTATCTGCATTTTACAGATTTATAAATAGGTTCAGACTAACTAACCTGCTGAAGGTCTCAAACGAGACCATAACAAAGCAGAAGTATTAGTATAGATTTTACTGAATGCAAAACCTGTGTTACTAACTGCCCTGCCAAGGAGCCTCCCTTACAGATAAACTTATATTATTATCCAAGCTCTCATAATGATCATTTAGAGTTTAAGGCACCATAGCTGCCAGCATTTGTGGGGTTTTTTGTTTTGTTTTTGCTAGCCCTCTACCTACATTTTTTAAAAAATCAGGACTATTGATTCCCAGGATAATTGAACATGTTTCTGCCCCTCCTTAACTAGGTAAGGTCTCCGTACTGAATTCAGGTCACCTTCTGATTCCTGTGGCCTGTCATGTAGCAGTGTAATGACCCTTCCCAGTAGAACAACAGCCTGACAGTTGCACACTCTCTCAAACACATCACTAAAATATTTCAGACATGTTACCTGAAATGCTGAATGTTAACCATGGTATTGCTCTAGGGGTATTCTTCTAAGACACTTTAGCTTTTGGTTTACTTCAACCAAACCTCTTATGAAACAACTTTCATAAAACTGTACAAATGAAACTCCTTTCTCTCACTCCAGAGAACCCCCTCAATTTCCACACAGAAACCATCTAAGCAAATCTGAATTTATCCTGATATTTAAAAGACTTTGAGTTTTCCTATTCCCATCAGTATTATTAATATTAACAGAGGACATTTGTACATTTTTAATGCACATTTCACATGTATAATCTCACTTAATTCTCACAACACCCCTATGGGTGGATATTATTGTCTCATTTTATAGATGGGAAAACTGAGCTCAGAGAGATTAGATAACCTGATAAGATTTGTAATCAGGTGAGGTCATTGACTCCAAAACCAATGCCCCTACTCCTACTCCACATTCTTGGAGCCTAATTGGCAGATATTTCCTTTCTTTCCTTTCAGATATTTCCTTTCCTCTCTGCTAATTGGTAGATATTTATAAGGACCTCTAGCACATGTCAAAATATGTCCTTTCCTTTTTCCCTGAAGGAAGCGCTCCTGGATGAGCAAAAAGAGACAAAGAAAACTTAAAGGCATACAAAAATGTCTTAGAAAACATTACAGAGATGACCCATTACCAACTTCTGGTGGTTTTCTTTCTTTTTTTGGAGTGCAGTGATTCTGCTGACCCAATCACCTATAAAGTTAAAGTCTGGGCCTTTGTTGGAGATAGTGGTCCAGGAAATACGCCACTCACAGAAGCTGATATGAAAAATTTAAGTTGTTAGATATTGTAAACTATGATAAATATATATGCCTTAGCCATTTGGCATTTTTAAATAACGCATTTCCATGCTTCCATAAGGTAGGTCTTGAACAACATGTAGTTCTACAGGATGGAGTCTAAAAGCTTGAAAGATAGAAAGTAAAGGCCAGTAGATTCTCATAAAGAAGAAGAAGGAATACAAGTTTCTGGATATGATTTTTAAACTCTTCTAACAGTTTCCTAGTTATATACCACCTCCAGGAGGGACCAGCAAGTGTCTCATACCTTTCACTATACCTGAGCACGGTAGTTAATATGCACTGTCTTCTATGCACTTGAACGGTGCTGCTGACCCACAGTAGGTCGGGTTTCTGTGCTGCTTTTTCTAATGCTTTGTTTTTACTGAAGTAGAGTTGCTCTACAATATTATGTAAGTGACAGGTGTACAATATGGTGATTCACAATTTTTAAAGGTTATACTCCATTTATAGTTATTATAAAATATTGGCTATAGTTGTACAATGTATCCTTGTAGCTTATTTTATACCTAATAGTTTGTACCTCTTAATCTCCTGCCCCTATCTTGACCCTCCTCCCTTCCCTCTCCCTACTGGTAACCACTAGTTTGTTATCTATATCTGTGAGTCTGCTTCTTTTTTGTTATATTCACTAGTTTATTGCATTTTTTAGATTCTACATATAAGTGATATCATACAGTATTTGTCTGTCTTTATTTGACTTATTTCACTAAACATAATATTCTCTAGGTCCATCCACATTGCTGCAAATGGCAGAATTTCATTCTTTATATATATATATATATATATATATATATATATATATATATATATATATATATGCCACATCTTCTTTATCCACTCATCTGTTGATGGACACTTGGGTTGCTTTTATACCTTTGCTATTGTAAATAGTGCTGCCATGAACATTATGTTGCATGTACCTTTTTGAATTAGTGTTTTCATTTTTTTCTGATATACACCCAGGAGTGGAATTGCTGGATCACATAGTAGTTCTATTTTTAGTTTTTTAAGGAAAATCTGTACTGTTTTCCACAGTGGCTGCACCAATTTACTTTCCCACCAACCGTGCACAAGGGTTCCCTTTTCCCCATATCCTCACCAGCATTTGTTATTTGTGTTCTTTTTGATGATAGTCATTCTGACAGGTGTGAGGTGATACCTCACCATGGTTTGCAACTAATGCAGTGGTGTTTGATCTATGTTCATTTGCTCACCTAGCCGCCCCTTCTGCTACCAGTGCATTTGTACTCATCAGCAACTGCTGACAGAAGCAGACACACAGGCTCTGTCTGTGGCACCATCAAACCTAACTAGCACACTCAGAGACCAAGCCCATGATGCTGAAGCTTAGTGTTCCAGCCACCAGGACACTTGGGGCTTGTTATTTTGTGCTGGTGGTGGTGACTTTTCATCATCCAGATCTTTCACTTCTCACAGAGTTTTCACCATTTTTCTAAAAGGAAGCATGGAGGCCAGAGCCAGACAACCTAGATTAGTCACATCTCTGCCACAAATTAAACATACCAAGCTGGGCAAGTCCCTTAAACTTCCCTGACTCTCAAATTTATGTGTAAAATGGAATATTAGTACCTGCTTTCCAGGTTGTTGGCAGAATTAAATAGTTGACACCTTTATACCACCCTCACTCCCCTTTGCCCGAAGGATAAAATCCTAATCCCTTTACATAATCTAAAACCCCTTTAGTTGCCCTCCAGTCTCATCCTTTGCCATTCTCCCCCCTTAAAAGTCTATGCATCAGTCACATCGAACTTCTTCCCTTCCTTAAACAGACCTCTCTCTTTTGCAGAAACCCTTCCTCTTCCCCCTCCTCATCCTGGACTTTGCTTGGATAATTATTCAAGTCTTAGATTCCACATCAGTTCTTCCAAGAGGCTTTCTCTGACATCACCTCTCCCCTCCCCCAGCCGACTCTCCACTAGAACTCTAGGTACTTTACATGTGAAAGCCATCACTCACTCATTTAAAAATATTTATTAAGCCCTCAGTTTCTGCTCTATATTCTGGATAGAGTGAACAAGAGGGACAAGGTCTCTGCTCTCATTTTACTTGGGGAACAAGAAAATAAAGTACTCAACTAATTAGTACTAAGGAGAAACTTAGGTAGAACAGGTTCATAATCCTCTATCCAAAACCACTGAGATTACAAGTATTTCAAAATTCAGAATTTTTCAATTTAGAAAGGTAATAGAGTGCTCATACTGTTTGTTAAACTAACAGGGTCTGAGTTGGCTCCCCATAAATCAAACACATTAATGTCATTGCAATAAACTATATAAATATTCATAATAAATGAAATAAAGATTATAGTACTAATACGTTTGCACTCAAGTTAAGAGGGAAATTCTTTTAGTTTTCAAAGGTGTTTGGATCTGGGAACTGTGGATGAAGAGGATGGGATGGAGAGATGCTTGGGAGGGGAGAAGGGCTTGAGATTGTGTGATCCGAGAAGGCCTCTCTTGGGAGATGATGTTGGAGCTGAGACAGGAAAGGTGTGTAGAAGCTTCACATGTAAAAGTCTGAGGGAAAAGCATGCCCACCTGGAGGAGCCCCTCAAACAATGACCCAAAGGCTGAAGCTGGGTTTAATTAATTCTTTAATTTTCTGCCTCCTACTTTGGGTCATAAACTCACTAACTCTAGAGATCATGTTTCTCTGGTTCGCTGTGGCACTGTGTTCCCAGTGTGGACAAAGGTACCTGGCACAGAGGAGTTGCTCAAAAACATTTGTTGAAGCAATGAAAATGATTGATTAACAAAATAAAATGAAGTAGCTATCAAAGGGTTAGGTCAGAGGAGATCAATATGGCACACAGGAAGATCAAGATCTTAAAAAACACAGAGGAAGCTGGTGAATTTGATACTAACAGGTCTCCAACTTCTACCATTTTGCTTTGTCCACTAAATTTGGGAGGCATTAGTAGCTCACGTGGATCACCAGCAGCACCTCTCCACCAGCAGACACTGAGGGAAGAAAGCCCTCATTCTGGAGTGTTCACCAGTGGGGCAATAAGAAGTGTTTGCTAAAGAGCAAAGCAGCTGCTGAGATGCAGTCATAAGGAACAGTCATGCTCAGTTATAAATGCGCCCTCCCCTCAGCTCTGGCCCACAACCCTCTCTCTCTCCCAGCCTGGTGGGCCCTTCCTTTGGGTCAAGGCATTGAATCCACCCAGCCTGCCCAACAGTGGGGAGACACTGCATGGCTCCTTCAAAGCATAATTCTTTATGCCAAACTTTACACCAGAGAAGGGTCTCTGTAAAGTAAATCCCTCCTAGAGGTACTCCAGAGCTACTCCTTACTTCCTTCTCTGTGTTCCCCTGCAATGTTTCCTCAAACTCCAATAACTTCAAGTCTCTTCTGCAACCTGTGGTATGACAGACACATCAATCATAAAATCAGAGGCTGAAAGAGACATTGAGAGGTAATTTGAATCATATCTTCTCCATTTTCAGACTCAGACACACTTAAACAAACTTTAGAAGAGAAGAATCTACCACCTATATTGTTTTAAGCCCAGGAGGCAGAAATTCCATGATCTTTCATAACAACTCAAGTCATTGACTGTGGGGGGAGGGACAGGATTTACTTCTCATCCCAATGAAGACCAAGACATGGTCTTTAATTAGAACTAATAACATTAAAAGTTTAAACTTATCAGAGGCTTATATTAAGAAATTAATGCTAGATGGCAGTAAAGTCAAAATCTGTAAATATTTTGTGTTCTTGCATGTGAGGGTCAAGATGATCGATGTTTGGAGGCAAAACAAAATAAGGAGATGGCTCAAAGAAAGGACAGTGTAGCTTTTATTGACTGTTTTGGTTTCAGAAAAACACTTCCGTGAATTTTCTATCCTCCCTCATTGAAACTATATCAGCAAAAGAACAGCTATTCGCCTCTATTACAGATTAGGTCATCACTACATCTGGAAAACATTCATGCCCAGGGGTTTGCCCAGTTACATCCACTAACATTGCTAACAGGTTCCATTAAGAAGAGTACCTAGGGCCTCCCTGGTGGCGCAGTGGTTGAGAGTCCGCCTGCCGATGCAGGGGATACGGGTTCGTGCCCCGGTCTGGGAGGATCCCATATGCCGCGGAGCGGCTGGGCCCGTGAGCCATGGCCGCTGGGCCTGCGCATCCGGAGCCTGTGCTCCGCAACGGGAGAGGCCACAACAGTGAGAGGCCCGCATACCGCAAAAAAAAAGAAAAAAAAAAAAAAAAAAAGAAGAAGAGTACCTAGATTTCATCTCTCTTCTTTTCCTAAACTCTTTAAAAAAAAATAAATTTATTTATTTATTTTTGGCTGTGTTGGGTCTTCATTGCTGCGCACGGGCTTTCTCTTGTTGTGGCGAGTGGGGGCTACTCTTTGTTGCGGTGCACGGACTTCTCATTGCAGTGGCTTTTCTTGTTGCAGAGCACAGACTGTAGCGTGCAGGCTTCAGCAGTTGTGGCACGTGGGCTCTAGAGCACATTCTCAGTAGCTGTGGTACCTGGGCTTAGTTGCTCCATGGCATGTGGGATCTTCCCGGATCAGGGATTGAACCCATGTCCCCTGTATTGGCAGGCGGATTCTTAACCACTGCGCCACCAGGGAAGTCCCTTTTCCTAAACTCTTAACCTTTCAGGTTCTCTTCTATCAGAGAGTTACTGGTTGTAGTATATTTGAATTTCTCCTATAATGAGCTGATTTTTTAAAAATACTCTTGTACAAGACAATTTGGAAGGGATCTACACACCCATATACCAAGACCACTGTCCTTTTAAAAAAAAATCACTGAATGATATCCAAACTATAAAAATCAATATACAAAGGTCCAACAAGGAACAAATAATCTGGTTGAACAAGTATGATTGAGCAAGTCACCATGGCATGTACAAGGCATCATGGTACACCCTGTGGAGGATGCAAAGAGGCCTAAGATGCAGTGACTACCTTCAGCAAAACACCTCGCCAGTGTGACCTGGAGATACCTGCAGACATGGCAGCATGTGACAGGTGCAAGGTAGAGATCCAGTAATGCACAAATAGGAGTACAGAGGAGAGAGAACACGCTTACATCTGCCAGAGAAACCATGAACAGTTTCACCAAGAAAGTGGCATTGGAACTTAGCCTTGAAGGATAGTGAATATTTTGGTATCATTAAAAAAAAATAAGTCTTCATTTATTTAAGCCACTTCAGTCAGATTTTTTGCTGTTTGTGAGAGAATGCGTCCCTGAATTATGTAGTGGAGAATGCCAACAACCAAAGATATTCTTTTTAAACTGAGGTATAATTGCCATATGACATATGACTTTCAGTTGTACAACATAACGATTCGATATCTGAATAAACTGTGAAATGATCACCACAATATGTCTAGTTAACATCAATCCCCATGCATAGTTACCAAAAAAGTTTTAATCTTTTTGGTTGCAAGAAAAAGCTGAAACTCAGACTGGCTTCAATAAAGAAAGATTTTTGTTTCACTTAACAGAAGACCAAGGTAGAGAGGGCTCTGGGCTCATGAGTAACTTCATGATATCGGTCAGTTTCTCTCTATCTCCTCCACTATTTTACATCCTTCATCTTCACCTTCATCTCTGATTGACAGTAGTTCAGGCATCACATCCAGACACAGCCATGTTCAAATGAAGAAGAGGAATGGTCTCCTTCACTGGAAGGGTAAAGCCTTTGCCAGCAGATTTCCTTTACATCTTGTTGGCCATATAAAGTTCCCTCAACCAATCCCTGCAAAAGACAGGGAATTCCCAGGGTTGGATTAGACTGCTCATCCTCTGCAGTGAAAAGTATCTGGGAGGAGTCATCACAATGGATAGTATACAATGAAACAGACAGAAATGGAGGTCTGGGTGTTCCTTGTGGAGGAAACATCACAAACAACAGCAGAGTCAGAAAATATCAGGTATGAGAATCAGAATAAAAATGTGAATAAGATACAGAAGATATAGCAAGAGGATGAAGGGAAGGAAGAGAAGAAAAAAAAAACAATGAAAAGTATCATTTATTAGGCACTGTGTGTCAGACGTTATGCCCCAAAATTTACATCCATCATCATATTCAGTTCTCACAATGACTGTTTTGTAAGGGATATTATTACCCCACATTTCAGATGCCAAAATTGAGGCTGTCAGAGATTAAGAGATTGTCCAATTTCACATAGGTAGTAGGTGGTGGAATCAAGATTTAATTGAAGATCCATTTAATTCCAAAATTCATATTTCAGGGGACAGAGGAATCTAATTTAGCTAAAGAATAGAGTACATGTATAGAGGGCACTGAAAAAAAGCCAGATATAATTGGGTCTGTGTTGTGGAAGAATTTAATACCAAAATAAGGAATTTGGATTTTATTCTGTGGGTGAAAGGAGATATTGAAAATCTTTGTGTTAAAAAAAAAGAAGTCAAGATTAGGACTATATTTTAGACAGAATATCCTGTCTGTGACTTGTAGAATGGATTATGATAGGAAATCTGACTACTGAATGACCTAAAAGGTGATGGCAATAATTTGGCAAATCATAGAAAGGATTTGACTTCAAGTTAATGGCATTGGGGCTAAGGAAAAAAGAAGATGATGCAGAAGGAGAAGAAGAAGAAGAAGGAGAAGGAGAAAAAGAAAAAGAAGAATTCTGTAGGAATTTGACAGCTAATTGTAGGATATGAGGGATTAGGAAGAAGGTGAGGTGAAAGATGACTCAGAAGTTTGAAGTCTTGGAAACTGGATAAATGGTGGCATTATTCACATTAGAAGAAACACCAAGAGGAATTGTTTAGCTGGTGGGAGGAAGGGCAAGCCTTTACTACTAACTTCTTAAAATTGTCCTTAAGCAGAGCCTTGATATTTAGCACAAGATGAGACAACAAAACAGGAAAGATCAGTGCTAGAGACTGAGAGAAACATGCTAATTAGTTTTTCCACCTCTCCAAGTCTGTCTTTGATCTCCTTTCCTCAATCCCTTCACTGTGTGGCAATTGCTCCATTAGAGGATGGAATAACACACACAGGGATGGTATAATTCAAATAAGCCCATTTTGTTACTCGTCAACAAAAGTTTTGACTACAGGAGGAGTTCGCCATAAAGAAAACTAATTTAAAAAAATTGGAATTCACAAAAATTAATTTGCACAGGTCATATGATTAAGCAAAAAGATTTCCTCCTTTCAAAACAGTTGGCCCAAAAGCCCTTTTGAATACTTCCTCAATTTGGCTTAATTTACAAATAACACATCCAAAAATGTTACCTGTACATGTATAGCAACACTTTTCTTACTTTCTATGTTAAAACTGCACCAAATAAGATTTCAGCTGGGTTTATGTCAAGATTTTATTTATCCTTTTTCTACTTGACTATTGTGATCAATGTTAGAACACCCACAATTTTACTACCACTACTCTTAAATTTTAACCTTATCTGAGGCTCAGAAGCCAATCATGAGAGTCTTAGTTGATTGAGCAATGTTATAATGTAGTTATTTCTATTTTATATTACCATGGATGCTATCCTGGTGTTCTCTTAGCAGCTTAAAACAATGCCCACTTACTGGCTCACAGTTCTGTAAGTCATAAATCCAGCATGGTGTGACTGAGTTCTCTGCTCAGGATATCACAAGGCTGAAATCAAGTTGTCAGCCATCTGAATTTGGAAGTTCTAAGAAAAATCCACTTCGAAGCTCTTATTTGTTGTTGGTAGAATTCAGCTCCTTGCAGCTCCTGAAGTCTCCGTTTCCTCACTGGCTACTCTCTATGTGTTATTTTCGGGCGCTTTCCATGTGGCCCCCATAGGTAGTTCACATGACCTTTGCTTTCTTCCCTGCCAGCCAGTGAACATCTCTAGGACTCTGTCTTTTCTTACCATCCAGAGAAAACCCTTTGCCTTTAAAGAACACCTGTGATTAGGATAGGCCCACTCAGATAATCTCACTATCTTAATATCACTTAATCTCACTATCTTAATATCAACTGATCGGTTACATCTCCAAAATTCCTCTGCCAAGTAAGATAACATAATCACAGGAATAACACTAGGAGGCAGAGATTGTGGGGCCATCATAGAATTCTACCTGCTGCACGTACTGTTATATTTTATTTATTATTTTTGTTTGTAATAACATTACAGTTATTATAAATCCTAATAAATTCTGAACAAATTGTCCCTTTAGTTTTTCTCCAAAGATACTACGCTCATCTCTTTTCTTCTACTTGACCTTTTAAAATTGTTTTCCTTTTGCCTTGCTCCATTCTGCAGCTCTTCTTTGATGTTTCTTTTTCCCTTTACTTCTTCTTCCTTATTCATTTTCTCTCTATTCATCTCCAACTCCTCTTTCAATGTCTCCAGGTAAGGATATTGTCATTTTGTGTATATTTTACACACAGATGTTCTCTAATTATTTATAATGATATGTTACACTTCTATGGTGTCTCTCATCAAAAACCTCAAAGCTTATAAGCATTAATTATGCAATGTAAAAATACACTGTGAGGATGTAGCGAGTGATTATTCCATTTTATGGATGGGAAAACTAAGACTTAAAGGGGTCAAGAATCTTCCTAGATCATCCAGTTAATAGAGAAAAGAGAGGGGTTGAAGCCTGGTAATTTGTCTTCCCCTTCCTCTGATAACCCTCAGGGAAGTTTTTTTAAGTTCCTCCCAATGATTATAGGATCAGAACTTCTCTCTTGTCATTGATGGTGTCTCTGCCGCCTACCAGCATCCACACAGGAAATGATATGTTCAGGAAGGAGGCACTGGTGATGTTAAAGCCTGAGAGAGTGTGTGGAGGGAAATAATTTAGGTGAAAGAGAACCAGAGCCAAACCCTAACAGTGGCCAAAATTAACTGGGGAGTGAGGGGTTCAGACATACAGTCACCAAACTCCTGAACTAAAAGAAACTATGGAAGCCATCTAGTTCTCACCTGACAAGTGATGAGAATGAATCTCAGAGAAGCAAAGTGGCTTAAACTTTATTCCAGAATGAGCTCAGAGCTGAGCTGGTATCAGAGTCCCAGTGTTGGGACAATCAGGGCAATGACCATCCCACTGTGTCTCGCTGCATTGTGCTTCCCCCTCTACTCCCCACTACCCTCTAGTGGTGGGGGAGGAAGTGGAAATTTGGGGGCAGGGTGCTGGCACAGGCTGGATGTTTGGGGTGGGAAAGAAAGGAATGGCTCTAAAATGTGTTTCAAGTTGATACATACTAAATGTTGTTAAGAGGAAATTCTACCTCCTGGTCATCTGTGCTTTGTTCTTCATTGTGGCTTAATTCTGGTCCCCACTCCTAAGAGCAAGATGGTCTTACTTCTCTATTTTCCATTTTATGTTTACCTTAAAATCTTTTTCTAATTTGAAAACTCTCCCCACTCCCAACCACCATGTCCTTGCCCCCAAATCAAATGTTTGGAGGTGAGAACAAGTGGCCTCATTTGAAGAGAACACAGTTAGAATTACTCTAAACTTTGTTTTAGAGTCTTCCACGCTCTTTAGTCCACTATTTTTTTAAAGGAAATGTATATACACCATAAGAAGACACATCTAACAGCTGTACAGTTGCCATTCTTAAATAAGGAGTATTTCTTGAGGTACTTTTGAAAATAATTTCTCTCAGAAAAAAAACCCAAAAAACCTCCTGTGGAGAAGTGGCAGTTGAGTAAACACCTCATGTGAGCAGGTGGAAGCAAAAAAGCTGTCCTGTCAAAGGTTCACAGGCACCCAATACTCAAACCAGAAAATTGCAAAGCAGCATGAAAACGGCGGAACTGCAGTTTTATTGTGCCTGAAATCCTAAAGTTAACCTGCCTGTGACCTTTTTTGATTATGGTCTTATAGCCTTCCTTTTCTACCCATAGAGCTGAAAAATGAAGACTGTGAAAATCCAGAAAATTCTTGGATCTGTCTGCTTTTGAAATTGTTTTTGAAATTCTTTCAAAAATATGTTATTTTTCAGAACATTCATTATTTTGAACACACACACACACACACAAAACTTCTGTCTGCCTAGATCTAGTCTGATACCAAGGCCTCCTGAAATGTTTTTTAATTAAATTTGAAATTTTAGTGTAGACAAATGATCTTTATAGATGATTTTTTTCCCAGTGATTTGAATTGTCAACATTTGACAGCAATTACTTTTCAGGTTAGAGCCTTATGGAGGCCTAGCTTTCACTCTCCCTCTAAATACACATTTTATACTAGTTTATAGTCCTAAAACACATATAATTCTTAATTTTTGTATTTGTTTTTGTTTTTGTTTTTTTTGCAGTACGAGGGCCTCTCACTGCTGTGGCCTCTCCCGTTGCGGAGCACAGGCTCCGGACGCACAGGCTCAGCGGCCATGGCTCATGGGCCCAGCCTCTCCGCGGCATGTGGGATCTTCCCGGACCAGGGCACGAACCCGTGTCCCCTGCATCGGCAGGCGGACTCTCAAGCACTGCACCACCAGCCCTAATTCTTAATTTTGAGATGTTGTTTTTATAGTAATAATTATGGCTCCATTATTTGAATTTTTTTTCAATATGAAAAAGGCAAGATTTGGGGGCACACTTACTAAGTGCTCTAAATTATAAAGTCACTAATATGCTTTTTAATACAGAGAAACATTTAGAATTATCAAATACAGAAAATAGGTATATACTCTAGCTTTTGTTTGATACTTTGCATAATTGTGTTAAACATCGTACTTTTACAGACTATTGAAAGACATGGGAGGAAAGTAATGACATAATGTTTAATGAAAAGATCAAGACAGCTTCTTGGTGATTCTAGTTCTTAACAAGCTTCTTCCTACTGCCCTCCACCACTCAACCTGAACAAAGTAGTAAGGGTTAGGGTTAGGGTGCTTAAAAAGCTTTATACATTTCAACACTGCTTATTGTTTTGTGTTTTTCTTTAATGTTACAAAACTAACAAAGAAGAGATCTTCCTTACCTTGGTAAAATAGAGTACAATTCAGCCATAAAAAAGAAGGAAATCCTGCCTTTTGTGACAACATGGATGGAATTCGCAGACATTATGCTAGGTGAAATAAGTCAGACAGAGAAAGACAAATACTGTATGTTGTCAGTTATATGTGGAATCTGAAAATGTCTGAATTGAATTCAGACATTGAGAGTAGAATGATGGTCACCAGGGACTTGGGGGTGGGGAAAATGGAGAGATGTTTCTCAAATAATACAAATTTCCAGCTATAAGATAAATGAGTTCTGGGGAATCTAAAGTACAGCATGGTGATCATAATTAACAATATTGTATTATATACTTGAAAGTTGTTAAGAGAATAGATCTTAAATGTTATCAACAAAAGAAGTGGTAATCATGTGAGGGGATAGAAGTACTAACTAACTTTATTGTGGTAATTATTTCACAATATATACATGTATCAAGTCATTATGGTGTACACCTTAAACTTACATATGTTATATGTCAATAATATCTCAGTAAAGCTGGAGAAAAACTCCCTGTGGAGTCTCTTCTCTTTAGTCCTCTTTCCTTCCAATTGGAGGCAATTTCTGGACCATGGCACAAGGAGGACAAACCAAACTGGTAGTATTGCTGAGTTGAGGTGGCAGAGATAGGTGTTCAAAACAGCAGAGACAGATAGAATTGGGGGGAAAAAAGGAGAGACTCCATAGAGAAGGAGCCCCACAAGTCTTTGGTTAAATATGTGCATGTGGAGGGTGAAACTCCACAAGGCCAGGCAGAAACAAGTTCTAAGTAAAGAACAAATTACTAAAGAATTGTAAGCCAAACAATTCCCAGAGTGCACACATGGCTTGGAATTGTTCAAATTCCGTCCACCTAGAATGGAGAAGCCTCACTTGAATACAAACTATAGAAGGTTCACAACCCAGCAGTAGTGCTAAATTTTTCCTAGGGTAAAGGCTACTCTAGATTTGTGATTTAAAAGTCTTTAAAAAAAAAAAAAGGCTTAAAGGGGTCAATCTGATCTGGAAGTAACTTAACTACCACCCATAACAAAATCCAAGAGTCCTTAAAGGAAGATAACAAAATCAAGCACTCAACAAAGTAAAACTCACAATTATTAAACAGGTGAAGATGCAAGAAAATGTGACCCATAATAATAAGAAAAATATCATACAATAGACATAGATCCAGAAATGATAAACATGATGGAATTAACAGACCAAGATTTTAAAACAGATTTTGTAAATATGCTGAATTTGACCAAAGAGTTAAACAAAAATATAAACATAATGATGAGATATATGAAAGATATAAAATAGAACCAAATGGAAATTTTGAAGATGTAAAATATATATGGAAAAATATTTTCCACTCAATTTAACTAATAGCATATTAGATACTATAGAAGAAAACATTAGCGATCTTGAAGACTTAGCAGTAGAAACTGTCCATAGTAAATCACAAAAAAGCAAAAAAAGACTGAAAAAAATGACAGCCTCAGAGACTTGTGGATAATATCAAGCAATATAATATATAGTAATTGAAATATTTGAAGAAATAATGACAAAATTTTTCAAATTTTAATAACCATAAGCCCAAAGATCCAAAAAACTCAACAAAACTCAAACAAAATCAACATGAATTAAAGCATACCAAGAAATATAATAATAATAATTTCTAAAATCCAGTGATGAGTCAAAATTTTAAAAGCAGCCAAAGAAAAAAAACTACATTATATTGAGAGAAACAAAAATAAAGATGACATAGACTTCTTGTCTGAAACTATGCCAGCCAGAAAACAATGAAACAGTACCTTTAAAGTACTGAAGGGAAATACTGTCAATTTAGACTAGTATATCTACCAAAATAGCCTTCAAAACTAAAGCTAAAATAAACTTTCTCAGGTAACCAAAAGCTGAGGGAGGGAATTTAACATCAGCAAAACTACACTATAAGGAATGATAAAAAAGTTTTTCTGACAAAAACAAATAAGCAAACAACAACAACAAAATCTGATGGAAACTTGGATCTACACAGAGGAATTTAAAAAAACTAAAAATCATAAAAATATAGGGAAATACAAAAGAATTTCCCCTCATTTAAAAATTACTTAAAAGAAAATTGACTGTTTAAAACAAAAATAATAAAAATGTATTCTACAGTTTATAACACGTATATAAGATACTAACAACATTTTATATTATACATGAAGTGATATAATATCATTTTAATATAAACTGTGATAAGATAAAGATCCACATGGCAAACCCTAGCAACTATAATAAAATTAAAAGGTAGTGAAAATAAGTTAATAATAAATATAAAATAGTATGTTTATTTATTTTTTATTTATTTTTAATAATATACTTTAAAATACTCAATCCAAAATAATTCAGGAAATGAAAGAAAGAAAAAAAAGAAGGAAGGAGCAAATAAAAGGATGGTAGATTTAAATTCAACCACACTGATAATTATATTAAATATAAATAATCTTAAGACTCCAATTAAAACGCAATGCAGAGATTGTCAGATTAGATAACAAAATAAGACCCAACTGTAAGTCATTTACCAAAAAATACTCTTTAAATATAATGATACAGGGCTTCCCTGGTGGTGCAGTGGTTGAGAATCTGCCTGCCAATGCAGGGGACATGGGTTCGAGCCCTGGTCTGGGAGGATCCCATATGCCTCAGAGCAACTGGGCCCGTGAGCCACAACTACTGAGCCTGCACGTCTGAAGCCTGTGCTCTGCAACAACAGAGGCCACGACAGTGAGAGGCCTGTGCACTGCGATGAAGAATGGCCCCCACTCGCTGCAACTAGAGAAAGCCCTTGCACAGAAACGAAGACCCAACGCAGCCAAAAATAATTAAATAAATAAATTATTTAAATATAATGATACAGATAGTTTAAAAGTAAAATAATTGGAAAGCTATATACATCCAAAACTAACATAAGAGAACTTTAATGGACCAGGAACACTCCCACCTTAGGACCAGTGAACTGAATGGACCCTCCCCCTGGGGCACTTTCTCACACTTGTCCACAGGACTGATTCCCTCACCTTCTTCACATTATCACTCAAGTGTCATCATCTCAATGGAGCCTACCCATACTCCCCTATTTCAGATTGCCACTCAAATCACCCTCCCTCTCAGCACTCTAAATCACCCTTTATCCTCCTATTTTTCCTTCTGTTCCAGGACTCTATTACCTTCAATGCATACAATTTATCAAGCTTACTCCTTACTGTCTGTCTCTCTCCCATTAGAACGTAAGCTCTTTAAGAGTTGGGATCTTTGTTTGTTCCTCACTGTATCCAGAAAACTTAGAATATTACCTGGCACCTAGTCAACATTCAGTGTACACTGGTTGTTGAATTATCTTACGTCACTAGGTAAGACTGTGGCTGACCCCTTTGATTTCAGGTCTCTTGATACCTTATCTTGTGCTTTTCTAGCTGCCTTGCTATAAGTCAATAGAGTAATGGAACATTCCAAGAAAAGCTCATTGAAACTGGGTCTTCATTAACTGAAGTCTGACGTACTGAACAAATAAAGTATCATTCTACTATATTCTGTGACTATGGCTTGGATTTAGATTGGATATACATAGTCTCAGAGGACCAGACTAGAGAATATTGCTGAAGTTAAAGTGAATTAGATTATAGCTCGGTATAAACAACACTATCTAGTAATGACAGCTGTTCAAAGATGAAGTGGATGGCTGTAAAACAACTTTGATTTCCATTCACTTAAGGTGTTCAAGTAAAGGATAGGAAGTGATTTGGTAAGAAATCCAAACATCAAATGTGTAACATGGCCAGAAATGTCTTCCTGGGAAATCTACATATGGATCAGTCCTACATTACCTTGGCTTTTCCAAGACTATTTTGCTCCTAGTTTTGTAGAAGTTATTAAGAAATTCATGAAAATGAGTTTAGACTTTTCAAGCTGTGCTAACAGGAGTAAAATGAAGTGAGATTTTATTTTATTTATTTATTTATTTTTAAGTGAGATTTTAGTTAGTATCCCTCTTCTGACCCATTACCACTCTACTTCTACCCACCTCCCTTCCCCTAACCTACAATGTGACACCCTTACCACTGTCGTATATTGTTGTATTGATAAACAGTAATTTCCTCTTCAAATTACAGGCTGAGGTCTTCCCTGGTGGTGCAGTGGTTGAAAATCCGCCTGCCAATGCAGGGGACACGGGTTCAATCCCTGGTCCGGGAAGATCCCACATGCTGCAGAGCAACTAAACTCATGAGCCACAACTACTGAGTCCACGTGCTGCAACTACTGAAGCCCTTACACCTAGAGCCCGTGCTCCACAATGAGAGAAGTCACTGCAATGAGAAGCCCACGCACTGCTACGAAGAGTAGCCCCTGCTTGCTGCAACTAGAGAAAGCCCGCGCACAGCAATGAAGACCCAACACAGCCAAAAATTAATTAATTAATTAATTAATTAAATTTAAAAAAATTAAATTACAGGCTGATTTCCTAAAGTGATTGAGTTGGACTTTTATTCAAGTCAATTCACTTTGCTTGAATAACCTTAATGAAGAGGAATTATTTCCAGTGGTGTGCTGTAAAATGCTGAACAACTAGTTCTCAGAAAAAAAAATTAATTCCATTTTATAGTAATTCAGCAATGTAAGTAATCCCACTATGGCTGATATCAAGATACCAGCGTCATGTCACTGAATGTAGAATTGGGAAGTGCTGCCATTAGTTTTCCATTGCTGCCATTAAAACATTAGCACAGGGACTTCCCTGGTGGCACAGTGGTTAAGAATCCACCTCCCAATGCAAGGGACACAGGTTCATTCCCTGGTCTGGGAAGATCCCACATGCCGTGGAGCAACTAAGCCCATGCGCCACAACTACTGAGCCTGCACTCTAGAGCCCACAAGCCACAACTACTGAGCCCAGATGCCACAACTACTGAAGCCCGCATGCCTAGAGTCCATGCTCCACAACAAGAGAAGCCACCGAAATGTGAAGCCCATGCACCACAACCAAGAGTAACCCTCACTTGCCACAACTACAGAAAGCCCGTGCACAGCAACAAAGACCCAACACAGCCAAAACAAAACAAAACATTAGCACAAACTTAGTGGCACAAAACAACACATGTTTATTACCTTAAAGTTCTGTACATTGGGAGTCTGACCTATGGCTCACCAAGTTAAAATCAAGGTGTCATCAAAGCTTCATTCTTTTCTGCAATCTCTAGGGGAGAATCTGTTCCTTTGCCTTTTCCAGCCTCTGTAGGCTATCCACTTTCTTTGGTCAATGGTCCCCTTCCTCTATCTTCAAAGCCAGCAATGGAGGGTCAAGTCTTTTTCACAGCACATCTCTCTGACCTTCTTTCCATCATCACTCTCTGACACTCAACCAGGAAAGGTTCTCCATTTTTAAGAATTCATGTGATTAGATTGGACCCACTGGGTAATCCAAGATAATCTCTCCATCTCAAGGTCCTTTACATTAATTGCATCTGCAAATTTTATTTTGCTTATTACTGTGTAAGGTAACATATTCACAGGTTCCAGGGATTATCATGTGAACATCTTTGGAGGTCCATTATTCTGCCAACACTGGAGGAGATGCTAAGATTAGTTTCATGAGTCAATAAGCACTGGCTCCAGAACACCACTGAATTAATTCCTATCTATGTTCCCATATTTTTAAGATACATCACACAGCAACTTGATCAGTTTTCTCTTTTTGTCTCAACTATGAAGTATGCAGTCATTGAGATTTAAATATTTGCACAAAGCCAAATGGCAAAAAAGAAGAAAAAAGCCAAGTCAACTGCACAGCTGAAAATTAAAAACATGCTGTAGCAATCTGAATTGCCTTACATGTCAATTCTCACACTGACATTTCAAGTCACATGGGAAGATTAATTTACAGTACTTCAGCCACCACTAGCATGTATTAATGCAAATGTATCACAGAATAATAAAATAATTCTATAAATATAAGCACAAAATTCACAAGTGCATCTATCACCACTTTCATATAGTTAAATGAATTTTGTAGTCAGCTATCTTGCATGCAAAATGATATACAAAATAACTGGATTCTTGCTTTTAATATATTCACCTTATACTACTACTATTATGAATAATAATAATAATAAATTACCATCCCAAGAACGAAGTGGTGGTATACACTTTTCTGACATTCTGTTCTTAAGTTTCAGCATTCTAAATCCAAAGCTATCTGGACTAATTGGACAAGTACAGCATCAGAAACTAGAAATTATGGATACTCATCCTTTGCTTTTCTTTGACTTGCTGTGCAATCTTTTTCCAGGTAACTTAATTCTTTATAATGCAGATAATTTACCCATAAAATAAAATAAGCATAGCAATATTCATGTGCTAAATAACTAGACACTATACTTTGAAAGCTAAAACAAGATCCTTTGCATAGTAAATTACTTTGAAAGCTAAAATCAGACCCTTTGCATAGTAAATAATTTACTATGTAAATTATTTACATAGTAAATGCTATATATGACATCCCAGTGCCCTGAGGACATTTATCATTCTTAGGTGACTTGTGATCACTAGTATATAGGGATGTTAGGCTCTACATAGGCATTTCCACGTGAAGCTCAGTTACCTCTAACTCATCAGGAGTAAACACACTCTTGTGTTGGACATAAGTTATTTCATCTGCTCAGCATCTCCTCCTTCAGTGAACCTCAACTCCAGCATGTATTTCTAACAGCTATAGGAATGCACATTACAACATGTCCAGAAATCAATAAGAGCAAATAAATTCTCTTTTTTTTTCAGCTTGCTAAGCTAAGATTGCCATTGAAAATGTTCCTCCTGCCATGAAAAGGAGGAGAGCATTGCACCAACATTTACACCAACACAGAAACAGAACCGGAGTAAAGCAGAGGAGGGACACATGCTAAGGGTTCAGTTCTCATTATTCAAGTGCTGGTTCCTACAGGAGCTATCCCAATACCTTTCCTAGATATATGTTTTCTAGATATATAAATAAATACATCTTTCTTTGACTGAGTTAAGATTCTAATCAACTAAGCTCCAATATAAAATAAAAATAGTTTTAAAAAAAGAAAAAAAAGTTAGTTCCTGCCACTTAAAACCAAGACTTGCAACTAATTCATCTGGTCTGAGGGAGAAATTGGTCTAAAAAAGAAACTGCTTACCCTCACAGGTAGACCTTTTGACTTTCTTTTCAGAATATAATAAAGGAAGCACCTGTATAAGACATCAAAAATGAAGTAAGGTTTTTGTTGTTGTTAACTTCGTGCAAAATCAATGTCACAAAATGTGAAGGGTGTGCGATTTTACCCAACCTGCAAGCTAACAAATTATCCTGCCACGGTTGCTGGCAGAGACATGACACTCCTGGATGAGAAACAAAGGTGAGTTTGTTACTCACATCCATAACAGTAGCTGGAATATCAGCATTTTTTTAAGTCCCCCAAGCCCCAGTTCCCACAGAGTAAATTGACACTGACATGTATACTGGTTGTGTTACAGGAGAGAAGGGAACTCAAACTTTTATAATGGGCAGTAAGCCTGTCAGACCTTTGGTCCCAGAAGGAGACATCATTTTTCTTTTATCAGATACTAAACAAACTCACCCTTTGCTCCATAACGAGATATTATATCTTGCAAGGCTGGTCCCTACAAACATCCTTGACAAGATACTCTGAAACAAAGGTACTCAGTGCCTCTGCTCCCAAGACCTGCAGAAATGCAAGAGACCCATGGAGAATTGTGGCTCAGTAATCAATAGAGAAAGAAGTATTCAAATATTTATTGAGCGGTTAACTTTTTCCTACTATGAAGACTCTTATATTGCCCTTCTAAACTTATCATAGCTTCAGTGTTTAGAGCTATTGTAAAACACAGGATTGTTTTATTTTTAAGATTGATTATTTAAGAATAGAGTTCATGTAATCATGAGCACTTGTATTTCCAGAGCACAAATAGAATATTGTCCTTCAAGGACATATCGCTCCTGACCTTCAAGATGGTGGAGGAGTAAGACATGGAGATCACCTTGCTCCCCACAAATAAATCAAAAATATATCTAACTATGGAACAATTCCTACAGAACACCTACTGAAAACTGGCAGAAGACCTCAGGCTTCCCAAAAGGCAAGAAACTCCCCACATACATAGTCGTGAGGTTAAGAGGGTCTTAGTGTTCTGGCCAGGTGTCAGGCCTGAGCCTCTGAGGTGGGAGAGCCGAGTTTATGACATTAGACTACAAGAGGCCTCCCAGCCCCATGTAATATCGATCAGTGAGAACTCTCCCAGAGATCTCCATCTCAATGTTAAGACCCAGCTCCACTCAACACCCAGCAAGCTCCAGTGCTGGACACCCTATGCCAAACAAATAGCAAGACAGGAACATAACCACATCCACTAGCAGAGAGACTACTTAAAATCATAAAAAGTTCACAGACACCCCAAAACACAACACCAGACATGATCCTGCCCACCAGAAAGACAAGGCTGTCCACCAGCTTCATCCACCAGAATACAGGCACCAGTCACCTCCACCAGGAAGCCTACACAGCTCACTGAAGTAACCTTACCCACTGTAGGCAGACACAAAAAAATAATGGGAACTATGGACTCACAGCCTGCACAAAGGAGACCCCAAACACAGTAAGTTAAGTAAAATGGGAAGACAGAGAAATGCACAGCAGATGAAGGAATAAGGTAAAACCCCACCAGACCAAACAAATGAAGAGGAAATAGACAGTATACCTGAAAAAGAATTCAGAGTAATGAGAGTAAAGATGATCCAAAATCTTGGAAATAGAATGGAGAAAATACAAGAAACATTTAACAAGGAACTACAAGAACTAGAGACCAAACAAACAATGATGAACAACAAAATAAAGGAAATTAAAAATTCTCTAGAAGGAACTAATAGCAGAATAACTGAGGCAGAAGAACTGATAAGTGACATGGAAGATAAAAGAGTGGAAATAACCACCGCAGAGCAGAAAAAAGAAAAAATAATGAAAAGAATTGAGGATCATCTCAGAGACCTCTGGGATAACATTAAATGCATAAACTTTTGAATTATAGGGGTTCCAGAAGAAGAAGAGAAAAATAAAGGGACTGAGAAAATATTTGAAGAGATTATAGTTGAAAACTTCCCTAATTTGGGAAAGGAAATAGTCAATCAAATCCAGGAAGCACAGAGAGTCCATACAGGATAAATCCAAGGAGAAACATGCCAAGACACATATTACTCAAACTATCAAAACGTAAATACAAAGAAAAAGTATTAAAAGCAGCAAGGGAAAAGAAATAAATAACATACAAGGGAACCCCCATAAGGTTAACAGCTGATCTTTCAGCAGAAACTCTGCAAACCAGAAGGGAGTGGCAGGACATATTTAAAGTGATGAAAAGACAAAACCTACAACCAAGATTACCTAGGAAGGATCTCATTCAGATTCAACAGAGAAATTAAAACTTTACAGACAAGCAAAAGCTAAGAGGATTCAGCACCACCAAACCAGCTTTACAACAAATGATAAAGGAGCGTCTCTAGGCAGGAAACACAAGAGAAGGGAAAGACCTACAATAACAAACGTAAAACAATTAAGAAAATGGTAATAGGAACATACATATTGATAATTACCTTAAATATAAATGGATTAAATGCTCCAACCAGAAAACATAGAATGGATACAAAAACAAGACCCATATATATGTTGTCTACAAGAGACCCACTTCAGACCTAGGGACACATACAGACTGAAAGTAAGGGGATGGAAAAAGATATATGATGCAAAAGGAAAGCAAAAGAAAGATGGAGGAGACCAATATATCTCATATCAGACATAACAGA
Organism: Mesoplodon mirus; assembly: GCF_964341445.2. Lineage (NCBI taxonomy): Eukaryota > Metazoa > Chordata > Mammalia > Artiodactyla > Ziphiidae > Mesoplodon > Mesoplodon mirus. The sequence continues at coordinate 10,317,263 of NC_138977.1, read as the reverse complement.
CTTTAAAATAAAGACTATTACAAGAGACAAAGAAGGACACTACATAATGATGAAGGGATCAATCCAAGAAGAAGATAGAACAATTGTAAATATGCACCCAACATAGGAGCACCACAATAAAAAAGGCAAATGCTAACAGCCATAAAAGGGGAAATAGACAGTAACATAATTATAGAAGGGGACTTTGACTCCCCACTATCACCAATGGAGAGATAATCCAAAATGAAAATATATAAGGAAACACAAGCTTTAAATGACACGTTAAACATGGTGGACTTAATGGATATTTATAGGACATTCCATCCAAAAACAGCAAAATATACTTTCTTCTCAACTGCTCATGGAACATTTTCCAGGATAGATCATATCTTGGGTCACAAATCAAGCCTAGGTAAATTTAAGAAAATTGAAATTGTATCAAGTACCTTTTCTGACCACAATGGTATAAGACTAGATATCAATTACAGGAAAAAAACTGTAAAAAATACACACATGGAGGCTAAATGATATGCTAGAAAATAACCAAGAGATCACTGAAGAAATCAAAGAGGAAATCAAAAAATACCTAGAAACAAATGACAATGAAAACACAACAACCCAAAACCTATGGGATGCAGCAAAAGCAGTTCTAAGAGGGAAGTTTATAGCAATACAATCCTACCTCAAAAAACAAGAAAAATGTCAAATAAACCACCTAAAGCAAAAAGAGAAAGAAGAAGAACAACAACAAAAAACCCCAAAGTTAGCAGAAGGAAAGAAATCATAATGATCAGATCAGGAATGAATGAAAAGGAAATGAAGGAAACAATAGCAAAGATCAATAAAACTAACAGCTCATTGTTTGAGAAGATAAACAAAACTGACAAACCATTAGCCAGACTCAACAAGAAAAAAAGGGAGAAGGGCTTCCCTGGTGGCACAGTGGTTGAGAGTCCTCCTGCCAATGCAGGGGACGCGGGTTCATGCCCCAGTCTGGGAAGATCCCACATGCAGTGGAGTGGCTGGGCCCGTGAGCCATGGCTGCTGAGCCTGCGCGTCCGGAGACTGTGCTCCACAACGGGAGAGGCCACAACAGAGAGAGGCCCGCGTACCTCAAAAAAAAGAAGGAAAAAAAGAAAAAAAGGGAGAAGACTCAAATCAATAGAATTCGAAATGAAAAAGGAGAAGTAACAACTGACACTGCAGAAATACAAAGGATCATGAGAGATTACTACAAGCAACTCTATGCCAATAAAATGGACAACCTGGAAGAAATGGACAAATTCTTAGAAATGCACAACCTTCTGAGACTGAACCAGGAAGAAATGGAAAATATGAACAGACCAATCACAAGCACTGAAATGGAAACTGTGATTTAAAATCTTCCAACAAACAAAAGCCCAGGACCAGATGGCTTCACAGGCGAATTCTATAAAACATTTAGAGAAGAGCTAACACCTCACCTTCTCAAACTCCTCCAAAATATAACAGAAGGAGGAAGACTCCCAAACTCATTCTACGAGGCCAACATCACCCTGATACCAAAACCAAACAAAGATGTCACAAAGAAAGAAAACTACAGGCCAATATCCCTGATGAACATAGATGCAAAAATCCTCAACAATATACTAGCAAGCAGAATCCAACACCACATTAAAAGGATCATACACCATGATCAAGTGGGGTTTATCCCAGGAATGCCAGGATTCTTTCATATACGCAAATCAATCAATGTGATACACCATATTAACAAATTGAAAGATAAAAACTATATGATAACCTCAGTAGATGCAGAGAAAGCTTTCAACAAAATTAAACACTGATTTATGATAAAAACCCTCCAGAAAGTAGGCATAGAGGGAACTTACCTCAACAATAATATATAAAGGCCACATATGACAAATCCACAGCCAACATCATTCTCAATGGTAAAAATCTGAAACAATTTCCACTAAGATCAGGAACAAGACAAGGTTGCCCACTCTCACTGCTATTACTCAACACAGTTTTAGAAGTTTTAGCCACAGCAATCGGAGATGAAAAAGAAATAAAAGGAATCCAAATTGGAAAAGAAGAAGTAAAACTGTCACTGTTTTCAGATGACATGATACTATACATAGAGAATCCTAAAGATGCTACCAGAAAACTACTAGAGCTAATCAATGAATTTGGTAAAGTAGCAGGATACAAAATTAATGCAGAGAAATCTCTTGCATTCCTATACAATAATGATGAAAATATGAAAAAAAATTATGGAAACACTCCCATTTACCATTGCAACAAAAAAATAAAATACCTAGGAATAAACCTACCTAAGGAGACAAAAGACCTGTATGCAGAAAACTATAAGACACTGATAAAAGAAATCAAGATGATACAAACAGATGGAGAGATATACCATGTTCTTGGATTGGAAGAATAAACATTGTGAAAATGACTATACTACCCAAAGCAATCTACAGATTCGATACAATCCCTATCAAACTACCAAGGGTATTTTTCACAGAACTAGAAAAATATTTTTCACAATTTGTATGGAAACACAAAAGACCCTGAATAGCCAAAGAAAGCTTGAGAAAGAAAAATGGAGCTGGAGGAACCAGGCTCCTTGACTTCAGATTATACTACAAAGCTACAGTAATCAAGACAGTATGGTACTGGTACAAAAACAGAAATATAGATCAATGGAACAAGATAGAAAGCCCAGAGATAAACCCATGCACATATGGTCACCTTATCATTGATAAAGGAGGCAAAAATATACAATGGAGAAAAGACAGCCTTTTCAATAAGTGGTGATGTGAAAACTGGACAGCTACATGTCAAAGAATGAAATTAGAAAACTTCCTAACACCATAAACAAATGTAAACTCAAAATGCATTAAAAACCTAAATGTATGGGCAGACACTATCAAACTCTTAGAGGAAAACATAGGCAGAACACTCTATGACATAAATCACAGCAAGATCCTTTTTGACCCACCTCCAAGAGAAATGGAAATAAAAACAAAAATAAGCAAATGGGACCTAGTGAAACTTAAAAGGTTTTGCACAGCAAAGGAAACCATAAACAAGATGAAGAGACAACCCTCTGAATGGGGAAAAATATTTGCAAACAAAGCAATTGACAAAGGATTAATCTCCAAAATATACAAGCAGCTCATGAAGCTCAATATCAAATAAAACAGACAACCCAATCCAAAAGTGAGCAGAAGACCTAAATAGACATTTCTCCAAAGAAGATATACAGATTGCCAACAAACACATGAAAGGATGCTCAACATCACTAATCATTAGAGAAATGCAAATCAAAACTACAATGAGGTATTACCTCGCACCAGCCAGAATGGCTATCATCAGGAAATCTACAGGGCTTCACTGGTGGCACAGTGGTTGAGAGTCTGCCTGCCAATACAGGGGACATGGGTTCGTGTCCTGGCTGAGCCTGCGTATCCGGAGCCTGTGCTCCGCAACGGGAGAGGCCACACAGTGAGAGGCCTGCGTACCGCAAAAAAAAAAAAAAAAAAAAAAAGAAATCTACAAACACTAAATTCTGGAGAGAGTGTGGAGAAAAGTGAACCCTCTTGCACTGCTGGTGGGAATGTAAATTGATACAGCCACTATGGAGAACAGTATGAAGGTTCCTTAAAAATCTAAAAATAGAACTACCATACAACCCAGCAATCCCACTACTAAGCATATACCCTGAGAAAACCATAATTCAAAAAAGTCATGTGCCACAATGTTCATTGCAGCTCTATTTACAATAGCCAGGACATGGAAGCAACCTAATTGTCCATCGACAGATGAATGGGTAAAGAAGATGTGGCACAAATATACCATGGAATATTACTCAGCCATAAAAAGAAATGAAATTGAGTTGTTTGTAGTGAGGTGGATGGACCTAGAGTCTGTCATATAGAGTGAAGTAAATCAGATAGAGAAAAACAAATACTGTATGCTAACACATATATATGGAATCTTAAAAAAAAATGGTTCTGAAGAACCTAGAGGCAGGACAGGAATAAAGACGCAGATGTAGAGAATGGACTTGAGGGCACAGGGAGGGAGAAGGGTAGACTGGGATGAAGTGAGAGAGTGGCATGGACATATATACACTACCAAATGTAAAACAGATAGCTAGTGGGAAGCAACCGCATAGCACAGGGAGATCAGCTTGGTGCTTTGTGACCACCTAGAGGGGTGCAATATGGAAGGTGGGAGGGAGACACAAGAGGGAGGGGATATGAGGATATATGTATATGTATAGCTGATTCACTTTGCTACAGCAGAAACTAACACAACATGTAAAGCAATTATACTCCAATAAAGATGTTAAAAAAAAAAGGACATATCACTCCTATAACAGATTAACTGATAATGAGGGATGGGATTTTTTCTGAAAAAGAGCATCTCTCTACTAGATATTGAAAGGAGACCAATTTTATTAGGTAAGTGAAGTGATTCCAAAGAAGACATGAACACTGATAGTGCTAGACACTCTGCCCATCGAGATGATTTATAAACCCCATTAAAATTCCAATTGTTGAAACTGTGAGAAAAAAAGAATGTTTCTAAGGTAGAGGCATAGGGGTGGGCGAAGATGGGAGGGAGGATTTCTATTGCTCTCTGTCATAGTCTTTCTTTTAACCTGGTCTTCTCTCTCTGCTTATATCACCAGAATATTAGAAAAAAATTGTTGACACAGAGAAACACAGTTGTCAGGCTTTGGGGTGACCTCTCCATTTTACAAAATTATAACCAAAAAGTCTTACAATGACCTTGAGGAAGCACCATGATCTGCATCTACCCATCCCCTACCTCTCTGGCTTCATTCCAGCCCAGCCCCAGTGACATCTTTACTTTTCCTTGAAAACACAAGGCATATTCTTGCCTTATAGCCTTGGCACTATTTTTACTTATGCCTGAATTACTGTTCCCCCAGACAACTACACAGGCAACCCCCACTTCTGTAAATCTTTGAGCAAATGTTACTTTCTTGTCGAGACCTACTCTTACCACCCAATTTAATCGCTATTGTTTCCCCCCACCCTCACACTCTTGCTCCTCTTTACTGGCTATATGTTTTTCTTTCTTTTTTAATTTTTATTTTATATTGGACTATCGTTGATTTACAATATTGTATTAGTTTCAGGTGTACAGCAAAGTGATTTAGTTACACATATACATATATCTGTTCTTTTTCAAAGTCTTTTCCCATTTAGATTATTACAGAGTATTGAGCAGAGTTTCCTGTGCTATACAGTATGTCCTTGTTGGTTATCTATTTTATTTTATTTTTTTAAATTAATTTATTAATTTATTTATTTTTGGCTGCATTGGGTCTTCGTTACTGTGTGCGGGCTTTCTCTCATTGTCGTGACTGGGGGCTACTCTTTGTTGCGGTGCACAGGCTTCTCATTGCAGTGGCTTCTCTTGTAGTGGAGTACGGGCTCTAGGCATGTGAGCTTCAGTAGTTGTGGCACATAGGCTCAGTTGTTGTGGCTCGTGGGCTCTAGAGCGCAGGCTCTGTAGTTGTGGTGCACGGGCTTAGTTGCTCCACCACATGTGGGATCTTCCTGTATCTGTGCTCGAACCCATGTCCCCTGCATTGGCAGGCAGATTCTTAACCACTGTGCCACCAGGGAAGTCCCTGGTTATTTATTTTAAATATAGTAATGTGTATATGTCAATCCCAAACTCCCAATTTTTTCTTTCTTTTTCCATAGCACTTATCACCTTCTAATATGCCATATAATTTATTATTTTAATGTATGTATTGTTGGCTTTCTGTCTCCTCTCATTAGGATATAAGCTACATAAGGACAAGGAGCTTTTCTGTTTTGTTTTGTTCATTAGTGTATTTCAAGCCTCTAGACTACGTCTACTACATACTGAGCACTCAAATTTACTGAATGATGAAGAGATGAATATAGTTTCATTCATTAGCTTTAACTCTTCATGTATCCCAACACATACGAGCTGTAGGAACTCACACAAGTGAATTGCCTTTCTGAATAAAATGGGGACAGTTGTACCTGATTCACTGGACAGTTTCATGAATTAAGTGGGATTATGTATTTAAGGCATTGAGCACACTGTCTGGCATAGAATAAAAATGCACTATTAGCCACAAACATAAAAAAAATAAGCGAATTTGAATCCTAATTCAAGACTGCCGAATTCCATTCGGGACAAAACATTTCCAGATCTCTCTCCTGAGTTGTAACTGAGAGCTCAGAGCCTCCAAATTGTGCAAGATATTTTTCCCAAAGTATTACCATGCTACAACTTATAGACCTGAATTTTACAACATTCTAACTTACCATTTCTTCTCTGAAAGAATTTTGTGTCATCTGCAAACTTGGAGATCTCATCATTCATTTATTTTTCTTCCAGATCATTAAAAGGAAAAAAATCTTAAATAAGCCATCCCAACACTAATTCCTAGAGTTTGATTATTTTCACTTATCCTTATAGAAAAGTAATCATTTATTACTTTTTCTTGTTCAATTCACAGACAGACAAACTTGGAATTCAGTCTTGCCAAGGACTGTCCCTAACTTCTGGCCTTTCTAAGGAAAGAGGCAGCTTTGGGACAAGATTTCAAACTCAGTTCTGCTTCACCATTTACAAGCCTGAGCTTCCTATAGATAACAGGGGACCTCAGAATAACATACCAGTAGACTTTGGCCCCCTGGGGTAGTTAATGAGCTTGTAAAGCACTCTAAGAACTTGAATCATGTCCTAGACATGCAGTGCTCTAAAAAACACTAATGCAATAGAACATAATTTGAAAACAGTTATAGAAACAATAAAGGTAAAAATAGCATGCTCTGAATTGACTATAGGAACGCCAAAGGAATGCAGGATAAAGAACCAAAAGAAAACATGAACTATAAGGAAGGATTAGCTCCCTGTCCTTTAGTTCTGCAGAGGTAGTTGTGGGGCCTTGAATTCTCCCCCTTTTTTAGTCAAGACCCTAACACAAAATAGCTTCATCTGAAAGAGACAATGTATTGAAATGAGATAGGCATATCTTATGGAAGCCAAGGGTAATGGAGCCTCTTAAAGGGCTGAAACTAGTAACTGGAAAGCTTTCAGAAGCCAAGAAAGTGTTTGTTCTCTCAGTCTCTCATCTCTCTTTACACCCACGTTATTATTTCCTCTGTGCCTCCTAGCTGCCCCTACTTCTCGGTAGGCAAAGATGGCTGCCCTGAGCTTCCTGGTTTACATCACTTCACTTTCAGCCACTGCAGAAACTAACACGCTGCCTCTGAATCCAGGGGTCAGACTCCTGTGACAGAGAATTGAAGTGGCCCAGCCTGGGTTAGGTGTATTAATCTTCCCTCCCTTCCCCTCATCTGCCTCTTCCAATCCACCGTGGCCCAATCAAACCTGGCTGACTTGAGGAGGATGTCAGCGTACTTCTGACGGTATGTGATGGTATTGACTTCTGAAGGATTAGGGCTACTGGAAGCCGTACAATTATTCAGAAGTTTTCTACTCCTCCATCCTCACCCCAAACCTGAGGGACTCTGTGGTCCTTTGAGCTCTTTCCCCATAAGCTCTCTGAGGGCCTCATCGTGGGAAGGAAGGATGACTGTTTTCAAGTCCAGAGTTAGGATTTCCACAGCTCCTTCTTCCAAATTCTTAGCTACACTCTGCCCATATTATAGCTGGGTCTTATTCGTACCCTGAACCTCTTGCTTCAAGTTGTGGCATTGAAGGAGGCTGGCACTATTTCCCTTTTCTCTAGCTTGTAGAGAAAATTTCAGGTAAAAAGAGACAGGGACTATACCAGCCACTGAGTATACAAAAGGACTAAAATATGGTCACTCCCTTTCATTAGGAGAGGGAAGAAAATAAGAACCAAAAAGTTGCAAAACAATGTAAAAAGCACGATCGTGGTGGGAAACCTGACAGCACAAAAGAGGGAAGCACCAAATCATGCTAAAACTTTTATTTTAAAAAGCCATTATCCTTAGAAAGCAGCAAAAGGAAAGCAGCAGTTGTTGGTATTTTGTAGATAAAATATAAAAACGTTCAAACGAGCAAAATTAAATGTAATTAAATAAAATGGCTTCTTTAGAATGTGACTTCTGACTACAAGGTTGAATTTTCTCTTTGCACATTAAACAACCCTGTGGAAAAGAAAACAATTAAGACTTAGCCTTGTAGCTTTTTTTTTTTTTTTGGTCTCAAGCAGCAGGCCTTCTCCCCACCCCCACCCGAGCCCCCCACCACCCCCGGCCTAAGCAGCCACCATGGCCGAGGTCCCCGGCACGGTGTTGTCCCAGGGGGGTTGAGTATGAAAGCAGTAATTTGAAAAAATATATGTACACCTCCGTTCATCATGGCATTATTCACCATATGCAAGATATGGAAGCAGCAGAAGTGTCCATCAGGGGGTGGATGAATGGATAAAGAAGATGCGGTATCTTTCAGATGAAGGCATCGAAGCACGCACAAGTTCTCCTGACAAAGTCAATATAAATGACATCATCCTGATTGCTCTCGATACAGACTTGAGAACAGTTGGCAAGAAATTCCTCCCCAGTGACATCAATGGTGGAAAAGTGGAAAAGCTTGAAGGTCCATGTGTTTTGCAAATTCAAAAAATTCGCAATGTTGCTGCACCAAAGGATAATGAAGAATCTCAGGCTGCCCCAAGAATGCTGCGTTTGCAGATGACTGATGGTCATATAAGTTGTACAGCAGTAGAATTTAGTTACATGTCAAAATCAAAAATAAGCCTGAACACACCACCTGGAACTAAAGTTAAGCTTTCAGGCATTGTGGACATAAAAAATGGATTCCTGCTCTTGAATGATTCTAACACCACAGTTCTTGGTGGTGAAGTAGAACACCTTATTGAGAAATGGGAGTTACAGAGAAGCTTGTCAAAACACAATAGAAGCAATATTGGAACCGAAGGTGGACCACCTCCTTTTGTGCCTTTTGGACAGAAGTGTGTATCTCATGTCCAAGTAGATAGCAGAGAACTTGATCGAAGAAAGACATTACAAGTTACGTTGCCTGTCAAACCTCCAAATGATAATGATGAATTTGAAAAGCAAAAGACTGCTGCTATTGCAGAAGTTGCAAAGAGCAAAGAAACCAAGACATATGGAGGAGGTGGTGGTGGTGCTAGAAGTAATCTCAACATGACTGCTGCTGGCAACCGAAAGAGGGAGATTTTACAGAAAGAAAAGTCAAACAAATCAGAGGGAGAACATGAAGGTGTCTATAGAGAACTGGTTGATGAGAAGGCTCTGAGGCACATAACAGAAATGGGCTTTAGTAAAGAAGCATCAAGGCAAGCTCTCATGGATAATGGCAACAACTTAGAAGCAGCACTGAATGTACTTCTTAACAGCAATAAACAGAAACCTGTTATGGGTCCACCTCTGAGAGGTAAAGGCAAAGGCAGGGGGCAAATAAGATCTGAAGATGAAGAGGAACTGGGAAATGCAAGGCCATCAGCACCAAGCACATTATTTGACTTCTTGGAATCTAAAATGGGGACTTTGAGTGTGGAAGAACCTAAATCACAGACACAGCAGCTTCATCAAGGACAACACAGATTGTCAAATACTGAGCAAAATGGAGTAAAAGATAATAATCAACCAAGATATCTTCCTCGAAATGATACCAGACAGCCAAGAAATGAAAACCCTCCTCGTTTTCAAAGAGACATCCAAAATTCAAAGTCAATTTTAGAAGGCAGTGGATTACCTAGAAACAGAGGTTCTGAAAGACCAAGTACTTCTTCAGGATCTGAAGTATGGGCTGAAGAGAGAATCAAGTGTGACAGACCATATTCTAGATATGATAGAACTAAAGATACTTCATACCCTTTAAGTTCCCAGCACAATGATGCTGCATTTAAAGAAAGGGATAATTCTATGCAAAGCAAATCAGGAAAAGTTCTATCCTATGCAGAGGCAAAAGAAAATCCACTTCCTCAAGAATCCATAGATTATAATAATCAAAAACGTGGGAAAAGAGAAAGCCAAACAGCAAATCCTGATCATTTTTATGATAGGAAACCACGAACAATAAATAATGAAGCTTTTAGTGGTGTAAAAATTGAAAAACATTTTAATGTAAATGCTGATTACCAGAATCCTGTCCAAACGAATACTTTCATTGGTGTTCCAAATGGAGAGACAGAAATGCCACTGAAGGGAAGGCGAGTAGGACCTATTAAGCCAGCAGGACCCATCACAGCTACACCATATGATGATAAAATATTTTACAATAGTGGGCCCAAAAGAAGATCTGGGCCAATTAAACCAGAAAAAGTACTGGAATCATCTATTCCTATGGAGTATGCAAAACTGTGGAAACCTGGAGATGAATGTTTAGCACTTTATTGGGAAGACAACAAGTTTTACCGAGCAGAAGTTGAAGCTCTTCATTCTTCAGGTATGACAGCAGTTGTTAAATTCATTGATTATGGAAACTATGAAGAGGTGCTACTAAGCAACATGAGGCCCATTCAGACAGAGGCATGGGTACGTGATCCAAATTCTGTACAAAGGCATAAGCTGTTTTGAAGGAAATACATAGCTCTAAAGGTTAGTCATAGTAATACGAAATTTGCCAGTGGAAAAATATTTTGAATTTGCTTAAAACTGGCTACTCCTAAAGTAAGATTTTATTTTAATAATTACAGTGAGCTACAGTAAAACTGAATGCATTGCAATTGCTTCTCTTGTATAATGTTTTGTTATATTATGCTTTGGAAATAGGTGCCCTTATTTATATGTTGGCAAAAAAATGTGTATATGTTTTTATGGGTTCTTATGCATATTTTGTTCTTTCTGAGTTTGTTACTTTAAATTTGACTAAATTATATCCAGCAGTTGTCAAATTTAAGTCTCTGTTGGATACATGTATATTCTTTATTATTTTAGTTACATGTAAAATTAAGAAAAACACTTTAAATTATATATGAACTCATACTTTATTTACTACACGTATATTTATATATGTATATGTGCAGATTAAATTTAAATATCTTTGTTTAATAATTATTTGATTAATTTTGTTGCCAAATGTTATGTCAAAGCTGTGATGATTTTGTTGATGTAATTTAGACTGTATTGGCCTCATGGAGTCCATTTTATACAGGACTTATGTGACTTTACATAGATAGATTCTCAGCTACATTTAGGCAAAAACAGGAGGACAAGGCATATTAGAATTTGTTTCATAAAGTTTTTTTAAAATTTATTTCCTTTCTGTAATTTGTGGATAGCTGTTAATAAACTTATCACTAGAAGCCTAAAAAAAAAAAAAAAGACTTAGCCTTGTAAAGTACATGAGTGTTAGTATCCTTTCCCATTTTAAATTGATAGATGATTTTTGGTTCATTTAACAAAGAAGTTTAAGGATACATCTTTCAAATGAGTTAAGTGTAAATTAACTCATGTTTCGCAATAATTTTGTTCATAAAATAATTTAGTTTTGTCAGGGTATTGCTAATTTAAACAAGATGACCTACTTTGAACATGACATTCTTGCATTGCAAGGAGATTCTTGGCTAACAGCATCATAATTTCCAAAGGATAGTCCAGAAAACACACACAGAGTCCTGACGTTATCATAACAAGCTCCACAGCCATCACTCACCAAGACCATCCTGGTACCCCCACCATTTCATTCAGAAAATAGCCTCTGGAAGGAAAAAAAAAAGAAGGAGTGGTGGGGTTGAGGGGGTAGTTGGAACAAATTGCAAAAGACTGAACATTTATGTTTCTCAGAATCACCACTTCTCCGTTGTAGGTCTAGCCGAAGTCTTAATTTATTGTATTATCTTTGCTTTTATGTTGTCTTGGGTGAGACTCATTTCCATCTTTCCCTTTGAGTCATGTGGGAATGGTGACAACACAGTATTGAGTCATACAGTCAAGAGAGGAAAAAAGCTGCAGCTGATTATCGTTTTTCCAGATGCTACAGTGGAGTTAAAGTAGCAGGGGTAATAAATTAGACAGGCAGACCCTTTCTTAACAGCAATGGCAAGGTTAAACAGAGAAAATCAATGGACAGCTGTGTACCAAGTGTTTATGGTATACACAGTACGGGGTTACAAAATATATTCCTGTCTTCAAGATATTGGCAAACCAGTTCCAAAGACAAGCCATAGACATATAAAAATTTACAAAACTAAAACCTTGGTTAGGTCCACCAGTGGATAGTAAGGAAAGAATTTATTGAAGCGATAATAGAGATTTAAATTAGTATGATACATCAGTATACAGAATTTTTGTTTACATAGTTCATTTAATCCTGACAATCAATTTGAAAAACTGGTCTTGTTACCTCTGTTTTACAGATGAGTGTCCAACAGCTCAGCAAATTCAAATGTTACTTTCTCATAGTCACAGTAATAAGGTACCCCCCCCCCAATATTTTTGTTCTTACAAAGTTATCACACTATGTTTAGATAGAGCTAGATACCAAAAACAAGATATTGAAGAACAGATGAGGCCATGGGTTGGCCTATCTCCATTGATGGGTAAGGGCACTGCCAGAGTTAAGCAACTGGAAAAGAAGCAGGACCCCAGACAAGAACCCAGAACTCTGGCTTTTGGCCCACAGAAGTAAGAACTTTTATTCCTTTGGGCCTCACTGGCTTCATCTTATTCTTCAAGGATGATGGAGACTCCTGATAACTGGTATAGAACATGCCCACCACAAAGTGGCTGGACAGGAGCTCAGATAGGACATAGCCAGCTAGACCGAGAGAGTCAAATTTTATAAGTCTTACCATCTCAGTTCATGTTATTCTCTGGGTTTGTTTGTTTGTTTTCCACTTTCACCCTTCCCCAATCCCAACCTGTATGTTGTTCCTCTTTCAGTGGAATTACAGAGAACAAAGGTGTCATGCATTCACACCTGTATCCTTGAGTCATTCATGGTGATAAAGGTGGTGGTGGGATCAGGTGAAGGTGGGTTTTAGCCAAATTTACCTACTGTTCTCAAAGTGAAAATCTCTCTCTCTGTCTATAACTGTGGAGTTGTTGAGGTAATTTTCTTAGGGAAGGCAGTTGTTTCCTCACTGCCAGATGGGTTAGCAAGTAACGAGGTATGAATATCAATCCTTAGTCTTCTGCTATTTAACAACTCTGTTCTTTGTGCTGTCACACCCAACTGAATACAGAGAGGAACAACAGGTAACAGTGCTTTTCATGAGGTAGGGACATAACTAGTTAGTTAACACTCCTCGTGAAAACCAGTAGAGAATTTTGATCCATAGAATAAAATCTGTGTGGATGTAGTAAAAGAAGTAAGAAAAAAATTACAATGTTGAGAAGCCATAAGACACCCAAGAAGGTGAATTTCAAGATGGCGTGAGTCAGAAGTGTTGAGTGATGAACTTACCCATGGCTCCTATTTTCAGTGTCCTTTTAAGTCTCTTTTGTGTCTCTCATTCTTATCTCCTCAATTAGAAGAAGACCCTGGAGATGAAAACTCCCCACCACTCAACCACTACATCCATTTGTCACTTAGTATATGGTATGATTATAAATAGAGACATTTTACAAACTGCCTGCACACATCACGTCTTTACTTCACAGCCACAGCTATATACCATTCATCATTTTTAACTAAGAATGCTAATGCAGTCCCCTGTGTCCTCAGTCCTTTCAAGAAGTCTTGCAACTTCTGTGCTTGAAAAGACTAATCTTTAAAGACAAAAAGAGAAAGGTTTGCCTCCATCAATATAACACTGAAAAGTCAATTTTAAATTTGTCAGCGTTGTTGCAGTTGATTTGCTCTTTAACAGATGTGACAGGAACAGACATATTGCACAGTTTGAAACCAATGACTAATATGAAATTTTGGTATGCAAGGTGTCACTTCACAGCAGAAATATTTGAGGTTGAACCTACCTTAAATACACTAATAAAAACCACAGTAGTTTACTCAAAGACGTTTGTTTCCCACAACTGATCCATAAGTAGCTCTGCTTTGCTTCTCCAGATAAAAAAGACTGAAAAATAAAACAAAAAACAAATGAAAAAATAGGATTAAATGACCTATTTTGAAAGAAGAATTTAGGTTATGAAATTACAAGATGATTATTTCTTGTGCTTCATAAACTGGTTCTAAGGGAAATTCCAAGAAAGTGACTTTAAATTCTGTGAGCAAAAGAAGCATCAGTACAGGAAGTGTCTAGTTTTCCAAGGTGACTATTTACTAGATTGTTTTTATAGGTTTTGAAAGGTCTGTTTAAAAAATTAATTTTGCTATTTAAAAGTTATACATACCCATCATTCAGATAGCATATACTCAAATGTTTCAACACTAAAAGATTAGCTTTATTAGCTTCAAAGCAATACAATTTTAAAATATATACCAAAAGATTATCAATTTTTATCTTGGGGTGTAGGATAGAGTGAAATTATTGTGATTTCTGTTTCCTTTGTGGCTTTACGTATTGTCCACATTTCTACATTGAGCATGTATTTCTCTCATAGTCAGAAAAAAAATTAAGAATGGTTTTTGAAATAAGCTTATTCATATTGTATTCTGGGGTGTAAAGCAGTACCATCATTCTTTCTGAGAAAACCAAAATGTCCTCTCAGAAGGAAAAAATAAGGTTTCTAGAAAAATTATAAAACCAGACCCTAATTGGCACCCTGTTGAAAGAATTTTGAATGACCTTTATGATTCAAAACAATTAATTCAGCATACTTCAATTTTCTCTGCTCTGGGTGGCACATTGCTTTCCTCTCATTGACTTCCAGAGTGTTCTGTGTGTGGACCAACTATCCAGGGAATGGAATTAAACCTGGCCCAGCAGGACTCAGCATCTTGTCATGGTTCTCTTCATCATTTGAATAGCATAGAATTCTTTTTGGCCAGGAAAGCACTTGTTTATTAAATTTCCCACAAGAAGTCCCTGGGTATAAATTAAGGAGGACCTCATTTCAAGAAAAAGCACACAGGGGGTTTCATAACACAAAGCATTTGAGAAAATAGTCAGAAGGGTTTTATCCATCCATTTACTTCTCTCATTCAGAATAATGTTATTTGCCCAACTTGGGACATGAGCAAGCCTTTTCTTTGTTGTTGTTTTTTAAGGTTCTTTTCAAATGGGTATCCATTAAAAATCATTCTATATGTTTGTAATGTGATTACAAACCCAAATTTTTCACTACCTTGAAGACTTTCCTCTTTATTCCTCTTAACATTCGCTCTGCTGGTTTAGATAACAATATAAAACCTGGCATAACTGTCATATATTGATGAATGAAAGTTAAATTCTTCTGATTTTCATAGTTTTCCTCCAGCTCCATAAGGAACTATTATCAGGGAACCAACATGCACTATTTCTCTAAATATATGATTCAATATTTTGCCCTCTAACATATATTGTTATCAGTAGGATACTAGACTAGACATGAAAATCTGATTTTGCCAGTAGATATTAATTCAGTAACAAAGCAAAAGTAAAATACGTATTTTCCCATGTGGTTCTTTATTAGACAACAGCTACTGAGCTTTACCTGACAATATGTTTTAAGAATAAATCACTTCCATTTTATTTTTGTTCTGTACATAGACATCAACCTCCATCTAAACAGCAAGTGTGAGATGGTATCAGTTAAGAAAGTATTAGCAGCCTGGAACATCTTTCATTATGTGAAAATGTCAAGCTCATCTCACTTCACTAGATTTCTATTCATGGATATTGTTATCTAGATGTAAATATCTGTGTGCAAATAAATGAGGAAAATATACAAAATATACATCCACTGTGGCACCATTTTCTTATGAAAGTGTTCATAAAGTTTAAGAAGACAGAATTCCTAGAAATCATTCCTTTGCCTTAGTTGGAGTGCTCAAGGTTCTGATGTTTTTGTTTTTGTTTTCTTAATTCATAGCATCACTGGTTTTAGAAACAATTTCCTAGTCACTAGGAGAAGAGGGGCCAAAAGACCTAACCAAGCCACTTGCTAGGAGCCTTGTGTTTCTCTGGGTGAGATACACTCACACTGACAGCAGAACCACCTTGTGGTCAGGGTCTATGAGAAGGGCCCTGTCTTGTCCTCCAGGCCAACCCAGAAACAGAAAATGCCCCAGTTGGCCCTGAAGAGGTTATCCAGTTAGTAAGTTCAGACCAATTTGTTTGAGAAAAGATTAGCAGAAAGCATGTCAACATTCTAGGGGTTTGTAACCTACCTTCCACACCCTCAATCTACCTCTCTACTTTACAGGAAGTCCTGTCCTTGGAGTTATAGGGACCCTGTCAAGCAGACAATGTTACACATGGGCACACTAGAGCCAACTGAACAGCAAGGCATCAGGCAATAGGAAACTGCTGCAGTTTCACAACATACATTAAAAACGGTATTTTTTGCTGGGGTGTGGAGAAAAGGGAACCCTCCTACGCTGTTGGTGGGAAGGTAAATTGGTGCATACACTATGGGAAACAGTATGGAGTTTCCTCAAAAAACTAAAAATAGAGTTGCTGTGTGATCCAGCGATCCCACTCCTGGGCATATACCAAGACAAAACTATAATTTGAAAAGATACATGCACCCCTATGTTCATAGCAGCATTATTTACAATAACCAAGACATGGAAACAACCTAAATGTCCATTGACAGATGAATGAATAAAGAAGATGTGGTATACACATACAATGGAATATTACTCCGCCATAAAAAAGAATGAAACAATGTCATCTGCAGCAACATGGATGGACTTAGAGATTATCATAGTAAGCAAAGTTAAGTCAGAAGGAGAAAGACAAATACCATATGATAGCACTTATATGTGGAATCTAAAATATGACACAAATGAATCTATTTATGAAACAGAAACAGACTCACAGACATAGAGAACAGACTTGTGGTTGCCAAGGGGGAGTAGGAGTGGGGGAGGGAAGGATTGGGAGTTTGCGATTAGCAGATGGAAACTAGTGTATATATAGGATAGATAAACAACAAGGTCCTACTGTATAGCACAGGGAACTATGTTCAATATGCTGTGATAAACTGTAATGGAAAAGAATATGAAAAAGAATGTATATATATGTAAATATGTATAACTGAGTCATTTTGCTGTACAGAAGAAATTAACACAACATTGTAAGTCAACTATACTTCAAAAAAGTAAAGTCTTTTTAAAAACTATATTTTTATGTTCTCTCTTCTCTGGCTCTTTATCAAGGGATCCGAAATATTGCTCTCTTTCTGTTCATATATTTTAAAAGTAGTTTAGTACTATTATACTACTACTTTTTAGGCAAAACAAAAAGGAAGAAATATACATGGATTCATATCTCTTAGTTCTTCAAATAAGAAGACTTTTTTTTTTTAAAAAAAGGAAAGAAAATTTCCAAAAGCATTTTTAGTTCTTGAAGAAATTTATAACAGAATGAGTGGTACAATAATCACTTTATTGAGAACATCTACAATGTTAAGAATTTGCTTTTATTTTCTGTGGATAAGAAGATCTATTATGTTATGAAATTGCTTCCAAAAGAAATTCATTAATTATGAAATTGCTTTCCAAAAGAAATTGGATTTATACAGATTTACTCTGCAATTTAGAGATTATCTCTACTTCACATATTCTTATGAAAATTGTTCGATAATGTTTTCTGTTTTGTTTTGCTGAATATGCAGTCAGAACCTCTCTATTCTGTCCCACCAAAAACTACTTTTAATTTCAGCTAATGAGGATGCTGTACCAATTATTTGCAACAGCTTCTTACTTGCTATTAACCAAATCTGATTCTTTTTTGGTTTGCATTTTGATGTTAGTTTCAGTACATTACAATTTCAGAAAATTAATGTGGATAATAAAGTTATAAAAGCAACCAGCTTTCCTTTCTCCTGGACACATTTGTAATTGGTTTGGCCCAGGCCACAATTATTCTATAACCAAAATGTATCAATTGCCTACAGTGTGTCAAGCACTATGCTAGGTCCTGAGGAACTAATGGTATGACTAAGAAGAATATTATCTCTAGTCTACCTATGCTCTAACAAAAATAACTGCTATTCAACCAATAATAACCAAAAATAATGAGTTCTATGAAGAAATGCATAATACTATGGTATCCCATGAGGGAGAATTAATATCAACTGGGGTTTTAGGAAAGGTTCTCTGGAGAAAATTATATTAAACTAAGACCAAATGGCAGTTGTTTTCCAATATTTATTTTCTCCTTATTCCATGTAATAGAACTTTACCTGGATACATAGAGACTCAGAATGAAGACTCCTTGCTTTCTTCACAGCTAAATGAAGTAAAATGACTAATTTCTGGCAAATGAAATATGAATAGAACAATGTATTGGGGTTTGTACCCTTAGAGGGAAAGTACATGGCCTCATTTTTAATCACTTTCTGCTGGGGGAATATGATCATGATGATAAGACATCTTGGAGAATGTGAGTAAAACAAACTATGGGGATAGGAGAGTAAGAAGAAAAGAGTATGGGCCTCTGATGATATTCACAGCATAGCAGCCATACCAACTTAGAAGTAAAATTCAATTTTGTTTAAAGTACTGTTACTTTTGTTCTCTATGACATACAGTTGGACATATATCTTAATACTTTCTTGAAAAAAGAGGCTAAGTAATCCAGAGGTAGAAGAGGAGGACAGCCTTCTAGACAAGTGGATAATTGTGCACCCATTCAAGGAACTGAAATTGCTCAAGATGACTGGTATAGAAAGAGGAAGGGGTGGATTTGTCAAGATGAAGCTGCAGAGGTGCTACAGTAGATTGTTGTAAGAATGACCCTCAGTTTGTTTGTGCCTCTGGGTACTCACTCTCAGCCTGACCATGTGATTTGCTTTGGACAATTGAACAGTCTCAAATTGGACACTGTTAGCAAAGCCCTGCAAAGTGCCTATGTGCTGGGTTTTGTTCTCATGTTGCTCTTTTGAACCCTGAGACCACCACTTGGGCTAAGCCTGGGCTAGCTTACTGGAGGATGAGACCACGTGGAGCAGAAATGTGCTGTCCCAGCTGAGCCCCTTGAGACCAACCAGACTGCAATGGTTGGACATATAAGTGAAGCTGTCCCAGACTAACTAGTCCCAGCAAAGCTGCCAGATGACCTCAGCAATCTATCAGAATAGCCCATTTAAGAAATGCCTAGCAGACCTACAGAATTATAAGTAAATAAATGATTGTTGTAAGCAGCTACATTTTGAGATAGCTTGTTACACAGCAAAAGCTAACTGATAAAAGTAGACAGCACAGATTACATGGGATTTTATGGTTATTATTCATTCATCCAATATTTATTGAGCACTATGTACCAGGTAGTGTGCTAAGTAGGCACTGGAGATGCAGCTGTGGACAAGACATAAGAACTCTGCTCTCATGGAACTTACCTTCTTATTGGCCATACTAAGAAATTTGATTCATCATATGGACAATTTAAAAAACTATTAAATATCTTTAAAGGCATCAATTTAGCTATTTGCATTTTTAAAAGATTGTTCTAGTTACAATGTGGAGGGTGGGTTGGAAGGGGTAAGTATGAAGACTGAAAGATAAGATAGGAGGTTGATGCAACAGTCCAGGTGAGGAATAATTGTGACATAGACTAAGGTCGTATTGGTGGACATAGAATAGAGATTAGTTAATTAAGATTTAGAAAGCACAGGGTTTGCTAACTGATTGAAACTATGGAGTGAGGGAAAAGGAGGATCAAGAATAACTTGTTTTCTAACTTGAGCAAGTCATCAATAAATAAAAGTGCCATTTATTGAGGTACAGAACATGGAAAGCAGAGAAGGTTTATGGAATAAGATTGTGACATAAGATTTAAAGAAGTAGAATTTGAAATGCTCATGAAATATTCAAGTAGAAACATCAAAAAGGTAGATATATGATTCTGGAGCTCCATGAGATTCTGGTCTGCATGTATAAATTTGGAATTATTTTAATTTCTGTTAAAGCCACATAGAAGTAGAGGACATTGCCTAGAGAAGGCACAGTGCAAATGAAGAGAAAGGAGGACATTGGACAGAATTTGGAGGAATGATAACACAATGGTTTATTAGAGAAGAATCTAGCTAAAAAGATTAAGAAGAAACAGCAAGAAACTTTTATATATAGAATGGATAAATAACCTGGTTCTACTGTATAGCACAGGGAACTATATTCAATATCCTTTGACAAACCATAATGGAAAAGAATATAAAAAAGAATATATATATGTGTGTGTGTGTGTGTAACAGAATCACTTTGCTGTAAAGCAGTAATTAACACAACATTGTAAATCAACTATACTTCAATTTATAAAAAGAAGAAGAAACAGCAAGGAAAATGGGAACCTGGGATGTGTCTTCACATGAAAAAAGGGGAAAATAATTTTTTATTGAAGTATAGTTGATTTACAATATTGTGTTAGTTTCAGGTATACAGCAAAGATTAGGTTATGCATATATAAATATATTTTTTGTATTCTTTTCCATTATGGTTATTACAAGATATTGAATATAGTTCCCTGTGCTATACAGTAGAACCTTGTTTTTTATCTATTTTATAAATAGTAGTTTGTATCTGCTAATCCCAAATTCCTAATTTATCCCTCCCCCACCATGCTTTCCCCTTCAGTAACCATAAGTCTGTTCTCTATGTCTGTGAGTCTGTTTCTATCTTGTAAATAAGTTCATTTATATCACATTTTAGATTCCACATATAAGTGATATCATGTGATATTTGTCTTTCTCTGTCAGATTTACTTCACTTAGTATGATAATCTCTAGGTCCATCCATGTTGCTGCAAATGGCACTATTTTTTCCTTTTGATGGCTGAGTGGTATTCCATATATATTGTATATATATACCACATCTTCTTTATCCATTCATCTGTTGATGAACATTTAGGTTGCTTCCATGTCTTGGCTATTGTAAAAAGAATGCTGCTATGAACATTGGGGTGCATATATCTTTTTGAATTAGAGTTTTCTCCAGATATATGCCCAGGAGTGGGATTGCTGGATTATATAGTAATTCTATTTTTAGTTTTTTTAATGAGCCTCCATACTGTTTTCCAGAGTGGCTTCACCAATTTACATTCCCACCAGTAGTGTAGGAGGGTAACCTGGGAAAAGAATATTCTAAGAAAAGAACTGTCAACTCTATTGAATGTTGCTGAAGATGGAAAAACATTATTCTGATACAGTAACTGGGAGACCACTGGTGAGATAAGCAGAACCCCTGAGGAGAACTGGAGTTGGAAGCCAGAATGGAACGGGTTGAGAAGCCAGTGGAAAGTAAGGCCAAAGTGACAGCTAGTGTGCACAACTCTGTCAAGAAGTCAGGCTGTAAAGATGAGGAGAAAAATAAGCACATGACTACATAGGGGAACATGGGACTAAGGAATAGCTTAAATATTTACATACTTGAATATTAATAAGAAGGAGCTGGTAAATATGAAGACGTTGAAACTACAGGTTAAATAAAAGAGGGATGAAATTCAGGCGGAGGATATGACAGTTTATAGGAGTCAGATGTTTTGTCTGGTGACAGTGGGGGAGAAAGGAAAGGATGGATGCAGATGCAGAAAGATTTGTAAATTTGGTGGAGGTTGAGGGAAATCCTACATGATGGTTTCTCTTTTCATGTGTATAACACAGGGGGTAAGTTCATATGCTGATAATAAAGAGGTAGAGGAGGAGGGCCTTGAAGATTTAAGGAGAGCGGAGAAAGTTTAGAACAGCTTTTGTGGTAAGTAGGAAAGCAAGCTGAGTTGAAAAACATGGTAAGATTGCTGAGCACTGTGGACAGCCAAGTAAAATGTGTGAGCATGAATTTACTGTAGTGCCATTTGAGTTTAGACTCGGTGGGAAAAATCATTGGGTTTATCTGGAGTTGGAGGCTTTCCAGGTAAATGCAGCCAACAGGCGAAGGATCAAGGGAGTTAGGATATTAGCAGGACAGTAATTGAAATATGGAAGCAAGGAATCTAATCTAAGGAGGACAGTGGGAGGCGTGAAAACTAGAAGAGATGTATATCAGGACCAAGAAAAGAGATCAATGGCCTGGAGATCAAATGAGGTAGAAGAACAGTCAAGGCCTAGATAGCGAAGCAGGAAGTGTTGATAGGTAGGATGAGGAGACAGACAGACTTTAAGGTGGTCCCCAGGATGCCTACCTCCTGGTGTTCATACCTTCATGTGATCCTCTTCCCTTGAGTGCAGGCAGGACCTGTGACTTGCTTCTATCCAACAGAATACAGCAAAGGTGATGGGATGTACCTGATTACATGTATGTGATTACAGTACATAAGATTGTAATGGCCATCTTGAGAGGGCATTCTCTCTCCCTTGATGGCTTTGAAGAAACAGCTGCCATGTAGTGAGATGACCTACGTCAAGGGTCATGTGATAAGCAACTGAAGAGGACCTCTGGCCAGCAGTCAACAAGAAACTGAGGCTTTCAATCCAATAAGTTGTAAGAAACTGAAAGCTGCCCACAACCACATGAGCTAGAAAGTGGTTCCTTCCTCAGTTTTGCCTTAGTTGAGACTGGAGCCTGGTCAACACCTTCATAGCAGCAATGAGACACCCTGAAGCTGAGTCTGATGTCTTAACTCATAGAAACTGAGATAATAAATGTGTTCTGTTCTAAGCTGCTAAATTTGTGATGATATTATTACAAAGCGTAAATAATTAATAGAGAGGAGGTGGTCAAAGAGGAACGTCAGACCAGAGGTGATGACAAGCACAGGAAGTTATCTCAGGAGGAAGTGAAAAGGGTGGCATGAAGGAAGGGGTTAGTGGAAATGAGAACAATTTAGAGAAACAGGTTGTGTTGTCTGTTCCACAAGGACCAAAAACTTACATATGCGTTGAACTTCAGATTTTAAAGAAATATGATAACAGCAGATGCTGAGAACCCTTAGCAGTGCATATACAGAAAAATACAGTCTTGGACTGTTCATGCAAAGATGGGCACAGTACTGAGACTTCTGTGTTTAAGATAAGACAACCATCACAGCCCAGCTCTTTTGGAAGCACCACAGTGAACTGACAGAGCATGGTCTTTGGACGCATCTGGGTTTGGACCACAGCTCTGTGATTGACTAGCTATATAGCCATGGGAAATTTCTTCACCTCTCTGAGTTTCTGCTTCTTATATATAAAATGTATTTATTTCATTGTAGGGTTGCTAACAATGATGAAATGAAATTATAGATGCAAAACACTGATTGCTGCACCTGGCATAAAGTAAGGGCTCAAATATAGCTCTTTCTTATGTTTCACAGAAGAAACTTCCTTTTCACAAAAATAACTGATCAAATGGGTTCAAAGACTGGAGGAAAATGTCACATAGGCAATCAAAGAGAGGAAGTTCTTAGAAGAACCTATACAAAAAATAAAAATAGACATTCAACTATATGAATAGAAGAGCACAAAAGGAATTGAGAAATCCACTATGTTCCAGCAGAGATGAAGAAAGAGAAAGATCCTAGTTTTAAAAGAAATGAGATAAGGCTGAATTACAAACTTATAGGATGTAACACTGAATTTCAGAAATATTATCTCATTCCCCTGCTGGGAGATAATAAATCAGTATCCATACCTCACAAGATCAATACATTTTATTAACATTTTTATTGGAGTATAATTGCTTTACAATGGTGTATTAGTTTCTGCTTTATAACAAAGTGAATCAGTTATACATATACATATTTCCACATATCTCTTCCCTCTTGCGTCTCCCTCCCTATCCCACCCTTCTAACTGGTCACAAAGCACCGAGCTGATCTCCCTGTGCTATGTGACTGCTTCCCACTAGCTATCTATTTTACATTTGGTAGTATATATATGTCCATATATACACTACCACTCTCTTACTTTGTCCCAGCTACCCTTCCCCCTCCCCGTGTCTTCAAGTCCATTCTCTAGTAGGTCTGCGTCTTTATTCCCGTCTTGCCCCTAGGTCCTTCATGACCTTTTTTATTCTTTTTTACATTCCATATATAGGTGTTAGCATACGGTATTTGTTTTTCTCTTCCTGACTTACTTCACGTTGTATGACAGATTCCAGGTCCATCCAAGTCACTACAAAAAACTAAATTTCGTTTCTTTTTATGGCTGAGTAATATTCCATTGTATATATGTGCCACATCTTCTTTATCCATTCATCAGTTGATGGACACTTAGGTTGCTTCCATGTCCTGACTATTGTAAATAGAACTGCAATGAACATTGTGGTACATGACTCTTTTTGAATTATGGTTTTCTCAGGGTATATGCCAAGTAGTGGGATTGCTGGGTTATATGCTAGTTCTATTTTTAGTTTTTTAAGGAACCTTCATACTGTTCTCCATAGTGGCTGTATCAATTTACATTCCCACAAAGAGTGTATGAGGGTTCCACTTTCTCCACACCCTCTCCAGCTTATTGTTTTTAGATTTTTTGATGATGGCCATTCTGACTGGTGTGAGATGATATCAGATTGTAGGATTGAATTGCATTTCTCTAATGATTAATCATGTTGAGCATTCTTCCATGTGTTTGTTGACAATCTGTATATCTTCTTTGGAGAAATGTCTATTTAGGTCTTCTGCCCATCTTTGGATTGGGTTGTTATTTTGATATTGAGCTGCATGAACTGCTTGTAAATTTTATACATAAATCCTTTGTCAGTTGCATCATTTGCAAATATTTTCTCCCATTCTGAGGGTTGTCTTTTTGTCTTGTTTATGGTTTCATTTGCTGTGCAAAAGCTTTTAAGTTTCATTAGGTCCCATTTGTTTATTTTTGTTTTTATTTCCATTTCTTTAGGAGGTGGGTCAAAAAGGATCTTGCTGTGATTTATGTCATAGAGTCTTCTGCCTATGTTTTCCTCTAAGAGTTTGATAATGTCTGGCCTTACATTTAGGTCTTTAATCCATTTTGATTTTATTTTTGTGTATGGTGTTAGGGAGTGTTCTAATTTCATTCTTTTACATGTAGCTGTCCAGTTTTCCCAGCACCACTTATTGAAGAACTGTCTTTTCTCCATTGTATATTCTTGCCTCCTTTATCAAAGATAAGGTGACCATATATGTGTGGGCTTATCTCTGGGCTTTCTATCCTGTTCCATTGATCTATATTTCTGTTTTTGCACCAGTACCATACTGTCTTGATTACTGTAGCTTTGTAGTATAGTCTGAAGTCCAGGAGCCTGATTCCTCCAGCTCTGTTTTTCTTTCTCAAGATTGCTTTGGCTATTCGGAGTCTTTTGTTTTTCCATACAAATTGTGAAATTTTTTGTTCTAATTCTGTAAATAATGCCACTGGTAGTTTGATAGAGATTACATTGAATCTGTAGACTGCTTTGGGTAGTATAGTCATTTTCACAATGTTGATTCTTCCAATCCAAGAACATAATATATCTCTCCATCTATTTGTATCATCTTTAATTTCTTTCAACAGTGTCTTATAATTTTCTGCATACATGTCTTTTCTCTCCTTCGGTAGGTTTATTCCTAGGTATTTTATTCTTTCTGTTTCAATGGTAAATGGGAGTGTTTTCTTAATTTCACTTTCAGATTTTTCATCATTATTGTATAGGAATGCAAGAGATTTCTGTGCATTAATTTTGTGTCCTGCAACTTTACCAAATTCATTGATTAGCTCTCGTATTTTTCTGGTAGCATCTTTAGTATTCTCTACATATAGTATCAAGTCATTTTCAAACAGTGACAGCTTTACCTCTTCTTTTCCCATTTGGATTCCTTTTATTTCTTTTTCTTCGCTGAATGCTGTGGCTAAAACTTCCAAAACTATGTTGAATAATAGTGGTGAGAGTAGGCAACCTTGTCTTGTTCCTGATCTTAGTGGGAACGCTTTCAGTTTTTCACCATTGAGGACAATGTGGGTTTGTCATATATGCCCTTTATTATGTTGAGGTAAGTTCCCTCTATGCCTACTTTCTGGAGAGTTTTTATCATAAATGGGTGTTGAATTTTGTCAAAAGATTTCTCTGCATCTATTGAGATGATCATATGGTTTCTATCTTTCAATTTGTTAATATGGTGTATCACATTGATTGATTTACATATATTGAAGAATCCCTGCATTCCTGAGATAAACCCCACTTGATCATGGTGTATGATCCTTTTAATGTGGTGTTGGATTCTGTTTGCTAGTATTTTGTTGAGGATTTTTGCATCTATGTTCATCAGTGTTATTGGTCAGTAGTTTTCATTCTTTGTGACATCTTTGTCTGATTTTCGTATCAGGATGATGGTGGCCTCATAGAATGAGATTGGCAGTGTTCCTCCCTCTGTATATTTTGGAAGTGTTTGAGAAGGATAGGTGTTAGCTCTTCTCTAAATGTTTTATAGAATTCGCCTGTGAAGCCATCTGGTCCTGGGTTTTTGTTTGTTGGAAGATTTTTAATCACAGTTTCAATTTCAGTGCTTGTGACTGGTCTGCTCATATTTTCTATTTCTTCCTGGTTCAGTCTCAGAAGGTTGTGCATTTCTAAGAATTTGTCCATTTCTTCCAGGTTGTCCATTTTATTGGCATAGAGTTGCTTGTAGTAATCTCTCATGATCCTTTGTATTTCTGCAGTGTCAGTTGTTACTTCTCCTTTTTCATTTCGAATTCTATTGATTTGAGTCTTCTCCCTTTTTTTCTTGATGAGTCTGGCTAATGGTTTATCAATTTTATCTTCTCAAAGAACGAGCTGTTAGTTTTATTGATCTTTGCTTTTATTTCCTTCGTTTCTTTTTCATTTATTTCTGATCTGATCTTTATGATTTCTTTCCTTCTGCTAACTTTGGGGTTTTTTTTGTTCTTCTTTCTCTAATTGCTTTAGGTGTAAGGTTAGGTTGTTTATTTGAGATTTTTTTGCTTCTTAAAGTTGGATCATATTGCTATAAACTTCCCTCTTAGAACTGCTTTTGCTGCATCCCATAGGTTTTGGGTTGTTGTGTTTTCATTGTCATTTGTTTCTAGGTATTTTTTTATTTCCTCTTTGATTTCTTCAGTGATCTCTTGGTTATTAAGTAGTGTATTGTTTAGCCTCCATGTGTTTTTATTTTTTACAGATTTTTTCCTGTAACTGATATCTAGTCTCATAACGTTGTGGTCTGAAAAGATACTTGATATGATTTCAATTTTCTTAAATTTATCAAGGCTTGATTTGTGACCCAAGATATGCTCTATCCTGGAGAATGTTCCACGGGCACTGAGAAGAAAATGTATTCTGTTGTTTTTGGATGGAATGTCCTATAAATATCAATTAAGTCCATCCTGTTTAATGTATCATTTAAGGCTTGTGTTTCCTTATTTATTTTTGCTTTGGGTGATCTGTCCATTGATGAAAGTGGGGTGTTAAAGCCCCCTATTATGATTGTGTTACTGTTGATTTCCCCTTTTATGGCTGTTAGTATTTGCCTTTCGTAATGAGGTGCTCCTATGTTGAGTGCATAAATATATACAATTGTTATATCTTCTTCTTGGATTGATCCCTTGGTCATTATGTAGTGTCCTTTTTTGTCTTTTGTAATAGTGTTTGTTTTAAACTCTATTTTGTCTGATATGAGAATTGCTACTCCAGCTTTCTTTTGATTTCCATTTGCATGGGATATCTTTTTTCATTCCCTCACTTTCAGTCTGTATGTGTCCCTAGGTCTGAAGTGGGTCTCTTGTAGACAGCATATATAGAGGTCTTGTTTTTGTATCCATTCAGCTAGTCTATGTCTTTTGGTTGGAGCATTTAATCCTTTTACATTTAAGGTAATTATCGATATGTATGTTCCTATTACCATTTTCCTAATTGTTTTGAATTTGTTATTGTAGGTCTTTTCCTTCTCTTGTGTTTCCTGCCTAGAGACATTACTTTAGCATTTGTTGTAAAGCTGGTTTGGTGGTGCTGAATTCTCTTAGCTTTTGCTTGTCTGTAAAACTTTTAATTTCTCCATTGAATCTGAATGAGATCCTTGCTGGGTAGAGTAATCTTGGTTGTAGGTTCTTCCCTTTCATCACTTTAAATATGTCCTGCCACTCCCTTCTGGCTTGCAGAGTTTCTGCTGAAAGATCAGCTGTTAACCTTATGGGGATTCCCTTTTATGTTATTTGTTGTTTTTCCCTTGCAGCTTTTAATATTTTTTCTTTGTATTTAATTTTTGATAGTTTGATTAATATGTGTCTTGGTGTGTTTCTACTTGGATTTACCCTGTATGGGATTCTCTGTGCCTTCCTGGCCTTGATTGACTATTTCCTTTCCCATATTAGGGGTGTTTTCAACTATAATCTCTTCAAATATTTTCTCAGTCCCTTTCTTTTTCTCTTCTTCTTCTGGGACCCCTATAATTCGAATGTTGGTGTGTTTAATATTGTCCAAGAGGTCTCTGAGACTGTCCTCAATCCTTTTCATTCTTTTTCCTTTAT
This sequence comes from Mesoplodon mirus, assembly GCF_964341445.2. NCBI lineage: Eukaryota > Metazoa > Chordata > Mammalia > Artiodactyla > Ziphiidae > Mesoplodon > Mesoplodon mirus. The sequence continues at coordinate 10,288,896 of NC_138977.1, read as the reverse complement.
TCTGCTGTGCAGTAGTTATTTACACTATTTTATCTTCCAGGTCACTTATCAGTTCTTCTTCCTCAGTTATTCTGCTATTGATCCCTTCTAGAGAATTTTTAATTTCCTTTATTGTCTTGTTCATCATTGTTTGTTTGCTCTTTAGTTCTTCTAGGTCCTTGTTAAATGTTTCTTGTATTTTATCCAATTATATTTCCAAGATTTTGGATCATCTTTACTCTCATTATTCTGAATTCTTTTTCAGGTAGACTGCCTATTTCCTCTTCATTTGTTAGGTCTGGTGGGTTTTACCTTGCTCCTTCATCTGCTGTGTTTTTGTCTGTTTTCTCATTTTGCTTAACTCACTGTGTTTTGGGGTCTCCTTTTTGCAGGCTGCAGGTTTGTAGTTCCCATTGTTGATGGTGTCTGCCCCCAGTGGCTAAGGTTGGTTTAGTGTGTTGTGTAGGCTTCCTGGTGGAGGGGACTAGTGCCTGTTTTCTGTTGGATGAGGCTGGATCTTGTCTTTCTGGTGGGCAGGTCTACATCTGATGGTGTGTTTTGAGGTGTCTGTGACCTTATTATGATTTTAGGCAGCCTCTTCGCTAATGGGTGGGTTTGTGTTCCTGTCTTGCTAGTAGTTTGGCATAGGGTGCCCAGCTCTGTAGCTTGCTGGTTGTTGAGTGGAGCTCGGTCTTGGCATTGTGTTGGAGATTTCTGGGAGATTTTCGCCATTTTATATTCCGTGGAGCTGGGATGTCTTTTGTGGACCAATGTCCTGAACTTGGCTCTCCCACCTCAGAGGCCCAGTCCTGATGCCTGGCTGGAGCACCAAGAGCCTGTCATCCACATGGCTCAGAATAAAAAGGAGAAAAATAAAGTAAGTAAGAAAGAAAAAGTTAAATAAGATTTTAAAAGTTATTAAAATAAAAACCAAAAAATAATTATTAAAAAATTTTTTTAAGTAATTTTAAAAAAGAAAGAACAACAAACCAAAAAACAAATCCACCAATGATAACAAATGCTGAAAACTATACTAAAAAAAAAAAAAAAAAGAAACGGACAGAAAGAACCCTAGGACAAATGGTAAAAGCAAAGCTATACAAAATCACACACAGAAGCATTCGCATACACACTCACAAAAAGAGAAAAAGGGAAAAAATATATATATATATATATCGTTGCTCCCAAAGTCCACCTCCTCAATTTGGGATGATTCATTGTCTATTTAGGTATTCTACAGATGCAGGGTACATCAAGTTTTTTGTGGGGATTTAATCCGCTGTTCCTGAGGCTGCACAGAGAAATTTCCCTTTCTCTTTTTTGTTTGCACAGTTCCTGGGATTCAGCTTTGGATTTGGCCCTGCCTGTGTATGTAGGTCACCCTCTGGCATCTCTTCTTTGCCCCAACAGGAGGGGGTTAAAGTAGCAACTGATTAGGGGGCTCTGGCTCACTCAGGCCGGGGGGAGGGAGGGGTACGGATGTGGGGTGAGCCTGTGGCAGCAGAGGCCAGCGTGACGTTACACCAGCCTGAGGTGCACCGTGCGTTCTCCCGGGGAAATTGTCGCTGGATCCCGGGACCCTGGCAGTGGCGGGCTGCATAGGCTCCCCGGAAGGGAGGTGTGGATAGTGACCTGTGCTCACACACAGGCTTCTTGGTGGCTGCAGCAGCGGCCTTAGCATCTCATGCCCATCTCTGCGGTCCGCGCTTTTAGCCGCGGCTCGCCCCGTCTCTGGAGCTCCTTTAAGCAGCGCTCTGAATCCCCTCTCCTCGCGCAGCAGGAAACAAAGAGGGAAGAAAAAGTCTCTTGCCTCTTCGGCAGATCCAGACTTTTTCCCGGACTCCCTCCCGGCCAGCCGTGGTGCACTAACCCCTTCAGGCTGTGTTCACGCCGCCAACCCCAGTCCTCTCCCTGCGCTCCGACCAAAGCCCGAGCCTCAGCTCCCAGCCCCGCCCGCCCCGGCGGGCGAGCAGACAAGCCTCTCGGGCTGGTGAGTGCCGGTCGGCACCAATCCTCTGTGCGGGAATCTCTCCGCTTTGCCCTCCGCCCCCCTGTGGCTGCGCTCTCCTCCGCGGCTTCGAAGCTCTCTCCTCCGCGGCTTCGAAGCTCCCCCCTCCGCCACCCCCAGTCTCCGCCCGCTAAGGGGCTCCTAGTGTGTGGAAACCTTCCCTCCTTCACGGCTCCCTCCCACTGGCGCAGGTCCCGTCCCTATTCTTTTGTCTCTATTTATTCTTTTTTCTTTTACCCTACCCAGATACGTGGGGAGTTTCTTGCCTTTGGGGAGGTCTGAGGTCTTCTGCCAGCGTTAAGTAGGTGTTCTGTAGGAGTTGTTCCACGTGTAGATGTATTTCTGATGTATTTGTGGGGAGGAAGGTGATCTCCGCATCTTACTCTTCCGCCATCTTGAAGCTCTACCTCAATAAATTTTTGAAAGTTTCTTTCCCTAACTGTGAGTGAAGACTTTATTTTAGGACTATCGTCCAGTGTAGTGCTGGCCTTTGGGGTGGTCTCTCACACAGAACCTCTCACTTTTTCTGGATGAAAATAAGACTATTCTTTCTCAGGTGCTTGCTTATTAATCATGTTAAGTCATTCTTTAAAGGCAATAAACAATGCACATGTGGTAATTAGGACAGAATTATTTTTCAAGGGAAAATAAAGTCTGGCTTAATATGTTTTGGATTCATGCTCCCAAGAATAAATCCACAATTTTCCATCCCTTTACCAAAAAGGAAAAAAAAATCGTCTGTTTTAAAGGAAATGGAATCCTGATATTTGGGTTAATTTACACTCATAACTATCCAAATATATTTCAAGAACTAGTTGATATTTGAGAATATATTTTTCAGATGTTTTAAATAGAAAAATCATATTTTATTTAAGGTAAACAAACCAAAACAGCAAAACATTGACTCTTGTGGAACCTATGGTCTTATGAAATACAAATAGATCTTAAAGTTAAAAATCCTTCTCTTATATCCAACATTTATTCTAAATTTATACATGTAAAAATATCAGTAATGTCTATAAATGCCCAGGTGTTCACAACTATTAATAAATGAAAATGTTTGCAGAATTTCATGCCCTTGGGCAAGACATAAAATTTAGATGTATTTCTAATAAAGAACTGAAGAATTTCTTTACAAGTAAACCATCCATTTTGAAAATAAAATGATATATGCAGTTCATGGATTTTTGAATAAGGAAGAATTTGAAGTCTCAAACCACACCACACAAATAATTTTTTAACTATATCATGTTCTATCAAATCAGATATATTGTTGCCTTAGATGTAATGATTTCTTTGGTCCTAAAATTTAAATGCTAAGGTTTCGTTTTAGTCTGTCAGAACATTCTTTCACAAATATCTGTCCCCTTCCAGGCCAAATAACCACAAGACTACTGCAAATTCACATTTTAAATTACACAATAAAGGTTTTATAACATAACACTTTCTCCAGAACAATTATTTATAAGATAAATAAAGTTTTAAATGTTTATTTGAAAATGTTTAAATAATCATATATTTAGGTTTGATCTAACTAGACTCATATTGTACTTGTCGCTCACATTTTCAAAGAAATGTTTGCCAGATTGTCAAATTGCCAAAATTGTAAACAGCTCAGTATTTTGAAGATTATTTCTGCATCTTAATTAAGGTAGCCTGTTTTGAATAAAAAAGTCTTTGTATTTTTACATTACTCTTGAATTAAGCACATTCAGAAATAGAGCATGTTTTCATTCAATCATTAGTAAACATTCATTTGCATATGTTGTTTTGGTGGCTTAGTTGCCAAACATTCCGCTAAATGATAAATAGGTACTCACTGAGGAATTAAACTTTCCTACAGGGTGGTCTTGATTTGAGTCAAAGCCAGAAAATTAATGCTTAGTTTCCAAAACACCTAACGCACACAAAAGTAATTAATTCTATAGCTGTGTGGGCTTTCAATTCTGTGAATTTATAATGTCTTCCATATTTATTAATTGTTTACATAGTTAAGGTATTATACTTTCTCACATCATTTATGTAGGGTTGAGATACAAACGAGTTAATTTACTTGATGTAATCATTAATTACTGAATCATCTCAGTTGTGATTGTTCTGTTTATGAGGTGATTTCATTATGCAGACTGTTTTCCATTATTTTATAATTAGGTACCATTTCTGCACACCCTCTGGTCCCATTAGCTCACCCTTCCAATTCCATCGAAGGAAAATGTATTAGCAAATTATACCACTGCAACCGATTCAGGTATTATAAGAAATTGGCAAATCCTAAAGAAAAAAAAATCTAGCATGGACTATAAAAATAACAATTTAAGTCACTACCATTAAATAAGACTATTTTTTCAAAATAAATCTGAATTGACAAGACTCAATTTCATGAGACACACCTCCCCGCCTTCATGAGAAATCTACAAGAGTGACTCCTACTGCTGGGGCCCAAGGGATCTCCATCCCAGTTCAGCCCCTCTCACTGACACCAACTCCAGTCATTATGCAGATTGCAAATCAGTGTCATGGATGTTCAATGGTGCATCAGCAGAGTCTTGGAGACTCAGGGACACATGTGAGTTGTGGGGCTGGCCGCATAAAAGAGGCCAGGCGAGCGCTTCCCTGGTGGTGCAGTGGTTGAGAGTCCGCCTGCCAATGCAGGGGACATGAGTTCGTGCCCCAGTCCAGGAGGATCCCACATGCTGTGGAGTGGCTGGGCCCGTGAGCCATGGCCGCTAAGCCTGCACATCTGGAGCCTGTGCTCTGCAACGGGAGAGGCCAAAACAGTGAGAGGCCGTGTATGGCAAAAAAAAAAAAACAACTAAAAATAGAACTACCATGTGACCCAGCAATCCCATTACTGGGCATATGCCCAGAGAAAACCATAATTCAAAAAGACACATGCACCCCAATGTTCATTGCAGCACTACTTACAATATCCAGGACATGGAAACAACCTAAATGTCCATCAACAGAGGAATGGATAAAGAAAATGTGGTACATGTATACAATGGAATATTACTCAGCCATAAAAAAGAATTAAGTTGGGTCATTTGTAAAGATGTGGATGGACCTAGAGACTGTCATACAGAGTGAAGTAAGTCAGAAAGAGAAAAATAAGTATCGTATATTAACACATATATGTGGAGTATGAAAAAATTGGTATAGACGATCTTATTTACAAAGCAGAAATGGAGACACAGATGTAGAGAATAAATGTATGGATGCTAGTAAATTTATCATGATGAGTAAACATTATGATGTTACAATATATATTTCTTGGGAGATTTTTATTAAACATGAACTGAAATAAAACATGGAGATGAGGATAAAAAATTCATTATAAAATTATAATTTGATTTCATGAGTTAATTAATTAAATCATAGTTATTTACATCTACATAATAACTTGAAGAGAAATATCATGGGAAGGAAGCTTGAAATGGTAACACAACCGAGGCAAACAATATACTTTTCTGGCAAATTTATAAACAATACATTTTAAATTGTAACTTTACTCACCACACCAAAAAAAAAAAAAAAAGGCAAAAACCGGTAACTATGTATATGAAACCATCACATGGTACACCTTAATACATACAGAATTTTTGTTAATTTTTACCTCAGTAAAGCTGGGAAAAAATATAACTATTCTTTCTTCCAAAACCCATTGTTCCCTTCTCCTATATCCCTTCCCTGGGTTTCTTGCCCTAAAGTCAACACCCTTGGTCACGGCCTTGAGATGCCACATTACCATTGTTGATGTGGTCAAAGACCCGGGTTTATTTTTTTTTCTTTATTTATAAGTGTTTTTCCTGGCTTTATTGAAGGATAATTGACACACAGCACTTTATAAGTTTAAGGTATACAGAATAATGATTTGATTTACATATATTGTGAAATATTAAGATGCTCTGGTTCTTCAAAACTTATTTTCTGTTATGAAAATAATCCTGCCATATGCCTGTATATCAGCAGTGCAGCAGCTCATCCCTCATTTCCCATATGTGTTAAACCAACATCTTGTAATTTTGTCTACCTCAAGAAGAATTCTATTTTAGAAAGTTTCAAGCATTTATAAATATAAAGCAAATAACAGCAGGTAAGCAGGGACCAAATGATAATGACTCTCGTATATCTTTGCTATAGAATTTGGATTTTGTTCTGAATTCAGTAAGAATCCACTGAAGAATTTTATGCAGGGAAATCATATGAAATGATTTGTGGTATGCAAAAATCCATTTGGTGGCAGTGTGCATAATGGAGTCAAGTTAGGGGAAAAAATTATAGTGGCAATCTTAAGAGGTTGTTGCAGTAAAGCTGGTAAGAAATATAGGTCCCTAATAATAACAGACCTAGGCAATGATAGTCAATAGCTGTTATAACCACTAAGTGAGAGGTTATAGAGATTTTTTTAAATGAATGGATTAGAAGAATAACACACTAAGCCACTGAAAAATCATATCATTACAAAAAGAAAAACAGCCATACATTATACGTTATATGCCCCCTGATATGATAATATAGGAGCCATCTATGGATTTTTCTTACAAAAATTCTTTTTTTTTTTCCGCCATGCTGCACAGCTTGTGGGATCTTAGTTCTCCAACTAGGGGTTGAACCAGGGCCCCGGCAGTGAAAGCACATAGTCCTAACCACTGGACTGCCAGGGAATCACGATTTTTACAAAAATCCTAACGAAGCTTCTAGATCTAAATATGAGTTTCCAGAAAACACAGGAATAGAGAGGCATCTTTAATGACACCATGAGGACGTAACCAGAAAAATCTACAATGTGGGAGATTCTACAGGACAAATGATCTGATTTAGTCAATAAATAAAGGGGAAGAGAAAACAAAAAGGGAGGAGGAACCTTTAAACACAAGGAGACTCAGTTACATCACAGCAACCAAATACATCGTGTGGTTCCTGCTTAGTTCCAGGTTTGAACCAATCTACTGTAAAAACAAAAAATTATGAGACAACAAGGAAACATAAATACTTACTGGATATGTGAATATATTTTAAGGAATTATTATTTTATGAAGATAAAGATTTTGTGCCTATGTTTTCAAATATCTTTTCCTTTTAGAAAGACACAGTGAAATTTTTACAGATGAAATGATATGACATCTGGAATGTGTTTTAAAATAATGGAGGAGAAAATGGGGGGGCAGGGGGATGATAAAACAAAATTAGCCAAATGTTGGTAATTGCTGACCCTGAGTGGCAGGTACATTTTACTGTGTTTAAATTTTTCTATAATAAAAATTATAAATAATAGGAATAAAAGAAACAATAGTTGAGAGAATAGAAAGAAGTGAGTAAATCTGAACACTATTTAGGAGATGTTACAGGCAAGGCGTGATGGCCAATTGAATCTGAAAAGGGAGTAGAGATGGTGTCTAAATTTCTATCTTGGTGGTTAGAGGCACAGAAGTTCTGTTCATCAAGGAGGTACAGGTGGGTGGAGGAGCAGATACCGGAGTGAAGATGGCAAGTTTGGTTTGGGGTGTGCTGAGTTTGAGACACAGGTATATATCCATGTGCAAATGTTCAGTAGGTACAGTAAGCAGAGAAGAAGCTCAAGCATATAAATCTGGGATATAAAAACATGTAAAGAGATGTAGGGAGAAAGTGAAGACAGAGGAGTAATATCGAGAAATAAGAGAAAAATCAGTAGAGATTGGAGTTACTGAAACAAGGAAAGACGTGGTTTCAGGAAAAGGAATTGGTCAACAGTGTGAATTAAAAAGTTAAATGTAAGTTCTAGAAAAAAAAAATCCTTGGCTTTAGTAACTAAATAGCAACTGGTGTCAGGTCAAGATTACAAACTGAGCATATGAATTTATCTTCTCTTGTTCCTCAGATCCCATTAAAAGAAGAATACACCAGTTGAAAGAAGAGGGGTAAGCACACAGCAGTGAAAAGAACAAGAGGGAGTTTATCAATGGATGAACTGTTTCAACACAGTTCTAGAGGGTGGAAAGTGAGTGGAAGAGTGCAGCTCAATAAAGCAAGCCAGGAAAAGGCACAGCCCAGAAGAAATATGGAGGTGCTGCTGCTAAGGAGGGAGCCATCCTGCCTTTCAGAGATGGGAGGGTGATAGAGTCAGGATGCCAGGTGTGATAAGCAGCAGGGTACCACACAGGGCTGAAAACAGGAGCAGTTATTGAAAGCCTGCTGCCAATTTCCCCATCCATATATTCAGAATACATGGCAGCCAGGTGTTACCCTCTAGGCAAAAAAAAAAAAAAAAAGTAGAAGAAGGGTTTTTTGTGTGTTTTCCAAATAAATTTAACACACTGTCTAGCATAAACAAAAGAAGTAACTGTTGCTGTCCGAGCAGGAGAAGGAAAACATTCTGAGAGTCAGGGTTCCCCAGAGTAATGCAGAGGAGGGAAGAAGGCCTGAGTACTGCTCTAGAAACAAAAGCGGGTGGACAGAGAGGAAAGGGCTTGATATAACAAAAGGAAATGTGAATAGAATTCATTAGGATCACTACTCATAATGAAGGGCAAAAACAGAAAAAAAAAAAAACCTGCCAACTACTTTGTGAGGGTGTAGATTATATGAAGCAGTAGGTCCAAGGAGGCAGAACAACATGATCACTGGCTGACAAGAAGAAACAGAAAAGAAATAAAAACAGTCACCAAGTATAGGTTATATCCTAAAATTTTAAAGAAATTGAATTAGTTATCCAAAATATCACCAAAAAAAAAAAAAAAAAAAAACTAAGACTTCGGCTTCTAGCCAAGATGGAGTAAGAGGGACCATTTAGACCACCCTTCCTGAAACAACTAAACAGTTAATATTATATTATTTTAACAAAGCTGACAAAAAAACTAGACAAAGTTTTCAGGCATTGCACATCAACTCAGTAAGCAGAGGACATTGGTCCCAGAGAGAGAGAAAACAAACAAGGTGAGCCCTGTGACAGTCCCAGCTTACTGCCCAGACATATTTTCCAGGCTGCAGTGCAAAGAAAGGGAATCCAAATAGAACCAGGCAGTAACCTTGAATCGAGCAGAGACACATGGAGTCTAGTGAGGCCAAGAGCCGGAGTTAAAAAAGCAGAGTCATGGGGAAAGACAGCTGTACAGAGAAAGAGCTATGGAGATCCACGGGCAATACCCCCTCAAGTTTTCATATTTAGTAGCATAGGCCTGTGGAGAAATTATCTGAAGAAAGGGAAAGAACCACTTGAAAGGAGCAGATACTCAGAGCTCAGACAGGTCCAATAATAGTTCATGTTCCAAACAGCCAGAGGGAAAACATCATAATTCAAGGAAAATCAGGCAGAGTATTTACAATGGTATCACCTCCATAGTGGAAGAAATTAGTCTTAGATTAAAGCTGGTTCTGGTTTCACCTAACAAGGTTTAACAGGAGGCTTGAAAAGATCAAACTGTTACCAAGTGATTTAACCAAACTTCAGGGCAAAGTTCAAGAATATTTATAAGAATGTAATATTAAGCATCTAACAAAGTAAAAATCACGAGGTTTGGAATTTAATAAAAAAATTATCAGGCTTACAAAGAAATAGGATAAATAAGCCATAATAAGGCAAAAAATCAATGAACAAACACAGTTCCAGAATCAGCATGGATGATAGAATTGTCAGATTAGGACATTAAAACAGTTATGGTAACTATATTCCATATGTTCAAGAATGTAAGGTACAGACTTGAAAGATTTTTAAAGGACGCAAATCAAACTTTTCAAGATGAAAAATGCAATGATTGAAATAGAAAATACCTGAGATAAGGTAGAGCAGATTAGACATTGCAGAATTAAAGATTAGTGAACTTGACGGTATAGAAACTAAAATAAAACGCAGAGAAAATAAAGACTAAAAAAGAAAAAAATTAAGAGAGCTTCAGTGGACTGGGAAACTTTCAAGTTGATTAATAGATATGTAATTAGAGTCACCAAAGGAGGTGGGGAGAGGAAATATTAAAGACATAATGGCCAGAAATGTTCCAAATTTGATGACTCTGTAAACCTACAAATCCAAAAAGCTCAACAAACCCCAAGCACAAGAAACATGAAGAAAATTATACCAAAGCATAATAGAATTAAAAGACGTATACACACCGATAAAGGGAAAATTAGACAATCAGAGAAATAAGGCACATTATACACCAAAGAACAAAATAAGAATGATACCACGTTCTCTTTGGAAAAATACAGTTAAGCCAGTAGAGCAACATCTTTAAAGTACTAGGGAAACAACAACATCAGCAACCCTGTCAACCTAAAATTCTATACCCAGCAAAAATGTCTCTCGAAAACAAAGGCAAAAAAAAGATTTTGTCAGACATAGCAAAGCTGAATCATCACACTCAGAATCTTAACACAAGACTACAAGAACTGTTAACATATGTTCTTCAGTCAGAAGAAAAATCATACCAGATAGAAATCTGGAGTTACCACTGGGATGACACAGAGGGATTCAGTTGGGTGCTATGCATGTACTTGGTTGTATTACACTGAGGAACACTGAGTTTGAGGACTCCACTGCTTTTAAAATGAGAGGTTAGCAAGCTTCCTGTTTGTCTGAAGGAGAAACATTACCTTGCTCCCTACAGCTGTTCATTACAAACACACTCCCAAGAAATGGCTCAGAACCCTCCATACTGTTTTCAGTAGTGGCTGCACTAAATTGCATTCCTATGAACAGTGCAGCCATGTGGCCAACAGGGTCTTGCTGTTCTGGCCAGGTGTCAGGCCTAAGCCTCTGAGGTGGGAGAGCCAAGTTCAGTACATTGGACCACCAGAGACCTCCAGGACCCACATAATATCAATTGGCGAGAGCTGGCCCAGAGATCTCCATCTCAATGCTAAGACCCAACTCCATTCAATGACCAGCAAGCTCCAGTGCTGGACACTCCATGCCAAACAAGCAAGACAGGAACACAACCCCACCCACTAGCAGACAGGCTGCTTAAAATAATAAGTTCACAGACATCCCAAAACACACCACTGGATGCGGTCCTGCCCACCAGAAATACAAGATCCAAACTCATTCACCAGAAAACAGGAACCAGTCCCCTCCACCAGGAAGCCTACACAACCCACTGAACCAACTTTACCCACTGGGGGAAGACACCAAAAACAATAGGAACTACGAACCTGCGGCCTAGAAAAAGGAGACCCCAAACACAGTAAGTTAAGCAAAATGAGAAGACAGAGATGTATGCAGCAGGTGAAGGAGCAAGGTAAAAACCCACCAGACCAAACAAATGAAGAGAAAATAGACAGTCTATCTGAAAAAGAATTCAGAGTAATGATAGTAAAGATATCTAAAATCTTGGAAATAGAATTGGAGAAAATACAAGAAACGTTTAACAATGACCTAGAAGAACTAAAGAGCAAACAAACAATGATGAACAACACAATAAAGGAAATTAAAAATTCCCTAGAAGGAATCAGTAGCAGAATAATTGAGACAAAAGAACGGATAAGTGGCCTGGAAGATAAAATAGTGGAAATAACTACTGCACAGCAGAATAAAGGAAAAAGAATGAAAAGAATTGAGGACAGTCCTAGAGACCCCTGGGACAACAATGAATGCACCAACATTCAAATTATAGGGATCCCAGAAGAAGAGAAAAAGAAAGGGACTGAGAAAATATTTGAAGAGATTATAGTTGAAAACTTCCCAAATATGGGAAAGGAAATAGTCAGTCAACTCCAGGAAGCACAGAGAATCCCATACAGGATAAATCCAAGGAGAAACATGCCAAGACACATAGTAATCAAACTATCAAAAATTAAATACAAAGAAAAAATATTAAATGGAACAAGGAAAAAGCAGCAAATACCATACAAGGGAATCCCCATAAGGTTAACAGCTGATCTTTCAGCAGAAACTCTGCAAGCCAGAAGGGAGTGGCAGGACATATTTAAAGTGATGAAATGGGAAAACCTACAACCAAGATTACTCTACCCAGCACGGATCTCATTTAGATTTGATGGAGAAATTAAAACCTTTACAGACAAGCAAAAGCTAAGAGAGTTCAGCATAACAAATCCAGCTTCACAACAAATGCTAAAGGGACTTCTCTAGGCAGGAAACACAAGAGAAGGAAAAGACCTACAAAAAACCCCCAAACAATTAAGGAATGATAACAGGAACATATATATTGATAATTACCTTAAATGTAAATGGATGAAGTGCTCCAACCAAAAGACATAGACTGGCTGAATGGATACAAAAACAAGACATGTACATATGCTGTCTACAAGAGACCCACTTCAGACCTAGGGTCAAATACAGACTGAAAATGGGGATCAAAAATGATATTCCATGCAAGTGGAAATCAAAAGAAAGCTGGAGTAACAACTCTCATATCAGACAAAATAGACTTTAAAACAAAGACTACTACAAGAGACAAAGAAGGACACTACATAATGATTAAGAGATCAAACCAAGAAGATATAACAATTGTAAATATTTATTCACCCAACGTAGGAGCACCTCAATTCTTATGGCTAACAGCCATAAACAGGGAAATTGACAGTAACACAATCATAGTAGGAGACTTTAACACCCCACATTCACCAATGGACAGATCATCCAAAATGAAAATAAATAAGGAAACATAAGCTTTAAAAGACACATTAAACAAGACGGACTTAATTGATATTTTTAGGACACTCTATCTAAAAACAACAGAATACACTTTCTTCTCAGTGCTCATGGAATATTCTCCAGGACAGATCACATCTTGGGTCACAAATCAAGCCTTGGTAAATTTAAGAAAATTAAAATCATATCAAGTACCTTTTCCAACCACAACACTATGAGACTAGATATCAATTACAGGAAAAAAACTGTAAAAAATACAAACACATGGAGGCTAAACAACACGCTGCTAAATAACCAAGAGATCACTGAAGAAATCAAAGAGGAAATCAAAAAATACCTAGAAACAAATGACAATGAAAAAACGACAGCCCAAAACCTAAGGGATGCAGAAAAAGCAATTCTAAGAAGGAGGTTTATAGCAATACAATCTGACTTCAAGAAACAACAAACATCTCAAATAAACAAGGTAACCTTACACCTAAAGCAATTAGAGAAAGAAGAACAAAAAAACCCCAAAGTTAGCAGAGGAAAGAAATCATAAAGATCAGATCAGAAATAAATGAAAAGGAAATGAAGGAAATGATAGCAAAGATCAATAAAACTAAAACCTGGTTCTTTGAGAAGATAAAAAATATTGATAAACCATTAGCCAGACTCATCAAGAAAAAAAAGGGAGAAGACTAAGATCAACAGAATTAGAAACGAAAAAAGAGAAAAAACAATGACACTGCAGAAATACAAAGGATCATGAGAAATTACTACAAGCAACTACATGCAAAAAAAATTGACAACCTGGAAGAAATGGACAAATTCTTCGAAACACACAACCTTCTGGCACTGAACCAGGAAGAAATAGAAAATATAAACAGACCAATCACAAGCACCGAAATGGAAACTGCGATTAAAAATTTTCCAATAAACAAAAGCCCAGGACCAGATGGCTTCAAAGGCAAATTCTATAAAACATTTCGAGAAGAGCTAACACCTTCTCAAACTTGTCCAAAATGTAGCCAAGGGAGGAACATTCTCAAACTCATTCTATGAGGCCACCATCACCCTGATATCAAAACCAGACAAAGGTATCACAAAGAAAAACAACTACAGACCAATATCACTGATGAACATAGAGGCAAAAATTATCACAAAATACTAGGAAACAGAATCCAACAGCGCATTTAAAGGATCATACACCATGATCAAGTGGGGTTTATCCCAGGAAGGCAAGGATTCTTCAACATATGCAGGTCAATCAATGTGATACACTATATTAACAAATTGGAGGATAAAAACTATATGATAATTAAATAGATACAGAAAAAGCTTTCGACAAAATTCAACACCCGTTTATGATAAAAACTCTCCAGAAAGTAGGCATAGATGGGACTTACCTCAACATAATAAAGGCCATATATGACAAACCCACAGCTAACATCATTCTCAAGGTGAAAAACTGAAAGCATTTCCACTAAGATCAGGAACCAGAAAAGGTTGCCCACTCTCACCACATTATTCAACATAGTTTTGGAACTTTTAGCCACAGCAGCCAGAGATGAAAAAGAAATAAAAGGAATCCAAATTGGAAAAGAAGAAGTAAAGCTGTCACTGTTTTCAGATGACATGATACTATACATAGAGAATCCTAAAGATGCTACCAGAAAACTACTAGAACTAATCAATGAATTTGGTAAAGTTGCAGGATACAAAATTAATGCACAGAAATCTTGCATTCCTATACACTAATGATGAAAAATCTGAAAGAGAAATTAAGGAAAGACTCCCATTGACCACTGCAACAAAAAGAATAAAATACCTAGGAATAAACCTACCTAAGGAGACAAAAAACCTGCATGCAGAAAATTATCGGACACTGGTAAAAGAAATCAAAGATGATACAAACAGATGGAGAGATATACCATGTTCTTGGATTGGAAGAATCAACATTGTGAAAATGACTATACTACCCAAAGCAATCTACAGATTCAATGCAGTCCCTATCAAACTACCAATGGCATTTTTCACAGAACTACAACAAAAATTTCACAATTTTTATGGAAGCACAAAAGACCCCAAATAGCCAAAGCAATACTGAGAAAGAAAAACAGAGCTTTTTTTCGTTCTCAGTATTTCGTTCTCAGAGGAATCAGGCTCCCTGACTTCAGACTATACTACAAAGCTACAGTAATCAAGACAGAATGGTACTGGTAGAAGAACATAAATATAGATCAGTAGAACAGGATAGAATACCCAGAGATAAACCCACCCACATACGGTCACCTTATCTTTGACGAAGGAGGCAAGAATATACAATGGAGAAAAGACAGCCTCTTCAGTAAGTGGTGCTGTGTAAACTGGACAGCTCCATGTAAAATAATGAAATTAGAGCACTCCCTAGCACCGTATACAAAAATAAACTCAAAATGGATTAAAGACCTAAATATAAGGCCAGACACTATAACAGTCTTAGAGGAAAAGATAGGCAGAACACTCTATGACAAATCACAGCAAGATCCTTCTTGACCCACATCCTGGAGAAATGAAAATAAAACCAAAAATAAACTAATGGGTTCTAATGAAACTTAAAATGTTTTGCACAGCAAAGGAAACCGTAAACAAGATGAAAAGACAGCCCTCAGAATGGGAGAAAATATTGGCAAACAAAGCAACTGACAAAGGATTAGTCTCCAAAATATACAAGCAGCTCATGCAGCTCAGTATCAAAATAACAAACAACCCTATCCAAAAATGGGCAGAAGACCTAAATAGACATGTCTCCAAAGAAGATATCCTGATTCACAACAAAAACATGAAAGGATGCTCAACATCACTAATCATTAGAGAAAGGCAAATGAAAACTACAATGAGATATCACCTCACACTGGTCAGATTAGCCATCATCAAAAAATCTAGAAACAATAAATGCTGGAGAGGGTGTGGAGGAAAGGCAACCCTCTTGCACTGTTGGTGGGAATGTAAATTGATACAGCCACCATGGAGAACAGCATAGAGGTTCCTTAAAAAACTAAAACTAGAACTACCATATGACCCAGCAATCCCACTACTGGGCATATACCTTGAGAAAACCATAATTCAAAAAGAGACATGTACCACAATGTTCATTGCAGCACTATTTATAATAGCCAGGAAATGGAAGCAACCTAAGTGTCCATCAACAGATGAATGGATAAAGAAGATACGGCACATATATACAATGGAATATTACTCACCCATAAAAAGAAATGAAATTGAGTTATTTGTAGTGAGGTGGATGGACCTAGAGTCTGTCATACAGAGTGAAGTAAGGCAGAAAGAGAAAAACAAATACCGTATGCTAGCACATATATATGGAATATAAAAAAAAATGGTTCTGAAGAACCTAGAGGAAGGACAGGAATAAAGACACAGATGTAGAGAATGGACTTGAGGACACAGGGAGGGGGAAGGGTAAGCTGGGACGAAGTGAGAGAGTGGCATGGACATATATACACTACCAAATGTAAAATAGATAGCTAGTGGGAAGCAGCCGCATAGCACAGGGAGATCAGCTCCCTGCTTTGTGACCACTTAGAGGGGTGAGTTAAGGAGGATGGGAGGGAGACACAAGAGGAAAGATATATGGGGATATAAGTATATGTGTATCTGAGTCACTTTGTCTTACAGCAGAAACTAACACAACAATGTAAAGCAATTATACTCCAATAATTTATTTTTTAAAAACAAAATAAAGAGCTATCAAAGAAAAAAAGAAATCTGGATCTATACTAAGGAAAAAAGAGCACCAGGAATGGTAATTATGTGGGTAAATATAAAAGGCTTTTATTCCTATTTTTACGTTTAAAAAAGAAATATCCATCCAAAGAAAAAATAGAAATACATACTGAGATTTATAATATATGTGGAGCGTATGCACAAAGTCTGGGAGGGGAAAATAAAAGTATATTGTTAAGGTTTTTATACTACACATGAAGTGGTGCGATATCAACTGAAGATACACTATGATAAGCTAAAAATACTCCAACTCTAAAGTAAGCACCAGAAGAGATAAAAGTTATAGCTAATAAGCCAATAACAAAGAAAAGAATATGGCATAAATTAAATACTCAATCCAAAAGAAGAGCAAACAAATAAAAAGAACAAAAAATAGATGGGACAATTGAAAAAACAACTGGTGATGACCCTTAAACCCAACTGGATCAGTAATCACATCAAATGGAAAGGATCTAAACACCTCAATTAAAAGTCATAGGTTATCACATTGACAAAAATAAGCAAAACCCAACTATATGCTACCTATGATTGATGCACTTTAAATATAAAGACAGAAATAAATCAACAGTAAAAGGATGGGAGAAAATATGTTAACACTAATCAAAAGAAAGAAAGAGTGGTTATATTAATAAGAAAGTAGATTTTGGAGCAAAGATTATTACCAAGGGTAAAGAAAGACATTTCATAATGACAAAAGGAACAGTTCATGCAGAAGACACAACAGTCCTAAATGCTTATGTGCTCAGTTAACAGAGCTTCAAAATGAAAGGGAAACAAAGACTGAAAGAACTGCAAGAAGAAACAGGACAATCACTAATACATTCAGAACTGTCAATATTTATTCCTCTCTCAATAACTGATAGAACAAGTGACTGAAACTCAATAAAGATGGAAGACTGAACAACACTATCTAACAGATCAACCTCATCAACATTTATAGAACACTCCACCCAACAACAGCAAAATTGTACACAGAATGTTTACCAAGATAGACCATTTTCCTACCCATAAAAACTCTCAAAAAATTTTAAGCGATTATGCTCTCTGACTACAATGGAATTGAATTAGAATCCACAACAGAAAGGCTTTTTAAAAATCCCCAAGCAACTGGACACTTCTAAATAACCTGTTGGTCAAGAAGAACTCAAGGGGGAAATTAGAAAGTACTTTGAACTGACTGAAATTGAAATCACAACGTTTCAGATTTTGTGGGATGTGGCTAAAAGCAGTACTATGGGGGAAATGTATATTGCTAAATGCCTACATTAGAAAAAGAGGAAGGTCCCAAATTAATGACCTTGGGCTCCATTGTAAGAAACTGGCTAAATCAGAGCAAATTAAACCGAAAGTAAGCAGAAAAGAGTAAACAATAAAGATCAGAAGGGCAATCAACTAAATAAAAAAACAGAAAAACAGTTGAGAAAATTAATGAAACCAAGAACTGGTTCTTTGAGAAAACCAATAAAATTGATAAACCTACAGCCACATTGATCAGGAAATAAGACAGAAGACACAAACTGTCAATATTAGGAATAAGAGAAGTAACAATACTACAGATTCTATAGAATGAAAGGATAACAAGGCAATATCATGAACAACTTTATGTCAACAGATGAAATGGACAAATTCCTTGAAAAACATAGGCTACTAGAGTTCACAACTGCCGCTTCTCCAGAGCATTGTTCTTGGCAGAATGGGACCTGTCTACCTGGGGGCTTATGCCTCCCTAGGGGGCAACCTACAAATAATAACCAATACATGGGTTAAAAAAAATCATTCCACCCCACTTCACCGTTGCCTCAAGTTGGGACCAATTCTGTGGTGCAATTCATGCTCTAGAGGCCCCTGTGGGATCAGACTGAAGGTAGTCTCCAGCTTACATCCTTACTTAGCTTTGTTCCCTTGCCTTATCCTGCTTCCCTCACTCTCCTTCCCTAAGACTACTCTTTCAATAAATTACTTGGCCAAGGATCTCTGCCTTGAGCTCTGTTTATTGGCAGCCTGACCTAAGACAAGGCACAGGAGGGAGGCTGGAAGGCAAAATGATGAGAGAAGGGACTTATTCCTTCCTCCTTCCTTGCCATTCCTGTCTGTAACACCCCAGCGATGACCCCTTATCTTATGTTATGAATTAAATTGTGTCCCCCTAATAGATGTTAAAGTCCTAACCCCCAGTACCTCTGAATGTGGCCTTAACTGAAAATAAGGTGTTGGCAGTTGCATGAGTTAAGATGAAGTAGACCTTAATCCAACATGACGGGTGTCCTTATGAAAGGGGGAAATATGGACGCAGAGACAGACATGCTTGGAGGGAATATGATGTGAAGACACAGGGAGAACGCCATCTACAAACCAAGAAAAGAACTCCCGAGCTTACCAGAACTAGGGGAGAAGCCCAGAACAGATTCTCCTTCAGAAGGAGCCAACCCTGCCCATGCTTTGATTTCAGACCTCTGGCCGCCAGAACTGTGAGAGGATACATTTCTGTTGCTTTAAGCCCCTTAGTCGGTGGTACTTTGCTATGGCAGCCCTAGGAAACGAATGCATCCTGTCAGTGGCAGTTGGTTCCAGTCTTGTTTTCTCCCAGCATGCCCATAATCAACTTCATGTCACCATCTGGGAGGTATCCACACCAGCTGGGCAACGACTGCGTCTCCACAGTTCCACCAGGGCTCTTTAGTCAGCTTCTAGGTTTTGGTAACCCCGACTCCCCTTGTTCCCCAATTCCCAGGGATGGGAGCTGCTTCCTGAAGTCGCTATTTTACTTCAATAATCTTTTTTCCCTTTTTCAGTTTCCCAACACCCATTTAACTAATTCCTTATATTTAATTTGCTCTGTGGAAATAGCTACTCTTTATTTAATAATTAATTTATTAATAGAATTTCTTTATTTCTGACAAGACCCCAGAGTGATAACCATTTCATTCCGAGGAAAAGCCAAAGTCTGTAACACAGTTTATAAAATCCTATGCAATGCGGGACGCCGGCTACTTGTCTGCCCTCATTTCTTGTCATTTCCTCTGTCACCCGCTCGGCTCCAGCTGCATTGGTCTCTCTGCTAATCCTTAAACATACCAAGCATGCTTGCTTTATGGCCTTTGACTTGCTGTTCCCTGTGCTTACAGACATTCGCATGCATGTTTGTAAGTGAGCAGAGGCTCACTGCTTCAAGCCTCCATCCAAGTATCTATGCCCCAGTCTCTGCCCGTACCTCAGGAGACTCCTTTCCTGACAATGTACAGTCGCCCCTGGTATCCACAGGGGATTGGTTCCAGGATGCCTGGATACCAAAATCCATAGATTCTCAAGTCCTTTATACAAAATGGCATAGTATTTGCATATAACACATGCACATCCTCCCACAGACATTACTTATAATACTCAGTATAATGTAAATGCTATATAGTTGCCAGCATGGCAACTTCAAGTTTTGCTTTTTGGAACTTTCTGGACTTTCTTAAAAATACTTTCAATGGCAATTAGTGGAATCCCTGGATGCAGAACCTGGAGATACAGAGGGCCAACTATATATAAAATTACTATTTCTCTCAACCCCTGCACACTTTCCCCTTGACCCCCTTTCTCTACAGCACTCATCGTCTTCTGGCCTACTCTAAAGCTACTTGTTATCTGTCTCTCCAGTGGAACACGAGCTCCATGAAAGAAATTTTGCTCTCTGATGTGTCCCCAGCACCCAGAACAGGATCTGGCACCCAGCAGGTGCCAACTTTTGAAAGAAAGACTGAATAACTATAGAAAAACCCCTACAAGCAGCCCTACCATTGTCATCAGCATACCTGAACTGTAACCAGTCTTTTGTCTTTAAAGGATGTGTATTTATTCTCTAGCTTTATTGGCTGCTCTTCCTTGGTGGACTCACACTTCGGTAACAATGTCTCCTGAAATTCCTTGGTGAGAGTGCACTTTAAGTATGTCTTCTCTTCTGTTTAACAATTAAACATTTTTATAATGCAAATGTTTCCTCTATTTAAAACCTTTAAAAAGTATTAATTCAAACAGGATTGGATAGTCAGCAGCATTTATCGAGAGGTTGGCACTATACCATGCTACTGAACGAGACTGTTGAGATTGTACTGGAGTGACCAAGAAGGAAATGCAATTCCTGCCCACATGGAGTTCACAATTGCATGGATATTCATTTCCCAGGATGAAGAAAAAACCTCAATTCCTGTTAACAATGCACAAATGAAAACAAAGAAAATAAGTGTTGATTAGGTGAGAATCAATGGCTGAAACGCCATTCGAACTAAAATCCCTAGAAGTTGAGTGAAAAGCCAGGATTTAAAGAAAGAGACAAAGATCAATGAGGATAAGGTACTTGCAAAAGGAAATGACAAATGCATGAATATAACTTCATCAATTTCCTAGAGTCTATAAACTACCCTATGAGTTTGGCCTGTAGCCTCTCCTTAGTTATCTGTGCTTTCTTAGATATCTGTGCTTTCCCTTAAATGTATCATATTCTATTCTGAATTCAATTGTTTCTGTACTTTAATTTTTTTAATTGTAGTTGATTTAGAGTGTTGTTAGGTTTGGGCGTACAGCAAAGTGATTTAGCTATACACAAATATATGTGTATATATATATTCTTTTTCATATTACTTTCCATTAGAGGTTATTACAAGATATTGAATATAGCTCCCTGTGCTATATAGTAGGTTCTTGTTGTTTATCTATTTCATATATAGTAGTGTGTATCTGTTAATCCCAAATTCCTAATTTATCCCTCCCCCCTTTTCCCCTTTGATAACCACAAATTTGTTTTCTATGTCTGTGAGTCTATTTCTGTTTTGTACATAAGTTCATTTGTATTATTTTCTAGATTCCACATATAAGTGGTATCATATGATATTTATCTTTCTCTCTGTCTGACTTACTTCACTTAGTATGATCATCTCTAGGTCCATCCCTGTTGCTGCACATGGCATGATTTCATTCTTTTTTCTGTATTTTAGAAGGCAGGGAGGAGTCACTTCATACACTCCTTCCAGCGCATCCTTGGGTCCCAGCTGAAATGTCATTTTCACAGAGAGGCTTTTTCCAGTCACTTAATCTGAAATCGATGTGCCTTGTTATTCTCCATCTTTGCATTTCTTTCATAGCCTTTACCGTAATTATTCAATCATAAGTTTACTTGTGACCTTACTAGATTGTCTTCCTTACTAGATTATTAGCTACCTAGAGGCAGGGTGTTTGTACTACTTTTCATTACTGGGTACACATCGCTTAGCACAGTGGCTGGTGCTTAATATGGTTGTTGAAATAGAATTAAATAGCACATATTTCTGTGAAGTCCAGAAATCCGTATATAAAACCAATTCGAATATCCAAAATAGTTTTATTTTAAACATTTACCAAATTTAAGTTTTGCTAACTTCTGATACACAGACATGTATATCTACATGACTGTTTATATATGCATATATACATACGTAATTCACATCTATGGTAATATTTTTAGCTCTACCTATGAAATTAATTTCAATTTGGGTCAAATATTTCATCTTTTGCAAGAAACCTAATTTGTTCATGAAAATCTTGAATCCATCCGAGGTAAGGAATAGAATCCCGGGTAGGACTGGGATATGGGAGTGGGTGGTCAGACATGCCACTAGCCCATACAGGGTGCATTGGTGCAGATTAGAAAAAGGAGCCACATCATCTGGGCAGACACGGCCATGCACCAATAAACTCAGCTTGGTAAGTGGAGCAGGCCTTCAGCTCCCATTCCCTGACGCAGCTGGATGCCTTGCCCTGGGTGCAACCGGCATGTAGGTGGCAGTCCTAGAGGGGACGGCTCAGTGATGGTGCAAGCAGAAGATGGTGTTCTGGCCACCCTTGTACAGCTCCATTCCTTGCTAGACTGATTTAATTTGTCTGGAGGAGGTTGGTCGGGTAGGGGTCTTTTCTTCTCACCACTTCTGATGATTTAGCTGAAGGAGATCTCCCTGATTGAAAAAGTCCATTTTTCAGGTTCAAGTGTGCAGATGTCCATGCAGCCTCCAAGTGGGCTTTCATGGTTTAATCTTAGGAAATAGCCCAGTGTTGATTCTTGATTCCTAAAAAAAAAATATGCTGTCGATCTGGCTGTAGATGAGCTTTGCAATTTCCCTCTGCAAAAAACGAATCGGAAGTTAGTTCACTTGTATAACACTGCTTAGTGACTATTTGGAAATTCTATCAGTGGCGCTGAAAATAAATGCAGCTAACTCATCAGTGTCCCGATTTATGGACTGTCGTGACGAAGAGTAGATGGGATCCATTCTAGCTCCCATGGATCAAGAAGGAACAAGTCTGTCTCATTTCAATAATCGTTCATAAACTCTGTATCTTTAACTTAGGGTCACAGTTTATAACATCTGCATAATTTTTTAAAACCAAAATTAATTTACCTTTAAGTGTCCTTAGTCTTTAAGTAAGAACCATAAGGAAGGCCTGTTCCAAAACTAAGATGAATTCATCACTTGGGGTGGGAGCTCATAGCAGTGAAATAGAATTTTGAAAGGATGTTTTTATTTTGGAAAAACAACATAAAACTGGTGTTTGGGAATAAAGCTTTAGATAGTGGAAAGCAACCTAGATTGGGTCCCTGGTTTTTAAACTACCTAATTAGATGAGATTGTACAAGTGATATAATCTCGATGGGATTCATTTATAGATTTGTTTATTAAATGAGAGTTTAAAGTCTTAAAGTCTTTATAGCTCTATGATTTTCTTTATATTAAAAAGTCTTCAAAGCAGGAAGAATGTCAGATAAAGCAGTCTGTGGGATCAGAAGAAGCATTTGCGATCACAAGCATACAGAAGTCTTGTGTATACCACGGCCCCTGGGAGAAACGTCAAGTAAGTCATAGGGGCCCTACCATGAGCTCAGGTCTGGACTGAATATCTCAGCAGATTCTCCTCAGCTATTCTAATCTGTCACCTCTTTGGGGAAAAACCTAGCTGCACTAGTAAATCCGGGCCCAGGAAGAGAAAGGGGTAGAAGCCTTATCTA
Organism: Mesoplodon mirus; assembly: GCF_964341445.2. NCBI lineage: Eukaryota > Metazoa > Chordata > Mammalia > Artiodactyla > Ziphiidae > Mesoplodon > Mesoplodon mirus. Next base: position 10,265,541 of record NC_138977.1, on the reverse strand, counting down.
GCCACTGCGACCACTTTAACAATAATTAGTTTAATCAGCTATCCACACCCACGGTCACCAACTTTTACATTAGCTTGGTGAAATCTGTGCCTGAAGAGTGAAGCAAATCCAAATATGGTGAACGTTCCTCCATTGCCAAAATGAGAAAACGGCCTTATCTCCTCTTCAGAACGCAGCTACCAGAAAGTCAGCTCCCCTGTTAAATACTCAAGTGGGCAGAAAGCACATTTTGTGATGCAGCCCCATAGAATCTCCTCTTGATGTCAACTTGCGGGGATCCAGCCAATGCCAAGTCACCACTCTTGATAAGGCACAAATCACTTTAGAAACACCTTCTTTGCGCAGACTTTGTCTAGCGGGGGTGGGGGGAGCGATTTAACTGATTGGGGTACCCGGGATACGTAGCGCATCCCCCTCATCGACGCCTGCAAACCCACTACTAATTTTTCCTCCAGAGGTGATGCCTCTGTGTTTACACCCCTGCGGAAATCTCCCCAGGATTTTTATTTTTTTCCATTTAAAATGAATGCTGATTCCAAGGCCAGCTTCTTCTCAGTTCCTCCACCTGGGGCAGGGGAACCTGCGTTCCTGCATTCCCCGGGGAGGCACCAGCGGGGCCCGGCTAAGTTCCAGGGCACAGGTGGGGCCCTCGAACGGAGCGTCCGGGGCCAGCCCGCCCAGGACCCAGGCGAGAGCAACCCTTCCAGGAGACCCCGACGCCCCACCTCACGCACACGCGCTTGTGCCACTCCAAGAGCGCGCGGGACTTAGGCAAGGATGGCTACATCTTCTCGGCACAGTCTTCAAACCACCTCCACGTACTCAGCGGCTTGCAGCATCTGGGCTGCTCCCCCCGCCTCTCAGCAGACCCCGAGGAAGATTTTTACCGGCTCGAGCTTCACTTTGGAAATCACCGGGGTCTGGGGGAGTCCAAGCGGGCCAGGGGAGGGAAAGGGGCCGGAGAGCTCCCTCCCGCCAACTCCAGCCCACACGGCTCATCCTCCCTCCC